>NW_028277086.1:20897000-22219000 GCF_059951505.1 Python bivittatus | reverse complement strand
AAATTAGTTTTCACCACTCCCTTGCTGCGATGCAGAAAAGTTACTTTGGTTTATTGACCCTATCTTTGGATCCACCTGTTTCAGGTGGAAGAAAATATATCGGTTTTCTTTGTAAGTCAAGATTCTGGAGGAAAATCTAGTCTGGACATGAAGAAGATGATCATAACCATGACGACGACGATGATAAGCTATAACTATGTGACACAGTTCAGTTTTATTTAAACATGAGATTCCCAAAACCTTGCAGCCCAAAGAAGAATATCAGTAAAACGGAAAAACAAGAAATAGAGAGTAGAACTTTCAAAAACAATTTAATAGTGATTTGTTTTATATGAATGGGGGAGGAGAATGTAAGGACTTAGAAATTACTGTCTGTATAGTAGTATAAAATAAAATTAGGATGTTTAATACCTATCAGTGATATTCTGGACACATCTAAGTTGGGGGAATGGGGTTGCTTTGAAATAACCACTGAAGCTCCTGCAGCTGATGTAGCCAGGGATACAGCAGTCTAAGAAAGGAAGGTTTGATTTATGACCTGGCCCTGTTTTCTCAAAGAAAAAGTCACCTTAGGTAATGTGTAAGAAGGGGGAGAGAGGGGAAAAAAGATCTCTGTCCCTTTAAAGCCAAGTTGCTATCCAAACACGAGTAAACAGAGTGGTGGAAAAGAAAGTGGAGGCGGGATTTTGAGGGGCGGTCTCACAATTTTGCAGCCTCCTGAACGTTCGGCGCTGGGCGTGGTCAGAACGTTAAAGCCGTGAACATTCGACTCGCGGCGGCTCGGGGTGGGACCGCGGGCGGGGACACAGCTCCTCGCCGCTTGAACTGCTAAAATGTGATGGACCCGGGAGGGGGAGTTTCAGACTTGTATCAAACTCCGCTGGAGTCGAGGCGAGGCGCGGCGCTCTGAAAGAAGCGCGGTCGGGGGAAAAGCTAATGCAGGGTCTCCCGAGCGAGCCAGGACTTTTGCCTACTACCCAGCCGCTAGGGAAACTCGGAAGGCGGGAGGCGAGGGCCCCCGAAGCCGCCTCGCTGGCTTCTTGAAGCCCTCCTGTGATAATAATAATATGCAAGAGCTCCCGGAGTTTCCCGCCCCCTCCGCGTGGATCTAATGAGACGGCTAAGGCGCTAAGGCCGGTGGCCTAACGCGGTGCCCCCCGGAGGCCAGTCGGAAGGCGTTCGAGGGGGAGGCAGGTAAGCGGCGGCTCCCGTCCGCGCGCGCGCTCCGGCAGTCCGGCCGCCGTGTCCGCCGCGAGGGAGGCAGCCCGGCTTCCAGGAGGGCGCTGGGCGGCCAGCGGGGTGGAAGCGTCCAGGCGAGCGCGTCCCGGGCAGCCAAGTCGGAGGTGCCTCCGAACTGCTTCTGAGGCGCTCCGCGGGGGGGGGGGGGTTGAAAAACGGGTCCCGGTTACGAGGAGCTCGCCAAGGCCCGCGGAGGGAACCCCGGGAAGCTGCCCCCCGCGTGCCCGTTTGCCTGAGAGTAAGTCCCGATGGACGCGGCGGGGTTCGCTTTCGGGAACCGAGGCCGAGAAGCCAGGCGATGAGGCGCTTGGTCAGCTCCGGGGTACTTGCGCGCTTACTTTCGGTTTGACCGCTTGCCTGAGTCGCTGGCCGGGGCAGGCTGGCTGCGGTTCTCGGGCGCGCGGAGCCGGCGTGGTTCTGCGCTGCGGGGCTGTGGAGCAGCCGCCTCGGCAGGGCGCGCGGAGGAGTCCCGTTAGTCGTGCTGCCACGTTCAGGCGATTCTGGAAACCAGCTTCGTGCCTCGGTTATACCTGCCCGAGTGGGATGACCTTTGGGGGACGCTCCTGTGGAGCCAAAATTAAATTAGCCTAAAAAATAAAAGCCTTCTCGGATGAATTAGAACGGATGCTTTCTCCCCCCCCCTCCCGCCATCTCCGTCCGCCAATGTTTGTATACCTGATAGCTGAGGACCATCAAACTCTATTCTTAGCCCCCCCCCGCTTACCCCCTCTCCCCTTTCCAGAGCAGTTGGTTGTTTCACTCTCACACCAAAGCAGAGGCGACTACGAAAGTATCCGCCAGCCTTGGCCCTGGGAAGCGCTGGGAAAGAGAAGCCAGTCGCGGCCAGATACCATATCGGAGAGAACTCGTGCTCTAGACACCGATTTTAATTAAATTCGGGATTCCGATTGGGAAGGAAAGTGACAGGGCGTCTAAATTGCATCCGTGTTTGATTCTCGCCTGACTAGCAGCGGCCTCTCCAAGTAAAAGGTACTGTTTCCGCTAATTCTCTGCAGGCGCTTTCCGATTGTCAAGCTGGCACCTGGACCTATTTATTTTACGTTGTTCTGGTTTCAGTAGCTACCGCATACAGTCCCATTCATAACTTAATCACTAGTTTATGGCTTTCCATCCTGAGAGAGAGTACTGTATGTAACGTTTGAGAAGCATTTTACCGGTATCTCCAGCTTGATTTCATGAAGTATTAACCTTATCCAATGGAAAATATGCATTAATAACTATACAACATATAGATAGTTGCTGCATCTTAAAACAAAGATCTTTTTGTTACGTTGTACCATTTTTGGAAACAGTTGAGAAATCGTTCAACTGAAATAACCTCAACACCGTCTTTTTAACCTTTTTAAACAAAAGGTTTGTTACTTAAAGTAACTAGAAGAGGTGAAGCGTGTATCTTCTTGTGTCAAATAAGACACACCTCTGAAAATGTGGATGTAGGAGCATTTGTAAAATGTAATCCTAAACAATCCCAATAGTTTTGCTAAAATCAGCTTTATTTGTTTAAGTATCAAGGGATCTGTTTAACTTACATAAATAAGAAATTTAACTTAAGAAATAAGTACTATTAAAATCAGTGGGACCTACATCTGAGTAAACATGCATTGAATTGGCCTTCTTTAAAAGGTAGTGGAAAAATATGGGCATGTCTACTCATAAGTAAGTCCCAATAAGTTGAACTCACTTTGAACTTAAGCATGCATAATATTTGTTTAAAAGGGCTTGTATTTTAAGCAAATGTATTCTCATTTGGATTTTTTTATTACACCAATGTTAATAGGAAAGTAATATAATCCAGATTTTAAAAACTCACCCTTATGTAGTATTTATTAAAATAAATTGTGACTGTATAGTAGTTTTTCCTGTCTGCCAGTCCTAAACGAGTTTACCCTGAAACCAATTTCCACTGATTTTTAATAGAGTTCTCTTTCACTAAACAGCACAATCCTATGCAAGGATTTCCTAATCTTGTTTGCTCAGAAGAATTCAAAGGAATTTACTTGCAGATAAGCATGTGTAGGATTGCAGAGAAAGGCATATACCTGCAGCGAGAAGTAAATTCTAGTTGAATTAATTTAATTAATTTTTCAATGAATGTGTTTGCCTGTTTTTGTTTTTTTTAATGATGTCTATGTGGGAGACATTTTTAAGGCAAGCCAAGCTGTTCAGGCCATTTGGATGAAAAATGTCAGATGACACTAGAATGATTCTCAGTTTGGGAAACACTAATTTGGAAGCAAGCACCATGGAAGGCACTTCAACTTACTCCCTAGTAAATATGCACGATGGACATGTACTTGGGAAGGGGGAGGGGAGAGACTGCCCTATCTCAAATGGAGGTAGACCTAATTGCTCTGATGCTACATAGTGCAACTATTTTAATAAAGGACAGCCATTTAAAAGATTTTCTTAAAAATTGGCAAGGAGTTCCCAGTTTTTCTAAAGCACTCTCTTCTCGCTTCTCTTCCTGAACTGGGGAGGTCGGGAGCGGGGGAATGCTGCATCATGTTTTATATAAATCAAAAACTCCGCTCAGATTTTCAGACTTTCCTTCTTGTCTTTTGGGAGAGAGTCCTAGAAGGAGGAAACCAGTTGACACCCCCCCCTTCCCAGTAGAATGGAAACTTCAATAGAAAAGTCAACCGGTCCAGGATTAGCACCGACCTGAAGAGGTTCTTCCCCCCACCTGCCCACCCCACTTCTCACCCAAGCGTGGCCCAACTCCCAACCTGAGGAGGAGGGTCTGTTCATGCTGTGGACAAGACAGAGACCAGCTACTGCTTCCAGGGGCAGCGGGCCCGCAATCTGCCTATTTCAGAGGGGAAACTGAAGCTGAGAGAAAGGAGGGGGAAGCTGCAGCTTATAGTTTCGGTTAAAGGGGCTGAGCTAACCCCCCTGTCACACACCTCCCATTAATTCCCTCCCCTGAACGCTGGGATCCCAGACCAAAGGGAGGAAGGTTTGGAGGGCGCTCGCTTACCAGGAAGAGGAAAAAAAACAGCACAAAGAAGGGCAAGAGGGGAGGCAGAAAAGCCACCCAAGGCCCAGACTCTGCCCTTCTGTTGCCCTCTGGCTCCTGCCAAGCCCCAAGACGGCAGAAGGGCCCAGGCAGACCCTGGGTCCTTGCAAGAAAAGAGGTGACACAGCCTCTACTGCTGAGCAACTCCCTCCAGGTCTTTTTCCACCCTGGATGATGAGCCCCATCATTCTCTGCTGGCTGGGGCAATGGGATTTGTAGTCCAGCATATCTGGAGGTCACCTGCTTGGGGAAGGTTGGCCTAAATTAATTATCCATTCACACCGGTGCATGTTACCCACTTAAAAAAAACAACACATATGTAATAACGCTAAACAGGTCGATTCTTTCTTCTTTTCCCCCGGCGCTGAATTGTCGGGCGACACATTACTGTAAAGCCTACAAAGCTGGCGAAGATCGCCGCTGACAATTGAGCAAGCGGGTGGTTAAATAAGACGTAAACGAGTGTGAACAGCCTCCACCTCGGATTCTTTAAAATACAAAACTAAGATAGCTCGGGATATAAAGGGGCACCATCTGAAGGCATTTTTGACTCTGCACTGCGTGCGAGGGAGGGAGCGAGCTGAACAGACTCGGGTGAGTCGAGTCCTTGTAACTCCTGATTGGATTTTGGTGCCTCTTTCTTTTCCTATATAGTATCACATTTCCCACACTCTTTCCCCAACTCCGATAAGAGGTTCCAAATGTAGTAAGAACGCGGAGCCGGGAACAGCCGCATTCCTGCTGCAGGGCAATGGCCACAAGGCGACAGTGTTAGAGAGTAAAGCCGGGGAGGGGGGAGAGAGACAGAGAAGCCTCACCTGCTCCTGCGTGGGTTGGCGGAGGGTCTGCACATGACCCTCCTGCGGGCTTTGTTGAGACCCCCCCCCCGCGCCCCTCTCCTGCCTTTTCGCGTGGGAGTTGACCAGTGCCGCGCTGGTTGCTTGCAAGCCGAGTCGCTGAAAGCCCGACCCGAGCTAGGTCGCCGGTGCCCCATCCCCGCCATCCGCGGGGATACCTCTTCGGCCAGCGCGGAGCAGGGCAGGCCGAGGCCAGCGTTTGCTTTGGCCAGCTGGAAGGACTCCGGCCCGTTTCCTTAGGCGCCGCAGAGCGCGCGCGAGCCGGGCGTCGCTTTTCTCTGGGTCGCCTATCTTGATCAACGACTTGCTGCTGAAGGAAGAAAAATAAGCACGCGCTGCAGGCGGGCGGCAGAGCAGAAGCGGCCAGGAAGCCTCCCCCTTGCAGCAGCGTTCACCCACGGCCAGCCTCAGCCGGCTACTTGGGAAGCCCTGAAAAGGTCTGAGCCTGGGTGACTGTGCCCGCGACGTCCAGAAGACTCGCTTCGTAGTGAGGCGACCCAGCTTCTGAGCCTTGACATCTCCCCCCGCCCCCCTCCCGCTTTCCAGATGCAAGGCCCGGCTGGTCTTCTAGGCCTTGACACCCGCTCCTTCCGAAGGAGGCCCTGGCTGGGCGTCAGGACAGCCACACCGCGGCTGCGCGTCTAGGCCTTGACTCCCGCTCTTTCCAAGGCAGGCCCTGGGTTCAGCATCCAGGATCGGGACCATGGTGTCAAGGCCTAGAAGCTGAGGCGGGCATAAACGCGAGGGAGAAAACAGACGGAAGGCACGGGACAATCGACCGTCTCCTTTCCAAGCTTACGCCAACCCAGACGCTCTCGGGCTCTCGTTTTTTCTCCCTTGTTCCGCCTCCTCCCCTTGCAACCGAAACGCCCGCTGGATTTGGCTCCGTGCACCTCTATTCGCCAGTCCTGTCGAGAGGACCGATCCCTGCAACAGTATTTTTTTCAGAACTCACACGCACTTACGAATGTATTGCAGAAGGATTTTATTTCAAGGACAGGGAACCCATCTTGCGACCGATCTGCTAGAATCGCATTGCATTTTTCTCTGAGTAAACCAGGGATGAGCTAAGGAATTATGCCCCGTACTGCCACGGATTCAGCACTGGGCACGTGGGTATCGACTTGCTGAATTTATGGTTCGCTGAACGCTGCTCCCAGATCGCGTGGCGGGAGGAAGCGTACAAAAACAAGAAAGCTGAATTCGAATCCACGGCACCGCCGGATACCCACTTTATGGAAAGTGCAATGCTGCGCCTCGGAGGCCGCTGCTTAGCGGCACTTCTCTCCTTTCTCGCTGGTTAATGAACCGAGCCTGTAACTAACGCGAGGAGACCGCACGTTCCCTTCTCCCGGGAGGGAGGGGGCACTTCCCAACTTCTTCCTAGGCCGTCGCACGCAGCTGAGGGCTGCCAGGGATTAACCTACGTAGAACTGCTCCGGAATAAGCTCTGGGGCCGCCAGCACAATCCTCCGAGCAAGTCAATCAGCGTATTCGGACGCTTGCAAGAGCTGTCGAGCGTCGCTTTGCCGCGCCGCTCCCTTAGGGACCGAACGAGCAAAGCCGGTTCGCCATCCCGTCCTTCCCCGCCCGCCTCCGCTCTCGCAGAAGACCCTCCCTGGAGTTTTGCTCGGAGTTTGCTGGGCCAGAATGCAGCAGCTCTTCGCTTCCTTAAGTGCGGGGTGGGGGGCAGCCGATTCAGGTTCCCCTTCATCTTAAAAAAAAAAAAAAAAAATCCCGGCCCTTATGTGCCCGTGGAGTTATTTTATTTTCGTTTCACCCGCTTCTGAATAGGACAGGGAACGGTTAACCATAAACTTATCGCGCGGCGAGAGAAATCGGCGTTGGGCCGGCTCAGTGTCACGGCACCTGCGCTTCCTGGCGCGCCGGTGTTTGCTTGGATCTTCCTCTTGAGCGCCTCGGCCAAGCAGCGCGCGTCTTCGGTTCAGTGCCTCCGACTGATCCCCTCGCCGGGCGCGTAACTCTGCACCTTGTAGGTGCGGCTCCCCTGACAGTTCTGGTGGCCTGACCCACGCCCCAAGAAGCGCCGAGGTACCGCGCGCATTAGCCCCTCGCTGCTCCGCATGAGGAGAGGAGAGGAGAGGAGCTGGCCCCTTTTCAAAAGCGCGGCCAGGGCCTTTTCCTCTGACCTTGGCTGCAAGGGAGCTGGTCATCATCCAGCGCTGGCACGGCTGGTAAAACGAGTTGCCACCATAAATTGGGATGTCCGTATTACGCTTCTCCCCCCCCCCCCCCGCACTCTTAGCGCCTCGCGTGCCCATGTTTCCAGGTCGGAAATTAGCCAGGGTCTGATCCGAGACTTGGCTGGCCTGCTTCTCTCCTCCGCGGGAGGAGAGCAGCAGGCCATATCTCTTGCCGTCCCCGGCCACAAATCCGCTGACCCGGCCGCCTAGAAAAAAGGGAGCGCAACCTGTTTTTGTTTCTTCTCCCCACTCCCCCTTCGTTGCAGCGCGTCCGGTCAGCTTCAGCATGAAGGGTGGGCATAAAACGGATTAGAGTCTGGCCTTGGGGAAAAGGCACGGCCACGTGAGGCTGCCAGGCCGTTTTGGAGCGAAAGAAACCTCACGCAAGGGAAGGGCCGCTCTGTGCCTCTCCTTGAATAACCCACAATCTTTTGTACGTCTTTCCATGTTTGTTTCTGCTTAGGATCTGAGCGTCCGAGAAGGACCCGGCGCGCGCTTTCCGACCCTCGGGTCCAACCAGCCAAGGAAAGGCCAAGCCCGGCCCGGCCCGGCACGATGGGGAGCAAGGCCCTGCCGGCGCCAATCCCGCTGCACCCTTCGCTGCAGCTGACCAACTATTCCTTCTTGCAAGCCGTCAATACGTTCCCGGCCGCCGTGGACCACCTGCAAGGTCTCTACGGCCTGAGTGCCGTCCACACCATGCACATGAACCACTGGACGCTGGGCTGCTACGCGGCCGCGGCTGCCGCTGCCACTGCCTCGGGCGGCAGCGGCGGCGGCGGGCCAGCCGAGATCAGCCGCTGCTCGGCGCTGAGCGAGATGGCAGCGGCGCAAGGGCTAGTGGAGCGCTTCCCCTTCCCGGCGCTGCCCTTCGCCACGCACCTGTTCCATCCCAAGCAGGCCGCTGCCATCGCGCACGTCCTGCCGGCGCTGCGCAAGGAGCGGCCCCGCTTTGACTTTGCCAACCTGGCGGCGGCCGCCACACAGGAGGACCCGCCCAAGGCGCACGCGGTGGCGGCGGCCGCGCAAGCTCAGGGCGAGCTGGCCAAGCTGGGCGGGCCTCTGTCGGCGGCGCTGGGCAAGCTCTCCCCCGACAGCCGGAAGCCAGCGCGCGGCCGGCTGCCCTCCAAGACCAAGAAGGAGTTCATCTGCAAGTTCTGCGGGCGACACTTCACCAAGTCCTACAACCTGCTCATCCACGAGAGGACCCACACCGACGAGCGGCCCTACACCTGCGACATCTGCCACAAGGCCTTCCGGAGGCAAGATCACCTTCGTGACCACAGGTCAGCCTCTGCCTCCGCCGGCCAGGCAAGGAGCCCCGCTGGAGGCCTCCCCAGATGGTGGGGCTGGAGTACGCCCTGAGGTTTCACTCGTTTGGGCTTAATCGGTTGTTGGAGACCCTGGCTTACCGCGAAGTGTGTTGAGTGTTTTATTCAGAAAACCATAGTTAAAATAAATCAAGGCTTATTGAGCGGCCTGAGCCCAATCAGAGGCCGGATTCAAATATAATGCTAAGCCATATTGTTGATTGTTTGTTTTATGGTTTATGACCTGTTCAGTAAATCCTAGTAAAAACATGATTTAGCATGATGTAGGAACGGGGCTATCCACTGCAGACCCAATTTAAATACAAGATGTTCTTATGATCCGTCTGAATGAAGTCAGTAGGGTTTATTTCCAAGAGAATTAAGTTGGAACCATGGATGTAGTCATTCTCTTGATTTGCCTTCAACCATTGATCTGAAAAGACATGCCTGATTTTGAAGCCAAGTGATTTCTAAGATAGTGGGGCTACACTAGGTGATATGGTTGGAACAGGAGGCAGAACTTCTATTGCTTTGAGGAAGAATGATTGACTTTAGTCTTATTGTCTTCAGTGGAACATATTTCTAAGGTTAGAATCTCAGTTTAGAATTCTCCCTCATTTGAAGGTCCTCTGATGTTCTTGATCATGTTTTTTGCCTCTGCTTTCTTTTTTGCCTTTGGGCTATAATATAACTATCACTAAAGACTTGGCAGTAAGAGCACAAAAATATTTATGGGTTTGTAATGATGTACAAATCTCTACAAAGAGACTCTTTTGTGGCTTATTTCGAGAGAGCAGACTTTTTGGTCTCTTTTTATTCCACGAAGAACCCTAAATTCTCCTGTCAGATTTATAAACTTAAACATAAACATTCAAGCTGACATTAATCAAGGGGCAATTTTGATTAACTTCACCTGGAATTACCTGCCAAAGTAGTAAATTGGGCTTAGATCCATGAGTATTTACATAGGATTACACCCTTGCTAAGCAGCCCTACAAATAAGCTTCACTGTATTCAAAGGGGGTTATTCGCTAAGAAGGCAACAAAGAGCTATGAAGAATTATTGTAAAGGGTCTGAACATGTTAAAAAGGGACACTCGGGATGAACAGCTAGGCAGCATATAATTCTGGTTTCAAAGATTTGATTATGTAGAAGTTGGGTTGGTTATAGCACTTGCTGTGTGCACAGAAATATTGATTCCAAACACTTCTGTTGGTTTCCAGGTATATCCACTCCAAAGAAAAACCATTCAAGTGTCAAGAGTGTGGGAAAGGATTTTGCCAGTCCAGGACTCTAGCCGTTCATAAAACTTTACATATGCAGGTAAGGCCAGGCTTGATTATTGTACACATTCTATTTTGATCTTAATTGACTGTGAATATAAACACACAGTAATTATTTTCTAGATGAGTAAAAAAAATGCAAAAAGAGATAGATGTATGATTCTTTTTAATCTGAAATCTTTTCTGCTGTTTTACTCATATACTGATATGCAGAAAACAACAGAAACCCATATTTAATGTATTTGGAGTTTGTAACATGGGTATTTAGGTGGGGGAGACAAGGGGGCAAATGATGACATGTGCAAAGTGATACCATCAAGCCAGTGTTGTGACTCACGTACTTGCATCAGACATCAGGATGCAAGTATGTAATAGCATTTGTGTTAAGACATTACTGCCTGCATGTCATCATTTTGATGTAATTGCAATTCACTGCAGATGCCTCATGTCTTGTTTTTTGACTAGTAAAAACAACAAGCACCCAAATTCCGGGAGAAAAGTAGGATATCAGTCAAATAAATAAAAATTACTCTAGCATAATTAACATTTCCTAATGGCTGTGAGCCTATGTGCATTTATTTAAAGAGTAAATTCCATTGAATTTAGCAGGATTTACTTATGAGGAAAGATAGCCTGGTTAAGTTTGCCTTTGTTCATTTAAGACTTCCGTGTTCTAACACTTGAAAAAGCTCCTTAAGTAGCCAGATGCTCTTGAAGCAACCTATAAATGGCTAAATGAGATGTGCTCTTTGATTGAAAAGCCCAGATTAAAAAGACTTGCTTTAAGTGAGAAGAGATGAGCCAGGTCTCCCTGGGAAGCCAGGTGGATTAGCAGGAGACATTTTTCCCTAGATTCCAGGAACCGGGAAATGCAAACCAAGGAGGACTGGCCTTGACAGGCAGGAAGATATGTCTGTGCAATTAAGACTGTAATCTTAAACACACTTACAAGGGACCAAGAGTAAATCAGTAGACCTGCTTCTGGATTCCAGATGCGTTTTCTGGAAGTCATTGTGCCTGCAGTAAAACTGCAGTTAATGTTAAAGTAAAGCTGTGATTCTGAGATCAGCCCCAAAGAAAATTGACCAACTGACTAGAGCGGTGTTTCTCAACCTTGGCAACTTTTAGATGGGTGGACTTCAACTTCCAGGATCCCCAGCCAGCCAGAATTCTGGGAGTTGAAGTCCACCATCTGAAAGTTGCCAAGGTTGAGAAACACTGGGCTAAAGAAAATATGAAATCGTGTGCCTGTCTGGATGCACGTATATTGTGGTTGGAGTAATCTAGTTATTGAAGTTTATGCAGATTTCCTTTCAAGTAAATGTATTTGCGATGGACAGTAAGCACAACAGTGTATGAATCTCAGATTCTAAATCTGAAAAGTTATGGGCATTTATTTGGGAGTAACCCCTACTGAATCCTATTGCAATGACTTCAAAGTAAATTTGCATAAAATCAGGCTATAAATGCATGCACAGTGCAGTCCTGTGTATTTTGGTCTCTTGTCTTTGGTGTTGCCTATTACTGCCAATTTACGTTTGCACAGAATTGCAGCTGCACATGAAACCCACCTGCACTGATTTTCTGTGCGTGAGGGCTTAGATTGCAAGTTTATTTTGCGTTGCCATGTTCTTCTTGTTGTACTACAATTAATGAGGCCAAAAATGGGGGGGGGGGGGGAGGAAATGCTGAGTGAACTTTGAAAAGCTCGATAATCCAAGTAGTTTGTAAAGGGTTTAATCCTTTGCTTGCTTCAAATCTGAACAGGAATCTCCACACAAATGCCCCACATGTGGAAGAACCTTTAATCAAAGAAGTAACCTGAAAACTCACCTTCTCACCCATACAGACATCAAGCCCTACAACTGTGAGCAGTGCGGCAAAGTGTTCAGGCGCAACTGTGATCTGCGGAGGCACAGTCTAACTCACACCCCGCGGCAGGACTTCTAGAGCAGCCGAGACCCCCCTCCCCCGGGGAGCTAATTCTGGCTCAAGGACTTGAACTGTAGCGTAATCTTTATGTCCACGTGGGTGAAGTGGACGGGTGCATCGCGGGGCTTGATCACAGGTCCCCTGGCTCCAGCCAGTCCTCTTTCAGTTGTGGTGGGGGAGTAATACCCGCTCCAGGCGTTCTCCCTGCACCGAGAGGGCAGGCGGGTTTCTTGTACATAGTAACAGAGCAGCTCATTTTCGAGCTCTGCACCGACCTGTTTGCTTTCTATTGTCTTACCAAATGCACATTGGTACCAGCAGCAAAACCTGGGAGTGAAAATACCTTTTTCAAATTGTATGTCCAAATAAACACTTTCCCTCCAAATGTAATTTTCATTCTGCTTAGTTTGAATAAGTAACACAGTTTACTTCTTCTCTCCCTTTGTGACAGTTAAAGTCAAAAGAGTTTAAACTGTTCTTTTTTAAGGAAAAGGCTTTGAGAGAGATGTGTCTGTGTCTGTGTATTTAATTCTTTGTTTATTTCTTTGGTACCTTCTGGTCAGTTTTTGACTCCTGGTGACGGCCTGGACTAGTCCCTGCCGTTTTCTTGGCAAGGTTTTTTGGAAGTGGTTTGCCGTTCCTTCCTTCCTAGGGCTGAGAGAGAGTGACTGGCCCACGTTCACTCAGTTGGCTTCATGAACTCATGGCTTCCCGATTTTTAGAAGTGGAAATCTATGCACATTGAATCAAAAGTAAAAAACCATAAAGGTCTTGAATGTTTCTGGATGGAGGACTCCCTGCCATGCCAGTCAAAACAGAGTGGGCAGCTATTCTGTCTTTGAGCTATGCCTCTAGTGATGTAATGGCCGTCAGACACCCCAAGACACAGTCAAGCCAAGCCCGGGAGAACACAAAGCTAACCTCGTGGGGAAGCATTAGCTTTGGGGTGCAGCCATGTAAATAGCTAATTTTAAAAAGCGCTCTTTTTAAGGTTTGAGCTAGAGAAGGACACAGAAGGGTTGTAAAGATGACGGTTGGGTATCCTCTGTGGTTGAAGACATAGGCAAAATGATTTACAGAGGAAAAGCCTTATTTGGAAGCCCCCCAGTTAAAATATGGAAATGAATTTAGCAGCACTGCCTGGCAGTGCAGTTGAATTTACTGATGTGTACTTGAGCTCAATGGGACTTATTTGCAGGTAACTGGGTAGGAATGTATATAGTAGAAAAGGAACTCTACTGAACCCTGTGAAACCTAAGCGTAGATTGTGCTAGTTTTTGTGGAATCCAATCCTGTCTCCTCACTGAATCCATCATGGAATCTACCTCCATAATTCTGTGGATATTTACTCTGAAATAAATCACACCAAGTTCATAAGAGTTGTACTCTGTCAACATGTTCAGGTTATAGTCTTTACTTCTGCTCTCCTGGATTATGTTCACACAGCAGGTTTAATCCATCAATCATGGCTAACATGTTAAACTGGCTGTTCACAAAACACACTTAGCCATGGTGGTTTGTTCCCCATGGTCAAAGCATTAGCGTTTGGGGTGAACTCAGCCCGTGGGTCTCTCGGCTTCCCTTCTTCCCCTCACCGAAATAGCTCCAGGATTCAGCCCACGTACAATGATTGAAAGAAAGGCAAACGGGGGCCGGGAAATGCTTTAAAATCCTCCCTAAAGCCTAAAGGGATTTATTAGTTACTTATTGGCAATCAGGCCAGCTCTTCCCGAGAGATTGCCTCCTTTTTAGACTTTGAACGCAGGCGGCTGCAGCTTAGAGACAGGGACTTTACACTGCCCGAGACGGGGCGGGCGGGCTGGTCGACCGGCCGGGAAGCTCTGGAAAACAAACAGAGCGGCGTCAATAAAGCCGCCGATTGGGCGGCGGCCGCCTCGGCCGAAGGGCTTTCCAGGAGCCGCGTTGCGCGAGTTCATCAAAATCGCGAAGGCTCCGCGAGCCGCGGAAGGGCGCCGCCGCCACTTTATCCCCGGCGCTTCGGCTGAAGTTCTGCCGCGGCGCCCAACGCGCCGCCGCCGCCGAGTCCGACCTCAGGAGCCGCTGACAGCCACGCGGGATCGCGGGCCACAGCCTCTGCAGCGGCGAACGAAAAGTCCCGCGGTTGCGGAGATGCTCCCTCCGACGGCTCTAACGCTCGCCTCGGCCGTGCGGAAGCCTTCCCAGAGCGCCCGCGGCCGCGCGGAGGGGAGGGAGGCGAGCTTGCCCGGGCGGAAGAGAAGGGGTCGCTCGGGGGCGAGAGGCAGCCCAGGCGAACGAGCGCGGCGAAACGCTTTCCGTGCCGAATCCCGGATGGGCGGGGCTCATCATTAAGATTGTCACGATCCGGTTTTAAAATTGTCACCCCCCAGGTTTCTTCTTCGAAGAAAGTTCAGTAGCAAAATAATCGACGGTGGGTCAAGTCATGCATTGGGCTGGTGTGCGTGTAGAAGTCCATAAGGATAGGTAACCTGGCCCTTTCCAAATGTTATTGACTACAGTTTCCATAAGCCCCTGCCTGAACGGCCTGTGATCTAGACTGTGCATTCAGAAGACAACAGGTCACCTACTCCCCCATATTAAACATCACATAGGCTGGTGATAAAACTAGATTAGGGCTACCAAAGGTAGGCTGCAAAAATTGGACAGCTCCTAAATGAGAGCAACCATATTTAGGAAACTCAAAGCCCTCGCTGCCATCCAGGGCTTGTCCAGATCTTTGCAGCCCAAATCTGGTAGCCATAATAAAACTGAATGAAGCAGTAAGCCTCTGAAGCATGGTGTGCGAATGTGCCATCTAGTGTCAGGGTAGCAAACTGCAACCTTTTGTGATGCTCAAAACTCTGACTACAAGTACTGCAAACCAAAGGCACGGTTACTTTTAATTCTGAGATGGGACGCAGATGTTGGGCAAGCCGGAGACTTTCAAATGGTGGATTGCAATCCTGGGGTGGGGGTGGGGGATGAGCATCTTTGAAGGCCATCATTTGTGGTCCTGCTTTGCACAGATGTGGGTGGCCTTTGCCAAGCTGCTGGAACCAGCCAGGGCTCTCCTCTGATGGCACTTACAGCAACAGCTTCTGCAAGCCCCGCGTGCTCCTGAGTGGTGCCCAAGGTGATCCAGCCAGGGCTGAGGTGCCTTTCCCAGCCTCCCCTTCTTCTCCGCCAAGAGCCTCTCTTCCTGGGAGGAGGATGCCACACTGCGCTTGTATGCCTGCTCCGGGTAATCGGTGGCCGGTGCCGTTGAAGAAGAGGAGAAGCAAGCCAGTGAAATCCATTCCCCCTTTCCTTAAGTTGCCTGCAGTAAGAAAGTAGAGCCAGCACCACTGGCTGGCCTGGTTCCTGTTGCAGAATAGGGGTCAGCCATGGGAGCCACCCATTTATATGCTGCACATTTGTCTTCTGGCTCAAGGATTGGTGGACGGTATTTGAACCTAGTGGTGAGGGAGAGCCCCATAAAACCTGCAGATCTGGACAGCACCCTTTGAGTGACCTGGCAGGAATAAGAGAAAAACCATCCCCTTACCTATAATGGTGGTGCGCTCATAAACTAGGACCCTTCAGCAAATACATTCAGCAGGGGCTCAACAACTGACGGAACAGAGGCAAAAAGCAATGGGACACCACCTGCTATGCCAGCTAGAGCTGTGCAACTCTTGGATATAAAAAAAAGTTGTGCCAATGCCCAGGGCACTTACCAACACTTACCAGCACCTCCTTAAAGAAGCTGGGCTCGCACAGCCCAAAGAAAAAAATGTGCTTGGCTTAAGACGGTACCAAAAGGCTTCTTGCAAACCCACCCATGCTCTAAATCACCTTAACCCCTTCAAATTCACATCACTGCATGCCCTAATGTCTGCATTGTTTTCTGCCAGATCAAGGTTGGGAGTCTTGCATGTTAACTCGAGTCAGATCATGGGTGGTTCATCCTTCTAGCAGCACCTAATACCTGTGCTAACCCCACAGAGCTTGCATGCTCCAGAAGAGTTGGATTGCAACTCCCAGAATGGGAGCATCCACAATGGCTGTGTCACACTAAGCCATCATATGATTAATTTGTTTGTGGCTTAGCGTAACATTCAGCTGTGGCTAACAGCAACTGTCCAGCTTTTCCAAAACCTCCCTGAGGATATCAAGTAGCGAAGCTGGGCCCTTCCATGCAAACTACATGACCTCCACTGAGGAGGTTCTTCTCTGTGGGGAAAATGTGGTTTATTTTGTTTGGCTCAGCATACTGTGTGGATCCAGCCTTTGGGGCACCACCTGGATGACTAGCTGATTGTGAACAGCAAGGCAGGTTCGGACCTGGTTAGTATGTATCCTCTGCATATCCTCCAACTCCGTTCTGCAGAGTCCAAGTGAGATACGTTACTCTTAACATGTTTTCATTCGGGTTGCTGGTTAATCTAATTATCTTTCTATGGTGGTTGGGTTCATATGTTGTGCTAAAACATGGTTTGCTAAACCAGGGTTAGTTGAGAAACTCACAATTTGCTATCTTAGCCAACATGTTAAGTGAAAAACAAATCACATTTTGGCTTTTTGAAATGCGTGAAGTGCAGTGTAAGCTAGGCCAAGGTTTGTTTAACCACGGTTTTGTCTGCATGCAGAAGACACGTTAAAGTAAAACTAAAGAAGCCACAAAGTTACTTAGTGTGTTGGGTGAACTGGTCCAATATGTATATGCACAAATAAACAGATATACACAATCAACATTTTGGAATCTTTAAATATAGCAGAATACAGGAAAATAAACATTTGGGTTTCTTAGTACGGATGTTATTAATACTGTTGAAGAAGATTTTCAAGATTTCTATTCCTCTATTCAATGTGACATGAATGGAGTGGACCTATTTTTCCAAGCACTTTGCTGGTTCATTTATTACAGTTATGTTTGCAGAACATGTGCTTGTATGCTAACCTAAAATTTGAAACCAACATAATACAATGCAAAAGTCCATGCTAAAAATATCCAGGCAGCTGGAAGTAACAGAGCCATGTAATACAGAGTGTGGGCTGTTTGTTTCCAAAGATTTCTTCATAGAGCTTCTCCATAATTCAAAAATATGGTCTGTCCGTCCAGCTGCCATGACTTTCTAATCACAGCCTCCTGCCACATAAGGATGTAGGAAGCAGGGCATTCTTTCAGGATCCCACAAGGGCACAGAGCAGGACCAAGGCTTTGATTATCCCCATGGTTTTCCGGGGGGGGGGGAGGGAGGGGCATCATATTTATCATGATGTCATCACACAAATTGCAAATGTGTTTATTTTATCAATTTATACGTCTGCCCAACTTGCAAATTGCAATTCAGGGCAGCTAACATAGGATTAAAAACAAGAATAAAAAGTTAACCAGCAAATAAAAACAATAACAATAACAAACGGAGGCCACGATTCATATTCACAGATTCCCAATCATTGCAAGATATCCTGGCCCAATGCCCAAGGGAAGAGACGTTTGTGTCATTTGTGTGACAATGTCGTGATGCATTTGATGTCATAATGGTTTGTACCAGACACATATGACCTTCCAGAATTCTCTGGGGGAGTCAGTGTCTAAGTTCCAAAAGTTCCAAAAGCAGTATGTTTTGTTTTGGCTTGGAAGGCTTATATTAACCAAGACACCGTATTTATTGCTTAATAACATGTATGGTCTCAGCCACTGTGGTTTGTTAATGTGTGGCCTCAATTAGTGTCAGAAGAACAGATGAAGCATGACTTTTTTAATGTTTCTGAAGGACAGGTACTCAGTATTGCTCCAAGAAACATGACTTCGTCCCCTAAAAAAATTATTCAAAATGTGTAGTTTACACTGCTTTGTGGTCATAAAAACAGCTGCTGCTGCTTCAGCCTTTTAGCAGCCATGAAACATCAGCAAAGCCCCAGCTTTTTTATATATAAAAAAGGGACTGTTATTATTCACTACTATACGCTCCACACAAAACTTGTTACTCGGGTATCAAAAAATTAATACATACACCATGAATTGTGTCATTTGTAGGGAGGCAATTCATTTCAGCCCCAGGGCTGCTGGACTGCAAATTACATCAGCCCCAGCCAATGTGGCTAATAGTCAGGAATGATGAAAGCTATAGTCTACATCTGGAGAGCCACATGCTTCCCACATCTGGAGATGAAGAATTTGTGAAACATTTCAAGAGTTCTCTAAAACTCTAGAACTCTTTTCTACAGCCCCCCCCCCCCTTCTCTAGGGTTTTTAGATTCTGTGAAAGAAACAGCTTAGGAAAGCTTCTGACTTTTTCTACAGGCAAAATAAATTATTAAAAAAAACACAAGTCATAACACTGTGAGATGTGAATGTCAACATCAGTGGAGTTGGGTGATTCACACAGAGAACCATAATAACCACAAACAGACATGTTCATTGATCTGTATTTTGAATTTGAAAGAGAAAAAAAAACGATTAGCAATCATGGCAGCTGAATCACACTTTTCCCAAGATTCAACAACAACAACATGAAACATATGAGATTCAAGCACTGATTAAAACCAGTCCACACCAATTAGCACCAGTAATCAATGTGAAAATGCCATTAGGCAGGTGAGGCAGGTCTCTTCATGTAGTGGATTTGGGGTGCAATTAAAGGACACACAGCTGTCAGCTTTTTAATTAAAATGGATATTTTTCTACTATATGTTAGGGTGGTTCACTCGTATGTTTCTGATGTCAAAGATCTTGGGGTAGTTTTCTTGGGATGTCACTTAATTTGATCAAAGAACATTTTCTTTTATTGCGAAATGAGCTGAGATGAACTGGGGTTACTCAGTGATGATAGCAATTGTATTCCACGCATGTTCAGAGGACCCCTTTTGTGAAATGTTATCTCCTATTTTTCATCACTAAGTTCTGGTATGAAAAATAGTTCTGTGCTCAGTTCCAGAACCTATTAAATACTGATTACTTCTTCCACTCCCACCACAACCAACAATAAGATCTAGTTTTTAAAAATGGGAGAGTTCCTGATTAAAATTTATTGGCCACGTAATGTTGCATTTTTTGAGACATTTTATACCTCCATTTACATTTTTGCAGCTTCACTATTACTGCTTTTTACCACCCCAGAACACGTATAATGAACACTTACAGTGTTCATTTTGTCTGTTGTACCACTGATAGCAATTTCCAAGTGAATGTGTATAGTATGTATCATCCTGTTGGTTTAGAGTCTCTGTGGCATGTGTGTGTGTGTTTGTATACATACATACATGCATACATATATATTATGTGTATGCATATGTGTTTGTGTGTGTGTGTGTGTGTGCATAGTGCAAAATTGTTAAATGCAGCTTTAGGAATTCAAATTTGTCTGTTGTTTTTAAGTGTTAGTACTTTCTTTCTGGAAATGGATTTTAATTATAATTTCAGTGTTTAGACAATATTCAAGCCAAGCCTTTCATCTGGGAGTAGAGCCAGATAGAAGAGTTCCTTTGAGAAATACCTATACCACACAACAAATAAGTGGTATTTAGTTGGTCCACAATTTCCCTCTTCACTGAAATCCAAGTTTCACCTATACATTTAGCACCAGTGTTTTGGACCAACACAAAAAGGCCAGAGGCTTGTACCTTTCAGCTTTCCCTACTATAATACTTGTTTATCCCTTAGACTCCATCACATCTGTGCAGACCAAACTTGGTTACAACACACTGGAGGACAATGTAGCCATGCAAGAGGTCCAGCTGCTTACTTGGCATGATGTAACTTTAGATGCCTTCTCAGACAGTGGCCATATAAGTGACAAGCTTTTGCTAGAACAGTGGTTTTCAGTGTTAACTCTGGCTAGGGAATTCTGGGAGTTGAAGTCCACACATCTTAAAGTTGCCAAGTTTGAGAAACACTGGTCTAGATAATGGATCAGGGCCAGCCCCAGATGGTTTGTTTCTGGCAGCAGAAGCACTCATAGCTTCTTGCAGCCAGATGGCAACTTCTGTTCCCTCTGGGATCCTTTGCTATCCCAGCCCTAGATCAAGCACTGAGTGAATGCTTCAACTTTGGGACCTGAACCAGCCTCTGCTACTGGAGTGGGTTATATGCTCTTTCTCAAAACAGCCTCTTCTGAACTGGCACGCCAGAACTGGCACTCCCAACATCGTGGGAATTGAAGTCCTAAGTGAGGTAGATAGCACCAGCTTAAGGGAAGGCTGGTCTAGGCAATTCAACTGTCTTATGCAACGTGCAGAATGCAGTTGGCAGGGTAAAAAGGGGCCAAAACTCTTTGTGCCTCGTTTGGCTCAGTCTCTCCCCACTGCAGGAGGAGGGGCTGTTTTGCATGCTTTTAAGTGGTTGTGTATGTGTGACACATTTATCCATGACTAACTTAACCATTATTTACTCAACCCAGTTTTCTGAGCTTGCCTCGCATAGCAAATCCTATCTGCCCAAGAGGTAGGCTAAAATGTGGTTGACTAATTTGAGGTTCAGTGTGCACACAAAGAGAACCTGACTATCTTCACATGAGCCATAACTGGGCCAAGAGTGGGTTGTTCTTGCCCTGTGAACATCATTACCCAGTCAGAATTGGAGTCAGAGTGAAGTTATGGGTTCGACTAATTTCCTATGATCAGCTGCCCTGGACAAACACGGCACAGAGGGTTAATAAAGGATTAGTCTTCTGTTTCCACTGCTGACTCAGATTCCTAGAACAGCCTTACAAAAATGGGGCAACTCCAGAAACTCTGCTTCTTTCTCCATTTTGCTTTCACCTTTCAAAGTCTAGTCTTGGAGGAGTTGCAATAAAATTAGTGCATATTACTATCTCTGGTGGCAATGCACATTATTTATTCATTTTGGTTAAAAGATGTTGAGGACATTGGAAAAATTAAACAACACTCTTTAATAACAAATGCTGGTATAACTTTATTGTCCACTTTTTCTGAATGTATAATATTTATTTATTTAATAAATGTATATGGCTGCCCAACTTAAACAATTGCATCTTTGGATGACGTACAACCAGGAAGCAACAAGTAAACATTCTAAAACAACAACAAACATGGATAGGTGATTGAGAATCCAAATTTATATTGCATCCCTTTAGGCAGAAACTCCAGCTTGGCTCCAATGCCTGAGAAAAGAATCAGGGTTTCAGAGCCTTTCTAAAACCTAGCAAGGTCAGGGCTAACTGTATATTGGGGGCAGGGGTCATTCCATAGGGCAGGTGTTGCAATGAAAAAGACATGCCTCCTGGGTCCCATCAGATGATATTGCTTCAATGAAGAGACCCAAAGGGTGTCTATCCCTACTAGAATGTATGGGGTGGACGGATACCCCTGGGGACAGGTTATCCCAGAAATAATCTAGTCCTGTGCCATGTAGGACTTTATAGGTGATAATCAGCAACCTGAATTGCACCTGGAGCGAGTCTGCCCAGGCACAATCTGATCCAAGGCGATCATTACCTTCTCATTCCAAGTGGTGACTTAAAGCCACAGTTGGACCATGCATCAAGGCTTCAAGGGCAATCCCAAGTTCCCTCTGAAACTGTATTGGGTCCATCAGTCCCCTGGGGTTTTTCTGATTGAATAGTTCCTGCCTCCCTGCAATGGGGAACAGCTGCAGTAAACTCCAGGATTAACAGAGAGTGATTCGTCCATGACAAGTGATTGATGGCAATATCCCCCAACTCCAGATCACATCACCACTGCTCCAAGACAAAAACTAGGTCTAACATCTGCTCTCCCTGCCCCCCCCAAGTGAATTAGGCCCTCAATAAGCTGGATCAGGTCCCTGGATGCCATGGAAGCCATGAACTTCTTGGAGTCTGCACCAAGGGAAGGCAGGTTGAAGTTCCCAGCACCAAAAGCCTAGGGAATTCCACCATCTATTCAAACCTAGCATTGAGCAGCAGAGACAGGGAAGCTGATACCCAGAAGGGAGGCTGATACAGTATCAGCAATCCCAATAGATTAATCCCTAAGACTCAGCCTCACAGATAGGGTCTCACACCTGACTATCTGAGTAGCAACATCCCTGAAAATCTCCAGAGTCTCCTGGATAATCATAGCTATTCCCCTACCCCTCCCTGGGGTTGTGGCTAGCGCCACACTCAAAACCCAGAAGGGACCCTCCCGCTCCATGCCCAGCCAGTAACGCATGCCAAGTCAGCCCTTTCATCCCACATTAGATCCTGGCTGAGCTGAGCCTTATTAGAGATCAACCTGGCATTAGCAGCAGCTGAAACCCTGGGCTCCTAAGGCTTGATGACCTGGTATAGGGGGTGAGCTCAGGGGGTGGAATGTGGTACCAGTACAAAACACCAGGGCTGTGTTTCTCCACTGACTCCCATCAGTTTCCCCTTGTCCCTCACCACTGTGATGTTCCTATAACATAAGAAATTAATTAAATGTTTGTACTGTGGTTAGTTGCCCAATTTTCTATACTCCAAATACTGGTAAGTTAAATCATGTCAGTGTTAAATTAAAGACTGTTGTATTCCTTTTTTGTCTCAATTACAACCAAGTAATTTCTAATAAATTAGCTCCATTTATACAAATGTCTTTTTTATTTTCTGTGGGGTACTTTTTGTTTTCTGCTTTTTAAAAAAATTCTAACTGTTCATTACTGTAATTTTAACAGGTCGTTGATTGCTGTGTATAAAAGAATAATAAAAAGGATGTTAAATATGATGATTGTGAAGGAAAAAATATGCAGTTCGTGGCAGTGTCTTTATTAGGATCAATATAGTAGGTCCCAAAGCTTTTCCAAGTTCTCCAGATCTTTTCATCAGACAAGATGTCACCAAAAGCAAGGGACAAAGAAGAAACAACAAAGTCCTAAATAGACCAGGTCTACAGTTTCTTTAGAAAACAATTACAAGCATTTGTTCCTTGATGAGAGGAAATTTGAAAACCAAAGGTGTTTTTTAATGAAGCCATTGAAAGACTTAGAAAGATAATCCCAAAATATAGCTTTTATTTTTTTCTTTATATTTTATCCAAATCACTGAAATAAACAATAAAAGTCTCATTTAAACTAACAGAAATGGAGAAAACAATTATAAGGCAATTTGCTTCCCACTGGATCCCCTGTAAAGCTCCACTGTTTACACAAAGTCACTGGCTGGGTTTCCATACTGCATTAAGTCATTGTTTAATTATGACTTACTGAATAAAATACATTTGGCCCAATTCAGAAAACAAGCTCAATCATAAATCAATCATAACAATATGGTTTAGTACTAGGATGGAAAACCTATAGTCCTCTGGTTGTATATGGCTCTCTCTTACAAAAGAGAATTTTGTAAATTCTCTTTTTATGGCCACCAGAGGACCTTCTGGCCAGGGACATCCACAAGGAGGGAGTGTCAAAAAAGTAAAAATGGCAGACATGGGGCAGGACCATAGCTTTGCTACAGTTTTGTATGCATTGTGGCACACATAAAAAGGGTTGGGTCTTTGATGTATAGGTATGGGCTCCATCTTTATGTTTTTGATCCTCCTTTGTGGACGCCCTACTTCTGACCTTGGTGGCTGAAAAATGATGGCACAATTTCCCATCATGTTGTGATGCGAAGCACATTAAATCTGCATTAAAAAAAGAAAAATAAAATTCAACAAATTTCTCTCCCAAACTCTGCTTTCCCTGCCTACATGTGTGAGACAGCCTCATCACTCTGCAGTCTTTAGCTCCCAATACTTGCAATACTTAGCTATCAAAAGCCCCTAGATTCTGGCTTTATGTTGTTTTGCTAGGCTTTGGCCCATTATGTTATAAAATCCAATCATTATGGTTTGTAAACCATGTTTTATGGCTTAGCATGTTGTGTGAATTTATTTATTTATTGCATTTGGAATACCACCAAATCAACGACAGACTTTCAAAAGTTTACAATAACAATCAACAACTATGATTTATTCAATACACCATAGTTAAACAAATCATGGCTTAGTGTGATGCGCAAAATGAGTCCTAGAATAATGCTTTGAACATTTCATGTTGGATTGACAATATTTCTATTGCATTCATTCTGAAAAAAAATGACTTTTCTCTTAAACATTTGTAATTCTTAAGGATGAGTTAAAAGTCCTTTGCCATTTTTCTAGTAGTAGAAAAACAGTTTGCATATGTTTTACAAATATACTGGAAGAGAGAATGCCTGTCTTTCCTGAAATGAAAGCAAAATACTTTATTTAACAGCAGCAACAAAAAGTCTGAAGGCACAAGCTGATGTCCTGTAGCATGATTTCAGCCTTAGGCAAAGAGCCTGAGCTGTTGCCTCAGGTGTCTAAGGATGCTTGAAGATGTGTCAGCCATAAGACATGTCAGCCCTGGATTTCCTTGGAATGAATTAAAAAGTACAGTTCCTAAATCTCCTGGTGACCTTTTATTTATGGATCACTGGTAAGAGAGAATGCAATTGCTCCTGTCCATCATATTAATACCAGTTTACCTCCGTGCAAGCAATGTCATGTGGCTGGCCAGGGGAAAATTGGTGTCAACAGGGTATGACTGTGCAGGATTAAAGTGCAAATGGGACAGGGCCTTACACTAGCAATTAGGTAGGTAACTTTTTTTTTTAAATTGTGGCACCATTATTGGTGTGCTTGTGGAAGAATGGAGAAGTGCGTGGTTGTTGGAATGTGGTAGTGGGTGTTGGGGAAGGCCAGGTTCCCTGTTGGAGAAATTGGGATCGGAGTGGAAGTAGAACACCAGCTGTTTAGTTGTTAAAGGATCATGATGATGGACTGCAAGTTGAAGGAGGCTGCTGAATATCAATGGAGGCCAATGATGGTCTGACTGTCTGGAGAGAAGCACAGTGCTGTGGCTTGGACCGGGAACAGCATCCAGATTGTCAGTTGTTTTCTCAGGTGCTAGAGGGCCGGTTGTCACCAAGTTTAGACAGCCTCGGACTTGGGGTCGCCTTTTTGCTTGTGGTGGCCTTAGCTCCTTTAACTTCCTTAGTTGCCTCAATCCCTGCATGTTTGCAGACAGCTGGCAGTGGAAGCAGATGGAACCTCCAAGGAAGGTTTTGTGCTTTTGGTAGGAAGTCAGGACCTGTGGCTGTCAGTGTGGGACTGGCTTTGCAGCATGAATTCTCTGGTCTAGTTCAGCTCCAGGGAGGTTCTGTGTGATTGCCCCCTCCCCACTCATTTGGGGTAAAGGGTGGTTCCCTACTGCATGGACCTTTTACCATTAGACTGGATTTATGAGATTGTGATCTCCTTCAGTGTGGGTTCTCCTGTGTTTGCTCCTCACACAAGACCATCAGAAGTTTGCCACTGGGTTTGGACTTTGGGGTATTAGAAAGTTGTGTTGGGTGCCACAGTCCTCAGTTTTGTTAGTGACCCCCCATTTTAATGAAAATAGGGTGGCAGGGTAGGTGAAGAGTGTGGGTTGGAGTGAGGTGAGTGAGGAGCTTTAACAGCTCAAGAGTCATCCAAGTTGATTGAGTCTGGAATGAGATGGTAGAGCATGCTCCTGAATAGGAGGTGGTGTGGGCTGGGATGGAGGGGCATCTTGGAGAAACAGGGATATGGTCTTGATGGGCAAGGAGAGATATGGTGGGAGGCTGAGACCAGGCTGCACTAGAGGAATGGAGATTGATATCTCTGACTGATTCCCCTTTCTGGCTCTTAGTCTTCATCCCAACAGCTGGTACTAGATCTTTGGAACCCTGGGACTTCAGCTGCAGCTGCTAAATGCCAGGTCTATCTGTAATAAAAGCATCTTCATCCGTGGAGTTAATTGTGGATGAGAGGGTAGACCTGGTTTACATTACCAAAACTTGGGTGAGGGAGGAGGGGGTGTTACCTATTCTGAGTTCTTCCTAGCTGGGTTTTGGGTCTGGTACCAACCTCAGTCCCAGCAAAGGGTGGGTAATCATTGTTATCTGAGAAACTCTGTTGGCATCAAGAGGTGCTACTCCATAGATAACTGGATGTGAGACCTCATTTGTGCAGCTGTGCCACAGGGGCTAGTTGAGTGTGCTGTTTTTATAATGTTCCCCCTGCTCACAGTACATCCCTATCACCCACCTGATTGCTGGTTGTGGTAGAATTCCCAAGACTTGTGGTGCTGGGGAACTTTAATCTTCCTTGCCTCCCTTGGTGAGGGGGCTGGATTAACCCAGAAGTTCATGGACACTGTGATAACCATGGACCTAACCCAACTTACTGAGGGCTCAATACATATAAGCAGTCACATGGTAGATCTGGCTTTTGTCTCAGAGCAGATGCAACACAATCTGAAAGTGGAAGTCATCGAGCTTTGCCCCTGTTGTGGAGAGATCACATTATGGTTGCTATGGAGTTTCACTGTTGACTCCTCTCCGCATTGGGAGCTTTTGGGGAGTTTCCAAAGGATCTGAAGGGCAGTTCAGTTGAGATCCTGGTCACCCAATGGAATAAGGGGCAGCTGTTGAGTAGACAGTAACAGAGCAGCTTCTCCCCTCTCACAGCTCCAGCACAGTTCCTTGGTTTATTGAGGAACCCAGGGAGATAAAGCAGAAGAGGCAATGACTCAAACATCACTGGAGAACAACTTGTTGATGATACCCAATTATATGTATCGGCCCCAAGTCAAACAGGTGATGCAGTAGAAGAGCTGACCCAATGCCTGGAGGCTGTCAGGGTTTGTATGTGGTAGAACAGATTCAGATGGAATCCCTTTAAAACAGAGTAGCTTTGGTCTGCAAGCCAAAAGATTCAAGGATAGTGCCACCTTTGGCTTTGAACAGGGTCATACTCCCCTGCTCAGGGTGGTCTGCAAATTTGGGGTTCCTTATGGACTCATATCTCCTGCTGAAGGAGCAGGTGGCAGCTGTGACCAGGAGGGCTTTAACACACTCTGTATGGGGCTTTCCTTGACAAGCATTCAGAAGCCACAGCTATACAAAATAAGACAGTCCAGGCAATGATGGGTGTTCCCAGTCATACTGCTACAGGACCTGTATTGATTGCCATTGTTGCTGATTTTGTTTGTTTCAATGTGGCTTATATATTATTTCTGAGGAGTTTGTTTTTAGTTATGTAATGATTCTGATCGTTAGCTGCTCAGAGGCTTTGGACATGGGCGACACAAAGTAAATAAAAAAAATAGTAAAATTGGCTCCCGTTCTGATCTTCAGCATATATTTTATCACGTTCATATTCTGTTCTCCCAAAGAACCCCGTGTTTTGCAGGAAGTAGTTAATGCTAAAACAGTCACTGGCTTGGCTTCTCCACAGTGGGGGGTTGGAGGTCAGGTTGGCCTATTCCTAATCAGACCTTGAAGCCAGTAGACCACCTCAGCACAATCTATTTCCAAGCCACATGAATTAACTTCCATGGGGACTGGGCTGAATCTTATGGTCATCTCAGTTAAATCCACAAAGGCATTCATATGACTGTCCCTCATATATTCATAGAATCCTGTGGCAAATTCGTTTTCTGGGTATGGCCCCAGAGGGCCTTTAAGCCCCTACTCATTAATGGGAAAAAGGAAGCATATCCATACAAGCTTATTTTAGCATGATCTTACAATCATTTCAATGTATATAATATCAGCATATATACACAGCAATTGCCATGCAAAAGGCAGTGGTGTAACTCAGATCTTCTTTCCCTTTAGCACTCCTAGATTCTAGTAATTATACTAAGCCTACAGCTCTGATTGCAAAATCAGAGTAACACTAGATGAGAGAAAATAAATGCAGAAAATGAATTATTTGCTGCCACCTAGAGGTCATCCAGATTTTTCACTCCAGATCTGGAAGCCCTGTCTTATACAAAAGTGATTTATGGGGAAGTCAGTCAATGATCACAACTCAGTGATTCCTTTAAGAGTTGTTCTGTTGTTAACCTGCCATAGTAAAGTTCACCATGGATCTTTCTTTAGCAACTTCAGACTGGTGAGGAAAACCCAATTCCACTTTTGATTGACTTATTTGGTGGACCTCCTTCAAGAATGCTAGTTTGAGTATTTTCATTTTACCAGATCTCCTTCCTCTGAGTCTGTTGATTCTGATTTTTTTTAATTGGCTGCTGCTATTTCTGCTGTTCCCTGTGTATTGAAGCGATTCATTTTTTACTGATTTTTTTAAAAAAATTACTGAATTACTGTAAGACATTTTGAGAATGTATGGTTTGAACAGCAGTCTAGAAATGTTTACATAAAAAGATTATTGTGTTGTATATCTAGACTGCCATTCTATCTAGGGACACTCAATGGACCTTTGTAATAATATTAAAAACCCTAAAATGTATAAATAATAAATTTAAGAAGAGGAAATGTCAGGAGATAATACTTTCAAGCTCCACAATCAGACCTTTTTTAATCTATGGATATTAATTATATATTTAATATTTCATTTCTCTGACAATGCATCTAGATGGCTTGATAAAATTCAGTCTGTGCTAAAAGAGCATCAAAAGAGAAAGGACAAAGGTACATTAAAACTGGGGTTATTGTGGAACCAGCCAGATTCTTTAGCTTTGTCATTATTAACTGGCATGTGCCCTACTCTGGCTGCAATTCTATGCAGATTTGATTGAGAAAAAGCACCAATGAATCTACTGGGATTTACTGTCAAGAGCTCTTCAGAAAGTCAGTTATGGATATATAATCTTCATATATCTTCAACACAGGGATTTTTTAATCTATCTCATACTAAAAACTTAGTACTGTAACAAACATTTGGTTCACATTTCACACTAACCCATGTTTCCTTATTTATGATTTGTTGAATAATACGGGCTGGCTGGGTTCACACATAACACTAAAGCATAATATATATGGCCAGATTTGGGGTGCAAAAATCTGGATGGCCATTAGATGACAGCAATGAGTTTGTTATCATCTAATGGTCATCCAGATTCTTGCAGCCCAGCTCTGGTAGCCCTAATTATGTAGTTTATCTGTTTTTTATGGTGTGTAAGAGGCATAAACTTTTGTGAGCTACAGCTTATTTTATCAGATGCACGGAGTGGCTAAACAGATGTAGAATTTAAAATGGGATACGTCTGGGAGAAAAAGGGAGGGAAGACAAAGTGGTTATGAAGATGTTGGTTACACAGAAGACAGATTACAAGTATCTTATCAATTAACAATTGTAATGTGTTAAAAACCTATTATGTTTATTGAGCTTTTGAGACGGTTTGAAACCTTTTGATGTCTGTAAATTAATCTTTCACTCAGCTGTGTTGGTAAAATTTCTTTACTCCAAAATTATTGTTTGAAATCTGCAGTGAAGTGTCCTGGGAGGTCACAAATGCTCTGATATTATGTTGTCCTTGTTTCGAGTCCTGATGTCAAACGTGTCCTTTAATACGTTTGTGCAAAATTTGACCTGTTTGTCTTATATAGAAACCAGAGGGGCATTTCTGTTGGATGATGGCATATATCACCTTAGAGGAGAAGCATGTGAAGGTGTTTCTAATCTTGTGTGTGAAGTTGTTGAAGCTTAGTGATAGTACTGTTGGTGTAATTGTGGGGGCAAAATAGACATGGCTCTCCTCTGACAGTTTGGAAGTTGATTTGGGAACCTTGATGTTTTTTTGACATGATCCTTGCATAGCAGTCTTTAATCTGATCCAGCATGATTCCCAAAGGGGTCAGAGAGATTGGGACCTGGGTGTTCAGAGCAATGTGTCTTGAAGCAGCTACAAGTCAACCTGGTGGGCCTCCTCTGTTGAACACTTGCTGCAGGTGGGTGAAACATTGCCTTATGCTTCCATGCTCACCTTTTTCCTTATTGTTTTTCTACATGTATTTGTCAATCAGCTTTGATCAAACATCCCGAATTTCAAGCAGCAGCATGATTCTGTCTACTGCCTCTTACTCATCTCTCTCTCAGTCATTATCTTAGTAAACATCAGTCTGAATTTAATTTTCAGAAGATACTGATGAAATCAAATATGCACATAATGAGATTAATAGTAAGTACAAATCAAATCATGTCTACTTGGAAGTAGATCCATTGATTCTGGTGGAACTTATTTCAAGGTAACTGTGTACACATTTAATTGAGCATAAATCCCACTGAACTCAGCAAAGGTCACTTCCAAGAATTATGTTCTCTCTGTGTGTTTTTAAAGTAGATTTAGCACAAATTTTGTTTTCTTTGAGAGCATTTCTTTCTGGGCCGCTAGATTTAATGAGTTATAGGGAAATTCATTGAGCATTTATGGCAGATTAAATATTTTGTACCTCTTTCCCAAAAAGTAGCTATGTGAGTCTCCTGTAGCCAAAAGACAAAGAGTTCTGCGGCACTTTAAACACTAACGATTGACCATGTTATTGCCTAACCTTTCATTTACTGTACCAGCTGCATGGGATCCAGACTTGAAAGAAGCATTTGGGGAGAACAGGGAAAGGAGAGTGAGAAACAGAATTATTGTATGAAGCTTTGTTGAGGATCAAAATCTTAGGTAATTTGGTCTCTCACCTACTATAATTTCCTCAGGATTAAAGAAGGGAAGGATTAAATTGTTTCTTCATGCTTGCTTTCATTCTATTAATTATCACCTCCCTGTTTACATTTTTAAAAAATATTACATTTAATAGAAATACAGATTTTAACATTGCATCTGATTCTTGGAGAGCTCCTACTGATTAAAATGGGACATTATCCCAAAATTCCTATGGAGTAGGGAATTATGGAACTGTGATCTAGGATCTACTGAGTGTAAGCTCCAAAAAACAAGGCAGCATTCTATGTTTATAACTTCATTTTCAAATTGTATAAATAAATGGAATTCTTCTAGGAAATAAAACCAGGCAACCAGATCTGGGCTGCAAAGATCTAGGCCAGTGTTTTTCAAATTGGCAACCTTAAGATGTGTGGGCTTCAACTCCCAGAATTCCCCAGCCAGCATGCCAAGTTTGAAAAACACTGATCTAGACAATCAATACATGGCAGCAAAGAGATACAGAAATGTGTAACACCTTTCTGCCATTTTGTGGTAATCTAGATTTTTCAGCCCAGACCTGAGAGTCGTAAATAACATCCATTCGATACAATGGATAGAAAAAGTTGTGTGAAACAGAAGTAACAGAGAGATTGCCCTTTCCAATTTTTCTTTATAGCTGCTCGTTAAATTGCATGTGGCAGGCATTTCCATGGTCATAGGAAGATGAAAAGCAGAGCAAAAGATAGGAGTGGGGAGTAGCAGAATGTAACTCTCCTTCGGTCATTTGCCCTTCGAAAATAAAGCTATTTTCTCTCAATGGGCTCCAACAAGGTTCAAGGGCTTCCCCTGGGCAGGTAGGAAAACAGCCTGGGGATTGCTATGGAAAGCAGGCAGAGGGTTAAATTCTCATCTCATCTCATCTCTTAGTCACATTTCAATACCTCTCAAATGCTTTTAATTAAAAACAGTGTTTGTTTGTTTGTTTAATATGGCTGCCCATCTCACCATAGTGACTCTGGGTGGCTAACAACATAGAAAAACAATATAATAAGCTTAAAACCCAGAATAAATACAATGACAATCAAGTTGACACAGCAATCTGCAACAAACGAGACAACAGACACTTCATGGGCTTTAACTAATGTGGAAAAATCATGGAGTTGCCTATCATATGTCATTTGGCCCTTTCTTTTCAGTTTTTTATAGACGTGCTTCATGTGTGGAACTTCAGTTCCAAATAATCAGGATACAAGTGATGATTATCTATTTTTTTAATCTGTACACTTGCAAGAGACTTGGTTGGTCAGCAGAATAAAAAGCTTCATAAATACAAATGAAATAAAAAATAAAACACTTTCTTGCCAGTGTGAGGAAAATAAGTTGACTCAGACTGGCTCTCTGTTTGAAGTTATTTCGATATACATCTGCCTGAAGTTCATGTTTTTATTACCCATGAAAGGGTATCAAGAGAAAGCATCAGCCCACTTTATACTTCTAGGCTTGGCCTTTTCTTTTGCTATTCTGGAAAAAGCAGTTAGGTTGCAATTTCTCAATCATTATTTGTTGAGAGGTAATGGGCAGTTTCATGGGTTCCATGTTGCAAACCCTATCTCTGCAATCCATTTTGCTGACAACAATAATTAAACCAAAGGAACTGTTTACTCATAATGTAGGCAATGCAACGATGGGCAGATGTGGGTTCACAGGGGATCCATCTGAGCATGCGATTAGAACCATGCCAAGCATTTTGTGAAACTTAAAGAGCAGGAGATGGGATCTTTGCTCAAATATTTGCAAGTTGGGGTCCTGGCTGAAACAAAACTGATAAAAGATAAACGAACTTAACTCCTGCTAACAAGCCATGTCTTTTTCCTGGCAACCATGTAGAAGTGGTTGGCCATTCCATTCTCCTGGATTGTTTTTTCTATTTCTCAGTCTAGCCAGGTGTTTCTCAACCTTGGCAGCTTTCAGATGTGTGGCTGGCTGGGGAATTCTGGGAGTTGAAGTCCACACATCTGAAAGCTGCCAAGGTTGAGAAACACTGGTCTAGCCTACACCCCTAGGATTCTGTGGTGGTCTCCCAATCAAGTTTAAACCAGGCCTGACCTTGGTTAGCTGTTTCAAGGTCAGTTAGTTGCTATTATCTGTAGAGGCAAACCAAGCAGATAAGAGTTAAAATATTTTCACATCTTAATAAAAACAGAAATAATTATTTAGTGGGAGGAGAGATGCCAGTGGAATAGTCGCCACACCTGAAATCTACTAAGCCATGGAGACAATTGAGGAAGTTCAAAACTCGTCCACATCTTCCTTACCACCCAACCCAACTGCCCATGTCCAACAATCAGGGATTGTGCCTTGATGAAGAGACTTCTCCCGCACACATCTGTTTCAGCACCACGTCAGCAAAAGTCACATTGTTAGAGAAACATGCAAATTTCAAATGGATGAAAGTAGAATACCTCAATGGCTGGAATAATAATGCAATTAAAATGTTGAAAATAATTGAATTGACTGGGCCTGATTAATAAGGCTCTGCATTCCTCACATTCCTCTTATAATCGTGTGGAAATATAAACAATCGCATTCCTGTGATGTGTAATCTCTGCCATGCCAAGACTGTAGGCAAAGTTGTTCATACCGTTTATGTTTTAGGACAAATTATTTAAAACTTTGGCAAGCATGCAAACGTTGCTTTATTTTCTAATGGAAGCCTGATCGGGTGCTGATAACAAAATCTCAGGAGGAGTAACAAGTTTACTTCTTTGCCTTTACTTCGTTTTATGCAGGTTCTCTGGATTCAGTTGGAATACGTTTCGGGTTTTATATGTGTCTGTGTTTCAGAAACTGCATTGCAGGAAATTGATACTATTATTTGACCCAAAAGACTGGCAGGAAAAAATGGAAAATACTTTAGAGAAATAGAACAAAATTTAATAGGGATATCAATAAGAAAATCTGAACTGCTACTAATTTATTCACTGCTTCAGTTTATATAACTCCTTCTACAGTTGCTCAGTGCAGTTTAAAACATTATTTAAAATAATGGTGTTATAAATTCCACAGTAATCTAAATATGGTGTTTAGGGACAGTTCTGTGGCTCTTGAGGCGTAGAGGAAAACCACCGTTTCAAGGCTGGAGCCCTGTTGCCTCCTGTCTTGGAGGGAAGAGCTATAATGCCGGATCGCTCTTTCCACCTCCCCATGGCGTCTGCTGATCAAAATCATTTCGCTGCTCTAAAAATGTTCCCTTCCATCACTGCAATCCAAGGGATGTGTGAATTAAAATTTATTATTTCCTGCCTCATCCCACTCTAACTGCAGAATTAGAGGTCTCAGAGCATTCTATCATTAGAGTACTCTAAGCTTTGATGATAATATTAATTATAATTAATTGATACTAACCATTGGTATTAATGGATTTTATCTTGAGAAATTCTGACTGTTTTTCAACTCACTTATTTTGTGAGTTGTTTCAGAATATTCATGGCAATTCCCACTTCAGCTCTGATAGCCATGAACTGCCTTTTAAAACATCTGAAAATATACAAGCTATACACTATTAGAAACATGGCTTCCCATTACGAGGAACTGTACATCAACGTAGGTGTGATAAAATCAGGGACATCTGCAGGAGAGGTCAAAAAAGTCAAAGTGGCAATTGTGATTGTTCAGTCAAAGCCCCACCTCATTTTACATGGATTGCAACACATGTAAAAAAAAGGGCAAGGCTTTGATCTCATAATCATGGCTGCCATCTTGATTTTCTTGACACGCCCCCCCCCATGGATGCTCCTGGATAAAATTGTTACTAACCACAATTTACCCTCCCAGATCCTCTCTTTCCTTTTGTCTCCTAAACATGTACATAATATCCCACTACTTTTTTTCATTTTACGTATCTTTTAGGTCCACATTTCCACTATCTTCTTCAATGAGCAGGGAGGATTTATCTGTGCATGTTTTTTTTTTCAAAAACCACTGTCTTATTTTCATTAAGTTAGCTTCCTGCTGATATCATTCTTGCATTACAGAGATCTTAATTTAAACCATGACATAAATGCTTTTCATCAGTTCCTTCTTTTTTTTTTTGTTCTTCGTGCCAAAGTTCTTGCATTTTTAAAATAAAGAGCATGTTGTATAATAATTGCTGTAGGACAGGCTCTTTTATTTTTAAATATGAAAGACAAATGGGGTGTGACATGCATATGTTTCAACATGCAGGAATTATTTCTTCGGGACCTTGTTTTTTTCTATTTTTTTTTAATGGAATATTTTACTCCCATTGAATCTGACCTCATAATAAGATGAGATTTTAAGCATTATTTGAACTAATGATTAACCAGGAGGTTAAAATGTTTTCCACACAATATTCCACACACTCCATGCACCCAATTCTAGTCAGGTACCTACAAATTATACTTTTAATGACTCCCTTTTAGAAAAAGTGATGGAATCCTTCAGTACTCTCATATTCTGCTTTACTACCCAGTAATGGTCTTTGTATTACAAAACCCATAGAAAGACTATAATTTCAGGAATAACCTAACTCAGGGCAAGAGAAGATCCTCTTTTCACTGATGATAGTATGATGATAGTATGATGATGATGATGATGCAGATCAATATTTGAAGAGGTATTAAGAGAAAGAAAAGTTCAAGTTTATCTATTCTTACTTTGAGCAATTTGTATGGCACTTTTGCAACCCATTCATTTACTCATTTCTGTCTGTCTTTCTTATTATACACTAGTTAATAAAATTTCAAGAGGACATCCACTTTTGGGGAGAAATCATTCTCCCTCCATAAAGGAGATCTTGAAATTCTCTTCTTTGAAGATAATACTGAGGTCACACATTGTCCTCAACCATGGTGGTTTGCCCGTAGTTAAGTCCTGGTTTGCACATACTGCTATACCATAAATACAGCTCTATGCACCACAATGGATAGTTCATATATTGCTTTAAGCTAACATTTAAAAAAGGATAATCTATACAATATGGGAATCTAGCCTCTACTTGTTTAACAAACCATAATTAAAACAAATCCTAGCTAAGTTTTCTGGGTGGACACAGCCAATCCCTTAAATGTTAAACAGAGATAGTTACCCTTATTTAATTTTTACTAGATATTAGGACTCCAGATCCGGGCTGCCAAAATCTAGTTGACCATACAGGGTAGCAAGGAGTTAGTTTCTGTATCTTTTTCTGGTCATCGAACGATTGTTCAGTTGTTGTAGCCACAGTATGGTAGCCCCAGCAGATATTATAGATTCTTTGTTTAAAATATAACCCTATTTTGATTTGGGGGGAAAAATCCAGCATGATCTTATCTGGGCATTAATTCCTTCCTGACCCCAGGAATGGCAATTAGAGGGAAGAAAACCTTGGGGAATCCTGGGAGTTGAAGTCCACACATCTTAAAGTTGCCAAGGTTGAGAAACCCTGCTTTAGATTCTCATAAGCTTATATCTGGATAACTTAATGGCTATTGACAGTGGGCCCTCATGATGGATAGAAAGGAATGACCCATTATGTCATGATAATATGGAAGGAAGTAGATTGGGAAAAGCTGAACAGATCTGGCACCCCTATAATCAGCTGTTTCCTTCCTTCCTTCCTTCCTTCCTTCCTTCCTTCCTTCCTTCCTTCCTTCCTTCCTTCCTTCCTTCCTTCCTCAGAATTTCTAGGCTGCACCACTGCTAATATATCAGAGATAAACATAGAGTGTTATCATCTCTTTGAAGTTCTAGTTTTTTCAGTAGCATTGAAAAATTGGATTGCTTATCAGTGATAACTGAGAGTCAGTGTGGTGTAATAATTAAGATATTGGGCTAAGAATGGGGAGACCCAGGTTCTAGTCCTTCCTTAGCCGTGGAAGCTCACTGTGTGACTTTGGACCTGTCATTCTCTTTCAGTCCAGCCCAGTTTTTCTAGGGAAAAGTAGGAAGAGGAAGTACTATGTATGTTGCCTCAAGCTCCTGAATGAAAGCCAGGATATAAATCTTATGAAGAAATACATGCATCTCAGCTGGTAGAGTCCAGAATTTTTTCACTTCATTTTCTGATCTGATTTTGCAAAACGGAGCTCCTCTTTCCAGTTTATTGGCAAGTATAATTCAGCTGGTGCGCAGTCTGGCAGGTAATTGGCAATACATCTTATTTTTTATTTATGTCTACAGTTGTCAGGGGTTTGTGGTTTTCATCTTATCTTCAAGATTCTTCACACTTTCTTTTAACATGTGGTAATAACTTTAAATGTTATTATATGTTATCAAAAGTATTTAGCAGGCACCTTTGTCACAAGAAATTCTAGGGAGAAAAGCAAGCTGGGGCTGACAGCTAACTCCCTTCCCTGAAAGCTCTCAATGCTACCAGTCTCACATTTCAAAGAAATGCTAATTTTCATGATTTTTGACAAGTCATTCCTTAGATCCATTGTCCCATTCTAATAGGATGCTACAGGGTGTAATATCAAAAGGCAGATAATACTTCTAAGATCCTTCTTCCATTGTGGGGAAAACATCTAAGAAACAGGCATATACATGCAAAAGATCACTTGCTGTATTGATGTGTGTGGATGTCAGCTACTGGACTGATTCAAGCGTAGACAAGGATAAGGTCAGTTCAAGGGCATTGTTGGAAACTTTCGTTTATCTTATTGGCGAGAGAAGCAGCTTTGGAAGGAAGCTAAGAAGATTGTGAATGTTGACATGGTTCACCTGTAAAGCCATGGTTTGTTATTAAGCCCATGATTTCTGGGTTCTTACATATTCTTACCTATAAATTAGATACTAATTGCATTATTGTATTATTACATATATTATTATTGGATGATTATATTATGATTGTATTCTCACATATTCTTACCCATAAGTTCTTACCTATAAATTGTGGCTCTAAAACTGAGTTCACACCAGCACAAAATCTAATAAAGCAGATTATGACTAACTGGATGGGTTTGCACAACCTGTTTAACTAGTAGTGGCAGCATTTGTTAAGTTTTAATCTTTGTTCATTTTTTGTAGATTAGTATGTAGTACAAGCACAGCCCATTTGGCTAGTTTATGGTTCAAAATGTTGTGTGAACCTATACAATGGGTTAAATCAGTAGCCAGCCTGTGTTGCACAAATCACAAAGAATTTTCACTATATCACCCCAACTTTAGAATAACTGGATTGGCTGTCTACTGTATTCAGTCCAAACTAAATTTGTCGCTATTAAACTTTAAAGCTCTAAATGGTTGCAAGTCACGTAGCATGAAGGACTGTCTGCAGTCACAGAAGCTTGACATTCCATGTATGCAGTTATGGTCATGGGGCACAAGATAGGATCTTTTCAGGAGTGGCACCTCAACTGGAGAATTTCTTTTACATGGAGAGTTCTTTTTAAATGTATCTTTTCTAGGTATATTAAATAGGTTGGCTTATGTATTTAACTGCTATTAGAACAGTTTGTGTTATAAAGTAGTGTGTTTGCATTTGTACCACTCCTTTAAATGATTGGGTTTAAAGACTTCATGTTTGCTTTAATGGTTTTATTACATTGTGCTCTTTAAAAATGATATTTTTTTTTCAAAATGAGTCACTTTAGGAGAATTGTTAGTTTTGACAAATGGTATGTTATTTAAATAATAAAGTTGGAACGCCAACTGTGACTGTTTCTGAAGTACGCTGACCTTGCCAGAATGTCCCACACTTTTGACAGCTTTGGTTAGATTATTGTGACATTCTCTGTGTGGGATTGCTTTTGAAGAACTTTCAGAAGCTTTTGAAGAACTTTCAGAAGCTACAGTTTGGGTCCAAAGTATGACAGTTAGAGTTGTCACTGGCTCAAAAAAAAAAAAAAATGTTGGTTGTATTCTGTTCAGACTTAAGTACTAAGTCACCATCTGCTCTTGTATGAATCCATCCTGACTTCTCCTCCTCCTGTTTTAACAACTAGTATTCTCTTCTTCTGTTCTGTAACTTAATAGTATTCGGAAACATATTACTTCTGGAAATTCCATATTGCTATCACAACTAATAGCACTATTAGCACAAGCCATGAATTTGTCTAAGTTCCTTTTAAAGCTACATCAGCAGTAGCTTATACACATTCCTTAGGACTATTCCAGCAGAAGTCAGAAAGAAATAACTCAGCACGTGACTCTGGAGAAGGATTTCTTGCCTGTTTTTGGAGATTTACCTAACTGAAAAATCCAAATCTGCAGTTTCAACACTTCACTGTTGAACCATGCAGGACTTGCCACAGCAAGTGACCAGCTGAGAAATAACATGGCACACCTGCATGAAATACTGGAATATCTTTTAAAGTCTTCTCATTTTTAGCTAAAGATAAGGCCTACTGCCCATTCACTTTACATTTGTTACTTGAACAGTATAGTTTAAAAGCTTCATTGGCTTCTTTTGCAAAAGAAACATCTACTTTCCACTGGAGCTCTCCTAGGTCCTTAAACAAACAAACAAACAAACAAACAAACAGATTTAAATTCCTTTATAGTATAAGCCATCCAGCATTGCTGTGGAGGTGGGTGGCCATCAATCAATCAAATAAATAAATAAATGTCATATTCTTACCCTATTACACCATTCCTTAACATATGAGGATTTCATCCCCCAGAATTTCCAAACAACATGGCCATTACTGAAAATTCTAGGAGATGAAGTCCATTGACTTGGAGGCACTGAGATTGGGGAAGGACATGAATCCACTACTTTCTCTTGAAGACTCTCCAAAGGTTGTTCAATGCCCTGAGGATTAATACTTAGGCCGGCACGTGTGCTGGGAGCTGGAATACTTCTCTCCAAATGTCACACCGGAAGACTAGAGCCTTATCCCTTTGCTTGTTGCGTAGTCTCTGCAGTGCTAGAGCAGTGCTACAGCTAGCCAGGATTTCTTCTTCTTTGACCCCTCTCTCATGATTTACTGTGGAATAATCTGAGTTTGAAAATGGCATGTACAGCAAATCCTTTTTTTTCAGATCAGGGCAAAGACAGGTATTAATATTTTAGATCAGCTTATTGTTCATCAGTTTTTAAACCATTTAAGGCCCTGCAAAAGGAATTAGGATTGCCTAAAACAGCAGAATGGCAGTATATTCAAATGAAACACCTTTTGATCTCACAAGACTTTTTAAAATATTGAGAATATGATTTGTGATGTTAAAATAAGACAAATTCAATAAAATATTGTTTTTCATGTATATTGGAAAACAAACAAACAAAAATATTTAGAAAAAACTGGCTGTCAGCATCTTTATGTTGGAAGTGTAACAGATGGAGGGAACATGTACATATATGACGTGGTCTTGTCCCTTTGTGGTTTAATATCCAAGAATATAGTTTTTGGGAAAGATGTAAGATATCAGTGTGATATTGAATTATATTTCCCCAACATTTGGAAGTTTTTCATATATGAAAAACTTTATATATACCAAGCAACTGGTGTAGCAAAGATGCTTCTTTTGTTACAATGAAAAGATACCATCACCCCAGATTGATGATGTTTGTTCAAGCTCCACTGATAAATTTGCTCTCTGTCAACATAATGGAAAATATTACTCCATGCAGTCAAGACCCCCTTCACTTTTTTCAATTTTGTTATGTTGCAGCCTGATACTACAATTGTTCAAATTCATTTTTTTTCTTATTAATCTACACTCAGTACCCCATAATGACAACGTGAAAATAGAATTTTAGAAATGTTTGCAAATTTATGAAAAAGGAAAAACTGAAATATCACATTGGCATAAGTATTCAGACTCTTTGCAATAACACTTGAAATTTAGCTCAGGTGCCTCCCATTTCTCTTGTTCGTTGCTGAGCTGTTTCTACACCTTGATTGGAGTCCATCTTTGGTAAATTAAATTGATTGGACATGATTTGGAAAGGCGCACACCTCTCTGTGGAAGGCCTCACAGCTGACAATGCATACTGTATCAGAGCAAAAGCCTACAAAGTCAAAGGAACTGCCTACAGAGCTCAGAGACAAGATTATTGCAAGGCACAGATCTGGGGAAGGCCACAGAAAAAATTCTGTTGCATTGAAGGTTCCCAAGAGCACAGTGGCCTCCATAATTCTCAAATGGAAGAAGTTTGGCACAACCAGGACTCTTCCAAGAGCTGGTTGCCTGGCCAAACTGAGCAATCGGGGGAGAAGAGCCTCAGTAAGAGAGGTGACCAAGAACCCGATGGTCACTCTGATTGAGCTCCAGAGATCCTGTGTGGAGATGGGACAAAGTTCCAGAAGGACAACTATCACTGCAGCCCTCCACTGATCTAGGCTTTATGGCAGAGTGGCTAGATGGAAGCCTCTCCTCAGTGCAAAACACATGAAAGCCCGCTTGGAGTTTGCAAAAAAGCACCTGAAGGACTCTCAGACTGTGAGGAACAAGATTCTCTGGTCTGATAAAACCAAGATTTGAAGTGTTTGGCCTCAATTCTAAACGTTATGTCTAGAGGAAACCAGGCACCACTCATCACCTGCCCAATACCATCCCAAGAGTGATGCATGGTGGTGGCAGCATCATTCTGTGGGGGTGTTTTTCAGCAGCAGGGACTGGGAGACTGGCCAGGGTTGAGGGAAAGCTGAATGGAGCAATGTACAGAGATATCCTCAATGGAAACCTCTTCCACAGCACTCAGGAACTCAGACTGGGCCGAAGGTTCACCTTCCAACATGACAATGATCCTGAGCACACAGCCAAGACAACACAGGAATGGCTTAGGGACAACTCTGTGAATGTCCTAGAGTGGCCCAGCCAGAGCCCTGACTTGAACCCTATTGAACATCTCTGGAGAGACTTGAAAATGGCTGTCCACCGGCGGTTCCCTTCCAACCTGATTGAGCTTGAGAGGATTTGCAAAGAAGAATGGCAGAAAATCCCCCAATCCAGGTGTGCAAAGCTTGTCGCGTCATACCGAAAAAGACTCGAGGCTGTAATTGCTGCCAAAGGTGCTTCAACAAAGTACTGAGTAAAGGGTCTGAATTCTTAAGTACATGTGATATTTCAGTTTTTCTTTTTAATAAATTTATAGACATTTTTTAAATTCTGTTTTCACTTTGTCATTATGGGATACTGAGTGTAGATTAATGAGAAAAAAAATGAATTTGAACAATTGTATCAGGCTGCAACATAACAAAATTGAAAAAAGTGAAGAGGGTCTGAATACTTTCTGAATGCACTGTAGATAATGGTTCTGGTCAAACTTTTCTGTCTGATATTATGGCCTAATTTCCTGTGAAATCCTTCACTTTCTACTTATCACCATTTCTTTCAAAACCCACATTTCCTATTCCATGTTATTCTTGAAGTAGGAAAAATGCTGCTGCCTCAGAACTAGTACAGTTTTGGAGAAGCTCTTGCTACATAAGATCTTAAGCAATCTTCTCTCCTTGACTTATTTTCTAGCAGCAACATGACAATTATAATTATGAATGTGCTTTTTGAATGTAGAATAAGGCAGCTTTCTCCAACATCTTTGCTAGAAATCTGGGACTGGGAAAGATGGGCATATCTCAGTAACAAATTGAGATGTTAAGTGTGATCAACACTTAGAAAGATACTATTAGGGGACCAAACAATCTCATGCCAGTTATAGGGGGAAACAGAAAACAGTACTTTAATTTTGTAAAAATACCTTAAAATCTCTACAAATTCAATGTCCAAAGTGTAATAACACAGCTAGAGTTTGAAAATTAGATAACTTTCATAGCTTGCAAACTCTAGATCTTATTTTGTTAAACATACATGGTTTTGTTTCAGCAAAAGGCAGGGGTAAAAAAAGGACAGTTACAGGACCTCCATTTCAATGCTTTCAAAGTGCTCACAGGTTTTACAGATTTCCTAAGCCTTTAATAAAAACAGTACATATATTTGCAGTACTTTCTAGACAGTACTCAAATAACTGGGAAGATTTTAAGAATCAAACTTAAGGCTTCACATGCTTTATAGGGTTTTTCTGAGTCACATTTTTGGGATATGCACATTGTTAGGGTATATATATATATCGTGAGTTCCCATACCACTGGTATAATCATTGAGTAAAATACCTGAATTATGGGAATTAATCTCTGGTAAAAGATGGAACAGTGTAGTATGTGGTGATTCTTCCCTTTTGTGTATTGTGTTGAATTAATGTACCTAAAACAGTGTTTTTCAAACCTGGCAACTTTAAGATGTGTGAACTTCAACTTCCAGAATTCCCTAGTCACATCAACTTCTAGAAGTTGAAGTTGACACATCTTAAAGTTGCCAAGTTTGAAAAACACTGACCCAAAATAACCAACTGACCCATCGCTATGTGAGATATGGCATTTAACATCTTAGAGAAAGTAGCAGGATAACTCTAGGCTTACAGATTGCAGGTCCTAGTACAAATCAGAGATGACTTTCTGTCCAGTAAGTCACTGACTTATCAGATGTGTCTATTGCATTTTGGAAAACTTTGTCCATAATCTAAGAAATGATCAATACTCAGACAAAACAAGCACTTTAAGGCATGAGCAGACTGTACATTGTTTGGCAACAGTGGAATGTATCTAGTTCATACCGGGATTATCCTCAGGCAATTCAATCATCATAATTGCAGTCTCACACTCTGTCTTCTGACATATTCTTCTCTGTGGATTCCAGGAACTGGGATTCTTTCTTTTGAATAAACATGGATGTCTCCTTCAGGGTCTGAAAGGGAGAGAGAGAAACCAACCTGTCAACCACACTCCAAAATAAACTTTTCCAGTTCAAAAATAATGCTTGCAACACCCTTGCACTAGATCATAGCTTTTTTAAAAAAATGGGTATACAGGTAAAATCTGTAGAATGTGTAAAATCCAAGATCAAGACTATCCTTCCCTAAATTTTAGTGCTCTTGTATATTGGGTCTGCAACTGTTGCCTGGGAACTTTGGGATCTATAGTCCTAATACATCTGGAGGGTGTCAGGTTAGGGAAGACAGTTTTTGCGTGAACTTATTTTGACACTTTCCTGGCTTCCAAAAGTTATATTGCTTTAATGAATATTAGAGGTGCTGTGCTGGTGCAAAGTCCAAGGCATGTCTCTCTCCTTTTTCAGAGTAAGAAACCCCTAAAAACAACCACCAAAATAGTAACTGTTGTTCCTCCATGAACCTATTCAGTTCCCCTTTAAAATCACCCAAACCGGCTGCACTTACTGCAGCTGTTAGCAGCCAATCCCACAATTTAACATTGCATATAAAAAGTATTTCCTCCTGTGGGTCCTGAATCTCTTTGCATTTAGTTTCAGTGGATAACCTTGAGTTTAAACATTGAGAGAGTGGGAGGAAAAATGTGTCTCTATTCACATTATTTGTGCCTTGTATGATTTTATACACTCCTATTATGACTTCCTTTGCTTGCCTTTGTTTCAAGCCCTGAAGCCCCCAACTGCTGTAGTCTCACATTGAAGAGGAGATGCTCTAGCCTCCAAATCATTCTGGTTGCCCTTTTTTGCATTTTTTTGCTAGTCTGTGATGCACATTCAAAATGGCTGAAGCTTCGATTGTGGCCACTGCACCCACCATCTTGCAGATTTTGACCCTCTCTTGTAAATGCTGCTGCAACTTATCCAAAATTAGATTAAGGCCAGAGAAACTATAGATCCCAGCCCTGTATGCTTTATATTCAAAGCGCCTACCAGTTTTCCCAATCCCAGTTCAATAACAGCTCTTTAAAAAGTCTCTTTCTGCAGCATAGACTCAGTCATTCTTTCAGAATCCTGCCTGTTGGACCTTGGAACCTTGTCTGGTTTGTCTATTTTTGTCTTCTAAAAACAGTGATCAAATGATGGTATATTCTTCCCTTAAGACTATTGTTCCAATAAGCCATTTCACAGTGCCCATGGCCAAGTCTAGGGTCAGTAATAATTTCATCACTTCCTGGAAACCCTTGGTATAAGAGAGCTTCCCATTCCCTGATATTTGTGGCTTCAGCCTGGGCTGAACTGCTCTAGGCATCAGTTGCTAGAGAGAAGAAAACAGGCAAGAGACGTGTACACCTGCACATACGTAGCCATGGGGAAAGCAATATTTTTTTGGCCAGTAGCCATATCAGGGATTTTGAGAGCATATTACAGGTGCTTTACAAAATGGCTATTATATGAGGGTTCGCCTATTCATAAAATGGTGGTCATGGCCAGTTGCCAAAAATCCATTTAGCAAAAGGTTTGCTGGCTTCTGGCCATAATAGAGTGTTATCTATCTTTGGAAAGAGTTAAACTGGTATGGTTTCTCCCTGCCACCTCCTCTCCCCAGGATGTTCTGTAGCACCCCACCTTAGCTTTGTCTTTTTACACAGGAGATGGACATACTTCCTAAAAGAAATTGGGCTGCAGCCACGCATTCTTCCTGTTTGCTAAGAATGTCTAATGAAGCCTATTTGAAACTTTCACATGGATCCAGAGGATGCCAACGGCTAGAGCTCTTCTTCGCGCCATGGCAGCTTCTCACTGATTTTGGTTTTAATTAAAAGGAATAATTAAAATCAAAATGAGGTGGGGCAGGGAGAATAGCAAGCAATCTATTTAGACTTGTTTTCTACCAAAGATATAATCATTCTTCTGCTTCTATCCTTTTGCTGCTATACTTTTAATCTAACTTTCATTTGGTATTTACTGGTATAAACTGAAACTAGCCAGAATACTTAGTTTACTATCACTTTCAGATAATATAAAGTTCTATCATTTAAGTTTTAAGCCAGACTTTTAGACCAGCTGGTCCTCTTGATACATTGGTATTGAACTACGTTGGCATTTAACTCCTTGGGAAGAAACAAAAATTAGTAAAAAGAAAAGACTGGAGAATGATAACCTATCATTGCATTTCAAAGACACTTCAATTTTATATGAAACTGTTTCATGATGGAACATTTGATACATTATGAATTATTTGGACATAGACTTTTTTTGACAAAGAAATTTTTAAATTTGGTCATTTTAAATCCAGATCATGTGAACTTCCAACCAGCTTCTGTAAAGTGAATTAATTCTGTACCAGCTACTAAGCCTATTCCAACACTCCAATATGTGTAATTATTCTAATTTTTATTTAGGTTATAATAAAACTACTTTAAGGAAAACAGGAAGTCCACAATCCAAAAAAGTTCTCTGAAGCTCTCTATCTTACACCATTTCCCCATATTCTAAAGTCATCTTACCATTATTGTGCCAAAATAACAGCAATGAAAACAAGTTAATTTAATAAATTATTTATTTATTTAATTAATATATTTCTATGCTTTATATCACTTCAGTGATGGCTGGTTGATGAAGACCCTATAGGTCACTAGTAGAAAATGGACTTAACCAGGCAAACAGGGGAAGTGCGGGATGATAGGAGAAGTAAGTTATAAGCTAAAAGTAAAAAGAAAGTTAAAAGGGCAGAATATTTAGTGCTATTAGCGTTGCTTTATATAGCCAGGCCTCAAAGATTTGGATATGCCCTACATCACCTTGAAGATGATTGGAATTCGTTAATATTTTTAAAGGCTTGCCAAAGGAAGCTTCATCACAGAATGTGTTCACACCTATCTTCTCAAACAGAAATAATTCATTTTTGCTCATTTTAGTCTGCTAATGAAATCGCAGTGGCAGGCTGCCAAAAAACGGTAGCGTGATTATTTATGTTATATATAAAAAAGCAGTTAAATAAGTGCATTAGGCCTTCAGTAAGCTCTGAACATCTATTTTACTAAACCTCCATGAGCTTCCAAAATACCACATGCATGCACACACACACACAGAGGACCAAAAGTTCTGCTCTCACAAATGCCACCCCTTGCCGTGATCTGGGGATGAAACATAGAGGATGCAAAAAGCTCACCTACCTCTCCATTCAAGGAATCTTAGAGCTGATTCCAGCTCATAGTGGATTTGTGATGTCCCCAAACAACCAACTTCAACATTGTTCCTTATCAGTTCTTTATCTGTGGCTTATCTGGCTGTTAGAGGGAACCATCCTTCTCCTTGTTCCTTTCACTCTGGTTTTTGGGGCTGTGGATGATGATGATGATGATGATGATGATGATGATAATAATAATAATAATTTAATAAATATATGGAGAATTGTAAGGCCTGAAGCTAATGGTATACCACATAATGATTCTCAAGCCAGAGAGAAGAATTATGTAAAGATGGGACAGGTGTCACCAATAGTGAAAGTAGGAAAAAGAATGGCCCAAAGTCCATTGACTCAAGAGTGGGAGGAGAAGGCATAAGATTAAGTCCTGGTACTAAGAAATATATAGGGCTTAATTTCCCATGTTCTGCAGTAGGTAGACTTTCTACATATGAATGATTTCTTTTTTGCCTACAATAAAGCAAGGTACTTAGCCATGGCAAGTCTCTGGAGCTTCTCCTGTTATTGCACGTGGGTTGAATTCCAGGAAATATCTATTGTCATGCCTGGTGAATTCTGACAAACATTTCCAATTTAGTGTTTCCAGATATATTAGAATTCAGTTCCCATAACCCCCAGCTAGCCTGCATAAGTTAGACTTGGTATTTAATCGTTCTACCTTTAAAACACAGGCTCCATTTGTGTTTGTGTTTCCTGATTTATTCAGTGGAAACCAGGGAGTGTTGTGTAGAGATGAATTCATGATGCTTGCACAACCCTCTCAAGATACATTATTAAACTTGGCATAGGATGGTATTAGATGTTTCTTTTCTTCTTTCTTTTTAGTCGTCGTTTTTCTTAATTCAAATAGTATCTCATCAATCATTCATTTAACTTGTCTCTTAAATCAAGCTAACCATTCCATACTTGTATTTACACTTCTCATGAATCCTTTACTCTCAGCTTTTCATCACTTTACAACAGTATTTAAGATCCAATAGGGTGTTAGTCATCTCTTTTATTAGGGAAATACATCGTACTCCTATGCTATCGGCATAATTGTTAAGCTCTTATAAATCATAACCTGTCACTGATATTCTCCTTTTTAGACTCCAATAGCCTCACTTCCCTTTTTTGTCCATGTGTTGTTTTAGTGCATTCCTTTGTGTTTGAAAACAAATAGGTTCTTTTTATTCTTCTTTTTCTTCTATTTATACCATACAACAGCATTCTTGTCAGCTATAAATGCATTCTGAACCACTCTCCAAACACACATTTCTCAAATACACAATTCCCCCCCCCCAAAAAACAGCATCCTGTATTGCAGACAAAATATTGTCATAAGCAACAATAGTTTACTGTTATTGCATTCATATTATTACACATTTACTATGTATTTTTGTTGGTTTAGAAGCGATTATAAAAGGAACAGAAGCAAGCTATGTGACCTTTCCTTTTATGTATGTTTAAGGACTAAACAGCCCAAGTTCAGTTCAAACACCAAGAATCACCTGAGGAAAAGGGCAGAGTCTTGACTGAGCAGGTCACTATTTTCCCTAGTACAGTGAGATCCATTGTAACTTATATAGCTGTTGTAAGGTAATACTTAAAGTTTTGGACTAGGATTGGGGAACTCCAGGTTCAAATCCATATTTGGCCAGGGAAGCCCGCTGGGTAACTTCAGGCCAATCACATTCTCTCAGCCTAATTTCCATCACCGTGAATCAAATTGGAATACAGTAAGGAAATACTCTTGGAGGAAAGGGAGGGATAAAATTTAACTAACAAGATAATAATTATTCTAACTTTCAATCTATATTAGGATATTCAAATTTTATGCAAACTCACATTTACTTTGTCTTTGGGGGGGATGCATTAATGCTCCCCCCCACTTGAAGATAGCTCAAAATTTGACCTATGTATTCAATAATTATACCAAGAATCTGGAAGCCCAATCAAACCTGGCTGTCATATCCAGAGATGTGTTCTTGGGTAGACTTCTACCTTCTTTCAAGCCGGTTAGATATCAAAGCCAAATAACAGTTACCAAGAACCTTAGCCCTGGCAAGACTGAATGCCCTCTCAACAGCTGTTCTCAAGGAAAATTACAGGGTATCCCGTTTGAACAAAGATTTTGTCCCATGGTTCCTGAAACATTAGCCCATGATTTGTTATATTGTTCCCATATAACAATGGGACAGCTAATAATTCCCCATCTAGTCAGAGTCCCAAGTCACCTGGATCCATTTTATTTATAGTTGTAAATAATCAATATGATTTTATTTCTCTGAACATGGCTAAATTTTATTTTCTACTTGAAAAATACTCCACACCAGTTTGGGTTTTGTTGTGGTTTTTACTTGCTGTCTCACAATTTGTTTGCTTTTTGTTTTTGAATTGATCAATGACTACATTGATAAGGTTTACTTTCATATTACATATTGAGAGACCTTGTGGAATTTCGAATGTACTCCTTGTGACTATCTACTTTTATCTCTGCTGTGGTAAGTTCACTGTTTTTTTTCCTCTCCTGTTGAAAAAACAAAAAGCCACAGGTCTCATCATTTCCATTGTTCTCATTGTTCTGACATTAACTGTTCATGAACATCAGGCAAAACATAGTCTCAACATGAAGATATAATGTAGGTAGAATTGGCTCTTGGGTTGAACGTGCCATCACAGTAATGCTGGAATGAGATAGGCCATCCCATCATCCTCAAAATGTCAGAAGGCAGGCTGAGTGACAAAGAGAGAAGGAATGTACTTTTACATATTCAAGTTCCTTCCATTTCTCTTTGTTCACTCTTCCATTTCTACTCTTAAGTACACTTTGCCTCATTCCCTTGTCATTATTAATATTGTCATTAATACAAAAAAGGACTTTTTCTGACTGCAAGCATCATTATGCAATGTTTCCTCCCACATGCTTCCTCCAAATTGCCCCAAATCTCACGAGACTGACAAATCTCATGAGATTTTAGAGATCCAATCCTGAGATCCTTAGAACATTTTATTTATTTGTTTGTTTATTTATTTAAACGTATTGGCCGCCCAACTTCAGTGGACTCTGGGCAGCGTACAAAACTAGAAAATGCATAAAAACAGCTAAAACATTAAATCAAATAGACAGCCCAGATTAAAATAATCGAATAGACATCAAAATCAGCAGAACAAAACATTAAACAAATACTAAACAACAACCCCAGCCCTGAGACCAAAGCCAGGTTTTCAAAGCCCTAATGCTCAAATTGAAAGAGATTTTGCATGAGACTGTAGCATTCTAATACATTGTGAGGTTTCACAGAAGGTCCCTAGAATCTTCTGAGATCTCACAAGCTTTGAGACATTTTTTTTAGATATTTTAAAAATACTTTTTAAGCTTGTGAAATTCTGAGCAGTTATCTGCGCTGTGAATAATACGCATGAACAAAAGTAAGAATTAAATAATTTTTCCACAAGTTGCACAGTTGCAGAGTTTAAACAATTGCTCAGTTGTTAAAGTAGCAATTTGGATTTCCTTGTTAGATGCATTTTTAATATCCCTCAGAATAGATCTTTATGGTGGGATGGGCATGAGAGGTGGAATCCCAGACGAAAGTTTAAATTTGCTTTTCTAGTCTCAGGTATCATCGATCAACACAGCAATTCACTGATTGGGATAAAGAAGGGCTGATCCATAATCTGTCTCCTAACCCACTCAAGACATACATAAATCTAGGGAAGGCTTTATCCAGCTTTCAGAGTTCTGTCTTCATTATTGTTTACATAACTTCAAGACAAATTGCATAGTAACTTTTTCAAAGGTATTCAGTGTCATTAACATCTAATCCAAAATAACAGAAACTCTGAAATCTGAAGACTTATAAAAGCACAGTACCATGTGAAAGACTTTAATGTTGACTACTTTATAATGTATTGTATCACACAGACACAAGTCTTTGGACAAGTAAATCCTAAAATGGAAAAAAATTGTCATTATTGATGCTCTGGCTAGCCAAATGTAATTCACTTTAAAAACAGTATTATGATTTTTGTTTGTTTTCTTTGTTAAACATAGCTCAAGGACAGCTAGGTTTGTCATCAGGAAGAAAACACTAAATAATTGGACAATCCCAAAGTAAACTACATGCCAACGTTGGCTGTATGTAAGTCCATGTACTCTCAGCTTGATCATTGCACAACATTCAGTATGCATGCTTAGCAAAAATAATAAGTGACTTTTAGGCAATATATACTGTTTTACAAATTGATTCAAAGTAAGCTGAGTCCATAGGCAAGTGCTGATAGAATGGGACAATATTTTATACAAATGAGTGACATTTCAAGCTCCAGTTTGGTTGATTGACACAAATGCAAATAAATCTTCTACAGAATCTCATCTTTCTTACTAGTCAAGGTCCAACAATCTGACCTCTTTGAAAAATGTTATCTTCACTTAGATCTTCTTCAGTAGAATATTCACCAGTCAATCATAAAACCTTCAGGTTCCAACCAGATATTTTTACCATGACACAACACAAAGAGTACAGGACACTGTGTGAACATACTACCAGAGTCTGTGTTTATTCATTTTGTACTACAAACCGGCTTTGATATATCATCCAAGTCATGCCCAAACAATTCTATATTTTATGAAGGGCAGGGTAAAAATACACTGTGCTGCATAAGGAATGTAGAGGTTGATGTAAATGCAAACTATTTTATTTTCTGCTGTGCAGGCCAGATTTCTGTTTATTTTCTCTGGTCAGCTTGTGGTAGAAGGGGTTTAGTTTGGAAAATGTACAAAATGGCCATGATTCTTAGCTTTTCCTTCTTTTCACAGTGGAAATGACGTAAGCATTTACAGCATCTAGGGCATTCCTCAGAAATTGCTTCTCTTTCTGCAGCTTCTCCTGTTACGACCATGCCAACATATGATGTTAAATGACGACATGATAATTCCAAAAGTGTTACAAACAGAATAAACTTCTGAAAGGAGCCCAGTGCTGCTGTGAGAATGTAGAACTTCCTGGCTTTGAAAAAAGGGGGGGAAAAGCAAAAATGGCACCCCTTTTGAAAAGACAGGGTTTTTTTTTTCCTGGGGAAAGAGAAGTGCTAGTTGGGCTTCATTCTTGCTACAGCTGATCCTATCGTCTATCCTTTGGGGGCAAAAATAATAAAACTCTGGTGAAATTATTTTTTATCCTTCCATTGCACTAATGGAAGGACAGCTTTTCCCCCTCTTCATCCCTCTGCCTCCTCTATCTCACTTGAGTGACTTTTCCCCCCTCCAGTAATCTATTCCTTCTACTTTCCACTACACCACTTCCACCAGTCTCTGAGATGTTTTGGTGGAAAGCCCTACTTTGACTGCCACTTCCCTGGGTCTTCTTCCACTTCTTATTTGGCAAATGTTGATGGTGCCTCGGATGAGGGTTATTAGAAACAATATACTGCTCAATGTGCTAAGGAATAGCTTTTATGTGTATGTATGTACATGTTAAAAAGAAGTATATAATATTGAATTTGGTTGTTTTGAGGTAATTATATCCCACTCTTGATGTAGTTATTCCCCACTTATGAAAGCATCGTGTACAAGTCTACTAGGTATAGGCGACACTGAAAAGATCCCTTATTCCAAAGTCTGAGTGTCTACATGCAAAGTCACTTGCATATGTGGATATGTGGGAACATTATGAGCTCCATGACGAGGTACCTCTTAGGATTCTAACTGAAACATGTTAGCAGTGTGCTAAATTCCTAGGACTGTTCTGTACATGATCAATTTTGTGCAGATGGCTGTGTCTGCTGAATGCAGTTTTTTTATAGCTTCCCATCACTACAGTTTTTCTAAACTCTAAAGGTACGTGACGCGGGGGAGGTGATATGTTGTGGCACCACTGAGTGAAGGGGCAAGAAGACTTCTGCCCTCCACATATGCATTGGTACTCCATTCTCACCTTAACTCATCTAATTTCCTTGCTTCCTAGTTCACTTTCTCCCTATTTAAGATAGGACCCTCCTTCATCGGTCACCCACTTATTCATATTTTCTCTCCAGATCACATACACATATTTATCAGGAAGCAACAGACCTATTTTTCTCCCTTTTTCTTTTCAGTTTTGAATTAATTTAGAGATACTACAAAACAAAGCTGCCATTGTACCCTCTCCAGAGGCTTTCAGTGATGCTATATATGATACCTACTGTTCTTCTACAAAACAAGATACTTCCTTTCTCTTCTCTTTCAATCATTCTCTCAACAATTCGGCCAAGTTTAAATTATGTTAGAACACAATGCTGTTTATCTGTTTGTGGCTTAGTACATTGTAAGAACTCAGAGTGATATGTAAAACACTGTTTATGCTCAAATATACAACTTCTTACAGGCTTAGTATCATTTGTGGCCATGCTGGGACCTACAATCCAAAAAATAATGCTTAGTCCAGCATAAAAACTAAATCTGATTTCGTTAATTCTTTAATATGTAATTAAGATGAAACAGTTGATATGATTACTCTCCAGACATGTATTTAATAACTTTCATTAGGTCAGATTAAACGTTTCTGTTTTGAACAACTGTTATAAGTCTTATGTATGGCACCCAAGGCTTTTAAGGGACATCTGTGGTCCTGAAACGTCTCTGGTGTCTGGTTTAGTGTGCTGAATAAATCCAACCAACCATGGCTTAATAGGAACTCAGCCATTTGTGGCTTACAAAGTTGTGTGAATGATGATATAACAGATTTTAACTGGCTAGCAAAGCTTCAGTGCAAGGTTTTTTTTCCCTAAAGTACTTTTCAGTTTAACCTTTCTTCTCAGCAAAATTGACAACAAGATGCAAGGTATTTCTTCAGTCCTCTGGAGCAGTGTTCCTCATGGCTGGCTGCGGAATTCTGGGAGTTGAAGTCCACCCATCTTAAAGTTGCCAAGGTTGAGAAGCAGTGCTCTGGAGACTGGACAAAGGCTACAAGGAGCCTGCAAAGAAGGAAAATTGAGTCCAGAGTCCAAAATTGCTAGATTATTGTAATACATTCCAAGATTATATGGATGTCCTGAAGGATGACAGTACTGGATTATTCAGCTGTTAACCATAACACAGTTGCTTACACATAATTATTTATGATACACAGCAGTTTAGTGTTTTAATGCTAGTGAAATTTCAGTCTCTGCACTGGCTTCTCAGGCACTGATGTTGGCTAGCATAAAAGCTAAGCTCATCTCATTTAAGCATGTTCTATAAATAGCATTTTTGACTCTTTAGGTATACATATAAAATACATTTTTATCGGTTTAATGTAAACAGAATGTGTTATGCCTTATTTTAGATTACTTGTCGACCATCTGTGTCATTATTCAGAAACCAGTTCACCAACTAGCAAATTGCGCCTTTCACATTTTTTCCTCGTTTTGTTTTGTGTAGTTTGTGTTTGCTTTTTCCCCCCCCTCCTGTAGTTCATATTTATGGAATATAAAGCAGCTTGCTTAAAATGCTTACAAGAGTAAATCAAGCAACAGTTTAACCTTTGACAAAGGCAGTATTTTTAGATTTAACTGAAAGCACTTAGTTAAGAAAAATCTGTTTCCACTTTGCTGATGAGATATGTTGAAATAAATGGCAGGTTACAGCTACATATGGCAAAACTTTGGCCATGTTGAGGACCTAAGCTTCTATCCTTTATTCCTGTGAATTTCAAAGATGTAATCAGAGTAATATGACCAAGGGGTCCTTTGACAAATTATGTTCCAGCATAATACTTACTATAACCTTATGTAAGTGCCTTCTGATTCTTGCCTAAAAATGTAGTCATATGCATGTCTATTTAGAAGTAAGTCTCACAATAAGAGATACTCCCGTAAGTGAATATATTCTCATTATTATTATTCAACCTGGACACTATCCCACAATCCTGTACTCACCTATTTGGGAATAAACCCCAATGAATTAATTTAACTTGCTAAGTTTACAATATACACTTCTGTAGTGTGTTTTAACTTCCCTTATTGTAAATTCTACACAACACTGAGGTAGATATTTCTATTGAAAATCTACAGACAGCTCTTTAAAATATTTCATGAATATAGCATACTCTAGTGTTCTGTTTGCATAAGCAGATCATGTTCAAAATAGCAGTCATTTCAGAGGTTTATTTAAGTGGGATCTGGCTGAGAACCTAAGGCTGGAGAGTAAGCTGAATCTTCCAGAGCATGCATTAAATGTTCTATAAAGGTAGATAGATAGCATCCAAGATAACATGGCCTCCTGGAATATTTATTTATCTTTGGTTTTATTGACCTAATTCAGCTCAAATATAAACCGTCCAATTTTTAAATTCAAATTCTTCTGGATTTTGGTGCAGTGTTCACCTATACATAAAAAAAACAGTCAGGTTTGGAAGGCACATGTTCCAATCTTGATAAATCCATTTGTATTCCATGAAATGAAAACATGCATTACATGCTGGCTGCCACCCTAGATAATACAGACAGATTTAACCCCAAATGCCCTGGCAAATCTGTAAGATGAACAGGTTTTCGGGGAAGCTACATCAGTTTAAAGTAGAGCTGGAAAGTCAGAACAGGTTTGTTGTCTAAGAATTCCCAATACTGGACTAGCAATTATTTTGTTTTTAATTTTTGGTGTAAATTAATGGGATTAGGCAGGCTTTCTTACTGGGGCAGATGTTGTCCCATCTAGATATAAATATTGTAATTTTTTTCTTTTCTTTTCCATTCTCAATGTCCGTTTCTAGAGAAAAATATTCTGTTTTACAACTTACTAGTGGAAATGTCTGACAATTATTTTCTCTCTTTTGTAGTTTTACTCATTTGCACTTAGTTTAACTGATCTTTGGCAGTAAAGTTTTCACTCCACTGAGCAATAGCAATAATGACAGATTATTTAACGTTATGTGGAAATTACTATATACATGCAACTCATGTACAATTAGCAGAACCAAGGGGTAAAGATTGTCCTGATATTATACCACTTCAAGTCTCATAGAATTGTGTGTCTTAACTTTTTTTCATTAAAATATTCTCCCAAATTCTGTGTACATTAAAAATAACATCTAAATTTGAAATAAAAAATAATCATTTCCCCCCTTGCTAATCCCTGTTCTTTATCTTTCAGAAAGGGTTGTTAAATCCATTTTCATTCTAATAGTTCAAGAGAAGGGTTATCACACAATTCTGTACATTGTAGGAGTCCCCTGTTAGTCTATGATAATAAAAAATCAGGAGGAGTCTGCTAGCACCTTTGCTGAGTAACACATTTTATTAAAAGGCATATGCTTTTGTGAGTATTTAATGAAACTGGTTGGTCAGGAAAGATGCTACCAGACTCCTGTGTTCTCACTCAATTCTGCAGATTCTATGAACTGTCCCCCAGCTCACTTCATTTCCTTTACAGTCTGAGTACCCCAAGGCAGAGAACGTAAATGTGCACGAGTACAAAATCCCTTGTGAATGGGGATGCATGCCATTCCTTTCCATGTTTCCACATTGTACATGGACTTTGTAGCAAGAATTGTGTGCAAGGGAGTTGCTTCTCTCCTTTGCAGTTCTTGGGAAAGCCCTCTGAATCTCAGTGCAGTTTTTTAAAATTTGCAATCCCTGATGGAATATGACTTCTATAGAAGAACAACATTGAGATTAATCTGTACTGAGCTGTTTAGTCCCTTTGGAACATGGTGGTTCTGTCTTCATTTCTGTATGCAACATAAGCAGCTGAGAACATATCGATTTAACAGAGGAATATTTCAGATGATGATGGGAATGAAACAGAAGGAAATTCAATGTTTCTGTCATGCTAACTAAGCCAGAGAGTGCAATGATTCCATCATGATTGCCTTTTGGGATTCAGAACAGGCAGAGGCAGCTGTTCAGGAGTGGAATACAGATTTTTGAGTGCTGAGTGTTAAAGGCTTAAACTGTAGTCAGAATTCATAAGGTACAGCGCTAAGGTAAACACAACCTCTCCTTTTTAACCTTCTCCCAATATTGCTCTTACAGTTCTTGGTGCTGCCAATGCAATGATGCTTAAGGAAAACAAGCGATTTTATTGCTGTTCCTCACTTGGCTTTATCGTAGTGGAATATTAATTCTGAAGAAAGCATAAAACAGAAAATAATATAGTTTAAATAATAAAGCAGAAAATAATTTAGTTTAAATGTCCATGTCTGGCCATCAGGAGCAATAGATTGGTAATTTTAGCCAGTATGACAAGAAAAGAATTGTGAAAAACAAATCTCTGGCCCAATATAGGAGATTCTTTCATTCTGGTTCCAGCTCTGCCTATCATAGATTAATTACTCTGCCCCACAAGGTTGTTGCTGCAGTACTGATAACATGCAATTAAATGTATAGGGGGAAAAAACTTTTAAGGTGTGTAGAACTTCAAAATAAGCCCTCCCCGCTTTAAATTATATTTATAAATTTAAAGATCAATTCTATGATTTTTCAAAGAAGCACCAATACCTCTTATCTGAATAAAACATTGCATTGCTTTAATGCGACACTTGGTTATATAGTACACCTAATAAAATACACACAAGGATCCCCACATTTTGAGAACAGCATCAGTGCTGCTCCATTTGAATGCTGACACAATGCTCCTCACAAATGTAAAAGATGACTGAGAAAACACACTCTTTTCCACAAATTCAAAAATTTCAATCTGCAGTAAAGGCAAAATGAAGAGAATTACACTAATATACAAAGAAGTATTGGTGTAGAAATATGTTGCCTTTGCTAAAAAAAAACCCCTATTTAAATAAATGAGGAATAAATAAAGGTGTATTTATATTTATATTTATATTTACATTTATATTGAGAGTCAGTTTGGTGTAGTGGTTAAGGCATCAGGCTAGAAAGTGGGAGACTCAGTTCTAGTCCTGCCTGGGCACAAAACCAACTGGGTGACCTTGGGCCAGTCACTTTCTCTCAGCCCTAGGAAGGAGACAATGGCAAACAACTTCTGAAATACTTTGCCAAGAAAACTGCAGGGACTTGTCCAGGCAGTCTCCGAGAATCAGACACAATTGAATGGAATAGATAGATAGATAGATAGATAGATAGATAGATAGATAGATAGATAGAAACTTTTTAATTTTAACCTTTTCTTTAACTATATTCATAAATTAATCATTATATTCCACTAAATCAACCTGTCGGTTGGTCCTAATTGTGGCTGAATAATTATAATCATGGAACTTGCAACAGTTAAAGAGCTAGTACAGACCAGGCAAAAATTTTAATGGTCCTTCCACGACTAGACATTTCTTTTAAACAGAAGTAAGTTTGTTAGAAAGGGAATGCTGGGGATTGAAGTCCCAACATATATAGGAAGGTGTCAAGTTAAAAAAAGCTGTCTGAAAGAAATGAGCTTTAGCGATACAACAAAGTAAGTGAAACAGTTCAGATGTGGTACTGTACATTTTTCCAAGACCAACAGTCCTACCAGATGCATGTCATTACAGGTCAACTCAGCCCAGGAGATATGTGGATGCATTAAGCTGCTAATTTTGGAGTTGGGAAACGCCATTTTCCACTTGCAGCAGCCACATTGATTCTTGTGGAGAAGAAATTTCTATATAAATATCACCTTTCAAAGTGCTGCTGCTGCTGCTTCTACCAACTCACTGGAAGTGAGGTTGAAGTTTGGTTTAAGAGAGTTATCCCTAGTGATGTTTGTCTCCGTCTTGACCCCATTCTGTTCCCATTCTGCCATAAATCTAATTTAAATCTTACAATCAGATAATCAGCAGTCAGTAATGACTAGCAAAACTGTTCCCAGCATTATAACAAAAGAGAATCTTTTCACTGGGTTTCATTCTCCACACAATGAAGAAAAATTAACTTGATCCACATCACATGAAAATATTTTTTCTTATGATCAGAAACTTACTTCAAGTCTCAAACAGAAGCAGTGAATGAAAGCAAGCAGACATCTTACTTGCTACTAGTGTTAAACAAGAGTAATTCCCTGGCCGCCACACTTCATTGTATAGGGATTTTTGGAGTTTATTTTGTACGGAGACACAGGATTTATAGTCAGATTTCCCGGCTGCATGCTGTGCAAGTTGCATGTGAAATCTGATTGAGGTGAGTAAATTAATGTGGTGCCTGTTTGGAATGTCATCCAGCTGCCAGTTAGAATTACGCTTGTTTGCCTTTGGCGCAAAGTGTGAGCGGAGCAGCCATACATTTCAGAAGTGTGAGCGTACATTTTTATATCTCACGCAAATGAATACATTTTTTATATTCTTCTCACTTCAGAGAGAGCATTTATAACCTTTATTTACTCCTTGTGTGTGGTACAGAATGAGGACTTCAGCCTCCAATGTAACATGACTAATGCCACATTAGATGAACAACGCTTAATTTTGTTTCCAGTTAGAACTGAAGTGAGGCAAAATTATTTTGGTGTTTTAGTTAATCTTCCTTTAGCAAAAAGGAAGAATTTATTCCTCCTCCTCCTCCTGTAGGCCCCTTACCCATATAAATAAAATTGGAATGATTTAGAGTGAAATGATAAAATACGATAAATTAAAACTGTTTTTTTTAAAAATAAAAATAAAAAGCAGGTAGGGAAAGGAAAACAAAAATGAAACAAGAACCATTCCTGCAGAATTCATGCAGGGAGGGCTTGGATGAAGAGAATGTTCCTTAAAATTTAACATTTAAAAGATACAAGAGTAGGTGCCTCAACCACCAATTTATAAAACATTACAAGGTTTCATATGGTTGCAGAAAGATACATTTTCTTCAGAAGAACTTTCTGTTGTAAGGCATCAGTTTCTCATACACACCCTACTCCTCATCTTCATGCATGACCTCTTCTTTTATCAACGAACTGATGGCAATGCAGTTTATGATAGGTTTTGATGTGAAAGGTGCTATATAAAATTGAATTGCCTTTGGTGCTGATACGATTAGAATTTTTCCCAACTAGAGCTGTCAATAGCTGACACTAAACCAATAAGTTACAAAGTACACCTGAAAGATGTCGGTCATCATTGACTTCTATGTTTTTTCTAGATAAACTATTTTTAGACAGTTAATTCGATTGAAGGGGAGGCATTCTGAGACAGAATAAGAGGGAGAAGAGTGTGAAAACGAGAAACAAGTGAGAAAGAAAATGCTACACTGATAGCTGTAGCTGAACTTTTCCTCTTGTAACATGCGTTTAGATTAGGTGTTTTTGCTAGGAAGATTCAGGCATGTTTGTTCAGCTCTGTCTACATTTTTTCAGTATGCAATACAGAAGGTTGATTTGGACTTGACTTTCATAAAATTAACAAGCCAAATTATATAACAATAACTAGGACATATTCTTGTAGGACTTTACAGAAACTGTTATAGTGAGCTGCCCAGAGTTGTTTTAAGATGGGCGGCCATACAAATCTAGTAAAGTAAAGTAAAGTAAAGTAAAGTAAAGTAAAGTAAAGTAAAGTAAAGTAAAGTAAAGTAAAGTAAAGTAAAGTAAAGTAAAGTAAAGTAAAGTAAAGTAAAGTAAAGTAAAGTAAAGTAAAGTAAAGTAAAGTAAAGTAAAGTAAAGTAAAGTAAAATGTGAAAGCTTTCTTAGTTTTGTTTTTCATTAGGCTATCTCTGATGTACAAATGTCTAAAGCAAAGTATTTGTGTTTCATTGTTCATGATGGGATACATTGAAAGTGAGAAATAGAAATTCCTACATGAAAACAACCTTCAGACATGATAGGGTTTACATACATTTTAGGATTTAGTATCAGTATTGGACTATAAAAATACAAAATAAGAAGTGCAGTCAGATCTTTGCAACATGAATTCTTCCCCTGTCAGATTTAAAGGAAATTCAGAGTTGGTGAAAAAAGGCTTTCTGTGTGGAAAATAAATTGCATATATCTCTATCCCCAACAACGATAAGCATAGATGATAAGTGGCAATTGCCACATGCGATAAAACTGATGCAAAGTTAAATGCTTTTCCAGTGTAACTATTTGCAATGTTCAATGCTTTTATTATTCTATTCTTATTCACAAAATAATTCAGAAGATTATAATTTCCAGTTTTTGTTTTTTGGGGAAACACTGGACAAATTTGTCCTGCAGATGTATTTAAGATGAATATGGACATTTAAAAAACAGATAAATGAAATCCATTTTTGCCTTAATCTGAGTGATTAACTGTTCGGTAAATTAGAAGATTGGCAATCTCAGGTTGTCCTCAGGCACGCAGGCCTAACATACAAGTACAGAACGGCACCACATTACCCTGAAAGGAGATGAATCTTTGTTTAATGAGCAGAACCTAAATGCTAGGTGTGAAAGTTGGAACTGGAGTTTAGAAGCCAACATTTCATCAATGTATGGAAGAGATTTTGTGTCCAAAGTGTCAGCGTTTGTCGATGTTACTTCCACAGCATGGAATTATGCTGAATCTCAGGAATAGGAGAGCTCTCCTTAAATTCTTTTAGTTTAGAAGACTGATCTCCCCCAACTTTCTCTTTGGACAAAATGGCTGCATTTATCAGCAGCAGGACTGTAAACTGGCTTACGCTCCCTCTTCTGGCTGGCATGTCCCTTTGCAACAGTAGAGCCAAAATGACAGAGCTGTTAAAATTGGTCTTGCACCTGTATTGTTTCATTTAACAAGGACATCTCAATGTTCATGTCTCCTGTAGTGTTTGAGGTTCTTAGTTCAGAGACCGTCAGTTCAGAAAGAGCTGTTAGAAGACTGGTGTAGGAGTTCCGTTTATTATTTAGTGGATTTTGCATTCCACTTTCAAAGGCAGCAAAGCTAATTTATACTAGCACAGGGAAGGGGTACAAAATCACAGATCTCAAGTACTGAGAACCTGTGAGCACACAGCGAACAATTTATCGGCATATTTTACATGTTTTGAGTGGGACTGCCCCTCTGAGGTTTGTTTTGTTCGATGCTTGGTTGCCATTTTACATTGTAGCTTTTAGCTTTTGTATTTATATATCAGTTGTTTGTTTGTCTTTTAAATTATTATTATTATTATTGTGTGTTTATGTAGTAGGCCGCCCAGAGTCACATTGTCTGAGCTGGGCGGCCTTATAAATCTTGAAATAAATAAATAAATAAATAGGCAATAAAATGTTTTGAGTGATAGTACTTTCAAAGTTTCCCCAACTTGGAAGTCACTAGAATTGGTCCAGATCCATGCTGTTTTGTTTTGTACTATTGTTTTGATAAAAATCATGACTTTTCCTATGTGTTTGTCTGTGTTCTACGTAACGCATATTTTCAGTGAAGTAACACTTACTCAAATATCCTAGTCCTTCAGGACAGGGTTCCTCAACCTTGGCAACTTTAAGACGGGTGGACTTCAACTCCCAGCAAGGCTGGCTGGGGAATTCTGGGAGTTGAAGTCCACCCGTCTTAAAGTTGCCAAGGTTGGGGAACCCTGCTTCAGGAGATTCTTCTAAGTGTTTTATTAATCTATTACAAGTGTAGAATTAAGAAGATGGAAACAGAAGTGGTGTCACGATAATTAAATGAATCCGTATCTTCCAATGAGATACAGGTCATTCTTTATCACACTCTCACTTTGCAGGGAGAAAAATAGGCTGTATGTCTTTTTGTAAAGCTATTTTTCGAAATAATTTTTAGAGAAATCTGGATATCATCATTCTTCTTTTTTAAAACATGAAAAAGATATGAAGTGCATGTAACTAAGCAAAAGGAACTGAATCATGCATTCTGGACAATACACTGGCTAGGTTTGCATGTCACACTAATCTATTACTTGTTTGACCTTGGTGTATTGATTAAAACCACAACTGGCTGGATTTCCATAGCACGCTAAACCATAAATCATGGTTACAAATCACAATGACTATTTAACACATTAAGCCAAAACCAAATAACCACCTTAAGGGTTAGCTTGATGTGTGAACTCAAATCACTGAGTTCAATGCATCCTTTCTAAAGATCTGCATTATAACAGAGTAAGAAGTTCTTTCCCTACTTAGAAGGAATAGAAAGTGAGCAGACTGCTAGTATCTGAGGTCCATTGAAAGAGGGGGAAAAAGCACATCTGTTCTCTATTCGCCTTTCTTGCAACGTCTGGAAACACACAGATCTAATTTCTCATTGCAGCTGGCCACAGGGAGGTCAACTTGAGTGTATTCATTCTCTGAAGATTCACTCTAGAATGTTTTGGTTTCAGTCCCAGTCTTTAGCTGTCTTTTGCTTTCAGGCTGGTTTACAGAATGCATTTTATTCAAATACCTTTTGGGTATTCAAGGGTGATTCTTGAATCCAGTATAAAGTTGACTTCTGAGTTCCGCAGAAAGGAATTTCATTCTCTCTGTTGGTTCACATGTGGTCTTTGCTTTCTGTAAGGATTGCCTTTAAGTTCTGTCCCATGTGACCCTTCATGAATCATTGCCCACTTGATCTTAACTTCCTCTGCTTAACATTTAAATTTTTATAATTTTCCATGGAATGTTATGAGAGCTCATCTGTGCTCCTGGAAAGGAAATCTCCAAGGCTATTGACAGGATGTTTTGGAAGATGCTGAGTGGTCAATAGGTTGCATTTCTGAAACAAGCAGAAAGAATTTTTATTGCTCCACTTGTTCGGGGGAGGTTGGGCAGAAGGCCAAATAACTTCATCGTGCATATGTAAGCTCAGATTACATTGGTCCTTTGGGCTCAGTTACAGTTAGCTTTTCGGACTCAAATTATTCACAGTAGATAACGATTAATAAAACTTTGAAAGAAGAATGGCATAAAGATAATTATGTGAATCATATTCTTTCTTCCTGGAGCATTATCAGCTAATTCAGCTGCTTTTATTCCCAAAATAGCAAAACATAGATGTCCACTGAAAAGTTATAAAGAACATTTATATGAAGAACAATTTAAAAATAATGTATATAATGAAGAGGATTTTATAATGAGAAAGACTTTATAAAGAACAAAAGACAGAGAATGGATTGGTGCATGAATATGATAGATACATGGATGGTTTGCAAGGATGGAAAGGACTTAGTAAATTGGTCTTGGTATATATTAGTTTTAGTTAGGCCTCCTTTTCTTATCTTAGGCCTTTTATTTGTGTGGCTTACTATTTCTTATTCCCTTTCTGGGCTTTGTGTAACATTCCTTATGCTCAAAGGGAATAGTCTGATGGGTATGCAAGTATGTCCTATATCCTTTCCAGTGTATATTTGGCATCATAGAGCCTGCAATTTCCTAAGACTTCAAGAGAAGGAAAAGGCAAGAACAATCAAGTCAGGAGTGGACATTTGAGGGCTCAGGAACTGCAATGCTGCCTCTGACTTCCAGAGGAGGCTGTGAAGGTACACCTAGAAACTAGCAGTGAACTGGGAAGGCAAATTACTTTTGTTTCCTTCCTTAATCCCCACTCGCTTGGTGTAAAGAATGGTCTAAAATCATGCCACTAATATATGAGAACAAAACTGTGAAATTTTGTTGGAATCATTTTGGACTACTTTGAGAGTGTATGTATTAAGGTTTTTAAATATCTAGGCATTTATTTTTCAACACAAACATGAAACCTGAGATCTTACAATATGGGGTAAAAGATACTAATGAAATAATTAGGTTTGCAAGATATAAGGGCAGTGAATAACTATTTCTGCAGCAAAGTATTTCAAGCCAAGTTGTTAAAGCTTCTGATGTACATTGTACAACTTTGTATTTATCAGGATATAATCGCTTTAGAAGCATTTCATCCAAAATTCTTGAGAACTATGCTCTGTGTCTCCTGCTCAGTAACAAATACATTCCTTCTGCTAGCACTCACCTGTGCCTCTGCCTTTTTTGTCTGAAATAATGGTTAAGACAAGCATTTGGGGGCAAGTCCCTGGACCAGTTTATTCTGGCAGATAAATACACCACTTCTTGCACGGAGCTGGTGGTTAAGTAGAGTTTTCGATTTAGATTTACAGAATGATAATCTAAATCTAAAATCTCCCATCGCCATTATAAATACTGTGTAAAGCGATGCACATTGCCACAACTCCCCCCCCCCATACATTGCTGGGATCTAATTATCAGTGACTGAGCAGGAAAGGACCTTGAATCACAGTGGAGAACTGAATGAAAATGTGAACTCAACATGCAGCTGCTGTAAAATAGGGAAATTCCTTGCTTGAAATAATTAGGAAAGGAATTGAAAATAGTATTGCTAATGTAATAATGCCCTCATACAAATCCATGGTAAGACCACACTTGAACTACTGTGGTCACTGCACTTTAAAAAGGATACTAGAGAGCTAAAAATATAGAAAAGAAGCCCAACAAAATGATTAGAGGGCTGCAACAACTCTCCCATTTATTTATTTAGTTTTGTATACTGCCATCATTAACAAGCTCCCAGTGGTTAACATTATAAAAACGTAAAAACATAACAACATAAAACAGACAATAAAGCAATCGGCCTATAACTATAGATGGCACTAAGCCCCATCATCCTCCAAAATGTCTTCACAAAAGTTCACTTTTAACCAATTTCTGGCAAGCTGTCAGGATAGGCACCAACCTAACTTTCAGCATAGATATTATTTCATAGAGGCCATTACAGAAAACAACTGTTTTTGAGCCCTAGCCCATCTCATCTTCCAAAAACAGGAAACTGTTATTTTGTTCCAGGAAGAGTATACTGGAGTAGTAGAACCTGCTTGGAGGAGGCAGTCCTGGAAATATCTCGAAGCCAAGCCTAGAGCTTTATAGATTAACACCAGCACTTTTAACTGCACCTGGAAATCTATTGGGAGCCAACATAGGGTCTATTGCACAGGTGTAATATGACTACAGCAACTATCACCCATCAATAAATGAGCTGCTGACATTTGGATCAATATATAGCACACTGTAGTAGTCCAGTTCTATAGTGCTGAGGAAAGATTACAGCCATTGGGGTTCTTTAGCTGGAACAAAGGAGGAACAAGATGATAGCAGTATACAAAATCATGCATAGAATAGTATTACATAAAATTTTGCATAGAACAGAATGATTACTATAAACCACCAAGAGTTTTGTGGTTGCAAGTACAATAAGTCAATCAGGTGGATAGAAAATAATTTCTTCCTCTCACAATAAAGGAACTTTAGATACTCTTGAAATTAATGCAGCGAAATTCAGGACATAGAGAATGACACATTTGCTTTACACAGAGTAAATTATGGAATTGACTGCCAGCAATTGTGATAACGTCAGTTAATTTCAATGGTTTTAAAAAGGGACAAGACAGGTTATGAATGTGACACAGAATTTTGGACTAGATGGGCCCATTCTCTGATTCCATGTCGTCTATCCCTGGTTTATTATTTAGGATGTTGCGTGACCCCAGCCATTATAATTTCATCAACAAACCATGGGTTAGGGTTATGTGAGAAGCCAGTCAATTTATAAAGTATCAGATAAGACATAAATGTTTTTCAAATTCCACTAATAATATGGCACAAAAGATCTGTTGAAGGATAATTATGCTTCTTTGAATAAGCATGCCACAAAGTGAATAGAATTACTTTCTGAAATAGACTTATCATGAACAATAGCAGTAAAATACTGTAGATCGGAATCCCAAATGCATGTCATTTTGGAGATTTTTGTTAAGCTGGGGCTCTTGGTTCTACTGTAACAATAACCCATCAAGTAATTCTGCTGGATCAGAAAGGGTAGAGAAAATACATTAATGAACAAAACCATCTAATCTAAGCAATTTTTTCTAAATTAGGGCAAAGAAATAAGAGTTAGCTAATTTATACTGGGCAAACAGATTTAAATTCTTGCTTGATACCAATTTATTATAGTTTCTTCTAGCACTTTTTTCCTCAGGTTTGTCTAACCTAGTGTTCCTCAGCCTCAGCAACTTTTAAAATGTGTGGACTTCAACTCCCAGAATTCCCCAGACAGCATGGGAGTTAAAGTCCACACATCTTAAAGTTGCTGAGGCTGAGAAACACTAATATAATCTTAATGGTTTGAAATTTAGAAGTCAGCAAATCCTTAACATTTGCTGTTAGAAAACTTCATTTGGGAGTTTTGGCAAATTAACAGAACTTTTCTTTCTTTAGAGATGGCAGAAAGTGTTTTGTTTTTTTGAAGATGTTAGACCTTGCTGTTTGCACTTGAAATATTTCTATTGCCTCTTCTTTGAGATACAAGCTCATAGGAAATCAGGTTTTATACAGCACTATAGGATGAAATGGTAAGATAAAAGTAGTATTTTAACAAATATTTAGGCTGCATTCATACAACATAAAGCCAAACCATAATGACTTGGTTTACACAATACAGTAAGCCAAAACCAAAGATACTATATTTTGGTTTACCATGTTATTTGAACCAGCCTTTACATCTGAGATTATGGTATTTCCAACTCCCCCCCCCCCCATTATAGATGTCCATTCAATTGTGGCTGTGCTTGGCTGTGCCCACATGAAGACAGGAAGCCACAATGATACAAAAATGACATCCGTGCAGAGATGTCATAGCGCCAAACACATACTTGCATCCCAATATTTGTTGCAAGTATATATGTTGCAAGATTTTGATCATGGTGCACATTTCATTATATGATCCACCTTATTCCCTTTGTGGACACACTGATTCACTGGCTTGTTTGCCTCCAGTTTGGAAATGTCTTCCTAAAGACATGGACAAGGTGGCAACAAAAAAGTCACTGGGGCATGAAATAGCCTAAAGGTGAAATGGCAAAACTTGCTGAAATGGCAGGATCTGCCACCTCCAGCTTCCCCCAAAGAACACTGAGGAATCTGGAAAGCAGCATCTATTGCAGATAAAAAGAATGGGAAAGAAATTCTAAATCCGTGTTTTTCAAACTTGCCAACTTTAAGATGTGTGGACTTCAACTCCCAGAATTCCCCAGCCAGCAATTCCCAGTAATTCTGGGAGTTGAAGTCCACACATTTTAAAGTTGCCAAATTTGAAAAAGACTTTTCTAAATAAAAGTACAGTGCTTATGACTCATTTCCCTTCATGACTTTTTTTTTCTTTTAACTTTATTGAACCTAGGTTACAATAGGATGGAGTCTACAGATGACAGCGCAGTCCTGCAATCAGACCTAGCCCGTTCCTACTGCATGATGTGACTGGCGGCTGTTTCTCTTGCTAAGTGGTGATGTGCAAAGAGGGGAGATGAGTTAGAGGAATAAACCAACCGACACTGGCTGCGCCCACAGAAACAGGACAGCACCCTTCAGCAGTGAGTCCAAACAAAAGCAAGATAAATTGTCCATGGAGGCATTGCGTTTCGTGCCAATACCATTTTCTGACAGTTCAAGGAGAGGTGAGCAGTGCTTCAGCTCAGCAGGGGAGGAATCCTCGTCTCCTTCCATCTCTACGTCAACCAGAAAAGCGAAGCTGTGGCTGGGCCGCGCTCCTGAGGCCGGCACCCCCTGTGCTCAGTGGCCCCCATCCTCTGGGCTTCCACAGCGCGCTGGACCCACACGTTCAGCTGTCGTGCCGGCGGGGCTTTAAAACGCAAGTCACCGGAAGAGATGGACGAACCAGCCCGGCTCATTCTCCCCTTTCCCTGGGACCTCGACGCGGGTGTCCGTCGAGACCTCTCGTGCGCACCTGAACTTGGACTCAGCGAGGCACGTGCGCCCTTGCTCCGCTGCAAACGCTATGAGCGTGCCAGGATCAGAAACACCGCTAGGAAGAAAAACCTCGCTTGCCACTTCCCAGTAAAACCGCGCTCCAAAAGTAACGGGATGCGCCGAAGTCTGCAGCATGAACTTGCGGCACGCGCCTCAAAACAGAAAGCGGGAGGCTCCCGGCGCGCCGCCACGAGCGCAGGCGCCTTCCGCCCGCTTTCCCTCTTTTCGCACTCCGGGATGCCTTCCGCCGGATGGTGTCACCGCGAAGCCTGTCCCCCGGACGGCAGGGGGCGGCTTTAAGTGGGGACGCCAGTTGTGGTGGAACCCGGAAGTGCCCCAGCGGGCGTGGGGAGGTAGCCTCTTTGACCCTCGGCGGCGCCTTTCTGTTGGGCTGACCCTGAACATGGGGGGCTCGGCGGCGGGTGGCTGGGAGCTCCGCGGGGTGTGAGTCAGCGGGGAGGAGCGGCTCTCGGCCGTGGAGGCCTAATGAGAAAACGGACTCCCGGGGCAGAAGAAGAGCCGGAGGCTGCTCGGGCAGGGGTTTACTAATGAGGCAGATGTGAAGAGGCAAAGCAGGAGCACGCATCTGGACGCGTGTCAGGGCTCGAAGGCTAGCGGAGGGGGTTCAAAGGGAAGGAGGGAGGGGACCTCCAGCCCCAGAGGTACGAAGCTGGTGTCTCTTGTACCTGCTGGGGGGCGACGCCGAATTTCGGGGTTCACGTGGAAGCTAGTCCTGAAAGGTACTTGGCTGTTTGGGTGCTTTCTGCTGTGGACTGTGAACTTCTGAGAATATATTGCCGCTTTAATGAGTGATGTTCTGTTGTCTTAGACCATAAAAATATGAATTATGGATGAAGTGTGAGTAGGATGTTCTCTTTCTTACCAAGCCGCGGTTAACTGAATTGACGTCGTATGCCAAGTCACGTTATGACACTGATATGTGAAGCAGACGATGCACACAGGTTTTGAAACTTCGCTCTGGATGGACATGGCTGGGGCAGTAGTGTTGTGTGCTACAGCCAGATATTTTAGAGAACTTTTTCAAATATTTGCTTGCTTACATTCGAAAGAGAAGATCATAACCATTTATGGGCAGAATACAAATCCATTCAGATTATAAATCTGAGTATATCAGTATTGATGTCCTAATTACATTTTGCACTTCATGTCTACTTATATTGCTGCCTAAGAGCTATGTTGCAAGGCAGGTTACTGAAAGTACTTGAGATTTAGTTTGCTGTGCATTTCAGTCCTATGTAACAATATAGAGCTAAGTCATTGATTGGGTTAAAAAATTTATATTAACCCCAAATGTAGAAATTTAGTTTTGGCTTAGCATGATTAGATTAGATTGGATTAGCATGAACAAGACATTGTGCTGGATGCTGTCATTTTAACTACAGTGTCATATTTGTTTCCTAAAAAATCATTGTTTGATGGCTATATAGATAGATATGCATGCGTATAGATTTCGAATGCACGCATGCATGTTTTCTCCATAGTTGGACTAAGTATGCATATAGTAGCTACATCTTTAATTCTGTGGCCATTTAGCTGATAGTAAAAGCCACAGATTCCACTGGACTTACTTTTACTTTTTAATAGCTATTTATATATTGCACTGTTAAATTTTCAAGTAAATATACATGGATCCAAACTGTTAGAATATAGCATTTTAAATCCACGAGCTTTTATTTAATGCTTTGTGAACCATAGTTAGTCCTAAATGGTTATGTATACTAAAGTTACAATATGTTTTCTTAAAAGGCTCTTGTCAATAAAGGCACAATGCTGGAATCCTATGTAACTCCTATTCTAATGAGTTATGTGAATCGTTATATAAAGAATTTGAAGCCCTCTGATTTACAGTTGTCACTCTGGGGAGGAGATGTAGTTCTCAGCAAACTTGAACTAAAACTTGATGTACTTGAACAGGTATGTTGTTATGATTGTAACTATTTTGATTAAATATGAAATAAAACTGTATCCTAACATAAATTATTCTTAATGATAATAGTCGGGGAATGATATCTGTTATTAGATTATGATATTTGAATATATATGTATATAATTATAATGCATGAATATATTTCATGAGTCTTTGTAATGTTGGTAAATATTGTACGTGTCTAAATATCCGTCTGCATCATAATCCATGCGATAAAATTTTGGAAGGATTTTGATTAAATTCAACAGGCAAATTCTTCATCAAAATATTGAAATAGGCCTAGTAGTTTCTATCATACAAGTAAATGAGCTTTCTTCTTTTGATAATTAATACTTGTCAAATACTATGTAGCAAGAACACTTTTTTTTAACCTAACATTTTGTTAAAATGTTTTAAATTGACATTTTGTACATTGAAGTCTTGAAGCTATACTATAAAGAAAAATACTTATAGTATTATTTATTTTTCATTGTTGACATGTAAACTGGCCATTGATAAAACTTAAATTTGATCAATGGGCAGTTATCAAACAATTGACAGAAAATACAGAAATTCTCATAGTATAAATAAGCAAAAAGAGCATAAACATCTCACACAATATATTGTAGCTTAAAACAACTGTTATAAATATCACTGGTATTTTCTGGTTCGTCAGCTTTGGGTACTGCTTTACATTTACCATCTAATTATTATTAATACTGAGAGGTGATAGGTCTTTCTTCAGTTATTTTAGTAACTGTATTTTCTTCTCTGACATATACATACACACATTACTTTGCTTTATCAGTGTATAGCATACTTGCCTTCTTAGAACTTGGCTCTCATGTAGATGTAAACCCCATTTCTCATAGGGACTGTATTGATAAGGCAGAAACGGTATTTTCTTATGTCTTATTTATTTAGTCTCTCAGTCCAGCAAAGAATGCAGATCCATAAATATATGATGCATATGAATCTCTGCTTTAGAGAAAATTTCATGGGATCAATATATAGCGAATCATATATATTGAGACATGAGTTGTGCTTTCTAATCTCTTGTGTCTATGTAGAGTCTCTAACTTATATTGCTCTAAAATTCTTGAAGGGTTACATTAAATGGGATTGTTTTCTGTAGATATTGTAAGATCATTTATTTATTAATTTAAGCAGTATTTTACTGATCAGTAGAAATCTCGATAGCTGTACATGGTTAATATATTTCATATTTTGTAAGCTATGCTTTGTTTATCTTGAATCTTCAAGTACCAGTTATAAAATCCAAATACATTGCATTTCATACAACATTATACATTTATATTGTCATGCTTTTTCTTATACTGAGAAATGAAAATTGTTTCGTTGTTTGTGCTTAGCCACATCCAGTTTCATGTACCCAGCCCCCCCTTTTTTTCAAGCCTGTTAAATGGCAGCAGAGAGATACATAGCTAATATATCGTCACCCTTTTTAACAGGGTAGCCTCATGAAGGTGACATACATGATTCCTTTCTTCTTCTGGCCTAAGAGTCAGTTCTTTGTTTTTGGTTTTAAATAAGGCAAAGTTGACTATTCATAACTTTGCCTTGATAGACTAGGAAGCAATTGCTATTAAACTGCAAGTCTGCTTCATAGAACCTGTTGAATCGTGTATTCTTTGGAATCCAATTCTTTACTTTGAATGGGAAAACTAACTGCAGAATACTATTTGAAATGTGCCAATATTGTTAGCTTTCAAAAAAGAAACAAGCTGAACTGAGTTTTGATAAGTGTAAGTAGATGTTTTAGCAACTCATTTGATTTAAGTTAGGTTTTAATAGCTAACTCAGTCATCTCATGTACTTTTATTTTCAAGGAGCTGAAATTGCCGTTTACTTTTTTAAGTGGACACATTCATGAGTTGCGCATTCATGTACCATGGACAAAGCTTGGTTCGGAACCAGTAGTGATTACAATCAATACAATGGAGTGCATCTTGAAGCTAAAGGATGGACTCCAGGTAAAAACTGCAAGCCTAAATAAGACAACGTGAACTGAATCATATGGCATCCTGATATTGTTAATTGTTATTAAAAGTGCTCTCTTTTAGTCATCTTATGTTTATAATTTTGGAAAATACTTTACAACTTTTGTGAAATTATGATTGAAAGTTCAGAGTGTTTTTTTTATTATGTTTTCCCTCAAATCAGTCAGCACCATTTTTTGCTGAACTGGCGATAGGTTTGGCCTTGAGAACAACATGACCAATCAAAATATTTCAATTTTTTTTTAAACCAGCTAGTGCTCTGCATCTCTTTACTTGAGATGACTATTTTTGTGACATTAGGAAAAGATGCAGAAGTGTATTCTTTGGTCTAATATACAGTGGGGCAAAAAAGTATTTAGTCAGCCACCAATTGTGCAAGTTCTCCCACTTAAAAAGATGAGAGAAGCCTGTAATTTTCATCATAGGTATACCTCAACTATGAGAGACAAAATGGGGGAAAAAATCCAGAAAATCACATTGTCTGATTTTTAAAGAATTTATTTGCAAATCATGGTGGAAAATAAGTATTTGGTCACCTACAAACAAGCAAGATGTCTGGCTCTCACAGACCTGTAACTACTTCTTTAAGAGGCTCCTCTGTCCTCCACTCATTACCTGTAGTAATGGGACCTGTTTGACCTTGTTATCAGTATAAAAGACACCTGTCCACAACCTCAAACAGTCACACTCCAGACTCCACTATGGGCAAGACCAAAGAGCTGTTGAAGGACACCAGAAACAAAATTGTAGACCTGTACCAGGCTGGGAAGACTGAATCTGCAATAGGCAAGCAGCTTGGTGTGAAGAAATCAACTGTGGGAGCAAGAATTAGAAAATGGAAGACATACAAGACCACTGATAATCTCCCTCGATCTGGGGCTCCAGGTAAGATCTCACCCCGTGGGGTCAAAATGATCACAAGAACAGTGAGCGAAAATCCCAGAACCACACGGGGGGACCTAGTGAATGATCTGCAGAGAGCTGGGACCAAAGTAACAAAGGCTACCATCAGTAACACACTATGCCACCAGGGACTCAAATCCTGCAGTGCCAGATGTGTCCCCCTGCTTAAGCCAGTACATGTCCGGGCCGATCTGAAGTTTGCTAGAGAGCATTTGGATGATCCAGAAGAGGATTGGGAGAATATCATATGGTCAGATGAAACCAAAGTAGAACGTTTTGGTCTAAACTCAACTCGTCGTGTTTGGAGGAGAGAGATTGCTGAGTTGCATCCAAAGAACACCATACCTACTGTGAAGCATGGGGGTGGAAACATCATGCTTTGGGGCTGTTTTTCTGCAAAGGGACCAGGATGACTGATCCGTGTAAAGGAAAGAATGAATGGGGCCATGTATCGTGAGATTTTGAGTGAACACCTCCTTCCATCAGCAAGGGCATTGAAGATGAAACGTGGCTGGGTCTTTCAGCATGACAATGATCCCAAACACACTGCCTGGGCAACGAAGGAGTGGCTTCGTAAGAAGCATTTCAAGGTCCTGGAGTGGCCTAGCCAGTCTCCAGATCTCAACGCCATGGAAAACCTTTGGAGGGAGTTGAAAGTCCGTGTTGCCCAGCGGCAGCCCCAAAACATCACTGCTCTAGAGGAGATCTGCATGGAGGAATGGGCCAAAATACCAGCAACAGTGTGTGAAAACCTTGGGAAGACTTACAGAAAACGTTTGACCTCTGTCATTGCCAACAAAGGATATATAACAAAGTATTGAGATGAACTTTTGATATTGACCAAATACTTATTTCCACCATGATTTGCAAATAAATTCTTTAAAAATCCGACAATGTGATTTTCTGGATTTTTTCCCCCATTTTGTCTCTCATAGTTGATTAAACTATGATGAAAATTACAGGCCTCTCTCATCTTTTTAAGTGGGAGAACTTGCACAACTGGTGGCTGACTAAATACTTTTTTGCCCCACTGTAGCTTGATCTTTCTGTACCATTGCTTGTGTTTCATCTAAATCTTCTTGGCTTGGAATTTATCATTATACTCCAGTAACTGGATATTCTGAGCTTTTAAAATTTTAATCAGTTTGATGTTGTGCATATTCAGTGGTTGGGAAGCATGCTGAAACTGAGTTGTCAGACTTTTCTTGGCAAACACCAGAACTGGAAATGGCACAAGCTGAGATTTAAGGATTCAAATGTTAATAGGTTTATTGCAAAACTGTATTCATTATGAAAGAATTTCAGCAATTGCTATATGTCAGAGGCAAGCTCTATTTATAGTGAAATCAAGTTTCAAATTCCTGCACCATTTTCTTCTGCTCTTGTGGTGCAATGGGTTTTAAGCTTTCTTTTGGTGGGAGGGGCAGTCTCTGTAAGTCCCTTGTAATGGACTAATCTGGATTTAAGTTGTTTGCTTTTGATCTTGTAAGAACTTGACTTCACAGCTGTGAAATAACTTAATTGTGCAGTTGTGAACTATTTCCAGTTGTAAATGTACTGTATATGAGCAGCTTACTTAAGCCCACATTTTATGAACAAGCCACAGATACTTATTTTGACTGCACACTTGGTAGTGCAAAATGCACAGCGACCAAAAGTAGTAAGGATTAGAATAAGGTGATATGCCTAAAACCAGAAACTGGGTAAATGCTGAAATGGGGCCTAAATGTCAAATCCATTAATTAATTTTCCAGATTTGCTGCTCCTGGTCCAACACTTGCTTAAGGAGCATGTTCTGAATCATCTTCCACTTCCCTGCCCACACACATCACATTTGCAGAAACTGAAGAGAGCATATTAATGAAAAATGTCTTTGATGTGCAGCTAACTTAATGGAATTTACTGTCCTAAAGTTTACTAAAGGCAAGCTGCTTTTAATAGCTTTAAGATTTTTCTTTAATTTATAGAGGATGCATGTATTTCTGGTCAGCCTCTATAGCTTACTGGCCAAAGAGTCAGTTCTTTGTATTTGAACAAGGAGTTTCAGTGTGGTATAAAACTTAAATCCAGATGCTAGGATAAAAAGGCCATAACTTTCATGCTTTGTTTATGATCTTCCAGCAGCTGGCCGCTGTTGGGAACAGAAAGGAGGATGAAGTTCGACCTTGTTCTATCCTATTACATATTTGTAATATTCTAAATCAACAAGTGAACTCTGGATTATAATTCCTATACCTCACACATACTTTTTTTTTTAAGTATTGAGTTGTCTTGCAGATTTAGAGCGTTCTTACTTTCCCTTTTCATAGTGTATTCTCAAGACAGAAATACCGAAATTAATGTTTAAACAAGGTGGACTGGCTCCTCCATAACAGAATTCTGTATATTTTGTAGACATCTATATAATGGTAACACGTAAAATGGCAAGGATGGTTGCAGCAAGAATTTCAATAGCAATCAACTGAAAAGTATTATTATTGCTGCTATTGTTAGGTAGCTTGTAGCTTAGACACCTCCATGGCTGTTTAATGGACAAAACCTAATCAAATGAAGGCAGTAGATGGACAGTTATAAACAATATACACAAAATATGTTATTCTCTTATCACAGACTTTGCTTCTACTGAGGAAATTATTGATGTTAAAATAGCAGTATTACAACAATAACAACAATAGGCTTTATAGTCAAAGACCCAAACATCTGAACCAAAAAACCCACACATATTAAAACAGTAAACACGAATAAGTAGAATGAACATAAAATGCAAATCAACTAGAGCAGAGGCAGAATATTAAGAATATTAGATAACTGAAAATCTAACAACAGTAGCACTTTCATCACATTTAGTGACCCTTCTGGAGATACTTGGTAATCAGTCAGCTAGAAGGAAGCAGATAGTCTCCTCTGACCTTCCGTGGTTGTGACTTAAGAGGTATAATTAGTTCACAGTTTGCCATGCCAGGATGTCACAAGAGAATATGTGAACTTTTTCTGTTTCCTTTAACTCAGAGGAACCTGGGATCCATATGTGGTACAAGTACAACTAAATACGTTTATATATATTTTTATTTTTATTTTTATTTATCCACCCTCTCTGTGGAAGGCCCTCTTACCACCTCTTTCATCAAAACTCTGGGGTATCTCTAAAGGATGAATAGATTTTATTGCCACCAACTACTTTCCTGATTTGGAAATTGGAAATTATTTTGTTTCTCTCCTCTATGTCTGATGTGTATACCTCAGGAATCTCTGTTACCATGTTTTGAGTGGCAAATCTAATATCCAATCATTATATTCCCCTTGGTTGTTTAATATATTTATGGATAAACATATAAAGCAAGCTTGTGGTGACTAATGAGTTTTGTTAATTGGAAATATTAATGCATGTGTACTTTTATATGCAGATGGTTCTGGGTTAGCTAAGAACCCAAATGATTGACAACAAATGTTAGACAGATTGTATGATACAGTGAAGAGAATGGGTCTGAAAATTAATGTTTTGAAGACAAGATAGTTGTGTTTGATATGGAAAAAGGAAAAAAGGATTGCAATTTATACCTAAATGGCAAAAAACTAGAGGAAGTAGATTTCGTGTACCTTGGTGGAATGTTTACTAAATATAAGAAAATGAACAGAGACACTTTAAGATGTACAAATGCTGATAGCAGAGTAATGCGAAGAATTAATATTATCAAAAGAAGCAAAAATTGCTGTGTTAAGAGTGTGCTTCTGCACTCTTTGTTATTTATTTGGCCACACAACTTGCACATTGTGACTCTGGTGGCTAATGTAGGATTAAAACATAAACCAACAAGCTAAAAACAACTAAAGGAAAGCATACTATAAACAAGGCCAATTCACAACCATTCAGTTTCCAACCGTTACAGATAGTACTCATCCAGTACCCTGGCCCACTGCCTGGGGGAAAAGGCATGTCATCAAGGTCTTACGGAAGGTCAACAGGTTTGGGGCCATCTGAATCTTGTCGGGGGGGGGAATGCTGTTCCAAAGGGCTGGTGCAATGACAGAGAAAGCACACCACTTAAGTCCCACCAGATGACAGTGTTTTATACAAGAAATCCAGAGTGTGTCCATCTCATGCAATGGGTAAAGTCAGTTGGAGATAGGTGGTTCTGCAAGTAACTTGGCCCTTGGCCGTGAAGGACTTTGTAGATGATAAATGACACCTTGTTATATGGAAGTAAGAGTTGGGTGTGTCAGGAGAAAAGTAAAAGTAAGTTGAATTCAATGGGAATAGGTTACTTAAGAATTGTGTGTGGTAAAACAAGAAGAACTAAGGTCAAGAATGAATGGGTGCTTAATGAATGTGAATTGAATACAAATGTGGGTGACCAGTGAGAAAGAAGCAGGTTGAAATGATTTGGTCATACAGAGAGAATAAATGATGATTGAATTGTTAAAATATAGTGAATGGATTGAGAAGAAAGGGAAGATTGAGAAAGTTATAACTGGAAGGAGTTGTTATTAGTCTCGGAAAAAGAGGTAAGAAGATAAAAGAACGTAAGGCAATATATGAAGTGGTATATGAAGTGGTGGAAGCAAAAATGGCTTTCAAGGATAGAAAGATATGGAAGGTATAGGTAAATTTCTTTGTCTTGCTATTTCTCATATTTTTCTATGCTTTACATAGCATTGCTTAATCAAAGAGAATAGAGTGATGGTATATATGTACATAGTTTCTAACAAATGTATTTTGTTCTTTCTTTTTTAGATGATTTATGTTTATTTGTCGGTGTAGGGATGTTATTTAAGCATTGACTCCTGAGAGTGATACCTATACTTTAAGCCTCTTTATTTTCTTTCAGTAGTCATTCTTGTTACATTTTCATGATTATCCTTTTAAAATGTACAAGAGAACCAAACCCTGTATAGAATGTCTTGCAGTATAGTCTTGCAGTATATGTTTATTGAAAAATAAGCATTTGAGTACAATGGGATTTTCTCCAGATAAAGTATACAGAATTTCAGCCTTACTCTTCTTAATATATTCTTGATATTTTTTGTACATTTGCATTTTAAAAATATATAATATAATGAGAACCTTGTTTTTTTTTTTAAAGAAGCCTGGTCCTAGTTATGCCACTCATGTACTGCTTTATATTTTTTAAAAATAAAATACCAGAACGCTAAGTATTTTTTTCAGTGCTAAGGTAGAGGTTTTGAGGCCAGATGTCCCATAAGAAATACATTTTAGAAGCAGCAAATTACAACTAATTATAGAAGCTGCAGAAACAGATTTGTAACACATGACATTGTGCAACCCAGAACTAATATTTGATATTGGACCATGCAGATGGCTACTGCTGGAATGATCAGGTTTCCTGCCTGCATGGTATTTGAAACTTGAATTTTGTGGGGCATACAGCAAAAGGTCAAATGTCACAAATGTAAAGCACTCTCAAAACAAGTATTTGTTACAGATGTTTAAGAATCTATGGCAAGAAAGGCATTTTGAAAATTACAACTGACATTTGGACAAATTATTCCATAGCATGTGGACCCGTGGAGAGTAACATTTGGACTTATGCCAATGACAGGATTTATCTTCGCTTTCATTTATATTTTTTTTACAATCCTTTTTTCTTTTCTATACATATATTTAGGAGCTTAAGGAATCTAGGTAATTAGCTTCCAACCTTTCTCTCCAACTGCTCCATATATATCTTTAAGAGCTTATTTTTCTTGGTATCTTATTAATATATTGTACATTTTAAAGTAATTTATGCATTTAGGTGATGTATAGCTTTTTGCCCTGACACAATATGCCATCTGATCAAATCTGTATTTATGTTATTTATTGTAGATTATATATCAGATTAGGCTTTTTTTAGCTTTAAGATGTTGCATATTTTAATCCTTGTATTTTATCTTGGTTAGTAGTACTATATTGAAAATCATGTTGAAAATAGTAAATAGATGCTATAAAAGTAAGATGTATTTATAAATTGCTTTTTTGTATATGTATGTTCTCATTATACAATGTAACAATGGTATAATAGACTGTTTTTAAAAATTAAAAGGCAAAAAGCCTCCACTTTAAATCCAGCCAAAATAATGCCATAATCTATCTAGTAGTTTTGGTAGAGCTGAAAAAAGGCCCACCATCCTATATGCACTAATCTCTATTAGTAACAGGACATATATCAAATGTAAGTACAAACACCTTAAAAGGAATTGCATGGAGAGAGAATAAAAATATATACTGCTATCACACATAAAAAGCTCATATGTATTTCCATTTTGAAATATGATGTTTCACAAAAGAATATTGGACAATTGAAACAAATCTTAAAAAAATAAAAAAAATGTAGTTTATGATTTGACACATCTTTAGGTCAATAGCTTCCAGCAATTTCCTAATTGTGTACTTTTTGGCAAAAAATGGATAAGTGTATGAATGGATAATATAAAGAATGCCACCTGGTAGGACGCAGGAGGAAAGCCTTTTCTGTCCCTGTCTTGTTGGCCTTTGGCAAGGCCCTGGGGACATGGGTGTGTTCCTGAACTTGAGGGTCAGAGTGTCTGTTGGAACCTGTGAATTAATTTTATTGAAATACTTGTATATTTGTATTGATAGTTTTTTTTTAAAATCTCAGCTGCTAATGGTCTATTTATTTATTTACTTGCTTTTTAAAAAATTGTTGTTAGCCACCTAGAGTCATTTGTTTGAGATGGGCAGCTATATAAATTGAATGAATGAATGAATGAATATACAAGTCGAATAAATAAATAAATAAAATAAATAAATAAGTCCTGTTTGGAAAAAAAAGTATATAGATAGAAAATAATATGATCATATGATTTACTGAAGATTTACATTAACGGTGGAGCATGTCCTCCACCATATTTGGAAATGTATGAAATTGCAAAACATCTGAGGTAATCCCTGCCCCAAATTTATAAGGACAAACCTTTGTTACTATTATTTCTTCTTTAGATTCCTTTCATGTTTTATCATTTTAGAGAAATGTACTGTATATATTGGTAGCAGTTGGAAGGTTTATAATATGGCAAATGTAATTGCAATATTTGCCCCTCTATCCCATAAAAGAGAACAAATTAATCAGTTTGGTGCCTACTATTAATATAAACATGAGGTGGGCAATTCATTTTCTATTATTATTCTATGGGCATATTTCCATAATTGTGAGATTTAGTGCTATTTATTTTAATCTACTCTGTCCAATAACCAAAATTCTCTGAGTGATTTCATGATTATCTAAAACATTAAATGTTTCTAAGAACATTTAAAAAACAGGAAAAAGTAAAAACATTATCTAGGTCTTCTGTTTCATGATATTCACAGAATGTGTAAGCCAGTAAACTATTACGCTTCGAAGATAACAATCAACAAAACATTAGAGCAGGAGAATGTTTCCAGAGTAAAGAGAAAGATTAATCAGAAGTGTATCAAGAATGTGTAGCATATTTAACAGTAGAAGAAAGAAGATTGTCTCTAAAAGAATTCTAGATTTACAGTAGACAGCTAAAAGTGGCATAAAATGTGATCCAAGAAAAGAAAAACAAACAAAATCAGCAGCAGAAACCAAACAAAATTAAAGGAGGAAAAAGAAAAAAAAAATCAAAGTATAATTATATGCTTAGGTCTCTACAAACAAAATTTGAAACACATGTGAAAGTTAAATTTTGCAGGAATATGACTTCACTTTTAAAAGTGAGGAAATTACATATCTTAAGAGCAGCATGAAACAGATAAAAGAAAGCCTTCAGGACTCTTAGAACAATATATTTTGGTTATGTTAATTTCTTAACAAGTCTTATGCCTTAATATATTTGGCTTGATCTGATTTAAATTACATGTTTAACCTACTAAACAAAGATTGTACTGCTATAGTACCTGTACTAATAGCAGTGTAGTCATGCATATAAACATCTTTATTTTAAGTATGGCAATTACAAGAGGAAGCTTGAAGTCAACTATTCCGTTTTTATCTTTTTATTCTGTTAAAGTATGGTGAACTAAAAGTACAAATTTAGTACTACAGGCTTATAATCAGTTCTCTTGTGGTGAATTGTGTATTGCTTCCTTGCTTCTCTTTCTTTTGGCCAATTAGAATTCTGGAGACTGCTCATTCATGATCCAACAAGTGCCTCAATAAAGTTACTCCATTCCTTACCATCAGGAGCACTATTTATAGCAGGGCTTCTTAACCTGGAGTCTGTGGAGAGATTTCAAGGGATCCATGTACTTGGGTGGGAAAAAAATAGATTTTATTTTCACTAAATTCTGACTAAAATTTAGGTTTTCGTGAATAATGAATGTAGGCAGCAAAGTAATTTATGGCCTCTAAACTCCAAAAACGTTAATTAACTTCAATAAATATCACTATCTAAAATTATTTGAGTTATTTTTTAATATTTGAATCAAATATTTAGTATTTGAGCTACTAAGCTCACTGGTGATTTGCCATTATTTTAAAACAGTCACATTTAGAGTAACTAGGGCTTTCACTGAATGCTGAATCTAAAACCAGGGTTTAAAGCAGATTCACAAGAAGGAACCTGGTCTGTCTTAACAATTTATATTGCTGAATTATGGCTGAGTTTAACACTGCGTAGTATTGCTGCTGACTTAACAGTTAACTCTGGTTAAGGCTGATGGGAAGGGAATTCATGCTTCAGAAGAGAGGCAGTGGAAGCAAATATTATTTGCCTGCATTCCATCAATGGCTTTTCTGTTCAGTGAAATATTTTTTATTTTTTTCCTTTTTGATAAGGAGCCCCTGATGGTATTCCATTAAATGCATCTCTCCTTAGTTCAGTCCTTAGTTTGATAGTACTAGTGTTTTGGGGGTAATTATTAGGGAATTCTTAATCACAATATCATTTTACCACATTGCTGGGCCATAGATCATGCTGATGTAATGTGAACATTAGAATACTAGGAATTCCAAAATAATAAATTCTTTTTAATGAATTTTGATTGGAAAATCAAATGCTTTGCTTATCTGAGTAGATAAGTGTATGGCCCAGTGTGCACTTGAAAATACCAAGGCTGTTCAAAAAGGAATGCCAAGTAAACTTTCGTTGATTTGATGGCTTAATTTTCTTCTGACTTGCTCAGCTGTAACTTTGTTCAGTTCTTTGTAGAGAAAATTGTCAAGTCGTTCTGTCATTTTCTGTAGTACTTAAGTGATGTCTTTTCCACATATTTATTTACATGATAGGCTCCATTCAATCTTGTCCATATTTCCTTTTATTGATTTTAAGCAGCCACTTTTGGAAAAGAATATAAAGGATCTTTGCAATTTTAAATTTATTTCTCTTGGAGAAAATTTTATCAAAGAAGTAGGTTTTGCCATATGCCTTAACATTGCTCAAATTCCAAGCACTTGCATTCCTGGGGGAGCGCATTCTGTAGTTAGATCCCCTCAACCGATAATGCTTTAGCTCCGGATCTCATGCATTTGTCAGGAATTCCTAAATGTCGTTGTCCTACAAGAGTGCAGCTGTCTTCGTGGGTCATGGGGATGTAGTTACAGATGTATTGGAGCCTAATTAGTGTGTGTTCCTTTGTGTAACAGTCTGAGATATTAAAGTGCAGTGTAGTGCAATAAAATTATGATGATCAACTTTGCTAAATAATCATTCTAGTAAAAGTATGTTAAGTGTTAGCATTAATGGGATCACTTTCTGACTCTAACTGGAAAGGAGCCTAATCTTAGTTAAATAATTGAAATAAAATAAACATGTAACAGCAGGTGGCAGCACCTGGCTGACCTTGGCTAGGCTTGGAAGCTAAACTGGATTGGTTCTAATTAGTGTTTGGATAGGGGACCTCCAAGGAGTATCAGAGCTGTACACTGGGAAGTTGAAAAAACATCCCAGAAGTCATTGGCGAACAACTTCTGTATTGTTGCCAAGAAAACCACATGGATAGTCTTTGAGGCCACCAGGATTTGAGCTAAAATCTAGGTAGGCTTTATGTTTTATGAAGAAATATTTCAGCGGAATAAAACAAAGTACTTTGTTACATGATTTAGATTTGAAACCTTACTGTTTTTTTAATCAGATTTAAAATTACAATCAAAAATGTGTTTTCTGGGTTATAAATCACACTGAATACAGTAGAACTAACTTTTGAATATTAGTCATTATAGATTTGAGTGTAGTATCAACTTCTTCGGGAACTCAAAATAAATAGCTTACTCAAATGGAAGGATCAATGTAAATGCCTTAAATATTTTTGATGGCTTCAATTATAAGATTTAGGTTCTTTGTAGGGTAACAATTCTTTCCCCCTTGGGTTCCATCTTTTATTTGAAAATCTTGGCCAATAAGGCAGGGTTGGCTAATAAAAATCTTGGCCAATAAGGCAATATTCCAGGAGGAAAAAATAATGTTCAGTAGCCCAACTTTCTTCAGGATTTTCCTCAAATAATTTTGCTTTCTCTCTGGAATATGAGTTCATCACTGATTTGTTCAGGGATGAGCAGAATAATACCAAGTTGTGCTGATAATATCAAGTGTAGCTGTCTAAATTGTCATTCAGGAAAGATCTGCAACTCCATAGACTTTTCTTTTCAAAGATCCTTTGGTCTAAGACTTTTCAAAGATCCTTTGGTCCTCCTTCTTTTCTCCTTTTTCTCTGTAATACAGTGGGGCAAAAAAGTATTTAGTCAGCCACCAATTGTGCAAGTTCTACCCCTTAAAAAGATGAGAGAGGCCTGTAATTTTCATCATAGGTATACCTCAACTATGAGAGACAAAATGGGGGAAAAAATCCAGAAAATCACATTGTCTGATTTTTAAAGAATTTATTTGCAAATCATGGTGGAAAATAAGTATTTGGTCACCTACAAACAAGCAAGATGTCTGGCTCTCACAGACCTGTAACTACTTCTTTAAGAGGCTCCTCTGTCCTCCACTCGTTACCTGTAGTAATGGCACCTGTTTGACCTTGTTATCAGTATAAAAGACACCTGTCCACAACCTCAAACAGTCACACTCCAGACTCCACTATGGGCAAGACCAAAGAGCTGTTGAAGGACACCAGAAACAAAATTGTAGACCTGTACCAGGCTGGGAAGACTGAATCTGCAATAGGCAAGCAGCTTGGTGTGAAGAAATCAACTGTGGGAGCAAGAATTAGAAAATGGAAGACATACAAGACCACTGATAATCTCCCTCGATCTGGGGCTCCAGGTAAGATCTCACCCTGTGGGGTCAAAATGATCACAAGAACGGTGAGCAAAAATCCCAGAACCACACGGGGGGACCTAGTGAATGACCTGCTGAGAGCTGGGACCAAAGTAACAAAGGCTACCATCAGTAACACACTACGCCGCCAGGGACTCAAATCCTGCAGTGCCAGATGTGTCCCCCTGCTTAAGCCAGTACATGTCCGGGCCGATCTGAAGTTTGCTAGAGAGCATTTGGATGATCCAGAAGAGGATTGGGAGAATGTTATATGGTCAGATGAAACCAAAGTAGAACGTTTTGGTCTAAACTCAACTCGTTGTGTTTGGAGGAGAGAGAATGCTGAGTTGCATCCAAAGAACACCATACCTACTGTGAAGCATGGGGGTGGAAACATCATGCTTTGGGGCTGTTTTTCTGCAAAGGGACCAGGATGACTGATCCGTGTAAAGGAAAGAATGAATGGGGCCATGTATCGTGAGATTTTGAGTGAACACCTCCTTCCATCAGCAAGGGCATTGAAGATGAAACGTGGCTGGGTCTTTCAGCATGACAATGATCCCAAACACACTGCCCGGGCAACGAAGGAGTGGCTTCGTAAGAAGCATTTCAAGGTCCTGGAGTGGCCTAGCCAGTCTCCAGATCTCAACCCCATGGAAAACCTTTGGAGGGAGTTGAAAGTCCGTGTTGCCCAGCGGCAGCCCCAGAACATCACTGCTCTAGAGGAGATCTGCATGGAGGAATGGGCCAAAATACCAGCAACAGTGTGTGAAAACCTTGGGAAGACTTACAGAAAACGTTTGACCTCTGTCATTGCCAACAAAGGATATATAACAAAGTATTGAGATGAAGTTTTGATATTGACCAAATACTTATTTTCACCATGATTTGCAAATAAATTCTTTAAAAATCCGACAATGTGATTTTCTGGATTTTTTCCCCCATTTTGTCTCTCATAGTTGATTAAACTATGATGAAAATTACAGGCCTCTCTCATCTTTTTAAGTGGGAGAACTTGCACAATTGGTGGCTGACTAAATACTTTTTTGCCCCACTGTATATGTGGATATAGTAATATATTTGTTCTGTTGGTTGTGAGAAGGTTCAGAGCCGGATGAGACTTAAAAGGAAGACTGGAATGAAGAGTACATACCCTGGCTTATACATGCTATGACTTGATTGGTCTGTGGACAACAGCAGGTCTGGAGTGACAGTGAGTGTATCATTTGTTAACCACCATCATGAACACACCCTCTTAAACTCCTGCATAGTTATTGTTATTGCTGTTCTGAAGGATCCTAGTTTAACAAAGAGGTATTTGATGTGGATACCTAACATGATTTTAACTCTCAGTATTCCTAGCAGTGGACATCTGGGGCATGAGGAGGGTCCGTGTCAAGGAAGGTTGACTTAAATGTCCATGACATCCCCTATTCTACTCTTAAGAATTCTAAAAGCTCCATATTTTTATTTCCAGTTCATCAAATTTGCTGCAGGATTTATATCCTTAGATACTGAAAGTATATGTTGATGCATTTCTTCCCTTGTATTATAGTATAAAGTAGCTAAATCATTGTACTCAATGATGTTAAGCAAAGAACCACGGGTTCCTTGGCATACCAGTCATTAACAAATACGTGTGATATGGTAAGAAATGGAAACGGCAAAATAACAAGTACATTAGACACACTATCACCTTCTCCAGAAACACCTTCCCAACTAACCGCCATTCTAAAGGGCTAGTCACTTAGTTTTTTGTTTGTACTTTTGACTCAATTTTGACTCATAGCAAATACATGGACGAGTCCATGGCAACATTTTTCGGAAGACGTTTGTCATTGCCTTCTGCCTAGGACTAAGAGAGAGTGACTGGCCCAGAGTCACCTAGCTGGCTTTGGGTCTAAGGCAGGACTAGAACTCATGGTCTCCTGTTTCTAACCCTTCTAATCCTTTAGTCATGGCATCAAACTGGTTCTCAATCACTTACAGGTAGTCCTCAAGTTACAACAATTTGTTCAGTGACCTTCAAAGTTGGATGGCACTGAACAAAGAGACTTTTGACTAGTCCTCGAAGTTCTGGCCATTGCAGCCACCCCGTAGTCACCTGAACAAAATTTGGGCTCTTGGCAAGCAGCTTGCACTTATTTATTTATTTATTTATATTATTAAATTTGTATGCCACCCATCTCCCCCCAATGGGTGACTCTGGGTGGCTCACAGTTAAAATCAAAACCCCCATCAACAAAAATACCCCATAAATAATAAAAGTAATAAAACAGGTGGCTCTGAGCCACCCAGAGTCACCCGTTGGGGGGAGATGGGCGGCATACAAATTTAATAATAAATAAATAAAAAATAAAATAAATTAAACCATTAAAAATCAAGTATAAAAAACAAACCCTGTACATAAATACTAAAAACATTCAAGATGACGGGGGGGGGCAAGGTCAATCATCCTACAAGCCACCTCCACTGGTGCGAGCCCCCATCTGGCCCCCAGGCCTTCTAGCACAGCCAGGATTTCACCCCTTTCCTGAAGGCCATGAGAGTGGGGGCACACTGGACCTTGGGAGGCAGTTGCTCCATAGGGTGGGGGCCATGGCAGAAAAGGCCCTCTGCCTAGATCCCACCAGTTGAAATTCCTTGACTGGTGGGGTCTACAACATGCCCCTTCTGCTGGACTGAATGGGGCAGGCTGAAGTAACCGGGGTGAGATGGCATTCATCAGCAGCGGCCGAAAACCTGGGTCTCTGTAGGTCTGCTTACCAGGGTCTGGGCTTGAGCCCCAAGGGTCGGAACACGCCACTGGAATAACACATCGGGGGGCGTCTTCCCTGAAATGGCCTGCCCTCTGGCTCCCGTCATACCGCCCCATGCCTGTCACCACCTGAATACCTGCCCTGAACCACCCAAGGTGCTCCTCCCCCCGCTCTCCTGGCCTCTGACTTAAGGGGCCCGCCATACCATACACGATACAGGGAAGAGGGGAAAAAGTGGGGTGGGGAAATGAGCCCCTGTGGCACTTCAGCTAACTGCTCTTAGTGCCAACAGGGGCTCAGTCACCCCAATTCCCCTTTCTCAAACACTCACCCTCTTTCCACTAACTTCTCTCACTGGCCGGAGAGAAGAGGGCCACATTCACTCCTACCCTCTCCCCATATCCCACCCAGGCAGAGAGTAGCACATTCATCTCACAAGCACACACCATCCACCCACACACCCTACAACCACTCAAGTCCCCCCGGCCTCTTCTCTAGGGGTAGGGGAACCCCCTTGCCATGTTGGGGCTAGAACCCACAACCCCCAAGGTCCCAGTGTCTTTGTGGGCTTCAGGTACTGTGGGCTTCAGGTACTGCCTCTGCTCTGCCGTCGCTGTCGGGTCCACCTCAGCCTCGCCCTAGTTGCCACTGTCCTACCGCTGTCACCGGTGCTCTCACTGCTGGTGCTACTATCGCCGAAACCAGCAGCATTGGGCTTGGGCCCCAGCTCCGCCAACATTCCCGGCCCAGCTGGACTGACTCTTGGCTCCGGCGTCACTCCCCTTGAGCCTGGGTGTCGTTCTCAGCTCGAATGGCGCAGCCACAGCAGCCGCCACCAGCACTTTCCCACTGCCACTGCTGCAGCTGCCGTAGCCTCCGTTGACCCCCTGGGTCTAAGCGCTGCCCACTGCCACACTCGCCTCCATTGCCCACGTCCTCTCCATCAGCGTCTTCATCCCAGCTGCTGCCACCGCAACTCTCCTTCCTGCCACAACGGCCCGCCTCGGACGGAAGTAATGCTGGGGGTTCTCTTCATTCACCCCACATTCACATGTGGGTCCCACACTTCCAACTCTCCTCAGCCCCATACTGGCTATGGTAAAAAGATGGTTTATGGTGGTCATGGCTGGGAGCTACGCACTAGGCGTCCGCTCCCTACTGCCATCTTGAAGTTAGCTTATGACTGGTTGCAGCATCCTGTGGTCACGTGATCACCATTTGCAACCTTCCCTGCCAGCTTCCCACAAGCAAAGTTAATGGGGAAGCCAGGAGGGAAGGATGCAACAGATACGTCTCCCACCTCCCCCAGCCTTTCTTCACTCGAAAGGACCATGTCCTCCTTCCCCCATCCACATATACCTCTTACTCTCTTTCCTGGCCTTCCTGTGCTTGCACACACGCATATACCTTGCACCCTTTTGCCCTGCCTCCCTGTGCTCTCATGCATGCACCCGCACCCCACACCCTCTTTCGCAGCCTTCCTACACTTGTACACATGCATGCACGCACACACCCCATGCTCTCTTTCCCCGCCTCCCTGCACTTGCTTGCACCTTGTGCCATCCTTCTTGGCCTTCCTGAGCTCGCACTGAACCGCAGCACCTTCTCCCCCAACTTGTGGCCTGTGCTGGGCCTCCCAAGGCCTCCCCCACCCACTGCTGCACCCTCACACTCCTTGCCAGGGACTCTTCCCTTCCCACTTAATGACCTATGCATCTTGGGTTACAAGACAACTGGGACTATCCGGATTGTCGTCGCTAAGCAATTAAGACTGCACTGCTTAGCCACCAATTGCAGTTGTAACTCAGGGACTATCTGTACTTAGTAAACATTGTTTACTGAATCTAGCTATTTGTGTGTGAGAAGGGTCGTGTTAATAATGTAATTTTGAAAATTAATAGTTTCCCTGTGCTTTGAATAATTCCTCTGAAATTATTCTAGATTTAGAATACTGATATTATTCTAGATTTACATTAGTTTAGAACAGATGAAATACTTGTCCTCGGTGTCTCATTATGTTTTCAAAAGGCTTTAGATTAGTACATTATAACATTAATTTATAAGCTTATACATTTATAGTTTATTGGATAGAGTAAGAGACTTTTCCTCATTTGAAGACTGAATAGAGAAAAGTTAAATTGTTAACATTTTCTGTTACAGGAATTGGAGTTACTCTCTAGGCAACTTTCCCTGCATAAGGAGAAAAAACCCTGTTGTTATTATTTAATTTAACAATAATTTATTATGTTCCTTGGACTAAAGCTTATTTTGTTTAAATGCCATTTACAAGTCCAGTTTACAATTATAGTTTTGCTTCTGTGTTATAATAAATGATGTATTATGTTTACACTACAGCAGTGAAATACCAGAGTACTAACCTTTTAATTCTAACCTTTTATTAGCTTGTTAGAAAGAGGTAGTGTTTATTAATTTTGGAAGAAGTTACAATTAGATGCTTCCCCAGTTGTTATATTTATCTTTGTTGAAAAAAGCTACTCTAGTTACTTGGTATTAACAGTTGGTATTACCTTTTGCTGTTGCCAAAGTTTGGTTCAACTGACTGCTGCTAACATTTTATTATACGCAGAATAAAATTTTATGGGTTGTGAAATAAGTGTAGATTTAATTCAGTTCACACTGAAAGCCTGAGGAACAAGTCTACTTTTTTAATGTTCTGTGGTCATTCTGACTAATATAGAAGCATCATTAAATTAAGTTGTGAAGAAGTTGATGGACATTCAGGTGTTTGAGATACAGATGAAGTAATGCAATGAAAGCTGTCAAGAAGTTAATTACTTAGAATTTACTTAAGTGGCAAAGCAGTAAATTGAGAATATAGGGAGAGGCTTTATGGAGAAAAGGAAAAGAAGAAGCTATATTTCTGTGAGCTGTAGAAGTAATTAAAAACAGCAATTAAAATAATAACTTTTTATAATAAAGACTAAGAATTAAATGATTGTAAAAGGTGAGAATTGGTGATAGAGCCTTATACAAAACCTCTAAATTTTTATCAGTCTTGTAACTGGAAGGGAGGGGTGCTGTTGCCGTTAGTCCTAACCCCGCTAGAACAAATGTAGGAGAATTTAGCTTTCACTGTCCCAAAAGCGCTTTAAGGTGAGCTTAGTGTTCTGTTTGTCTTTAAGATTATATGAGATTCTGTTTACTGCTGATTTGGAAAATGTTTCAGCAGTACAGTAATGTTTTTTGTGTTTTCTGCACGTAAACATTATGAAATTAGCTTTCCACAAGTCTACTAAATTGTAGTTTTATTTGTCCCACAGAAGTTATTGTAACCACTGTCCCTGATCAATCAAAAACTGCATTCTTTTTAAGGCTGTGGTCATTAAGAGAGACCCACATCACCACATATGATATTCTAATGGCATAATTGAAGCCAAATTTCAAGAGATCAGTGTATGCTGTGAGCTGTTTTGAGGAGAGTAAATGAAATAACTTCATGATCACTGTCTTGGAAAAAGAATTCTCCCCCACAAGTAGTGTCAGGATTCAATTAATGTACTGTGATAGCAGGCCCTATGGTGTTCGTGAAACCATCTGATTTCTTCAGAATTAGATTTCTTTTATTTGAATGTTTTTAGATTCTTAGATCTTGTTAGCTTTGCTTTTATACAGCTTTGAGAGTAAAGAGACTGTCTTGATGCTCATAGAATCGATGCCTAGTGATAGTTTTGGTGGATGATTTTTTAAAATTTCTACTTTTTAAAACATTTTAAATTTTATTTTAAAACATTTAAGGGAAAAAGAAATGACTACTTAAATGAAAAAAGTGAAAAAGGGCATAGTGGATGGAAAATAAAATATTAGAAAATAGAGAATTTATAATTGTCATAAAATTAAAATGCACTATTTCATTAAAATCATATCCTCATAAGAAATAACTGAAAATCACTACAAAACTGTTAAACATTTATATTTATATTGATGTCACCACTATTTTTCATTATTCCTAAAATAAATGCACATGAACTTGTAAAAGAAAGAAAGATGAAAAAATATCAGTAAAAACTTAAGTTCTAAATTCTGTCCCATTATACCTGACTGGTGATTACATCAAAACATATATAAACATTAAAATTGTTTCTGGTTACTATCTTTACATGAAATATTTCCTCCTCAAAAACTATGCTCCAAGTTGCCTTGTTTTGTGTCATGTAATATATAGGGAAGTCATTCTTGCTTAAATTTAGCCAAAATTTTGTTCTGGATGTATATTGTTAATTTTACCATTGCTGCAAATTCTCGAAACTTGGGGTCCCAGTCTGATATTGTCACCAAACATCTCTTTTCCCATGTTGGATCTAACTTGTCCTTGTGGCCATCAGTACGTATCTTGATAAATTGTGATTTTTAAAAATGTATTTGTTGTGGAAAGATTTCTAGTAGAGAGAATGGAGGTTTCAATTCAAGTTTTATTTTTAAATTTCTTTGAATAATGTGTATTTATTTCTAGTATTTCTGATTTTTTTTATGACTATCACAGGTTCCTTTGGTATTGTAATATTTCCAACATTTTATATAAGTCCTCTCATTGTTGTAATGTATAGTAATTGCATCCACTTTACCATAAAGTCTTTTACTTCTTCTGTGTTGCTATTATTTTAATAGCAATTTACTTATATGTTCTAATAGGTGGTCTTGGCTCTGTGTAAGTATTTCACATTCTATCATTTGTCTTAAAAACCCTCCTTTTTGGGGGTTGCTTTTTATTCTTCCAGCAATCTGTAAATACATCAGCTATGGTAAATTTTGGGCTTTGCCAGATAATTTTTTCTTACTCTTTAGTCTGTTTCTTTTCCAAACATGATTCCAAACATGATTCTCATGGAGTTTTCTTTAGCAAGGTTTATTGAGGTGCACGGAGTAGGAATACAAGAATTTCAATAAGTGAATTATTTTCAGTTTGGTGCCAAATATCCATGTATATTTGAGTGGAAACTGTCTGATTCTCCTTATACGGCTCTTCCATGAACTGGTAAACAGTCAGGCTTCTTCAGTGAAGCTGGGAAGGTCTGCAGCTGGCTGTTTTCATAACTGTCTGTTGAAATTTTATCAGTCTAGGAACCAACTTTTGCAGCACCTGTGCTGTTCGGCATCTATAGGAAATTGCTGGGGAAGTCATGTGGGGCTTTAGAGTCGGATGCTATCTGTATGTGGATGAGAACAAGTTTAATTGCTCCTTGAATCAAACTGTAAGGGAGTAGTCACTACTATTGAGTATTGTTTGTGTTTGATAATGGGCTAGATCAGGAAGAACAGAAACAGTAGGAAACTAGATAGGGATTGAGATTCAGCTAGTTTGGGTTGGTTTGTCAGCCCTTAGAGGTAGGCCAGGTTAGGAAAGAGATATCACAAAGATTACAACAATTCTATTTTATTGTTATAGGATATAGTAACACAATCATGAAAGACTGCCAGAGTTCTTTCTACCCCCACCTATATCAAACAGAATGGAGAGGGGTTTTTTTAATTTTGGGTTTCTTTCTCATACTGTCTCAGGAGTGAATTGCTCTTTTTCTTCCTTTAGCAGCTCATCCATTCTTTCCTCAAGCTTATCTCTACATTCTTTACATGGTATTTCTACATTCCTTTATGTGGGTTTACATTACTTCTGAATGACAAGTCATGGTCTAAGAGTGTTTCTTGATCCTCAGCTGTCAGTGGATTCACAAGAAGCACATTTATAGTTACTGCTGCAATAATTCCTAAGCCAGTCAAATTTGGTAACATTTATCCATACTTTGGTTCCACTTAGTCTTGACTACTTCAGTCAGTGCCTGCGTGAGGGGCTACCCTTGGAAAATATTTGGAAGTTGCAGTTGTCACAAAATATGGCAGCTGGACTGTTAACTACTGCTTGTACTGAAAAATCTGCACTAGTTGCCCATTGTTTACTGAGCACAATTTGTTGTTGGGTCAGCCTCACTAAGCCTTAATGGTTTAGGGTCCAACCTATTTAAAGAATTGCTTCCTTTTGTGAACCTGGCTGCCAATTGTAATCTGTAAGAAGAGGCCCTTTTGAAGATGTCCCAGCTGTCATAGGCTTGTTTTCTGGCACGTGTGTGAGGGCCTCCTGCTACATCATTCCTATGCTGTGGAACGTTGTCTTGGGAGTTGCATTTAGTCCCTACTTCCTTTGCATTTAGAACAGTAGACTAGGTATTTTTCCTTCGCCAGGTTTTAAATGTTAATATATTTTAGTATTAATTTATTTTCAAGCTTATTCTGCATTTTGTTTTTAATCTGTTAGCTGCCTTAAGTACTCAGTTGAATTGAAAGCTGGGATATAAATCAAATAAGTCACCAATTCCTATTATGGAAAAGAAGGCACAAAAATGACCTAACTACCAAATGTTTGCACTTCTTTCTTTGCTGATCTATAACAAATAATTTAAAAAATATTTTAGGATGACCATGAAAGTTGTGGTTCCAGTTCAACAAATCGTAGTACTACTGAAGGTTCAAAAACAGCAATGAAACCAAGAAAAATCCAACAGACTACTCCTGATCCTGATTTGCCACCAGGTGATTTGTTATATAAATAGTATATTTGGACATTTAATAACTCTTGTGGAAAAAAGATAAGAGGTACAATGTTTTGGAGTTGGACCTTTTGAGAGTTACCGCCCTATCTTCCAAATAGAGGACATTTTTATGAGCACATTTGTCATTGCCTGAGAAATTTTGGTTTGTTATTAAAATTAAGTAGAAATAAACTTGGGAAATCAGTGGTTGATCCATTTTTGTTGGACATTTATTTTCAAATAGTACAGGTAGTCCTTGTTTAGTGACCACAATTGGGACCGGCAACTCGAACATTAAGCAAAGCAGTGACTAAGTGAACTGCAACTGTGCTCATGACCTTACTTCAGCTTTCTTTTGCTTTACAGACCTGCAAAGGTTGTAAATGTGAGGATTGGTTGTAAAGTTACTTTTTCATTGCTGTTGTAATTACAAATGGTTGCTAAATGAGGCAGTTGCTAAATGAGGAGTACCTGTATTAGGGACCTATATTAGCAAACCTAAGGCACCAACTTATTGCAAAGACTCATTTTTTTAATCAGGCTTTTAGGATGTTAGATCTAGAAGGCAATCTATGTCCATTTCCTCACTAGTGTTTTGTAGCATCTCCTACAAATGACCCAGCCATTGTTATAGTAATATAAAACCTATCCTCATTATTGTTATATTAGCAATTGGATAACACTGTAATTGCTATAAATCACTAATAAGGCAATAGCCCAGTCTCTTGACATTCTTTCTGCAGCATTAGAGGGTACAGGGGGTAGGGGTGGGGGGAGGAAGATGTGTGCAAGGATTATGTCTTGGAAATGGAGATTGCCATGCAGATCTATGTTTCAGAAGTCCTGAAGCTGAATTTGTCAGGACACCTGGAAACAGAGTTTACTCTTGCTAGTTTTTGTCATATATGCATTAATTTGTGATTTTTAAGTTATAACTTTCAACTGGATGATGATCATCTCTTGATTTTGGGGGATGCCTATTCTATTTGATATTTATAATTACCGAACACTAAAGACGAGAAAAGTTGATGGCATTTGTTTTATTTAAATGCTTTTTTGGATTGGCAAATTTAAGAAACTTATTTTGTTTTTAGCAGCTTGCTGATGGAGCTCCCAAATAAAAGATTGACCATATTCATGTTTCCTTCTTAGGCTATGTACAAAGTTTGATTTGGCGAGTTATAAACAATGTCAACATTGTCATTAATAACCTCATACTCAAATATGTGGAGGATGATATTGTTCTTTCTGTTAATATTACTTCTGCGGAATGTTACACAGTAGATGAATTTTGGGATCGAGCCTTTATGGATATATCAGGTAATCTGTAAATCATAACTTTTTGTCAGACTTAAAAAAATAGCCCAGCTGCCTCCAGTTAAGGGGACTGGGAAATGGCTATTCTATTGACTAATAAGGGAACCATGACAGGTAAGTGGGCTCTGTGTTGCTTACCAGAGAGATGATAATTCCTGACTGGACAAATGAAACATTGGACCACCTAGTTTTGCAGATGAGATGATCTTTTGTGCTTCCCTATTGTATCCTTAGGACATGAAACACTAAATTTCGAGGGGGTGGAGGAGTTGAGCCTTCCAGATTCGGCACTGACATTGAAATAGATATCAAGCAACAGGATGTATTTGGAAGCTCCTCATTAGCTTAGTTTCCCTGGTATTTTTTGTTGATATATATATATATTCAACAAATTCTGGGATTTGTGCATTTATATATCAAAGAAGCATAATCTGTGTGGCTGCCGGAACCTTTCCAAAAGTGGCTGTGAATTGTTATTTTTAATGTGAAAGAAGGGGAGTTATTTTGTACATCAAGAGTAATCATACATTTATTTTAAATGAAAGGTAAAGCAAATGTAGTTTTCATCCTGGTCCCATCTATTGTACAGTTTTTGTCCTGCGTACCTCCTTTTTGAAGCACTATTTCCAGTGTCTCACTCAATGTTGAGCTGTTATCCTGAAGAGGTTTATGCAGTCCTGCAGTGTATGGTTCCTTACACATATTAAATAGAACATAAATGTTTGTACTGTATTTTTTTTATCTTGCTTTAAAAATGAAACAGTGTTTTTCTTTCTTTCATAGCAACTGATTTGGTACTAAGGAAAGTGATAAACTTTTCTGATTGTACTGTTTGCCTAGACAAGAGGAATGCTAGCGGCAAAATTGAATTTTATCAAGATCCTCTGCTATACAAATGTTCGTTTAGAACTCGTTTGCACTTCACTTATGATAATCTTAATTCTAAGATGCCATCCATTATTAAAGTAAGTAGATTTCCTGATAATTGAGTCATATATTCATGAAAAACCCAAAACACGTAACTGAAGTTTTTGGGGATATACTTATTGCTGAAATAAAAAATGTGAGAATTGGGTTCTGACCAGTGACCAGAACTTGAGTTTCAGGAATTTCTATGTTATATGTTAATTTCATCCATGTTGTACAGTCTTGCTACTGTGTGAAATTCTGGATTCCTTATTTCCTTCCTGATATTGGCATGGCTAAGATTATTAGAAAAAAATATAGATGAAGGGGAAAAAAAACATAGCTTGGAGTTCAAAATATTCTTCATTTCTGAAGTAGTTTATTTTCATCTTATGTCAAGATGATGTATCTTAATATGTATCTTGGGACCAGCATCATCAGCTCTATCCAAGAGTCAATAACAGCATGTATTTTTGGAAATTTAACCTATTTCTGACATAAAACTGAGGAAGCTCAGTAACTTTATCTATGTTGAACTTGTTTCCAGATGTGGGCTTGTGTATTGTAATTTATCTATCCCTATGTGCAGCTAATTTTACTAGTATTATTGATGCCACATGCTGTAATAAGCAGTTGTTTTGTGCATAATTTATCCAGTAGCATGTGGTTTCATTCTTCTAATGTAGGCTACCAATTCAACATAAAGGACATTTAAAGCTGTTCCGTGTAGCTTCAATTTATTAACTATAACAAACTTCAAACAGGCTTGTCTGTAGAACTGAAGATTAATATTCAGAAGTGTTGGATCAGAGTCAACAAATTATTTTTTTTAAGTAATGGGCATTTTCAATGGAATTCTGAGTTTTATTCTCTCAGAGTAGGTCTTCATAGTTTGGAATGTGTGCTTTATTATCCAAATGGTGAAGTGGGTAGAAAATGCTTTAGAACAGGGTATTAAAGGTATTGGATAGATCATGGACTTTTTAAATAATTTTTGAGCTGGTGCACAATTTATTTATTGTAAATTAAGTGTTTTGACATTTTCAGTAATGCTGAAGTAGAACTAAATGACTGCTAAAGTTCTTTAAAAATAATTGTGTTCATAATTTCTAAAACAAATGCTTGTTACAGAATCATGGCTTTTATAAGCTCAGACATATTTGAGACATGTTATTCTGTGGTGTTATTTAGCTGTCATATTTAAATAGAATATTAAATTTTGTGCTGCTCCTTTGAAATTTACAGATTGCCGCATTGACTGAGGAGTAAAATTCAGTCACGGACTTGCTGTTCAGATTTTATTCCAAATTTTAATACAGATAAATATTTATGGCAGGATCATAAATATCTGACCACAAAACATGGACACAGTCTTTTCTGTGGTTCATACTAATTACCTGTATGCTTTCTTTTCTTCTCATATAAAGATAGTTTTAATTCAGTTTCAATGATCATAAAATGTCTGTTAAAGAATACTGATTAATATTAATCTAATTAAAGATTATAAATACCTTGCCTGCTTATTTGTGTTTGTTTAAAAACATACACACACACATATATTTGGTTAATAATTAAATTTTAATTGCATTAGATTTGTGTTTGTGTGTGCATGCATGCTTATATGGGTGTGATTATACATACTTGTGTATGTATATATATACATATAAGAAACCCCTGTGTGTGCATATATCTTTGTACACATGTATGCAAGTGTATGTCCTTATGCACATGTATATGTATACATGTATGTGCATGCATATGTAGAGGGATGACTGAACATGCAAACATACATTGTACACTAAGTGAAGTTTGTTGCCTCCAGGAAGGAAATGTAATTCTGTGCATGTTTTTCAGTTGTAATTGCTCACACTAAATGTATATAGACTTTGGGTGTAAGATTGTCATGGATGGACGCATTCCTATGCAACATAAGTCATCTGTAGGATTATATAAAACATTGAAAAGAACTGTTTTATAGTTTTCAGTGTGCACTAGCAGAAACAGAGCACCTCTTTCAAAAATTTTAAAGCAGCTGTGTCTTTTGTGAGTTTCATGTAACTACTTAAAAGCCTCATATAACCACACATATCCCCAGTTTTCTGCACATGCATATGAATATTAATTACACTTCTGCTGAAGCTGTCAATGAAATGAAATATTTGTGCATGTACATGTGCATGGAGAAAGCTGGGGCAGCTCTCAAATCAGCTGTGTGCGTCTTGCAAAAGCAGCAGTTACTTGAAGATTTCAAAGGAAGATGCTAAGCCGTGTCATGAACTGTTTTAAATGTTTTGCACAGCTGTAACATGTAGATTAATTGTAAAATGATACTATCCTTTGTTTTTTACCCCTGTACTCCTAGAATTTGCTTTAGAGAAATATCATTATTTAGCTTTCAGTGCAATCCTAAGAATATTTGTTTAAAAGTAATTCTTGTTAATGGAAAGCATGGCTCTAATTACAAGGGTATAAACTATTATAAGTTGACTCCCACTTGTTTTTATAAGCCAAATATCTAACATTTACTTACCATGGTTTTGAGATTTATTAAAATTATTTTTGTTTTAATGCCCAGATGTATATTTAAATTTTAGTTACTGATTTTTTCTGTTGGCCTTAAACTGGTATTTAAGAACTTCAGGTAGAAGATTAAAAAGGATTAAAACTTCCTATGTAAATAGCAGAAATAAGCCCTACTCCTTCAAATGCAGATGATCTCTGATCTATTAAGAAATCCTTGTATTCAGCAAGGATGTCTGCATCAAGGAAGACTTTCTGTGTATAGCTATGTCTGCAGACAGGAAAGTGCCTCTTGTACAGACATCCTTACTGAACACGTGGCTGTTCTGCAGATTAAAATTACTAGCAGAACTGTGAAATAGCAGGGCTCATCCTTGACATCATGTACTGATTTTCATAATGCCAGAACAGGGCTTATATTACTTCAGAATGTCTTCTAAAAACTCAGAATGAAAGCTAAGCAGCTTTAGTGGAGCTTGAATCGGAATGGTGATTATTAAAATACATGAGTTTAGTTAAATAAAATAAACAGTCTATAGTTTATTTTATTGAATGCATTTATATTCCCCTAAAAATTATCATGTGGTTCACATAATAAATAATACATTTGTTAATAAAACAAGACCATCTTCCCTTGAGACTCACAATCTAAAAAGAGATGGACATGGAAGAGCCAAGCATCAGTTCTTAGGATTCCGTGATTCCAGGAATGGTTTGTTGCGCTAAATACAGTCTTCTCAGGTGATGATACAAGTAGTCCTCGACTTACGACCATTTGTTCAGTGACTGTTTGAAGTTATGATGGCGCTGAATGAAGTGACTTATGACCTGTGCCTGACGTTATGGCCATTGCAGCACCCCCGCAGTCACATGTTTAAAATTCAGGCGTTTGGCAGCCTGCCCGCATTTACAACCTCAGAGGCGCTGCAACTCCCCCCACCTATCTCCCCCCCATTTGTGCCCTTTGCGTCCCCTGCACCTTGCGCTTTGCCACCCCAGCTGACTGCCGCTGTCTTGCTATTGCTGCTGATGAGGCATGCCCGGCCTGGTTGCTGAGCCATATGGGGCTGGCTTCGTGTGGCAAATAAGGAAAAAAACATAAAGCAGCTCAAAGGGCATGCCAAAGTTCTTTGCAAAGGAATGCCCTTTCAGGGGGGCCAAAAGGGCAGAGATGGGGGGAGTTGGAGGTAGTCCCTTACCTTACTTGGGGCTGGGAGGGACCAAGCCCAGAATGGCTTGGATTGGGGTGGGTACTTGGCTAATGACTGGTAAAATTAGCTTAATGAAGGCAATGGGGATTGCCAGTATCGTGTTTGCTAAGCAATGTGATCACATGATGTCTTGCTTTATGACTGCATCACTTAGTGACCAAAATTCTGGTCCCAGTTGTGGTCGTAAGTCGAGGACTACCTGTATCTTCTCCAGAGAAGATGGCATTTCTCTTGTGGTTTGTCAAAGGGCAGTTGATTGTAATAGTCTCTGTGCGGACGTAGGAAAGTCCCTAGCCTAGCTGGTCATAATGGCAGTAATGTATATAGCAATTCCTCACTAGCTAGTTTTGAACAGTCCCATGGAGTGAGATAAATAATATATTTAGTTCAGTATTCAATGATAGAAATCCACTGCAATTCTTGGATAATGAGCACTTCATGTATCTCTGAACTGTTTTTCTGTTTGGATTGTTTTGTTGGAGCTGAAGAAGGAGTTTGCCAAATGTATAATTTACCTACATTAAAATAATCTACTTAAAAGGAGTATAGTTATAGTCACAGAAGAGAGTTTTATTTGTGGTTTGGATTTTCATTAAAAGAATTTTCATTTTTCTCTTGTGGTTTAAATCAATATGTTGTCCTTTATATCATATTATCATAACATACTTTTCCATGGAAATATAGATGTTCAAAAATATTTATTTTACTAAACTATGAATATTTGATAGACTTCTTTCCAGTGGGACAATGGAAAGATGTGACTATTTAATGGCCAGTTGCTGTGTAGGGGTGCCCAACAAGTTGAATTATATAAAGTATCATATTCAAAAGCTGTGGCCCACTTAAAGTTTAGGATATTACCAGAGAGCTAAACACATGTTTAACATTCTCTATTAGAACCTTTGAAGATAAAGTGTTTTTCTTTTCAGAAGTTTATCTGTTTTATATGTTGTAATGAAAATAAAACTTTACATTTGTTTGGTTCCGAAGTTGTTTTGTACAAGAAGATGGAGATGTGCCCGAGACAACCCTACTGAATATCTAATTGCGCTGTCCTATGGTACCTATGTCTGTCTGTCTTCAGGTGCTTCTTAGTGGTGAGCATTGGAATCTGATTATTTTTATATGTGCTCTCCTCTGTACTTGCAGGTTCATACTTTAGTTGAAAGTCTGAAACTTTCCATTACTGATCAACAGCTTCCTATGTTTATCCGTATAATGCAGCTTGGAATTTCACTATACTATGGAGAAATTGGTAACTTTAAAGATGGAGAAAGTGAGGACCTTGTTTGTCACACCAAGGATATCTTGGGTAATATCTCAGGTAATAACGCAGCATTCTGAAAAAAATCTGACTTTGAAACAGACTGATCTTTTCTAGAGCATTCCAAAGAGCCTGTTTTTAGGCTGGAATGTCCTATAACTGCATGTTTTGTACATTTTTATTTATTGGGGGTTTAAATAGTAAGTAATAATTTGATTTGGTTTGTAGAAAATTTATTTTCATAATGTCTTGCACAGACACAGTTTTATTAAAAACAATTTTATCTTTTAAAAACAAGTAGTGGAAATATATTTTCTATGAGATGGGCAGCTTGTTCAAGAAATGCTACTAAGGCCATTAATGTATGTTTAAAATTGCTACCTTATTGAGTCTTGCACAGTTCTTTTCTTAGGCTGGTTCAAGAAGTCACGTTAGTGATTTTGCTATTATATAAATTCAGTAATAATTAGTTGAGAAGCAATCACCTTGAATTATATTTGCTACTATACTTGGTAGTTTTACTGAATGTCTGCTAGCATTTATAGAATTTCCTTCTTAATCTGAGTGCACTTTAGTTTATTTAACTTTTCACTGTTTTTATTTCTCAATAATATATAATTATCCAAAAGGCAATATGAAGGCATACTAACATTAACAACTTGCGGTAACTAGCCATCTCGTAATGAAAAGGAGATAGAAATGTGCAAGAAATATATATATATGGGATAGGTTATTTTTGTTGATGTCTGTCTGTCTCTCTCTCTCTCTCTCGACTTTCTTATGATTAAAATCAGCTTTCTTCAGTAATAAAGAAATCTGATTTATCATTTATTTAGCATTTACTATAATAATGCACTTGTTTTTGTGTTATTGTAGATTAATCATAATATCCTCTTTTTAAATATCTGAATTTAATTAATTTATTTAGAGAAGTTTTTGCTATGCCTTGCAAGCTATCCAGAGCTATTATAGGCATAGCAAAAACATTAGCATGCAGTTAAAAATAATATAAATAAAATTAAAATAGATAATGAAAATAAAAATAGAAATATTGACATTAGAAGGCCTGTGAAAATAAATGTTCTAAACTGTAGTAAATAAATGGTTTGCTTCAACTCCAGTGGCAATTTATTCTATAATATGGGTGCCACAACAGAGAGATCAGTGTGTCAAATATATTGATGATGGTGCCTACAAGAACTGCACCTAAGAGTACTAAATGGACTATTTGGGAATAGAAAGCCCTGAAAGTAAGTTGTGCCTAAGGCTTTATGTGCCATCATGAACATCTTGAATTAGGCTTGAAAAACAATTGATAGCTAGTGAAGCTTCTTTATTTATTTAAATGATTTTTATGCCTTCATGATTAAAAGAGTCTCAGCAATACACAATGCAGTCCTAATTCAACATGTTTATGACTATGCCACATTAGTATATTTTAAGATATACACCTAGGATATCAGAGGATTAGTGGATTTTTTGTCTCTATCATCTATAAATTGCCCTGTGCCTGCTTGGCACTGTCCAGATACAGTGGGGCAAAAAAGTATTTAGTCAGCCACCAATTGTGCAAGTTCTCCCACTTAAAAAGATGAGAGAGGCCTGTAATTTTCATCATAGGTATACCTCAACTATGAGAGATAAAATGGGGAAAAAAATCCAGAAAATCACAGTCTGATTTTTAAAGAATTTATTTGCAACTCTCTCTCATCTTTTTAAGTGGGAGAACTTGCACAATTGGTGGCTGACTAAATACTTTTTTGCCCCACTGTACGTAGGACTGATTCTTGTATTCCCCTAGAGCATGGCCGAACCACATCTAAATAGCATCAAGTTGGAGAAAGGTGGGCTAATTCTTCCAGAAGATGCACTTGTCAGAGATTAAGTTTCATGCAGTTGTGACAGAGGTAGAAAAATTTACATTTACAATTTAATTCAGATGACGATGTCTACATATATTCTTTGCACAATTCCAATCCTTCGCTGCTTTTTTCTTTTCATAAGGTATATTCTTCTTAGAATCAAAAACTGATTCTTAGAGGTTGGATAATTTGAGAGTAGAGAAAGATCCATTTTTTAGATTAGATAACATCAAATACAGTAACATTAAAATGGATGCAGGTTGAAAAGAGACAATATAATGAAATGGGTAAGTACACCTGATAAATTCTATTGAAGTACCTATGCAGCAAGGGTACCACATGTCTGGGTTTAGTGGTCTTAAATATTTAAAACCTTGATCTTAAAAAAATAAAACTATAGATAGGTAATCACTAAACAGCATTTCAGAGTGCGCTGCATTGTGAATTGAGGATAGCTGCCAAAGTTATGCCATTGATGCCCCTTAAAAGTAATGCTTGCTTTTATGCAAACATCTGAGCCCATTTACAGGGAAAGTGGAACTACTGAGTAGCCAAATTCAACCGCTTTAGCTGTTGTGTAGATTTCATTAGATTAGAAAGCAGAGCTGTTTTGCCTTTATTGTACTGATTTGGAGGAAGAGAATGATAAACTCTGTGTTGGGTCCATGTGGACTTGTTTCCATTATTTTTATTGGATTTAAATGACAGCCTCAGAACATACCACCTACAAAGCTATCAGCTGTTTCTTTTCTTCTGTTATTTAAATGAAAAACTAAACATAGGTGCCCCATCCCTTTAATAAGGAAATTCATGACAATAACACACACTCACAATGGCAACTGTTTCTCATTGAGCTCTTGTCTTCTTATTTTGCTTCATCATAAACTTCTCATGCTTGGAAAAACAGAGCATAGAGGACTGACTGTGAAGGATTGCAGTGACTTTTTTGCCCGATTCTATTAATATATAGAACCCCACAATTAAACATGGGGTTATAAAATGGACTTGATCAAAGATAAAATCCATTTACCCTTCCTTCACTGCAAATCTACTTTTTTTTAACTGGTCACTCATTTTTATATTCAGTTTGCATTCATTCAGCATATATTTGTTCTTGACCTTACTCTTCTTTTCCACATATACTTCTTCAGTACCCATGCCCACCGCATTCAACTTTTATGTTTCTCTTGTATCAAACTTTCACTTCCATATAAGGCTGTCTTTGAAGACACCCACAAGCTGCAGTTGGTGCAGCATGCTGTGGCCTGTGTATTGTCAGGCATTCATCATCCTGAGCACATTACACTTGTGTTGCAGGCCCTGCATTGGCCTTCTATAAATTTTTGGGTGCAATTCAAAGTGCTGCTTTTAACCTGCAAAGCCTATATAGCTTGGTGCTAGGTAGTTATACAATTGCCTTCTCCGGCTAGAACCGGCCTGTCTGATGATCACCTTGAGAAATTGCTTGTGGTTTCCCACTTTCCTGAGGTGTGTGTGTGTAAGTACACGTTGTAGAATAGTATCCCACTAAGGTTAAGTTAGTCCCCTCCTTAGTTACTCTCAGAAAACAAATGAAGACAAAACTTTTCTAGAGAGCATTTGGAGATTAATTAGAGTGATGATTTGTTGCTGGTTAATGTAGTATAATTTTAGCTGATATATTTTTCTCCATTGGATGTTTTAATGTTTTATGATTCTGTATTGTTATTTCCTGTGTTGTAAACTGCTGGGAGTCTGTTGAGAATATGGCAGCATACAAACATGATAGGTAGATAGGTAGACAGAGTGAGTCAGTAGAAGTACACAGACATTTTGGCATCTTTTGGAAAAGAATTCATTCCTTACAACAGAGTTGTGTCGGTAAGTACATTAAACAACCAAGGCGTGCACTCTTGTCTTATTCTGTATAATTTTGAACCATTCATAAAGTGTTTCATTTATTTTCAAACAAATATACTGCTATTTATTTATTTAATTACTCACAGGACTTGTATGACTGCTTGTCTCATATAATGACTCTAGCTGACTCACAACAATCCATAAAAACATGGCTAACAACTTCAAAGTCCCATCAGGTTATCACATTTAGCAACCAGCTTCGTATTCACACAAAAGATTCCATAATTCAAAGCATTCACTTTATGATAGGATTTCTCTAAATCAACATACAGTAACTTTCTCACTTTCATACATTTCTCAGTGACTTGCTGAAGAGGAAAAATCTAGTTTGCACACCGCCCTGTGCAGCAAGAATTTGAAGTGCACTTTCCATATTTTGCTCCTTGTCACCAATTCTATCAAATATCTTCCTAGGTATATTTAACAAACTAATCCCAAGCAAATTTTGCACTTACTCTTTCTACTCTTCCTTTGTATAGGGAAACATTAATGGTATTCTTCTGTCTAGCCCAGAGACAGTCTTCATGGACATGTTAAGTCTCATGACCATTTCATAAACAAACTAATTTCACATTTATAACATTTCTCCAATCACACTATCCCCACCTGCAGCCTACTGTTTCTGAACATTCTGGCAACATTTATGAATTCCTTTTCATCATTTTTTATCAGTTGAATGCTAACATTTATAGCATTTGTTTCAATTCCAGTCTTTATTGTATTTAATTTTATTTACAATATTTATGATTCACCCCTATCTACAATTAGTCTGGGCTGCTTACAAATAAAGTTAAAACCAAAACAATTATTATACACAGCCAAGAAAAACAAAATAATTATGTAATTATGACAAACCATAATAAACCAGAATCTAAGACCTCCTGAAACAATACTTGCTTTCTAGATGCAAGCAGGGTAGGAGCCTTGTGGCCTTCTTGCGGGTGGTGGAGAGGGCATTGCAGAGATGATATTATCATTCCCATACAAATCTTTAAAATATGCCTTCCAATATCTCCTCACTTCAGTTTCATCTCAAATAATTTCATCACTTTTTTTAATCCATTCACTCATACCCATACATACCCACAACAACCTAGATAACCATTTATTCCTTTTGTAATTTATAATTCAAATCCTGCTTTTTTACATCTCATAGAAGTTACCATGTGGGCCCATAGATACTGTTATCTGCTGTCTTCATGGCTTTAGACAATTAAGACTTTCCTATACTATTTTGTAGCAATATAAAGAAGGTATAGACTAGGTTATGAACCTTAGGCATACCTTAGCTGTACACAGCATTCCTTGCTTATGGTAAGAATGGTTCTGGCCAAGTTGGGCCACTAAGCCCCAAGCACAACCAAAGTCTTGTTTTACTCCATGCAGTCTGCCTTATGTAAGATATCTGAACTAGAGACCACTTTGCAAGCCACCCATCTTCACATCAAGTAGGAGATAAATGCGATATACTGACACATGTTCAGAATGCTTATAATGTTGTAGGTACTGTAATTTAATCAGTGTATTGATTTAACTCTATTCAAGGACATTGGGGGACATAGTGAATGTGACCACAAAGCACCCCCTGTTTGGTAATGGGACTTTTAAAAAGTCCCAATTTATATCAAGTGAAAGTACAGAAAAAGAGTGGGGTGATTTTTTTAGGAAGTTGCAAAGCTGGGAACCGCAACTTCCTAGCGAAGGAAGACTCCCAGCAGGAGCCTCCTTAAAAATCGTTTTCACTGCAATTAAGCTTTAAAATAGCTTCTACTTCAGGATAATGTTTTTGCCTGTTCAGCAATAAAAGTGTTTCATCTTTCCCTTAAATTAGGAAGTAAGGTTGAGAAAAAGTGGGAGTGTTGGAGGGGGCATTTCTTTTTCAAACTAGTCAGGGCCCAAACTGACAGCTTATGATGGCAAGATTAGAATTACTATCTGAAGTTCACTATTCCTAGTTTAAACAAGTAGATTGGCTCTATGTCCTAATCTTTCTGCCAATTCAAATACTTATCTTTAACTTAAACAGGCATATTTTTCCTTAAAAATATGGCTTTATAGAGAGTTTTTAAACTTATATCTAAGACAGAAGTGTTACGTATCAACAATAAAAACCATTTTTAAAAATATATAAACTACAGTCCTTAATTGTACAATACATTTTGGAAATAGGTATTTTATGAGTAAGTTCAGCCCAATGAAGAAAATTAGACCTTTGCATGTTAATTATGAAAAGACATTTGACATATTCAGGCAGAATATGTTCTTTACAGAGGTAAATACAAATTGGCTTTGGATCTTTTGTGGCTAAAATTGCATTGTTAGCTGAATAAACTATTTCTTTATGTTTTAAGGTACAGAAGATGAAATAGGCAAAGATATTTCTCCAGAATGTTATGTTCAACAAGATGATGATCAACAGCAAGGGTGGGTGTCGTGGGCCTGGTCATTTGTGCCTGCTATTGTGAGCACCGATAATGAAGATAGAGATTATGTTGGAGTGGATGATGGAACAGTGAATCAACAGAAAATTCCAATCGTTAAGGATCCCATTGTTTCCATAGGATTTTATTGCACAAAGGCAACAATCACATTCAAAGCAAGTATTTTATTTGTAATACAAGTATATTTTCAGTTGTATTTAACTGAGTGATGGACCAGGAACAGTAGGCATCAACAATATGGCACAAATTCTAATACTGGGAGGAAATCTGTATAAGCTCACTTTTAGATGAATACTATAGCAGTGTTGTCCTGTATGGATCTATTCCAATGTAAACTCCATGGAATTTAGCGAGATGTACTCCTGTGTAAGTGAATAGTATCAAATCCTTAGTATCCTTAGGATTTATTTTGTAACAGAAAAAATAATTGATAACCTAGGCATTATAGATTGAATATAGTAGTAACAACTTTGGGCCAAGAAAGCCCAGGTTCAGATCTTCATTTAGTAGTGAAGTTTAATGGATAATTTTGGGCTATCCTCAGCCTAATCTCTGTCAGAGGATTATTGTGAAGATAAAACAAAGAGAAAGAGAATCATATGTAATGCCATAAGCTTTTAGGAAACAATAACTAAATAAAACTATAATTACAGCTCTTTCCCCCCACTGTCCTGAGGTGTTCACACTCTTCCTTTCTTCATTTATTGTTATTTTGCAGCTGTTTGATCTTGTTTCTTGGTCTTTGCTATAGGTTCGGCAGTGGACCTTATCAAATTTTATGAGGGTGGACACTGTTGCATTTTGAAATGCTGTTTTAATAAGAATATTCCATGGAATCCCACAACTTGTACTTTGGTTCAAATGTTAGGTCTGTTTGAGACTGTAGTAAATTGCTTAGTTAAGCAGTTCATCTAACCAAGTAACTACAACTCCTTAAGACTGACCATTTTAGCTATTCTTGTACATTTCCTTGCATTAAAATAATTTTATCATATCCCAAAATTGTTAATATTACATTTTTACTTTATAAATTGGAATGTATAAGAGTATTATTGTGGCACTTAGAAGGCAAACATTAGAATCCATTGTTCTGCTTGAATGCTAAAAATGTATGGAATTAATTTGTGGATCATATTTTGGTCAAAAATAAGGTCAAGTTTCTGCATTAGCATTCTGAGTAGCTGATACTACTCCAGCTAAAAAATCATACCAAATTAAATGTAGCATTTTCCTAATAATGTCAGAAATTGTTCTTGCAATGTTTGAGTTCTTTTAATCAATTAATTGCTTTTCCTCTACAATAATTGCATACAGCTGAAGATTGATTTTTTCCTGTTTTACTTGAACGTTTGCCTTATACAATTGTGCTTCAAAATGTCAACCATGTGTACACCCTGTTGGAAATGACAAAGTAATGAGAACTTCTAGAAATTGTATAAGAAAATTAAAAGAAATTATTTTGGCAGTTAAAGATGGATAGTGAAGAGTGCTGGGGACAAGCAAAAGATTCATTATTCTACCCATTTTAGTGAATAATGCTAACTTTTTTGGCTCTTGTATTCATGCTGACCAGAGTATATGTGTGTGTGCGTGGTGTATGTGCTTGTATGTGTGTATGTGTGTGCGTGTATATATAGCTGAAGTATTTCCTTATGATTTAAAGTTCATAAAGGTCAACTGAATACTTCCATCTTTTAAATTACTTCCTGTGTTATTACAGTGTACTTAATTATATTTGGTTATGTCCATAAACTGTGTTACACCTGCGTATAGGTAACTTGATCTTTTTTGTCCATTGTTTTTGTAATTCAGAAAGTAAAAATATTTCAGTATTTTTTCAATTGTAGCAGTACATAGGTTAAATTGGTGCATTTAAATCCAAGTTACTTTCTGTGTGGATAATGTGTCATAGCTGCTTTAGTGCACCTGTTTCCTGCACAATCGTATTCACCAATACTAAAATCTGTCGTCATCTTTTTCTCCAGAATAATGAGATCTTATATGTATTTAATTCTAATGTTGACTAATGGTAAATGTTCCTCATTGTTACATAGCTCACTGAAATGCAAGCTGAAAGTAGTTATTACAGTCCACAGAAAGTAAAATCCAAAGAAATAATGTGCTGGCAACAAGAAGGAACTACAATCGAGGTAATTTTTCCATTACTTTTGTACAGTGTTCATTTATAGTAGAAATCTTGGCATCAGTAGTTTTTCATCAGCATTATTATGTTCAGCTGGCAGTAACAGTATTGATTTTATATTCCCCCCTTATTGGACAATTGTAATAACTGAAAGAGATCCATTTTTAGATTACAGCTGTATTCCCGAAGTGAGTATTTTCATGTCTTGTCCATTACAAGTACTCTTTTATTTTATTTACTTTTTAATTAACTACAATAAGCCTACATATAAGGTAATCCACAAAGCTATTTATTTCACTATAGTATCAAGGACTGTAAACTAGACTGGGAAATCAAAAACATTCCAGAAAAAGGTGATGGCAAATCACGTCTATTCTATTTTCAAGAAACCTTAATAATTTTTTCTAATTGTCACCAGGAATTGAGCTCAACTAGAGGGTGTCTTTATTTTCTTATTTTATTTATGTACTTGTAACTGGGTGCTGGATCCCACTCTCATTTGAATATGAACCATTTCTCATTGTGTTTACATATTGATAGACCATCCTTCACCACATTAAATTTTCTTCCCTAGGTCCTTATGAGAGGAGAACCTTTCTTTGATTGCCAGATAGGGTTTGTTGGTTGCCAAGCCCTTTGCCTTAAAGGAATTATGGGAGTTAAAGATTTTGAAGAGAACAAGAATAGAAGTGATTCAGTGAGTATAATTTATATTTTATTGGATCACAGACATGCTAATAGCCTGGAAACATTTTTAGAAATTTTTGAAAGATCCTGAATTAGTTCCAGAGTGCCACGTCTTATTTTGAATGTCAGAAAAGGATTTAAATAGTGTTTTTCAACTAAGAGAAAGTAATTTCAAAACTTTTTTTATTAGGGCCTCAGTGATGAAGTATCAGTGAGAACAAAAATCCCAATATTTGTATATATGGTCAGATCATAAACACACCTGAAGTACCTTTTTTAGGTCCTAGAGTAAAAAAAGAAACGGGAAGGGCAGTTGCATCTAAAGAATTGATAACATGTTGGGAAAATGGCTGTATTTATCAGTATCAGTGTTCATTTTATTCAAGCTCTGGATATCTCCCTCCCTCCCTCCCTCCCTCCACACCATAAGGCTTGGTTCTTGATGGTTTTTTATCAAAATACTGAAATTACATATTTACTAAATGCTGTGACTTAGTATTTTTTCCTTTAATTTGACTTTCCTGTGATAAAAGCTCTAGCTGAGGGTGATCAGATGGACAAATGTTTTGCTGAAGTAGCATATACAATGAGGCAACTGTATACTCATCAAAATTAGGGCAGAGTTGGTTTAATTTGCTGGTAATGAGGATTGCATGCAAATCTGACTTGCTGCGTAGTACTTTGTGGTATACCTGGAAACTCTGAGATTTTTGCTGAGATTTAAAGGAAAATAAAGATACTGTGTAAATTGAATCAGAAAAACGCATAATCCCCACCCAAATTTACAATATTCAAAGGCTAAATTTTGATCTCGTAAAAGGTTAAGTGTGAAAACCCGGGTAGTAGTAGAAGATTATAAACAAGGAAATAGACTTAAATATGCAAAACAGCCATCACTAACCTGCCCAAAGATATTTCTGTTTTTTACTACCTTCTGAATTTATGGAGCTTTAGACATTATGGGATTGTCTTAATGATTATATATTGGAAGCATTTTGCGTTTGTGAAAAATACGTTTCTCTAAGTTCTACACTGTGATTTCTTTATATTCTTTACATTCTTACAGATTTTAATTTTTTCCCCTTTTATACCAGGAAGCATACTTTTTCCACTGTGGAGAAAATCTGAGTACAAAAGGGATGACATATCTTACCAATTCACTGTTTGATTACAGAAGTCCTGAAAACAATGGTGTTCATGCAGAATTTATTTTGGATGCAGCTGCTCACAAGGTCTTTTTCCTCTCTAATTTGAATTTGCTGAATAGTCAGATCTTCTGTCTTATTTTACCCACTTTTATGTTCAGTAGATCACTTATAAAATCTGTATTACCTATTTTTCTTAAACTATTTTATCACTTGGTGGCCCTAGTTTTTGTGCTAGGAAAGGTATATAAGAGTTATATCCAGAGAGCTGTTTTAATATGTATTTTTCTTTACTGCTAAAATTAACATGAGGTGACCAAGCTTGTTACTTTTAATGGAGTAAATAAATAAATTAGCCCATTTTTAATTGGATAGAATCTTCAGTTGGAACCAGGGAGGCCTTCATTTTAAACCACCTTTTGTTATGAAACTATTGACTGGTTGTGGATAGGTTACTCTCTTGCAGCATTACCTTAATAAAGATTTTGCACTTATTACAATAAGATAAATGTAGTAAGTTCCCTTGAGCAGCCCAAAAGAAGATCAAGATGTGAGTGTGACAAATTAAAGTTAGCATATCCATTAAACTTGTTCAGTTAGCTTTTTGTACTTAACTACAGTTCTTAAAGGACGAAGGTTATTTGCCATCAGAATATTCAGAAGCAGTAGGCTAATTTTTTAACAATGTCTGCATTCAGATTCTTTAAAGCAATAGAATCTGACTCTAGGCTTACAGGAATTACTTTGTTTTTTCAAAAGAATTTTTTAGATTCACCAATTAGAGTATACTGCAAAGCAAAACAACTAAAGCTGGAGGGGGAAGGCGGGAAGAAGCTTGATATCATTTTTGAGGAGGCATCTCCAGAACTTAACTACAGTATTACAAATGTAATTTCATTAGTTAGTCATCCCCCATGTTTCAATAATTTCCAATAAAATGTGAAATTAGAAACTTAGGTTGAATTGCATTTTCCATTTTTTGCTCCTTCATATAGTATAGGGAGAACTTTTTGGAGCTTTTCTCAATCCATTTTGTTTTTATCAACTACTTATTTTTTATGCCCACTTCATGCCATTTATAAACATCTTAAAAAGTAATAGTGTATGTACAATCCTTGGAAGGCTCCTTCCTTGCTTCCTTTCTGAAGTCTCAGTTTATATGGTGAATTTCCTGTCAATTCTCAGTCTGATCTGACAACTTACTTTGTTAAAGCTTAAAACTTTCCTTTATTAGTAGTATATAAGTTCTCCTCAACTAATATCACCTTCAAGTCTAATGACATGATTAGAATGTTATTTAAGGTTCATTGCTTCTTATAGACAATGAACAAACAATTCCTACTGAGTTCAAATAAACCTAATTGATTCAGGCTACATTTCCTAAAATGTTTTGTAAATTACAAATGTTAGATTTTCAGTCAGCTGGTCTGCTAGGAAGTAAGAGGTCAGATTGAGATAATTTACTCAATTTAAGATACTAATTAACTAGCTTCTGTTGGTAAAACTGAACAAAAGATCCAAAAGGCTTATAGATGCCCTTTTGTGTAGCCTGGTATAGAAGTTGCATTAGCTATTTGAAGGATGAATTCTTTGGCTAACCTCTGTCCTTTGTATTGATAAGCTTTACCATGTATTCATGCACAAACCCAAACAAGCATATATCTTTAGTACTTCTATATAGCTCTGATACCGTTGGGTTATAATCTCAAGATTCTTTCTTAACAGAACATTAGTTGTATGTACTTTGCTTTGTTGGTAGGAGATGTACACAGAGATAGCTGGAATGCAGAGGTTTGGGGCTTTCTACATGGATTATCTGTACACAATGGAGAGCACCAGTGGCAAAGGTACTTAATTTCTTTGTTTGCTTTCTCTTTGAATAACAGAAACAAAGGCTTATTCAGAGGCACCTGACAGTCCTTGACCGACTGTCCTCAGGCTTACCTTTTTAAGGCCTAATTTAAATCTAGCCTGATTTCTTGAATGCCTGTTTGTCTATCATCCACCACTTGCTTTTTTGTTCAGAGATTTCTGAATAAAATAATGTGCATCTTGATTTAGTTATTTATAAAATGTGATATCCTATAAATTTTTAATTTAGACTGAGAAAACCTGGGTTCAGATCTCTACTTCAAGGGAAGCTGAGTTACAAGATTAATTTCCAGAGGCAAAGGGGAAGGAAGACAATACACAGCAGCAGCATCAAATGCTCAGCTTGCTGGATATGTGGAAAACCAATTATTATAACTTTCTTAAAAAATGGTAATTCAGCTACTGGTAAAAAGCTTCTGAGAAGGAGAATCCATCAACCTCTGAGGCAATTTGTTTCAGGAAGCTCTGTGCATCAGGAAGTGCTTTCAAAGTTTAATGAAAACTATTTTTCTTGTAGTTTTGAACCTACTGGAGAACAGAAACAAATTTGTTCAATGGCATTTACTCCCAGGCTATTTACATAAGATTATATTGAATAAATGAGCCCATTCCTCATTCCCCTTACTCTCTAAACTAAATAAATTCAAGAGCAATAAGAGACACTTCTTCCCGTAAAAATATTTTAAAGCAACTTTGGTAAGCTTTATTAGTGGTTTAATTGAGACCATATTATCTACAAAAGGATGGGTTGGAATGATAGGGTACAGCAACCGGCTGTTCTAGTCACTTATAGGAGGGAATGCATGCACATTGTGCATTCTCTGGAAATGGGTGTGATGGCTGTGTGTAGAGGTAGTCCTCATTCAATGACCCTAATTGGGACCAGCAACTCTGTTGCTAAGCAAAGTGGTCATTAATAGAAACATGTGTCTGCCTCGCTTAGCGATGGCAGTTCTGGCAGTCCCTGCTGCTGTTATTAAATGAATCCCGCACGGTTGTTAGGCAAGGACCCACCTCGATCCAAGCCATTCCAAGCTTGGTCCCTCCCAGCCCCAAACCTCGGTTCTTCCAAGGCAAGGGACTGCCTTCCCTTCAACTTCCCCCACCCACCTATCTCCCCCTATCTCTGCCCTTTTGGCCATCCTGCATAGCATGAAGAGGCACTATATTCCCCCTGCTGCTGCCACCAGCGGACCTTTCTCCCTGTCCTTGGTGCAATCATTGTATTCTTCTTCCCCTCCACTGGGCTCGCCACTGCCACTGAGGAGTGCTGCTTCAAGCCCTGCAGCGCAGCAAGCACACAACACCCCAGACTTAACAAGTGTTGATAAGAAAGACAAAAAAGTCTGGATAATGGACATTGCAATACCTGGAGACAGCAGAATAGAACAGAAAGAACTGGAGAAAATCACAAAACACAAAGACCTGCAAATAGAAATAGAACGCCTATGGCAAAAGAAAGTGAAAATAGTACCAATAGTTATAGGTGCCTTGGGTGCAGTCCCAAAACATCTGGAGCACCACTTGAAGACCATCAGCATTGACAAAATCACCATCAGTCAATTGTAAAAGGCAGCTTTACTTGGAACAGCTTATATCCTGCCATGATACATTTAACACCATCAGACAACAACATCTGCCTATCCCAGGTCCTTGGGAAAGACTTGATAAAAATGCCAAATCCAGTCTAAACAACTGGCTGACTGTGTGACCAACAACAAAAACAACAACAACAACAACAATAATAATAAACCTGCCTATCCTCCACAGAGCAACAATTTAATATTAATAGTTACAAATGTTATCTAAATATTTGATTCATTGTGGTATACAATAAAAAACTAAAATGATGATAATAGTAATGCATAAATAGCACATAAATAATAATTCTTAACATTATCACACCCTTTTATATATTGTGGTTTTAGTCTTTGCAGCTTTGGTCTGGCCATGTCACATTCTTCTGATCTACTTATAGATATTTAGCTCTTTTCCTTAGTAACTAAGCTTGCAAAGCCCCATCTGCCCTCACCACTCTCAGCATCCCCATGTGAAGGAATGTAGACCTAACCTTGGGAACAGAGAAGGAATGGGCAGCTGTTAAGGGGGGACTTTCAGAAAAGATAACTCAGTCTTGAGAAAGAAACTCACAACACATGGACAGACTCAACCATAGTTTCAACTGGGAAACCGTGACCATCCTAGACCAAGCTAAATCCAAAAAATGCTAGATAATTCCTGGAAGCTTGGCATTCAGATAAATCAGCCATCAATAGACACATAGAGATGAACCATTATAGAGAGAAACACACAAAGATAAACCATTACACACCATTCAAAAGAGACAATAAAAAAAAAACTAAGAAGGAAACAAAAAGACCAGAACACATCCTCTCCAGCAGCCAACACCCAGATAAGCAGGGATTAACACCAGACAAACAAGCAGAAAACAATACCCTAATCAAGGAACTACCAAGAAGAAAACCACACCCCCACCAACACTGGCAGGGCAAGGCATTGTATATAAACAGGGAGCAAACTCCACACTCACCAGCATGGATGATGTTACCTAGTCAGGTAATGAAACATCTGCAAGCAAACAACCAACCTCAGGGAGCACCAAGGACTCCACAAACTCAAAATAACTCCACCTTGATTTCGTTTGGTATATGATGGGATAGGCAGAAAACCAGATAGGCTTTCAAATTCAGTTCTTTTGCCTTATAACAATACGTAGCATTCCTGGAATCCCTGCTTACCTGGGTCTTGACCTGGACTAACTTGAAGGGCTCACCCCCATTCCTTTTTTACTTTGCCAACCAGGATGACACTTCCAGAAGCTCATACACCCATCAGCATTACTGTCAGGGTCATTTGAGCTACAGACTCCCTTCGTTGTATCCAGGTAGTAAATCCCCTGGGTGGGGAAGGAATAGAAGTCTAATAATTTCTCTAAAATGAAGATTGCAAAGGCATTAAAAGAATCATGACTTAGTTCATGTTGGATATTTCATTTCTTTGAAAGTTCAATTGGACTTTGTCTGCACTTATGCTGTAAGTGGAATACAGCAGTAATATTTTCTGTTAGAATGATGAGTTTTAATGCTAATTGTGGCTTCTTGCCTCATTGCCTTTTGGTTAGAGGCCATGCTTGGACATAAAAGTTCCTCTCCCTGAACCTTCTCTGGCATAGCTTCAAGAAAGTTAGAAGCTTTTGCTTCTGTTACCATTTCACTTTCATTTAGTGCATTATCTGAATTTGAAGATCTCTGGTTGAAACAACCAGTTCTAGAAACTTTATTTACAAATACATTAAGCTGTAATTTTTATATTCCCATCTATTCACAACATACCTGTTTTTCACACTTCAGATTTAATTAGGTGCACTGCTGGCATTTTCAGAGAAAAGAAGCCACAGCTCCAGTGGATTTGGAACAAAGCAAATGCAGTTGAATTGGAACAGGGAAAAATGCACTTTCAGTGTGCATGCAGTATTTCTTGTGGATTTTGACTGTGTGGTTTGGGGCTGTTTTTTTTTTTTGGAGGGGGAGGATGGAAATGAATTGCTTCCCAGAATCAGATATCCCCCTAGTATTGCATTTGTCCCCTCCGCCTCCGTTCCTCATAACTGTTACCGAGGAAGATAAAGGAAATTGGGCCTCCCTGTGAATAAGAGATGCAGTAAAGGTTATTCTTTGAGATAAAGATACTTAATTAAATCTGTCTAAAATACTATTTCTTTAGCTGAATTTAATTTTGGACTGGCCAGTTTCCTTGGGCCAACAGTGGGAGAAGGGGGCTTAAATGCCCTGTAAATGTGATTTATATGCTCTGAATGCTGTTCTTCTCTTGTTTTCTGATAAAGCTTGAAACAAGCTAGGGAAGCACAAAACAATTTGGAAAATAATACAGGAAAATGTTTAAATACCATATTGTGCCACCATTGATTATATAAATTGGCTATTTCCAAACTTCAAGATACAGAACAGCAGCTCTCTTACCTTTATATAACTGGATCTCTAAAGAGAAAATAAGTGCATTGGTATGTTATGTAGCATGTGTCCATACATGGGTGCAAATGCTAACTTATGATATTTGCAATATAAGAAAATTTCATGCTGCATATTAACACTCTGAAACAAAACAACTTATATTTTAGTGTCTGGAAATCAGCCAGATGTGACTTCTGTGAAGATTGAAGACTTCAGTGGTGTTCAGGAGATGTCTACAAAAAATCTTATTATAGGACCTCTGAATCTTCGACTTGATAGCAGTGCAGTGCACAGAATTATAAAAATGATTGTTTGTGCTCTAGAACATGAATATGAACCATATAGCAAGTCTAAACTAGGTATGTTTTGTGAATTTTTAATTTTAAAAACTAAGATATCTGAGTATTAATTGGAAAAATGTTAAGGGTAAAAATGGATTTGATAGAGGAAAGTTCTGTGAGGATTTCAGCTGAGACCGTTCATTGTTGCCTGTAATAATCTTTGTATTCCTACAGTTAGGCCATTTCACTATCTGCTTAAGGAATTCATTTGCTGTGCCTTTTGAGAACTGAAAATGAAAAGTATTCTAATATATTGTAATATGCTATATATTACTTTAATGTATACTTTAAAAATACTAATTTTTAAAGATCCTGGATAGGAAACATATCTAGTCAGGCATATTTTTAAAATTATTACTTGCATGAATGCATGCCATTTTACAAAGAATAGGAAGATAGATTAAGGAAGGAGAAAAGAAGAAAAAACAAGGGAATCATATACTTATAGAACTGCTAAAATCATAAAGAGGGCACCTATAAGCTATAATGAGTCTTTAAAGCAGACTTATTTTTCTGTTCATGGCATGCAATATTTATTTATTAAACAATAGTTATAGGTAGCCACAATCTATATGGGCTTTGGGCATAATACATTAGTTCAGCATATAATACAATAAAAAAGCAATTAAACTAATAAATAAATATGATCATTTGATGAAACAGTACCACTTTAACTGCTTCCATGAACCTTGCAGTGGGGGGGATCTCAGCATACCCTTTCCAAATGTCATTACCCAATAGACAGATTCTATTTTGGCAATGTGTTCCCTGATATATCCTGGTGCTGTGCCGTTAATGACTTTAAAGGTAAGGAGCAGGACTTTGAATTGGGCCAGGAAGCATACTGGTAACCAGTGCCATGACTTCAAAGCTGGTGTTATTCTGTACTGACTGGATAACCCCATCAGCAGTTTACTTGCAGTGTTCTGTACCACTTGTAGTTTCCAAGTCATTTCTAAAAGCCCCACATAGAGTGTGTTATGGTAGTCTAATTGTGTGGTTATTAGGTCATGAGTAATTGTTGCCCGTTGTTAACCTGGATAACTGGAGCACCAGCCAAAGCTGGGCAAAGGCCCTCCTGGCTATAGCTTCCGTCTGTTGTTCTAGAAGGATGCAAGAGTCGAAAGCAATCCAAAATCATGACTGGACATAATCTAAATTAAGACAAATTGATCAAAACAATATATTGATGATAGACATTCATTTTAATCATTATATTAAATCATCTCTTGTTATTATAGATTGTATAGAAGGAGCCAAAGTTATGCCAAGCACAGAAGAAGATGCTGCCTTAGAGGAATATATTCCAACTCGGATCACAACCTTTACAATTTTAAAATGCACTGTTACTATCCCTATGGCTGAATTCAATTTTCTTGCCCACTTATTGCCTGTCATCATGGGTCAAAAGGTACTATAATTTTATGAACTATTTGTAATTAAAACATGCATGCTTTTTGAATAGATATTATTTTATGTAGTCTAACAGTTTGTATATATTTATATATATTCTAAATTTTTAATAGATGACCTTGAGATAGAATCTATATATTTTTTTAAAAAACTATATTTGGAATTATATGGTTTAAATTTAAATATATATCCATGTTTTAGATATAACTTAGTCTGTGTATTTTCTGTCCTATTTCCTGAAGAGTTCAAGCACCTTCTTAACTACAACAAATCTTCAGCTATTACGGCCTCTGCCTTGTATCCAAATATTGGTAGATAAAATGGTCCTGGAACACTCAGTGCCAATGTATGCTGATCAACTTGTGCAATATGTCAGCAGCCTTAGTCAGCCATCTGATAATTTACTTCACTATTGCTATATGCACTGCTATCTTAAGGTATCTTTTATTCTTTTTCTGCTCAATAAATATGTATGCCATTCCACTGGTATCTTGTTAATAATGTAACAGAAACATATAACTATTTATCATATTGTGGGTCATTGGTTTCAAGATACAGTAAGTCATGCTATCTTAGTGTTATACATTTTGTTCCTTACATGATTTTCCTGCTTGGGCTTTCTAAAATATGGGAAAAAGTATGCTGCATTTAAAAACTGAAATTTCATGGTATTGAAATGAATAAACTTGCTAATGAAAAAAACTCAAATATTTATATTTTGTTTTTGACTATGTTATTTCTTTTTTAAGATATTTGGTTTTCAGGCAGGATTGACGTCATTGGATATTAATGGATCTTATAGTTCACCAACTTCAGTAATTCCCCCATTCAGCACAGCTATTTATGGCAAAATGCTTAAGCTACCTAAATACTGGTGAGTATTTCTTTTTTTTTTTTTGTGGGTGTGTATGTATAAGTGTCAACTGTCAAATAGGATCAATAGGTTTTTTTCTCATTTAATATTTTCAGTTAATTTAAACACTAAAGCCATTGGAGTTGGTCAGATGCTTTAAAAATATCTAAGGTGTTTAGAAATTAGAAATTATACTTTATAATTTAATATTCTTTTTATGGGATGTACCATTTGTCCATTTTAATAAATCCGGCTTGATCCAGAATAATATAATTAGCAAGTTACATCCTTTTGGCTAGACATGATGTAAAAATCTTTTGATCTTGGTTTGGAAGTGAAGTTCAGATCAGAATCAACGATCATCAGATTCAACGAATTCTATTTTTGTTTTGCTTTATGCCATGAATTAGAGATGTGATTATCCTGTAATATAGAGTTAAACATGTAAACAAGGCATCATATTTTTTGAAAAGTTTTTATAGGTGCAGTGATGCATCAAGTCCTGGAACTTAACTGCATTTTATATCTTTGTTTACCCATGTTATTTATTTGGAAATTTTAAAGACTTGTTCTATGAGCTTCTAATTAGGGAGTGATCTGAATTAAGTCTAAAATCTATTCTGGTTTATTAATCTATTTGCTGTGAAAAAAAAAATAGCATAAAGTGCAGTTTGTTCAGTTCTTTAATTTCAGAATTTTTTCCCTTGCATTATTTTAAACTGAACTGATTTTAATGTGTGAAACTTTATTCTTTAATTTATTTGCTAATAATTTAGAAGCCTTATTCCCATGCTCATTAAATTTCTGTTAAGTAAACTTCTGGCTCTCTTCTCTTTTGTAACAAAGGTTTATACTTGGATGGCCTAAATGTTCTTTCCAGTATTATGATTCTGTGATTAATAACAGCCACATATTAACTGATTCGTATAAATATATGTTCTTTATTCACTGAAATGCCATTTTGATTCAGGTGTTAGTACATTGTCATCTTTTCATAAGCAGTACTGCAGATGTTCAGTATAATTCTTTGCCAATCTAATTTTCTTGATTTTGCTGTAAAATCTTTTATATCATAGGATGGATATTTTTTGCTTTATGTGCCTTTATTCATACAGATTCTATAGAAGAGTAGGTATCTCTGCAAGGTTTCAGAGATCTGCTGTGTGTAACTGCTGCACATTAAGAAACATATATCATTTATTTATTTGTTTGTTATCTGTTTCATTAAAAATACACTTTTGTATTGCTTTCTATCATTTAATTGTTTTGCTTAAAGGAAACGTTTTAGTCTTATAGTCTAACTCTTAAAGTTATGCTGTTGATTAAAATAGTATTTTTTGTGTGTGTGAAACAGAAGACAAGGACATTAGGCCGCTCAATGGAGATCTATGCATCCTGCTGTGTCCATTATCTACATATTTCTCTGGTTATGGAGATCATATTAAACAGAGATTATACATATAGTTTAATCTGTCCACTTAGCTATCGTAGAAGGTATACTCAAAATATGTATATGCCTTGGAATATGTACTCAAAATACACATTGGTATTTTAAAATTACGATGTTTCGTACAGTGAGACAAAATATAATTAAGTTAAAATGTATGAATGCAGTTTGGTATGGAAATGCATTAAATAAACTCTTTATATCAAGCTGTATTCTTCAGCCTCTTGCTGTGATTGAACTGAATTAAATTTCCAACATTTTTATTTTATTTTTTATAATAACATTAATTTAAGCTAAAGCAAAAAGTTTGAGGATAATGAAGTAGGAATAAATGAATATTACAGCCACATTACTAAATGTAGTATATAGTGAATAAAACGCCAGATGAAATACATCAAATAGCATTTGAACTAAATCCAAATCAGCATGCAGACTGAGAGCTTCATTAAAGTCATGGACGCTAGTCCTGGAGAATAACTTGATAATGTCATTAAACTTGAATGTGCACTTTATTTTTTTAAATTATACCACCTGCTTTATCTGGGTTTTGAGATTTCACATTGCAGAGTTGCTTAAAGTATATACATCTGATGATGCACATGTTCTATATATACAACAGACCATAGTTTTTAAAAACAAAGATATTTTATGAACTCTTATAGAATTCCCCTAGTAGTATGTTTCGAATTACCGATTGAAAATCTCAGCTTTATTTCTTAGATAAATCTGCAAAGTAGCTTTCTTTCTTTTTTATTTAAAAATATTTTCAAACATTATGTATCCAGTATATATTACTGTAACATTTGGACTTCTAAATTGTATTTGAAGAATTTGATTAGAATACTTCATTGCCTGGATGAAATAATACCATTAAGAGATACGTACTCCTATATCTGGGAATTTACCCTCTTTGATTTTGGATGGGGTTGCACTGCCCCAGACAGACCTGGTGCATAATCTGGGGGTCCTTGAGGAGCAGGTGGCAGTCATGGTCAGGAGGGCGTTCACCCACCTTCGTTTGGTGTGCCAGTTACGCCCCTTCCTGGATTGGGAGGCTCTCTGGTCAGTCACTCATGCCCTGGTCATCTCTCAGTTAGACTGCTGCAATGCGCTCCACATGGGGCTATTCTTGAAGAATATCCGGAAACTACAGCTGGTTCAAAATGCGGCCATGCAAACAATCTTGGGTGCTCCTAGGATGGCACATATAACACCTTTGCTGCGGGAGCTGCATTGGGTGTCAGTTTGCTTCTGGGTCCAATTCAAGGTGTTGGTTATCACCTTTAAAGACTTACATGGCATGGGTCCAGGTTACTTGAGGGACCGTCTCACCTGCATTACATCAACCCATCCCACCCGGTCAGGCAGAGAGGGCATGTTGCGGACCCCATCAGCGAGAGAATGTCAGCTGGCGGGGCCCAGGAGGAGAGCCTTCTCTGCTGTTGCCCCCGTCCTTTGGAATATTCTCCCCCCAGAGCTGCATTTGATATTGACAAATATTTTTATTTATTCATATATCAAATTTGTTACTGCCTATCTTGTTGAAAAATGATTCTGGATGGTTTACAAAGGGATAAAATCTATTAAAATACAATTTAAAAATAATAAATTCCAAGAATGATAGAATTGGCGAATAACTCACGAGTGACACCAGCGTGTCAGCCACCCCCAGGATTGATTACAACTCTTATCGCCCCATGCAAGCTGGAAAACCAGGAGGGTAGGGGTCTGGTGAAGGATTTCAGCTCAGTGCGGAGCTGAATCCTCCCAGCAGGCAGCTCTTTGAGAGTGAAGAGGCTGCCTGCCAGATGGTTTCAGCGCCGTGTAGAGCTGAAATCCTCCTGGCAGGCAGCCCTTTCGCTCTCAAACATTCCTAAAGCCCGCCAAAGGATTTGCCTTTCCCTCTGTGGATGGAGGAGAAATCCTTCCTGGGGCTGGAGGAATGGAGCTCAAAACTTCTTCCTGAAGATTTGAGCTCCATTCCTTCACACCGCTGAGCGGGGAGGGGAAACCCTCTGCGGTGGGAAGGAATGGAGCTCAAATGCTGAAGATTTGAGTTCCATTCCTACCCACCACTGAGTGGGGAGGGGAAACCCTTGGCGATGGGAAGGAATGGAGCTCAAATGTCTGCAAACAGAGGGGAAATCCTTGGTGGGGCTGGAGGAACAGAGCTCAGATCTTCAGGATTTGAGCTCCATTCCTGCACACTGCTGTGTCCCCTCTGTTTGCAACCTTTCCTGCCGACTTCCAATGGGGAAGCCAACAGAGAAGATTGCAAATGGCGATCACATGATCATGGGGTGCTTGGTAACCAGTCATAAATGTGAGCCGGTTGCGAAGCGCCTGAAATGTAGCCATGTGACCCTGGGGGGGATGCAACATTTTACGGCAGCCAGAAGTGTTTTATGGGCCATAAAGCACCCTTTCCGAGGCCGTTGTAACTTTGAACCATCATTAAACGAATGGTCGTTAAGTGAGGACTACCTGTACTTCTTTGTTTAAGAATAACTGACCATGTTGAAGTGCATAACAGCCAGTTTGAAAATACCAAGGCTTTTCTTTATATTCTTTAACAGCCCTCCACCCTTCATCCCCTGGCCATCCTTTAGTCACAGGTTTATAGTAGCAGGTTCACTGGTCTTACGTTGGAAAAAATCAACTTATTTTACTATACAGGATATAAGTAATAAAAAAATAATTTTAAGAAATTCTTGGCAGGTTCCACTCTTACATTTTGGGACTTGGTATAAACCTGTGGAGCCAGCTGTTCACTTCTATGTTCTTTCAATCACAAAGAAATGTTGATTTTAAAGGGATGGGTTATTTCTAGAGTTATACATAGCTTGTGTTCCATAGGCTATAGACCTGCATGGCTTAGTTACACTTGTCCCTTTGCTTAAAGACTGAACCATATTCTCATTCAGAAATAGTGCTTACACTTAGTTTAAGAAGCTTTTAAAACACTTTGTTAAGCTGTATCAAGCCAAGGAACAAGTTATTTTTTGAATAAGGGCAGAATTCTCCCCCCTCTACCCCAATAATGTTATGGTACAGTCTTTGAAAACAATGGGTTGCACCTCTTCCCTTCAAATAATACAGAAGCTGTTCCAGCTTCAGCTTTAATGAGTGGAAGAGTCACCTAGCTACTTTAGTTAGTTAATTAATAGTAAATTAATAAGTTGACTATTAACATCAGAAGAAGCTATTTTATGTAATAAAACATGACTAAATATTCAAGTTATTGCAGTAGAGATATTGTGTGGGTTCAGATCTTATATTTCACTTTGTTCAAATGTAGTAGTATTATAATTAAAATTAGCATAACACTTTCAGATGTTCACAGCACTTAATAGCCATGTTCTAGCTGTAATCTTTGAAAAATGCTATACCATTTCCCTTCATATTTCTGAGAGAGGTAGTGGTTTTTCTAAGGTTATATGACTGAGGCAACATTTAAGCCAGGTAGTTCCTGCTTTGTAGCTCTGTCTGTTGACCACTTTCCTGTATCGGCTTTCTGTTTTATGATTTTCCCATGATTTCTTTTCTACAATAGTCCCTAATTCCTAATTTGTTTTACAATTTAGGCATTTAATTTATAATGTATTACAGGACCATATGGAATTTAATATAATATTGCATCCTGAGATCATAAGAATTGGTGATTTATTAGATTGGTACCTGTGCTGAATTTGTACTTTTATCTGAGTATATATAGGTTTTGATAATAATACTATTCATTTCTACTTTCTCCCACCCTTTTTTATTTTCTAGGTCTAAGCGATCTAATATTGCAGTGAATGAATGTATATTTGAACTTCCAAATTTGACAATTCAGGCTACAAGAGCTCAGAACTTTCTAATGCAAACTATTTGGCAGAGTTGGGCTTATACTGGAAATTCTAGTTCATCATTAGTGAATGAAATTTTAATGAATGAAGTCTTCCAAATATCAGGTACTGAAATGACAACATTTTTATGCATTGTGTATCATTCATTCATTCTTATGTTTAAAGTTCAGGTATAGTTTTTTAAAAATTTCTGATGTGATCTAAAATAAACTAAGTTTATGTATATGTAAAACTGTTCAATAAAATGTATTGATTTTGATTTAAGTTACTGCATATAGGAGATTCCTTGTTTCTGGAACAAGTGCTAAAGGGGGTGGGAAGAAGGTCATATATTTAATAATGGGGATTGTTAAATGTAGCTCATTGGCGATTCCTTTATGAATTTATGTTCACACATAGTGCTTAGCTGAGATTTCTAATCATGGTTTGCTGAACAAGTGTAATGGCTTGTGCACATATAATATGAGATGTCTTTCAATGTTAGTTTGATTACTGGTGACTTTGTGGACACTGTAGTTTATTTGGAAGCAAGAGGGAAGTGATTTGCTATTGTCTTCTGTGATTTTTAAATTTTCCCCTCTAGGTTATAGTCAGCATTCCTTTTCAAGTAGTAACCAAGCCCAATCTTTCTTAGCTTCCAAACTTGGTACAAGATTAGCCAGGCTATCATCTGCTGAAATTGTTCACATATAATATAACCCATTGCATTACATCGCCTCTGTAGGGACCCCTCTCTATGGAACAGAATACCCCAGAGGCAAGAATGGCTTGCTCATTAGGCTCTTTCAAAAACATGACAAGATCTAGTTATTTTAGAAAACTTTGGAAGCTTGAATTATTTGTCTTGAGTGAGATGTAGTGCCATAGATATTATATGGTAGGAAGATTATTTATTTATCTGCCAAATCAGAAGAAAAAAGGTTATTATAAAATGATATATTTCATTACAGGTAGTCCTTGACTTATGACCATTCCTTAACGACCATTTGAACTTATGATAGCACTGAAAAAGTGACTCACACTTATGACTGTTGCAGTATACCCATGATCACGTGATCAAAATTTGGGTGCTTGGCAACCGGCATGTATTTACAATGGTTGCAGCATCCTGGGGTCACATGATCGCTGTTTGCAACCTTCCCAGGGGACTTCTGACAAGCAAAGTCGATGGGGGAAGTCGGATTTGCTTAACAACTGCATGATTCACTTAATGACTGTGGCAAAAAAGGTCATAAAATTAGGTACAACTCACTTAACCGCATTACTTAGCGATGGAAGTTACCAGTCCCAATTGTGGTTGTAAGTTGAGGACTACCTGTATTGTTGTTCCCTGTATTATTTAGTGTTATGTATATTTGTTGGCCTATAAACAGTTTAGAGTTGGTTAAGACTGAAGTGGTATAAAAGCTAACGAAGGGAGGGAGGGAGGGAGGGGTTGGTGTTAACTTGATCTTTCTTCTCAAGGCAAACAATATAATAAAGACTAATAGAACCACACTGATACATAGTTGAGAAAACATTTATAGGATAAAGAAAACATTTACTAGAATCAACTAAAATGACACAAAAGGGAGTACAAGTTTTTAAGTTCATTGGAACCCTTCACTGGGTATGACATTACAGAAGAACCAAAAATATTTTAAAATTAGGCTTGATGTAACGGGTGGGTGTTCTATTATTCAGATTAAATTTTAAGATGGCATGTACAAATTCTTAAACTACATCTTTAAAATTAGCCATGGTTGATGCTTGGAAGATGTCAGTTAATGGATTTGTTCTTCTATATATATCAGTTATGTACTCAAAATCAAGGTTTTTGAAAAATGGTAATTCATAAAATGCAAAGCATTACTAGCTAAGGAATCATACTTCATTTTGAAAAAAGGTTAGGAGTTTCTTCTTATAGCTTATAGAGAATTAATAGCTGCCTAAATATTATTTATTGTTGGAAATAGAACTTGTCTCTATGTCATAATTAGAAGATTGTTACAATGGACAGTTGGTGGTGATAAATATCTAGTGGCTAACAAACCATTTTAACAGTTCCAGTAAGGTACTTTTTATTGAAAATAAGAGCTCATATTTAGTACATGCTGTTTGTTCAGTGGCTTTTTAAGGCAGTCTTGCTGGAAACACTATTACGGAAATACTGTAAGAATCTAGTTGTTTTTAAAGTGAATTGAATATAGGGACCTAAAGACAGTCTTCTACCAGTCTAACCTAGTATACGGTTAGGGCTGTACAATATTATTTATATAGTATTGGACACAGTTTTCACACATTTGCAGCAAACATTGGTAAGCCACCAATTGAAAAAAAGGAAATCTTGAAACTTATTCCATGTTAGGTAAGTAAAAGCAATCAAAAATTCTGTACAGAATAGCAATGTACAAAGCAGAAGAGAAATGTATAAAAATATGTATATAACTTGAATGTTTATTATTTAATAATTTATTATTCAATATTATATATTTTTAATTAGTTGCATAATTATAAATGTTTATAGGTTGGGTTGATTAGAAGGAGAAAAAGTTTATAGGACTGTAAGTACTTTCCCTAGTTTCCTCAAAGGAAATAATAAGAATAGCTTTGCATTGTAAGATGTTCATGCCTGCGTTTTTTAAATGTGCCTTCAACTTGTGCTGGTATTGGGGAAAAATCAAAGCAAAATACAGGTTTAAAATATATATCTGTATAATTTCATTCTAATGTAAGAGCATTTCTTACTGTGACAAGATGGATTGGACTTCAGGTTTAAGCAGCAGAATCTGGCCTGATTCAGATGTAGCACTGCATCAGGATTTAGTTAGGCCAATTTAGCTAAATGTCTAAATCCATACCGTGTAACTGGGTTAATTTTTTTTCAAGAATCCCCATTGTAACTGCAATTTGAAATGTGTATTTGAATCTAGGCTTGCTTCAACTTTCATTTATTGATAACTCTAAATCTGGAATTGTGAGTTTGTTGCTATGCCTTTCCAAATTTGATCAGCTTATAAAGGTGCAAGTGAAGGATTGAAAAAGGACCTTTGTCACGGTATACTGCTTACTTCCCCAAACTTCTCAGTCCTTTTCCATTCCAGCAAATTTCTACAGCCAGCTGGTCCCTTTATAGAAAAGACATGTATTAGAAAATATACATTAAGGTTTACAAAAAAACTTGATACCACTTGATTTCTGCTGGTTCTTTTTTCTGTGATTGGAGTTTGCAAATATTAGGAGAAAGAAAATTGCCATATCTACATTAATCTCATTGGATAACTTAAGGTGATTTTTAAGGCTATCATTTTGTGGCAGAGTTTAAGGAAAATCAGTTTTAAAGAGTTAATCCTGTTGCATTGCTATATTTTGCCTGACAGTCTGAAATCCACTTCTTGCCATATCAAGCGTATTCTCAATAGAATATGTGTAGCTCAGGGTTGAACTGTGGAGTCCTTGGGGTTCTCTGAGCTTGGTTCTTTTCTTGCAAATGTTTCGTTACCTGGCTAGGTAACATCTTCAGTGCTAGAATGGGATGGGGTTTGCTCTCTGTTTATATTCTGTGGCACGCCCTGCCAGTGTTCGTGGGGGTGGGGTTTGTTTTTTGTTCAAAATGCAATGCCTAGAAGCTATAGCACTTCCACACATACAACCTAAAGTATGGATCCGGTATGTAGATGACACCTTTGTTATAATAAAAAAAGGAACAACTAGAGAAGACACATGAAACTATCAACATCTTCAAAGGAATAAAATTCACCAGAGAGGAAGAAAACAACAACACGCTACCCTTCCTGGATATCCTTATCAGCAGAGGAAACAACAGTAAATTAGAAACCCAAGTTTATCGGAAGACAACCCACACTAATCAAGTACTCCATTACCAAAGTAACAACCCAACCTCCCACAAGAGGAGCTGTGTAAGAACATTATTCATGTGAGCACAAACGCATTGCATCAACCCAGAACAGCAGAAAAGGGAAACAGACCGCCTATACAACATCTTCCAACAAAATGGATATCCACGCAACTTTATCAAAAAGTGCCTGACCACTCAACCTACTACAACACAACCAACACAAGCTACAAAAAGGATCACACTGCCATACATCAGAAACATCTCAGAAACCACCAACAGACTATTACAACCACATAGCATCTCCGTAGCACACAAACCAACTAAAGCCCTCCAAAATACCTTAAGTAAACCAAAAGACCCAGTAGCACAAGAAGAAAAAACAGGAGTCATCTACAACTTACAGTGTAAGGACTGCAGCAAACACTAGGTAGGACAGACAGAAGGCTGGCAGAGCGCATCCATGAACACCAACTAGCAGTCAGAAGACATGATGAAAACTCCTTAATCTCACAACACATGGACAGACTTAATCATAGCTTTAACTGGGAAACGGTCAGCATTTTAGACCAAGCTAAATCCAAAAATGCAAGGGAATTCTTGGAAGCTTGGTATTCAGACAAGGCAGGAATCAACAGACACATAAACAGCATCTACACACTATTCAAAAGAGACAATAGAAAAGAAAACAAAAGACCAGAACATCTCCTCACCGGCAATCATCACCCAGATAAGCAGAGGTTACCACCAGGCACACACTCAAGCAGTGAACAATACCCTAATCAAAGAACTACCAGAGGAACAAAACAAAACCCCCACCCCCACCAACACTGGCAGGGCATGCCACAGTATATAAACAGAGCAAACCCCATCCCATTCTAGCACTGAAAATGTTACCTAGCCAGGTAATGAAATGTTTGCAAGAAAAGAACCAAGCTCAGAGAACTCCAGGGACTCCACAAGCGTATTCTCTATAGCGTATTTAATGTAAAACTCAGTGAATATCTATTAGATTTCATTTTAAAATGGCATGCACATTGAAAGTGAAAAAGAATCAGAAAGATTAGATAAATTCTTCATAATGGTCTTATTTGAAAATAGGGAATATTGAAAATCTAGAAACGCTAGTTGGATCACTGGCGTGTCAGTGCTTCAGAAATAGTAATACTGTAAATGCAGTGAAAAGGGTATTGCCAGTCTTAGAAGAATTACTTATTTCCATATATGCTCTAATAATCAAGCATGTATTTTAAGAGTATATTTGGGGAAAAAACTGAATTCATTGGTTTACCTAAGTAAATAACAGATTATTTAAACAAATTAACTGTAGAATAGTGAGTGTGCCTGTAACCAAGTTCCTGTTTCTTTACAACACTTAATTCGTTATATGTTATATATTGTATTTTGACTGGCATTAATAAATATGCTTGTGGCATAATTTACAAAGATGGACATTTGGATGTCTTGAAAAGAAATCTTAGCTAAACAGTTTAAAACTTGCTTTACACATTGTTCAGCAAAAAAACCTTTTGTTTTCCAATAAGAGATGATCACAGCCAACTCCAGCTTGTTCATACTTGTCCAATGCATGTGTTTCTAGACCTCTGTTTATCACACCTTTTTTCTTTCTAAAGTATACCGTTCAAGAATTAAAAGAGTAAGAGACAACACTGCCCCAGTTTTTAATTGAAGAATTACATTAATAATGTTCATTTAATTAAATTTATTCAATTTAGGTACCACCCAGCTCCAGACTGACTCTGGGCTGTGTTTATCTCCTCTTTGAGAGTTTTCCTAATGCAATTCTTTGTAGTAAATTTAAAGTTTGGCTGCATTCTGATTGGTATGCCAGGAAAATATTAATGCAGTTGCAGAGTTTTATTTTCTCTAGAAACTGAACCTTGAGAGTGCATTTTCCCTGTTGCACTTAAGTAATTTGTAATTTAGTTGACAGTCCAATTCTATTAATCTCTGTGTGGGGGTTTTAAACAAAATTGCTTGCAGCCCTCTAATTTATCTGCTTTAAGGTGATCAAATAGGCATTTGGACCCTTCATGTAAATGATGTATTAAAGTGAAAATAAAACCTATTTTCCAGAAAGTAACTGCAAACCTATTTTATGGAAGACTTCATGTGGAATACCGTAATGGTTGAATAATAAATTTTACCTCACAAAAATGAAATTCAATAATACAGTAGCTTTCTCAGTGCAGTAGCATCTGGTTAAATCTCAGGAGAGCCAATATTTTCCAACTCATTAGGATCATGTTGTTCTGTATGTCGTCAACATTGACTTAGCCAAGCTACCTTTACTTACATAACCACCAAACTATTAAATAGGTCTCTTGTGGAGTGAAGTCAAATATTCCTCTTATTTTTCTTTTGCCTTGGAAGAAAAGAAGAAAAGTACATGTTGTAACATTTAAACATCTGGTCAAAACCACATCAGGGTAATGTTGAGGAAAGTAACAGAATTCAGAATTCTTCCCAGGTGTGCATATAAAAAGGGTTTTGGATTTGCTACATAGTTCTTTAACCAGTTAGGAAAAAAACTGAAAATATAGGGATTTGCTGTTTTAATGCCTCTGAAGTCTGCTGTTCCTCCACCCTTTTCTTCCTCCCCCCCCAAAAAAACAACATGCACATTTCTGAGCTGAGTCGTAATGCAGGTTGTTGAGTTTTAATCATTTCCTTCCAATCCTCTGGGTTGGAATGTGTGTTCCACGTGATATATCCAAGGCTGACACTTACTTTGGGCACCCTGCGTTAGATTTTAAACTACATGCAGTACTATTTAAGGTATCATTTTAGGGACTAATGAGTTCAATGCTGTTCTTACATGTTGCTGTGCCATGAGTAAGTTAGTTGAGTTAACTTGATAGTTAACTTATTTGTGGCTGAGCATAGTAACTAAAAAGAGTCTGGTTACCTTTCTTTGTTCTTGACCCCCACCCAACTGAAAATGTAGCTACTTTAGCTATTGGACTTGTACACCTAGGACTACAGAAAAGTCAGATGTAAATAATTTAATTAATCAGTTGAAAAACCTGCATGTGATTTAAAATGACTGTAGGAAGACAATGGCAGCCTGCAATTTTCTTGCAAATCTGTACAAAAAACACGCACTCTAGTCTTGAACCAAGACGTATAATGACACCTGAAAGAGTTTCAAAGGGTGGTGTTGCAAGTATTGGCAGTAGAGTTTTAAAGACAACCTGGCTCAGCTGTTCTTTCCACCACCCCGGAACAAAGTTTTCTCATGCTCTTAATCCCATCCTTTCATTACCTGAAATGAAAAGATGAATGATTATTTTGTGTTACTTAGGTTGAATTGCATGATGCCTCACAGAAAAAGGAAACAAGACCAAACATCAGTATCATTGCTTTATGTTTCGATTGCCAAGAGTTCTCTTGCCTGGGTGCCCTATAAAGCAAATGCAGTCTTGAGCATTTTTCCTTCAGAGAAAAGGCCACACACTTCCAACAGTGAATTGTAGTGTACCTTTTGCTCCTATTCTGTAACGTTTTAGGATTAGATATGCCACTGTTCTTCCAGGGATTTTGTAGTGTGGCAAGACTTTGTCATGAAGGATAAGATGTCACACAGATTTCAAACCTGAATTAATTAATCCACCCAATTAACCCTGACGGAATAGATTAAATCTTAAGCAGAATTGTGTTTGTTTGGGGCTAAAGTAACCCTCCCCATGCCATGCAAACTATTTACCTGAGGGTTAACTGTCCCTTCTGATATCTGTGATTGAGACAAAGTCCTCTGTGAAAGCTAAGTATTCTGACTTGCTTGTTGAAGTTTTCACCTCCCTAAATTATAGGTTGAAAAAAGAGCACAAATGGGTGGGCTGGATATGAAAGATTACACATCTGCTCTTTCCAAAACCCTTTCTATTTTATTCTATTCTTACTTGCCGTAGGCAGAGTTACTTATCTGGACATTTGTGGAGTAACAGAATCATTGAATGCTGCAAGGTTAATAACTTGACAGACAAATGTTCTGGCTATAATGCATAGCAGCAGTTTGTGTACTGCTAAGGTCAAGAGTTATGATGTGGTGAGATGACTGTGCTTGACCCTGGTTAAACCTTTCTGCATAGGCATCTTCTTGGACAATGTGCAGGATTCTGTTGAGTGCTGCAATATTGCAATCATTACGTATACATAAATTTCACTGAATAATGTATACTGAATTGGCATTATGTATGTTAATCGCTACCAGAATTCTATATGCCTTTTATGGAAAAGATCTCTGATTCCCTCTTTGGAGAATAGCTAACTAAATTGTGGGAATATGTCTCAATGTCTAGAATAATTTTGTATTTAAAAAGTAAATCTGACATAGAATTTAATTCTAACTGGAAATCATTCTTGGACTACAATCTTATACATGGAATCCTGCTATATCCAAAATTTTGGTTTTAGCTTAATTTCATATATAATTTACAGTATTGATTTAATATGTTATTTACTATCTACAGTTTATTTCTAATGATTTGAGCTGTGTTAATCAGCTTAAAATTCAGAAAGGACATATGGGTTTTGATTAAAAAATAGATATGAAATATCTTCCAATATTATAAGCTTCTAATGATGTATTAGAATATATTAGTTTAATGAATTTCAGTTGTATTGCTCATCTGCCCATATTTTATTTCACCACTTCCATATATCTGTATCTGATGCGGGATTTCTCTATTTGTATTTATAAATTCCCGTCTCACCCCTATGGGTGGTATGTGTCTTCCTCAATCTCGGGTCCTCTACCAGAGGCCTGGGAGTTTGAGGGTTCTGCGCAGTATCTTAGCTGTTCCTAGCACTGCACTCTTCTGGACAGAGAGCTCTGATGTTGTTCCTGGGATCTGTTGGAACCATTCTCCCAGCTTAGGAGTCACGGCCCCGAGTGCTCCTACCACCACTGGGACCACTTTGGCCTTTACTTTCTATATCCTCTCTATTTCTTCCTTCAGGCCCTGGTACTTCTCCAGCTTCTCATGCTCCTTCTTCCTGATGTTGCTGTCACTTGGCACTGCTACATCTATCACTACCGCTGTCTTCTGGTCTTTGTCTACTACTACGATGTCTGGTTGATTGGCCAGTACCTGCCTGTCTGTCTGGGTCTGGAAGTCCCACAGGATCTTATCCCTGTTATTCTCCACGATCTTCTGTGGAATCTCCCATCTGGACTTGGGAGGGGTTTAGCCCATACACAGTGCAAATGTTCCCGTACACAGTGCCAGCTACTTGTTCAGTATATACTGTTCCTGCCTGCATCTTACACCTTGCCACTATGTGTTGGACTGTCTCTGAGGCCTCTTTGCACAACCTGCACCTTGGGTTCTGTCTAGTGTGGTAGATCCCTACTTCTATGGATCTGGTGCTTAGTGCCTGTTCTTGTGCTGCTATGATCAGTGCCTCAGTGCTGTCTTTTAGTCCAGCCCTTTCCAGCCACTGATTTCCCAATGTCAGCCATCTCAGCTATCTGTCAATGGTACATCCCATGCAGGGGCTTGTCTTGCCATGGTATTTCCTCCACTTGAACTTCCTCCCATGTCCCATGTATATGTATATGTATATATTTATATATTATTAAGAATTTTGATTATAATAATAAAATCTAATACAAACTAGATTTAAATAAAGAAAAGAGAATAGAAAGGAGTAAAAAGTGCAAGAAAAAAGAAAGGGAAAGAAGAAAAAATATAAAAAAATAAAAATATATAAAGAAGTGACTTCCAACCTTTATCACAATAAGTATTAACAAATTTAGTGACTCTTCGCCCCCTCTAAGGCTACAAAAGCTCTCTTCATCCCATATCCAATCTCTTATCTATAAAAGAATCCATAAAACATCATATTTTCAGTCAGCAGGAAGTCCAGAAGTAACAATGTATCTTGTTTTAACCTTGATCAAATAAACCAACTTTATATTCATTTCTTTTACTTCTAACAGTCTTAATCTTTACTTCATTCAAATATTGTCATAGGAGTTGATTTCTCCTCATTTCTTCTTTGTCCAATTGGACAGAGTTCTTCAAGGCTTTAACAAGCCTCTTTTGTAAATCCAGTAGGAAAAAGTTATCCAGGTCACTCTCTTGGTTTGTCATTTGTATTTCCCTTTTAAATTTTAAAACCTCAGCCAGTTTCTTTTGTAGATCCCATGAAATATCCTTTTCTAAGTTATTCTCTTGGCCTGTCAGTTGTAAATCCACTTTCGATACCATCTTTATCTTGTCAGCTAAAATTTGTTCTACATCTGTCATTTCTTCAATAATATCTTTTGGACATAGTCTGTCCATAGAAGCAGTCATCGTTGCTGACATTGTTGATATTGTGGCTACTATCTTCTGATTCCATTCTTCAAAAGTCTCCTTCAGTATTTTCATTGTTAAAACACTTTGCAACATTTACAGGTTTGTAAATCTTTATTCTATCTTAAAAACTTCAGTCCTCTAGTGTCCAGTTTTTGAAATAATGAAATCGCTTATCTTTGTTTTGTCTTGTAAAAATCAAAACAGAATCTATTTCCCACGAGAAGCTGTTTGTTCTTTATATTTAATTCCAAAATCTTACTGTAAAAGGTACTGTAAAAATTCCAAAATCTTACTGTAAAATTTTATCTGGACCCTTAGTCCTTTTATAACTTTCTGAGATCAAAATCTTAAACAGCTTTTTGCTGTAATTTCAGATTCTTTAAATTCTTAAGCTTATGATTAATTTTTTTAAAAAAATTTTTGTTCAGGATTGAAGGTAGATTCATGTGGTATTTTCAAACTTGTCGGTCCGAAGATCTCTGATAGCTTAGAAATAGTTACAGAGCAATTTCCAAAAGTGATTCAAAAGTGACGTTTGGAAATTTACTGTCCTTTAAAAGTCTCTGCTGCGGTTGCGAGCAAGATGGCTAATCCGTCATCTCCCGGTGCTCAAACCCACAGAAAACCACTGTCCTGTGGTCTCCTTGTGAGGAGCAGCCATCCGGAGCACATATGGGCGATCTCCTGTCTGTACTTATCCGGAGAGGTTCCAAGGAACTGGTCTACTCACCAGTTCCTTGGTCTTTGCCTTGGTCATTGGCTCTGCTTTTGCAGAGCCATCTTCAGTTTGCCATACCTGCCCTGGAAGTTGGCATGCCTCTATTTGTATTATTTCTGAAATGCTTTCAAAAATATCTAATAATAACATGGACTTAAAAAAAAAATACATATGTACAGATCTTAAAATATGCTATGAGTAAGGTTACATCCTTAATGGGTTGACTTCTTTCTTCTATTAGCTGCAATATAAAAATATTCAAAGTATTTGTTGTACAAAATTATAGGAATTAAATATGTAGATGTAGACTTTGTATTGGTTAAGTTGGAATTGTAAATGCCCAAACTTCTGATAATTTGCTGGTTAATGCAAATATTATCTTGTCCAACCACTGGAAATATTTTTAAATAACTTGTAAATAGGATTGGGTTATCAAAATATGGAAGTGCATTAACACTAATAAATTATTAGTGTTAGGAGAAGAAATGAGATATGGACATTTACTTCTTTGATAGAAAATGAAAGCCATTTATTTTATTCTGGAATCTAGTATATAATTTTGTATATTCCATTTTTTTTACATAAAAACATTTATTAGCCAAACTTGCCCAATGTAGCTTCTGTTTGATTCACGGAAGCCCAGAATGGAGAGGAGAATAACTTATCCTCCAACTTACAAATATTTTTGTGCCTGGAGATGATTCTTGCCATCTACAAGCTCCCAGGCTAGTGGCTTTTTACAAGGTTGTTTTAGGGGTCTGTCCTTATATAGCCATATTTGATTGTCAGCTAAGAGAGAGGGATAGAGAGGGCATATAAGAGTCCATTATTTTTATTGAAAGATGACTTTTTAGCTGTCGTGACTCATATCTTTTATTCCCATCCTTTATTTTTACTTATTTCTATTTTATTTATTCTTTTGAGTTTTATGCTAGTTCTGTTGTAGTATTGGAACATTTGGCTAGGACTTTTTTTTTTTTTGAACTCATGTTTCATTAGCTTTGCTAAAGGCTGTTTAATGCTACTTGGAATGCTTTAGTATTGATGTCGATGACAATGATTTGTTCTTATATTCAGTACCCTCCCAAGCCTGGTGTCTTCTGCATATGATGTGTCAACATCAGAAGGGTAAGATATAAATTTGCACATAAATAAAATAAAAATCTGTTGGACCATTGGCTGGGCATTCTGGGAGTTGTAGTTCTAACAGAATTAGCAGCACTAGGTTTGGTAAAGTTGACGTACGCAGTCGTGTTTTCTTCTTCATTGCTTTACATACACACTGGAAACAGATTTTTAAGTTGTATGATTGCTTTCCAAGAAAAGTCATGTGACAGCAGTGCGGCACAGTACGAATTCTCTTAGCATTTCTTTAAACAGAATGGAAGACTTGGGGGTATGTAATCTGGGATGTACAGCCTTGAATGCAATTTATATTTGATATATGAGCTGTGCAATAGCTGTTGCATGACTGAGTTGTGCCTGTAAGCAATGTAGTACAGTATGTAGATGAATTTTCTCTGAAACAAAGCCAGACACTAGATCTGAATGTGAGGGTAAGTAATAGTTCATAAAACATAAGACATATTTTTCTTACATAGGCCTTTCATTTATAAGGATATTTTATGGTGCAGTTGGTTACCTGATTTTGCAGTGGCTGAATCTTTTTGTGGCAGAAATAGAGTGAGGTAGTGGGAAGCTTTCAGGTATTATCAGTTTTTGTATATGATCCTTTTCATGGGTTTGCTCTCTGATTTGCTTGGATTGGGGAATAATTAAAACCATTTACTTGGAATATATCAGAGAAAATGGTACAAAATAATATGTTTTGTGTAGTTTTAGGATATAATAATAATGTGACCAGATTTTTGGATATTCAATTACTCTATCATCATCATACCACAAAGGGAATACCTACCTACCTACATACATACATTTTATGCATTTGTATTATATTATATTATATAAATAATATAATTTAATTATATTAAATTTATATTATATTTTAATCTTCTATAAAGTTTTATCTGTGATTTTACTTTTAGTTATATCCTATCTGAGGATCAATCCTTCATGCTTTTGGATCCTATATAATTTATAGACAAAATGTATTATTTTCCACTGGTATTCCTCAAATTGATAACTATGACTTTCTCTTGTTCTTCTTTCTAGTTTCTGCTTAGTGCATATTCTTACTAATACGCATTACCAAACAGGATGGCCTCTTCTTCACATTTGGTGTCAGTCCTCATGCCTTTCCAATAATTCATTTTTCATCTCTACCTTATCATCTAACTCACTTCATATTTCTTTTAGCATCTCCACCTTTTCCTCATTTTTTTATTTGTCACTTTCGGAGTTACACTATATTATGTTACAGGTTTCTTTAGTTAGTTAAATTTTTAAAAAATAATTAAAATAATATAAAAGTGGACATTAGTTATTTGCAAGAAAGAATTATCCATATTAGTTATTTACTGGTTAAACATTTTAAATATTACATATTTCAACAAATATTTTCATGTTTATTGGACACCCTAAGAATGTTTTTAAAACGTTGATTGGCAACCTTATTATACAGAAATGTAAAAGGAGTGAGGTAGAACCTACTTATATGGTATGGGTTTGTGCCATTATTGCCCTTTATTGATTTATTATCCATAAGCTTGTTAATAAAGAGTTACAGAGATCAGTAGAATTTAAACATGTGACTCTAGTTTAGAAATATATACCAAATGTCTGGAACTTAACACTATATGAAATAATTGGATGTATTGGATGAGGTATAGGGGGAAAAATCCTCTTCAAAGTTGGAATGACATTATTTTCCCAGGTCTACAATTTTGGTTTGATCATGTAAGTTTGCTCTTTCCAGTGTAATAGAAAGGCTGATTAATATTATTCCATATGATCAAGGTTTGATTATTTGTTCAAAAATAGTGTTGAATTATTATTTTTAAAATGTAATGTGTGTTTTTGTATTTTTTCTTTTTCTGTTTGTTTTTGTTGTAGCTTTCTGTTTTTCTGCATACTAAGACATAAATATTAAAAAAACCTAGTTTTTTTTTCAGAAATAGAATTCTTTCTCAAGATGCTCAATGTTAATTTTTATGAAATAGCCACTATATTGCCATACATACTAAACATTCAATTTCTGCACAAAATCTTACTACCGCTTTTACAGTAAAGCTCCAACTATAAGTAATTAATTTTTTAAATTTATTTGGTTTATATCCAGTATTTCTAATAATGCTTTTATGTAGGCACTTGCCATGGCTATATATCTCTTCACAGTGCTGTGTTATCAGCTGATCTTCAGCCATTCACAACATGCAAGAGATGTATAGTTTCAGCTGATATTTTATTTAGCCATACAACAAGGAAATCTGACCCTGCTTTTGGCTTCAGATTGTGCTGTGAGTGTTTTTTCTTTCTCTCTTTAATTTCCAGTTTTAATTTTGTCTGAGATTTTATGTCCTATAGCAGGGTTAAGCTATATTTCAAATAGTAGTAGTAGTAGTAGTAGTAGTAGTAGTAGTAAAATCATCATCATCATCATCATCATCATCATCAGAAAAATAATGACAATGAATCATGCCCTTCATCCACACAGCAACGTTGACAGACTCTACTTACCAAGGAGCATAGGTGGGCGTGGAATGTTGCAAGTACATCACACAGTTGAAGAAGAAAAAAGGGCATTGAAAGAATCTCTGAAGGACAGTGAAGAAGATGCACCGAAGCTAGTATACCATGAAGGCTTACTGACTACCAAAGGAACTAAACTGGCCTAGAAGAAAGAGAAAATGAAGAATAGAAAAGAGACATGGCAAGGCAATGTATTACATGGCCAATACACAAAAAAACTAGCACGCAAAGCAGATAACAACAAGACCTGTCAATGGCTAAGAGCAGGAAAGTTGAAGAAAGAGACAGAGGGGCTAATTCTGGCTGCATAAGACCAAGCCTTAAGAACAAATGCATATAAAGCCAGAATTGAGAAGACAGCAATAGATGGCAAATGCCACCTCTGCAAAAAATCTGAAGAAACAGTGGACCACCTAGTTAGCTGCTGCAAGAAGATCTCACAGACTGACTACAAATAACAGCATGACAAAGTACCAACAATGGTGCATTGGAATATCTGCAAGAAATACCATTTGCCTGCAAGCAAGAACTGGTGGAACCACAAAGTAATAGAACATGAAGAAGCTAAAGTGCTCTTGGACTTTAGAATTCAAACAGACCAGTACCTGCCACATGATACCCCAGACTTAACAATTGTTGATAAGAAAGACAAAATAGTGGATATTGCAATACCTGGAGACAGCAGAATAGAAGAGAAAGAACTGGAGAAAATCAGAAAATATAAAGACCTGCAAATAGAACACCTATGGCAAAATAAAACAAAGATAGCACCAATAGTAATAGGTGCCTTGGGTGCAATCCCAAAACATCTGGAGCATCACTTGAACACCATCGGCATTGACAAAATCACCATCAGTCAATTGCAAAAGGCAGCTTTACTTGGACAGCTTACATCTTGTGAGGATACCTTTAACACCATCAAACAACATCTGCTCATCCCAGGTCCTTGGGAAGGACTCAATAGGTGGATTAAAAGTGCCAAATCCAGTCTAAACATCTGGCTGACTGTGCAACCAACAATAATAAATTTATGTGCCTCCTGAATCCCAGCAACTCTTGTCCACATACTATGTTTGTCCACATATTATGTGGTGACTAGGAGGAACAGCAGCAATTGATTTCTCATTGTTTCTATTATCTCCTTCTCAACACTTCTTTTTGGAAGGATGGATCTCACACATGTGTTTTAAAATGGCAGGACAATGGGATAGTACTAATTTATTTAGATTACAGGGCTTGGAACAATGTCAGTGTTACATAAAATGCACATATATTGCTGTTTTTCTCTTATGCAAAAAAGAATCTGCTTTAATTGAACAGAATTGTTGACTTCAGTGGAGTTGAAAAGCTGAAAGAACTGTAGGTTCATGTGATAAATACCGGTTCTAAAGAATAAGTATTTGGAATAAATACTAGTTTTTCAGAAATCTTACTCAATTTATTGTAACTTGTTTAGTGGCATTTAGATCAGGCTGTAAATTTCATGGCCTCCTTGATTCAGCATTAATTGCATGTACTTATAATATGAAAATGGGTCACCAGAAAAACAAATTTCCACTAAGGCTATGTGCATCTTTTCTCAGTCTCATGTGGGAGCTGTAAAACACAGCTGTGTAATGGGCTGTAAAATGTGGCTGCTTTACGAAGTTGTTGAAAGTGTTACGTTCTCATCCCTATGCACTTTGACGCACTTTACTGCTATTGAAGTGCAGTACATCTCTAATTCATAATACTTAATACAAAAAATAAAATCCTATGTATTTTGCTTTCCCTTTTTAATAATATTGATATCACATCTCTAAGTGGGAAAAATATGTACAGTAGTTTACATAAGTGTTAGTGCTATTGTATCAGCTGGTATTTTTGTACTCACATTGTACATGTGGAAGACATCTTGTTTTTGAAATTGAAATAACTTTTCTGTTAATAAACAGGTTGCCATTTTTTCTTTTTTTTTGGTGCCTTCGAGTCAGTCTTGACTTCTGGCGACTGCCTGGACAAGTCCCTGAAGTTTTCTTGGCAAGGTTTTTGGAAGTGGTTTGCCATTGCCTGCTTCCTAAATAACAGCACAGTTGAGACTTAAACCAGGGCTTATGCAGCTATTCTGTTCCATCATCTATTATCTTGTATGCTGTACAGTATTCTCTTGTATACTGGTTTTTCCATTACCATAATTGCTAATATGGATTGTAATGAACCTGAATACTAGAGAAAAGAATTATCTATGAGATTTCTGAAGCATATCACCTTCATATTTTTGTTTGATTTTTTGAATTTGCTAAAGGCTGTGTTCACAAAAATGATTTTGTAATAGAACAAACTTGCATCCTTTGTAATGGTAAGTCTATACATTAGATTTTTTCTGTCAGACATAATGGAGTCCTTGGAAGGAATATTACAAGTTTTCTATGTAGTGGTTGCATTGCAAGTGTTCCTGAGAGAAATGTGGGTAAAAAACTTAATGTGATGCATTTCAGTATTGAATTAATTTCTAAAGGAATGTCTGTTTCTCGTTCTGAAGATAATACTGTATTAATGTATGCTTGGCATATGAAAATGATTATGGAAATAAGGGTATGGGCTCTGAGCTGTATGTTTAGTTGGAATGTAATACAGCTTCTGTTAAAGACCCATGTAATTCAACACCTCTGCTAATAGAGATATTAATGTTTTGTTTTAAGGGTAATGATCTCTTCCATCTTTACATATTTTTCTTGTTTTTATTGAGAAGGATATTACTCTATATAGTTTTAGATAAATTGCATTGAAGGTTCCATTGCTGATTGATTTTGACACACTTCCTCTAGATTTTTTTCTTTGCTTGTAACTGGAATAAAATGGATTCAATTTTCTTTCCCTTTGAAATATGTCATGTTAGGCTTTCCTTTGAAATGAGTACTGGTATTTCTTTCTTGCAAGGCAGGATATTTTAAATGTTATGCCTCATAGAAGCTCTAGTCATAGCTCATAGAAGATCCTCCCTCAGAATGCTGATGAAAAAATACCTTTGTGTAAATCAGGTTCATAATGAAGTTTTGTTATTTTGTTTGTTTGGATGTACTAAGTGAACCAGAATGATATGTATTAAAACAGCATTGCATTATGACACATTAGAACGTAATTAGGTTGGGTTCTATAAATGTTTATGAAATGGCATAAAATACATTAGATTAATGTCCTCTCGTGCAGTTGTGGAATGGATTCTTATTCTCTAAATAGCAACTTGTAGCAAGGTGTTCATACAGTGAGTGCTTGAGTCAAGCAGTTGAGTGCGTGTCTCTTGATTACATCAGGCAAAGGAATAATACCCTTTATGTGCCAACTCATAATTTCCAGGAACAATTCAAAAGAATCTGCTTCGGCACAATCCTGCATATAGGAAATGCAGTACTAAGTAATAATCAGTCATTTAGTATTTTCAAGGCAGGAAGAAGCAAAAGTATAATGGGAACAAATTGGAAGAATCTTATGCCCAGCTCCCCAGTCCAACAAGCCCAATGGAATATTGTATAAGAAGAAAGCCTAAACCTTTATTGGTACTTCAACTTCTGTTGGAGCAAGAAAACTTCTTTTGTTAATACATGTAGGCGCTAGATGGTAGGATGCAGGCAACATCTTCCCAGAAGATTAAAGTAGGATCATAATTATACGTTAATTTCATGTGTGCAGTTCTCCCCAATTAAAAGTCTAAGCTGAGAGCTTTCAGTGTTTACTAAGAAGTTGTGAAGATCATAATAAAAATGAATATTCAGCATTTACTTCTTTCTTAGATAAAATTTATATCTACTATTTGAAAGCACAGCATGCATGGTTTAAATTGCATTTTAGATTTCAGCAAGTGTGTCTTTTATGGTAGTAATAATCAAAGTCATTTTAATTCTACCAAGGTTATGAAATTAAGAAAGTTGGAAATAGCTTTTCTGTTTGATCTTTAATGCTTCAGAATACATATGTGAGAATCTGTATGTAGCTAATGTCAGTGTTAAGTATAGTTTAAGGTATTCAGTGGCAACAGACAATTGCAAACTTTCGGCAAAGTGATTAAAGCAAATTGAAATTCAATGCGCATTGAAAGAATATACTGTGAAGTGAAGCTGAATACTAGTTTCCGCTGTTTTCAGCATATTTTAATAAAATTATTTGCTTTATCTCATTTTTATCATTCTGATCTTTTCTCCATACCCATGAATCCATTCAAGGGAAATTCATGAATATATAACGTAAGTCTGTAGAAACAAAAAAGATTACATTTTTATTGTTCCTTTGCATTAAAATAATGCAAACTCAAAACAGTGGTAGTCCCCTGATTTAATTATGAAGAGATGCAAAAGATAGTGTTTACTGGAGGCAAAGGAGTTCTCAAAGATTAGGCAGTTGTGTAGGTTCCAAACAAGTAACAGAGCACACATTTTGCTAACTTAAGACATGGCTTAATTTCATTAACTGTGGTCTAATATTTTGTGCATCCTACTCTTGGTAAACCACAGTGGCATTTTCTGGCTATTGCTTCAAAGCTCTACTGTTTTTCATCCATTTTTATTGACCAAATGTGTCACAGCAACATTCACTAAGTCTGGAAAATAATCCTTAAATGTTTTTGCTCTAATGAAAAATCTAACATGAAATGCACTTGCCGATATAATTAAGTTAATACTGTAGAATTTCCAAAATCTTGACTTTATTGCTTCATGCTTAGAAAATGTTTTGTTTTTATGAAGTAATTTTTTAACAAGCATTTCTTAAAGTACAAAGCAGTTGGATTAGGAGGGCCTGTTTGTAACAACAATCAACAATATTATGGTATACTGTTACAATCACTCTATAAAATGATTGCTCTATATGAAGAAGGGGGGAAAAAAACAAAAACAGGTTATGGAAGAAACAGAAGCATCCATGTATGTGAAGCCTGTAAGAGGTCTGGAGTTTCTTAAGTTTTGAGATTGTTTCTCCAGCTGTCTTGATGAACATTAGTTTTTAGTTTGCAAACCTCTATAACTTAAGATTTCATTTGAACTTTGTTTATAGTAATTATGGTTATGGTGACTAGAGAGAGATTTAATTATAATGTTTCCCAGACCGCTGAACTAAAAGAATAAATTCAAGAGTTAAGTTGTACTTTAACGTGCTTCCACTTTTCTCTGCACAATCATTAGAGGGTAAAATAGATATGCTCAATTACTGTTGCCCCGTCTTTCGTCTTCTAGCCCCGTTGCTTTGTATAGCTTGAAAAACTGGATGCAGCGTCCACAATGTTCTCTTACCTGGGAGCTGTCAGGTGGCTACATAAGAATCGAGACCTGTGAAGGAGGAAAACTGCTTTTTATCAGGCAGGATGATATTAATACATGCAGTAAAAAAAGCACGATCATATTCTTAAAAACCCCTTACAGTGCCATCAACAATCATGGCAAAGTAATAGATGAAAATAGAATGTGAACCCACACTATAAGCTTTGAGCCACTTGACTGATAAATATGAGGTAGACACTTTGGGACATTTTATTATTTGTTTGTTTGTTAAATTTATATGCCGCCCAACTCCCAGTGACTCTGGGCAGTATTTGATATTACCCAATACTAGTCTACTGAACCTGATGGGACAAAAAATGGAAGAACAGCAGGACCAGAGGTCTGAAAGGGACAAGCTATGTGTGTTTCTCTCACAGAGTCCTATCCTGAAGCCTCTGTGTCAGAATGGTGTAAGGTATAGGGAATGTATATCTCTCACGCAAACATCAATAACGAACAATCAACTCCATGACATAGTTACATCCTTTATTGAGAAGCATCAGGAACAGAGTGAAAAGAAACGTCCATGGCTGTGTTCAATCAGGCAGCTGTGCTTTGGCAGTTGTGTGAGGAGTAGCTGGTGGTAGCGTGGCTCTGCCACTGTACTAAAAATATTGTTTTGATTGAATTGACTGACTGATGGCTTTGTTATAGAACTGTATAATGTAGCCTATCTGGAAGAAATACTTTGACAACCCACAGGAACACTGGTTGGCACTGACTACTGCTACTAGGCATGTAGTGTCCTTCACTGGGTGTTTGGGAAATCCAGTCACCTTCATAATTGAGTAAATAAAATGGCATATGCTGGAATACACCCTCTCTGTCTTGGAAATGTTTAAGGAAGTCATAAAGAAGTGTGAGTGATACCCACATGAGTTGTTCCTAATGTTAGGCAGAGTAAAGCAGTTGGCTCAATCATAGAATCCTGGCAGGAATGAGTGAGTTTTATCTGAACTTAGTCATTTCCTTTGATGAAAGAAAGGTCTAGGTCTGTTCTGCTTTCCCTAAATCAGACTGCTTCCCTTAGGTTGATGAAGGATGATATGCTGTTATAGGAAGGTATAAGACACGGTGTAGTATATAGTGTGCTTACTGCTCTCCCTGTAGGGAATTGTATTGGATCTTTGTGCGTTCATTGTTTGGTCTGTTCCATGCGTTTGGCTGTGATCCTCCAAGACAATTATGCTTGAGAGTTTGGCCAGTAGTAGCCATAACTGGGGGCTCAGATCCTTGCAATTTCAAAGGAAAGCAGACCCACTTATTTAGGTTTATGCTGATTTTGTGTCTTCTCTGTTGGAGCAGGGTGATAAGCTGTTAGAATTGGTGGTGAACTTGTTGAATTCAAATGAGACAGTTTTCAGAGTGGGAGTGGTGGAGAAATGGAGAAGAGTCGCAGGAATTATACCCTATTGCAGAAAGTACCCTTTCACTTACTTATTTGATGTGCTCTGCTTTTACATATCCAACTGAAGGACTAATGGTGGAATGTACTCAGTTTTTATGTGTACTAAAGAATGGATGTTTGTACTGTTTTGATGTTTTTTATATACATATTGGAGTCCTTGTTTATTTATTTTGGGATGGGCGGGACTTGTGTAGAAATGTGGGACAGTGTTATATTTGTATTTTTCTGCTCTATAAATGGAATTTTCCTTATACTGATCCTGCAGTCAACATAAAGCTGTATAATCAACAGGATACGATTGGGTTGTAAAAGGTATAGGATTTGGCATAAATCAATTTTCTCCTCCCCAACCTGTCTTTGTGCTTACTTGGGCAAAATAAGTAGACTGAAATACCTTCATGATTGTGTTAGAATAATTTGTTTAATACTTTCCCCATAGTGCATAGTTTTCCAGCTGGCATAAGTTGAGTATTTTTCTTTTTTGTTAGATTTACATACCACCTTCATTTAGAGCTCAAAGCAGCAGATATGCTTCCAAGACTCATTTTTCTGAGTTGTCCTGAGAGAGAATGACTGATTCAAAGTAACCCAATGAGCTTCCTTTGACTGAGGGTGGATTTGAACCTGGGTTTCTCGGTTCTGTTGCATTCAAGATAGTAGAATGCATAACAAATTGCAATGATGTCAAAATGGTAATATGTGTCAGGACATCATTACGCTAAAAGATTCTACTTTGTATATGTGTCTGATGTAAATATATAAGTTGCATCATTGTGTCATGACATCATAATATCACCATTTCCAACATCACCTTTGCCCCTTCCATACATGCCACTGATTCAAGATTACAAAAAATTTCCATAGCTCAGATTTTTTTCTGCACATGTATCTTGTCAGTCTTGCCATTATTAATTTTAATCTCGTAACTCTGGTTTATTCAGCCAATAATGAGTGCTTTTTAAGTTGGAATTTCAGGTAATTTCCAGCTATCAATATATGTTGCAATCATTATTTCCAAACTGAATTTGAATTGCTGCCTACTAAATAAATATCAGCCATTGATGTTTATTTGCATTCCTCCACCCTTCCAATAGTCTGCCTCTGGGCTTGATACTTAATTTGTTGGATACATTTGTAGTGATGAAGTATGATTCAGTTGAGTTTAGGGAGAGTTTAATATGTTCTGTGTGGACATTGTGCATATGTTACAGATGAGAGAAGAGCAATAGACTTTGTTACTAAATGATCTTAGTAGGCATACTTCAGAATTCATTAATTTGAGTGGGTGAGTTACTTTATATGTATTTGTTTGCTGGATCTTCTAAATTAGGATTTATTTGCAGGTGACTCCATTCATGATGCTCCTAGGGGGAAAAAGACCACCCCTTTATAACAAATACCTACTTTCATAGAGAAACTGAAAACACATTAAAAAAAACAACAGCATAGGCTGTTGGAGATAAATCCCAGTGGAATTCAGCTGTTCATGTTGAGTGCAAGGTGGTTTTGCACTTCTGCACCTTTTCAAATTAAGAATTAAGTTAGTGCTTTAAACGCAAACACAACGTGAAATAAGGAATATTCTTAGGGTTTTGAAATAAGGAATAACTAAAGAGCATTCTAGTATTATTGACAAATCATAAAACTGAGTGGGAGATAAAACTTTTGTAAAGAAGCTAAGGTCCATAGTTGTGTTCTAAGTACACTTGATGCTAGCTGTGGCCAGTTAAAGAAGTCTAATCCTGATAAGCATATTTCTAAAGCTTTTGGTTTCCTATGCAACAGAAATACAAGTGATTTAAATAAAGTACCAGTTGGTTCTATGATGGTATGTCTCAAGCAGACTTGCATGTTAGCTCTACTTCCCAGTGAGGATGTTTCAGTAGTCTCAGCTAGGAGAGCACTACAGTTGCTCATCCATCCTTTATCCAGTCCTGTCAAAGCTACTGATCCAACATTCTTGACTGAGCATTTGTTCTGCGTTACTGTCCATTACCTAAGTTAATTATCATGTAAATTAATAGGAGGTTGGCTTGGTGCTAGGCAAAAAGGAACTTCTGAAATTCTCTATCAAATTTCTGGGCAGAAAATTTAGTGGCGAATTTCTCTGAATTTGCTTCAGGGGATGGAGCAGTTCTTCAATGATTTCTCAAAGTCAGGATTCTCCTTATTGGTGACAGTAACACCATTACTGAAAAAGCCCATGGGCAGAATTCCCTCTTGATGTGTTGTCTTTCTTTGAGATTTAAGTGAAGAATATAGTATACTGTTATCCACTAATTTTATAATGAAAGAAGTATGCCTTGACCACTTGTAATTCAAATGTACAAGAACATCCTACAATATCAATGAGAATTCATCTGAAATTATCTTCCCCTTTCAAAGATTTTCTAAAGCAAATTGTTGCCAAACTAAGAGAGAACTGCTGGGGGGGGGGGGGGGGGGAAGGTGGAGAATTTATCTGCCCAGTACTAGTTTGGTTTTGTAATCTGTGATAGGAAAACTGAAGGAGAATATGTTCCAATTCTATCTGTTCATCAGTTGGCCAAGAACTCTGGGAATCTGTTCCCTTACTTCCCAGGAACTACATCATAGCAAGAAAAAGACCATCCTGGACTGGCCAGAGAAGGAGCAACTGAAGAGAGCTAACTTTATTACTTTCTAGCCTGATGTACAGCATTTGCTTTGAGCACATTTTAGAATTTCTCTGATTTAGTTGCCTTTATTTTCATAGGAAAAAAGAGTATATCCCATCATTTGGGGAGGAACCCATTGATCCACCTGTTTGCCCTTAAAATATACCCTTAATTTTTGGCCTTGAAGGATGAAAATATTTTTGCAGTTCTATGATACTAGATTCAAGTTTAATTCATAGCTGACAAAATTTGCATTATAAATATGAGATTTTACAGGACAATTTTTGCCTTAATATGATGTCAAAGCAAGGTCACCATTCCTAAGTATTGATTTTATATGTTTACACCAAAAATGTACAAGTTTCATGAATAAGTTAGCTGATTTGAAAGTATAGAAAAGAGAAAAATGCTACAGTAAATATGGGAAAACATAATACTAATTTAGATTACAGTGATTTGTGATGCTATAACTAATACATTTAATGATAGCACTTATCAAAAACCATCCTCTCCAGCATGAAATCTTTTTTAGCATTTTGCGTATGATAAAACTTATTTTAGTTATGAAACTACTTTCATGTTATATTACAAACTAAAAGCATTCACTATTTTTCTAGCATTCAAAAGGTTTTTTTTTAATAAGTAGACATTACATAAAAATGACACAATCCAGAAGCTATTTTGGAAAGCTAGGATAATCATAAATTTGCCATCCTTGCTTTTCCAAAAATACTAACTCATATTGTTCTCTCTGGATTTTAAACAGCTGCCGAGGTTTTCATTATGCATTTGATAGAACACTTGGCTTGCTTGACTACAGCTGTACGCTTATGTACCATGCACACCTGCAGAGGCTGCCTGACAAATAGCAGTAGTGTGCACGGAGAACAAAATTACCCTGGCAATGCTACAAATAAGGATGTTTCTGTGTTTGAAGTTCATATCTGTATGAGCATGAGATGCCAGCTGGGGTGTTTATGTTGCATTGCACAGATGTAAGACTGCCAACTGATTTTATACCAAATAAAAAGATAATCTTGTATACATCCTTGTTGTCAGAATTATGAAGTTCGCATTATGGAATTATGGAGTTCTCACGGCTCCATTCTTCCAAAATAAAAATCAGTTTAGAAGTATTGAATGAGAAGGGTAAAAATATTGTTTAAATTTTTTTAATAGGCATATTTTTAATATATAATTATTAGGTGGATAACATTATAAGGATTTGATTTATTTTGTGCATTCAGCTTTTTTCCTATAGGTCAGCATATCTTGTTGAATCCATTTTATGGGCTGTAAAATGTGAAAATGAAATGTGTTCTGCTACTTTACTAAAGAGCTTTGCCTTCCTATTGTCAGGAGTATAATTTGTAAGAAATATCTAAAATCAAGCAGGCACAATATAAACATTTGGCATTTTATTTTAATAGAATTATTTATTTATTTATTTATTTATTTATTTATTGAATTTGCATGCCGCCCATCTCCCCCAACAGGGGACTCTGGGTGGCTCACAATTAAAACCAAAAGCCCAAGCCATTAAAAAAACAATACCATATAAATAATTAAAATTAATTAATCAATTAAAATCTGACCATAAAACAACCCTATACATAAATAGTAAAAAACATTCAAGATGATGGGGAGGGGCAAGGTCAGTTACCCCACAAGCCACTTCCACTAGTGGGAGCCCCCATCCAGCCCCCAGGCCTTCTGGCACAGCCAGATTTTTCACGCCTTTCCTGAAGGCCATGAGAGTGGGGGCACACCGCACTTCGGGAGGTAGGTTGTTCCACAGAGTGTGGGCTACCACAGAAAAGGCCCTCTTCTTAGATCCCACCAGTCGAAATTCCTTGACTGGTGGGGTGTGCAGCACTGGACCGAGTGGGGCAGGCTGATACAACAGGGGTGAGATGGCTCCTCAGATAACCTGAGTCACCCATTGGGGGAGATGGGCAGCATACAAATTTAATAAATAAATAAATAAACCTGGTCCTGTGCCATGAAGGGCTTTAAAGGTGATAACCAACACCTTGAATTAGACCCAGAAGCAAACAGACAACCAATGCAACTTGCGTAACAGCGGTGTTATATGTGCCCCCTTGGGGGCATTCAGAACTGTCCGTGCGGCTGCATTCTGCACCACCTGTAGTTTCCAGATACTCTTCAAGGGTAGCCATTCGGTCAGACCCGTCTTTAGTTTTCCGCCAGCAGCACTCTGGATGTCTCTTAGTCCTTTTCAGCTCCATTAACTCCTCCATAAACCATGGAGAGTGCCGGGGGTGATGGGCCAAGAGAGGCCACACAGGCACAGTCCTGTCCAAGGCCCCAGCCACCTCCTTATTCCAGGCTGCTGCCAGGGCCTCTGCTGGACCATGCAGCAAGGCCTCAGGAACAACCCCCAGCTCCCTTTGGAACCCTTGCAGGTCCATCAGTTGCCAGGGGCAGACCATTTGAATAAGTCCTGCCTCCCTGCAGAAGGGGGCAGCATAGGAGAATCTCACAGCCACCAGGGAGTGGTCTGACCATGACAGAGGGGATAATATAAAATCCCCCACCAGATCACTCTGCCACTCCTCTGACAAGAAAATCATGTCTGGAGTGTGACCATTGTCCTGAGTCAGGCCAAGGATGACCTGGGATAGGCCCATGGCCTCCATGGTAGCCATGAACTCCCAGGCCGCCTCCGAGGCCAACCCCAGGGACGGCAGATTAAAGTCCCCCAAGACCATAAGTATGGGGAACTTCACTGCCAACCCTGAGATGGCCTCCAGCAGCTCAGGCAGGGAGGTTGCTATGCAGCAGGGAGGCAGGTACAATAGCAACACTCCCGACTGATCCTGTGTGCCCAACCTCAGGAACAGGCTCTCACATCTAGCAACTTGTGGACCAGAGCCCCTGAAGGCCAGGAGAGATTCCCAGATGACCACTGCCATACCCTCTCCCCTGCCCCAGGGTCTCGGGTAGTGCCAAACCCTAAACCCGGCTGGACACAATTCTGAAAGGGCTACCTCCCCTTCTGGTGCCAGCCAGGTCTCGGTAATGCATGCCAGGTCAGCCTGCTCCTCCCCGATAAGGTCATGAATAAGGGGGGCCTTATTATTGACCAACCTGGCATTCATCAGCAGCAGCCGAAAGCCTGGGCCTCTGTAGGTCTGCTGACCAGGGTCTGGGCTTGAGCCCAGAGGGCCAGAACACGCCACTGGTATAATGCATCAGGGGTGTCTTCCCCTGGAAAGGCCTGCCCTCTGGCTCCCATCATAACGTCCCATGCACGTCACCACCTGAATACCTGCCCTGAATCGCCCAAGGTGCTCCTCCCCCCACCCTCCAGGCCTCTGACCTAAGGGGCCTGCTATACCATGAACCATACAGGGCAAGAGGGGAATAAAGGGGTGGGGAAATGAGCCCCCGTGGAATTATTCTCTGAAAAAATGTGAATTATTTTTCAGAGAATTATCTCTGTATCTTCTTTGAATGAGGATATAAAATAAGTGGTATTAAAAGAAGTATTAAATCAGTAACTATTAGTTAAACTGTAGTAGATGTTAGTTACATTGTAGTAGATGTTAATAGCCATAGCTTTTTTAGATACCTAATCAGTTTGTGTAGCAAACAAGTTTTTTTAGTTTTTTCCTATTTAAAGTACCTCTTAAATATAATCTGTGTTGAATCTGTATGAGCAAAGCCATTCGGCTGAAGAACTCTGAAAAGACCTATCGCTGGAAGTGAGGAAGGATCCTGTATTGTAACAGAATGTGATTTTGAGGTGGTTAATACATGTCCCACCTTCTGAGTTCTTGTTCTTTAAATCTAATTTCAGTGTAGAGCTTTGGAGGAGAAACTTTGTTTAGCTTAGCTTATATTCTTCTATCAGATATTTAGTTTTGGAAAAGATACTCGCTTAAACAATCTGTTCTGTAGTTTGATTAGGAGGATGTATATCTTCATGACATAATCAGAACATGATTATTAGATTGAGGTACTGATAAAAAAGAACTATGCAAAGGTATGCTGCATACCCAGCCAGTGCTTACATGCAGTATTTCTTCCAGACTTTCTGACTGAAATGTCATGCCAATCTTATTTGGAAAGCATTTCCCATGTTGTTACCTTGGACTTGTGTGTTAGTCAATTGGCAAAAGTTCCAACATTGTCTGCAATTCTGTATGTATGGTACTTTTTCACAAGTATGCACAAAATTTTGTACAGATAGTCCTTGCTTACTGAACACAATTGGAACCGGCAACTCCATCACTACGCGATGCGGTTGTAAAGTGAAGCGTCACGTGACTGCAACTTGCAACCTCTTGCTGGCTTCCCCATTGACTTTGCTTGTTGGAAGCCGGCTGTGAAGGTTGCAAATGATGATCATGTGACTGGGGGAGTCTGCGATGGCTGCAAGTATGAGGACTGGTTGCAAATCTCCTTTTTCAGCATTGCTGTTACTTCAAACAGTTGTGAATGAGCAATTGGTAAATAAGGACTACGTGTAAAATAAAATAACGTTATAAAGTAATGCTAAAATTAATTTAGCATTATTTTCTTGATCAAGAGCTTATACAGTTTTGAAATACCTGATTTAAAAAGAACTTTGGACCTCCTGTGTGAGGTTATGCTGTTGTCTGTCATTTATTTAATGACAAATGTAATACTTCTAAAAGATTTTTCATTTCAAACATATGTTGCTCTCTCTACATATTGCACATATATAGTTGAAAGTTGGCTCTGGCACATACATCTTTCAATCATGTCAGCCTGTAATTTCTTCATATTGTTTGGTTTATCAGCAGCATATGTCATCAATCCTGTAGTGCTTGCTGAAGTCAGCCACAGCTCACCAATTCAGCTGCAAACAGGTGAATAGGCAGAAAGTAATTTGTGCAGCTTGGTGGCTGTCAGACAAAAGAGACACAATCTGTATTTTTAACAAACTGCAGGTCTTTCATGAGCCAGACAAAAGGGATTTCTACAACTGCAAATAATTCCAGGGTTGACATATTTTCCTTTGTGCCATTATGTGATTTGTTAAAATTGGAAACAATAAATGTAATAAATTTACAGAAACAGGTGGTAAGATGAAAGGAAGGAGATCAGTAGTATACATCCTTTTGTTCAAAATATAGTTGGCAATAATATAGTTTTGTCAAGTTATGAAGTGATTCTTCATAGCTCTCAAAGCCACATGTGTTATACAGTATGTTATAGTATAGCAAAACTTCAGATTTTTTAAGTAAAACAAATAAATTGGGGTGTTGTATTGCATCTTTAATCTGGAAGGATATTTTATCAGTAGTAATTGCAACTGAAAATTTAAAAGCTAAATAGGAAAATTAGCAGTTTTTAAAAAATTGAAAAAGAAATTCCTGGAAGCTAACTGTGTCATATTAATAGTTTATACTTGTGGTGGTAGTAGGGCATACTGTGTGATCAGTGACTAATACATTCCATAGAACTGCAGAGAAAATGAGATCATTAGCTAATAAAATGGTTTAAATTTGTATTGGTGAATCAAGTGGATGCCAGATTTATTTTTTTTTAAATGTACCCATGGAGGCTGCTATTTTGTGGATTAAAAATTAATGTTATTTGTTTTAGGAGGGATTGTCATTTTCAACAGTAAAGTCAAAAATTTCAAAGTGTTATTGTTTATGTATAGTTTCTTGTTAAACAGGTGGGTAGATTTTGGTTATGATAGCATTGTAGTCCTTTTTGCACTGATTCCAAAATGTAATTTTATAAAGTTTTAACAAGTAAGATCCATAGATGTGATAAAAAAGTAATATAGCTTTACCTGTGCATGTACAGGGTGTACCAGAAATCAAGTCCCAATCAAAATATGTTTTATTAATTTGTTTTTCAGAGAAAATGGTACTGTACTTAGAATTGTTCAAAGTTTAGGCAGCAAACAAGTAAGGAAGTGTTTAGAAGGAAATGGCAACCAACTTAAACATTTAATGTAATTTATATAATAAATTCTCTGTGGGGTCTGACTTTTGGTGCATCCTTTTATAAAGGTGGCTAAAAGAAAGATATACGACCTGAAAGTGATATAAAGGATGAACATTTGAATAAAAATAGAAACATTTTTTTTTAATTTTAGGGTAGTTACTAAGAGTTTAACTTACTTCATTTACAAAAAATGAAACCAGAAGACCTTCCAGTATAATTCTATGAATATGAAAGTGGCTGTTATTAGAAGAATAAGATATGATGCCTACAAAGAGATCATTAAAAGGATATAGTTCAATGTTATTACTGAGGTTAGAGGTTGCTTAGCTTTAATTCTTTTAGGTTTTACTTTAGTTGGTATCTGTAATAAAATATTATTTACATTCAGGGAAGAAGTGCTACTTCTTTGAGATTGTAACCCATGACTGAAGCCTTTGATTTCTGTGAAAATCATACATCTTTTCTCAGTTCTTTTCCTTTTCATACATGCTTTATTATATGGATTAAAACTGTCAGGTGAGGACTACAATATAGTGTGGTCTATAATAGGTGTGGGGTAAAATATGGATGATCAATAGATGGCAGTAAAGAGTTTCTTTTTCTGTAACTCTTTGTTGCAATCTAGAGGTTCAGATTTTTTGCAGCTAAATATAATATGTTCCCATGTTTGAGCCCACTCCATGGCAGTAAAGAAGGTGAGGTGGATTTCTTTCTTATTGCATCAGTGGACTGTTGTCCAGTGGCCCAGTATAAGATTACTAACTCCATTTTAGGGAGGAGCCATCAGTTATCCTGCCCAGCCACTGTGACCAGTTTGCACAGCAATTAGGTAAAAAAGTCGTTCAGATTCACTGCAGTCTTGACTCTGCATGGATAGAGTCTATAGTGGTCACCAGAGTATAATGTTGCCCTATTATCTAGGATTGTTTTTGTCTGTGAGCTCTGAGAAGGTGTATAGGATGCTGTCTAGACTATCCTCTGCCACAACCTGGTGCATCAATTGTGTCCTTACCTGCTACAGGAGGACCTAGCATTAGTAACTCATGCTCTCATCACCACTTGCACAAATTACTGCAATGCACTTTACATGGACCTACCTTTAAAGATTACCCCATAATTACAGTTAGTCCAGAATGTGGTGGCCTATATCTTAAGTGGCTCCTAATGTTGGGAGCTATCTGTCTATTTAGCTAGCTAGCTAGCATGGCCACCCATACTAGCCCAAGTGACTCTGGGCGGCAAATAATTTTCTTAAAAAATTAAAACAATTAAAATAATACAAACATTAAAATACATAGCAGCTGAGAATAAAGCACACATCATAATGACTAAATTAACCACAAAACAGGTCCCTGCACACACTCGGGGCCCCAGGCCCTGCCCCCAGGTGTTTAAGGACTTTAAAAAAGCCAACAGGGTTGGGCCATCCTGATCCCCGGAGAGAGAATGTTCCATAGGGTGGATGCTATGGTAGAAAAGGCGTGTCTTCTAGGCTCCGCCAACCAGCATTCCTTAGCTGATGGGACCCAAAGCATGCCCATCCTGCCTGACTGGATTGGACAGGTAGAAACAACTGAGGAAAGTTGGTCTCTCAAGTAACTTGGTCCCAAGCCATGAAGGGCTTTAAAGGTGACAGCTAGCACCTTTAATTGCACCTGGGGCACACTGGCAACCAATGCAGCTCACGGAGTAGAAATGTTACACGCATCAAGTAACCGGCGCCGTTTACTACCTGTGCTGTAGCATTCTGAACCAGTTGAAGCTTCCAAATGCTCTTCAAGGGCAACCCCATGTAGCAGATGGGAGGTCACAAGAGCCTGAGTGACAGTGAGCCATGTCTCCTGGTCCAGGAAACGCTTCCTAACCACGGCTGCCACCTGCTCTTTGAACAGGAGCTGTTGAGTCCAGGAGGACCTCCAGATTGGACACTGGTCTGTCTGAGGCAGTGCTACCTCATCCAAGACCAATGATGGAAAGTCCCCGGCACCAGAAGATCAAACACCCAAAGCCACTCAGTCTTGCTTGGGTTGAGCTGGAGCCTGTTGTACCCCATCCAGGCCTCCACAGCCTCCAGACACTGGGACAGGACAATATTATACCTATATTGTGGAACTTGCACTGTTACTGATTCAGTTCTCAGTACAATTCGAAGTGCGGGCATTAACTTATAAAGCCCTTCATGGGTTGGCACCTGGGTACCTAAGGGACTGCCTCCTTCAACTGGATTCGGCCTGGCCTGTTAGATCATGTGGGGAGGGGCTCTTCATTGTCCCACATTTCTGGGATGTCATGGGAGCCAAAGTTAGAAAGCACTGGTTCTCTGTAGCAGCACCAACTTTATGGAATAAGCTCCACACTGAGATCAGACTGGCCAATGGATATCAGGGTGAAGCTTTAAATACATAAAAATAATACCACAACAAATGGGAGACTCCAAAGCAAGAGTGGACACTTTTAATGCCATGGTTATACCAGCAATAATCTAGGATAGGATAGGATAGGATAGGATAGGATAGGATAGGATAGGATAGGATAGGATAGGATACTTTATTGTCATTTCACTATACAGTACATACCAAGTGCATAATAAAATGAAATTCCTTCACAATTGACTCACAATTAGACCTGACTAAATACAGTTTAAAATACCATGGTAACTATACAATGTACATTTTTACCATCTGGCAGCAGATTACATTTTGCATTCTATAAAAACATTTAACATCTCTAGCTGCGAAGTGTGGAATCTAAGAAAATCAGAAGCAGAGAAGCTTCAAATTATGCAGCATATGGTGGAGAGGTAAAGATCAAATCTGAAGTGTAAAAGTTCATCACAAGACTTTTTTTAGATGGCATCAAAATACAGTAGCATTAATATGGAAATACAACTGGGTAGGGCATGTTATACACAAGCCTTACAACAGATATGTCCAGAAATGACATATTAGTGGCAGTATAACTTCATATACCAAAAGGTTAACCCCCAAAAGGTCAGAGAGACAAATATAGAAAAACCTGGAAATACAGAAAAACCTGGAAAGAAGAACCAGAAAAAGCTGGAATACTATGGCAATGGACTGTATTAATACAAGCATCTATTGGCATAATTGCTTTGGGAGGTGAACCTACCCAAAAGAATATGATGTTCAAAATGTCAAAATATTCCTTTTCTTCTATGATTTTCTTGCCCGCGGTAGAAAGATTGTTACTCTTCTGATGGTGAAGTGACCCATTCCAGGCCTGATTGTTCAGTGATGAAATTTCCACTCTGATGTTGCTGTCTTTGATTAATCGTTCTGATGTTCTGTGTACCAATAATATATATTTCTTTGCAATACCAAATTTCCCTTTTCTGTCCAGGCACATCAGTAGCTGGATGTCCTTTCTCCTTTAATCCAGCCACAATGTAAAACATAGTGCTATTTCTACTTGAACTTTGTTCTTCCCCTTCCAACCTGAAGAGCTCATCTTCCAATATCAAGTTGATGTCCTGGTTGTAAATGGCCATTTATTTGCTTGGCAGAATATTTGAGTGGGATGCCATCTTCTTCTTCAGTAGATTGTGTTTGGTCTAAGCCCTTGTCTATGCTGGCTGGGGAATTCTGGGAGTTGAAATCCATACCTCTTAAAGTTGCTGAAGTTGAGAAAAACTAGTATAGTTCACAGTGTCATTGAGATGTGGAAGCCTCTTTACCACTTCAGAATAATGATCCGTGAAAAAGTGTTATACACAGAGAAATTAAAAGTAACATTTTAAAAACAAAATTAATGTTCATCTATATCTTTGAAAATGTGTTGCATTCTTATGAGTACTATCAGTGTTTAAGGATCTGTGAAAATATGCATATGTATATGCACATCTTTTCCAGACCCTTTTCAAATTTTAATTGCAATGTTTCCTTTCAGAATTTTTTTTTTAAAGTATTTGTGTGAGAGTGAATAAAGCAACATGGGAACGGAGGAATCAGAAAAGTTACTTCGAATAATAATTATCATATGGTTAGTAAAATGTGATAGTTTCCTTTATGGAACTCCATTTTATACCAAAGATTGCTGAGCCAACTGTAAACACAAGATGCAAACAAAGAAAGTTCTATTTCAAACCTGATGATTTCTTCCATTAAGAATCGGGGTAGATTAATTTTTTTTTCTGTCCTTTTTCTGTCCTTTTTTTTTTAAAACAGGTGCTGAAACTAATTTAGCAAATACAATAAATAAGGGTAGCTTTGAACATAAAAATAAAGAAATGATATGAATGGCCACCGCCAAATGTAATGTGGGTGGGTGTTTCCTGAGCTTTCCTGTGCAACTGTGCCAAAGTTCCACACTCCTGACCTGTTACACATCCCACTGTTACAGTTCAGGTCTCTCTTCAGAAATAGCTGCCAGTAAGTGCTAAATTGTGGCAAATGGTCTCCTTGGATGTGCAGAGAGAAAAAAGAGACCACCAAACCTATTTTCACTTTTGACCTCAAATAATTTCAACATTGTTTTCGTAAAAGGATGTCAACTGCTGTGCTACCCAGCTGCATAAGTTTAATTTATATTTTGTGACTGATTTGAATGGTTTTGAAGAGTAATCTAATTTCTTTAAATTGGTTTAACTCTAGGAAATAAATATAGCTAGAGAATCAAATCTTTCCAGAAGTATAAATGAGAACAAAGCTAAATGCAAATATAAGGGTATCCAGCTAATTAACAGTGCTGTTTTGAGCTTTTCTGTGTATCGAAAGTAAATAATTGTAATTGCATTTAAATGTCTTTGGTGAAAAATATAAATACATTGCATTCAGCAGGCTAGTACATTTGCATTTTTCTTTTATTAGGTGTGAAAACTAAGAATCCTCTGCCGAGTCTTGAGGGCTCAGTCCAAAATGTTGAATTGAAGTACTGCAGTACATCGTTGGTCAAATGTGCCTCTGGGACCATGGGATCAATAAAAATTTGTGCTAAAGCCCCAGGTATGTGCAGCTGGACCATGTAAAATTTTATAGCCTGTATAGGAGAGCAGGCCTTGCTTTTCACAAAGACGATTACTGAAACAAGAATGTAGTATTGTTCCTATGAATCAAATCTATTTTTTATTTCTCTTTTTGAAACCAAATTTGGATGATGAATACTTCTATTACTGCTAAGGAGCTGTACCTTGGTAATTACATATTGTAGAAAATTTTAGCTCTGTAAAAGCTAAGCATAAAAAATTAAAATTATATCTGAATGAACTTACTTTCAGCTGCAAGTGGCTGATGAAGTGATTTCTGAACATTCATTATTGTTTCCATTAAAATGCTTAAATATTCAATATTAAGTTTTTATTTAAAATGGAATGGATTCTATTCCCATGTTAACTTACATTGTTTACAACTTCAGAATAGGAGACTTGATTGATCATTGCTTGGATTTTTTGGGATGTATTCTCTCTTCCTCCAAATATGCTGTCATAGGTAGGGGTCCTTCCAGTTAACTCTGGATAGAATCGGAGGACATGGAGAGTGTAGGGAAGAAAACTGATGCAGAAGAGGAGGTCAATGAGTTTTATTATCAATTTCAGTTTGAAATTGACAGAACATGCAAGCAGGTTGTGCTCCTTGTGATTGGAGACTGGAATGACAAAGTTGGAAATATTGAGGAAAATGGATTATATGGCTTAGAAAACTGAAATGAAGCTGGAGAATAACTTATCAATTTCTTCCACTCCAATGATTTCTTCATAGCTAACACTGTCTTCAAATAACCAAAAAGGACACTTATATACATAAGCAGATGGAGTACAGAGAAATAAAATGGACTTTGTGATTGCTAAAAGTAGGTGGAGGAGCTCAATTATAGCATCAAAGACATGGCCAGGTGCTGACTGTGGAGTTGCTCACATGCAAGTTCAGCTAAAGAAGAAAGCCAACCAATTTCCATAATATGATCTGGAGCCTATACTCACCATTTTCAAGGAGAACATCAAGAATCACTTTGAAATCCTGAACCTCATTGAGAACCAGAGGAATTATGGAATGAACTTGAAGAAGTTGTTAAGAATGAATGTGAAAAGACCGCCAAAGATAAAGAAACGGAAGTAAGCAAGCTGGATGTCAGAACAAACAGTGGAAATTGCCAAGAAGAGAAGCCAAGAAAGACAAAAATCTGAGAAAGGAACCTAGTAAAGAGTTTCAGAGAGTTGTTAGAAGAGTCAGGAAGCAGTGTTATGACATCTGTAAAGACAGTGAAGATGGAAACAGAATGGAAAAACAAGGAAAGTTTTCCAAAAGACCCCTGAACACAGAAGGAGGTTCCAATCTCAGATTGACTCAAAAAAGATCAAACAAAGATGGAAGATGTATACTGAAATTTTGTACAGTAAAGATGTTAACAACTAAGATACCTTAGAAGATATTCCCTACTTACAAAAACCTCTAGTACTAGAAGATGAAGTTAAATCAGCACTCTGGTCATTACAAAGTTAGAAGGCTATGGGAACTGATGGAATACCCCCAGAAATATGGCAAGCAATAGGAGAAGGATAAATAAAGGTTCTAACCAAGCTATGCTAGCAAATCTGGAGAACAACACAGTGGCCAACAGATTGGAACCTATATTTCAATACCCCCCCCCCAAAAGGAGACTTAACAGAGTGTGAAAACTATCATACAGTATTCTAAATTTTGCATGCTAGCAAAATGCTGCTTAGGATCATCCAAAACAGATTGGATTGGATCATCCAGCAATTTCCTGCATGGAAAAAAAATATGCCAGATGTTCAAGCTGGGTTTAGAAAAGGCCAGGGAACATGAGGCATTATTATTGATGCATGCTGGATATTTGAAAAAGCCAGAGAATACCAAAAAGAAAGTATGTGCTTCATTGATTACAGAAAGTCCTTTGATTGTGTCAATCACATCAAGCTGTGGAATGTGCTTAGAAAAATGGGAATCCCAACATCTTGTCCTCATGTGAAACCTATACACATGTCAGGAAGCAACATTACAGAGAATACATGGCAAAGTATGCTCTTGGTGTGATGTTGGTTATTTGACCACTTCTGAGGAGGGTAACAGTGGTGTTGAATTGCCTCCATTTGTACAGCCTGCCTTGCAGCAGACTGGTGGAGTCCAAACTCTTTGGAAATAGTTTTGTAACCATTTCCAGCCTGGTGATCATCAACAACTGTTTTTCAGAGATCCTCAGAAATCTCCTTCATTCAGGCCATGACATACTTCCACATATCTGTGTTGTGAAGATCAGACTTTAAAAGTGAATACCCAGAATTCTGTTCTTTAAATAAGGCAGGACCTCTCACACTCAAATCTGATTATCATCCCATTGATTGAAATACCTGACTCTAATTTCCCCTTCAAATGGTCTGATAATCCTAGAGGTTCACATCCTTTTGCCACACACAAACAGGTAGCTTTGGATCAATTTTCCCAGTGAATAAATGAACAATATAATGATTTTGAGTAATTTGTTTAATTGGCTTCTCTTTATCTAGAAATATTGAAAATTCAAAAGGGTGTGCAAACTTTGAAGCACCACTTTACTCTAAAATAGTTATTTGTATTTTAAGGAAGCTTTGAATTGTAATTCACTTTATATTTCCATAGAATATATTTCACATAGTTCATTATTGAAATATTACACTTCAAATGTATTTGAATGTGTTTCAGATCTTTGCAGAGTTTCTTCCTGTGCATTTTTATTTAGTGCATGTTTCTGAATGAAATGCTGCAATCATTTTTCACCTACGCATCATAATTTGCTGTTGCTTAATTAATAAATGATATGTTTAACACATTATTACTATTAACATAGGCTTACGTCAAATGCCTTATTTTGGTATTGCTGATAGAAAAAGGCTATAATATCTGATTTATTTATTGTAATATATGATGCTATGATTATATTCTGTTCAACATCTCTTCCTTGAATCTCTGATGTTGCTTTAACCCTCTGTCCAGGTGATGGTGGAAAGGAGAAGCGTATCCCCTTAATACAAGGTCCATCCGATACCAGAGACCTACACAGCAGCAAATGGCTCAAGGAAAGCAGAAAGCCAGAGTCTCTCTTTGCTCCTGATTGGTTCGCTTTCACTGTTCAGATCCCTCAGTGTAAGGATTACAGTTACAGTTCTGGTGAGTGTCAAATTCTTGGGGAAAAATGTATCTAGAAGGAGAGGGAAGAGTTTTCTGAGAATCTGAGAGGGCTTCAAGAAAAACAGATGTTTTTCAGAAACTGAGATCTACTGCAATCTCAGTGGAAAAGTTGAAATTGGAGCCCACTTTGGCCACCTCTTTTTCTTTCATTCAGCCAGGATTAGACATCATCATCATGTGGTATTTGCATCTATCTTTCTAACTTTGTGCCACTTTATTTATTAAGCCCATGATAGACAGATTGCTTACCAATTAATACTTTGATATGGACTATACCAGAAATAATTCTTCCTTTGTGATATGTGGCTGATACATAATCTTTTAACTTATTTTCATGAAGAGTTTGTTAATTTAAATCAGTATTTTTCAAACTTGGCAACTTTAAGATGTATGGACTTCAACTCCCAGAATTCCCTAGCCAGCACTGGCTGGGGAATTCTGGGAGTTGAAGTCCATACATCTTAAAGTTGCCAAGTTTGAAAAACACTGATTTAAGTGAATGAAATATTTTTAGGAACAGTTGAGAATACTGAACAAATTCTGATTAGATATTTTGCTCACACTGTTACTATGGCTACATAACTTTAAGAAATTGAATGGGGATTTAAAGAAACACTTAACCCATTTTCCTTATAATATCTTAAAGAGGAAATGCCATAGAATATTCTTATTGGAACTGAACCAATACGAAACATGGAGGGTGGAATCTAAGAGTTTTAATTGGCTGGAATAAATCAGAATTTAGTTAAGTTTCACATTCATTATATAGGTGGCCCTCTTTATTTGCTGGGGTTTTGTTCAAACTGAACAACCATGGATAATGAAACCATGGATAATGGGATGTTGAAAAGATATACTTCACACATAATGGAAAGGCCTGTTTGCCATTTCGTTCATGTGTAAAATATATAAAAACATTTTAAAAATCCTCCTCCAAACAGAACCTTATACCAAAAATCATGGATATTTGAGACCCTTTACCATAGATAATGAAGTCTGGTCTGTATATACTAACCACCAACTCACAAAACAGTGGGTAATGGAACCACAGATAACTAGGGCCACCTGTATTTTGTTTGCAGTTCATTATGTTGTTAAATATTGGATATTGAAAGCTGCCTCCACTATTTTTGTAAGGAACAACTTATCAATTCAGTGAAGAAATACAAGACAAAGACTTGTGTTCTTGCCAATTCATTTAAACATCAGATGTGGTTTAAAGGCAGTTACACTTAGTCCACATGCTTCTATATTTCATAGTTCAAAATTAGCTTAATCTCTCCCCCCTCTGTTCTTTTAAAGGGTAGAATAGACCAGAAAGGATATAAACACAATTTTACAAATTTGTAAATGTTTGAAAAAAACGTTTCATCTCCAGAAAGAATTTTATAATAAAGTGATAAGCCAATTGGAAAAAAAAAACAAATTGAGAGCTTACAAAGAATGTTCTTATTCTTCCTGACTCGCTTTACAACATCTCAATCCTACTCTGCATCCCTCAAAAAGAACCCCCCTCCAATCTGGCTAGTGCAGTTGTAGAGAGCAAGATGTTGCTGGCAGCAGCCCCAGGAACCATGACCAATGCCGAGGGCGCTTAGTAAAATTTAGATTACAAGATTCCTGGTCTAGTAGGAGGTCCTGTTATAAAAATGATTTTATTCTTGCTTCAGATTGAAGGTTATGTTTCTTTAGCAATTGGTCATTTAAATTTGTTTGCAAATCTGAAAACTTATATAGGATAATTAAAAATTAGTGAATCTATAGGCTGAAATCTACAGGCTGAAATTAAAGAACAGCATTATAGTTTCCTGTAATTTTTTTTTCAATGCAATAAGCATATTTTTCAAAGAAATACTTTCTTTTTAAAATATTTATGGGAAATGCAATTGTTTGATTTAATTATAGTTTTAAAAAGTTTTGGTACGGTAGGATATTTCATCTGCGACCTATTTTCTTCTCCCAAAATATATTAAGAGCAACTCCTTTACTGAAGTCTGCAGAAACATAAATTACAACAGCAACAATGTTATTTGATACCTCCATATGTTGCAGAGGTTAATTTTGTTCAGTGAGGTTAATTAGAAAGGAAGAGATGGGCATAAAATCCAGGGTAGCTGACTCAATCTTTTTTTCTCTCTTGAGTGTTGAAGTTTGGATAAAATGAAATTGTCATTTTTTTCTGTTCAACTTTTGATCAAAGATGTGATCAAATCTAATGGAGTTTGGTCTGCAAAAGAATGATTTTATGTCACTAGGTTATACAGTACATAACACTTACACACATACAAACACACACACGCACAATTGTAAAAATACTTTATCTTGGAGATTTTAATAAATACAAAATCAGCCAAATACATTATAGTAATTAAAGACAATTCACATTTATGGTTTGGGCATAAAGCATAAAAATTATACTCATCTATCTTGTTACATTTCCTCTTCTCTCCCTGAGGATTTAACTCCATACTTTATCTGTAATTATTGCTGGTTTTCTATCACGTTCCCACTGGATTTCTGCTCCAAAAAAGAAAGAAAGAAAAATCTTATCCTTCTGATGACAGAACTTGCTTCAATGATTTCATGCTCTTAGCATTTTTGTTCACGGGAATTAGGAGCAAAATGTAACTGCAGCTGAACATAGCATCTATTTTTGTAATGTTGAAGTTTATACTTTGTTATTGGAGCTAAATGAAGAGATACAGGTGTTCTCCAGCTTAGTCTGTTGGGATTTCTTGATGTTTAAGGCTTGCATGTGCTTCCAGAGTCAAACAGCAGCTGTGAGACAAGGATTTATGCTTTTCTCAGAACTTTGGGATTTTAAAATGTTACATTTAATCACAAGCTCAGAAAGAGAGCAAATGTTAAAGATGTTACATATACAAGTTGGAGATTGATCTCTTTTCCATATGAGCTAGTTGTGGGAATAGAGGGAACTAAATTGTCTTTAATCTTAATATGAATAATTTTATAAGGATTATGGTATCTTCCACAACATGATCATCAGGATATTTCTACTGTGGCACAGACTAATTTTAACCCTTTCTCATTATCCCATATATTCACTTTATTTTATTTTTGAGTGCCTAGTATCCAAAAAATCATTATAATGCACTATTTTGGATAATGTTATATATTGAATTGTATTTAATTCAACTGGGAACATGGTCAAACCCCAAATTAAAAATGTTTAAGCTCCACTGAATTTAAGTAGTTAAGCAGAAATTGATCTGTTCCCCCCCAATCAGCTGAGTTTAATATATTTTGTAATATGAAGGGACATTTAAAAAGCATTGAAATTATTACACAAAACTTGCTAGTTATAATTATAATTTGATGAGTACAGTGGTACCTTGGGATACAAACGCCTCTGCTTACGAATTTTTTGAGATATGACCAGCTCCGGCCCCAAAAATTTACTTCGACTTGCGAACTCCGCCTCGACTTACGAATTGGATCCGCGGCCATTTTCCCTGCTGCCACGCGGTCGCGGCTTCCTGTGGGCGAGATCGCGGTAGCAAGGAGACGTTTGGTGAGGCTTGTGGTGTGTTTTGTGGCGTTTGGAAGGTTTTTGGTGTGCTTGTCAGCATGTCATTTCTGGAGGGTTATGCAGCGCAGGAAAAAACAACTGACTTTAGACAGGTTTTTCCCCAGAACTGAGCCTGCAGCTAAGAGGCAAAGAAGAGAGGAAACCCCTGAAGGAGATCTCCCCGATGTCCCTTTGGAGGGGGACTCTCCCTCCAAACAATAACTGCCTCCCCACCCCATTCTCCCTCTTCATACTGTGCTGTACTGTACTTTTTTTCATGTTTTTGAGGTTTAAAAATAAAATGCATATGTTTCAGAACTGTTTAGCCGTATTTACATTGAACCTTATGGGGGAAATTTACCTCGGGGTGCGACCAAATTCAGAGGGTGGATTAGCCATATTTACATTGAACCTTATGGGGAAATTTACCTCGACTTGTGACCAAATCAAGTTGCTACCAGAGTCACGGTACGGATTAAATTCGTAACCCGAGGTACCACTGTATATTGTCCATTCTCCTTCAGGAATATAATATGATCTTCTAAATGGCGTTTCTGTCTCAGGAAGGTTTATAAATTCAAATGTCAGTGTGTCAAAATAGATTGATAAAGCATTTCCTAAAGCCAGTTGGCACCCAAATATTCCAGTAATAATGGAAAGTGAACCGAGCATGCTAAAATAATAAAAATGGTAACGACAGCATTAACTGTATCCAGAGATCTAATGGAATGGATAGGAGTAATGCTCAGTAATGATACTTCATGCAGAATCTTTTTCCTACCGATGGGGAGGACCTTCCACCGTTTTCCACACAGAGGATCAGTCACACTCTGGAGGAAAAGTGCCTTATGATGACCTTAATTGGCTCAGGGAGTAATTTTCTAAACTAACATAGCACCAGCTCCTGATGACAGGGTTTAATTATAATTTTTTAAGGAAAACATTCCCTGAAATCCCTAACATGAAATGTTAAACAAAAACATTCAAACTGTCATTTTTGGGTCATTATGTATGGTACATGGTACATTACTGAATTAGGCTGTATATTTTGGAGTTGCTATTAGAGACGTTTATGGGGAGAAGAAACTTTTTTTCTGATTATGTGCAGGTTCTTCTCCTGCCAGATCCTGTGGGTGAGGTCATAGATCTGTATTTATGATGTAATATTCTGTTCCTATGGAAATGGTCATTTAGCAGATTTAGCATTTTAAATTTATAAGAATTAAATTGGGGTATCAGAAGTAATGAGACCAAATATTGTACTTTAAAAATAGAAGCTTGCCAATCTTGCCAATTTAGAAAGAATAGCAGAGTTAAGATTTATATTATAGCTATTCAAAAGATTTAGCTAATGCAAGGAATTCTAATATCTTTTAAAATTGTTTTTACAAGTATTATGTTTTTGCTACTGTGTAAATGGGGTTTGGATGCTTCTAAGAACGCTCCTCCCCCCACATAATAGACCTACTTCTGCATTTGCATGGTTTTAAAAGCCCATCACAGTTTTAGAATGGTTTTATAGCTACCTGTAGCAAGTTGAAAGCAATTCCTTTCTTGTGCTACACCTGTTACTCTACTGTTCTCTATTTATAGGAATATATTATATAATCCTAATATAAACTTCTTCCAAAGGTACAAGTATGGAATTAGCCTGATTTTAATTTAAATTTAATGTTTCAATTCTGAGACTAATTCCACAAGAACTCTGGGTGGCCTTCAGTTAAAAGAGAATGAAAAAGAAACAACATATATCAAGGAAAGAGAATACAACTGACTGGAAGACTGACCCCATAACACAAGAAGACCAAAAAAGATTCCGAACCAAAGGGGCTTTACCACCATCCTAACCCAAGGCCTGGGATAACAACCAGGTTTTAAACAATTTGCAAAAAAATCAGTAAAGTGAGAGCAGTATGGATCTCCAAGGGGATACCATTCTGTCAAGAGCCATCACCAAGAAGGCACGTTTCCTGAGTTCCACTTGATGTCATTGCTTAACTGACAGGACACAGAGTGTGTCCAGTCTAGCCGACCTCATTGGATGGGAGGAAACACAGAAGCAGGTAGCCCCTCAAGTTGCCAGGCCCTATGTTGTGAAAGGCTTTATAGGTGATAACTGGCACCCTGAACTGCACCTAGATGCCAGCTGGCAGCCAGTGTAACTTGTAAAGCAATAGGGATGCACATTCCGTGTCATAGCCATCACTGCATGCACCCTTGCATTCTGAACCAGCTGTAGCTGCTGAGTGGCCTTCAAAGGCAACTCCATGTAGAGTGCTTTACAATAGTCGAATGAGCGACCGAAGAACTTTCTGGTATAGGAACAGACACAACTGGTGCACCAAGTGAACCTGTGCAAAGGTTTTCTTGATCATAGCTGCCACCTGCTCTGTACTGCAGTTTTCTGTAATGGGTAGGTCTGTGCTTTATGAGACCACAGTTGTATTTTATCTTCTCTCAAGAATTACTGGGCTTTCAAAAATCTCATAGGAGCAGGCGTATACCTATTGAAAATAAAATATTTTAAGTTCTTCCTATGATAATTGTTTACTTATCTTCTTGATTTCTTTCTTGCTTTTTGATTCAAAAGAACCCCTAAAGCAATTTACATTAAATAATAATTGCAACTGTAATTATATTTCAAGATTCTTTTTATCCTTTTGATACATAGCTTTCATCTAAAGCAGTATGTTCCTTCTTATTTCATTCCTGGATTGCTTGCATTTAAGCGATCTGTTGCTTTGCTGCTAGCTCCTGCTGCAAGTCACATTTTTTGTTGTACCTTTTTTCAGGCTTATGCAAAAAGTGAGGGTCTCCTCTCTGAATCACAGAGAGTTGTGCTTGTATGAGATTCAGAGTGCTTCTTCTGAGTCTCCACAGTCCTAGTTCATATAAGGTCTGGGTAAGTTGGGCAACTTTACTAGAAAAAAGAAGCAGGAAGAAATAGACATGCACATTACAGATGTTAATTGGAGCTGCAGATAAATACTATTGTAAGGTTGCTTCAAAAATTCTTCTGTGCTTTTTTCTCTCCAGAGTTGCAGTTATTAGAGGAGCAGAGCTGGAATTTTCTGTTTCATTTTCCAATAATTGAGACACTATTTGAATACATTATTTAAACCCGTGATTGCTGTCTAGACTAGCTTTACATATTAGAGTAAGCTATATTGTGGTTTGTTTGGCTTACCATGTTATATGAACCCAGCTGCTTTGGATTGTAAATCATAATTTATAACTTTTTGTAATTTATGTAGTCTTTCTCCGTTTTCTTTATGAGATTGATTTGGACTATTAGGGAAATTTTTCCCACTTACCTGTTCTGCTATCTAAAAAAAGATATTATTTCAAACTGCCTGTGGAGGGCTTTCTACCTCTACCCTCCATGGCTGTGAAGGGCTCCTTTTGAAAATGTGTCAAATGCAGCAATAAACTTTCACTCTCAAATAGAGTCCTTTCGGCCTCTTATGTTTGGATGCATAGCATTTAGTTGATCCATGTCAACACTGCCAAAATTTCGTGAAGCAGGCATGCTGTATTTTATCTTCCCACCTTAGAGCCTTACTCTGGGAATGGCTTACAGATAGTGACAATAGCTAAGTTGGCACCAGCTTTAATACAATCAAACATTAAACAACTCTCAACTTCAGTAGCCTTGACACCAGAAATGTCTGTTACAGATTCCTGAGTCCAGAGAAGGGGGAAACATGAGAAAGAAATTCAGAGTAACTCCACTTATATTTAATTATGCTAAGTATAGGTTGAGGTACAGAATTACTTTGGCAGGCTTTCAAGATTCTCTTACAATACCCTACTAGCAATAAAGATATTTCCGATAATCCAAGTCGGATAGGATTTGCAACAGATATCAACTAACTTCCCCAAACCTTTATATCTGCCTCAGAAGGGGATATAATGGAGTAATCTATTGGCGCTAAGTCTCCACTTAAAAACCCTCTCTCCCTCTTCAGAGTATGGATACTGAATCCTCTGCTTGATCCAGACACAACTAGATCAGATTGCTTGTAGTATTTGATCCACTTTGCCTTGCAGAGTGACCCAGACTGAGCAAGTAGTGATTGTTCTCCATCCTGTTCACCACCATAAACAGCATTTAGTAGCTATTACATTATGATTGATCCTGTCATCAGAATCATCTGTTCCAAAGACAGTGCCCCTCTATGACTCCAAATTACCACATGTGCCTGGAGCCATTTTTTACAGTCAAGGAAATTTTGTGTTGAGTCCAGCAAGAGTCTCAGTTCTTTACTATCAAAATCACACCTGCCTGTCAAATCTGACCAGTTGCAAGAAGAACTGGTATCTAGTTTTTGTTCTTGGCTCTTCCCTTTCCATTTGTATGTTGGATAAGGTTATGACATTTTTCAGTATCATTCTCCTTCCTTGATGAGGCCACTGTTGATCCAGAAGTTGGAATATCCCCTTCAGAGGATACCAAATAGTATACTAAATGATCAGAGTTCTAGGTTTAGAGATCAGATGACCTGCTTCAATATACAGGTAGCCCTCAGTTAATGACCACTCATTCAGTGACTGTTGGAAGTTATGACAGCGCTGAATGGGTGGTACTTACAACTGGTCCTCAAAGTTTTGGCTGTCCCAGCACCTCCATGGTCACATGATCACGATCTGGGCATTTGGTAGCTGGCTTGCACTTACGATAGTTGTAGCATCCCACGTCATGTGATTGCCATTTGCGAGCTTCCCTGTTGGCTTCCCACAAGTAAAGTCAATGAGGAAGCCGGCAGGGAAGGTTTCAAGTTGCTCTGGTAAGTTGCTCGGACTCCCGTAGCTTTTTCCCTGAGGAGTCTGGCTACGGTGCCTGCAACAGCCACTGCACCCCCCCCACCTGGCAGCAGCCACCCCCCTCCCTGCCATGCTTGCACTGTGCCATGCCGACAGTCCACGCAACCTTGCACATCCAACAGCAGCCATGCCTGGCACTGCTTGCTCGACACCTTGATGGCCACCCACACACCCTCGTATATCTGGCAGCATTCATTCCCAGGCTTGCTGCGATTGCACTACGCCTCAACAGCCACCTGCACATCCTCCCCCACCCTCCCTCACCCAGCAACAGCCACTCCTGGCCCTGTCGCACTTGTGCCATGCCTGTCACCTACATGGCCACCTGTGCACCCTCCCCCAGTCAGCAACACCCACTTATCTGCCCGCTGGCTTGCTTGTGAGCTGCCTGGGACTTGCAGCTTCCTGCTGGCTTCCCCATTGACTTTGCTTGTTGGAAGCTGGTAGGAAGTTGAGAGGAGGTCCTCACTTAATGACCCGTGATCCTCACTTAGTGACGGCAGTGGGGAGTGCCAGGATTGCTGTTGCTAAATGATGCAGTTATATGACGTCGTGCTTTATGACTGCATAGCATAGTGACGGAAACTCCAGTCCCAATCGCCGATGTAACCAAGGACTATCTATATGATGTTTCAATTCCAGGCTCTTTGTTCAGATAACCTGTGTAGTTATTCCTTGACAGCACCAACCTATAAACAACCAAGGATTGATTAAATAAAAGCCAGCATCCTTGCCATCTCTATCAAGGATATCAAATATCTCTAGGCCATGGTGATGACTAACTGGCAGGACGTTGGTAAAGAAAGTTTGCTCAGGCTGAGTCCAGTCCTTTGTTCCATTTTGTGGGAAGGAATATGGACAGTGCAGAGGTTTTACAGCCTCTGTGGAGAGGGGGTAAGAAATATAAACCTAGAATTAATTGGTTAAAAGGAAATGCAGGAAATATGATAGAGTGGTTTGGGATCCTGTGTGTGTATGTATAGTTCTTCATTGTCAGAGTTGATAGTCACCTTATTTGGCCACTAAATCACTACTCTTTAGCTGAGTCATGTGATTCATTGAGAATGCTGCAGTTACTGAGTTCCTGAACTAATGAGCTTGACATTCTTTGTTGGTGTCTGTTATTTCATTATAGTATAAGTGACACAAGGAGGACCATAATGGAAAATGCATTCTATTCTAATAGATCAAGAGTAAGACAATAAGATGGATTTGAGCGGTAACGTATGATCCATCAATATCTTATTTCACTGGATAACAACTTATCAAGCCTGGAATAAAATCATATTTTTCTAGGACAAATTTGTGTTAATTCTCTGACATTTGAAAAATTATATTGAAAGAGATGTAGCCAGACTATATCAAGAAGAAGCAGATAAACACTGTCAAAGCCTGTGCCGACTGTGTCTCAAGAATCATGGCCAGAGAGAGAGTTTTGTGTTGCCATGCTTAGTTCTTTGGATCTCAGTAAAGATCCAAGCCATTAAATCAAGGATCTTGATTTTGGAGGAGAAAGATTACTTCGCATGAAAATAAAGAATGAGGTGGCCCAGGTGCAGAGACACTGGAATATAGCTCATCATGCTGTGACCTCTGTGTTTTCCATATCATAAATAACAGGCTAGAGAAAGGATACTTTCTTTTCACTGATGCCAATCAAGTGGTCAGTTCTTCCAGGAATTTACATCTACATCTAAGGTAGAAAGAGCTTTTGTCCACTTGGATCACCAGCACTCCTGACTCCTTTTGGAGCCAGAGGACTCCTGGAGACTGTTGGCAGCAAAGATTGTTGGCTGTGAAGTGCTGAGGGAGCAAGGCCAGAGGGCTCTCTAGGGCTGTAGAGAGTGGGCCTGCACTAGCAGGGGCAGGACACATTCAGAATGAAAGAGAGAGAGATGGCAGAGAGGCCAGTAGAAAAATCTGGGATTTTGACTCAAGAGAAAATGAAGGAAAGATAATAGAACCAATATAGTTGCCTAAGGGAAAAGGGTAGATTAAGAGTTTAAAACATAGGAATAGTTAATAGGAATATTAGAAATATAGACATTGCTACAGAGGTAAGATAAGACTAAAAAAATAACTCTATGGGAGAAAATAATATGAAACCAATGTTTAATGTAGAAGAAACCAATGTTTAATGTACTTTTGTATTGTAACATTGAAGAAAATAAACCTTTTTTCTAGAGGGATTTGGCCTGTGTCATACCTGGGTTGTACTCCTTGGAACTGATGATAGCGTGTCTTGGAATTCTTCCCCCATCCTTTGCTATGCATAACAAAATATAATATCTCTTGGTTTGAGGGCGGGATAGGGCTCCTTCACTGGGCAAAAAAGAACTGGATTTTACTGTTGGTATACCTTCCTGAAATGGAGTAAAGCTCCAAATTCAACACTGTATTTTCAGAGCTGAAATGATTTAATCTTGATTTTGTCTTTAACATCCATTCTTCTGCTATTGAATTAAAGGGATTGGATTACAGCAATAAATCTAAGAGAAATGGACTTTTAAATAAAGATCTGTTTGGATGACGGATAATAACATCATTTCATTAATGGGACTAACCAGTTTTATTTCAAGATGGTACTCTGGTTTGTCAACTGCATTATGAATATTCATGAAGTATATATCAGTAATGGTGCCCTACCTCTGCCTCCAAGGCATGGAAGGGTTCCATACTGAGACAATTGCCCTCTAGTAGCCCTGTCTGAGAGAAGATCCTTACTAGGATCATGATTTCTCTGATTTTTCTAAATTACCTAGGCCTGTTGCCTAGATTTTTTTTTTTTTATTAAATTGATTTCAGTCCAGTCAACTCTTGGGGTTTATGCTAAGCTCTTGATAGGCCCAAGTGTTTTCAGCAGCAGAAAGGAGAATAATGATTTCTTAGTATCAAAAGATCATGGGGTTCTGAGGCTTCAGGTTTCATATTTTCAATCTACTTGGTTACATGATCACCAAACACAATTCAGCTGTCTGATACACTCATCTTTTCATGTGGCTTCTACAAGAAGTGGTTTCTGACCCACTTCTCAGGTGCTTTATAACGTATTTATTGATTGAGATTCAAATCAAGGCTTTCCTTTTTCTTCATAATGTCTAATGATTTCTCTCTGCATGGATGGGCTTTTCATTGTCAAGGAATAACTACAAGAGATGTGTGGATCAGATCAGATACTCCACATCAGTGTCAAAGAATTCACAGCAGTCTGAAAATAATAAAAGAATATTTTCCTATAATCTTACAGTATCAAAGTAATGTACGGTTTTTATAGGGCCTGGTCCTTGTGGATGCAGTGATCTCACCTGAACAGCCAAAGCCCAGTGCTTTATTCTGAGGCATGGTTGAAATACTGTGTCAAGCATTATGGAAGATGGGAGGGTGTACAATCTGCATTATTTCATTTAATTCCCATCTCTTTTGTATAAGCAGATGTACTCCAGTCCAAAATTCACTTTTCTAGACTGAACTGGATGGCATAAACAGGCACATGAAAGATATTCCTTAATCTAACACAGTGCTCATACTTATCTCAAGAAGAGTCTGTTTTGTTCAGTGGAGATTTCTCTGCGTGCAGATGCTGTGCCTTGGGAAGGACCATAGCGGTAGAATGAGGAAGATTACAAGAGAGATTTGCAACAGTACCCTCACCGTTGTTATGATATAACTGTTGGGGGCTCAAATTTAGAATTAGCTGAGGTCCTGAACCAGAGCATTATACTGTTGTGTTGTAGCTGTAATGGTCATTATGGAGAGTAGGAAAGGGAGTTCTTTTTGGAGTTCCTTTTGCAAGGTCCCTGTGTAGCACAGGGAACATGGAACATTTTGAACTTTCGGTGACATGCATTCCACCTCAAAATTAGTAACATAAGCATGAAGTTCCTGAGCAGGCTGGTTTCTTCTTGGTACCTTTATTTCATTCTAATATATTTTAAAATCTCTGTCCCATGGTTGTACAATCAACAGGCTAAATGAAGCCCCATTCACCTTATTTGAAGCCCCCAAATGAGATTCCCCCTGGAGAAGATGAGCTGAATGCTCAATCTAAGCATTTGTATTTGGGAGAGGCCTGGGGTGTTAAAACCCCAAGTAAGTATCCTAAATAATCAGTGATTTTAAATTATATTGGCTTTTTAAAAAGTAAATACCAAAAAATCGCAAGTCACAGCAATTTGCACTGTGATTGAAATTCTATTAGATGATTATGTTGCCAGTCCTTGTATCACACACAGTTTCTTCTGAGATTGTAACAGTGAAATGAAATATTGATTACATATGAATATAATAATAGCTACAGTTTTATCATTATAAAAACTAGTATAGGCAAACTTCAGGTTTGAATTCCACTTCTCTCTTTTTCTAGCATGGCTGTGAAGATGCAATCAGAAACCTTTACTTCTAGTTTTGAGTAAACACACTTTGGCATTATGCCTGAACTCTGCACTGTGGTTAATCTTGATATGGTTTATTGAAACACACTGATTTCACAACCCTAGGTTGGATTTGTTTTCTTTCAGTAAAACATAACAAAGATTTTTTTGGGGGGGGGAGTAGGGAATGGACAAAAAGACAAACTGCCATTTGTCAACTGAACATGTAATGAAAATTTCCAGTTTCTTAAATTTAGGCTATGCTGGAGAAAGGAGGCTTTCAGAATCTTGCCAGTAATGATAAATCATAGTCCAGATTCAACTATTTTGACAACTCTTTTTTAATCTCTTCAGGAAGACTGAGTAAAATGTACATGAGAGAGCAACTTTTGAAAGGAGGTTGGGGAAATTGCTATCAAATTCCCTGGCCTCTTTTTGCTTGCTAATAATTGTTAGTAAATAAGGGTACTACTGCAGTTTAGTATATTTTTATACATACAGTGGTATCTACACACTTGTATAAAAATTGTGTGAGCTATAATTTGGTTTCTAGCTGTTACAGTATGATAGATACCTGATTATTTCCACAGAGAAAACAAGGAAATGCTTGGGCCTAACTGCTAGGATTATGAAAATTTTATATGCCTTTAACTCCAAATATTTGCTAGATATAGATGACAGGAAGGAAAGACGAAACTGTCTTTTTCTCTGGTACTGTGCATCTCAAAGTGCATCAAATATTTTAATATACAAATACGTGATTTGCTTAAATACTTAACATTTATTTATTTATTTATCAAATTTACTGGCCACCCATTTCACAAAAAGTGATCCTGGGCAGCATACAACAATTAAGTAAAACAATAAATATATAACAACAGTCATTATTAAGCAGCCATTTTTAAAATATTAATAATATTATTAAAATATTTAATAATATTAAAATATTGTAAAATTAATGCAAAGCTAATGTCCTATTAATATTTGAGCTTTGTAAGTATATAACGTTTATAGAGTGAAATGTAGCATATTTGTTCTCAAGAAAAAATTAGCTGACCTTTAATACATAAAATGCTAATATTTCATTATTTAGAAAATTAGACATTTTCCAAAGAAATTCAGCTTTCTTAAAAATATTAAAAGTTAATTCAGGAAACAATCTGAATTAACTTTACATCTCATGTCTAAAATTTGTGCAATGGAGGCTCAGTCAATAAGTCTCTGTAATTTTTAGCTGTTATTAGTAAAATATAATGAGAGGCAATTGCCCTCTTCGAAAGGGTTAGCTGAGCAGAAATGTGGATGTATTTGGAGTGAAACATCTTTATCAAGTTAATGCAAGACACAGTCATGCCCTACTTGAATTACTCATTTATAATAGCTGAACAGCAGCCTGCATGTGGACTTTGAAATCCTGGGAAAATAGGATGTATGCATGCATTTTGAAAGCCTTTGCTTGCAACAGCTGGAAAATGTTCCAGTGAGTAGTCAGCTACTAGCTGTTGCCTGCAGTTTTTATCATCAGGAAGATGTGCTTAGATTAATTACTTACTAGATTCATTATTTCAAATGTGTGAATTTGGTTGTCCTTTCTTTGTGACTGTCTAAAAATATAAGTAACTCCTTCACTAACTTGAACCTAATTATAGTTGAGTTTGACAGATGTCACTTTTGACAAATGTATCTAGAACAATATCCAGAACCATACAACATTTTGACAGAAATCTAAATATGAATAAAACAATGAGCTTTTCAGATTATTTGGCAATCAAAACAGTATAATTAATATACAAATATTCTTTAACCAGAGCAATTTAATTTGATATCAAGAGATACCACTAACATAATTTGTACTAATGGAAAACCAGAAGCAGAAAAAATAATCCTAAGAAGTTGTCCAAATAGCGGTTGGGCTTTGTTTTAGAATCTTTCTCCACTTATTTTTATATCGCCAGAGGGACAGTATTATAACATGTGATTGGATTGCTCTCATGATAAAAACAACAGACAAAACAAAATAAATATATGAGTTAAAATTTCAGAATTATGACACTTTGTGATGCTTGATCTAATGACATTCATTATTATTTCCATGTCCAATTTTCATTTTGTATGATCTGGTCTTCCATAGTGCACACACGGGTTGCAAACAAACAATACTGTTCTGTCTAAGGACAGTGCGGCTGTCCATATGCTTTATGCATATAATCAGGAGGTGGGTATAATTTCATGTGGAGGGAATATATGCTCAATGTGAATAAAACCCCAGATTAAAATTTTCAAATCACTTAAGCAATTTCATGTAACTGAAAAAGGCCCAGTTCTGCAACCCTACAGATGAGTGCTATGTTGAGCTACCCTAACTACCTTTGTTATTAGTGAAACTGTTACAAAGGCCCCAGGACAAATTCAGCTCACCTCTTCCAGGCTAAGGAGAACAAGTATATTGTTGCATCAAAGGTTTTCCAGGTACAAAGATGAAAACATTCAGATTTTGCTTGTGGATGCGGTCTAAGAAATACAATGCGGTGGGGAAAAGATATGGAGAGGGAACGGGGGAAAAAACAGATTCAGGCACTCATTTATTGTAAAGATGTGCAATACATAATAAAAATTGTTTAACATAAATAATGCAGAATATTTACAGGGAGGACGTGGGAGGAGTGATGGAGAAAACTGTCCACTTCTTTGACTGTATCTATTACTGTTGCTATTTCTTCGGCTGCTACTTCAGTGTTTTCAATGAAGGAAATGCCTTTATTGCAGTTATAGGTACTGAGGTTTATTTAGTGTAGCCTGGCATATGGCTAGATAAATCAGCCAATTTTTAAAAAAAATAATAGGGATAAAATTCTAGAGCATGGAGAAGGAAATATTTATTTATTTATGGCTAGATAAATCAGTCTGGTTTTTTTTAAAAAAACAAACAATAGGGATAAAATTCTAGAGCATGGAGAAGGAAACATTCATTCATTCATTCATTCATTCATTCATTCATTCATTCATTCATTCATTCATTCATTCATTTTGCCAGCAGCTTAATCCCATGGTCTGTGGATTCTACTTAAGTATTTCTTCAAGCAGCATATGTATAAACATGGCCTTATACAATGTTCTACCATTATTTCCAGGAGGTTGCTAACAACTAATCATAACTAGAATCAAATGATGACCCCACACAAGGTATAGTTTTAATCTCTGCTGCCTGGATTGTCCATATTCTAAAAGTGAACCTGGTTCTGATGTTTACTAATTAAGGTTGCTGGTTTAGCACAAGGAAAGCAACCAGCAGCAAATCAATATGTGGTACAGCAAAGAATAGGGTTCAAACTTTGCTAAACTTTTTAGTGTTTTCATTGGCAGCATTACTTTAAAGAAGAACTATATGACTATTTTTTTAACGAAATATTCATATTTATATTATCTCTTCCAAATTTTACCTCTGGTGGTAAAGTACATAAACAACAACAGGAAATAACCTTAAAATGTGAATTGGATATGTAAAAATGTTGAAGTAATGATTGTACAGTGATTGTACTGGATGATATGGTAAGAATCACATTCAAAGTATATGCTTAATTTACTTTTACTCCTGCCATCTACATGTATTTAAATGCCCTTAGATCTTATAAGATATGTTTAATGTTTTGTTTGGCTCAAGAGCAACATTTAAAAATAATCTATGAAAACAAAACGAATTTTAGAGTCAAAGTAAATATTATTTTTGTCCTATGGGTTTTGCATATTTTATTGTTTTTGTGCTCATAGATGCAATTCTATCCAGATTATCTATAGCTCTTGTTATATTGTTATGCTTTGGATCAAAAAGAAAGATAAAACAGCCTGCGTTAACAAGCACAGAATGATTTAGAGTTTGTACGTATGATAGAAGGGAGCCGAAGTTAGACTTATAGTGAATAATTCTGAGTAGTTTTCTGTGCCATTAGCGGAACAAATTAAACTTTCACTGGTTGACTGCATATACCTAAACATTGTAGTGTGGGAGGATTATCAGCCAGTTAGCTCTTTTGGTTTATTGGCAGCAAAGCAGATTTAGACCAAATTTTCCCATGGCAGAGGTACTCTTCTCAAAATTCCAGAAGGTGAACTAAGAAATTTATGAACTGGTATGAAAGTGAATTACTGAACAGCCATCAAAGTAAGCATGTTATTAATTGAAAATTTATTGACTTCGTCTTAAATGCTAGTTTTTTTAAAAAAAAAAATTAACTTACAGCATTGGCTTTGAAATCTGTGTGAGGTCTGTAGTATAAAAAATCTTCAGTTAAGCTGTAATTAATTATCCTAATTAAACAAATATTAGTAACAAAGCACTCTGGAAAAGCAGTAGTCATGAGATCAGCACAAATACCTAATCGAAAGTGTGAATCTGGATCTGGTTAGGATTAAATACAACATGGGTTATCTTTGATCTTCTGAGAAACTTGGGACTCACTAGTCTGAGTGTCTTGCTGACAGCACTTAAATGCCTTAAACTGCATGATACATATGGTTACTTATAGTTAACAACACATAATTTATATTGCTGTACAGACAATATATATATTGACAGATTATAGACGAATCTATAGCTGCAAAAATATGAAGTGTAGTTTTACCGCTCAGAAGCTGACACGAACTCATCATGACATAAACTTAGGAAAATTCTACTTCATCAACAATACTGAGCTCCAAGCTGAGGCATTTACTGGGTCACCTCCATTGCCTGAAGGGTACTCTGTGATGCTGCCTCAGCTGATTTGGCTTGCTGGCAACTATTTCTTTCAGAGGATGGAAGAAGGCACAGGAGAATCAGCTATCCACAACTTCGTACTAGCACAAAGCGATTTGTTGATAAAGTAGCAGGAACGTTAGGGGAGATGCAATGTAAAGCTGGAATTTTTGATATTGAGGGAAACTAAATCTGAGTTGATGCATATCTTGCATTTCAATAAAGCAGATTTTAATAAATCAGAGCAATGATAAATAGGATTCCATAGCAGGAGAAAGTAACAGAAAAAGGAAACTTGCATGGATAGGTGTTCCTAAAAAAGCAATATGAAAAGCACAGTTGCAAATACTGCAAAGAGAATACATCCAGTGTAGCTCCACTAAAAGCTTAATGAAGATCTGGAAAAATTAAAATGACATATGTAGAAGATGGAAAGGGAAACAAATCACCAAAAACAGCACACAGAAAGAGCTTGTATAGATGGTGTAAAAAAAGGTTAAAGCTCAGTTGAGATTGGTCAAGGATGTTGAGGATACTGTGCTGAGGTAAAAGTGCATCTTCAGATGCGTTCCAAATAAAAGGAAGCAAAATTGATCATTATATCAGATGGTCCATGAATATTACAAAATGATAACATAAGAATAAAGAATTCTTATTTTGGCTTAGTTTTCTCCAACAAAACTTTTATGTGTTCCAAAAAATAACCAGGAAGAATATAGAGCAGAATTGAAGCTTGAGTTTGATAGGAATATAATCAGGGAATATCTCTTTCCTTTAAATGAATCTAAATCTGCAGGGCCTAGGATACTGAAGGAAATATCTAATGGTCTCACTGAACATTTCTGTAGTATCTTTGTAAAATCCAAAATGATAGATAACTAAAGGCCCCAATATGAGACACAGATGATTTTAATTGCTCCCTTGGAATAAGTGTGTTGGGACCTGGATGGGGGTAGCACATCCCTCCTCATCCTTTTGGAGCTCCTGGTGGCTTTCGGTATCATCAACCATGGTACCTTACTGAACCACCTATAGGGCTTTGGGAATGGAGGTCGTGTTCTGCAGTGATTCTGCTCCTTTCTTAGTTTCAGTCTTGGTTTCAGTCTGTGGTTGTGGGAGATGAGAGGTCAACCTGATGACTTCTGATATTGGGATGGAATGTGAGGGTGACCTTGGAAGACAGGGGAAAGAGATCTCGCCTAGGGAATGATCATATAAAAGAGAAAGGAGTCCACAACAGAGTAATGGCTAGAGAAAGGAACTTAGGAAGGACCCGCCCTAACTACTCAGGCAGTAAATAGGGTGGGAGATTTGTACTTTCAGACTTGTAAGATTTTGTTAATGTAGCCTTACAATAAAGTAGAATTAGTTCATCTAGTTTTGTTTCCTATCTGGTTTACCTAGGAGGGCTGACATCAATCTTGCTTGTCCACTCTGTTGTGGACTCCTTTCTCTTATATGATTGTTCCCTAGACAGCATCTCTTCCCCCGCCTTCCAAGGTCACCTTCACATTCCATCACAGATATGTTGGGTGCTTTTTCATATTCTTGTTTTGGTTGCTAGTTATTTATTATTTTTTTTAATGTTACTGTTGTTTTTAACCATACTATGGGTATTTTATCCTTTGTTACATTAAGTACTTTGTAAGCTGCCAAAAGTTGTTACATTATGATGTGGTATAAGCTTAATAAATAAATAAATCTGAATGAGGGCAAATATGTACATGTTCAAAAAAGAAAAAAGGAGGCTCCATTTTTATTAAAGAATGTTCTTGAATGGGCTGAAAATAACAGTGACTAATGCAAAGTTAAGCTGTTAATGGAATATTAAACTGAATGAATAATATTGTTTCTAAATTATAGGAAGTAATTACTCCATTTCATTTTATATTGGTCAGACCTAAACTCAAGTATTGTGTCCAGTTCAGAGCATTATAGTATGAGAGGGATTCAGACAAATTGGGACTGGTTCAGAGAAGGCCAAGAAAGATGATCAGGGATTCAAAACTAGGTATATGCAGAGAAGTAGAAGGAGCTGAGCTTGTTTATTCTTGAACAAAGATTACTGAGGGAGTTATAAGAGTACAGTACTTTTCAAATACCTGAAAAGCCAATATCTGTTCAGGATGTGGAACAGTAGATTTTTTAGTTATAAGAAGGCAGATTCTGGTTGAATGTTAAGAAACTGCCAGTTTCTTCCTGTGTAAAATCAGAATTTTATGTTTCTACTTCATGCAGAGAAGCAAGAACTGTTTTCACATTTATATCAATATTTGTGCGTAGTTTGGTTTTTTGTGCGTCACTTTGAAAAACCAGTGAGCCAAGATATAATTAATCAAATAATCTAAAACCCCATGGTTCACTTGAACTTTCTTTCTTTTTGCTTGTAAAAGCATGTTTCATGGGAAAATGAAATCCTTTCTGAAGGTTTTTCCTTTCTTTGAGGCTGAAGACTAAATTATACAAGTTACTTCTGCTACTTCATAAAGTAGTCCAGGCTGTATCATCTGGCTGTGTCTTTAATTAAACAAAATACTAAGCAATTTTACATTAATTTGTTCTGCTTTTTCAACTTGTATGTTCATGTACTTTTTCAAGTAATTATCCACATTTTCTAATACTCCTTTTTTAATTTCAGGTTGCTGATTTATTGAAAACCTCTGTAAAAAGATCCTTGACAGGCAGTGCAGTATATGATAGTATTTTATGAGAAGGGTTTTCTTAACTCGAGGGACGCCTGTCCCACTAGATTTAGCAGAGTGGGTATGTTATGGGTTCCGTGTCTAGGGAGCTACATTTGGTGGGCCCTAGGTGGTGGATCTTTTCTGCTGTGGCATGGGTATTGTGGAACTTTCTTCCCCCAGAGATGAGATCAGCCTCATCACTCCTGAGTTTTCAGAGGTCCCTCAAGACCTGGTTATGTTAGCAGGCCTGGGGACCCCAGGGGATAGGTGAATTAGTGAGGTGGCTCTATTATTAACATCCCTTTGCCTATTTTCTTCTTTTTCTGTTTTAATTCTGTTTTTAATGTTTTTAATAATTACTGTATAATGGTTTTATGTAATGATTGTTTATATATCTATTGTTTTATTGGATTGTTGTACACTGCCAGAGTCACTTTTTGTGAGATGAGTGGCCATATAAATTTGAGTAAGAAAGGAAGGAAAGAAGGAAAGACAATGAGTTATGTGGCTTAGCTTCATAAAACCAGCCAAGGATGTTTTGCATAGATTGTGAATAGAGTGAAGTAGTGAATTTGGGGTTGGGTGAAGAGGCAAAAGGTCATAGAGGAGGAGGAGCATGTGTACACAGAAGCTATAGAGAAGCAGTGGGAAGCTGGTCATATTCTTTGATTGTTGCCCAAGCTCTGAAATATTGTAGGGCTGTGGACATTGAAAATTGTTAAATCAAGCTATATTAGCTTGGTTTTTGTTTTTTTGTTTTTTCTTGGTGAAAGTAAGCAAAAATCAATGAAATAAACTGCTTTAACAATATCATTGATTTTGTGAAGTAATGAAAAAGATACTTTAATTAAACCTTTGACTCATGTGTATCTAACAATATATAATACATATTTTTGTTACTATCTATATATTTTTACTTGAATTATGTCAAAGGAGACCCTTGGTGCTCCATTTATGAAGACCTTTGAGTGATATCTTTGTTTCCTTAAAATCTCTTAAAGTTGAAAAGCACAGCCATGATCATTTATATGTGGTGATACAACTGGAGATTAGAATTTCTTAGAAACTTAAACATATTAATATTATATCCAGAAACCAGAGTAATTTTGTATCTTGCAAGGAGACCAAACTTCTCTTAGATTAACAGGCAGTGATTTGCACTTGTTAGGGTTTCCTTGGTATAAAACTTCGAAGAATCTCTGCTTAGAAATATTAAAAAAAAAGAAAATAAAATCCTATATTCCCTTATTTGGAAATAAATTTAATTGAACCTAATGGAACTTTTGAGTAAAAGTGCATAGGCATTACACTGTAAATAGAATGCAATTATATATAAAATGCAGAGGCCCATTTTAACTTCTGAACAAATAATTTTATTTCTTAATTGGAGTTGTAATTGTCAAATGTCTCAAAGTTCTGTACAGGAAAAGTGCCCCTTACTAGTCCTTGCTTAGTGGCCACAATTGAGACCAGCAACTCCATCACTAAGCACCGTGGTTGCTAAGCGGAAAATCATGTGACCACAACAGACTTACGACCTCACTTCTGCTTCGGTCGTTAAGCAAAATGTCATGTGACCATGGCTTACGATTTTACTTCCACATTGTCTATTAAGTCTGCTTGTCACAAGCCAGTTGTGAAGCACCTGAATGGCGATCCCGTGACTGTGGGATGCTGCAATGGTTGTAATGCAAGGATTGATCACATTTTTTTTTAAACCTTGTAACTTTGAATGGTTGCCAAATGAGGCGGTCGGTAAGTGAGGTCTACTTGTATGTTTTTAAAGTTAAGAAATGGATAGAGCAGCAGGTATGGCCCCATTTTCCTTCTTATACAGCTAGAAATGTGTAAGCTATTGCAGTTGAACTGGGCAGTGGAAATGTGCAGAAAAGAAGAAAAAGTTACTTCCAGTGATTGTTATCAATAAATACAAAAACTAAATCATCAGTTCAGTTCAAGAGTTTTTTTCAAAAACTCTTTCATACTTAAGAATAAACATACAAATGTATGCTTCAAGTTTTCTCTCCTTGAAAATGACAGTTCAATGGAAAGACATTTGGAACAAACAATGATAACATATAGGTAAGTATATGTACGCTGACTTTCTGAAACATATATAATTGTAAACAGAAATGTAAATACAAGTTTGTAAAAGTAGTTTCTAATTGCTTTGAAGTGGAAATGTTCAAGTTATTTTTATTGGCTGTTTTGATCTAAATACGTTGGTTCAGGATTGTAGTTGAGATAATTGTCAGCTTTCTCTTTCTATGATTATGCCAGGTATTTAGCTGCAACTGCTAAGGTCCTGCTCTACTAGGCAGAGAAAATCCATCTGCCATAGAGGAAACTCCTTATTAGTTCCAAATTATGAAGAAAACTGATCTCTTTTCAGTCTTTAAGCTACTTCCATCTGCAGTGAGCTCTGCAGTTCCTTCTGGTAGTCAGCTGGTGTGATAGCTATCAGCTTAATCTCCAGATATGCTCTGGAGCTTTAACCCTCTTCAGCTTCGTGTATGTCCTTTGAGCTAATAAGCTGACATAGAAAGGCCTTTTTTTCCTCTGTCCTGGAAATCCACATTGGCTTTGGCCAAGTGAGGTGGTGATTTCATCACAGTGTGCTTCGGTGACTCAGAGCAAAAAATCGTTCCCATCTTTTTCTTGTAAAGAAGCCAAACTTTTTTAACCAATTTGTGTGGATGAGTTCTAGTTCTTCCCTTGAGAATGAAGGTGCTTGAACTTTCTGGGCTCAAATGAATGTGATCATTGGATCTTTTTATCCCAAGAAGTGCCATCGTGTTTATGTTAATGTAGCTTCAGCATGTTCAAGATTACAAGATTATGTAATGTTGCTTCAGTTCAAGATTATGCTTTCCCTCCTTAATACCCATATTATGATTGTGAGACCATTTGAGGTACAATCAGCTGTAAAACGCAATTGTTACTTATATTTATCATGATAGATAAAGCCAAACTGTCCAGGGTGAGAGCAAGTTAGAATTGTGAAAAAATAGATGTATTTTAACAATCTCAACAGGTTTTTGAGCGCTGCTTTTTGATATAGAGTTTTATGACTCTTTTATTTGATCATATTAGGGCTCATAACTATATATTACAAACAGCAGAACTGCATTGCATGCTTTCTTCTGTCTCTCTCCACTGTTTTTAAACCTGTGATCCATCATAAATGCAGTCTGCATATCCTTATCCATGCCCCCCCCCCAAAAAAATGAAATAACATTTGGGAGGTGAAAGATAATATAGATAGTAGAGGCTGCAGTGGAATGATTGACTGTCAGTCCTAAACAGAAATCTTTGTTGACACATTTCTCTCCTATTCTCAATGGAGGCAGGGTGCCTCTTTCTCTTGCTACTACACTCTTTAAATTTGATGTCTGTCTACTAAAAAAAGATTCTTCATTCAGTTGTAAATGCAGGAATTGTGACATCTTGGGAACAGTTTTGCGAAAATGAACTGTGCAGATTGCCATGCTTCCTTTAAAGATACACTTTTGGATATTAAAGCATGTTTCTCCTCACTGAATAAGTATACTGGGGAAAAATCTAATTAAATTAATAATAGATACCAACGGATTACTTGGCTAAAATATGTGTTTTCTAGAAAAGCACTAAAGATCCATGGTAAAATCTGCAAACCAGATCTAGAACAACTTGAGTTCCCTACAGTAACTAATTTTAAAGTAGCAGTAGATTTTATTGTAGATCTTAATTACTTCATGTAGTTTATCAAGGATAAAGAATTAGAAATGCAAAAAATATAGTTGGTGAAAAATACTTTGAATGCTTCATTCTGGCATTGTAGAGTTGACTCTGTTCCACCTGTTTTTTTAAATATATATATAATTTTTATTAAAGCTTTTAAAAAAAGCTAAAAGATAAAAACTAATATAAACTAATATAAAGAAAAAAAGAAAAGAGAAAAAGAAAGAAAGCAAAGAGAAAGCAAAAAGTGCAAGAAAAGAAAAAAAGTTAAAGAAAAATAGAAAAGAAAAAAGATACAAAGCAGTGGCTTCCGATATTCTTCACAGCAGTTATAAGTACAGTTATATTTTAACCTCTCTCTCTAAAGTTACATCATAATACTCTTCTTTCTATAATCTATCCTGTCTAATCATCAAAGCATAAATCACAAGTTCATTTTGTTTTCATTTTTACGCAAAAAGTCCATAAGAGTTTTTCAGTCACCAATAAATGTTGATACTGTCTTTTCTCTAATCAAAAAAGTTAGTTTATCTATCTCAGGAAGATCAGGCAATTTCACCCAGCATTCCTCCATAGTGAGTAGTGACGAATCTTTCCATCTCTGTCTTTGTTCCACCTGTTAAAGCAGGGTTCCTCAACCTTGGCGACTTGAAGATGTGTGGACTTCAACTCCCAGAATTCCCCAGCCAGAATGGGGAGTTGAAGTCCACACATCTTCAAGTCGCCAAAGTTGAGGAACCCTGTGTTAAAGGGCATCTGGTCAGCCTGATTTGGAGCACTTGAAACACTGATTGCATTGTTTTAATTGGGAGCTGTATTCACTCCACTGGTTTTGATATATTGGGACTCACTCGGATTTTCAAAATAATATTTAGATACAATATGGACATGTGAGATTATAGATTGCCATGACCAATTTTTTGGCTTACATTAAATGTGTATTTTAGGTAGGAAAAAAGTCATGAAGATTTTTCTAAAAAATGCTTTAATGTTCTTGTTGGTTTTAGTTGCTCTGTAGACTAGTTTTAGAAGTTGTGAGATGCTTAATGAAAAATGTGGGGAAAAAGCAGGAACATACTACATCAGGATATCATCGAGATTGAGAGAAAACTCAGTCATAGAAATTGAGACATAAAACTGCCAATATATTTGTTGAGAGGAAAATCCTACATATTCCAGAAACATAACTGGACACTGGGTGGTCTTAAATATGACTCTTCAGTGGCATTGTTCAGAAGGCCATAACCTGAATGTTTTCTATTTGTTTCTTTCTGACTAATAACTGTATATGTTTTATTCATTTAAAAGATTCAAGAAAGTTCTTTGAACAAATAATTAAGGGCACAATTGTATAGTATAGTATTTTTCTTAAACTCTACTGCCCCCATATGGACACAATGAGGAATATCCTGTAATCTGTTTATTTTGCATAGGATGAAGACCGTTTTGATTTCAAATGCTGGAATTTATATTTCCAAAAATGGGAAAGTCACAAACGTTTGTTTTCTATTTCCAAAAAGATTTGAGAGAACCTCTGTCACAACTGAAGATTACCTGATAGGGGCACGTACCTTTTCCTGAAATGAAATACATTTGCCTGAAGAAAACTTCTCAAGAGTTAAAGATTTGTAACAATTTTTAAAGTTAAAGAATTTTATAAGTCTTGCCTGGATTTTGAACAGCAGAGTAAAGACTCTTGTTGTATAGCAGTCCTCATCAGATGCTCTCCAAGTATCCTGGATTATAACTCCTGTTACCGTCCATCAGTCATACCTGGAGAGGATGGATGGAACATAATCCAATATTTTTTGAGACTACAATGTTGGAGAATCATATAGCGTAGCTGCAGAACCAAGACATATTGAATCAGATAATAGTTAAAGTTGAGTCTCCACACAATGTGCAATTATTTTGGCTATTTAAAAACATGCTTGTTTTCTTCAGGGTGTATATGTGTGTGTTTAAAAAAACGCTAATCAATTTTAGTCTGGTAAGGTTGGCCCCTGAAAATTGCTTCCTTTATCCCCTTAAATGTTCTTGTCATCTTTCTTTTCTGAGAAGTTTAGTGAACCCTAGATCAAGATGGATTTTTATAAACAGGCTTAAAAACAGTCTTTTTGTAGGTTTGCCATCCAGCAGATTCCGTATTATTTTTCTGATATCTGAAACTAATTTAAATATGGCTTTTTAAACTTTTGCAATTGTAAAATCCGACCGTTCTTATATTCAGGAATATTTGAAGCTGCATCTATAGAAGAAAAGTGCTGACGGGTGTCAGAATCGTCTGAACAAGGAACATAAGCTGAACAGTTTCCAGTGTTTCTTGGAATTCACTGGATTGTAGTATAATTCACTGATTTGTAGCCTTACATTGGATGGGCTTTAAATATAATGTACATTATAGGAAATAAAAATATTAATGACATTAAATATATTGCTGCATTTTAAAGAAGGGAATGGGGAAGAATAGCTCTCACTTATTTTTAATCAGTTAGAAGAGCTATATGCCAAGTCAAGGGTTCTTTATTTATTCCAAGTAGTTAATTCACTGAATTCTCTGATTGTCCCACAGGGCTCTGTGTGGAAAGGATGTTTACAAGTATAAGTGCAGAGTTACACACACTGTGCCTTCTCAACTCCAGTTTGTTTCATATGGATGGGAGTAGTTTGCTGTTTTCAGCCTCCTAAATGTCTTCTCAAAGGGAAAAGCACAAATGTATTTCAAAGTCTGTTAATTTGTAACTTCTCTTTGTAGTCAGGCATAAACATAGAACAGCACTACGGCCTTAACAAAATAAAACTGCATATGTATTCAGTCTTTCCCTCCTGACCAAAATCTCCCTTCTCAACTGGGTGGGCAATATATCAGACCTATAATCTTTAACATCCACTTTCCTTAACTTGAAGAATAATTTGTATGTGGCTTCTACATTTACGATCTTCAATGGTGATGGATTTTTGCTGTTCAAAATTTGTTCCATTGTTTAGACATCTGCTTATCCTCCAGTTTTTATATAAAATGCACTGACATGTATATACATACTAGGGCTGTCTAGCACTTTGGATTCAAAGGCAAAATAGTGCTTTGGAGTGTGCAGGGGCACAAACATGGCTCCTGTTGGCAACGTCACAAAGCAGCTGTTCCTTTTCCTGGCACCACCCAGCTGCTCCATGATCCTAGGAAAAAACACAGTTGGTTAAGGAGTTACATACAAGGGCTATACATGCTCCCCTGCATGTTTAAGAGCACTTTTTAATCTTTGCATCCAAAGCAATACATACTCCTAATACCCATATGATTCTAAGAACACATATATCCCTTTGAATCCCATTTTCTGAGGAGAAGTGGTTTCTGTCAGTTAACTGATACATTCACTAGCTTTGATTTGGGGAATGGATTTGTTACCGTATAAGAGTAGTTTATAAGCCTGAGAGTTTTTGCCTTCCCTTCCAGGGTATATGTTGGGTGGGTTAGCATTATCTTCCTTAGTTATGTCAACTGAATTACACAGTCCATCTTGAGATAATATTCTGGATTTGCTTCAGTCAACTTTCCATAACCATGTTCTCCAGATGTGTTGAGAATGAAACTCCCAGAATTCACACCTGCCATGGCTAAAGAACAACCCAACTGATTTAGGTTTATCTGTTGAGAGAGCAGAGGCAGAAGTGGAGTTTCTAATAATTTTCCTAGCTGTTCTTTTATATTTCTAACAGTACAAATCCAAGAGAGAAACATTTGCATTAATTTTTAAGATGTTAACAATTTTGATTCAGCCCAGACTCATTGTAACAACTTCAGTTTCCATAACCCTTCCATAAATTGTATGTGTAGGAAAGATTGTTAAGTTAGGGTCCCAAAATATAAAATAGATTTGAATACTGCTTGATTATTCCTGTGTTGAGGTGCAAAGTTTAGAAGATTGCAGGATAACATGAGAGTAATATGAAGGAAGGTATCCATATAAGATTCAGAGTAGGCTTTTTAAACGTGAGTCTTCAAAGGCTAGCAGGTAATAAATATTTTCTCTATATCAATAAGAACATAACTATTAGACCTTTGCAGATTGTCAGAGGGGTGCCTTGCTCTGTTGGAGGTCCAAGTGAAGCATTTCTTCAGAGTAATTCCATGACATGAACATGGAATTACTCTGACATTAACAACTACTCTTCTGCAGATACTGCTTTGATATGAGGACCTTACAAGTGTTATAATGACTCTCCTGGACTTCTGCCTGAAGATGACATTGCTTTTGCATGCATCTCAAATAATAAATGAATCAGAATGCTGGTGGCTAAGGGGTGGGGCTGGGGCTATTTTGTTTCCCTATTTCTCATCAGCTCCCGGCATTCTGATTCATTTATTTTGTGGGGCATAGAAAAGCAGTGCCATCTCCAAGCAGGAGTCCAGGAGAGTATGTATAAAGAGTGTTTACAAAGAATGTCTTTGAAACCCCTATTTTTATTCCTGAGCACCATTACTGTCATTTTTCATAATCTGATGTACAGTGTATTTTCAAAACATACATATATTCCAACTAAACATGCAGCTGATTTCCATCTCCTTCCCATTTTTGTGTGTTCCATTGTTGTATTTGTGAATATATGTAGATAATACATTAAATATTAAAATTGTGGGTTTTTCGTAATGGGGATATATATGTATATCCACATGCATGAAAAATCCACAATGATTAGGCAATATGTTTTTAAAAAATAAAAGATTGAGGGAAAAAAAGACCAAAAATAGGTATTAAAACTGTGAGGTTTGCTGGACAAGGTTCATCCTCAAAAGTTGGTGGGCTGAATATGGACTTAACATCAAATTGCACTTAGCATTTAGCAACAGTGATTACTCCATTCCTGCAATCTATCTAGTTCTCAATCCATCTTTTGCCATGGATGGTGCACACTGGTGTCATAGTCAGGCAGAGATTCTTTATGTCACTATAGAAATTGATATTTGTTGTGGCACAAGGTACATTTTAGATTTTTTTTTTCCTGTTGCCCAGTGTGGTTGCTTTTTAAAAAATAAGTTTCAGGATTTTGTTTAAATACTAGAAGAGAATGTTATGTTTCCCTTCTTAGGTTAGCATACAATGGGTAGAAGAGTACATAGTGAAATAATAGTTGCAATATACATTTATCAATGTACATCATTTCCTCCTTGTACTGTGTCTGTTTTGAAAATGATTTGGAAAAGTGGTTCAGACCTCAGGCAAGCACAATATGTGTCTGGTATTCATTTAGGTTTTCAGGCTACTACCTGAGCCTGAAGAGAAGACTTGACTGCTTTAAGAATTGCTTTAATGAGTCAAATCCTTAAAGTAGTGGTATCTTCTTTTGAGGGGTGGGGGTGGAATCCTGGAAAAGTATGAGCTTGCTTTGATTAGTAAGAGAGTGCTGTGTTCACTTGAGGTCTGAAACACTTCCAAATATTTTTCAAAACATGCAGATACTCAATCAGTAGTTTCCCTTCAAAGCAGCTGGGCAGTCTTCCTTGATGTGACTAGCAGATTGTTAATATTTGCAGTAAATATGCCCTGGTGGGATGCTTTTCTGATGATTATGCGTCATCAAGTTGGGGATGTCTCTTAGCCACCATATAGATACCCTTCTCCAGGGACCTGGCCCTTATTGGATCTTATAATAACCGCAGGAGAAAATATGTGATTAATCATCACACAATATTTTTGGTGAAAAACCCATTCCCTTGGAGTAGATAGTTGAAGAAATGACATATAAGATCTGAAAAAAAGCAAGCCCATTTCCACTAAACTTTGTCCAAGTGATTTAATACTTCTACTTTATATTAACTTGTTAGATGTGGTTGACAAGGGGAAAAAAGCCTCTGGAAAACTACCTCCAAAATTAGTAATCATGTTATCTTGCCAGTCACCTGCAGGACTGTTTACTTTGGGAATATTGTTTCTATAATTATAGATACATTGATACAATGTATGTAAACATTTTTCTATCATTCAAAATAAAATTTTATACAATCTTAAGGTGTAGCATACTTATCAAATCTAAAATAGGATAAAATGCTCTGCTCAATTTTACATAATTTGTGGACTTGGCTTGGCTTTAGTTTTTATCATTCTGTCCTGAAGATTGTGACTGTCCTCTTAATACAAAAAGGGCACCCATAAGAGACTATATCTGGGCTGTAGTACATCCAACATATAAAGATCATATACTAATGTTTATATATTCTTAACCAATCAGTGTATTCTTAACCTTCATTCTGATTAAGAACCCTGAAGTTTGTACCCTTCTTTATAATGTTTGCTTGATTCTAGGTAATAAATATATTGTGTCATCTAATATAACTTCAAATAACTTCACCAATGATATTATTCACATGTGGAGGGATATCCCCATTCATCCCCAATACAGACTTTCCAATAATATTTATTTATTCGTTTCTGCATTGTCTGACCATACAGATTCTGCAAAAATAATATGCTTCTGTTTCTCCTTCCCATTCTCCCCTCTGGATCATTTCAGCTGCAGGTCACTTCTGCAGAAAAATTAATAGTTTGTTATGCATTTATATATAGTGTTGAAAACTTGGGTGCTTCTTTAATTTTTATATTTTATTTGAAGCCTAAAAGTCTATATTTTGTTGATGTTATTGTTCACTCACTCTCTGCCAAAATTCATTTGAAACAAATTGTGAATCTGCCAAAAGGCTTGAATGTTTATTCCTATTGCTGATCCTGAACTGCTGAAGTGTGTAGAGCCCAGCCTTTCCAGCAGGGTTTAGAACTTTTGTTTCCTTTGCAGCCCCAAGCAAACATAATTTGTTTTATTCAGCTGTTAACCCTCCTGCAGGGAGCAGGATCTTTTATGCTTCCAAGAGGCACTGGACCCTCCAGTACTATCTCCAGCAGCAAGAGCAGCAAAGCTTGCAATTTATTCATGTATTTATTTGAAACATATGTGTTACTACCGATCACTGCAAGGAAATCCTTGAGAGTAATCTTTGGAGGAAAATAATAGTGATAGTATTTTTTTTCCTTAAAGGAAAAAACCCTTCTTTAAGAAAATAGGCTATCCTGTGACAATAATGTAACAGTATATTTCCCACAGAGAGAGACGGAAAAAAACGTTTTTCATTGGGTTTAAGCTTGTATATAAGGTGAAATCTGCTCCCTGCTGAGGTGTAAATTTCATATATAGTAAAATATAATTGCTGCATCTATATTCTTCTGTCTGACAGCAATACAAAGTGGCATGTGTGTGTATTTGAGCAAGTCATATGTATATGCCACCTTGAACTGTAACAATTAAGATGTAAGATATAAGTGCAACAATTAAATGTTATCATGTATGGAAAGTATAGTAGCTATTACCCCCTCCCTCATATTTTATCTTACAACATCTCTGCCTGGCAAGTAGAAATTTGAACCTGGGGAATCCATTCTGATATAATTCTTTCAAGGTGTAAAGATTCATGGGTGCTATTTTGGGCCTGCATGAATATTTTTAATATCTGCTTCAGCTAAAGCTATAACTGAAAATGATCACAATATACTTTGATAACTTGATAATATGAATAGAATACGTTTTGGTAGTAAATAGAAACATCCAAACAATATCCTTTCCTTTATTGTCCTCCCCAGTAAAATGAGAGAAGGTTGAATGTTTCTCTATTTAATGATTGATAGTAGATACATTAGGTACCAGAATGCTTACATATAGAACAAATTTGTTTTCACACTGTCATGCAGAAAAACTTATACTCTTCATAGGGTGTTGCATGGTTGAGTTAATACTGGAAATTAACCACATATGTTCATGAGCATGCCTCTCCCATAATTCATTACTAGCCACCTTTTAATTTTCCTGCTGGAAGCTAATTTTTTAAGCAATGTGCATTGTTGGTTGAACAGTCAGCCAGATATTTAGACTGGATGTGGCATTTTTATCCACCTATCGAGTCCTTCCCAAGGACCTGGAATAGGCAGATATTATTGTTTGGTGGTGTTAAAGGTATCGTTGCAGGATGTAAGCTGTTCCAAGTAAAGTTGCCTTTTGCAATTGACTGATGGTGATGGCGATGATGATGAATTATTAGGCTGCCAAATCATAAAGACTCAAGGTGGCTAATAACAAGGAATATTATTGCAGTCAACTTTGATCATTTATTTGAGTCCCCAGAGTTCATCTAAACTATGAAATCGCTTAAAACCCTAAGACTGTAAAATATGTCTTGCCAAAAAAATATAATCATTTAGCTTTATGCTGCAGGTATCAACAAGCAAGTTTTAAGTTCTATAGATTATTTTTGGTATTTTAAGCATTACCTGAAGAAGGGAAATATTTGGTTTGCTTTTTTTCTCTTAGCATAGACCTTTTTTTCACTTAGCATAGAAATGTCATTTCTTTTATGGAAGTTTGGTTCTCTGATTAGAAAGGCTAGCAATGTGGTTAGTATTTTATCCAAGGCCCCCCTCTTCTGGATCATATCAATATGAAAGAATGTGAAACTATGAATAGAGAAGTTCACAGAACCACGTATCTGCATTTTTTAAATTCCTAAGTGTTTAACAAATATAGACCAGTTTGGAAAAAAAAGGCTAACCCATTAAATTCTTTCTTGTGCATTATGGTCTGCAATTCTGTATCTAGCTAAAAGGTAAATTATTTTATTTTAGTACCTTTATCTATTTTTTAGCCAGTTACAAGAATGATACACAAAATAACAATAAAATTGAGTCTCTGTTGAAAACTGCATTTAATTAAAAGAAAAAAATGATACTTTTATGCTACATTTTTATCATACAGATAGTCCCCAGTTTAAGAACTGGTTCCATTCCCAAGGTCTGTCCTTAAGTTGAATTTGTATGTAAGCCAGAACAGTATTATTGTATAATACTGTATAAATAGTATTGTGTAATTAACTTGAACCATTGTGTATTTAACTCAAATCATTCTGCATTTAACTTGGATTTTGCTACAATGGGCACCATTCTTAACTATGGGTCGTCTGTAAACCAGGCGTTCTTAACCCGGAGACTACTGTATTTGCTCAAAATTCACTGAAATTTATGAGATTTCTTAATAAGTAAACTAAGCATACCTAAAACATTATTAGAATATATCTTAATAGATTTGAATGGTTATAAATATTAATAAAGAAAATGAATTTATCTGATACCTGTCTCTAAAAATATATTGCAATTTTATGGTGAGATTCTTTCCCAGTAAAGCTAATGGAAGTCTTTTTCCTAACTTCTAAGGGAGTACGATCAATTCTTCAGCTTTGGTATATTATTTGAATTATGTATTCCTTTATTTATTTATAAGACTTATAAAGACTTATATAGGTGCCCATTTTATGCACCATAATCCTGGGTGGCTTGCAAACAACAATAAAAACAGTAAAAAAAAATATAAAAACAATGTTTACTATGCCACTGTAGTCTAGAACTCTTATGTTTTTCTGTTTTGATATACATTTCCATGAACATTTTTGAGGGCCCTTCTGTTGAGTACTATATATTTTGGTAGCTGGGATCAAAGTAAAAGAAATTTGCTAATTTAGCAATATAGGAAACAACTTCTACAGTTGTTCTGTAGAACAGCTCAGTTATTCTGCTCTGAATTTGTATCCTACCACCAGTTTTAGAAAGGGATCTTTCTTTCAAGCTGTAAAAGAATTTTCTGAAAATGGTATTAATTCTGAAAAAGTTACAAAACTATAAAAAATGAAAGCATTATCTATTGCAGCTTAACATACTCAGATCTCTTCCAGACCCAGTTCTTCTGTTCACTGTGACTAGCAGAGACCCAGTTCAATAAAAGGGTATTGTATAGGTCTCCAGGTGATCCGACTGGATGCACTCCAGGTCACTGTGCAGCATTATAGAGATGATGTCTCTTGGATTTGTTTGGATTTTTGAAATGCATAGGTTGCTAAGTAAAGAAACTTTATATAACTCATGGATAAAAGTAATGAAGTGGCTTTGGTGTTTTGAAGTAGTCTCTAGAGCAGTCTTCACTGTTAAGATGTGCCAAGCCTTGGCTTTTCATTTCAGCTTTGAGAACTGCTGAAATAAACTTTAAAATAATTCCTATTTATATAATTCTTATTCTTGATGTTTTTGTTTCCATTTTTACCCTTGCAAAATATGAAAAAAAAAGTAGGGCAATAGTTAAGATAAAATAAAAAAGTTAAAATTTAAACAGTCAAAATAAGTTAAAAAATAAGTTAAAAATAAAATAAGTTTTTGAAAAGTTAAAATAAGTTAAGACATGCCAACCCCTCCATCACGGAACTTCAGTATCAACAATTAAAAATATAGGAATGTATGTGCTGGAAAAGTAACAGTCAGGATCAAAATGGCAAATGAAAAGTTTAGAGCAGGGAAGCAGAATAGACACATGATCTTCTCTCAGTGATAACAAGGCAAATTCAACTTACGGGAAATTCAGTTGAGAGGCAAGAGAAATTGGGTGATCTTAATCCCATTCTTTATTTTATGTATGTTTGAATACTACCAAACAGAATCAGCTTATGCATTTGTAAAACTTCTGGGCATCTTTTCCTTCTAAAAATCTAGGCTCATATTACACTCCTATTAAGCACATTTTCTAGATACATTAATGTATGATTGAAAACATAAACAATCACTTCAGACATTGTGTAGGCCTGATTATCTTGAGAACATGCAGTGGTTTCATATGCTTTGCAACCATGCTGCATTCAGAAGAAGTACCTGTGTTTTGGAGGCTGCCTTGATCTCTAAAATAGCATTAGATTTTCAAAATGTTTTTGGCATTGATGTATTAATGTCATTGCTTTTATTTTGTAATTGTTTTTATGTAGGAGCTGTGCTTTTGGCCAGCATGCAAGGATTAACAGTCAACATTGATCCAGTTTTATATACTTGGCTTATGTACCAGCCTCAGAAGCGAAGCAGCAGACTGATGCAGCAGGTAGGACATCTTTGCTTATTTACTTAGAGTCCTCAGGCAACGTGCAGTACAAACAGAATGCAGTCAGTACTGAAACATTAAAAATCAGATAAATCAGGGGAAATTAAGTGCTCACACATCTTGTACAATTTTTTTTTAACATACTATAGAAAGGATTTGATTTGTGCCATAAATAAAGCAAATAGGTCCAGCTAATGGGTATATTCCATAGCTGGGAGAAAATGTTCATAAGACACATTACATACACTTTGTAAAAAGAATAAAATAATTAAATAGTTTGAATTATAGGTGCAAAGACAGGGATTCAGACTATTTTTGTAGTAGTGCTCTTCGATATATTTTTTAAGGTTGCTCTGGAGGTTTGATTTGGCCACATTTGCTGGGAAAGAAAATGAATTTTTGTAGCCCCAATATTTCTCATATAAGGTATACATATTAAATATTTACCTTGAAGTGTGTTCCTGTTTTGATTAATCTTTGACAATCATTTTGTTTTGTAATTACTTGTTAATAAAATTGTTTTTAAGATTCTTTAAGAAGGTATTTTAATCAACTTATTTTACAAGTAGCACTGCTGGGATTTTAAATGAATAAAAGGTTTCAAATAAGATACTAGCCAAAATATTTTTTAAAAGGAGAGATTTGGAAATATTTAGATAAACATTGCCCATATAAACTTGAATAAAAAAAAAATCAGAAGATAACCAGGTATATCTTTGGTAGTTTGGGGGAAAGGTTATCACAAAGAATTTTTGTCTCAACTTATGTTGCTCTTCTTTGCAAAACTACTTTGGAAGCTCTTTTCCATTGTGGAATGTTGTTCCATCAGAAAATGAATGGCTAGGTAGAATGGGATTCAGCCCAGAGTACAGAGGTGTCTACAGAATAATTCTGACTAGTCTTAGAAATGGCGAAAAGATACTTATAGAAGAGAAGCTGGTCTGCTTAAGATACTGGAAATGAGAACTGAGTAGAGTGCTTTAAGTCTATGTGTTCTTGATTTATTCCTTTTCTCAGAAGAATGAGTGCTATATTTTACACGCCTACTGGGTATTATTGTTTGTCTAACAACCAGATAATGTAAACTATTTATATATTCTTGATAATTTTGAATAAGTATGGCCACAATGTATTCGTAAGCATAGTTTCAAAAGAATATGAGACAGTTTGTTGTCTCATCCACATTTGGCCCACTGTCTGGGAAAATTTTGCCTGGCTTGTAATTTCTGTATAGTTGTATGCACACATGTGTGTGTGTGTATGTTTGTTTGTTGGACAGATAGATAGATATCCCATTTTCCATTAAAATAACTTCCAAAGAGGTGGTAAATGAAACAACAAATACTCTAATTACTTGGTTAGAAAACTACAACTTAAAATGGGTAATGTATTTTCTACCTAGTGGACTATAGTTATTTCTAAAACAACAGAGATTGATCCTTTAGAGAAAGATTCTTGTAGCCAGCTGTCTACAAAGCTTGCTTGTTTCTATAACCTGATGAAATGTGCCTACTGTTTGGAGAAGTGAGTATAATGAAGGATAATATAGAGAAAGTTAAAATGTTATATCCTTCTTGAGTTTCTTAGCCTAATTAAATTTAGTGCAAATTTTTGTATTAATGAAACTTAAGGTTTTGTAAATACATAATGTAGATATTGAGAGTTGGTGTCTTTGAGTTCTAAGATATTTTTATAAAGTTTGTGAAAAATGAAGTTTACTGATAAAGTTTTCAGTAGGTTTATTTTTTATATTTTTGCATTTTCTCAATGCTGTGGTATATTTGAGAAAAATTATACATTTATACATGAAGTATAGATGAGAGAAATATACATGAGAGGAATTCAGGGGCACTGAGACTTAGCTTGGATAGGATTATTTGAAGCCTCCCTACATCATCTCAGTTCTGACTTGTCAAGATATTACAGATTTGCAAACAAATTGAGAAAATCCAGAAATCTAAAATATAAATCTGCTGAAAAGTTTCAGTTGTTTAGTAACTAGCAGGTTTATATATCCTCTCATCAACATCAAGGGTTGAATAGTATTGAAGAGCAGGGAACTGACTTGCTAGTTATAAGTAGACCCAACCTGAATAATAGTCTTTGATTGAGAAATGCTCATGATTGAAGAAAGCAGCACATAACCGGACTTTACTTTTTTTTTAGTAAGATATCTCAAGAGTTTTTTAACTTGAAAGGTTGGAAAATAATACTGTAAAGAAATGATGAAAAACTTGTAAAGCCTATAAAACTGTGGCTAGAATCCACTCAATTTTAAAATATTGTAGATAGGTCTCTTAGAATATGTTTGTGATGAGATAGTATTTCCTTTAAGTGGTTCCAAAAGTAATCCATAGTGACAAATTGTAAAGTAGATAGTAGCCTGAAAATAGTTCTAAAAAATTACAGGTTTTGTATTGCTTAAAGCAAAGTTATCTTCTGTGTCATATACTTTGAATGTTCCATGTCTATGTTTGCTAGATTTGTCAGAAAAATTCTTGTAAAGTTTTGGGAGAGAGATTACTAGGAAATACAGTTTTGAGGTAGAGTTTTGATAATTTATAATTTAACCACGGCTACCTACTGTTACAGCTGTTTTCTTTATGAATAAGATTAAAAGTCTTAAATAATAATATTATTAAACTGTGTCTTTACTCTTAGAGAATTGCTAAAGTTAAAGATGGTAGTGCTTTTGTACTATTCAAAACTTCTATTGTAGACATGAAATGTTGAAAGAGAGGTCTGAATATGCATTTTTAATGTAATATGAGTTTAAAATGCTTTCTAAAAACATAGCATAATGCACTACATTTGTGCCTTTCCTACTGCACAAAAAATCCAGGGTGAGTTGTGGCGGCTGTTACTTATTTGAGTAAAGAACTATATAGTTCCTGTTGTGACTATGTGGTTAGTGCTATAGGGGCAAAAGAGGATGTTTTGTTATATTCGCAGTTGGCTTCTGCTTGTGTCTAAACATTTCTTTTTTATTTTGAATGGTGAACAATGTTGACATTCACTGAAAAACAATATAAAACCCATGGCAAGGCTTGTGAATGCCTGCATAAATCTACATAATGTCTTCTGAACCTATTCATTGGTTAGTAGTAAAATATGGTATTTATTTGGTTCTTTTTTAAAGCAATATTAGCATTCTGAAACTTCTAGTTAGATGTGTATTGTAAAACACTAATCTACAAATAGCAGTATGATGGCCTAGTTACTCTTTATTGATTTATTCACAGCCTAGCCCTATCTTTTCTCCAAAGAATCTTGTGGAAGGCCTTTCTGTAGAGAAAGCTGGTTAGCTTGTTCATTCATCATGAATATAAATGACACCACTTAAGATCCTGTAATCAATACTGGATACCAAGGAAGATGGTACTTCTGCCACATTATTGCAATGAGAAACTGAACTTTCTCTGGTGCTATAAAAAAAAAGCCATATTTTTCAGAATTATAGAAGATTGAGAAATATGCAGTAATTTGAGACTTACGGAATAATACTGGCAAGCCTAATGCAAATATAGTTGTAAATGAAAACATCCTTGATAGTATGAAAAAATATATATGCTGTTTTAGAAAAAATGGAAGAGATCTTGGAACATACTACGTGGTGTCCTTTGATCAATTCACTGTAGATACTTGGAAAATAATAATAATAATTATTGTTATTGTTATTGTTATTGTTATTATGTGCCTGTCTCACAGGGACACTCCCATTTCATATTTCTCAGAAGGACTACTGAGTCTTCAGAAAAGGTTTTGTAATAAGATAGCTAGAAAAAAGGAGCAAATGAGAATCTTTATTTTAGGATCTTATCTATTTCCTATCGCTCTCTGATGCTTTCATTTTTCCCCCTGTTTTCGTTATGTTTTGTAGGTTCTTATACAGTATTGTCTTTTGATTAAAAGGTTTTTAGGAATGCAGATCTAATTTTGCAATAGGATTTTGCTCGACCCCCTGATTCTTCCAAGCATGAGAATAAAGATTTCTTGGTAGCACGTAAGACATTTTTTAAAAGTATTCTTTTGGAAAGATCATGCGAAGTTTGGCTGCACTGTCAATATCTTTGGTAACAGTGAGTGATTTGTCTGCTCTGGAGCTGGTGATAAACCCAGTGTTTGATTCTAAGTTGAGAATTAGTATTGTTGTTATAGGTTACCATAAAAAGTAAAAGCTGGAACAAAACATGTACAGTGGGTAATTCTTTTCTGTCCTGCCAACCAACCGTGCCATTTTTCAGATAATCCATTTCATTCCCCTCTTTATTTCTTTATTTACGGACACATTCTTATTGGGCAGCTTTATGTTTTTCTTTCACTTCTGAAACTTCCTTTTCCATGTGAGTGTAGATGGCTATATAAGTATATAAAGTATGCAGCTTGTACATATGATTAAACTGACTAAAGCTTGTTGGATATCCGCAGCAATTTTATTCCTGTTTCAGAGACAAATAACTACTTGATTGAAATTAGGCATGCCATGAATGTTGTTATTGAAAAATAATAGTGAATAATGATTAAAAAAAAATATTGAGATGCAAAGAGAACTCACAAATAATTAAGATGATCATAAATAATATTGGAGTTACTTCAACCCATATAATAAATTATGAAAGACGGTAAAGAAATATTTACTTAATTTATATCAGCCACTTTTCTCCAAAGAAGTCAGTGATGCATATTTATATCCCCCACAGTACTATTTATATCCAGACTGTATCATCTCTAAGATGGCTAAAAATTACTAGGGTTTGGTCTCTAATCTGCTGTGTGTAATATCAATCTCTGTATACAATACATTCATTTTAAAAATTATGTAATTTATTACATTTACCTCCCATCTTTCCATTAGAGAGCACAAGTCATAAATGATTGTCCAACTCACCTACTTACTATCGTAGTCTCACAAGAACCTTGCCGCATATGTCAGGCTTGAGACTTCAGACTTCATGGCTTAGGGCACTGGTTCTTAAACCGTTTGACCCAATTCACCCTTTTTCTGGTCTTGAATAATATCATTAGCCCAACCAAAAAGAGAGAGAGAAAGGGGGGGGGACACTATTGTTTTACAAAAGTCTTTTGGCAGTGGCATGCCCTTTACATACCATAGATATGCACATGCTCCATTGGTCATTAGGCGTTTCTGTTCTAGACCACATCAGCAATAATACAGTCCGGCAGCAGATGGGTGTTGCACCAATAACAGAGAAAAGGCAGGAAAAATGCTTATAGTGGTATGGCCATGTCCTACACGCAGCACTCCACACCGTTACCTGCACTGCCTACCAGTTTACCACTGATGGCAAATGCCCACGGGAAGACCAGAGCAAAGGTGGCAGGTCACAATTAATGAGGACATGAAAATTATATAGCTGGACCCAGTTGCTGTGTTGGATCTCATGAAATGGTGTTTGTTGATCCAAACGGGACCCTGCACCTGTGGGAAAATGCTAGGATGATGATGATGAAGAAGATCTTGGCAGTGGCAGTCTCACACTGGATCTTCAACTCACAAACAAGCGGTTACAAATTGCTTTGTTACTCCCAGGATATGCCCAAATTACCTCGCAGTTTAAGAACCACTGGTTTAGGATGACCCAGTGACTTATATAACTGAATTATCCTGTCCTGAAGTATCCTGTGCTGATTTTCTAATCACTAAAACTCATTGATTCACAGTAAGTTTGCCTTGTGTTAATCTACTGTGACATAAAAGTAGTTTTTTTCTCTAAAACATAATTGTTTTAATAATTTAGATTTAGATTTTAGAGATTTAGAGATTTAGATAATTTAGATTGAAATAACAATTGAAATTAATGATTAAAAGTAACTACTAATGTTTTTCAGTGGATAATGCCAAATTGAGAGCTCTTCATTGTATCATCTTTTGGGGGGAGAGGGTTAAGTTTAATTTTTACTACGTTAGTTAATGTTACCTAAAGCTAATCAGATTGCAGCCACATAAATCCGATTGACTTCTGAAAATATAAATGCTCTTCCCTAGCTTTTGAAAATATACTCCATAATGCTTGGTCTGTGGCTTTCTATGTTTTCCATGGTAATGCATTTAAAAGGTTTAGCCAAAAGCTGTGTAATTATTGTGCATTCTATACAATTTTGTGACTGTTCAAAAGAAGAAAAAACATATGCCTGTATTTATTGTACTGTAACCATCTGGTCTCCATCATGACAATATTGTCATTAAAAGTAAGAGTAGTGTTCTATATTTGTACGTCTTTCTTTTTCAGGCAGAAATTTTATTGGACACAAAATCTGTTTCCATTCATTGCATGAAGGGATGTCACGTGTAAAATGAGACTAGAGTCTGCTCTGCTTCTGCCTCTGCCATTCTGGAAGCATGATCACTCTCTCTTCCAGAATCATGCAAAGTCCCATTTCTAAAGAATGAATGATTGGGTTGAAGCAGGTCTCTAGATTCTGCATTTGGGAAGGAGTTCATCAAAGGAAATAAAAAAAGAGCATGCATTTGTATTTAAATTGCCACAGTACTTTGTGTGTTTGAACAGGTAACAAAAGAGAGTTATTAGTTTTTATATATCTTTATTTGTTGATAAAGATCTCTCTTCTGCTTATGATCCAGCTGTTCCCCAAACAACAACAACAACAACAACAACAACAATAATAATAATAATAGTAATATTGGATGATATCTTGAAGAACATTTCTGGTACAGAAAAGCAAGGGAAAGGAACTGACAACTATGGGCCTATAACTTACCTGACCACAACATTAAACTTGTTTTCTGGAATTATAGCAAAACTAATATATGCTAATTTGAAAGAAAATGCATTTTTCTCAATGGAACAAAAGGGACCTGCTAAATTCACATGGCATAAGACCAGCTGCTTATTGACAAAATTATCATTAAAAACTTAAAATAAACTTTATGGCCTAAATATACTATATAAAGGCTTGTAAATCATTCTCCATAGTTGGATTCAAAAATGCTTCGAAATGTTTGAAATAAACTGAAATATTAGAAGATTTCTGGAGATGTCAATTGCTTCACGGGAAAACACCCTTATGGGGGAAATTTGGGAGGAGTAAAAATAAAACCCAAGGTAACACATTTTCACCATTGCTTTTTGTACTAGCAGTGATTTAACTCACAAATATTCTGAACAAAATCAGTTTTGAGTACCAAGTCGCAAAGCAGAGCTCCCCAAATAAGCCATTTGCTTTATATGGATGATCTAAAACTATATACTGAATCAGAATCTAAAACTGAGTCTCTGTTGGATACAGTCTGTATATTTAAGGAAGATGCAAGAATGAAATTTGGACTGGACAAATGTGCTATTTGGTGATTAAAGAAGGTAAGATTATAGAAGATGGGCTACCCTTAATGAATGGAAATGTCATTAGACACCAGCACCTGAAGAAAGATACAAATATTTGGAATTAATGGAAGCTTCTGATTAATTGCACAACCAAGTTAAAAACATGGCTAGTTTAAGTTATATCAAACAATCAGGTTTTTTTTTTACGAAAACTAAACTAAATGGTGGAAATATTGCTGAAGCAATAAACACTTGGGCAGTCACTGTGATTAAATATACTGCAGGAATAATTGACTGGATTCAAGCCAAACTGGACAATCTTGATCAGAAAAACAACAAAATTAATGACCATAAATCATGCACTTCACTGAAGCAGTGACATTCATAGATTATATGTATCCAGAAGTAGAGGTGGTAGAGGACTGTTGCAAGTAAAACAAACTATGGAATAAGAAAAACATAGTCTGAATGATTACATCTGGAAAAGTAAATAGACTATGCTTATGGAAGTTTGCAATGAAACCCTCCTGAAGTTTAAGAAAAAAATCGGAATACAAGACTAAAGTAATTCAAAGTTGGATTAACATCTGGTAAAGCAAACCACTCCATGGCAAGTATATGCACGATACTGAAGGAAAAGCAGATCAAAATCTAACATGGTGGTGGATGAAATCTGGAAATTTAGAAAGGAAACTGAGGGAACAGTTCTGCCCTACAAACAGTTACCTCAAAGCCCAAATAATTTCGTTCACATACCAATTAAGTAAAATTAAGGATAAATGTAGACCATCTCATTATGGCTATAGTAAAGTCGCTCAGATTAAACATAACCCCATGATTGACTTGCAAAACTTGTCTGTTGGAATTTATGTAGAAAATTTGGCTTTACTGTTGGCAAAAACCACTGGGATTGTGTGTTTGAACAAGTTTTGCAAAATGAGATGAAACTTTTGTGGGATTTCAAAATGGTAGGCACAGCAGACATTACTGTTGTAGAAAAGAAGAAAGTATGGTTCATTGATGTGGTGATAAAATTGATGAAAAACAACTGGGAATTTTTTTAAAAAAATCATGATTTACAAATTGAAGTCAAAAGATTATGGAGGAAAAAAATCAGTTGCCATACTGACATAGTGACATTGATAGGCTACATTTGCCCCGTAGCAGAAAAGGACCTGGGGTGATGCAAGCAGCAAACAGTTGAAAAAGAAAAAGGGTAAGGATAAGCAAGAAGATGTACTAAATGACCTAATAAAATAAGGTATATTGAAACTGAGATTATATGTAAGAACAAGCAGCTGATGATGCAAAGACAGTACTGTTTTTTAAAAAAACTGTTACATGGCCAGTACTTTAGCAACATCTAAGGAAAGGTTAATAATGAAAAAAAAAAGGCAGTGGTTAAAAAAAAGTACATTAAAGAAGGAAATGGAAAGGTTCATTTTAGTGGCTTAAGAACAGTCTTTCTGCCTAAGTATAATGAAAATTAAAATTGAGAAAACTCAGTAGGACAGTAAATGTTGATTATGCAAACAACAGGAAGAGACTGTTGAATACCTACTATGTGGATGTAAGAGGATTGTGCAAGTGGAGTATTTGGAAAGGCAGTAAAGTGATCATCTTAATTCATTGCAATTTTAATAAGAATTATCACTGGTAGAATCACAGTATTGAAAAAACAGTCAAGAAAGAAGAGGTTAAGATCTTGCAGGACTTTCAGATACAAGCTGATAAACATAATAAGCCAGGCATGACTGTAGGTACAAGTATGGATAATTGACATAGTAGCTGGAGTTAGGTCAATGAGAAGGAACTAGAAAAAATAGGGAAATATAAAGGCCTTCAAATAGAGATCGAGTGAATGTAGCAAAAGAAAGTCATAATGGTGCTAATAGTGGCTGGTGAGCTTAGTGCCATATCAAAAGATCTGGAAGAGCACTTGGACACAATAGGAATGGATAGAATTTCAATTCAAATACAAAAGGTTGCATTACTTGGAACAGTATGTATATTATGATAAGATCTTTAGCTACCTTATATCTTTGGGAGGGATCTGATAGTCAGAACTACCAAATCCAGTCAGAACTATCTGGTAGACTGTGTGCAAACAATAGTGGTGGTGGTGATGGTGATGGTGATGGTGATGGTGATGGTGATGGTGGTGGTGGTGGTGATGATGATGATGATGATGATGATGATGATCTATTTGTCCTGCATTCTGGTAGGAACAGTCAATTCCATAGTCTGCTTGGCGTTGAATGATATATTTTCCCTTTTCCCAGTTCCGTTATGACCATCAAAATGTTGTAGTGCTGATAATTGTTGCCTTTGTCCCCAATACAGATAATTCTAATTATTCACTTTCCCATTGTTCAACAGCTTTTTAAAAGAACATTTAATGATTGGTATATATAGATTAAATAGCTTAAAGTCTAGAATCATTGAAAGAATATCCCTAATTTTTTGCCTAGTTTTTTGTCAGCTTCTAAAACCATGATCTTCTATTAAGGTGACTCTACAAGAGAAAGAAGTAGTAAATAAGTATAACTTCTCTTCCACTAGACTAGTTATATTAACCAACTGGAATAGAGTTGTCATTTTCTATGTTCATCAGCTGCAATTTCCTTGCAAGTTTGAGACTCAGACCCAACACTTGATCACTTTCCTTATAGTTTGATCTTTCATTTACTTTATATTTACAATCAGCAATACCAAAAACTCGGCCAAATTGTATTGAGTATCATCAGCATCAACTTCAAGCTTGAGTTCAGTGAGCAAAACTGAGACAGCTGTTTGTTTTCCAGATCAGCGGTCAATATATGGGTATAATTTTTCCCATCTTTCTCTGGCTGTGATAATCTTTGGTTTCCCTTCAAATAGCATAGTATCCAGTATTGATCCGTTTCTATCACGATAACAAGTTGATGCTATGTTTCAAGTCATGTTATTTTTCATTAAAGCAGTCAGACAATTTGGTTTGGTTTTCAGTTTTTGTTTATATTTGGCACAGTAGTACTCATGGCAATAGAGTATTCTGTACTTGGAAAAGAATACTGTAATTTATATTTTCTTTCATATTTTAACAGGAGTTTTGCATCTTTTCAGATCCAGGAATGTTGTTCAAACCACAAATATATTTCATACATTTAAATAACATGTAAAATAATATAGAACATAGAAGATAGAATTGGGAGCCAGACACTTGATCTCAGAAAAAAAAATGATCTAAACTTTTAGATTCAGTACTGGAGCTGAGTATAGTCCTATTGTCTTGGGCTCTTGTAGCCTGAAGCATGTAACTAGTTCAGCTTTAATTCCCTTCCCCCAATACATAACTCTTCTTTATGTAACTTTCTGCAGATTTGTAATTTCTTTATCTGTTTTGGTGGAACCTTGTTTCTTCTCAAATGCTCAAAGATAACTACTATCACCATATTGCAGGAAATAGATAAGGCTATAAGATTGTAGTTTACCTAAGGCCAGTTGGTGAATGCTTAGTTAACAGTCCTTTGTTCAGCTGTTACATTACACCAGTTCTAAAATCTCAAATTTCTCAGACATAAAATACTATTAACAAAAATTCTATTTTTTATGTTAAGATACTTTCACTGTTTCCACAAAATAATATATGCAATGTGTGAGATTTTTCACTTCTTAACTCTTTAACCATACTGTAGATGCTATTTTTTCTGGGATATCTTTCCAAATGCTGATATATCCCTTTTTGTTTATTATATGCTGCACACAAATCCTGCATTCAGTTGAAAATTCTTGTGACCAGAGATGCCATCTTTCCCACTATTTTTAATGTTCAGATATGAGCACTGTTGCTTATATATTTAAAATAGTGTCACTATCATGATATAATAGGAGATGCATGATTAGACTTTAAAAAATCCTAGGTTTTCAGAATTACAAACATTTGTTTTAAAAAATACTTCTATAAAGCAGATTTTGAGGATGTGGAAGGGACAGCTCAGAAGGAATTAAGCATAATCTGTGGCTATGGAATCTAACTGACAGCTGAAGGGAAGATGGTAGAAAAGCAAATAAGAACAATGAATTCAATAGAGTATCTTGGAGGCTACAGCTAGATGACTTTCTGGAACAGAGAATTCCAGATGTCCATTCTGCAATATCTTGTTGTAAACTACATCTGATTCTCTACTTCATTTTTTAAGGAATGAAACGAATTTCTTTTATTAGATTTGTTTTATGCCCTGATCTGTTTTTGCATGTATGAAAAAGCAGGTTTGGTGCAATATACCTGGCCAGATAAAGGTGGTAGAAATATTTGCTGAATGAATAGTTGTTTCCATTTTTTTGATCCAGTTCTCAGGCATGGAGCACTATTAGCAAAATTAGTAATTTGTCAATCAGCTTGGTGGGAAGAGGAAGGGAGGGCTGGATTCAATTTTACTTGCCCTCCCAACTCTACTGAAAAATTAATTAATACAACTGGTTTTTTGTAAAGACTGAATGTTTATGGCTTTTTATTTTTAAGTGATGTTTCAAAAGAGTTTCAGTAACTGTCAAGAAAAACAAAGGCGAGACAATTGTGTGCTAAAATCTATGTGTTAAAGCACTGCATTATTCCAGTGCTTAATACTGTAACTTGTATTGGCATGCTTTTTGTTTTCATAATTTAATCTTTTTTTAAAAGACTTATGAAGTAACTACATTCTGTAATATGAAGAATCATTTCCTACATGCTAATTTTGAATTCGGAATTACTCATTGTGTTTCCTTTTCTCCCCTTTTTTGATTCTGACAGGCTGGATCTATCTCTCTCGGGACACCCGTCACAAGGAAAAAAGATGATGAGATGTCAGTTGGAAGCACACCGTTGATTAAACATCAGTCAAATCAGGCTTCTGAATATGCCAGTAGCCCTATAAAAACAAAAACTGTAACAGGTAAGTCTGCTTTAATTCAATTTAGTTTGAAATTATTTTAACAATCTTTACAATTTAAATGGTAAGAATTTCAATGTCAGTCCAGGTTAAATTTACTAGAAGATTAGTTCAGTTTTTTCTAATTACCACCCAGTTTTATAATCAAATACTGGTTTTTAAAAATACGTAATTATTATTTCAAGTTCCTTCATCCAAAAGGATAATGTCAGGTAATGCTGAAGTGATACCTCAGTCCAGGGAAGAGAGGAAGCATGAGAAAGAGACTCAGAGCAACTCCACCTTAATTAAGCTAGATATAAGTTAACCAGGGAAATTGCTTTGATAGGCTTTCAACATTCTGTTACGGTATCCTACCAGCAATAAAGATCTTTCCAGAAATCCAAGTGGTTCTGATTTCCTGAGTTTGGCAGCCTTGCAGGGCTTGTTATCAACTTTGAAGGCCTCTCAAAGCAATTCTCCCACTCAATGTATTTGTTGTTGTTGTTGTTTAGTCGTTAAGTCGTGTCCGACTCTTCGTGACCCCATGAACCATATTGCGCCAGGCCTTCCTGTCCTTCACTGCCTCCCTGAGTTTGCTCAGTTTCATGCTCATTGCTTCAGTGATGCTATCTAACCATCTCATCCTCTGCCGTCCTCTTCTTCTTTTGCCTTCAATCTTTCCCAGCATCAGAGTCTTCTCCAAAGAGATCTCTCTTCGCATTAGGTGACCAAAGTATCTGAGCTTGAGCTTCATTATCGATCCTTCCAATGAGCAATCAGGGTTGATTTCCTTTAAGATTGACTGGTTTGACCTCCTAGCAGTCCAGGGGACTCTCAAGAGTCTTCTCCAGCACCACAGTTCAAAGGCATCAATTCTTCGGCACTCAGCCTCCTTTATGGTCCAGCTCTCACAGCCATACATGACTACCGGAAAAACCATAGCTTTGACTATGCGGATCTTTGTCGGCAAGGTGACATCTCTGCTTTTTAATATGCTGTCTAGGCTTGCCATAGCTTTCCTCCCAAGGAGCAAGCGTCTTTTAATTTCATGGCTGCAGTCTCCGTCTGCGGTGATCTTGGAGCCCAAATAAATGAAGTCTGTTACTGCTTCCATTTCTACCCCTTCTATTTGCCCGGAATTGATGGGTCCAGATGCCATGATCTTAGTTTTTTTAATGTTGAGTTTCAAGCCAGCTTTTGCACTCTCCTCTTTCACCCTCATCAAGAGGCTCTTTAGTTCTTCTTCACTTTCTGCCATTAGGGTGGTATCGTCTGCATATCTGAGGTTGTTGATGATTCTCCCTGCAATCTTAATTCCGGCTTGTGATTCTTCCAGCCTGGCATTTCTCATGATGTACTCTGCATATAGGTTAAATAAGCAGGGTGACAGTATACAGCCTTGTCGTACACCTTTCCCTATTTTGAACCAATCGGTTGTTCCATGACTGGTTCTAACTGTTGCTTCTTGGCCCGCATACAGATTTCTCAGGAGACAGGTAAGGTGGTCTGGTACTCCCATCTCTTTAAGAATTTGCCACAGTTTGTTGTGATCCACACAATCAAAGGCTTTTGCATAGTCAATGAAGCAGAAGTAGATATTTTTCTGGAACTCTCATGCTTTCTCCATGATCCAGCGAATGTTGGCGATTTGATCTCTAGTTCCTCTGCCTCTTCGAAACCCAGCTTGTACATCCGGTAGTTCTCGGTTCATGTATTGCTGAAGCCTAGCTTGTAGGATTTTGAGTATAACCTTGCTAGCATGTGAACTCAATGTATACCTAGTGTAATTAAGGCAGAGTTGCTCTGATGCTCTTTCTCATGCTTCCTCCCTCCCTTAGGCTGATTTATCTCTTTTGCAATGGTCCTGTTTCCTCCTCTGCTTTCCCAGGGTCTGTTACACTTTTCCTCACACATGAGGTATCTCGTTAGATCCTTACTGATTTGTGGAAAATAACTCTGTATAAAAAGGCAAGGAAACTTTAGAGAAGATCATAGTTTGTAGTGGATAAAGAGGATCGCCTTGAAGGACAGAGAAAAGATATGCTACCAAGGCAATGATCAGATAAACAGAACTTGATCCCAGACCAAGAAAGTAATTTGCAAAAATGTCTCAGACAGTGCCTCCCCCCCAATTCTCATGAAAATAAAAGGGAGGAAAGGTAGCACATTCAGACTTGCAAGATTCTGTTTTTATAGCTGTTCTAATAAAAGTAGCTTACATCTTCATGGTGTCTGTTTCTTAGTCTGGTCTACCTGATAGGGCTGACATCATTTAACAGGGTTCAGCCGACCCTGAAATCGAAGATAATCAAGAAGCCTCAGTAAGCACTCTTAAAAAACAAGTGATAATGTATTTGAACTACATAGTACAAGCTTCCCTTGATACAACCAGTAAGATGGTTCAGTCAAAGACAGTGGAGGTCTGCTTCCTTAAGACCTAGAAAGACCTCAGTATTATGAGGCACAATGTGTAGAGGGAATATTTATGAATTGCCAAGATTAAGATCTATGACTTACAGTGCTTGTTTGTTTGTTTTTTTGTTTAAGCAAGTGTCTTTTCCAGAGGTAACCACAAATTTGTACTGATAGGTAACTCCCTTTCTTTGCCTCTGGTGTCTTAATCCCTACTGCCTCTTTATTTTTCTTCCAAGAGTCCAAAGAAAGGCCTCATTTTAGGTGTTCCATTCATGAAGTAAGTTTATGTGGAATGGGCTGTGAGCCAAGCAAACCATGATCAAAGAATCAGTAACAGAACAGAGTGCTAGAACTGGAGGACATTTATAGACTCCAGATTTGGAGCACAAAGGAGCTTATTAATGCTGGTGAACTCTAACACTAGGATTTAGTTATGACTTATTTTGGTTTTATTGGGATTATTATGTATCTAGTAACATGTAATCCATTTAGCAAGCTAGTTATCTTTCTTTTATTTTTAAAGAATCACGACCATTATCAGTACCAGTGAAAGCCATGTTGAGTTCAGCTGAAAATTGCAGCAAAGGTCCTGAGGAAAGAATGAAAGAATTTATTAGTGTGGTATGGAATGCAGTTAAGTGCCTTACGCTTCAGGTAAGAAATTGGGGATGGGGGATGGAGGAGAAGAATATTTTAATGTACTTTTAGGACCTTCTCTTATTTTGAAATTTCTATAAAATAAATTCCCAGTTTAAGTTTATGTTGGGAATAATGAAGCCAAATTTCATTTGACCATCATGGAATGATGAAGCCAAGTTAATTAAGCTCTTCAGGATCATTAAGCATAGGGTTAGACATCTATATATTCTGTTGCATATAGTCATGTGTAACAAAAACAATGCTAGACTGTAAGCTTTCCACAGTAAAGCTTGCTTTATTGTTTATAGGACATCTCACAACTGTTTGTCTAGATCAATCGAATTATACCATTAGATACCTGTCTAATTAGTCACAATTAGACTGTATTAATCTATTGCAATGCAGTCTACTTAGAGTTGCCTTGAAAACCATTTGGCAACTTTAGTTGGTGTAGTTGGCTACCTATAGGTTTTCAGGTACAGTTCAAAATCTTATGAAGTCCTTCATGACTCAGGTCATGTTAATGCAAGGGACAGTCTGCTCCAGGAGGCAAGTACGTTATGTGTTCCCCCTTTCATGAAGCTGCCCCAGTTCTGTGGAACTGTGTCCCTGACGTAAGGATGGCCCTGTTCTTCTTGGCACTTCGGAAGAAACTTAAAATAGTTTTCTTTCACTAGACTTTTGGTTCTCAATCTATTGAGGGTACTGTTGCTGAATTTTACTTATTATTTATTCTGTTCTTTTATTCATTTATTGTAATTATTTTTATGGTTTTATTTAATTAATTGTTGCTGTAAACGATGCACAGTAGGCCAGCACAGAAATAAGGATAAATTTTATTTAAAATAAAACTTATTTAAAAAATTAAAATCCCACATTATATGTCATTTTCTCTTCTATCGGAAAATCTCTAAAGCATGGATTTCTATTGTTTCAGATTTTTTTTTATTATCCAAATGCTACTTGAACAAAGCAGTTTTGATATGACTGTCAAGATAACTTTCAAAACAGAAGGAATTCTTGTAAAATAACAATATGTCAGTATGGATATTTAAGGGTCTGTTTAATAACCATGACCCAAATGAAACATTTGCCTGTTTATATAACCTCTTTACTCTTTTTATATATATGCAATTAAACCACAATGTCTCCAACAATAGTTCCCTTTTCACCTAAACTGGGAAACAGTGGTTACCTGCTTTAAAACATAAGATAGGTTATTAAACTATAGCTCAAAGCTTGCTTAATACTCTGACTTGTTTCAAATAGTTCAATTTCTGTTGAAATGAAAAGCTACAGTTTTCTTTCACTTTATGCAGATTTGCTATAATGCAATTGATAACTTTTGTCCAAAAATTTGCTTTATGTGACCAAAAAAAAAATGCTGTTATGTGATTTGTGCCGGCATAGTCAATTGGCACCAGAGGTCTAGAGACAGGCCAAGGCTTCTTCCCACCAACATTTTGAACATTTTCTCACCAAAACTCTTTCTGTCTTCAAATATCATGTTGTGCTGTTATTCTAGTTGTGCATCTTGTCTCCCACTTCAGTACCTGCAATAGCTACTGCAGTTACTATGGAGACAAAGTGCTTTTCCAAGGCTTTTCCAGACTCTTACCCAAAATGAAAAAGAAAGAGACTTCTCTAACATGAGAAACAAAATTGGGCATATTACATTACTCTGAGGTTGATGAAGAATCATCAGCCTTAGGATCAGCTTTTAACCTGGATGAATCTACTATGCACAACACAATAAAGAATGCTATTAAAATGTATAGTGCCATGATGAATTCTACTGCTTTGTCTGATATGTTAACCATCCATGTTAGAAATCCAGCTGTAAGAAACATGGAGAAAATGTTTTCATTGGACATAGAATACATCACAAGGAAGAAAACATAAGTATGATACTGCTTAAGAGTAAGACTTTAAAAATTTACAGTGGTGCTTAAAGGTTTGTGAATCCTTCTGAATTTTCAATATTTCTGCATATGAATATTGAAATATGACCTAAAACGTGATCTGTTCTCCACAGAAGCCCTAAAAGTAGATAAAGAAAAACCAATTAAACAAACAAGTCAAAAACATTATACTTGTTCATTTATTTATTGAGGAAAATGATCCAAAGCCACATACTCGAGTGTGGCAAAAGTATGTGAACCTTTGCTTTCAGTAACTGGTATGCCCCCCTTGGGCAGCAATAACTGTAATTAAATGTTTCCCATAACCATCGATCAGTCCTGCACATTGGCTTGTAGGAATTTTAGTCTTATCAATTCTTAATTGTTGCAGTGGACAAATAGCAATTCCATCTTGCCAGGATTCAACTTTAGTCCCCCCCCCCGCCCCCATGCAGACTCTTAACAGCCTCAGCACCAAGAAATAATAATGCTTTGGACTGGGGACCCGGGAGGCCCAGGTGGGGAGGTATTTGGGCCCAGAACCCCCGGGGGCTATGCGGTGGGCTACTCCATCGAGGTGGTGACGAGCAGGGGATGTTATGGCGGGAGCTGGAAAGCGGGCCATCTTCGGGGAAGACGCCCCCGGTATGTCTCACCGGTGGCGTGTTCCGGCCCTCCTGGCTCATTCCCAGGTCCTGGTCAGCAGGTTCGTAGGGGCCCTGGCTTCTGGCTGTTGCTGCTTAATGCGAGGTCAGTTAACAACAAGGCCCCCCTCATATGTGACTTGATCACTGAGGAGGGGGCAGACTTGGCATGTATCACTGAGACCTGGCTGGGCCCCGAGGGAGGGGTGCCCCTCTCGGAAATTTGCCCAGCTGGGTTCACGGTGTGGCACCAGTTGAGAGGCCAGGGCAGGGGAGGAGGGGTGGCTGTTGTGATCCGGGAATCTCTAGTGGCCTTCAGGGTCATTGCTCCACAAGTTTCTGGCTGTGAGACACTGTTCATTAGGTTGGGCTCCCGTGAACAGTTGGGAGTTCTGCTATTGTACCAGCCTCCCTGCTGCGTGGCAGCCTCCCTGCCTGAGCTGCTGGAGGCCATCACAGGGCTGGCAGTGGAGTTCTCCAGGCTTATGGTTCTGGGGGACTTCAACCTGCCATCCCCGGGGCAGTCCTCGGACGCGGCTCAGGAGTTCACGGCTACCATGGCAGCCATGGGCCTGTCGCAAATGGTGCGGGACCCAACCCAAGACAGTGGCCACATGCCGGATTTGGTTTTCTTGTCGGAGCAATGGCAAAGTGATCTGAGGGGAGATTTACATCTTTCCCTGTTGTCATGGTCAGATCACGTCCTGGTGACCCTGAGTTTCTCTTATGCCACCCCTCTCTGCAGGGAGGCAGGACCCATGTGATTGGTCCGCCCCCGGTGCCTGATGGACCCATCAGGGTTTCAGAGGGAGCTGGGGGATATTCCCGTGGACCTGCTGCACGGTCCAGCGGAGGCCTTGGCTGCTGCCTGGAATAGGGAGGCGGCTGGGGCCTTGGACAGGATTGTGCCTATGCGACCTCTCTTGCCACATCGGCCCCGACACTCCCTGTGGTTTACAGAGGAGTTGAGGGTGCTGAAGCGGGTTAAGAGACGTCTAGACCGCCGCTGGAGAAAGACAAAGACTGAATCTGACTGAACACAGGTTAGAGCCGCTGTTAAGGCCTACATTGTGGCAATAAGGGGGGCAAAGTGCCAATACTTTTCTGCCCTTATTGCGTCCGCAGAATGCCGCCTGGCGGCCCTGTTTAGGATCACTAGGTCCCTCCTTGGCAAGGGGGATGTGGGGGTTCATTTGCAGGGCTATGCGGAGGAATTTTCAGGGCATCTGCAGGACAAAGTCGCTCAGATTCATTCCAAGTTAGACTCTGAGCATGAGGCAGGGTCTGGGGAGATACCGGGGGACCGTTCTTACCCAGTTATCTGGGAACAGTTTGATCCTGTTGCTCCTGAGGAAGTGGACAGGGTCCTGGGGACTGTGAAGGCCACCACTTGCCATCTTGACCCATCCCCCTCCTGGCTGGTAAAAGCAGCTCGGGAGGTGACGTGGTTGGATCCAGGCGATGGTTACTACATCCTTGCAGGAGGGGGTGTTTCCGGCTGCCTTCAAGGAGGCGGTGCACCCCCTCCTCAAGAAACCCTCCCTGGATCCTACCGTACTGGACAATTTTCGTCCAGCCTCCCACCTCCCCTTTTTGGGGAAGGTGGTTGAGAAAGTGGTGGCTTCACAGCTCCAAAGGGTCCTGGAGGAAACGGATTATCTGGACCCTTTCCAGTCAGGTTTCAGGCCCGGTTATGGAATGGAAACGGCATTGGTCGCACTTATGGATGATCTCTGGCGGGAGCGGGATGGTGGAAGTGCGACCATCCTTGCTCTCCTTGATCTCTCAGCGGCTTTTGATACTGTCAACCACAGTATCCTGTTGGGACGGCTCAGGGAATTGGGGGTGGGCAGCACAGTATTGTGCTGGTTCACCTCCTTTCTTCAGGGCTGATCCCAATCGGTGTTGATAGGGAGCGAGAGGTCCCATCCTCGGCCCCTCCTGTGTGGGGTGCCACAGGGTTCGGTTCTCTCCCCACTCTTTTTCAACATCTACATGAAGCTGCTGGGTGAGATCATCCGTCACCATGGGATGAGATACCATCAGTACGCTGATGATACGCAATTATACATCTCCATCCCTGGTGAAGTAAGTGATGCTGTGGCCGCCCTTTCTCGGTGCCTGGAGGCTGTAAGGGTCTGGATGGGGAGCAACAGGCTTCGGCTGAACCCTGGTAAGATGGAGTGGCTGTGGGTTAATGGCTCCTCTGTATCTGGGACTTTGTCATCTCTGGTGCTCGATGGGGTGGCACTACCCCAGACAGACCCAGTGTGTAATCTGGGGGTCCTCCTAGACTCACAGCTCCTGCTTGAAGAGCAGGTGGCAGCCATGGCAAGGAGGGCCTTTGCACAACTTCGGGTTGTGCATCAGTTACGCCCTTTCCTGGATCGGGAAGCCCTTCAAACAGTCACTCACGCCCTTGTTATCTCCCAGATAGACTATTGCAATGCGCTCTACATGGGGCTACCCTTGAAGAGTATCCAGAAGCTACAGCTGGTCCAGAATGCGGCTGCGCGGGCTATTTTTGGAGCCCCGAGAAGGGCCCATGTAACACCATTGCTCCGCGTACCAGTTTGCTTCCGGGTCCAATTCAAGGTGTTGGTTATCACCTTTAAAGCCCTACATGGCATGGGACCAGGTTACCTAAGGGACCGCCTCTCCCCTATGACTTCAACCCATCCCACCCGGTCACACAGAGAGGGCATGCTTTGGACCCCCTCAGTAAAAGAACGTCTAGCGGGGTCCAGAAGGCGGGCCTTCTCTGCGGTAGCCCCCGCTCTTTGGAACATTCTGCCCCTGGAGGTGCGATTGGCCCCCTCACTCCTGGCCTTCCGAAGGACCTTGAAGACCTGGTTCTGCCACTTGGCCTGGGGTGGGGAGGGAACATCTCAAGCAGGGAGATGGCTAGCCCCATAGTGGCCGGCTGTCCCCGCCCTGATTTTCCATCTTCTTGGATTTTTTTTGTTTTTAGTATTGTTTTAATTGTATATATGGTACGTATTTTATATATATTTATAGTTTTAATGTCTTTGTAACCCGCCCAGAGTCCCCTATTGTAGGGGAGATGGGCAGGAGAGAAATCTAATAAATAAATAAAATAAATAAATAAATAAATACAATAAATAATAATAATTATTATTATTATTATTTATTAAATTTATATGCCATCCAACTCTCTTGAGTATCATCAGAATACTAATAATACTTCACCCCAAACCATTCATGTTAAACCACTGGGGATTTCATCTTAAATGGCAGGGGAGAAAAGACCTACTCCTGTGGCACCCCATATAAGAATGGGCACCAGATCAAACTCTCCCCGCCCACTGACTGGAACTGCCCACTGAAGGAGGAGTGAATCACTTTAAAATAGTGCTTCGGGCTCCCAATTCCAGTAGGTGGCTCAGAAGGATATCATGGCCAATGATATTGAAATCCAAAAGGAGCAGAAGGGGTGCATTATCTCCATCCAGTTCCCTGCAGGGGTTAGAACGACCACTGTCGACTCAGTCCCATGTCCAAATCTGAAATTGGACTGAAAGGGGTCTAAGTAATTTAACTCCTGTAGGGTGTTTTGTAGCTGAATCTCCACCATGCTCTCAACAGTCTTCCCTAAAAAGTGAAGCCTGGAGAACAAGCAATAGTTATCAAACAGCTGTATCCAGAAGGGGCTTCTTAAGGAAGGGGCAGGCCACAGCCCCTTTGATGGCTGCAGGCATAATCCTCTCCTGAAGTCAAGTGTTGACAATTTTTCCAAGCTGGCTATAATATAATTTAATACTATATTAATACTTTACCTTAAAAAAGAAACTACAACTTCCAAGATCAGTTTAGTTTGGTTACTACAAATGCTTTTTCTTCTTTCTGGATTTATTGTTTGTGAGATATTGGCACAATTTTAAGAAAGTGTGCTTATTAATGAGAAGACAAATACATTTTGCTTACATTTTGTGATACATTTTGCTATCTTTTATTGGTTTTCCAATAGACTGCTGCATAGAAAGCATGATCTTTACATAATCAAAATAAGGGAAGAATCTATTTCAAGAAATTGTAATACTGGTATGTTAAAAACAAGGAATTATGTTCAGTATTGGCAAAAGAATACGTTGCTACCAAAACTGAAATTCAATCCTTGAAACAGAAAAGATGTTACCATGGAAAAATAAAGTAACACTTAGTGCAGCTGTGATGCATTAATGAATAGGATTTTTTTTTTTTTTAAATTGTATATGGTATGGCTTAGAGGACCCCAACCAGATGGTTTCCCTGAACAGGATCTGACCTTCAGCTTGAGGATTTCTTACTGGCAGATTATTTCATTTTCTTTCCTTTTATTTGCCAGTTCTTTACATTAATTTAAGATTTACCATTGTAAATTTATATTCAGTTATATAAATCAGTCACATTTTATCTTAAATTTACAGTATTAAATATATAGTTTAATAGTTATTTTCAAAGTTTAAAAACAATTTAACATCTTTAATATGCTGCATTAATATAACTCTAAGGATACAGGAATTTAAAGATGTTTTAACATTCTTATCAATAAAGAGATCAGTGGCACTTTTTCATTATTTAATGCAACAACTCATAAGATTTGTAGTTGCATTTTTTCTCCTTGTTACTATTATATGCCAAAGGATAAATTTACCTGCATGTGGTGGTGGTAAGAGGAAACTTTTATGTACATTTCTGTACATGCATGCAGATACATAAGCAAAGTTATTGTCCTGTGCATTAAAAATTGACCATATGTGACCTCAATAGATATTGTATATATTCATGCATTTGGATGATTTCATATGCAACTAGTTCATTTTCAGACAGTAAAGTAATTTCATAAGAATATATGCACAAAAGAAGTAACATCTAGTTGAAATAAGATTATTATTTTAATATGTTAGTATCTGACTTAAACAAAGGGTTGAAAATTTATTCAAGGTGAGCAGCTCTAGAGGTAGCTGTCTTCTGAGTATGTAAAGATCTACTTTTCCCATTTTCTTCTTGAGTTGTCTTCAGATAAGAAATGGAATTAGCCTCCCTAGCATGGGTCTGAGAACAAGCCTAAAGACAGCAATATCTCCACCCCCAAAGAAAGGGGAATAATAGAGCTGTGAGTGGCCAATGAATGTAAGAATTGCCTTGCCAGAACAGCTCATAATCCATCTGGCTCAGCACTTTTTCTTCTCTCACAAAGCAAATAACAGTGTGTGACCTTGTGACCAGAGCAGCATATGGACAACTGAAGGAAATGCAGATGAGCATAACTAATACCTTTCTAGTACTTATCTATTTGGAGAAGTATAACAGAGCCAGAGGACATGCAGGACTCAGTTCCAGCTAGTGGCAACATAGGAAACTCAATTGAAAGCATCCTTTTTAATCTGACTGATTTGTTGGATGGTCATTGAAGAAAACCAAGTTCCTCACCCAGACTAGGAGGAATTCCAATATACCTCCATCATTTTTTCCTGCTCTGTGGTTAACAGTATTGATGATATAATGGAAAAGAGGGTGAAAACACTCTGCAAATTCATATGTTAAAATCACAAAGTTGCTACAATGTGAAGGAGTAAAATCAGAGGAAGTGAACAGTATCCATCAGCTGTAGTTGAACTTGTGTTGCTAAAATGTCACAATCTAATGTAGTTTAAGCTTAAACTCCAACTTCTTATTTCATATGTAAAATATTCAATTTTTTGGAATATAAACTTGAGAAAAAGGTGATAAAGCAACCTGGTTGCTAAAGGTTGTAGAGAGACCTTTAAAATGCTGAGAGCTTTCCCCTCCCCTCTCTTAGTGGTGTGCAGTAATGGTGTGCAGTAATTCCTGCACACTGCTGAGAGATTTCCCTCCATCCCCTCTGCTTGCAACCTTCCCTGCATTGACTTTCTGGGGACGCTGGCAGATGGCGATCACATGATTGTGGGGTGCTTGGCAACCAGTCGTAAATGTGAGCTGGTTGCCAAGTGCCTGAAATGTGATCATGGGGGGGGGGGCGTGACATTTTACAACAGCCGGAAGTGCTTCACAGCCCATAAAACACCCTTTCTGAGGCTGTCATAACTTCAAACTGTCATTAAACAAATGGTCGTTAAGCAAGGACTACCTCTATAATCTAAATTATATATATAATTGTTTATTCAGCTTTTAGTTATCCATAATATATTAACCTGTCAAACCAACCTGAAATAAAACTACCTAGATCATATTTATCATATACTTAAGTTATTTAGGGTGACTCAGTGCTCTATACTGAGGTTATCAACATTATGAGGACAGGAGAAGATTTTCCAGGAGTGTGTGGCAACCTATTATTTATGAATTTCCTTTTATTTTATGATCAGAAAAAATGGATATATTGGTTTAAAATGTTGTTGTCATATGAGTATATTGCTTCACTGTTTCAGATTCCATGGAAAATGGCATATAAAAAATTATTGTCTGGGTTTATTTTCTTTTAAACTCTGTATGAACAGAACAAAACTGTAAATTATTTCCTTGAAGCCCCAAATACACATTAAGCGCAACAATAAAAGCCACAATTAAAGTTATGCAATTGTCTAGTTATTCATTTGGGCAATTCAATTCATACATTATCTTTTTGAACACTCAGAATAGCTAATAACATTAGAATAATTTAGAAATTCCAGATAAAACAAAACTTAAAAACAAGACAAATAAACAACAAATATTTAAACTAGTATTTTAAAGAAACTCTTGTTTTACTTTATATGAGTATGTAAAAGATGTACTCTTATGCACATATCTGTATATTTAATATAGGGTTTATCTATTCCAAATTAATATAGCTCCATTTCCAACAATAAATTATGAAGATAATATTCAAATGGTTCCTTTTGTTCTTTGCATATAAATGTTTAATTTTTTGCTGTTTTAAATCTAAATATGAAATAATTCTGGCTGCACAAGACCAAGCCTTAAGAACAAACACATACAAAGCCAGAATTGAGAAGACAGCAACAGACAGCAAATGCCGCCTCTGCAAAGAAGCTGAAGAAACAATGGACCACCTAGTCAGCTGCTGAAAGAAGATCACACAGACTGATTACAAACAACAGCATGACAAAGTAGCAACAATGGTGCATTGGAATATCTGCAAGAAATACCATTTGCCCGCAAGCAAGAACTGGTGGGACCACAAAACAAAGTAATAGAAAAGGAAAAAGCTAAAGTGCTCTGGGACAATTCAAACAGACAAGCACCTGCCACAAAACACCCCAGACTTAACAACTGTTGATAAAAAGATGACAAAAAAGTCTGGATAGTGGACATTGCAATACCTGGAGACAGCAGAATAGAAGAGAAAGAACTGGAGAAAACCACAAAATATAAAGACCTGCAAATAGAATGACTATGGCAAAAGAAAGCCAAGATAGTACCAGTAGTAATAGGCGCCTTGGGTACAATCCTAAAACATCTGGAGCACCACTTGAAGACCATCGGCATTGACAAAATCACCATCAGTCAATTGCAAAAGGCAGCTTTACTTGGAACAGCTTACATCCTGTGATGATACCTTTAACACCATCAAACAATAATATCTGCCTATCCCAGGTCCTTGGGAAGGACTCAATAGGTGGATTAAAATGCCAAATCCAGTCTAAACATCTGGCTGACTATGCAATCTACCATGATGATGATGATGATGACGATGATGACGATGATGATGATGATGGTTTTGATGCAGAGAGAAATATATTAACCGGATTATTATATCAGAATTCCACTAAGCAAATTGTGTTACATGTGGTTGATATGTGAATACTTGAATACAATCATTATTTTCAAAGATGGTATGCACACTTTCTTCTCTCAAGGTTGACTTCCTACATACTTTCAGTCCTGTCTTCTGTAAGGGGAAAGCTAGAAGCTTTCTGGTTTTAGGGGTGTTGTTTTCTTAAGTCTAAACATGAGGCTAAATTGCCCAGGAGATTATGTTGGTTATCACATTCCATGTGCACATAGTTACAGAACACAAACAGTACTAGCTGTATGTGGTTTTGGCAATAATGAGAATATTTGGCAATGTAACAAAGGTGGTATTTCAGCTGCATTTCTTGAGAATGATGCAATCTTTCATAGTACATATCATTCTCTGCAAACTTCAAAGAAAGGGAAGAATTGTCACTAAAAGAAGCAAGATATGAGCTCCTAGTCAGATCTGAAGTCTTAGTTTATGCTATCAGAAGGTAATAATCTACAAATGGATTGTTTTTCTTTTCTGTGAGTACACTTTCCAAATCAATCATCTCTCTTGGAAAAAAAGGTATGAAAAGGCAGATAGGCATTTTTTTCTGTCAGAGTTCTCCTGAGTAGACCAATATGACTTTTCTTAGGCATTGACTGAGAAACAAACACAAATTACAAAAATACAGATCATATGGCGCGGTTCTCTTTGTTTTTTTTTTAAGCATGAAAAAATGTCCATTAACTGATTTTGATTCTTGTTACCTATGAAACTTAGACCTAGGGCCACAGTAAGCGTGTTGTCTCTTGCCTTTATAAGTGTTTAGGATTACCCCTAGGGTTAGATAATCCTAATCCTAACCCTTTTTTAATGGCTGTTTTTGTCTTTCAGCTTGAAGTGCAGTCATGCTGTGTGTTCATTCCAAATGACAGCCTGCCATCTCCCAGTACAATAGTGTCTGGTGACATTCCTGGGACTGTCCGCAGTTGGTACCATGGACAGACTAGTATGCCCGGAACTCTTGTCATTTGCTTACCCCTTATAAAGATTATGAGTGCAGGACACAAGCACATGGAACCCCTGCAAGAGATTCCCTTTATTGTCCAAAGACCAATCCTTGAGGAAGGTAAGGTATAACAAATTCCAAAAGCAGGGGGGAGAGTTATATTGTGACACTATGTTCCTTTTATGGTAGTATTTTTATACCGTAGTGTTTTTCTAAGACTAATTTTGTAGCTTGATATCAGCATTTCTCTTTAATCCTTTCAAAATGCTTCATTCTTCCTAAAATGCTAGCTATTTTTTTCTTCTTGCTTTTTAAATATTTTATTTCTTTTAATGCTCTTTGTCTGACACAAAGATTTAAACACAGATTTCCCAATGTGATACCTTTATTTTAATGTTTTGCAGTAGCCACTGTGCTTGAGGTGAAATTTGACTTGCATATTTCCTATTTTTCATACTAACCCCCTCTGCTCAACAGCTAAATACTATTAAACATAGGTTACAGAAGTTTTATAGAGTACCTTAATACAACAGAGCCAGAGGATGTGCAGGACTCAGTTCCAACTAGTGGCAACACGGGAAAGCTCAGTTGAAAGCATTCTTTTTAATCTGACTAATTTGTTGGATGGTCGTTGAAGGAAACCAAGTTCTTCATTTTGTAAATTTAAATTTTTAATATACACTTGAACATAATCACATAACATATTCTAATATATCTTCTAAAAAATGTTGTTAATCATGAGTATTTGCTTGAGTAGAAAGTTGTGGTATAAATCCAATAAATAAATAACAAAACAGTTGGAAAATAACTGTGTATTTGCCATTGAATTTCAAATGAAACATTCCCAACAATTAAACAGGAATAAAAGCACTTTTTAACCTGACCTAGCCATTATGACATCAACATGGTAATTGTATCCTACTCATAGCTTAAGCCTAATATTTTACGAATGGATCCTAGAGTAAGCTTTGACTATATTTGTGAACAACAAATGTTTTCTTATTAAACTTGTATGATATAACATCTAGTCATATAGTTTATATGTAATATAAAACTTCATATAACTGGCATCTCTAGCTAGGTAAACCCCCAGTGGTCCCCATGGGATCAAGACACACATACATAGTTAAATGTAACCTAATACTTTTACCTCTAGTAAGGAAACCCAAGAATAATATTTGCCTGTATTATTATGTAAACACAATTTCCCTCCCCTCTTGAGATTAACAAACCAGTCCTTTCTAAAAGTTTACTCTCTTAGAGTCTTCCTGGGGAAAAGAAGAGAAGACAGTACACTCCAGGTTATATGGAGTGAGAATTTCCCAGGACTCAGGAAATTTCACATGCAGATTTCTAGGATCAATAAGTAATCAGACTGTGAATTTTGATATTATTTCAGATGCACTCCGAGCCTTGCCCAGTTCCTTTTACAACTGTTTTTCTATAATACTAAATCTAAATTTTAGAGGAGTTTACCTATTGTTGTTATGTCTGTACTTACAGTTTGAATCCAAAAAGCATATTACTCATCCATATTTCTCTGTGTTATTGTAGGTCTTTTATTAAATACTAAACAGACAATTTTGGTACCAGCTTGTGTCTTGGAGGTTCTAATCTTGTAACATACATTAGATGATGTAGGCCTCTGTAAATTAGCTACCAGTTGCTGGGTTTAAACTCTCTTATATTTATGGATTATGTGCCATCAAGTTAGTGTCAATTCTTAGCAACCACATAAATGCATTTTCTCCAGGACAATCTGCCCCCAATCTGGTTCTTCAGGTCTTCCAACAGTGCATCCATAGCCACTGTCACTGAGTCCATCTAAATTACTATTGGTTGTCCTCTTCTCCTCTTTTCTTCCACCTTTCCTAGCATTATAGACGTCTTTGGAGAGCTACATTTTTCACATAATACATACAAAGTATGATCATTTGAGCCTAGTCATTGAGAACTCTGGGTTGATTTATTTAATGATCCATTTGTTTTCTTGGCTGTCCATGGTATTCTCAGGAGTGCTGTCCAATAACAAAGTTAAAAACCTTTACCTTTACTGATTTTTCTTCTGTTGCTTGCCTTATTTCTGTAGATAATTCCTGTAACTTTCCAACTTGGTAATGACCAGAGTGCTATTCTAATGTCAACTTTTAGTACTAGACCTTCTTGTAAATAGGGAAGGTATCTTGGATGTTGATATCTCTACTGTACAGAATTTCAATGTACTCCTTTCATCTTTTATTTATTTATTTATATATCAAATTTGTCACCTCCCATCTTGTTTATTGGATCTTCTTTTAATCAGTTACTATTTGTCCATCGGCATCCATTAGCACACCAATTTGAGGTTGGAACCGCCTATGTTCTGAGATTTTTGGGAAGTTTTTCTTTGTTTTCCCATGTCTGTTTCCATCTTCGGTGTCTTTATGGATTTTGTTCTCTCTTTTAACAACTCTGAGATTTTTGTCTTTCTTGTCTTTGTCTTTCTTCTCTGAACATTCTTTATAGAGAGAGGAAAATAATGTGGTAGCACCATTACCAGAAAGTAATAATTGCTGCATCACTCTGAGCTATCCTAATAGTGTTGGACAGGCCTGGTGATTGTGGTGTGTGTGTGTGTGTATGTGTGTATATATTATGTATAATAAATGCTAGAAGGGAAAAATTAAGCTGAAAGGTTCAGGTGAAATTGCTTCTTCCTGACAGAAATTACAATTTTATTGCAATATATTTCTTTCTTTATTAAAATATTACAGCCCATCCACTATCCCAAGATCTCAAGCTGAGCTACAATCCTTAAAATAAATAAGACATAAGAATAAAATGAAATAAAAATAAGCAATGTTTTATAATTTTAAAAAGGAATAACCACAAAACCACGATAGGAGGCACAGATTTTTACAAGGTACAGCAGGATACAGCTAGGCTGTGTCTTGAGTCTTGAGTGGAAGAGTAAAAAGTTAGGCCTTTGTATAGTGCCAAAAGTTTTGGCATCAGCCTGGTTTCCAGGGAATGTGCATTCAAAAACTGGGATGTGCAACAGATGACACCCTACAGCACCCCTTCACAATATACCTCTCCCAGTTGATGTTATAAAATATTGGATCTGTTATTACCCCTGTTTTAGCCACATAAGGATTAAGAGTTTTTCAACAATAAATAGCTATGAATTCTTGTCAGGCACTCTACTGTGTTATGTGAATGTGCTTCTCTACGTGTAAGTGTTGCAAAAACCAAAATGAAAATTTTTTTTTCATTGAGATACATTTCACATATAATTGATTTATGTATGACTGCTTTAATATCATGGGGAGTAGTAACTTATTACTGAGCAAAAGGGAAAAGGGGGCAAGCATTTAAAATAATAAAAAGGGGGAAGGGGGAGAATAACTCAGGTGCCAATAGGAAATACTTTATTGTAGAGAAGTCCAACACTTCATTGGATTGCATACGGGTACATTAAATGCTTCCTAATTTGGGTAAAAATTAGTTCAAATTATCAGTCAGGCTCACAACTAGGGGAAACTATTAGTCAACTGAGCATTTACATTTTAAAGGAATGAGATATTATTGTAAGGATCAAAGTCCAGTAAAGTTACAGGTTTGTTTTATATACCAAACACATTACAAAACATAGGGAAACTTATCTAAGAAAACAGCTTTATTATTACAGTGGTACCTCTACTTACGAACACCCCTACTTACGAAATTTTCGAGATTCGATCAGCTCTATTTACAAAATTTACCTCTATTTACAAATTCGCCTCGACTTACGAGCCATTTTCTGCCCGTTCCACGTGGTCCGCTGCCATTTTTCCACCCATGCCACGTGGTCCGCGGCTATTTTCCACCCGTTCCACGTGGTCCGCGGCCATTTTTCCGCCCATGCCATGTGGTCCACGGCCATTTTTTCCGCCCTGCCGCATGGTCAGCGGCCGTTTTTCCGCCCCTGACGTGTGGTCTGTGGATGCCGGAACGGATTAACGGTAATTACATTGAACCTTATGGGAAAATTTACTTCGACTTGCGACCAACTCGACTTGTGATCAGAGTCACGGAACGGATTAATTTCGTAAGTAGAGATACAACTGTATTCTCTCCTTAGCAAGTGAACTGGCGCAATTGTGAAAAGAGGTGGAAGTAGCACTTATCAAGTATGGAGTAGATGGAAGTACTAGGGATACAGTGGGATGGAAATATTCTGAGATTAGTGAGCCATGTGAATTAAAAAAAGCTCAGTTGTAGTTGAATGTGAAGATTACAAAGTCAAATATTTCAAACTTGTTAGGCATCTTCTAGAACACTGGATAAGCCAAAGAAATACCTTTCTCCAACAGTAACGCTACATTCAGTGATCGTAAGACCAAAGAGAGGCTGAACTATTAGTAAGGATCCATGGAATCACCATTTGAAAACTATCCAGTAATGACAATTTGCTTAAGAGGTTAGATAGGAGTTTCACAGAATTCTTCATTTCTTGCTTGATCACTAGAATAATTGGTCTCAGTGCTACTGACAATACTTGTCGGGCAGAGTGATAATCACAAACACTCCTGTCTGTGCAGAGCGCAACAAAAACTCCAGGAAAATATTAGCCATGAAAGCAAACACAATGCAATGTCCATTTCTTGTTTCCCAAAGAAATCCAGTCAAAAACTATATACTAACTGGTGTTTATTGATAAAAATGCAAAATTCCATAAAATGCAAATATCATACAAAATATAAAGAAAAACACATCTTCTCATTTAATGTAGCATCCAAGACTTATTAGCAACACACACTTAACAAAATCGCTAGCTACAAACTCTTAGAGAAAAGGTACACTACTTGGTACTTTGTTACAACTACGTAGCCCATAAAACCTACATAGTGGCTAACACTAAAACAACTAACAACTACTCAGAGAGGCTGCACATTTTCCTCTCCTTGTATTATAGCTCTATGCCACCCCCACTGGGTAACTAGCATACACACGCCAATAGGTGGCAGTAAATAGCACAATACACAACACACAATAACAGGTGTTTTTCACATGATCTCTGTAGCCAAAATATTATTTGTTATTGTTGTAAAGATAACAGGACGAATCCTTTCCCATGAGAATGAAAATCCTGACAATACTCACATACAAGGGATGTGTTTTCAGGCAGGTGCCAACAAGAAGTAGTAAAAGAGCTGGCAGCCAGTTATGATATTTGTAAAGTTCAGATTTTGCTTCAGTGAGAGCTTTATCAGAATATTTAATATTCTTTAAACAAGTGAATTATTGTGGGGTAGGAAGACAAAAGATCATGAAAAGGAATTATGTTCTCTGGCTCCAGAAGTTTAGAAATTAGATGCCAGAAATAGAGCAGAAGTAGTGGATAATAATCATAAGAAACATCTAGGACAGTGGTTCTTGAACTAGGGGTAATTACCTCCAAGAGATTAGGGTAATTTGGGCATATTTTGAGGGAAATGGAGCAATTTGTAATTGCTTGTTTGTGAGTTGAGGATCCAGTTTGGGACTGCCGCTGTTGAGACACTTGTATAAAACAATAGAGTCTGGTTTTTTGTTTATTTTTATTTTTTGTGAGGATAATGACATTAATTGAGCCTGGGAAAAGTATTAATTGTTCAAACAGTTTAAGAACCGTTGATCTAGGAGATGAAGTGAGGCTAAGAAAGGCAACAGGGAATGCCAAGAAATGAGACATTTATATGTAAGCTCAAGGGTAGTTTCACGGTCTCAACAAATACTGGAAAGAACTTAATAATTCTTCAACTGTGATTAGATTCAGAGATGATGCAAGAACTTCACGGAACTGGCTGCCAGTTTAGTTCTGTTTCATTCATTCATTCAGTATTGGAGATACAGCTATAGTAACAATCATAGTGTTTTGTTCATTGCATTTGCACAAATTTCCTAATTGGGAATTTTCTTCAAAATTATTCTTCAAAATTTTTTGAAGATTTTGAAAAAAAAAAGTTTTTTTTCTTCAAAAAAAATATATGCATTTTTCAACCAAGCATCTTTTAGCTAAGCATCTTTTGCTGTCATACATATGAACCAAGAGTCATCATATCTGAGCTCTTCTTTAACAGAACTGAATTATCACTCACCCAGAATATCATGCTTCCTCTCACAGTCTTAAGAACATACAATTGCTCTTCTTAAAACACACCCACATACACACCTGCCACAACTAAACAAAATAACGTTTGGAAAATGGAATAGATTACTTTTTCCTTTATTTCTTTTGCATGAAGGCTGGTGACTACACTGTTAGCTTATGTGTTACTCAAAGTAACATTTAAGATACTTTATCTGTTTCTAAATCCTAGTAATGAAAACGATTTCTTCTGGTAAAAGTTAAACATCAAAGGGCATGATCCAGCAAAAGCCAAATTAATGTTAAACTTCATATAAGAGAGATAGGTTCAAATGTTCTGCCAAAACAGTAATTTAAATTTGCTCAGGATGCTTATTGCTATTAAACCCAACAGAGACCACAATATTGTGTAGATAGATGCAAAACAAAGAATATAATTGCACATATTCTTGATGTGTGTATTGCATGATATGTATTATATGTGAGAAGGAACTTAGCACTTCTGTGTTACATAACATAGAATGTGCTCCTGAATAGTATCACTAGATACTAGAACTAGACTTTTATTACTTTTGTGAAGGAATAATCCAGAAACAATTTTTATTTAGTTTTATGTGGGGATAAATTCGGAATGATTTCTTTATGTATTTTACCCTTGCTTTTGCTTTCTTCTTGATTAACCAGGAGATGCTTTCCCTTGGACAATCAGTCTGAATTATTTTAGCATCTATACTCTTCTGGGACAGCAGGTGACCCTTAACATCATAGAACCTGTTGGCTGCACTTCTACTCTGGCAGTGACTTCTCAAGTGTTGCCCACGGCAGGATCAGAATCGAGGCACTCATTTGTTGTATGTCTTCATGTTGACCTTGAATCACTTGAAGTGAAATGCTCAAATCCCCAGGTTGGTGCATTTAATTTACTGGAACAAATTAAATTGCTTGATTTAAGTATTATTGTTCTGGTTCTATAAGAATTATTTCTTTCTTTTAAGCATCTTTCTTTCCTATAAAAACTGAGCCATCAAGATCAGAGTACTTAGATTAAGATTTGCTTTGAAGCTCTTTCATGTTTTGTAATTTAGATTCATCTCAAAGTGTAATAGCTATAGCACATAAGTGCATCTTGGATTTGATGGAATGAAATCACTTGCAGATGTATTGTTAAATGTTGGGGCCCTGCTTTGCTGTCACTGTGGATACATTTGCTGAAATAAATTAATGTACTCTTTGTAGAAATTAACACACATACCTGCTGTCATTAAGCATTAAATTCTTTCAACTAAAGTAAAGATACCTTCTATGAGGGCAATAGGAAATAACTTTATTTATATAAATATTTTCCCTCTTTTTTTCCAACCATGCAGACACTCAAAGTGGTTAACCATAAATCAAACATAAAAACAAACTTTAAAATGCACAGAATGATTTCAAATAAAACACCAGTGCCATTCAGTAATTACAAAAAGAGAAGGAGAAAAAGTAGAAACAGTCCCCTGAATAAAGACTGAATACAAGATCAGTCAATTTAAAAGCACATAAATCACAGAATTTGAAGGGGTAAGGAGCAGGCTGCCAGCCGAATATTCCAGAGCAATAAATACTATCATATGACTTTAGCTTTCTGTGGATCATTTTTTCTCTCAAAGATTTTGTTGAATCTTGAAATTTGCCATGTCTTCAGCTAGTAATTCCCAATGAAAAGGTGAGAAACATTTTAAAGTATTCCAAAGGATATTTTAAAAAGATATTACAGAAACTTGATTCAATGGACATGTTCCTGGTTTAGAGGTAGAGTTACAAGTTGTTATGACTTATCAACTTATATTTCAGCAGGCTCTTGGAGAAGTGCAGCTTGAATTTATATTCTGTTAGTTTTCAGCAATAAATACTTGTGCAATGCATGGGGAATCAAAGCAAAAAGACTTGTCACATAAAGTATGGAGCAGCTGTGATCCAGTGTCTCTGTATAACAAATGATAATAGTTTATATTGAGATTAAAAATGTAACATTGAGTGGTTTCCTCGTTCACAGTTGTGTTCCAGATCACATGCTCAAGATGAGAGTGGTGTTGATAGGAAGAACTGGATTGTGAGAGAACTTTACAAAATGTTGCACTATAGAATAACCTTCTAATAACACTTCCAGTTTCAGTCAGCCATTATCTCATCCAGGACATTCCATCCTTTCACCCTTTCTGTTTTCGGCTTTGCTCTTTTCCAGCTGATCATCAACATTTCATGCCTCCCAAGGTTACTCAGTCTTGTGACCCAAATTTTTGGATTTTTGCTCTGTGCAGTTTTGTTTTTGTAGCTTTGCAAATATTTAGCATTTCCTGCTGATATTTCCCTCTTCTTTTTTTTCACTCGCCCTATTTTGGTTCTGGTCTGATTGGCATTCATCTGTTAAGACCAACATTAGAGGACTGATCATTTTGCAAAATTGTGTATCATTATATAACAAATGTATTCCTATAAAATATAATATATATATGTGGTGCCTTTGAGTCAGTTTTGACTTCTGGTGGCTGCCTGGACTAGTCCATGTAGTTTTCTGGGCAAGATTTCAGAAGTGATTTGCCATTGCCTCCTTCCTAGGGCTGAGAGAGAAGGACTGACTCAATGTCACCCAACTGGCTTTGTGCCTAAGGCAGGACTAGAATTCATAATCTCCCGGTTTCTAGCCTGGTACCTTAACCACTACACCAAACTGGCTCCCAAATTTAATTTTAGGTTGTCACAAAGTTGATGATTGTGATGTAGCTGGTCATATAATTTATCTTGCATAGGTCTGATATAATCACAGCACAGTAAACAATTTCCAGCTCACCAGGACTGATAACTACCTTGTCTGAGTCTTCCTGACATTCTACCCATAGGAGGAACCTGTATACATCACCACTTCAGGCCCCAATAGTAAACATTAGTAGAATTACACTATATATTGGTTAGCAGTGAGCCAGAATTAAATCTATAGTGGTTCTGGCAAATTCTTTTTAATGAAACCTGCTATCCTGAAGCTGTTCCAGTCAGATGAATGGAGTGAGACCAAAGTTTCTGCCTCTTACCATTCAATTGTTTCTTATGTGCAAGAGTAATTGTAAAAGTTGCTAAAAGCACCTAACAATGTAAGGCAAGCAGTTCTTCAAACAAGTAAAAAACAGAAAACCCCTAACCTCCTGATATTAAGTATTATACAGAGAACCAATATAGCGCAGAATAAATTCTTGCTGTATGGAAAATGTTCTCCCTTTCTTTGCCAACTTTTAAAAGGTATCTCTAATGGTTAAGTAAAATGCAATAGCTGTAAACTCACGATAGTTGGATAATAGAGATCAAGTTGGTTAAATGGCCATTTAAAATATGAACAGAGGAAATAGGAAATACTCCCTGGTCCTTCTCTTTTGAGCTTGTTTTAAGAGAAAGGGCGTACAGGTAGTCTCATTTAGCAACCACAGTTGGGACTGGCAACTTGGTCAGTAAGCAAGGCAGTCACTAAGTGAAACGGTGACTGTGCTTATGATCTTCAGTTTTCCTTTGCTTTACAGACCTGCAAATGTCATAAATGCAAGGACTGGTCGCAAAGTTACTTTTTCATCATTGTTGTAACTGTGAACAGTCGCTAAACAAGTCAGTTGCTAAACAGAGACTGCCTGTACTGAATGTTGCTGCTGCTGCTACCATAAGCTAATTCAGTCCAAGAAGATGACTCAAAAAATTATTTCACAAAATCAACATGCAAAAAGAACCCGTTATCCCTCTATCGCAAGTTTAAGAAATAATTTTCTGAGATATTGGCAAGCAGCTCTTTTCAATGTACCTTTTCCAAAGAAAGAGGGGCATTAAATGTTAGTGTCTTAAGGCAGGAATATCCAAGTGATTGATTCCTCAGCTTAATATAAACTTTATCTTTAGCTCATATGGAACTGCTTTAAGCTGCCACTGAATACTTGTCAAAATGTAAATTAGCGTTTGTGGTTCACTTGGCCAAAAATGAAAGTTTGGACCAAACTGAGAGGATGTGTACTATGTGCTATCATAAAACATGTATGCAGAGCTGAAATTCTCCTATGAAATTTGAATAGGGTAGAAGTTGACTGTCTTATAACTGTTCTTCACCTATGTTGTGTGAACTAGGGCTCAGATACAGATCCCTAAACTTTAATCTATATGAATTCACATCCAGTGTGGATAACAAAACGTATTTGCTGACATGTATTTTAAGCATATCTTAATTATCTGGCACCAAAATACCCTTAGGCTTGCTTTTCTACTTTTGCCTTAAGGAAACTCAAAGAAAAAGCAGGATTTATAACAATAAAATGTTACTGAAATTAATAAGTGCTGCAGGTGAAACACAGTTTGTAGGTGAAATGCAATTTGTGATTCTGTTCTCTTGCTGTATTATCTGAAAATGACTTGATTAAAAATGTGACACATAGTTAGACATCTCATAATTTTCCTGTCATATTGATATTTTTCAGGCAGAGATCATTTTACCAGAATCATTCCAAAAATAACTCTGGCTTTTTATTAGTCAACAAACAGTATTATTTTATACGTAACCATAGAGTTTAATACTGTTCAGTGTGTTTCCCCCTCCACTTTCTCTTTGTCAGGCTAACCATGAACAGATCTTTCTCATACAATTCATTTTTCATACGGCCATTTTTTAGAGTGCAATGACACTTTGCACAATATTTTCTCCAGGAAAATAGGGATTGCAAGAAGGGGGTAGGCTTGTCAGGTTATACTGCAGGTAGCAAAGTGACTCTGGTTTATATATGTTGGTTTAGTTGTACTCAGGCTCTACACTGCAATCACATTTGCTCTGACCCACTTGACAGAGATGTTTAACTGATGGAATTAAACTAGGCCTTCAGAAAATTGAGCTTCCCACCCAAGGACATCAATTGACAAAGCAGTAGACCCAGATCATTTCCCAGGGAGGAACTATTAAAAGCCATACCCCAGAAAGAGAACATCAGAACACCAGTAGTTGTTACCTGCAGCTCACAGCTCAAGCCGCTCAGACACATTATTAATAAGCTACAGCCCATTCTGGGCAACGACACTGCGCTTTCTTAAGTGGTGGGTGGTATATTTGCATACAGACCACAACCCAACCTGAAGCAGAATCTTATAAGCAGCAAGAAACAACAGAACAATGATGCCAACATGGCATCAGCACGTTCCCTGCCACAAACCCAGATGTCTCCTTTGCTTCTACATCTGCGCCAGCAGCACCATGACAGACCCCAACAAGTACACACATAAGATTAGGGGCACCTTCACATGCTCTTTCTCCAGCGTGATATCTGCCAGTGCCCCTCCAGGTTTTATATAGGACAGATGGGACAAACTTTGTGCAAAGGAATTAATGGAGACAAGTTTCACATCAGGACTCAAAAGAAGGACAAAATAATAGAGCATTTCAGCCTCTCAGAACACTATATGGCAGGCCTCAAAGTGACAGTTTTGGAAAAAAAGAACTTTAAAAGCACCACTGAATGAAAAATTGCTGAACTCCCATTCATCAAAAGGTTTCAGGCAATCTCAAGTGTCAACAAACAGAATGACTTTTTAACCCCTTACAATTGTTAATTGATAAGATACTTGTAATCTGTGTCACACATAACCTGCATCTGCATAACCAGCCTATCTTCCCCTTCCTTCCCCTCATCTCACGCCAGTTTAAATCTTAAATCAGTCCAGCCGCTCGATGCATCTGATGAAGTCTTTTAATAAAATTCGGTAGTCGGGAAAAGTGCCACCGCACTCCTTTTGGGTTATTGACACTCAATCAGGTTATCAAAGTAAAGCAGAGACGGGGGAGGAACTTTCAGCTTTAACCATTTAGTGAATCCTTGGTTTAATGGACCTTAGTTGGTGAATTTTTGATATATTAAAAAAATATTTTTAATTTTGTTTGCTGCCCAGAGTCACTTGCTGAGATGGGCGGCCATACAAATTGAATGAATGAATGAATAAATAAATAAGTAAATAAATAATAGACACGCTTTCCATCTAGACATCACCAGAAGAGAATGCACAAATTTCATAGCATCTGTAATAGTCTGGATGATTCACATTTGTTCATGTCATTTGCATCATTATATAAATTGAAGCCAATGATGGAGAAGTGGATTTAAGAGGCATTTGGCTTTAGCAGATACCCCTCTGCCCCATGGTCCATTGAATTGAGATTTTACTTTATTGGATCTGTGAGGTATCATCACCCATGTATGCCAGTTTCGATTTATGACTTTATTACTAAATACTGACAGGGAAAAAGGTTAAAATTACTAAGTTATTAAGAATATGAATGATATGGGAATGTTTCCTTAACACACATTTGCACATAAACACATGTATGAAAAGTTTAAATTAAAACATTAAAATATTAATGTAAATTTTGCAGAGTGTAAGGAAATTCTCCAATGTTGTATCAATACAAAAGCAGCTGAGGCAGATCTCTGAGGATAAATTATGTTCTCATATCCACAAATCAAGTTCTGTTTTATATCAAAACTGGACAGACAGCAATGTTTTCCTGCATCTGTTTTGCCCACATTAGAAGCCAACGTCATTCTCTGGATATGTCCTGAGGCTGAAACTTCTTCATTAAATATGAAAAAAAAAATTTTTTTTTCCATAATGGCAAGCTGGGTATGGCATCCAGCTGTGGATATGCTTATATATTGTGCTTGCAATTTCCATGGAATTTTTTATATGCTATATGACAAGTTACATGATTAATGCTTATTTATGAAGTATTTTGCAGAAGTACTTTAGATCTGAGTTGAGCAATGCAGTATGTAAGTTATACAGAATGTTTTCTGAATAGTTAAATGTCATATCCCAGGAGATAGTTCTGTAAGATGCTGATTCTTTTCTTCTGTGGATAGAGACTATTTTCACATCTATGACAGAAAATGAATGCTCCTGTATCTTACAAATTAGGTTATTTTTGTTTTTAGAACTTCAGATGTTTCAGTTGCCATTGAGGTGGCAGCTTCTGTAGAAGTCTGTGAAATATTCCAGAAACTAAACAAAGTCTTTATTCATTAAAACTAAAAGTTAAATTGTACAAGAGGAGATGTAGCTCTTACAGCCTTACCTATGTAGGTTTGATTTTTTTTATGCAAAAACCTTTCCCATATGTTTTAATAAGGCAATGACAAATGTATTATTTTTCTACTGTATAAACTTGAATTTGTAGAATGTTGATATTCAGCGATCTATTAAATTGACATCATTCATTCATTCATTCATACATACATACATACATACATACATACATACATACATTTATTTATTTATTTATTTATTTATTTATTTAAGGTGCAATTGCTATATGAACTAACAGATTTAATGAAGAAAGTTTGGAATAAGATTCAAAAGAAAGGAATTTTCCATCAGTCTCTGGCACATACAGAATCTGTTTCAGGACCTGTACCACCTGTTTCACCTGTTAAAAGTAGTATTGGGACTGCTCCACTGGATACCAGTACATGTAGTCCATCAGCTGATATTGGGACAACTACAGAGGTAATTAAAAATTATATTAGTGATCTGCTAGAGCAAGGAATTAAACAGGAAATGAAAGAATAAGACATACAAGAATATGAACGCATGTGTCTCTGCTTTTTTTTTTTTAAACCCAATTGAATTTGTGAGCGGGATGGCCTAAAGAAAGAAAGAACAGCAAATGATCCTAATGTAATACATAATTGTAAACTTGAGTGATTGCCTAATTGTCTAGCTGCCCTCAGATATTTGGTTAAGATGGACGGCTATATAAGTTTGCTAAATGATCATTATAATTGTGTCATCATTTTACAAGATGACATGCAAGTCATCATTTTGTGCCATTGCAGGTTGCTGAGGAGGCTACAGTAAAATCTACCGTAACTGCTGCAACCCTAATCCTGATCTTTAATCTATACCCATTTAACAATTGTATTTGAAATTAAAGATATACCAATACAATATTAAGATTATAGTTGTGTTTGGAATATAAAATGGTTTGTTAGTAGTGATGCAAGCCACAGTGAGCCATAGGCTCAAATGTTGTCTTTTACATAACAGACATAGCACAACAACATGAAGCAGATTAGAAATATTTTCCTCCTTTTTTAATTAATCATAGTTAGTATTTGTGTGCAAACCCAAATTGAACTGAAGTTTTAAATTGGCTTGATTCAGTAAACTATAATTAATCATTAACTTTGGTCTGTTGTATAGGAAATTATGACAGTTGGTAGTTAATTTTTAAAAAAAGTGAAAGCCACACTTGATGGGATGGGGTAGGGTGTGTAGGGGACTTGCAAGCCTCCAGCAACTGCAGTTTGATTCCTTAACAATATGGTCAACTTTCAGCTGCTTTTTCTTGATCTGGCCAGTTGCCCTACTTCCAGGTACTTTTCTCTACTACCCATCAGTGAGAAATAAAAATCATGCTAAGGAGATTTTAATGTCATCTTTCCTCTCAGCAATCCTGTGTCTGGGTGCCTGTATATGAGTGTGCGTGTGTGTGTGTGCGTGCGTGTAAGAGAGAGAGCAAGATTATTTAAATCTCTGCATATTGTATTTTGGCCACACCAGCCTGGCCTACTTGTGTGGCTCCCAAAGACTTTTTCTGACAGCCTGAAAAGGTTGCCTACAATAACCTAGAGCTTATTGTTACTTCTGAATAGAACAGATGTTTGCCTATTTTCTGTTAGAAGCATACTAATAGACCCTTGGATAGGGTTGGGAATAGTAGTTGTGTGTTTGAAACAGAAGAAGACAAGATGAGTATCTAGGATTTGAAACAAAATTGGAAATGAATCATGAACCATAATATGTAATTATTTAAATCTGATAATAAGAATTTATTTATTGTATTATACATTTTCTCCAAGAAGTTCAGGATGCATATAGAAGTATTTATTTTGTCGTAGCAACAACTTAATAAGGTGTGAGGAATTTAGATTGCAAATTAATGAGAGGGCTATCTAGTGAGTTTGTGTCTGAGTAATATCTTTGAATCTCAGTTGGTTGTAGCACCTGACTAATCTTGCCTAGGCTTAGAAACTAAGATTGGGCTTGGTTTGTACTTGGATAGGAAACAATTGGAGAATACTAGGGATATAGGCTAGACTTGACAGTTGGAAAAATAGAGAAGGCAATAGAACAGTTGCCAAAAAACTATGCAGATGTGTCCATCTCAAAAGAGACTTTATTTAATGATAGGGATCAAATCAGCCTGTCCATTCCAGGACACAAGTAGAAAAAAAAATCATTTCAAAAAGTTATACAGTGTAAAACTCAGGTTGCCTCATGTATTCATCAAGCATTAGAGCCATTTGCTTGTCAGTACAATAGAGTGGGAGACTCCCTGCAATAGATTGCATCTTTAAGAGACAGGCTTTACCGTACAATATCTCACTTGTTCATTCTGATATGCACTATTTCTGTCTCTTGCTATGGCTCAAGAGCCTGGCTATTTGAGCAGTTGTACACTTAGTCTGTTCATGGCTTGGAGTTCATTAATAAAAGTTCTTAAGTGTGCATTGTTATTTAATTGCTATTGGTAATGTTATTTATTTATTTATTTGTTTATTTAATCAATTTATATAGCTGCCCATATCACCACAGGCGAGTCTGGGTGGCATACAACAAAGCTAAAAACAGTAAAATACATTAAAAATATATAAAACAAAATAAAACAGAGAATAAAAGGAAGTTAAAAATAAGGGAGCCACCTCACTAATTCCCCCGTCCCCTGGAGTCCCCAGGCCTGCTGGCATAACCAAGTCTTAAGGGACTTCTAGACGCTCAACAATGATGAGGCTAGTCTCACCTCAGGGGGGAGAAGATTTCACAGTGCAGGCACCACAGCAGAAAAGGCCCGCTACCTGAGGCCTGCCAAATGTATCTCCCTAGATGATGGAACCCATAACATCCCCTCTCTGCTGGATCTGGTAGGATGGGCAGATGAAATCGGGGAGAGGTGGTCCCTCAGATATCTTGGCCCCATGCCATGAAAGGATTTAAAGACCAACACCAGCACCTTGAATTGGACCTGGAAACAAACTGGTAACCAATGCAGCTCACGAAGCAGAGGTGTAACGTGTATTCCTCTAGAAACACACATAACTGCTCACGCCGCTGCATTTTGTATCAGCTGACGTTTATGGATGCTCTTCAAGGGCAGCCCCATGTAGAGCGCATTGCAGTAACCGGGAAGTGACCAGGGCATGAGTGACCGTGAGTAGGTCCCTCTGATCTAGGAATGGGTGCAAGTGGTGCACAATATAAAGTTGTGCAAAGGTTCTCCTAGCCACAACTGCTACCTGCTCTTTGAGCAGGAGTTGTGAGTCCAGGAGGACCCCCAGATTGCGCACAGGGTCTGTTTGGGGCAGTGTGACCCCATCTAGTACCAAAGATGGTAAAATCCTAGAACCGGAGGGGCTCAAAACCCAAAGCCACTCAGTCTTGCCAGGGTTCAGTTGAAGCCTGCTGTTCCCCATCCAGATCCTCACAGCCTTCAGACTCTGAGATAGGATGCCCACAGCATCTCTTAAGTCACCAGGGGCGGAGATGTACAATTGAGTATCATCAGCATACTGATGATACCTCACCCCATGGCGACAGATGAGCTTACCCAGTGGTCTCAGGTAGATGTTAAATAGGAGAGGTGAGAGCACCGCCCCCTGCAGCACCCCACATAGCAGGGGGTGGCAGCGGCGGCGGGATCTCTCCTCCCAATCACCACCGACTGGAACTGACTCTGGAGAAAGGAGGCGAACCAGCACAATACTGTCCTGTCCACCCCCAATTCTCTGAGTTGGTCCAGAAGGATACCATTGTTGATGGTATTGAAAGCCACCAAGAGGTCAAGTAAGGCAAGATTGGATGCACAACCACCATCCTGCCCATGCCAGAGATCATCCAAAAGCACAACCAATACTGTTTTTGTACCATACCCAGGTCTGAACCCTGACTAAAATGGGTCCAGATAATCCACTTCATCCAAGGTCCTTTGAAGCTGCTGCATAACCACCTTCTCAATCACCTTCCCCCAAAAGGGGAGGTTGGATACTGGATGAAAATTGTCCAGTATGGTGAGGTCCAGCAATGCATTCTTGAGGAGGGGACGAACCAAAGCCTCCTTTAGAGGTGCAGGAACAACCCCCTCACTCAAAGAATTCACCATTGCCAGAACCCACCCACACAACACCCCCTGGGCTGCTTTCACAAGCCAGGAGGGGCATGGATCTAAAGAGCAGGTGGCTGAGCTCACAGTCCTAAGGACCCTGTCCACTTCTCCAAGCTGAACAGGTTCAAACTGTTCCCAGATCACCAGGCAAGACTCCACCCTAGGCATCTCCCACAGACCTGCAGTAGAGCCAGTGTCCGACTGCGAACGAATCTCAGCGATTTTATCTGATAGATGCTGAGCAAATTCCTCCACACAACTGTGATAGAATGGAATTATGAAGGCCAGGCTCAGGGAGATAAGCGTGTTCTTAGTTCACCGGAGGAGTATGGGAAGTTGAAGAGGATGAGGCTGGAACCTCCCTGAGGAATTCACGGTGTTGTGGCTGGCCGGCCTGGGAGCTAGGTTTCAGTCTGGGGAGATTTTCTGTCTAGAGGTTGTAGCTAATAAACACAGTAGAACAGAATTTGCATTGTCTCTTGGAGTTCTTTGGGCTAAACCTGACAACAACCTTGCAAAAGGTTGTCTGAACCCCCAGTACCCAAGAGGACTATATCACCCGAAACAGGGCTGCGGGGCAGCAATCTGTGGATGTAATAAGAGCAGAGGAGTGCTGTTTCTTTGCCACCCTTACCGCTACTTGGTAGGCCTTAATAGCAGTTCTAACCTGAGCTCGGTCGAGTTCGTCCTTAGATGAGCACCAGCGATGCTCTAGATGTCTCTTTTCTCATTTCACCTCCCTCAGCTCCTCAGTAAACTACAGGGAGTGATGGGATCCATGGGAGGGGAGAGGTTGCATAGGTGCGATCCGATCCAAAGCCTCAGCTGCCCTTTTATTCCAGGCAGCAATCAAGGCTTCAGATGGGCTGTGCAGCAGACCAGCAGGAACAGCCCCCAGCTCCCTCTGGAACCCCTCCGGGTCCATCAGTCGCCGGGGGTGGGGCAATCTAATGGGTCCAGCCTCCCTGCAGTGGATAATGGCGCCAGAGAATCCCATGGTGATCAGGGCATGATCTGACCATGACGAGGGGGACACCAACAATTCCCCCAATTGCAGATCACATAGCCATTGCTCTGACAGGAACACCAGATCTGGTGTGTGACCACTGTCCCGTGTCGGGCTCTGGATGACCTGGGATAGGCCCATGGCAATCATGGTGGCCATGAACTCCTGAGCCACCTCAGATCCAACTCCCAGGGAAGGCAGATTAAAATCCCCCAAGACCATATAAGCAAAGGCTATATAAATTGTGTAAACAAACAAACAATGTATTTCCACTTCTTTCCCCAGGATAACCTAAAACCATTCTGCTACTTTACATGCTACTGGCTTATCAGTACCATTTTCTCTTTTTCTTCCGAGTTTAGGTACTGGGAAATCTTCAGAATGTCTTATCACTCTCTCATATATATTAACCCTTAATTTACTTATTATAATTCACTGTAATCACTGATCAGTTACTTTGTTTTAGTTTTTTTCTTATCATAGAGTATCTGACCAGTAGGCTTTTACAACTATACCAATTATTCCCAATTGCTTGAGGATGAATTCCCATCATTACCATCTATCAATCGACTCCTAAATTTGAGAGTTTGTATTGTAGAATAAAATAGTTACTTAGTTCATGCATGTTGATAGTAAAACTGTACAGAATAAGGGAGATGAGTCCAAGAACCATTACATGACCAAAGAAAACTGAAACATTCTTTAAGTCTTGAGAAGCAAGATAGTGTTCGAAAGTGACTCGGGCAGGCTCCTCCCTGATTCACTGGAGTATAAGAAGGAAGGGAGATAAAGCACAATCAGACTTGTAAGATTCTGTTATTATATCCAATCTCAATAAAGGTAGTTCTAATCTTCCTATGGAGTTGATTTCCTGGTCTGGTCTACCAAGTGGGGCTGAACATTCTACATTCACACACCGTTCTTCAGGCGAGATTGATAGAACAATTTAATCTCATAAGGTGTTTTGCTTAAATGAACAAATTGTTTTCAATCATTCTTGTGGTTTCTGATTCTAGGGCTGTTTTATAATATGCAGTGTCCTTTAGCAGACCAGTGTGCCTGCCACTGACTGAAGAAGGTTTTAAAGTCCTTAACACTGAGGGCTCCAAAATCCTTGTACTGTATATTGCTCTAAGAGTCATCTCTTTCATTCTTTCTTTAAAAAAACCAGCTGAAACACAAGCTGCCCATTTACAGTAATAGTGCAGTGGAAGACCTGAAAGACCAGGTTAGGGATAGATTGTCATGGAGAAAATCTATGTGGTTGCCAAAAGTCGCAATGACTTGATGGCACATAATAAATTAAACTATGCTGATTCAGTAATCACTTTAAGAGGTAAGTATATCAGTTGTAATAGCCTTGGATCTGAAGTTCTGCTTCTGGGATGAGTGCCCCCTTATACTGATACTTCAGGGATCAATTCATAAAGGAGATACTAGGACTACCAAGGTCCTCTAATTCTAAATATATATTATATACAAGTTTATTGTAGGGAGCTATTATCTACTGTCTGTTATCCAAATGTGGTATCAATATTGAGATTCATTCGACTTTGGGAAAAAGATGGTTTCTTACTGACATAAGGCTCATTTGAATGTATCATCAGGCTCCTATACAATAATTCCAGCATTTCAGATTTGGTTGTATGAAAACATACAAAGACCACTTTTTATTATTTTGAACCCAATAGAATGTTGAAAGGAAATTATGTAGAGAGGCTCAGGACTATCTTCATCACCAATTCCAGAAATTGAACAAATGGGACCAGATTTGGTACGGTGTCAGGAAAATAAAGATTAAGTAAAATATTGTGACCTAGAGCAATGCTGTTCTTAAGGGGTTGGAAAGAATTCCAGAAGCCGTGCTCTGCGTGCTTTCCCTGTCACATTGAATGTGAGGTAAGTTTGGTAACTTCCTTAATGCATTTTTTCTGGTTACATTACAATAAATATTTAATTAATAGCTTAAAAGACAACAAAATGCCCTGCTGACTATCAGCCTGTTGGTTTATTGAGTATAGTTAGCAGGCACAAGGAGGAAATGACAAAAATGGTTGAGGAAAGAAGCCATTGTGGGCCATGAACAGGAAGCAGATGCCACAAGAACTCCTAGAATTCTATTGATCTAGGCTGTGATAGCTAAATCTTGAAAGCCTGATACCAAAGAGAGTCAGGGTCAAGCAACTCTAAGTTTCTTTGTCTTGCTTTCTTATTTTCCCAAACTGAGCTTATGTTTTGCTAAGAATCTTAGCATATCTTCTCCAAATTCATCTTTGTACTCTTCTACAAAACCCCCAATATTTCTTCTTTATGGCGTTTGCTAATTTTAAGTCAGCCTTTGACTTAATTTAAAGACCTCTTTTATGGGAAAAACTCAGGGATATTGATGTTGATCAATGCCTACTTTCCTTATTCATGAAGATTTCAGAATCAGAAAAAGATGTAACCCACAAGGCTCATTATTAGATCAAACTTCTATATATGGGTTTGACAGTGTTGCACTTTAACGCCCTTTTCAGCCTGTACATGAATTTACTTGCAAAGAAATTCTCAGACCCAAGCTTTCAACCTCCCAAAGTGGCAAATTTAAATATTCCACTCTTGCTGTGTGTCAGTGATACAGCTATTACCTTGAGGATTCCAGTTGGCATCAGACAAGCCTCTTAACAGTTTAATGTGATACTATAAGGAAAACCAGCTGGTAATTTTCAAAAGACTAAAGTGATGTCTTTGGCCAAAAAACCTATGAAAGTAAGATGAATGTTAAAGGGGCAGGAGATAAAACAAGTGATTTTTAAATACTTTGGTGTACCATTCTAGGATTAGGGTCATGGGAAGCATGTATGGACATTGTAGTCCTTCAAGCTTAAAGAAAGATTTTCAGTGATTTTAAAAATTCTTCTGTACAAATAACAGAGAATGTATTCCTGAAGCTCTGAAAATATTTGCTGTTGGACCTTTAGCTAGTTGCTCTATGGTTCACAAATGGGTCCTCATCCAAATTACATGCTCATCATTGGAAATCACTGTAGTCGCTGAAGGTGTACACTGAGTTTATAAGAGCAGTTTTGGGAAAACTTTTATCTTGAGATCTGATTGCGGGGGCAGTGAGGGAGCTTCAAGTCAGTGCTGACTCTGGCAACTGTCTGGATAGTCCCTACCATTTTCTTGGCAAGATTTTCGGAAGTCGTTCGCCATTGCCTCCTTCTTCCTAGGGCTGAGAGAGAGGGACTGGCCCAAGATCACCCAGCTGGCTTTGTGCCCAAGGCAGGACTAGGACTCACAATCTCCCAGTTTCTAGCCTGGTGCCTTAACCACTACACCAAACTGTCTCTCACTGTAGATTTTCTTTATTTTTTAGAATTTACTCAGGCTAAGAAAATAAACTATTGAGAAAGATTTTAAGCTATTGGATACCGAAATGAAAGTAACCTGACTCTAGAGAACATTGAATGAATGGAACATCCTAAATAGTAACTAGCTAGTTATATTATATCACTTACCTTGGCATGTCAACAAGATTCTTCTTTAAAGCCAAGTTTAATATCTTATGCTCAGCTGATTTATTTGGGATGTTTAATAAAATCACTATAGCTTGCCAGTCTCCCCTGTGGCTCCAATACTGACTGGTTTTGCATTATTTCTTTTGTAATGATATGGCTGAAGAAGCTTAATTTCTCCTTTGTTATTATGTATCCCAGATCAGTCTGACAAACTCTATGTTAATTTACAAGAGAGAATTCTTGTTACACATATTGTTGCAAAGTTTTGCACACTTGTCAATATTGGGTCTCGCTGAGTAAAATGTTCATATGGGTCTCTTTAGGCAAGTTTTACATTACTGCTGTTTAAATGTTACTTTATTTCTGTTTATTTTATCTAAATAAATTGTGTTGATTGCTTGATTGCTCGGGTGAAACAGTGAGGATAAATGGATTAAGGATGACTTTTCTTATAATAGGAATAGATAGTCTAAGGCCTACCTATGTCTAACCCCAGGGCCATTTTGAGACCCGCAGAGCCTCCTCAAGTAGAAGAACCAAATTTTTGGAAACCTTTAAAGCTTAGGGATGTTTACTGGCAAAATATGTCCCTTCAGACTGTCCCTAAACAGAAAACCTAGCCTTCTTCCCATTTTGTGGAATAAAAATGGCATCTTAAGACATTTAACTTTTTTTCCAAATAACGGGCTACTTTGGGCTATTCTGGAATTTCTTTTGATGTTTTCATCAAATATTGTTTGGCCCAGATCAGAATTCCTTAGCAATAACAAAGGTTATGCTGGGCTATCATAGTAGAGATGCCAGGAGACTTGTCAGTTGTATCTTCTTTTATAGTGATACCTGTCTTGGGCCTGAGTTTCACTTTCACTTTCTTTCAATATATTCTGATCCACTAGAGAGAGGAAGCAACAGGAGGAATAGCATTTATGTTTAAGATACAATATTTGAAATTATTAAAGATCTATAAGAAAATAAATTAAATTTAGGGACTGTGTATCAAGATATATGGCTAATGTGCCTCAAAGAAGGTAACATTTTATTACTTTAAGATAGTTGGACTCTTTAAGTTGAAGAAGTTATTTCTCAGGGTTTGTAATGCTTTCGTTCTAATTACTGGAATTTCTATGGTATAGCAACCCTTTGATATATTTAAATTATTTGTCAGGGAACTACATTGACTTTTTCTTTTCTTTATTTTGTTTATACATCCCTTATACTTTACATTTAAAATCTTGAATATTATCAAATAAAAATGTGCTGTACCCTAAGTACATTTTTAAAAAATTTCATGGATTTCACGATTAAAGTATACTACTTCTCCAGGAGGCCAAAATGATTATTTTGAAAGTGTCTTTAGCTCTTTCAAGTGAAAGTCTTCCTATAAATGAACCAGTGGTGGAAAGGTGAGGAGGTATGGCCCACTCAAAAAATTGTTTATATTAAATAGCATATGAAGTATTTATTTATATTATCCAGCTGTGAATAATTCTTTTCATTTTGACAGATTGATAGGGAGTGCTGCTCCCCCATGTAGTTAAAGCTGTTAGGATTCCTGAATTACAAACTGGGTAGTGCTGAAGATGAAAACTTGAGCGAGAGGCTTAAGAACCAAAGTTTAGAAACACTTAATCATTTTTACCTCCCCTGCATTCTAGTAAGGGTATTGCAGACTACAACAGGCCACTTGTTACTGTTTACTTAAGTACAAACAGTTGAGGAAGTGTTTAGTCCTTGGGGAACAGTAATTTGCTCCAGACTTATATCATCCCTGAGCTTTAATGCAGATCAAGGATGAAGGCCTTATATGTTTGGCTTTTCCAGATGAATAAAGATAAATTCTCCTAAGAAAAATATACTTGATATTTTAGTTCATTTTGCAAGAATTGGCAAAGAATTAAATTGTGTATTTTAGAGCTTGGTATGAAGAAGGGTGGGAAAATAGTTTTAATTTTGATTCTGGCTTTATTCTTTGAATACAAATAGAAAATTTGAATACAAATAGAAAACCAATGCATAGATTTATCTAATTCTACATACCAGGGATTAGAAATTCAAAGTAAATTGAATTCAGTATGAGACCTAGTTTCTTGTAAGATATTTTAAATACTAGTATTACAGGTAGTCCTTGACTTACAACCACCATTGGGACTGGAATTTCTGTTGCTAAGTGATGCGGCTGTAAAGCAAGATGTCACATGACTGCGTCACTTAGCAATGGCAATCCCGGCATTCCCCATTGCCGTTGTTAAGCAAATTCCACTGGTCATTAGCTGAGGACCCACCCCAATCTGAGCCATTCCAGGCTTGGTCCCTCCCAGCCTTGAGCCTCAGTAAGGTAAGGGACTGCAAGCAGCCTTAGAACCATGCAGCTCTGGGGTGGCTGCTTGCCACACTGTAGCTCAGGTTCTTCCTTCCCCCTTCACTTGCTCACATGCACCGCACCCTCCTTTCCTCCTTTGCTTGCACATGGACACCAGCACCCTCCTTCCCTCCTTTGTTCACTCGCATGCACCAGTGCCCTCTTTCCCTTCACTCGCTCGCCCACATGCACGTATTGCACCCTCTTTCCCTCCACTCGCTTGAGGACTCTCCAGGGCGCTTCCAGTGCTGAAGGACTTCCAGGAGTGCTTCTAGTGTATGCTCTACAGCTCATGTTGGCAGCTGCTGGCCATTTGTGAGGCTTTCTTCTGCAAAGTCCCAAAGCTGCAGCATAGCACGAAGGGGGCATGGCGCATACGAGTGAGCAAAAGGGGAAGGAGGGTGCTGGTGAGAGTGAGTGGGCGAAGGAGGAAGGAGAGCACAGTGTGTGCGTGCAAGTGAAGGAGGGAAGGAGGGAGTGGTGCATGTGAGTGAAGAAAGGCTGGCGTGGGTGGGGGAGACTTACCTGAGCAACTTGCAACCTCCCCTGCCGGCTTCCCCATTGACTTTGCTTGTGGGAAGCTGGCAGGGAAGGTTGCAAATGGCAATCATGTGATCGTGGGGTGCTTGGCTTTTAAGTGCAACAGCTGTAACTTTGGGGACCAGTTGTAAGTCCATTTTTCCAGCACCATCGTAATTTCAAACGGTTGATGAACAAATGGTCGTAACTCGAGGACTACATGTTGAAACATTTTAATTTTTTATAAATTAGACATTAAAACGTGAAGTGTTTCCCCAGCCTATTCAAAAGGTATGCAGAGAGCTTATAGATTACATTTCAGCCATTTGAAGAACTTTTTTGGTACCCATCTTCAGATCCATTCCAATGATATTTAGAATATTGCTTTTAATGTAAACTTAGAAATATGAAGCAACTTGATCAGCCTTTGTCCAAGCTGGCTAAGTTGTGGTCTCAACTGCATATTTAGCCAAAAGAAAAGACAGCTGAGGGGGGATATGAGAGCATTCTTCAAACACCTAAAGGGATATCAAACTGAAGAATGTTAAGACTTGTTCCCTTTTATTTCAGGACATGGAATAACGGACTGAAATTATAGGAAGGCAAATTCTGACTAAATGTTATAAAAAGCTTCCTAACAGTAATAGCAGTTTGACAGTGGAATTAATGACCCAAAGAGGTGACGGGCTCCATTTCACTGGATGTGTTCAGGCAGGCTAGGTAATCAGCTGTCTAGGGTGCTTGAATTTGGATTTTTGCACTGAGCAGGAGGATGTACTCACTAGCCTCAATGCCACTTCCAGTGGAGGGTGCTGAGCAGTTCTAGCATGCCAGCAGACTTCTTTTTTGAAGAGTTTTTTTATCGAGGACAAAATTGTTTGATACATATAGTCTGCATTTTTTGGATCTGAGGAATAATCACAGTACCAACAAATGCAAAAAACAGAGAACAATTCGTTTTCATTTTTCATACTTTTGTATCCTGTTTTGTACCAGAGAAAGAATGTAAAAGCAACGTATTTGAATGTGTGATAAAACACAACATATTTTTTAAGTATTAAATCAGCCTAGTAAATATATATTCAGTGAATGTAAATGTCCAGTAAAAACCAAGTGAAGTTTATTTACAAGTCAATTTATATGCCAAAGGACAGTTTTATCTAAAATCTTCTGCCAGTGGAAATGTCACTGATCAGATTAATCAGCATTCCCTTGTAAAAGATATCATAGCCCAAGACCCTGCCACTGTTGAGATCATTTTTTACACACTTCCAAATGTAAGCATGCCACCTCTTACAGACCAAAAGAGGTGCTGGTGAAGTTCTCCTGTCATGGCATGAAAAATGGGAAAAAGTCCTTGAATGCATTAAAAAATAAATAAATCCAGTCATAGGAGTTAAGCAACAAACCCTCCTTTTATTGTGAGAATCTGAATTATATTTGTAAGGAACAGAACTGAAGAACCACTAGTTCCCAGGCTAGAGAGAACTGTTACATCAATATAGATCAGATGCCTTCCAAGGCCATCAAGACAATGATGTATCCATTGACTCAGAAAGGCAGAAGGAAAACAAAGTTTAGAATTTGAGTTCTGGAGCATAGATTTATATAAAAGCTTTAACTTCCATATACTACAGTGAACAAATCTCTTTGTATATGACTTCATTCTTTTTTCCAGTAAAAAGACTAATCATTTCGAATTATGTTTGAACTTTCTGCTGTGTATGCCATGTCCTCAATAAGGTGTTGAGGATCTGGAAAGCTGATATTTACAGTTATGGCTGGATACCCAACAACATTTTATTTTTACAAATTTATACATTTAAGCTGAAGAAATTTCACTTCTATTGCTTTTAAATAAAATTTAAAATAAAATTAGATATGGAGATGGAAAGATTATGATAAAGTGTTCATTTTCAGAGAAAAGTGGAGCACTGAAGAATAAGGCATAATTATATGCAAGTTTATGAATAAAATGGGCTTTAAAAATAGATTCAAACAACTGCAAAGAACAAATTGCCATACTGAAATTCAGCTGTGTTTTACAAATAAGCAACATTCCTAAATATTTAACTTTTTAATGTACAAGATGTTTAGTAGTATTTTCAACCTATGTCCTCCTAATTAATTAAAAATCAGACATTCCTATTATATCCTATTATTTTTTAAGTATATTTGACACCATAGTGAAAACATTAACACTATTCATATGGTAAATGAAGGAAAAAGCCACATCTCCTAAAACAAAGAATAGCTGCTTCTGGGAAACATCTGCAAATGATGGTCATGGTAGCAATCATTGTTGTATTCTTGCCAACCTAAATTCCACTCATGTTAGCAAAAGAAATTCTCCTGAATTTAGGACCAATTCAAAAGTTCATTTGAATGATCAGTTACCAAGAACATACATCTGTGCTTATGCCACATGGACAAGTGTTGCATTTCATCTGTGACAACCTTTCACTGATTTAGAGATGCAAAATGGTTTCCCCTTTCAAACCTTAGCGAAGCTCCCAGACTTGTTTCAAATGTTTTTGAAATTAAATTAAATTTTATTTCTATCTTGGTTGCTGTCATTTTCTTGCCTCTGCCCCATCCCCTTTTTGCAATGTGGCTGTTGGCATGGCATTCAAAAGCCAAGTGAAGCCCTGAACTGAAAGACTGCCTACGCCTGCTTTTAGTGGCTTAGTTATTCATTACAAAATACGATGTTTATCTTATACCATTTGCAATCTTGGAACTGCTGGGAGATTTATTGTTGCCTTTGTTGGGATACAGATTTTAGCCTTTGAAATTAATCAAGCGGTACATAGTTAAATGCTTAGTCCCTCAATTATCTGAATAGTTTTAAGTGCAATCATGCTGGATTTAATGAATGCTTTCATAGAAAAAGTGGCTACTTTCTTATTAACAATTTTATTCTCTTTAGAAAAATGATTGATCATCAATATATTTAGAATACTTCAATTTAAGCATTTTCCCAGAGTTATTTTTTAAATCATACATTGTATGAAAGAATGTTTTCCATTTAGGATTAAGTATCAAAACACTTGAGTACAAACCATTTTTTAAAAAAAATCAATCCTGTCTTGCCATGGCTTATATGTTATTTTTGTATGCAATGTGATATCTTTGTTTATTATTGTTAGGTTAGATCTGATGTCATGAAAATAAATCATTTATTTAATTAAATCAGTGCAAGCTGATGTATTTATGAGGAAAGGAGGAGACAACAACTCTCTGCTTCTCATGTGTAATCTACCAATTATAATTTGGCATGTGTCGACTAAGATGGTGTATAATGCTACTGTTTTCAAGCACATAGAAAATAATTCTTTTATAAAATGTTGGGAATAGTACACCTATCCAGAGAAATCAAAACTCTCTTGAACTTCACTTTCAATCTATACTGAGAATATTTTGATTTTAATTAAATAGTACCTTTGTGTTTCTTTGACCCCTAATTAGGTTGCATTGGAGGGGAGTTCAGTTATGCAAACTCATTTTCTGGAGGAAAAATCTTGGTTCTCTGTGGATTATGATGGAGAAGGCAACCCTATAGAGAAAGGGGCACCTTTGGAATTTTGAAAGTCTATGTTAGGCACAGTTATGGAAGACTTGTACATTCACCGAACATCACACATTGGGCTTTCATTTGCAGCATGCCAGTTTCTTAATCACTCATGCCTTCACTCACTTAACTCCTTAGTTCAGTCTTTTAAGAAAGTAGGACTGGTGGAGTTAGAGAGAATGTCTGGGAAATATAGCCTGTAATATCTTTACTGTCCACCATAATACAGCCTGTAATATCTTTACTGCCTATCTTTACTGCCCACCATAACTGTTCAATTGAAATAGAAGTAAAATGCAGAAGAATGTATGCTGCTATATAGAGATGAGCCCTTACTGTGTTGCTGTATGGAGAAGGAGACGACGACAACGATGACGACGTGGCAAGGCTGCTTTGGTTCACCTCAGTGAAAGTGATTCAGGCAAAGGAAATGTGGTCTGCCTCGATGAGGCGTCTTGCAAACTTGAGTCATAGCCTTTTCCAGCCATTGAAAGTGCCAGTTGGAGCACACAAACCAAAGCAACTTGATGACTGCCCTTCATGATTACAAGCAAGGAGACCATGTTGCTTTATGAAGCAGTTTTAAGGAAGTGCCTTGTTCAAGATTTATTGAAGCAGTGCTCCTGCTTAGATATCTGTACAGCCCTAATCAAAGGGTAACTACAATAATAAAATACCCGTAAATGTACAGGTACCCTCAGGAAAAGCATGTTTTCTCTTTATATCATGGTTGGAACCAAGTTCTTTAAAAAAGTAATTGGTGAAACCTAACATGTTAAACACAGAGAACTACCAATCTAAGGAATTTAGATGTACTATATGAAAACATCTGGCTTTGTGGTCTGCTATTATTCTAGCTATGAATCCTGTTGTAGTGCTAGATGAGTTAGTAAATCTGGACATCAGAAATGGCTGTGTTGGGTTTGTGTGTGTATGTATGTATCAGTATATCCCCAGCAGCAGTGTCCTCAATATGCGTGAAAGATGTTACTTAATGTTGATAAAACCTTCCCTAATGAGCCATATCTTGCAAAGTATTTTATTTACACGTACATTTACTATTTCAGAATTTATTTTTCAAATATACTGGTTTTTATTAACATGAGTAAGAGTGGTTGATATTTTAAATTTAGTTTAGATTTTTTTTAATGTTTATTTTTTATCCTCCCTCCCTCCCTCCCTCCTTCCTTCCCTCCCTCCCTCCTTCCCTCCCTCCCTCTCTCTCTCTCTCTCTCTTTTTTTTGTCAGGGTGAATCTCTGCAAGGTGGTGATGATTCTCCATTCTCAGACTCTGTTACCTTGGAGCAAACAACAAGCAATATTGGCATATCAAGCGGACGTGTGAGTTTGTGGATGCAGTGGATGTTGCCGAAACTTACTGTAAAGTTATTTGCACCAGATCCAGAAAATAAAGGCACAGGTATTACATTTCAGATTAAAAAGCAAAGACAACATGGAATAGAACTTGTCTTTCCATTTGCTCAAATATGCTCAAAAATGGAGTCTTAGCATACCTTCTTTCTGTGTTTAGGGCAGAGGAAAGACAAAACCACTTTGCTCATTGTCTGTGTTTTGTTACCAGATTTGAATAACATTTCTGGAGAACTCCGAGGGGTATAAAAACAGACCTGCATGGTGCATAAGAACCATAGGCCACGGATTGCAACCCCTATATTGGATATTAAAATAAATAGAACAATTATGCCTCATCACCAGTGAACCTGTAATTGACTCCCTTCCACCCTGCCCCAGCCATCACATCCCAGTCTGCAGAATCTTTCTAACACATGGCTATAGAACAAACGATTACTTGCACAGTGCACTGGTTTTAATGGTTGCTTTAGGACTGATGTGTCTGTTAAAAGGTACAGAGTTATATAGGAGCCATTAGAAATTATAGAATTAGACGGATTTGTAGTATGCATAGTATGTGCGTACTGTGCAGATAGCAACATGTACATGTGTGCATGTAGCTTCAGTCAGCTCCATGGCTCTGTTTATGGGAATAGAATTCAGCCCCTCCCCCTCTCCTTTGTGAACATAATGTTTGTATACTAAGCCCATTGGTAGATAAGGTTAAGAGTAGTGTATGCAACACCAGAGTGTACATGAGCTTCCCATACACATTCCTGGGGGAATTATTAGTTCTTTAAGAAGGTTTTCTCTTAACAATATTGGTTTGAAATTAAGACAAACTATTCTCTTCTACATATCTACAAAATAATTATGTGTCTTATTGATGAACTGGCTAATTTTATTGGATACTGCAGAAATATGTGTGGTTGGTGAGTTAGAAGATCTCAGTGCCTCAGTAGATGTACAAGATGTCTACACTAAAGTGAAGTGTAAAATAGAAAGTTTCAACATTGACCACTACAGAAATAGGTAAGAATTTTATGTTCATTTTATGTTAGCATTCATATAAAAACATACTATACAGCTTAGGTGGTAGTACTTGATCTGAAAGGGTGAGGGTACATATTTGAAATTATATTGCTGTGTCATAATTATACAGATCGGTATACAATCTTGGTTGTAATTGGAAGTTCATATCAAATGTGTTCAAATATGCCTCCTTACTAATGTTTAACATCTTGAATGAAGATGTTGACATATTTCATGATTTGTTAAGCCAAATCTTGGTTGTAAAAACCCAGATGGCCATTAAATGGCAGCAGAATGTTAGCATTTTCTATCCGGAGTTTGACTGTTTAGCGCTGTTAGCCATATGCTAAGCCAGGCTAAATGCTTAGCCTAGAACAAGCCTACTTGTGCCACTGGCACTTCCTCCTCACTTAGGAGCATAGCTAGGAAACACTTTATGTACAGGTAGTCCTCGCTTACTGACTGCCTCATTTAGTGATGTTCGAAGTTATGGTGGTTGGGGAAAAAAGCTTTGTGACCAATCCTTGCACTTATGGCCATCACAGCGTCCCATGGTCATGTGATTGCCATTTGCAAGCTTCACAACTGGCTTCCAACAAGCAGAATTAATGGAGAACACGGAAGTGAAATCATAAGTCATGGTTACATGATGTCTCGCTTAACAACTGTGGTGATTTGCTTAACGATGGAAGTGGAAGAAACATTGTAACTCCAGTGTGGTCACATGATTTTTTGCTTAGCGATCACATTGCTTAGCGATGAAGTTGTGGTCTCAATTGTGGTTGCTACGCGAGGACTATCTGTACTTCATGTTTAGCTTACACTTCTGGCTGGAAATAACAGAAAAAGGCATGACATTTCTCTTGGATAGTACTGGCTACAAAGGACATGGGCTGACATGTTAGGCAGATACATTCCTTACTAAGCTGTTATCCTGTCTTATTCTGTCCTAATCTCTGGTGTTCAGTATATACTCTTCCTTCCTTTCCTTTTTTTCTTCTTTGAATGTTTTGTCATATTCTTAAATAAGGTAGTTAATTTATCATAAAAAATGAAATGAAATTTTAATCTCTCCAGAGAAAAGAGAGAGATCCTTCCTTCCGTGTATGATTTCTGTGAGCTGAAATTATAGAAATATTTCTGCTATAATATTCATAATATTATATTTTGTGAAAAAAATCACCTCTTATTTTCTAATGAATTTGTTACCTAAATTAAAAGTGTCAGAAAGTAACAGTTCTGTGTTGCTGAAATGTATTTTATATATAAGAAATAACAAAGATTACATAACAGTTGTTTAGTAAAACAAAATTATTCTAATCAGGAATATGAAAATATATGAACTACCATTTGGGTTAGCCCCATATAATCAGAATCCCATCATAGTTTCACTATTGCATAAAAATATGTGGAATTTTTCAGTGAACTAAGGAGAAGTTTGCAACTTTTTAAAACTAAAAGCTGCATTTGGCTTTTGAGTGGCATGATGGAGATCACATACCAAAATATAGTCCGAACAAGAACAAATTAAATTACATTTGATTTCATTCAGTGTATTATAAAAGCTATGCAGGGACAATTAAACAGATTGGAGTTGAGTCAGCCTTTAACTGAGTCATCTTTGTGAAAATGCCTTTTTGCCTCACCTGAAAAATTTGACCAGAATGCTGAAAAGTTCCCCAAATTCCCAGCTCACTGCACTTTATATGCAGCTCTGGGATGACCATACCCAAGTACATTTTATCATCAGTTCTCTGATAGGCCTTTTGATTAATTGGCAGGTTCATATCTGTTGGAGCAAAGCCCACTCCAGTACTTTGCTATGTTTGTAGGAGAAACGAGGATGGTGTTTAAGGAGAGTTAGAAAGTAGCTACCTAGTCCAGCAACTTCTGACTTACTGCCCAAGACTTTGCCTGGAATAAGGCTGCCCTCATATATCAATATCAAGAATTGCTGTCAGATGAGATGTTAGATGAGTTGGCACATGTATTGCCACCTTGCATATTACAGGAATTGATGCAATTATGTTTAAGATCAGTGGGTGACTGGAAGTTTAAGACAGTCAACACTGGCATAATGAATACTGAGGCACCCTGAACAGAGAACAAGATGCAGTTTAGATATATAAAGCAGTCTAGTGGACTCAGCTGCTAAGCAGAAAGGGATATACCATAGCTTTCTGGAAAAAAAGACCAGGCCGAACATTTACTATGAATATCTTTGAAAGAAAGATGCTTTGCAAATGGGAACAAATTACTCAAGGCCCCAAAAGGTAATCAATTTGAAGTGGTGACTAATCCTGCTCCTAAATATCCCAACACGACTTTGCCATGCCTGTGCTGATGAAATTTCTTCCAGTAGTTTTATGAACTTTTTGTTTCCCATTCATGGAATTCCCTTGGAAAATTCATTTCTGTCTGGATGCGTACTTCTGATATCCCTTCTGTTGCTACAGTTATTTACAATAATTGGGATCAATTCAATTTAATGCAATATCTAAGATCCCTGTTTCCTGTAGCATTAAGTTTACTATGCACCCATAGTAGAATGGTCCTGCAGAAGAATAGAATATTTCTCCAGTAAATATCAAGGGTATTTGCAGCTGATAGAGCCTAGTGCTGCTGTTGCAACTTCAGAAGAACCTGAGTTATTCTGTGGGCAAAATGTCCGTTTTTCCAGCATTTTTGTTTTAAATAATAAGTTTTATTAAAGTTTAAAGCTGGGAGAGTGGCTCAAACGGATCCCAGGAATAACATCAGAGCTCTCTGTCCAGAAGAGTGTAGTACTAGGAACAGCTAAGATACTGTGCAGAACTCTCAGTCCCAGGCCTCTGGTAGAGGACCCGAGATTGAGGAAAACATGTACCACCCATAAGGGTGAGAGGAGATATTATATATAGTGAAGAAAAAAGAAAAGAGAGATATAAAGAAATAACTTCCCCCTTAATCACAAGTACAGACAATTTCAATATCTTATCACCTTCTCTGATACTATCACAAAAGAGCTCTTCTTCTCATATCTCATCTCTTATCTATAAACAAATTCTTAAAGCCTCGTCATTCAGTCCTAATCAGCAAAAGTCCATTAAGAGTTACTAGAAATAACAACATATATATTTTAATCTCAATCAAATAAACCCATTCTATATTCCTTTCCTTTCCTTTTAACACAGTAACTTATCACTTTCTCTAAAAATGCAACAAAATATCTCTTCTTCCCACATCTCTTGTCTATAAACATACCTTTAAAGTTTCATCATTCGATCCTGCTCAGCAAAAATCCAATAAGAGTTACCAGAAACAACAACATAGATATTTTAACCTTGATCAAATAAGCCAACTTTAGATTCCTTCCCTTTTCTTTTAACAATCTTGACCTTTAATCTCTTTAAATAGTGTCCCAGAACTTGATTTCTTTTCATTTTCTCTTTGTCTCTTCTCAGAAGCTCCTTCAAAACTTTAACACATCTCTTTTGTAAATCCAAAATAAGAAAGTTATCGAAGTCATTCTTCTAGTTTGTGTCAGGCTCAACCCAAGAATGACAGAGAAACAATCCAGCCAAGTTTAGTTCTTTTATTGCTTAAACCATATAGACAGAATCTTGCCAGACTAAATCTGTATTACTCTAACCTAGCAGATATACCCTGGGAGATTCTAGGGAGTGGCTATCCTAAATATCTTTCTCTTCCCATGATCCAGTTCCAGACTGTGTTGTCTCTTCCTGGAATGTGCTCCCTCCTTCCTGAGAACCTGCTGTGTTACTGTAGTCCATCACATTTGCTATTTGCATATCCCTTTTATTTATTAAGACATCATACGATTTCATTTATAAATCCAGTGTAACATCTTTTTCCATATCATTCTTGTAGCCTGACATTTTTAGATCCACTTTTAGATCTGCATTCGAATTGGCTTCAGGCTCTGTTTTGTCCAGTAAAATCTCTTCCTCTTCTATAACCTCTTCTAAATCCGTTTTTATAATAGCAGACAATCTTAAGAGTAATTTCTGAGTGCATTGTTCCCAAATATCCTTGAATTCTTCCGAAGTCAGATTATTTTGCTCTGTTCTGTATTAGTAGGTTTCTTCTCCTTAAACTATAATTTTAGTTATTTCTGGTTCCCTCTAGTGTCCAACCTTTAAAGTTCCATCTTATCATGTTTTTTCCTAATCAATAGCATTTTCCCATAGGAAGATTTCTTATACTTAATTTCAAAATCTTCATATATATCTATATCTATATATCTATCTATATTTCTAAACAACCCACAGAAAGGATTCTTGCAATTTATTTCCAAATCTTATTTCAAATCCACCTGGCCCTTTAGTCCATTTATAACTTTCCAAAATCAACATTCTAATCTTCTGCTGTTTATTCCAAAAATAAGAATTTTTTAAAGTACTTAAACTTGCATAAAATGTCTTTTACCAAGGAATGAAGGAAATTCACCTGGTGTAATGAAACTTGTCTTTCTGGAGGTTCTTAATATGCAAACAAGCATTAACAAGCAATTTCTAGAAGTGATTAAGAGAGGAAGTATACCAAAAAAATGTGTCCTTTGAAAAGTGCCGACTGTGGCTTGGGCGAAGATGGCAATCTCTCAGCTCCCAGAGCTCTAAACCTGCCGGAGACTGCTGTCTTATGGTCTCCTCATGAGGAGCTGCTGTATAGAGCACACGTGGGCTATCCTGAGTCCTCTCCTTGTTCACTGGCTCCTCATTCCACTGTAGTCATTGGCTCCACTGTCAGGAGACCCGTCTTCAGTTCACCATTAGTTCTCTGGAAGTCCTTTTTTTCCAGGATGGTTTTCATGAAGAAGAAGCAAACCAGTTGCTTGTATGCCATCTGTGACGACACTAGTGATTTAGTTCCAGGCTACAGAATCTATCCTACTGACTTGGTACTTAACTGGAGTTAGATATGCTATGCAATTTTTAGGAGAAAAAATGATCTGCACTGGTGGGTTCATTTAACATTTCACATCATCAGGTATTGATAAAAGGAAAGGAAATCCTCGTGTAAGCTAACTTAAGCTCCTGGAGAAAGACAAGATGAATGTAAATCAATCAATCAATCAATCTCCCATCTTTTCCCATGATTTCTGGTGGTCTTGGGTTATAGTTGAGGCACGACCAGTGTGTTGAAGGGCTAAGAAGTTCCATCACAAAGCCATGAGTCTTCTCATGTCTGGACCCAGCCAAGGATCCAAGAAAACTAATTTCAATGGATTTTATTACAGAGCTTCTAAACACTCAAGGCCACACTAGCATAATAGTATTCTTTAACATGTCTCATCTTCTCCTTGGCTATGCATTACTGTGAATTGGTTATTTCATTGCCACTAATGAAATCAAGCAAGTGTTTCTGAAGCATGTCTTCAGACTTCATGGGTTGCTTGAATGTATTATCTTTGATTATGGATTTCAGTTTACTACAAAGTTCTGGAAAAGCCATCTCAAGTTTTTGGGAATGCAACTGAATGCTTAAACACCCTATTCTCAATCTGATTGATATAGTGGATCACTCCTATCTTAGAACAATATATGTATATCAAAAAAGCTGATTGGCTTCGTTTGTTACCTTACAATAATGCACAACACATCTCTGTGCCCCTACCTTGTCTGTGCAATTATGAAATGCACCTATGGGCTTTTTAAAAAAGATTTTTATCCTGCCTTTATTACTTTTATAAGTAACTCAAGGCGGCAAACATATATAATACTCCTTCCTCCTATTTTCCCCACAACAACAACCCTGTGAAGTGGGTTGGGCTGAGAGAGAGTGACTGGCCCAAAGTCACCCAGCTGGCTTTCATGCCTAAGGCAGGACTAGAACTCACAGTCTCCTGGTTTCCAGCCCAGCATCTTAACCACTTCACCAAACTGGCTCATTTTCCAACATTACTTTCTTCATCTTTCAGTATTAGCAGTGGATCAGCCAATAGAAGACCTACTGTTAGGTAGCTGAGCAAGTAAAATATTACTAAAAGACATCCCAATAAAAGAAGACAACATTGACTCTACTCAGAGTTGCTGACAAAGATTGGCTTTCTGTGAGGCATTTATCAGTGCAAGACTAGGCTCAAAAATTAAATTCTTGGTTTATAGGCATACTAAGAATCCATTCAGTCCCAGAGTCTGATGAAAATAAAGATCCTACATGTGATCTCTAACTTGAAATATTAGATCTGAACACTGATTCTGGGACAGGACTCAGACACCTGACACTGAAGATACCCATGCCCACAAGACAATATATTGTAATTGCTGACTGGGAGTGTGTATTGTTATTTATGATTATATTGAAGTTTTTTTATCTCTGGTTGCTGCCCAGAGTCGTTTGCACAAGATGGGTGGCTATAGAAATTGAATGAATGAATGAATGAATGAATGAATGAATGAATGAATGAATGAATGAATGAATATATATATATATATGTATGTTGTTATGTGGTTGAAATGTGTGAATTCTGAACAGCTACTTAGAATAGATAAGGTGAACATTATGTTTTCCAGACCAGGAGAAGGCTGGCAATCTGGACATTTTGAAGGGATATTTCTACAATGCAAAGAAAAGCTTGTGGTGAGCTTTTTATGTAGTGGAATAATACATTTAACCAAATAATTACCCTAAAATCTAAATATGACTTTTTGTTTTCATTACAAGAAGAATGATTGCAAGAATTATGATATAAGTCATCATGAGGTTAATTTGCTCTTGCAGAGGTGGATGGGAAAAATCTGTTCAGTTTTATTTCTTTCCATGTTATGTAGCTCTTTTAATCCATCTCCTTCCATTCTAATAAAGCTTCTTTTGTTCATAATTGAAAAGCAAATCAAGTTAAGTTATCCCTGGATAGCCATGCTCTACTTTGAGCCCTGATTTTTTTTTTTAAAAAAAAATTCTGCTGAGCTGTTGCTTCCAAGTAATGAAACTGTGACATCTTTTTCAATTTCATGATTCCTCTTTTTTAAAAATTCATTTGAACTGTGATACTGGAAGTGAAGGACTCACAAGGAAAATTCAGACTTCAAAATTTGGCTTAATTTTTTAATGCCTGTGAGTTTTTTCCCCTAAGGCTCAGTGTTTCTTTTTCTGCTTTTTTTTTTATCCATATCACCTCAAGCTTTGGGGAAGATTCTTGGTCTCTGGGGAAATGTGGAGGTGTCTTCCTCTCCTGTACTGACAAGCTGAACAGACGTACATTACTGGTTCGACCGGTCAGCAAGCAGGACCCTTTCAGTAACTTCTCTGGCTTCTTTCCTTCTGTAAGAAATCAGTGCAATATGTATGTTACAGAACTTCCACTAACAAACAATATTTAAGAGTGGTGATGGTGAAGGCAGAAAGCTGTTCATCTAAAAACCCATTAGTCAAAGTTGTCTTTTTGTTTCTTATTTTAAAAAATATGTTCTCTTTCCCAGTGGTTTTCTGGCAAATGTTTTCCCATGCAAAGTAGGTTGGCTAGAATAGCAAAGGAAGAATATTTATCTTCACAACTTATGGATTTGAATTTAATTATGTGAAGAATGATGCATATATTTGGCCATTTAAGAAGCTACAGCTGTACAAGTTAACAGTTACAGGATAAAGTTAAGTGTTTTGGTGCTTCACAACTGTTAGCAAAATTACTGAGTGCCTATTAAAATATTTGAGATAAATGTTTGCAGTCTTAAAGCAAACTTACTGCCAAAATCCAATAGCCATAGTAGGATAATACTAACTTTTGTTCAAAGTAAGTAAAATCTCCCAAGATAGTGAGTATGAGCAAGCTTTCACATGCTTCAGAATTCAAGGCTTAATTGATTACCAAGGGAAGAAAGGGAAAGGAGAAATATGTACGTACAGGGGGAAATGGAAGCCACCCTAAGATAAGACTTTAAAAATTCTTTGCTAATATAAGGAACCTGAAATTTCTTTTAATTTATTTTTCTCCAATTCGTATATATTCTGACCATTGCTATAAATAAATTTTAGTGATTGTAGAACTTAGTTTAAAAAAAATCAACCATACTGTTGTTTTGTTATCCTGGCTGCCCTCTGTATATGACATCTTTTTTATACTTGGCAAAAGTTAATATGTTTAAGACTGCTTTATATATTAATTCCCTTGTTACTTTCCATGGAGAAATCTCAAAGTGTGCATCCTAGGACTCCTCCAAATGCTTTTTTTTTTTTTTTGAACATGGAAAAAATAACAAATCTGATTACCTTTTCTTGATTTCCATCTTCCTGACCACATTACTGAAAATTCAGATAATTTCCTGAGGAGTAGCTCTGTTAGTCTGTTGTGGCAAAAATAAAAAATAAAAAGTGTTTTATGGCATATTAAAGACTGACCAGCTTCTTATGGCTTAAGTTTCATGGACTACAGTCCACTTCTTCTAATGAACAGAATATTATTTGGGTTGTATATGTGAATGCAAGATCTATTTTGATTGTGATGTAACTGAATGAGAATATACAAGAAATTTATTTTACTGCATATAGAACATTTTTTTTCACTGATCTGTTCATCTGTCTCTGGTAGTTTCTGCCTGTCTTCTACCACTGGACAGATTTGGCATGTTCCATGTCCCATCAATTAAACGGTGTCACCTGATCAAACCCAGTAAATGGACCTTGTCTAACTCATTGTCTCCCCTTTGGAACAGGATCCCCCCAGAGAACCTATCCTGACCCTGTGTAAACAATCTTTAAATACATGACTTTCCCCCCAGTCCTTGGGCTAGATGGGTGTCAGGCTTCTTGTGGGACTATGTATGTTAGGTTGGAAGCTTCATTGCTCTCCTAGATGTGCATCATTTTATCTATTTGGTTGTTACTTTTAGATTATTTTTATTGTTGGAAGCTACCCAGAGTGTTTATGGATAGCTTTATAAATCTGATAAATAAAAATAAATAAAAATCAGGAAAATACTATAGATATCTGATGAAATGCATTGTAATCTGCAAAAGGTTGTATTAGAATAGATTTGTGTTTAACATGCAACAAAACTCTTTTCAATCAAGCACAGTACAGTCTCAATCCCACATTGTTTTCTTTCTGCTCTGAGGAGAAAGTGAGAAAGTCCAAGGTTTTTACCATGCTGAGATTTCTCTATGGACAGTAATGAATGAATAGACCCAGTAGTGGTTAATATATTCAATAAGATAAATTTATTCTTTAAAAAAATGTTACTGGAAGTTCTGTTTTTATTTATTTATTTTCCTATCAGGAATATGCAAAATTACTATTCATGCAAAATTATTGTTTATACCTATTCCAATTATTTTGTTCTAACACAAATTAAGCTAATTTACTAATATTTATTATTTGCCATTGTCCATTTTCAGCATGTAAAAATACTTGTTCAGGTCATGTAAAATTAAAATATAATGAAAGAAAGAAAGAAAGAAAGAAAGAAAGAAAGAAAGAAAGAAAGAAAGAAAGAAAGAAAGAAAGAAAGAAAGAAAGAAAGAAAGAAAGAAAGAGACAGACAGACAGACAAGACAGACAGAGAGAGAGACAGACCGACCGACCGACCGACCGACCGACTGACCCACCCTCAAATAGAGAAGATGTATATACAGGTAGTCCTCACTTAATGACTGGCAACTCTGTTGCTAAGCAGTGCAGTTGTTAAGTAAGGCATCATGTGACTGCAACAGGCTTATCACCTCACTTCCGCTGCAGTCATTAAGCAAGACATCACATGACCGCAACTTGAGATTTTATTGCCGGCTTCTCCATTGACATTGTTGGAAGCCAGCTGTGAAGTGCACAAATGGCAGTCACATGACCATGGGACACTGTGGTGGTCGTAAATGCCCGCTGGTTGCAAAGTGCACAAATTTTGATCATGTGACCATGGGGATGCTATGACAGTCACAAGTGCGAGGACCACTCGTAAAGTGTTTTTCAGCATTGTCATACTTCAAATGGTCGTGCAACAGAGCAGTCATTAAACGAGGACTACCTGTAAAAGTCATAGTTTTGCATCACATCTAAATGTGGCCACACACACACACACACCATGCACCTGGATTGGTCTCATTTGGACATGATGCAAAATTATGGCTTAGCCACTTTCTTTACATACAGAGAGTATGCAGATAGATGAATCTGAAGCGTCTATTCTTGATTTTCAGTTAATTGGTTAAACAACAACTTCAAAATGTGGTTAATCAACAAACTAAGAACTGTACTGTAATTTCAAATCCTGATTTGATAACTACAAGTGGTTACAATGAACCATTATTTCTTGAGTTTCAATTAAGGTGAAGTTGCAGTTTAATCAAAGCTAATAATGAAAAATAATTTCCTCCCTTTGTATGCAAATACAAAGAAAATAAAGAAGAGATTTAGGAGCATGAAGTTTGCTATGGCTCATCCTCTGCTTCTCTGAATCAAAGGGTTGTCATCAGTTAGCATACTCTATACTTGAAGCTAAATGCATTTTAAAACAACTGTATGAACAAATTTCAGTCAGGTCTGCAAAGAGACAGGACATGTATTATTTTCCATAAATTCACCAAAATGCATTCTTTTGCCAAAAAAGGGGAGAACTGGAAAACAGAAATAAATAAATAAATTGCAAACGGTTTTATAACCACTACTTAATGCATGCAGATTTCTTATTTCTGGGTATTTATGTTTCTCTGCACAGGCAACTGCAAAACTTTTGGATGGTTCTCATCAACAGCATGGATTTCTCTCTTTGACTTATACAAAAGCAGTCACAAAAAATGTCCGCCACAAATTGATTTCAAGAAATGAACGAAGAACCTTGCAGAAATTATCTGAAAGTTTCACAGATAGTTCTCCTCATTTTCTTCATGAGATTCTTCTTTCAGCTCAGGCATTTGATGTTGTTCTTTGTGTTCCTTTCCTCAATGCAATTGCAAGTATTTTTCAAGCGAATCTCCCAAAGAGTCAAAAAGAGAAAAGAAAATCCCCAGGCCAGCCTATGAGGTCCCATATTCTCACATCTCGCAACTTGCCACTTATTTATGTTAATACAGGGGTAATCCGGATCTTCTTCCCCAAAATGGAGGAAGGACAGTGTAACATAGAAGGTATTTTTAAAATTTGTGTAATATATATTTTGTCCACTCCATCAATGGCTCTGGGCAGCATACAATAAATATATATTCTTTGGATATTATTTTCCAAAACAATTTATTGTATCATATCTTTAATGCAGTTCTTCTTTAATTATTTTCAGTGTATTTCAGTAATAAAAGGAGAAACCCACTGCATTGATTTATGGTACAATATTTTTTTTCTGGAAAATAAGAATTATTTCTTTTTAAAAAGTAGTGTGAACTGTCTGTGAAATAAATATTTGATATATTTGTTTGAGCCATGTCATGACTTTTGCATTAATATGTGTGTCCATATTGTTAATTATGGCCTCTGGTTGTTTGATTCATTCTGGGTGCATGTTTGTGGTATACTTAAGTCAGTTTACTTACACACACACAGGCACATTTACTTGATTCTTCTGAACTGCATGTGAAGTTTGCTTGTTCTTTCCACATCAAGCAATATGTTATTTAGTAAAATACTTAGCACTCACCACACTTAACATTTGTAGCTGAAAGATTAACTTTCAAACTTTCAAAACAAGTCTGGGATAACTCACTGGGTGGCCAGAGATACAGAAATTGAAAGCTTACATACATCCTCAAAACATAGACTCATGGAAAACACTAGGCCTGCCTTTATGTATATATCAGATGTCAATATCAGCTTCTAAAATACCATAAGATCCTTCACAGGCTTAAAAAAAGTCACAAAATATAGTGTGTAGATTGATTGCTTTACTAAAACATATAGTCAGTTCTTTATTCATAATACTTTATTAAGCATTTTTAAAAAATAGAGATGATAAAGCAGGAGTTTTATATATATAGTAGACTGATGCAGCATTTCTTTCATTTTAATGCAGTGCAGAGTCTACAAGCCATAGATTGCAAACAGCTAGACTGAATTATAATCTGTGGTTACAAGAGCCAGTGGTTGGATTGAGATATTGATTTAAGCCAAAACCAATCAGAGCACATTAGAACTCAGTCTGTGTCTCTCGGTATAAGAACTGGCTTTCCATGTAAATTGGTGTCAATAAATAATATATTATTTTGTTAATAATGATTCCACAAGTAAATTTTCTTTGTTCAGAAGTAACCTTACTGATATTTATCCATTTCAAGTTCTTTTGTTAATGACTGACTTTTACACAGATGTAATATGTGTGGTGATTGTCTTCCATTTTTATTGCAGATAAGACAAATCAGGAAGATACTTTGGTACTTAAAATTGGTTCTGTATCAATGGCTCCTCAGGCTGACAATCCTCTTAGTAGAGTTGTGCTGAGGAAAGACATTTATCAGTAAGTATTAAAAGTTAACTCATATAGCCCAGAATGTACAACGCATATCCGTATAATCTGCACATCACAAAAATGGTATAATAGCTGTGTAGTTTGATTCTTGTGTGTAGGGTCTGTTTGCAGATAGTAAGTTGAAAGAATGAAGGGATTGTTTGCTATGCATGGAGGGGCAAATATTGTGTTTCTTTGTCCCCACCTGCAAAGTTCAATGATCCAATATAGAAGTGATTAGAAAAATATATGTATTAATCAGCCTAAATCTGGTTCATATCAGTGTTGTTACTCTATTCCTTCAGAGTTTTTTGGAAATGTAGCTAAAACAAAAACTATTGAGTAATCTGCATTTCTTGTTGTTTTATCTCCCTTTCCCCAATATATGAAACTTGCCATAGAGCTGAAGTGGAATCATCTTGGCTATGAATAGTTTAACAGCCACAGGAAGAAAATTGTTACCTTTATGACTTACAGCTCTAATTATCTCATTTGTGGTCTTCTATGCATGAGACTTTGGATTTCTTGATTTCATGTAGAGGAAAAGTAGAATGTGATACCTATATAAAGCCCTTAGTTTACTTCATTTGAATACTGTTACTTTGTCATTTATGTTGATGCTTGGAGCTTCTTTTTGTAAATTTTGGCGCAGTTAATCATAGGTTTTTCTAGGTGAGAGAACTTAGCTAGTGCTTGTAGGCTTGTTTCGAAACCTACCTGGGACAAATAAAGAATAGCAGCATCATTGGCATATAATAGGACATGGATGGGTCTGTGTGTTAATGCTGAGGAATGAAATTCTTTACTTGTCTGAATTTTGTAATGAAATTTTCTATATTCATTGTTTACTTTTTTCATGCATGCTTTATTTATTTATTTATTTATTTATTTATTTAATTTATTTTCAAATTTGTATGCCGCCCATCTCCCCCAATGGGTGACTCTGGGCGGTTCACAATAATAAAAAAGAAAAAACACAGAACTCTCCAGACATAGACATGATCTATAAATAGTTAAAAACATATATAAAAATGGCCTAAAACCTCCTATAATTTGGCCCTAAAAAACCTGTAAGATGCTGGGGGGGGGGACAACCCCTCACCCCACCAGCCATCTCCATAGGTGCGGGCCCCCCTCTGGCCCCCAAGCCTTCTGGCAGAGCCAGGATTTGATCTCTTTCCTGAAGGCCATGAGGGAGGGGGTACACCGCACCTCAAGCGGCAAGATGTTCCATAGGGCGGGCGCTACAGCAGAAAAGGCTCTCTGCCTAGACCCACCAGTCAAAATTCCTTGACGGGTGGGGTCTGCAACCTGCCCCTTCTGCTGGACCGAGTGGGGTGGGCTGAGATGACTGGGGCGAGGCGGTTCCTCAGATAACCTGGTCCCATGCCATGAAGGGCTTTAAAGGTGATTACCAACACCTTGAATTGGACCCGGAAACAAACTGGCAACCAATGCAGCTCATGCAACAGAGGTGTTATACGTGCCCTCCTAGGGGCATTAAGAACTGTCCATGCCGCTGCATTCTGTACCAGCTGTAGCTTCCGGATACTCTTCAAGGGTAGTCCCATGTAAAGCGCATTACAGTAGTCCAACCCGGAGGTGACCAGGGCATGAGTGACTGTGCAGAGGCCCTCCTGATCCAGGAAGGGGCGTAACTGCTGCACAACACAAAGTCGTGCAAAGGCCCTCCTAGCCATGACTGCCACCTGCTCTTTGAGCAGGAGTCGTGAGTCCAGGAGAACCCCCAGATTACGCACCGGGTCTGACTGGGGTAGTGCAACCCCATCAAGAACCAAAGATGACAAGCTCCTATATCCTGAGGCTCCCTGTATCCACAGCCACTCCGTCTTACCAGGGTTCAGCTGAAGCCTGTTGTCCCCCATCCAGGCCCCCACAGCCTCCAGGCACCGTGAGAGGGCAGTCACAGCGTCACTTAAGGCACCTGGGATGGAGATATATATTTGGGTATCATCCGCATACTGATGATATCTCACCCCATGGTGCAGGATGATCTCACCCAGTGGTTTCATGTAGATATTAAATAGGAGCGGTGAAAGTACTGACCCGTGGCACCCCACAAAGTAGGGGCCGGGGGCTAGACCTCTCGCTCCCTATCAACACCGATTGGGTTCAGCCTTGGAGAAAGGAGCTGAACCAGCGCAACATTGTGCCACCCAGCCCCAACTCCTGCAGCCGACCCAAAAGGATACCATGGTCGATGGTATCGAAAGCCGCCGAGAGGTCAAGAAGAGCAAAGATGGATGCACTACCCCCATCCCGCTCTCGCCAGAGATCATCTAAAAGTGCGACCAATGCTGTTTCTGTCCCATAACCGGGCCTGAATCCTGACTGATAGGGGTCCAGATAATCCGTTTCCTCCAGTATCCTCAGAAGCTGCTGCGCGACCACCTTTTCTACCACCTTTCCTAAAAAGGGAAGGTGGGAGACTGGACAAAAATTGTCCAGGAGGGTGGGGTCTAGCAATGGTTTCTTGAGGAGTGGGCGGACCAAAGCCTCTTTAAAAGGCTTCGGAAACACCCCCTCCTGCAAGGATGAATTAACCACCGCCAGAACCCACCCTAAAGTCACCTCCTTGGTAGCTTTAACTAACCAGGAGGGACAAGGATCTAAACCACAGGTGGTCGCACTGACAGCCCCGAGGACGCTGTCCACTTCCTCAGGGGCAACAGGATCAAACCGTTCCCAGATAACTGGGCAAGAACGCTCCCCGGGCAACTTCACTGACCTACTCCACGCTTGCCTTCCAACTGAGAACGGATCTGAGCAATTTTATCCATCAGGTGTTCAGCAAATTCCTCTGCACGACCCTGCAAGTAGTCCTCCGCCCCCCCTTTCCCCAAGAGGGCCCGGGTGACCCTAAACAGGGCTGCAGGGCGACACTCTGAGGATGCAATAAGCGCGGAGAAATGCTGACATTTCGCCACCCTTACCGCCACTAGGTAGGCCTTAACAGCAGCTCTAACCCGTGTTCGGTCTGATTCGTCCCGTGTTTTCTGCCAGCGGCGCTCTAGACGTCTCTTAGCCCTTTTAAACTCCCTCAGCTCCTCCGTGAACCACGGGGAGCGCCGGGGGTGATGGGCCAAGAGAGGACGCACAGGCGCGATCCTGTCCAAGGCCCCAGCCGCCTCCTTGTTCCAGGCTGCGGCCAGAGCCTCTGCTGGACCATGCAGCAAGGCCTCAGGAACAACCCCCAGCTCCCTTTGGAACCCATATGGGTCCATCAGTCGCCGGGGGCGGACCGTTCGAATAGGTCCCACCTCCCTGCGGAGGGGGGCAGCATAGAAGAATCCCACCGCCACCAGGGAGTGATCTGACCATGACAGGGGGGATAATATAAAATCCCCCACCAGATTACGCTGCCAGCTCAGTTAACAGCTCAGTTCAGCACTTCAGAAGTCCAGAAAGCATTGGGAAACAAAAACATTAGAAACCAATCAGACTTTTGCACCAGTAGAGCATGAGTGAAAAAGCAGGCCAGTCAATGACCCAAATAAAGTACTTTGAACTTTGAAAAAGCTCTCCCTCATCCCCAGTAAAATAATTTAGTTATGAAAAAAATATTTTTTGCAAATACTGTCTCATTCGGTAGCTGCATAGTGTGAAAGTGATTTTCATAATGTTAAATGATTTGCAGACTTGCCAAATGCTGGACCATTGATGTCATGTGGATCAAAGCTGTGAAAGAAAGCAGAGTTCTAAGGCAAAGTTTCACATTTTTTGTGTGAATGGCTTGCTCTGGATTGTGTCACTGCCTTTGTGAAAACCACACTAATCATATGTAAGCAGAAAAACTGGAGAACATATGTAATCAACCTGATAAAAATAATATATGATCTTTACTAGATTTGGCATTGCTGGGAAACCTGAAAGCATAGTTGCAAATAATATCAAGTGAGAAAAGTCACAGAAATACAGATGAACAAGTGTCTTATGCTTCCTGTTGGTCTGTTTCTCAGATGTGGTGTGTGCATTTGTGTGTGCATGTGTTTGAAAAGTACACTTCAATAGCACTAAGTCAGAACCTTCAAAATCCTTCCCCAGCAGTAAAACATTTTACAGCTTTAAAAATGACAGATATTACTTTCAGTCAGACATAGTAATGGCTAAAGTTGTACAGATACTTTACAACTTTTGAACTTCTATCTGAGAAGGAGTGGGGGGGGAGAGAAGCTTCCCCAGAATGCACTTTATGATAAGTTGGCCTATCAGTCTCATACTCACATATATAGTCCAATGTGATGTTACAACCTCCTGTCGTTGGACTGGGTCAATCACAGTCCCATTTAAATGAGGAATATTTTTCTCAAGCATATAAACATGCTGAAAAAGCACTACAGTCTTCTAAAAAAAAAAAAAAAATAGAATGATAAAATAGAATGGCTTCCCAGTAACTAACATGCAATTAAATAAAAATAAACTGTAGAGCTTCAGTTCTACTAGTGCTTTAATGTGCTTGAGAAAGAGACCCTAGAGCTTAGGAAAAATGTTGCCGAAAAAGAAGGAATTATGTTTCAATTTGCAGAAGCTTTCAAAACAAATTTTCATGTCTGTGTGTTGACTGAGACTCTTGTGAGGATCTGTTAGTTTGTTGTGTCAAATTCATTGAAAGGGTAGAAGAGTCTTCACATTGCTTATATGGATGCCAGTTGGGCGTATTAGAATGACAATGTATTTATAAAGTATCAGTAAGCAGGAACTGCTGTGCCAGTCGGCATTTGGCCCAATAGTATTTCTTATTTGCTTTTTATAAATATCTATTACAAACAAAAATAAACTTAATTCTATTCTGGATTCAGACAGTTTCTCCTCACTTGATTATTTGATAGTATAATCATATTTATCAGTGCAAGTAATGTTTTGTAGTTTGATCACAAATAATAGATATTTTTTCCCACTGGGTTAACCTTAATCTAGGCTCCAAAAATGGTCTTGAGTGTGAAAGTCTCCCTAAGGAGAGCACTCCAGAATTGGGGTATGTCAAAGGGAAATCAACTGGTCTCAGTTCATGCATGCCTTATTTCTCAAAGGCAGAAGAACTTGAGCAAAGTCTCTACAGAAGTTCTCACTTAAATTAGTATGATAGAAAATGGGTTTTCAGCTACGTGGATCCATAAAGCTTGATGATATTGAACATTAAAAGTAACACCTTGAATTGTGCTAGAAACAGTTTGGGAGTCAGTGTCGTTATTTTAAGTTAATTAAATTAACACGTGCCCTGCCAATAATCTAAATGCTGTGTCTGAAACAGAATGAAGTTTGTAAACAACCCTTTAAAATAGACTAATACAAAATGCAACAAGAACAGTCCTTTGCTTTGTATTGCTTTGATGTCAGATTGAGAGAATGTGGCTGGGATGCATAATATGATGTGTATGCATGTCTTGGGCGGAACTAGCTTTAGGATTACAGAATATACTGCGAGCCAGATGCATTTGGGAGGCATTGTCCTATAGGCTTCTAGTTCCATCCCTTAACGTTAAATTATGTCATTTGTTTCAATACATTACTTGAAATTTGTTAGATATGGAATCACGGGATCAAATTCTTGTATTGTTAGAGTATTGCCTTATTCAATTGACTGAACAGTTTTGTCTAATATGTATCTATATCAAAGTATGTTTTGCCCACAATATCAGACTGGGAGATTAAAATTGGAGAATGCGTTGCAATGGCAAAATTGACAGTATATATCCGTTATAGAGGTTTAACTAAGTTCAAGCTAGAATGGCTCCCTCACATACAGTATGTCACAGAGCAAGGCAGAGTTCCATATCTGAAATACAGTTTTTTGGACTTAAATAGAAACGAACAATTGCTAATGTTTGATGTAAAGTTCAAATATCTAAACTATGGCCTGCGGCTGGGGATACAAATAGAAAGGGAAGGGGAGGGTGGAATCCACTTTTTTCTTTTTCACTATGGTTTTCTTTTTTTAATTTAACTGTTGTCTTTTTATTTATTTATTTTTTTGGTATGGTCTTGTTTTTTCCCTTTTTTCTGCTTCCTTCGCATCCCAATATTTGCTTTTTTAATATTCCTTGTATTTCAATACTTTAATAATAAATACATTTTAAAAACAATAAATAAATAAATGAGCTCAAGAGGTTATCTCTGTTGGGGGCAGATTGCATGGATTCAGTTGAAACCAGTACTGTAGGTTGCTACGATACCCAAAGAAAGAAATGCTCTCAAAAAAGAGGGTCAATGTGAAATTTGGGTTTGTTTTTTTTAACATACAGTCTTTATTGCTTAGAGAGAAATTACTATAATTCTTAATCTCACTTTATGATTTGTACTGTGTTGGCTATTACTGTTGACATTCATATAGTACTTAAAGTTTAGTAATGATTGGTATTTTTTCTAAAACAATATAGTACATTCAGTTACTTTAATTAATTCAATATTGAACATTTTAGCCTAATTCTTTGCTACTTTATGCTTTCTTTTTCTTTTTGTTGAGTGACCTGTCTTTTTTGACTGCATACTAGTGTTCATGAATATGTTGCCAGCAAAACATTTGTAAGAAGCTACTTACATTGAAATTCTATCACCATTCTCACTAGTAGTCTGGCCTAGTGGTAGTATTTTATAGATACAGATTTGATAGATATACAATACTCTATAAAATGGACCTTTGTTTGAAGGTCCAGTTTAGAGAGAGAGAGAGAGAGAGAGATTAATTAATGAAAGACTAATGACCTTGGAGTTGCTCACATTTCTTAGCAGCCAGATGGCAGACTGAGCAGGTACTCCAGCTTTCTGATCACTTGTTTCTTACTATGTTGAGACACATTTTAATTTCTATTTAAGTTACAATAATCCTTTCTAAATTTTTATGGATTTATAATAACATATACAAATACTATGGAAATTTGTTCTTGTTTTCATTTTCATGGTGATGCATTTGTCCAGGACATGTTGTGTTATTTAGCAAAAAGAGGTGGATATATTAGGTGGCATATGTTTCAGGGGGTTAGTGAATAATGACTGTTTTTTTTAGAATGTGGCCTGAGTCATGTGGCCTGTCATGGGCCCCATAAACTGCCTATTTTCTCACATAGCCTGAGAAGATTCTGTTCCATCATTAGTGCTGAAGTAGGAATCAGTAGCCAATTCTGTTTCTGTATTTAACGTGGGTAGTGGTGAAATGTCATGGGATATCTTTAATATAGACATCCATCTGGATATCTATATTAGCCATCAATCCGGCCATCCATTCTCCAGACTCCCCAGTCTGATCAGAATGCTTAGTCAGTCGGATTTCTATCATTGTGGACTCTATTATGATTTCCAGTATTTTGTTCTGTACATCCAGCTTGGAAGGGTGGCATATGTTTCTTTGGCCGCTTTTTATAATGAAGTCGGATCTCATATACTACAGTACTTTCATAACCAAGTTATCCCACTGTGGCATAACTTTAAATTTGGTCTTTTAGATAAGTAGTTGACTTTCCACTAAATGGTTCTTGGATTTCCTGCTAATTTGAGAAATACCCTTTAAAACATTCATTTCAAGGATACCTTGCTGCCATGTATATGTTTAAAATTAATATTTAATATTTAAAAATAATAGCTATAGTAGATACTACTATTAGAAAAAGAAAACCTTCAGAAAGATTACTGTTTCCATTTTTTACCCCGCATTTTATGAGTAAATTACAAATTACACTAGGATTAGGTTCAAGAAAATTTTAATAGTATTTCACAGTAATATTTAAAACGTATTTTATTTCTTTTAATTATGGTGGAATTTTAACTTAATATATTGTGAAGGCTATGCTTTTGGTACTGTGAGAACCATATCCTATTTATCATGAGACATTTGTTAACTTCTTTGTACAGCTTCTGGTTCATTCCATCAATACTTGTGGGCTCCCTGATGTCCTTTACAAAGTTTTATCTATGACAATTTTTACTACAGCTCTTGAAATGTTTTGAAAGAATTAAATGTTTTCCTTCCTTCCTTCCTTCCTTCCTTCCTTCCTTCCTTCCTTCCTTCCTTCCTTCCTTCCTTCCTTCCTTCCTTCCTTCCTTCCTTCCCTCCCTCCCTCCCTCCCTCCCTCCCTCCCTCCCTGCTCTAAAATCTTTTCATATTTTAGGGTATCCCTCTCTTCACCGTTCTTGTATGTTAGACTTATTTCAGGCAGATTATTAATTGATTTAGTATCCTATTATTGATTCAGTCAAATTGAAGATCTTTCTTTTTATTCATTATTCAACTTTATTCATGGATTAGCACCAACATAAGATGTATTTTTCACTGCAGATTTTACACAGAATAAACATATTTTAGTCCATTGACCCCTGTAATAGCCAATGTCCCCAATTTCAGCCGGTTACAATATATATTTTGGAGCATAAAACTTCTCAATAAATCTAGTAATTTTTCCAGTGAGGTGCTTTTCTGGCCAACTAATGTGTGTATATGTGTATGTGTATTTATTTCCATAGGGTTTTCAGATGTGCTTTTATTTTGGGATATTATATTATCTTAAGATACATCAGAGTTTGGCTTGTGTTAGTAAAATATGCCAGAAATATTATTATACTTTTGCACTGTGGACAGGTAAATTTGAATTAGTCTGAAATCATACAAATGTATGCTTAAACTCATGTGAATATTGCATAATGAATATCGGGTAGGGGATCCATCCCCACTTTCCTTATTTTGTTTTCAGTATTCTCTTAAATATCTGTGTGTGTGCGTATTACTATGTATTACATTGAAGTACAAAATATAATGGATATATTGATTAAGGGGTCTTCACAACATATGCAATGTTTTAATCACTGCAGTTACTATTTGCAAACAAGAAAAACAAACATTAGAAATATTTGTGATTTTGTGATTTATGTATTAATTTTTAACTTTTTGTGATTGATCCTGTAAGGCAAAAATCAAGTGATAATTTTAACAAGGGCAAACTGTATCAAATGGAAACAACGATAACAAGAAAAATAAGGCTTGGACAGTGACTGCAGTCAGACAATAACCCCAATCTTTCTTTCTCTCATTTACCTAGGCTGATTGAGGTCTGCATGGAATTAGTAGTAAGCCCATTGGTGCATTTGTTTCAGTATAACAAATTGTGTTGTCTTCATAAAATAGTGTATTACAAGCCAGGATCTTAAAATGCTATATGTCAAGAGCTAAAAACAAAAGTATTTTACTCCATCTCTTCCTTCTGCATGTGAAGAAAGACAGATTTATTCCAGCTTATCATAAGAAAAAATGAATTGATCCATTATTATATAATGAACATACATTTTAGATGGATTCAGACTGGATCTTCACAAATTAGAAAATTCAGATGCAAGAAGGTTGCATTGTGCTGGTGTTTGATATGGTTACTTGCAAGTGGTATAGCTAGTTTGACTTATACAGGCCCTAAACTGTTTCATATGGAAAATCCATGCTAGGGGCTGGGACTGTTAATAGTTTCATTCTTAGTATTTTATGAACTGACTCATTGCTTCATTGTAAAAGAAAATGGAGAAAAAACAGAGATGCACAATGGTGTTGTGAACTGCAATGACATTCATTTAAAATATATCAGTTTAAATTGTAATTTAAATTAAACCCTTTATGGGAGATTTCAAACATATAAATGGTTTATCCAGAAAGCATTTCAGTGTAGGAAAAACCACAAAAATGCCAATTTTCATGCTTCTGCTCTAAATATACCTGTTGCAAAGGGCCACTAGGGCATCTCAGTGCATTTCTTTGAAGCAAACTAACCATAAACAGCTACCACTTTAATTATTTTATAATGCTTTTATAGTTCTCTTAAAACCATTTACAATACAATAATTAAAAAATCAAGCAATAATGTTAACATAATGTAAACATAGCGTATTTGTTTTAAAATGTGGGCAGAGAGAGAAAGAAAACAAAAATGAAAGAAATCATGCAGTATTTTTTTTAAAAAAATATGTAGATGAAAAGATGGATTTTCAGTGGGTATTTAACAGGAATTTTAATAAACTCCTTATAAATTTCAGGAGGGAGAGGATTCCAGATTGGAGACATCAGCATAGAGAAGGCCTATCTATGAATAAAGATAGCACCTTGCATTTGTTAACATATGCAGTATAATCTCCCTTAACAGTCTTCCATCAAGAACAGTCTCTCAGATATTTTGGTCACAAGTTGTTGCAACTTTTGGACCAAGAGCAAGGGTAGTCCATAAAGAGAGAGTTATAGTAATCTAAACGTGAGGCTACTGGTCATTTCAGGAAAGGGCACAATTGGTATATCAGCAAAAGGAGGTAATAGCCGTCCTGGACATAGAAGTTACTATGTCCACATAAGAATTCCAATGACAGTAATAACTCTAGAAGCATCCCCAAATTACATACCTGTTCTTTCCAATAATGGAAATCCCCCAATCATCAGAGGTTCTGCTAGATAAAAAGAAAGGAAGTGATAAGGTGCTCATTTTTCTCGCCAGCCAAAGTGTTCACTAGCTTATCCACCATAGTCAGATTCCTTGTTGTCAGGGTGTTATTTAATCTACTTACAGCAGTTTGGGTGCAGCCTGTGCTTTAGTGCCTATTTTTGACGAGTTGGAATCAGCAGGTTTATACTGATTCACCTAACCACTCCTTCCTTACATATGTGTGTAAATATGTCCTTTTCTCTAGCATATCCTGGACAAATATTCTTCTCAGAGCAGTTGTGCTCTGGAACTTATGAATATATACATATTCAGAATAATACTAAAATAGAGTGTCAATCAGCTGAAATCTCCTATCTTTGGCATTATCTTAAGTTAGGAATGCCCAACATTTAACTGGCTGGGGGCTGATCTCTGACTTTTTGGAGAGTTACATTAAGCTGCCCTTTGATGTTATGACACCATTGGAGTGGATGAGGCTGAATGTTTAGGCCCAATGTTGGAGAGGTATCAAAGTGAGTTGGAGGCCTCCCAGAGGCAAACTGCTACATTCCTCTCATTTAACCTCTTCAAGATCCCCAAAAGAATGCTGCCAAAATGGTAAAAGGGTGAATTTTGGAGATGTAATCTTGGGGACAGCAGCTGGAGGACCTATGCAGCCCACGGGCTTCGGGTTGGCCAGCCCCGACTTAAGGCTTTTTGTCTGAGAAACAAGAGAAGAGGTGTGTTTCTTAAGATAAAGAAAGTTAAGCACCAGTTAATACATGCTGTCTGTCTGTCTACCTATATAAAAAAACATTCTTAATTCTTAAGCAGCTACTGCCAACAATAGGACTTTTTAAAAATCATACACAATATTTTAAAATTGTTTTTCCCAAGGAATTGTCTCAGTGTTACAGCTCTGCCTTACACAATAAATATAGTTACAGACCTTAGCCTGATCTCATTAAATAGTTGAAAGTGGTATTATTACACTTGCTTTTTTATTTAGCTTAAATAACTCCCTCTGTTGAAACCATGGTCCATATCTGAAACATTAGGATGATAATACTTTAAAACAAAAGATCAAGATCAGATAGTTTATATAAACAATAATAAATATGTTTAAAAAGTATCAATTGTCCATGTGCTTTAGGAAATTATTGCTATGTTTTCATTTCCTAATAGCTTACAGAATTTAGTGGAACAGAAAAAAGTAAGGGAATGATTATTCAAATATTTGCTGCATTCATTCATTCATTCATTCATTCATTCATTCATTCATTCATTCATCAGCCCATATATTCATTTGTCATAATGCTTGATTGCCAGTTCTTTCCTTTTCCTTCCCTTGTGTTCTACACTAACTTAATTTTTAATATAAGCTGGAGATTTCTTGGATGATTCTGTGACTCCAACATCTGGTAATTTCCAGTTTTGTGCAAAGGACTTGTGTGTATATGAAATCGTAATACTTTTATTGGAAGTCAAGAGAAGAAATCTAACAATGAGAACACAGATGAATCAGATGTTTTATAGACATTATTTTTCTGAAATTGAATTTATAGCTTGACACCCAAGTAGCATCTTTAAATAAACTGCAATTTTTGATAGATGTCTTTACCTCTCAAAAATAATAAGCTCTTCATTTTATTAAATTTCAAGTAAGCAACAAGTATTAGAGGATCAATAGAAATGTTCCTTTTACATTCTTCAAATATTTTACCGGAGAAGGGCTTCAGGCTTGGACTTTGGTTTAGATAAACCCTACACATCTAAAGTACTAAAGAATAGAGAACTTAGTAAAGAATACAGACTTAGGAAAGAAGACCAGCATATAAATACAGAAACTCTTTATCTTATTTTAAAACAAATAAGAATAAAATATTTAATTACCATTAATATTGTGAGCATAGTTGTCTTTGGTTAATATTTCACTGATTCAATAGAACAAGCATTAGCTGAACCACATCTCTGAACAAAGAGCAAATGTTGGTTCTGTTAATAAAACAGTATTGAATTTCAGCTTTGGCAAGGGTACTTGATTGATGTAGGTGAGGACCCCACAGGTAGTAGGGTGAAAAATGGAGTGAAAAGATGAACACTTACAGGAACACTGTGTGACAAATGTGTTATATCCTTCTTTAGATAACCAACCTCATCATCACAAAGTAATACTATGTAGAAGTACACATTTTTGGTAGCTTTATTTATATCATATTTAATACCGAGATACCATATAATAGTAGAAATATATTATTTCTGAGGTAATGCTGACAAACATGGATTTAAATAGATAAAAGAATAGCTTATGAAACCATACCACATTTCCTTCCCTTTAAAAAAATCTATTAAATACAGCAGCAGTTTTGTCATTTCAGGATGCAGATGCTGAATAATAACCCACCTGAGATTTTTTTCTTTTATTATATTTAAGCAATGTAGCAATAAAATAGAACAATGTGGTGTGTATGTCATATATTTAATGTATATGGAGAGCACACTAGTTATCATATAAGTTATTCTTTATCTTTTGAAATAATTTCATTATGCTCAGGAGAGGATTTGATTGCTATCCACGTATGGGTTTGATAAATTGACACAACAGTGAAAAAGAATTCCTGTCCCATGTCAGCTTATCAAACACACTGTGGATGTTCTGTTTTTCATCCTACATAAAAATAACTACTACGTAGTAAACATGAAGCTCACGTTCAGTGAAACTCAACCTCAGAACTTCCAGGTGAATATATATATAGCACCTGATAAGGCTGAGGTATTGTACCACTAAACCAACAGAACCTGAAGCAACCCTTGTGAATACCAGATATGACTTGATTAACATTGTTAAAGAATCAGAAGGAGCTTGTTTACTCAGTTTCGCAGTAAATGTTTGTATGAAGTTTGGGAAAGCCAAACCCTAGTCTCCTATTACTGGCAAGCAATGCTGCATTCTGAGCTAAAATTTTCACACAGAATGCAGATCCATAAAGAATGCATTACTTCGTTACATCTCATTTTGGCACCGTTTGTTATGACTGCTAATCTCTATTTCCTCTATCCCTGTTTCTGAGTCTGTTTAGAAAAGTTATATTCCTGGCTTGTCATCCAAACATTTTGCATGCATTTAGAATTATGCGCATTCTCATTTACAGAATGATTTAAAATATGTTGTGCATATAAGAATAGGTTTAGAAACAAATTGACCTTTTTGTCACAGAACCAATTTTGAAAATATATATATATACTCATCTGATTTTTCAGTCTTTTAACTAAGGCATTTAAAGAAGACATAGGCACAGTTTTAAAAATAATACCAGGCAGATTATACACATTCATATAATAAAAACCTAAAACTTTCAGAAATTGAGGTTTTCTTATTTTCCCCTCAGACAGACTGAAAATACATTGTATAGTTTCCATACTTTACCTTTCTTCCCACTATTGTGCTCCCGTTATAAGCCTAGAAGACAACTGCAGTGGAAAACAGTCTTCTGCTTATTTGTGGTAAATTATTGCACACAGAGCTTTTTGGAACAAGGCACTACTTTTAAATGTCTGGTCACCTCACGGGATATGTAGTGCATTTCCTGCCACTAGGATAAGAGGAAGGAAGCACCAAGGCCCAAACATTTGATGTGTGGTCTGCTGTAATTCCTTTCATGTGTTCAGTGGCTTTCATAGGATCCATGTCCTACAATCAGTTTTGACCAGGCTGTGGTCCATTTCATTACAGCTGACCCTCTTAAATGGAAAACAAACATTGTAAGTGGCATTAAGCTGCCACTGTTATAATGAAAAGGTTATCGTTCTGCCCTTAAGCTGATTGCTTTATTAAGTTTTATGGGAAGGTTTCCTTTGGTTTATAAAGATAATTTCATTTTTGGAGGGAATATTAGAAGAAGTATCTGGTAATTTAAATTAGGCACTGTAGCTAGTATTTACATGACTTGCAAGAGCTTGGAGCTATTCCTAAAAGTACCATATTTTAATATTTTAAGTTAAAGTTTCTCAAGATTCCTTGTGAGTTAGAGATCTCTTATGCTACTTTGCAGAGCAAAGCCACCACTTACCACCTTTTTGAAACAACCTGTGATGGTTGTTACAAGTTTTTCAGGCATTTTAAGCTTATCAACCCGCTGTACAGATTGGTTTCCACCATAAGATGCAGTTAATTGGCAGCATGAATCTAGCTTGGCTAGTGAACAAGTTTGTTTGTTTGTTTTCATATGGAGCTGCTGCCACGTGAACTTGAGTTTCATCTGATTTCCATGCCAAAACTGTATCATGAATAAAGGCTTAGAATATGAGTTTTATCTGATTATAATTTGAATAAATTGCATCTTGGAAATATGCACAGGCCTGCCTTTTGTGTTAATAAGCTGTGACAAATATCATGGTGACTTGTTTCCTTTTGTTTAAATTCAGTTTAATTGTTGATAATTAAAATATGTATGTGGTTCCCCAAAGCCATATTGTGTAATCTCTAGATTGGGGAATCCAAATCTTTAGGGTTTGTGGGGAAATTTAGAATTTGGATGTTTTATGGGTGTTCTTGCAAAACAGCTGGTTGGAGAAACTTGCAAATTCATAAAATTGGTTGTCAAGGAGGATAGAAGTGGTTTCAAAACATTTACCATATTACTACCTCCTACCATTTCTACCCTCACTGTGCAAGGCACTCCCAGTTTACCTTCATGATTTTTCTAGAGAAGTAAGCATGTTTTAAGCAATGCTTTAGACTTCATTTTTATATATATTTTTAAGAAAGATAATGGATTGAAATGCTTGAGACCAATACTTTGCATAGAACCATGCCCATTCTCATTTTTTATTGGGTCTTTTTATATAAAAAGGTGAGGTAGGTATCCCATTGGGCACCAAGGGTTGCGTGTCTTTTGGCATATTAACTCTAGGCACCCAGCTCTCTCTGCATCAAACCTTAAGTTATTTTTCACACAACTCTATAATTTTCCATAGGACTAAGGTATAGGTATCACATAAGTATTTGTACATTTTGCTTGAATGGAAAATAGTTTAAAGTTACAGATAGAGTACTATTCAAAAAAAAAAAAAGTAAGAGAAGTTAAAATCCCTCTGCAGTACACTTATCTCAGTTCAGATTGGGAAATCCATAGCTGGTCATGTCACCTAAAATATATGAGGAGATTGATTGATTGATTGATTGATTGATTGATTGATCAGTCAGTCAGTCAGTCTGTGTCAAACATAGCTTGTGCTTGAATGCCATCTTATGTGTGGAAACCAAAAACAAATCTTAAACTTGCTCTTTAAGTTTTTTAATTATTAAAATATAGGGCAGAATCCATTACTTTGTTAAAGAGATTATTTACTTAACTGTTTTGTGGTCTTTCCCAAATTTCATAAACTAAGTTATTTTTAAAAGGCCAAAATATGTTTTCAGAGGTGCTCTAGGTTGAAGTAATGTTTTGGCTCTCACACACAAAACCATATGAAAGAGGACATGGGAAGAAAAATATGTATGCCAACAGCTTTTTCTTTTTGAACACTTCTTATACCTAATATCTTGACTGGATGAACACACAAAACAGTTGAACACACAAAATGTGAACACCTGCTCTTTGGATCCTTGTTAAGAGCAGTTTACAGTGAATCAATATTTTATCTTTATAAGAACCTTTAAAGTGTATGTTAAGCCAAGAAAAACTATTTTCCTGGAAGATGTAAACTTCAAAGCAGCATATTCAGAGCTAGATGTTATAACCATATGATGTGAATGTTTTTCTGGTTTTGGAAAGTAGATAAAGGTGTAAAAGGGTTTTTTTAATATTAAATATGATTAAATCATACAGTACTATTATATATAACCTATTAAAATATTTTTGTTTTTAGGCTTTTTTTCTGCTTTCTACCTTTTATAATTCTCCACTGGATTGTAAGGGAATACATTTTGAATTTCTTACAATGAGCCTCTGAATTATGCCTATTCAGCAATGAATAGTAACTGATTCAACATGAGCTGTTTCTTGTATAAACATACAAAATGCCTGACCCAGACTAAATCAATTTAAAAAGGAAAACATTAAATTTATGTTTCCGGTTACATGCTTAAGGTCTTCTTTGGCCGTATTACATTACTTTGTTATTTACCAACTATGGTAGGCTTTCAATTTATTCTTTGATGCCACCTGCAAAGAAGAGGACAGAGATCTTATAGGATGCCCCCCCCCAATGTTTATGTTACAGCCATTAGAGAAGCTTTAGTCATTAACATAACTTATTGTCCAAATTTCAGTTACTATAACTATTACTGTATTCTAATGCAAAAATACAATTAGTAAAGTTTGGAAGATTATTTATTTATTTATTTATACATAGACTTATCCCCGCCCATCTCCCCGCAATGGGGGACTCTGGGTGGTTTACATCAAATTAAAACAAATAAATACATAACTAAAATTTATAAAAAGAAAAACACATTTACACAAATGGAAGGAAGAGAAAAAAAAATCCAAGAGGCCGATGGAAGCCACACCAGGCCTCTAGGGGGCTAGCCAACCCCATTTCTGACAATCTCCCTCCCCGCCCCAGGCCAGATGGCAGAGCCAGGTCTTCAAATCCCTCCGAAAGGCCTGGAGTGAGGGGGCCTGTCTCACCTCTGGGGGCAAGATGTTCCAAAAGGCGGGGGCTACAGCAGAGAAGGGCCGCCTTCTGGACCCCGCTAGTCAGAGTTCTTTTGCCGAGGGGGTCTGGAGCATGCCCTCTCTGTGAGATTGGGTGGGATGGGTTGAAACTGTGGGGGCAAGACGGTCCCTCAGGTAGCCTGGCCCCATGCCATGTAGGGCTTTAAAGGTGATAACCAACACCTTGAATTGGACCCGGAAGCAAACCGGTACCCAATGCAGCTCACGGAGGAAAGGTGTTATATGGGTCCTTCTTCAGACCCCAAAAATAGCTCACGCAGCTGCATTCTGGACCAGCTGAAGCTTCCGGATACTCTTCAAGGGTAGCTCCATGTAGAGCGCATTGCGGTAGTCTATCTGGGAGATAACAAGGGCATGAGTGACCGTTTGAAGGGCATCCTGATCCAGGAAGGGGCGTAACTGGTGCATAACCCGAAGCTGTGCAAAAGCCCTCCTGGCTGTGGCTGCCACCTGCTCTTTGAGCAGGAGCCGTGAGTCCAGGAGGACCCCCCAAATTACGCACTGGGCCTGTCTGGGGCAGTGCTACCCCATCCAGCACCAACCATGACAATGTCCCGGATACAGAGGAGCCACTAACCCACAGCCACTCCGTCTTACCAGGGTTCAGCTGGAGCCTGTTGTTCCCCATCCAGACCCTCACAGCCTCCAGGCACTACGAGAGGGTGGTCACAGCATCACTTACTTCACCAGGGATGGAGATATATAATTGAGTATCATCAGCATACTGATGATACCTAATCCCATGATGACGGATGATCTCGTCCAGCGGTTTCATATAGATGTTGAAAAGGAGCAGAGAAAGAACCGAACCCTGAAGATTAGCTGATTGCTTTGGGTTATGACATTAAAGTTTAATGAAGTGCCAAGATTGTCACCAAAGGATTGTTATAAGGAAGATAATGAATAAGGAAACTTCTATACCTGGTCCCTAATAATATAAGCATAGTTTTTTGAGTAGGTAAGGGACCAATTTCCATAACAGGAAGCAATCTATGATTGGCTACAGCTCTCCATGGTGTCAGTTTTTCCCACTACTAGTTGGAGATACCAAGAGATAGAAACTGGAATCTTCTTTATAACAATAAATATTATAGCCGTAATATATTCCATCACTGAGCTTTGGTCATTCAGCAAAATATGTATTCCCCTAAAGTCTGATGGAACTGGATAGCTTCAAAACTGAATGATCCCTGGGACATGGTTGATAATTCTGTTGAAGTCTGAATGATATCCTGGAAATTAGCTAAGTTCACTTGACACATTAGCTGGTTTGTGATTTTCTTTGGAATTAAGATGTATGTGGCAACTGAAGTAATGGCTGTAAGAAGAAAGACCTGTGACAAATCTGGTGTAACCCATAGCTGAAACCAAATTTAGAGCATGTTTATTTTCTATCACCTCTGAATCTGCATAGGATTTATGTTCTGTCCAAACTAAGAATGTTTGATTTAAACTGTGAGAGTTCTACAGGGAATTACTCCAGCTTGGTTGCCACTTTTTGACCACTGTGCCGTCCTCTCTTATCAATCTTGATAAATTTTTGTTATTGATGCTAAGTATACAGATTAGGTACTTGACATTATCTGTAACATATCACAACTACTTCATCGGTTGTTATTATTATTAGATTTATATTCTACATTTCCATCTAACCAAGATGGTGAAGGTTAACCACAAAAGAAAAATAAAAATAAAAACAGACTCATTTTTTTAAAGAAAATACTTAATATTAAAATAATCATAAAATAGTTCAGTAGGCTTGGGTGAATGAGTTTTCACAACTTTTTCTAAAGACAGGGTGAGTGGGGACCAAAAAGCAGTTCCTCAGAGGAAGTGTGAATGATACAGAAGGAGACTATATTCTGCATTATCACAAACAGATTTTTAAAAATAAAGGCAACTTCAGAAAATCTTAATGCCCAGAAGAGTTCATGTCAAGAACTATTCTGCAGATACATTGGCCGTAAACTTTCATCAGTTAGACCAATGCCTTGAATTGTGTCTGGAAATCACTTGGCAAACAGTGCAGATCTTTCAACAAGTACATGATAAAGTCCTGGCATTCAATAGCATTTAACAGCTTAGCTGCCATATATTACACCTACTGAAGTTTCTGGATACTTATCATGGATAGGCAAAATGAAGAGTGCATTGTAGTAGTTCAATTGTGATATCAGCAAGGCATCTATAGCAAATACCAAATATTATAGAATCAAAAAAATTTACCAGCAGCATACTAGAAATAGTTGTGCAAACATGCTCTGTGCCACTGTCATTCCTTTGAAATGGGTGAGGATGAAGGAGCACTCCCACACTGTAAATTGTTCTTTTTTCAAAGCCAATATAATATACAGTATATGATATATGACATATGATATAATTTCAGTAAAACATAATTCAACCAGTACAAGCTGGATCAATCCTCAGATCTTATTAGCCAACAGCACTTATACCTTGATTGCATTTCAGCTAGGCATCATCACCTTACTGTTATCACCTTGCTCAAAAGCTTCTACTAGTTTCATATAGATGTTTTAACAACACTTGGGACAAGAGTAACACATTTTTTGTGAGCTCCAGTCTATGTATAAGCCATTGTTAAGATGGAAATACTGGTTTATAAGGGCTTATACAGCTCAGGATTAAGTTATCTGAGGAACTGCCTGTTTCTGTATAACCCTACCTGGCTGTTATGTTCTAGCTGATCGATGTCCATTTAAGTTGCAATAGGGAAGCAGTCATTCTTCATTGTATACTTACCATTTTGGAAGATCTCCACTCCCACAGTGGGGCTCTCTGGGCCGTGTCCTCACCATAAATAAAAAACATGGTTTTAATAAGCTCCTTTGAATGATTTAATAGCCATATCATTTTTACTATTTCTACATTTTGGTATTTTGCTATGTTTATTAAGTGTATTTTTAATAGGAACTGCTTTGATATGTTTATTTAATGAAAAGCAGTGTTTCATGGATCAGCAGTCTGTACCTGAAAGCTCTGTGTCACTAGCTGAAATGTTACAAGCTTTGTGGCATTGATGCTGACACCTCATGAGATTTCAGACATTTTCAAATAAATCTTTGATTTAAAATCCAGCTGAATGTTTCATAAATATATTAATTTTATGTTTAATATGATGTTTCTTTTTTCTTCCTTATATTTGGTCTTTCTTCTTTATGCTATATAGTATTGGTCTATAAATGTTCTTCCCTGATTTTTTTTTCTGTAATAAAATATTTCAAAGAAAGAAGAGATTTCAGGCTATTATTGTAGACTACCATAACTTTACTGCTGATTCTTGAGCTACATAGTGTTACATATTAGAAATAGAGCTAGTGGTTTGTGTCAGGGATAGAGTGTTTAACCAAACGCCACATGCAAGCTTTAAGCTTAACATATTTCTGTATTATTGTTTTTTTATCCCATTTTTCATATCCTTTGTGTCAGTAAACTCCATATAACTTCTAGTGGGTGGGATGCAGGCTACAGTATAATGACTTGCAAGGTACTTTCTAGATTAGAAATCCTTGCTTGCATAGAATAGTGTGAGCATGCTTGGGGCACAACTGGTTTTGGTTGCACTTGTGGCATATGGGCCAAAATACTGCACGTGGCAGAAGGTATGTCTAAGAATGATAACCTAGTCTACTCTTCCTCTAGTTTACAAAGTAGGTGTTAAGTGAAACCCTCAGTTGACCTAAGCCTGATGCAGAGATCAATAGTTATGGGTCTGTCTGATGATGACTACAGCATTGGGAAGATTGTGACTTGGAATATAAGAAGCATAAATGGTTAAAAGTGTGAATTAGCAAATAAAATGAAAGAAAATAGATATGTTACATGTCTGTGAAAGTTGGAGAAAGGGGATGGATAAAATAGATCTGATCTTCATTTCTTTGTCTGTATTCATCCACTCCACTCCATTTGGAGATCTAAGAATGATGGAGAATGACAGTTATCTGCTTAGAAGAAGATCTGTTTCTTCTGAATGCATATTTTAAGCATGTATTTTTCATATCTGTACATAACAAAGGAATGAATATAATCTAAAACCATGATTGATTTTATTATTTATAATGAAATATTAAGAGAATTAATGAAGGAAATGAGACAGTGAGAAGTTATGACATGGGATAGACCATTATTTGGTAGTCTCAAGAATAATCTTGGGGAAAACTGGATATGGAAGAAAAAAAGAAAAGAAGTGAAATGAATTAGAATGAAAATAGAATGGCCGCAGAAAATACAGGTGCTGTGTGAAAAAGTATTAGAACATTAGTCTCCCAACAGAAAGGATGGCTCCAATCTCATAGCAACTTTAATTTAATGTTATTGCTGTCTTAAAACTCTGTTGAGTTAGCCCTGAAATTGGATGAAAATAATGAAATTCTTTAATTTCTTTCTGCCATCATAGGAGAGCACTGAATTTGGGAGTTCTTCGAGATCCTGGTTCAGAGGTTGAAGACAGACAGTACCAAATAGACCTCCAGTCCATCAACATTGGTACTGCTCAGTGGGATCAGTTAAAGCCAGAGAAGGAAAATGGTAAAAGCAGGGCAGTGCCAGAGAATGAAAGGAATTCTCAGAATCCAGCACTTGAGTGGAACATGGCCAGTAGGTAAGAATCTGCTTGAAAGCAGCGCTCCATAGTTTCTAATCAAAAACATTATGGTAACAGCATCCCATAGATTTGGGCTAATTTTTTTGGTATTTATACGTTGAAGTGTATGTTTGCATTCCATTGCAAACACGTTTTCCATGAGCTAGGATTCTGAACAGTGCATTTCAAATTGTTTATAGAATTGTTGTACAATAATCATACAGATACAGTTATGTCTATATTTCTGTAATAGCTTATTTTATAGCCATAAAGTGTAACTCCAGGCCAAAACCTGGCATTCAGATTGCTAGTCTAGAAAAAAACAGCATTATTATCCCTTTTGTACCTTTGTAAAAGTTTGAACAGAACTAGTTTAGACATTTTAAAGCCAACAGACGACAAAAATGTTTTCCCCCCAATTGGCTTGAAACCAGTTTCTGTGCTTCTGTAAATGAAAACAGCTGCAGTTTCTGAAATGACAAATTTCTGCTGATTTGTTGATATGCAAAAGAGGGCTTCCAGCTCAAATCGAGTTAGAAATGTTACATTGACATCTTCCATTTTTAGTGCTCCATTTTGATTACATTGCTACAATAGACTTTGATTATTATTTTTTTCACTCAAGGGTCACAGTAGTTCTTTAAAGATATGCTGCAAGATAGATGCATTTCAGTGAATGCAAGAGAGGGAGTTAGGACAATGCCTGCTGAACAGAGCTTGTATTAGCTCAGTTCTGCAGTATCTTATTTAAGGGGAACCCCCCTCCCCCCCAATATAAAGCTACATGCAGAGCCTGTGGTTCAAGCATTGTTCTAAAGTTTCAAGGTAAGTGGGTACATTTTCCCTATGTTGCTTGTTATTTATTTATTTGCAGCATTTTTGTATCCTAGCAGTTTAGAGAAGCTAAGTATAGCATCTGTAAAACCTTTAAATGCCCTTAATAGTAAAAGAAAGAGGCAGCCTTCAGTAAGCAACTTTGATCATTTCCCAACAAATAAAAGCCCTGTAGAAAACAGCTCCTTTAAAACTAAGGGAGGGCACTATTCAGATCTCCATAGGTCAGATATTCCACATAAGACGTATCCAGAAAAACAACATACTTAAACCCACCCACCTCTGTTTTCAGATGGGGAGCACTCTCTACTTCCCCATTTGGGCTGAATGAAGTAGGTGGTCCTGCAGATACCTAGGTGTGAAGCTATAAAAGTCTATATGGGTCAAAACTGATATTTTGAATTATACTTGGTAGTCTATTAGGAGCCAGTATAGCATCTGTAAAACTGGTTTTATTTGGTACTGGTAACAGCATCTGCAGTTTCCAGGTGGTCCTCAAATACAATACCAGGTAGCGGGCACTTCATTTGTCAGTTAGAGAGGTGATGAGGGCATAAGAAACCAGATTTATCAACGGTGCAGGTAAAATTTCTGAACAAACAGCATTTTTTTGTGTGTGTGCAGGAACTCACTTGCAGCTTATTTCTTCCCATCCAGACCACATCCCCTGAGTGCATGAGTTTGGTGGGATTTTCATATATCTATCTATATCTATAATTTTATTAAGAATTTTGATTATAATAGTAAAATCTAATACAAGCTACACTTCAAGAAAGAAAGGAGAATAGAGAGAAGGAGTAAAAAGTGCAAGGAAAAAGAAAAAGAGAAGAAAGAGAAAAGTAAGAATATAATAAAGAAAGAGAAAAGAAATATATAAAGAAGTGACTTCTAGCCTTCATCATAAGAAGTATAAATACATTTAGTGACTCTACTTCCTCTAAGGTTACGAACATTTACCTCTTCATCCCATATCCCATCTCTTATCTATAAACAAATCCATAAAATATCATCTTTTCAGTCCTGGTGTCAGCAGAAAGTCCATTAAGGGTAGCCAAAAATAACAACATATCGTGTTTTAACCTTGATCAAATAAACCAACTTTATATTCCTTCCTTTTACTTCTAACAGTCTTAATCTTTAGTTCATTCAAATATTGTCATAGGATTTGATTTCTCTTCATTTCTTCTTTGTCCCATCACATAGAGTTCTTCAAGGCTTTAGCAAGCTTCTCTTGTAAATACAATAGGAAAAATTATCCAGGTCACTCTCTTGGTTTGTCATTTGTATTTCCCTTTTAAATTTTAAAACCTCACCCAATTTCTTTTGTAGATCCAGTGAAACATTCTTTTCTAAGTCATTCTCTTGGCCTGTCAGTTGTAAATCCACTTTTGATACCATCTCTACCTAGAAAATTTATTCTACATTTGGCATTTCTTCAATGATCTTTTGGACATAGTCTACTCATAGAAGCAGACATCATTGCTGATATTGTTGATATTGTGGGTACTATTTTCTGATTCCATTCTTCAAAAGTCTCCCTTTTTACTGTCAAAATGTTTTGTATCATCTTACCAGCCTGTACCTAAAATCTTTGGTCCCTCTAGTGTCCAGTTTTTGAAATCATGAAATTGTTTATCTTTGTTTTGTCTTGTAAAGACCAAAACAGAATCTATTTCCCACGAGAAGCTGTTTATACTTCATAATTAATTCCAAAATCTTATTGTAAAAGTTTTAATATTCCAATTTTATCTGGACCCTTAGTCCATTTATAACTTTCTAAGATCAAAATCTTATATAGCTTGTTGCTGTTTATTTCAGATCCTTTAAATTCTTAAGCTTATGATTAAAATTTCAATCAGGATTGAAGGCAGACCCACCCGGCATTTTCAAACTTGACTTTCCAAGTGTCTCTAATAGCTTAGATATAGTTAATGAGCAATTCCTGAAAGTGATTAGAAAGTGAGGTTTGCAAAATCAGAGTCCTTTAAATGTCTCCGCTGCCGTTGCGAGCAAGGTGGTTAATCTCTTTGTCTCCCAGTGCTCAGACCTGTGGAAAACTGCTGTCCTGAGGTCTTCTCACAAGGAGCAACCATTTGGAGCACATGTGAGCAATCTTCTCTCCTCTCCTTAGCTGGGAGAGGTCTACTCACTGGTTCCTTGGTCTTTGCCACAGTTGAGGCCATCTTCAGTTTGCCATACTTCCCCCAGAGTTTGGTGGGATTTTCTTACATACATACATACACAAGTATGTATGCACAGCAGACTTTGCTATGGGGTTCTTTTTCTGCAGCAGCATTTTTTATGAAGTTAAGTGTACAAAGACATGTCTTTATTTGAAAACTGCAAAGGCAAAATCATCCATAGCAGTTGAATAATAGCATTATTTTTTCCTTCTGAACAATTTCTTTCTTCAAGTTTTGGGGAAACATTGTAAAATGTATCTACATTCTTTTAGTTTCAGCATTGCTTCCCAAATGCAACCAATGTAAACAGATACTCAAGGCTCACTTTTAAATAAACTTTAAAAGTTAAAAAAAACCAACTACATGAATCTTTTTGTTTTCCAGAAAACTGCTTTTGAGAATGAAGAAAACTTGATTGTATGGTTTAGTATGCTAAAAACCCTGATAAAGTGCAATTTACAGTGGAAGTGATATAACAATACTCTACTTGTGATCACACTAACTTTATAGCATATATTTTGATTTTAAAAAATCAAATACAGTGAAAACTGAATAATCTTTAAAAGCTTTGCAAATTCTTCATTGTTCTTATTGATTAGACGAAGTAAAATAGATTGATATTCCTATCTGAAACTCTTCATATTAAATATATATAAAGTCTTTGGTATCTATATTTAATAGTATTTTAAATGACTTGGGATGCCTTTCAGCAGCAGCTGCTGCTGCTGCTGCTGCTGCTGCTGCTATTATTATTATTATTATTATTATTATTATTATTATTATTATTAAATAGCTGGGCAGCTTATAAAATATAATAGTAATTAAAACAATTTAAAACATAAACATTTATCCATTATCAAGAAGATTGTAATAATAAAATAAAATCATTTGAAGCCCAGCTGACCTCACAGGGTTGTTGTTGTGGGGAAAATAAGAAGAGGAAGGAGTATTAGGTATGTTCGCTGCCTTGAATTATTTATAAAAATAATAAAGGCCGGATAAAAAATCTAAAAAAGAAATCATAGTGTATTTTTCTGTGTATTAGTATTTTCATTTTTATTCCTTTGATGGATCCCCTGTCTTTCTACCCTGGCAAGTACTAATCTTGCTGTCTTTGGGGGGAAAAATATGATCAAGGTTTAGTTCAAAGTGTACAGGTGTCATTAAGATCCTTAGTGGTCTTATTTTGAAGTGTTCCAAATGTCTAATTAATCTGTCTAAATATTCCTCTAAGACAGCTGGTTCCAGCATATTTTGCTCCTTTTTTTAACCAGTGTAAATACGCAACATGTGGAAAACAGAAAATGGCTGGAAAATCCTAGTAGGTTTCACAGGAGAGCTCTGATAAAAGGATATTATCAGCTTCTCTGCCTTGAGATTTCCTGCAAATTCCACCTGGGTGTTTAACTCTGCAGGCCTATGTGGATTCAGCAGAGGGACTTGAATATAAGCTAGTAAGAAACATGGATTTTATTTCTTTACAGGCCAGAGCAGCACTGATTTCGTTTTCCTAATAACTAAATTTGTAGTTCCCTCAAGGATATAAGGGAAAGTACCATTTTACTCCTTCTTTGTTTTAGTGTTTACATGATCAATTTCTTTTGCAGTACAATACAGAACAATAGTGTGTGGAAATGAGCATCAAATCAACACTAAACACCAGATTTCAGTTTAAGAAGAAAATGGTCACTTGCACCTCCAATACTTATCTTATGTGGATGTATTCTGAGCATCTACTTGTTTTATCAGTATTGTACTCTAAACAAATGTTTATTTCATATGTACAAAGGAGAGTCATCTACTTTAATATTTCTGAAATATTCCTTCTGTTTCAAAGATAAATATGTAACAGATGCCTAGCTGATCATACTATTGGCATTATACCATTCCTCATTGAGGCTACTCATATGGGGAACACCTGTGCCAAATTAATGGAACATTTAAGAATAGTACAGTGTGGGAAGATTAATAGAGAAAGCACAGGTTTCTTTCTTGTTAGCTCTTTAGAGTCACTGGAAAAATCCTTCACATCTGAAGATAATGTCTTGTCTTCAGTTTCTTTTAACATTTGCATTAATTCCAATACCTGCTTTAGCCTCTTTCTTAGACAAATATTTAAATATCCTGCAAAGCTAATTTTGCTGATTCAGAAATGGGTCCCAATAGGCAGTAAATATTGAACATTTCTCCCTTTCTCTGGATATCAGTTTACATGAAATTTTAAAATTTTATACAGGCCTGAAAATATGTTTATAAATATATTTATTGGATTTTCCAATGGAATAGCATTTATGTGCTTAATTTATGTCATCTGTATTTACTAACTCTAAGTGTATATAAGATCATCATTGTATGTACAAGTATATTCAGTTATTTCCTTTTGATTGAACAAAACTGTTGCCTTTCTCTTATTTCTCTGTTGTGAAGTGATAATTGGGGTACCTAAGATATTAAGCTGTGATAATGCATTTGACTGTAAATAAAATAACCAGTACCTCTTGAACTACACTTTATTGTATTCCATATGTAAAAAAGGAGATGGCTAAGAGGTATTGATAGCATTAAAAATTAATCTGGGAGTATTTTCTCATCTAAGATGCTCAGTTCTCTGTATACGTATAATGTTCTACAATAATGAACATTATTGTAACGGCAGTTCATCCTTCATTAATTTCTGATAGTTCACAGCGGAACTTTTTCAGTAATGTTGCTACGTTAAGAAATTAATCTACAAATACAAAGGAAGAGTCTTCTGGCCATAAGAATTGATAATTCAGTGTACATTTATTTTATTTTATTTTTTAGCATAAAACACCATCAGGAACGGAGAGCTATTTTAACTCCAATTTTAACAGACTTTACAGTACGAGTAACTGCAGCTCCTGCCATCATTTTCACAAAAGTAATTTCTCCAGAGAATTTGCACACGGAGGTCAGTATTGGATTTGGGATGATGTTTGTCACTTAGCTTTATATTGGCACATTTGTTAATTATTAAAATAATACATTAAACTGTGTTAAAAATAGTGCATGGTATGCACTTTTCTGCGTCGAATTGTTTTCGTTTCCTCCTTCAACATTGCCATCAGATCTGCAATGGATAATCAGCCTGCTTAGGTAATTCTGGACATAACCCTGTCATATATTATATTGGCTAATAATAGCTTTTATAAAGAAAAAAATATCTTTGTTATGAGAATTAATATGGTGTGGTGGTAAGGTGTTGGACTTGGATCAAGAAAACTCTGGTTTCCACATTCAGCCATAGAAGCTTAGGGCGCTCATTTCTTTATTAGCCCAAGAAATGTCACATAATTATTGTGAAGATCAAATTAAAAATAAAAATATTGCTTTGAGTTCCTTGGGGAAAAATGGGATATAATTGTAACAAATGAATAAATAGTTATAGTAAATAGTCAGTTTGGTGTAGTGGTTAAGGCACCAAGCTAGAATTCAGGAATGAGTTCTAGTCCCGCCTTAGGCACGAAGCCGGCCAGGTGATCTTGGGCCAGTCACTCTCTCTCAGCCCTAGGAAGGAGGCAATGGCGAAGCACTTCCAAAATCTTGTCAAGAAAACTGCAGGGACTAGTCCAGGCAGGCGCCAGGAGTCAACATTGACTTCAAGGCCCGCAAACACAAAGAAGTAAATAAATATTACTATGTATTATTTTGTTTTATTTCAAATCACTAAAGTCTGCCACCGATCTAGAGGAACTGTTTTTTAAAGGGGAAAATGTTAGAATACAATAAACGATCCAGAAGTGCTAGAGACAGAATGTGTGTGCGTTAACTTGTTAGCTTGCTAAACTACAATGTTCATAAATTGCATATATGCCTTATTTTACCTGGAAATAATAACAATAACAATAATAATTTAAAATGAATAGCTTAGTGTTATATCTAAGCCTGAGATTATGGTCTGTGGCATCCAAATGAAATAGATTTATAAGGGCTTATCTGTGATTTTATTATCCTTTCTTATTTGCACCCAATAAAACATAATCCTGCATTCAGATTTAGGTTTAACATGTCGCTACCTTATTTTCAAATGTGCTCACACCAAAAAAAAATAATGAAACAGAAATAAATGCCTGTGTACAATAACAGATAATTGGTATAAATTATGGATCAATATGCTAGGATTCTTGTGAGAAACCAATATTTTTCTATAGTTATTTTTCAGCTTGGCAAGTAAAATATCCCAGAAATGAGTCTCAAAATATGAATTTAGCTATAAATCTTAACTGGACCCATTTCTCTACTGAGAAATGTTCTCATGGTGTTTAGGTAGTTTTAAGTTATTGGGAATCTGCATATTCTGATGATAATTAGAAATCCTCTGTATAAACTTGACATCTAGAATTTGATTTAAATAAGACATTGGATATAAGTGAAAAATAATCATCCATGCAGAGTCCATGTTGGAATCTCATTTAAACATAACTCATGAATATATTTTCCCAGACCACAAATTCATTGCTTTCAAATGAAACACATACTAAAAATTGATTCGATTTAAACTGAGATGCCAGCTGCAAAGAATGCCTCACACATATTTTTTTTCCATTCCCAAAAAATTATGTTTAAATCAGGCTTCAGAGCATGTTTTCTGAAGATCAACCTAAGAATCCTTAAATGTAAACATTGGGAAAGCAGCTCATTTAGGATCCCAAATGATCGTTTCTTCTGTAAGATAGAAGGCCAAGGCACAATTCGAGATCACTCAAAGGAAACAGAGTTTCAGGCCAGAACACTTTCTCTTTAAATTTCTTTCAACCTTTCAAACTTTCACCAAGAAAGTTTATATCTTCTTTTTGGCATCCAGCTGTGGTTTCCTTTAGCTCCTGTCAGTTCATTTCAAACTTCACACAGCAGTTTGGAGTTCTCCTCCTTTCTAGTATTTGAGTTTTAGCCCCTGGGGATGGCCAGGAGTAAAACTGGAGGGCTCCATGTAAAGCATGTCCTATCTTGCTGCCCTATGGCCCCATCTCCACAGCTTTATCATGTACTGCACATTTGCTGAAAATAGAGTTTAAAGGAAACATTAGATGAGTAGGGAAAAATAGTATCAGATGAATTTTACAGTTCCTGTTTTTCAGGAATATAAATGCTTTAGATATTTCAATTTTTTCTTGAATCTACCCCCTTGGGATATTCAGTAAGAAAGGGAGAAGTCTACTACAGATTACTAAGGATGAATATGCACATATTTTTTATAACAAGGGGATATGACTTTCTGCTTAGTAAGCAAATCTGTTTATTTTCTCCTTTCATTAATTTCTGAAACATGGTCACAATTGTTTGCTTTGTGTGGGGGTTATAATAGCCATGGGACAACGGTAATTTATCTATACTTCTGCTCCAAAGGTTAGCAAGCAGCTACAAATCAATTAAATCAGTTATCTGTGAGCCGCAAAATACAGTTTCATTATAAAGATGTGCTTGTAGACCCCACTACATCTCTGTCTGTGAGAAAGGAGAATTACAGTTTTCTGCCAAGAAAATTAATAAGGGCTCTGACAGCCCAGAATTTGATGCAACAAAGAAACAGGACCTCACGCATGAAATACATGAAACAAAGGAAAGGTACCTTAAACATTAAACATCCTGCTCGAAGTATAGCTGTATGATGTTCCATCACTCCTCTACCTGATTTCATTTTACAGATGGTGCATAGTGTTTTCTGCTGAAAGAGATAAAGGAATGTTAATTAAAAATTTAGAGAATATAAATAGTTTATATTGCCTTTAAAAAATAAAATTACCTAATTGCCAAGAAACAGCTGGTAACCATGGACTTTATTTTGCAAACTTGTTTCTTTCTTAGGAAATTTTAGTATGTGGCCATTCTTTGGAGGTGAATATGACAACAGGTCTGGATTTCTTCCTCAGTGTTGCTCAGTTACAGCTCTTACAACAATTAATGCAGAATAATATGTCTGGATTGGAACCTTCCAACAAAACTGCAGAGGTAACTTCCCTTATCAGTTGACTTTTGGAAGCAACTGTGATTCATCATGCAATTTTTAACATTTTTATTTTCAATAGTTTATGCTGCCTAAATATGCGTTACGTATACCTTGATTATGGCTAAAAGTGGCACCTCAGTATTGTGATCCCCTTTGGGATATACAGGAACACTGTCTTCTGTATGTATTTTCTTGGCTGTATTTTAGTTGTCTGATTATAGGAAAGGAAAACTTTTGTTTCTCCAAGATTTCATTCTTTTCAGCTGTTGGCTATGGTAAAATTGCTACAATTGATTTGTACATTTGTACAATTGAGGAACAAGCAATGTAGTTAGGAGTTTAAACCAGTCTTAAAGCCTTCCCCAAAGTGATGCTCTCTAGAAGTGTTGGAACTGCTGTTACCAGAATTCCAAGACAGATTTTTTAATTTTTATTTTTTGCCATTCTGGCTATAGCACATCATCTGAAAAGGAACACTAGTCACAGCAGTATCGCATATAAGTATTGCCCAGAAAGGTTGTGGTTAGCTCCATAAATGCTATAACATATGTTACATTGGAATATCAGGGAAAACTAGACTCTGTGGCACTGATAGAGAATAGTCATCTTATTCTGCTGCTACCCAATGAACTTTAGTTGAAGTTTGACATCTGTCAGTCCAAATACCAATTACTGACATGGATCTTGTTATGCAAACTGTTATAAGCATTGTTTAAAAAATAGAAAAACAAAAAACAAAACTATTACTGAAATGCGTGAACAGAGGTCTCTTTTGTAAGTGCATTTTCAGAGTAAGTATACTGTGGGAAACTTTACAGTAAATAATATACAAGGCAGTATTTCCTTTCTTTGGTGGAATATATAGAAGCATTAAGTTGATTGCATACTTGGGATCATACTTAGCCTACAAGACAGGCTTCACGTCTCAAAGGTTCTTCATTTTCAGAAATGCCTGAAAATTTATAAACAGAAAAAATATTAGGTTTAGAAGAAAGGATTGTTTTTTGTGAATCAATAGAAATCAATCATTCTGAGGAACAAATAGGCTCAGTAATATGTAAAATATTTGAATCTGCAAAGCAATAAAATACTGGGTCATAAACAATGGTAGCATCAAAGCTATTTTCATTAACGAGATGAACATATAGTATGAAAGCAAAACAATTCACTAACGTTAGAAGACTGTGTAGAAGCTATACTTTGATTAATCTGTTCTAGAACATAGTTTTCTTTCCTCCTGTAAATCCAATCCTAAGAAATGTACTTTAAGAAGGAACGTTTCCATAGAATAACATCCTAAATTTCATCTGACAGTCACATTGAATGGGACTAATTCCTCATCATGTAAACGTGCAGATGTTGCATAATCATTCATTGATGATCCAGAAGTTTTTGTAACGCGAACTTAAACCAAATTTCGATGCACATTGTTGGATTGCTCCCATTTGCCTTCTACTACCAAGAATAGCTAAACAAATCTTTTTTTTTTTACTTCAGATAAGCCAGAATCATAAACTTGAATTGCTTTTCATTAATAACTTAGGCTTGTTTAGAGAGGTTGCAGCCAGGAATCCTGGTCCTTACATTGTGCTAAACAAAAGTACACAGGTCTCTTTGTGTTTTCTTAACTCTGCACCCCAAAGCATTAGAAAAAATTAAATGGTTAGTGGCCCAGAGTATTATTTCAATGTGTGCCCACTGGGCCAAGGAAAAATAAAAACAAAGATAAACTGGATGGCAGAAAGTTTCTCAGAGATCTGGAGGGATTAGCTATGTTTTCACAATCATATTGGGAACAGGCAAGCTATATCAAATCAGCTGTTTTGTAAGAGCACCCATGAACTGCTCTCTAAATTCCGAATGTTCCCGTTGGTCTGAAAGACTGGGGACCCCTTCATTTCCTGCTGGAAATCATTACATTTACTGGCTTATTTCTTTATTTCTGATAAGTAGGACTTCTAAAATATTCTAGTTTACCAACATTGCCTGTGAACAATGCTACTCTGCAAAATTATTCTCTTACTAGAAATGATTACAGTGACTATAGTCCAGCAAGGAAGAAGCAAAATAATTTCTGTTCATTGGCAGTTTCTAAGTTTGCCCCTTTCAAGGGCTTCAATGCATAAGTGACTTAAAGCTGCTCTTTAACTTCCATTTCAGGATAGAGCCTATTTATGCAATTGCTCCTATCTTGAGGTATTATAAATTATTTTATGGCAGAGAAGTTTTCTTTCATTTTCACTCCTCCTCTGAGAGATTCTCTGAAGAATGAGCATCAAGAAGGAAAAGAAATAAAGAGCCAAATTTATATTTCCGTTGCTATATGCTTCCCAACTTCAGTTAGGAGCTCCCTCACATTTCTTTCCCCAGCAAAGGAAGACCATCTTCTATTATCTTCAAACACATCCTCCAACACACAGCCTTCCAAGGCCTGTACAAATCCAAAGTTCAAAGAAAAACAGCAAAATTATTCAGAGGACTGGGCTGATTTATGATCAAGGTTTCTGAAGTTAAATATATATAGTTTGACTAAGAAATGCAGAGTCTAAAAGAGGAACATAAATCTGCAAATGTAACACCATGATGTAAACATCAGCAAAAAAGGGACATTTTAGGACTTCACAAGAGATCATTACTAGAAATCAGATACTACTATTCAGAATAAAATAGTGCAGGGATCAGGAAACCTTCCGTTTGAGTTAACGGTTTGAATTACAAATTATTTCTCAAGGACTCTTGTTCAGTTGCTTGAACTAACCCAAACTTTATCACTAATTATTCTATATAATGCTGCATTCACCTGCATTTCAAATATCACTTAGAAATTATGTGCTACACTACGTTACAAAAGGATGAAAGTCAAAGACTATTGCTACATTATAGTAATTGAATAACAAGTTTGTTTTTAAATGTTGGCTAACTGATCTGGAAGCAGTAATTACTTTGTTCACAAATATCCAGTAATCATCGTATTAAATCCACTTCCAAAAGGACCATATGTAAGAAATAGTATATGTATACTTTTTAAACCAGTGTTATAGAGTAAATTAAATGTTTATATTTTAACGAAATAAAAAACATATTGTGTAGAAGGTTAGAGAGTAACCACATAATTAAGGCCAAAAATGGCTCCTCTTTGATCTAGGTAGGTGCTAAAGGACAAATGTTATTTTATGTAAATGTAAATTTCTGAATTTTTCAGTACTTCCTATTGCAGTTCTCAGATCTTTACCCTTGTACAGTTGTCTTACTTTGATTGAACTTGCTTTCCTAACATTGTCATTCCTTTAGAGTTTAATTTTGCTTGTTTATCTGTCATTGAGATTAAAGTATTTAAGCAGAACAAGAGAATTCTGTGGGATCGTTTAGTTTCAGTTAACATAACAAAGATTTTAGTTTTGTTATGTTAAAACTTACCACACAAACATTAACTTATACATCACCAGGTAATACAGGATTGACTTAAATCCTCTTGTATGTCAGCTTCTGGAAAAAAATATCTGTAGTCAATACACTAGTGAAGGTACAAATTTATTATTTTAGAATCCTGTCTATTTCAGTTTAGGGGAAAAAAATTAAATCACTTCTATAGCAATCATCCTTTTCACTTGCTGTTGGGTCTTCTCTTTATGAACCTACACTGAAGTATACAAGCTCATCAGATCAATTTTATCAAGTCAAAAATGTTGCAGAAGGTTTTGTAATAATTAGAAATGCGGTGGAATGTTGAGCAACTTTGAGTAGATTTGGCTATACCTTGTGTGAAAGAATCTTGGGTTACAACCAAGACCAAGGGACATTGTACAGATACAAGGCTTTTGTAAATGTATTTATTTATTCTGCCTATTCTAACTAATAGATCAGGGACATCCAAGGGACTATCTCAAGTGAACAGCAAGTTTCTTTTTTCTTTTCAGTATTCTTGACATACCCATGAATCCCTTTTACACTGTCTGTTTACTTTAAATATTTTATCTATATTCCCATTAAAAGTACCATATCAGTAGGTCTCAGGGCAAGTTAGAGTGTTCATAAAGATTCAATAAAAACTACCCAGATGAAAAAAAATTACAAACTAAGCTCCTGTCATTAAGAGCAAAAGACCTAGGTCATCACTTGCAGCTGAAACAAAATCAACAATGATGTAGTTTTGCCTCCATTATGTTCCATAATGGAGATGCTACAGCTTAAACATTCCTTTCATACCTTCACATAATGTACTGCCTCCATTGGTGGAATACAGTTGGAGACCCTTTTCTTTGTGGCTGTGTTTCATCTATATCAAGGGTGGATGATTTATGGTCTATGGCAGTGTTTCTCAAACTTGGCAACTTTAAGATCTATGGACTTCTGAGAGTTGAAGTCCACACATCTTTAAAGTTGCCAAGTTTGAGAAACTCTGGTCTATGGGCCCTGTAGTCAGCCTAATTTTTTCAGCATTCCCAAATCTTACAGCTGACTTTCAGAGCAAAACCATCAATTTTCATCAGTATATTTTTAGTTAGTTATTTGCATTGGGAGGCAAAATAAGGCACAAAATAGGTATGTGAAGCCTCTATTTTTGTAAGTGCTGAAACTGGTGAGGTGGGGATAGCACTGCACAGAGAATCAGGGATAACAGTGGGTAAGAATATGGTAATTCAAAAGAGTGGGAGGAAAACTCTTAAGTTTTAAAATTGGAGCATATATGCATACATTTCTGTGTTTTGCAGCAGGCCAATCTTTTGAACAGTTATGACAGCAAATGTTTCTAGCAATTTCAAGTCCTTGAAGTTTGTGCTGTTAACTAGTTCCTGAATGTGAGTTTGAGTTTTTGGTAGTTTAAAGCGGAAGGAAGGCAGGCAGGCAGGCAGGCAGGCAGGCTGCTCTAAATGTTGTACTGCATCTAACAGCTGTGTTCAGAAGAGATGAAATACTAGATACAAATACTACTTGCAGCAGTTTCCTATTGCAGAAGTAGAAAGAGAGATAGTTGATAATTCTAGAAGTTTCTTGCTTCTGTGAAACTATACTTAATGATCCACAAATGTCAGATTTCTACAGTATCTACTGTGAGGAGCAGGAGTATGACCACTAGCCGCCTGCAAATGCAAGGGAGACCACACACTGATTTATAACCAAATGCAGATCTCACTAGAAAAGTTATTTAAGCCCCTTTTTTCTTCTTCTGTGCTCTGGGGAGGGTCACTGGGCTTTACTGCAGTAGGTACATGTATTGGAATACAAGAACTGACCTTCCTGGGGGAATTTTCCATTCAACAGTTGCTTGCTAGTCTAAAAAAAGCCACATTAATTTTTAATCTGAACAACAGTTCCCATACATTGGGAAGAGTACATGGTTTTACTAAGAGCAACTGCAGTATGCTGAGGGATGGAGAACTCTCCTCTGAATTTCTTCTTGTATTTTACTCATTACAGATTGTTTCGTATTCATCACAAGATATTTCCATGTGGCAGTTTGTACTCTTTTTCACTACCAATCCTACACAGGCTAGTTTAAAAACTGAACTTTGATTGTCTTCACTTCTGCCAACCTTGATGTTGAGAAGAGACAGAGAAAACCACAAGCAAAGCAGCTCTTCCTCCAGCTGACTAATAAGAGAGTTCAAGGATTGAGTCAGATAATGGTTGTAGGCTGCAGTATAGACCCGCTGTGTGTTTTGGATTGGGGAGAATAAGGAGAGAGAGTTCAGGCAAAACATAATTGCATGCTGTTAATACTGAACTGGGAAAATTAATCTGGGCATTGTGAAACTGACTAGAAAGATTAAGTTTGGGTTCTTTGATAAGGTTGCCTTCTTCCGTCCTTCCTCCAGTTTGTATCAGACACACAGCCTGTTTGTAGCCAAAGTCTAGGAAGCTGTGCTGAAGCAAGAGTAATGCTAATAATAATAATAATTATTATTATTATTTATTAAATTTATATGCCGCCTGACTCCCAGAGATCCACATAAGCCCAGTTTTGTTCAATAAATAAATAAATAATCCAGGTTTAGTCAAATTTTCATTGATTAAAGTAAATTGTATTTAAGATCTTGGAAATGTTAAATAATTGTACATATTATAGATTAGATGGATGTCATTTCTAAACTACAATTTCTTTATATTATGTTACTAAATTTATTTATGAAATTTAAGCCAGGATCAAGGTCTGCAGACCTAGTGGGGCTCCTGTCTTATTTTTATAAAAGGAAGTTTCTTTGATATATTCTTCTGACTTTTTTTTTTAATAAAATAAGGTTTCTTTATTACACACTTTTTTTTTGAAAAGTGGAATTTGAGAAGTTGTTTCTGCTATAGCATGGTTTTGTGTCAATTTCATTGGACTACTCACAAATCTGAGTATTTTTTTAGACATTGATCTTAAGCTGCCAAAATGTGTACATCAATCAGTAGTTAATAATTTGTGCTAAACACATGAACTACCTGCACTGATAAGTGGCAGATTTTAAGTGATATGAATGTTCTTTGGTCACTGAACTTGGATGGCTATTACACGTATTCAAATCATTATTAAATGATGCCAAGTAATTGTATTACTCGATAAATTATAAACATTTGTTCCTAAGAATGTAGATATCTATTACATTTCTTGTTATTATTTCTGCATAAAATTAAATAGATATATTCCAGTTTATATTAAATTCCCAGAAATTCAATAATTTTAAGTAATTTATACTCCACTTTCAATAGCTCCCATTAGTGATTTACAAAAAGCTACAATTACAATAAAATCAGAACTTTAAAATAACACTATGAAAAGCAATATAAAATCAATCAGATTTGTGAATGCATCCTCTCATTCATGAAATTGTGCCTTTATATAGGAAAGTCGGTAGATCTGCTGAAAAATAAGTAAAAGTGGGCAAATTCCTTTTAAACGTTGTTGAGACAGGGTTCAAGAATGATTGAGTGACTTGGCAGTGGTTTCTGCAGAACATAAAGATAAGCAAAGAAAGTAGTCATCTCAATTCCAAAATAAATCCATAATACAGTTTCTCTTTCTTGTCTCTTCTGTATTTCTCTAAATTCTTCATTGATTTGACATGGATTTCATACTACCTTTATTATAGTTATACCATGAATTCATTCTGAAGTCCTGTGGGGATGTACATAATTATTGCACTATGAAAGTTGAATGAAACGGAAGTCAGATCCTTAGCAATTTTCTCTCTGCATTACTGATGTAAACAGAAGTTGTTCAACATCTGGAATCAAGTTTTCAGTAAATAATTAACAATTATAAAAGTCATTTTAGAGCCAGGTATAAGCACAGAATGCAAGTGACCAGAAAGCTCAGAAATTTATGATAGCACAATTTTTGATGGAAAATACATTTACCACATATTTTCTTTGACATATCTAATAAAAGCAACCATCAAATTATTAGAACAAAACCTTCAGCTTCCATTCTAATATGTATGCAATCTGTGAACATTTTAGTAGCATTTATTTATTTATTTATTTATTTATTTATTTTTTATATTTCAAATTTAGATACCGCCCATCTCACAAAAAGTGACTCTGGGTGGATTAACGTAAGTTTCTTTAAAGTTTCCTGTATAAGCATCCCTTCTTTGTATAGATAAATCTGTGATACAAATTATTTCTTTCACAATGTAAATCCAGAATCTTAGTTCTTTTGGGTATCTATTTCTTCACTGTAGTCTCTGTAATTCCTACATCCTGCACTTGTATATCAACTCAGGTCGGAATGCTCCAGAGTGTGATTTTTGTTGGAAGCTCCAGCTATGTTTCAGTATCTCATGAACAAGTAGGCCATCCCCTCTAATCTTCTCAGGTCTACTTTGGATGCTCAATGGTAACATGTTGATTTATTCCTCTTGGAATATTCTTGAGAATTCCCACTCAGAATTTTGCTGGAATTTATAGTCCACAAAGCCTCATTTAGAAACTACTGAGATTGGGAAAGTCTTCTGCTTCAGTTCTGCCTCCTCTGTCTTGGAAAGGCTCAGAATCCTAAGCAAAGAAATGGTAGAGTGAAGCTGACTTAGACTAAGTCTGTTCTGAAGATTCCTTCTCCAATACTGGCTGAACCTATATCAGTATTGATTCCAGCAGTATCACCAATGCTTCTGCACATTCTGATAATTCTCATTGGAATTGAAGCTAATTTAAAATTTGGAAGGGACCATACAAGCTATCAAATATAGGCATCCAGATTAAAGCACTCCACCCAAATAGCTGTCAAGCCTCTACCTGAATGCATCTAGTGTAAAGTAGCCCATCATGTATCTGGATATTCACAATCAGCCTGCTAATACAGATAGGAAGTATCAGCCCTAGAGAGTAGATCAGACTAAGAAACCAATGCCACATAGATCTAAAACAACTTTTATTAGAACAGCTATAATAACAGAATCTTGTGCTTCTCTCCTCTCTCCCTTTATCATTGTATGAATTAGGGAGGGCCCTGTCTGAAGTGTTTTCTCAAACTAGTTTCTTGGAATGGACTTAAGACATGCTTGTCTGATCGTTGCCTTGGTAATGGAACTTCCTCACCATCCTTCAAGGCCATTCCCTATGCCCTCTACAGGAAGTTCCTTCTAACATTGGAATCTGCCTTCCATTAACTTATATCCACTCTGTGCCTTACATTCTGAATAAGAGGCAATAATCTTGACTGTCTTCTATAGGGGTGCTTAAAAGTTTGTGAACCCTTTTGAATTTTCAATATTTCTGCATAAATATGACCAAAAACGTGATCTGTACGCCGCACAAGTCCTAAAACTAGTTAAAGAGAACCCAATTAAACAAATGAGTCAAAAACATTATACTTGTTCATTTCTTTATTGAAATATTCAGTATTGAAAATTTAAAAGAGTTTACAGACTTTTAAGCACCACTGTAGTTGTTTTATGCAGCAAACTTTCTAGGCTTGTTTCTGTATCATCACAAGGTGTTTACAACTATATGTACAAAAACAACACGGTGAGGGCTGCTGAGGGTCACTGCTCATAATATGGTACCTACTAAGAGTCACCATAGAAACTCTGTTTGAAATTGTCTTTGCATAACTGCCTTACATAGCAAACCATTATGAGATGTCTTGCTCTGGGAAACAGCTGGCATACAGAATCAGTTCAAAGACAGAATATCTTTGGGGGGGTCGCAAAGCATGCGGCAAGGTCGCATCCTCATGAGGAGCTGGCATGCACACAAAGCACTGTTCTATGGAAACAGTTTTAAGAAGTCACTTGAAAAATCTGTATCATGAGAAGCAGTCCACACAAATACTCCATCATGTGGCATAACCACATACAAAAGCAGTTTCTGGCAGTCTCCATGAAGTAACCATGTGGTGAGAAGCAGTGCTTAGTCTTTAAAGTGCAACAGCACGCTTGCTTGCTTGCTTATCATTTAGTACTGTTGTTCCAGCATTGACATTTATTTATTTGATTTATACCCTGCCTTTATTTTGTACAACTCAAAGTGGTGTACATAATGCTCCCTCCTATTTTCCACACAGCAGCAACCCTGTGTGGTGGGTTGAGCTGAGAGAGAATGACTGGCCCAAAGTCACCCAGCCAGCTCCCATGCCAGAGGAGGACTGGAACCACTGTCTTCCACCATTACACTCTCAGAAGAACTTTGTTTTAGTGTGAAACCAAACTTAATGTTATGAGATATGATGTCATAAATTACTGTACCTCTTCAGGAGTTTGTCCCACCCATACCAATTACAGCTATACTGATTACAGTTCTGTGTTTCAGGGTATGAAGCTTTCCTTAATGTTTATTTAAGATGTATTGAATGTCCATCTCTGACACAGGAAAATGTTTGTTAAAGCCTTAGCATCCTTCCATTAGACAAGAAAAGACAAGTAGTGCAGTCACATATGGAATCTTTAGGACACCTACAAACATTTGTAATTCATTTCTGCATTGTTTACAAATATTTGATGGCAAAGTTTAATCATTCTCTTGAAGTTATTCTAAATCTGAGTTCTTAGAGAAACTCCAAATTCCAGCTCCCAAAAGAAAACTTCAGTGGTTCATGCAATCTGCATGGAGAACAGCCTTCCCTGTTGGGGCTGCAAAAGACAGGACTGTTTTTTTGCTCTACTAGCTGGAGTCTTGGGCTTGCAGCATCAACGAAGTGTAGAGGTGGTTTCTGTGGTTTGTAAGCTAACCATCTCTGTTCTCTTAAATATCTGGCAGAGAGCACTTTAAGCACTTATTAGTTGACAGAGCAAGCCATGGGAATTTAAAGTAGTCTATTTTTCTCTTTTTTCTTGGAAAAATCCAAAGTGATTCTAAATCCTTAGCACACAATTTTCAGATGGAATGAGCCCCCCCATGACCTTGCATCTTATGTTATTTTGCAAGATAATCATTTGTTGCAAGAAGTTATGCAATTCTTTGTTGATAAAGATTTAACATTTACTTTTTTGGGTTGTAAAATCTCACATGCTGGCTCATGACCAGGATAGTAATTGCCCCAAGGAGATGATTTTCCCTTAGAAAAATCTTGGAAACTCAGGTAATGAGAAATCTAAAAGATAAATAAAGTACTTTAGCCAAAGTACATTTTTCTAGCTTTTAAAAAAACTTAATCTAATTATTTTTATTTATTTTCCAATGTGTTTGAGAACTAACCCGTATGGATCAAGCAGTTTTAACCTGAGTGTTAAGTGCAAGATTGGGCTCAGTCCAGATTTTAAGGTTATGTTGTTTGGTTATCTGAAACACAGCTCTTTGTTGTGGAGATTGTATTTCTTTTGTCTCTAACTTTAATATATAGTAGCCTAAAATTCTGTTCTATCTCTTTCAGAGTCTGTCAGCATATTGCATAAAATGTGACAGAGCTTTGTAAAATTCAAAAGGTTAGTTTGGTAGCAGGAGTTTGCAATCTATTTCAACTATTCAAATTGCAAATGATAATTTTTAGATTTAGTAAAATGATTACTAAAATTAAAATTGTAGACTTTGCTAATCTGCATTGCAATGCATGCAAATAATGCACCTCACAATTTATTTCAACCAGGTTTTAAAAAGCTTTTGCTGTCTCAATGGAATAAAAGCACGTTACACCAAGGAGGAACTATCTGCTACTCTAGGACCACATGTAAGCTTCCAAAGCCTTGGGTGCAACCTCTAAAAGTTGCCCCTGAATTTTATGTTTAATGTTTCAGGAAGGGAATGATTGAATATGTGAAAAATCACATCAGTTGTATTTAATTGTATTCAAATGCCATGATTTAATCATATTTCAGGATTTAATTAACCCAAATTTGTTAAGAACACAGTCTCTGGCATATTCTCCAAAACTAACATCAGCCTTCAAGCTGAAAACAAGTTGCCCAATTCTGCCTTACATGGCACTTGTTATTAGAAGTAAGTAAATATACATCAAGACATGTATATATTAAGATATACCAGCCTTGATACTGCATTTTGAGTGGCAGTATTTTGTAATGGTTAGAGTATTCAGTAAGGGCTGAGGAGATCCAAGATAACATCCCCCAAGCAGCTATGGTAGCTCAAGCTAGTGGAATTATTGTGGAGATATAATGATGAGATGGAAAACCAGGTACACTGCCCTGAGCTCTTTAGAAGAGGAAGGGCAGTATAAAAATACAGCAATGTAGTTATAAGCAAAAGTCATTCTAGGAACTTTGCTACCATCTAGATATGCTCCTTATCTGTCCTGCTGCAAGACATGTCTCCTGGTGACTTAAAAAATAATCCATTTAGGAAACTGGTCAAGCACAATATATACTGAAGGAAGTAGCCAGTATCTATACTAAAATGTTACGCATACTCTTTTTTTTAAATGGAGAAATAAAATTCTAATTTACCTTTATGTGATAGGTTACTCTGAACTGTCAGTGGTTTATGCAGTTGATCAGAGGAGACAGTTTGGTATAATAGTTAAGGTGCTGGCCTAAAGATTGTAAGTTCTAGTCTTCCCTTAGGCACAGAAGCCAGCTGGGTGACTTTGACCCAGTCACTCTCCCTCAGCCACAGGGTTGTTGTAGTAGTGAAAATAGGAGGCTGGAGCATTATATACACTGCCCTGAATTGTAAAAACTGAAGGTGGAAAGTAAGTAAAACAAACAAATCAGTTGTCAGCAATTGGCCTTTAAAATCTGGCCTTTTTAGACGACAAACACTTAAACAAAATTGAGACTTTAAAATGAAGTAGACATATAAAATGGCAATAAAGCACAATAATGAAAACAACCAAAAGGGGACTCTGCTCAGCTTGACCCAGATGCCTGGGAAAAAAGCCAGGTCTTAATAGCTTTCCTAAAGCAGAGTTGGGGGATGTTGTATATTCTGGAGGAGATCATTCCAGAGCACAGGGGCAACCACTGAAAAGGCATGTTTCCTCAGTCCCATCAGGTGGCAAAGTTTAAAAGAGGGAACCTGGAGCATGCCCTCCCGGTGGGAGCGTGTGGGGTAGGCAGATGTTTGTGGGGGAAGGCAGCCCTGTCCTTTGTCATATAGAGCTTTGGACTGCCTGTCTTCCACTGTTTCTGCTCAGCCCACTGGATCTAGTAGGGAGGGCACATTCTGAGTCCCTTCCATTAAACAATGTAATCTTCTTGGACCCAGGAGTCATGCCTTATCTGTGATAGTGCAGCCCTGTAGAATAGCATCCTGCTTGGAAACAACCTCAACCCTGTTAGCCTTTTGCAAAGTTTTGAAGATTACTTTCTGAGGCATTTGGGCCAGATAGTAAGGCAAGCTCTGCTGATGTAGTTTTTCTGGTTTTTGTTTGTTTGTTTGTTTTTGTTTTAACTTTGGATGTCATGGATTATATGCAGATGTTTTAGTAGTCTTCTACACCATCCAGAATCACTGTTGTGAGATGGGTGGCCATACAAATTATAAATCAATAAATAAAATGTTAATTGTACAGATAAAATTAATATCAACATGTCAGAATGCTGATAATATAAACAAGTGATGAGATCTTCAGGGGTGGAAATTGGGAGTTTACCTTGACTTTACCTTGTTACCATTCCAGCAGAGTCCCCTTTCGGATGTTGCTTTGCCTTTCAAAGAAAGCTGCTGTTGGGGCTCAGAGCATTTTCTTTTGGCTTGTAAATAACAGCTTCAGAGGTGAGTTCTTTGCAGGACTACAACAAAGATAGGAGAGAGTTAAATCTTTCCCCAGAGCCATTCTGATAGTCTTTGGGTTTTCAGTGGTGGAGAAAGCAGCCATTTTCACCGTTTTTTACAATTATGCATATTTTGATATCAACAACACCTGATAATCAAACCTCAATTTAGGATTGATTTTGTACCGTGGACCTTAATTAAGCATCCAGCTTATTTTTTGAACTTATTTCTTCTCAGTCTCCCCTCCCTCCCTCTTTTTTTTTTGGTAATATTTTACTTGATGAAACCTTCTGGGGAAAAGATCATGTACACTTTGGTCTTATTTTATATGGTGTTTGTATGTTTGCTTACCATATCTGTGTACTGCCATGTTCCACAAGGATGGAAAGATTTATTTCTTACTACGTCTCTATCCCCCCACAATCCCACAGGACTCTCAACAGTTTTACAAGAATATGCAATCACTATATTCAAGCAATTAATCTGGTTCACCTGTTGGATAGCTAAATTACACAGAATAAAAACTTAATGGATAATACAGAAAAACAATGATTTTTTGGAGGGGGGAAGCCATATCACAACTTAAGGAAAACATAAGCCAATAAGAAGTGAATAAGCTGCAGAGATACGTGTCACAGAGTTCCAAGCATCTGTTTCTGCATTGATGGGAATGATTCCAAACTTGAATACCTGAGAATAAGTTTCAAACTTTAATACCTGAGGTATGAGAAATATTAGTAAAACTCTGATGTCTGTAACATTGTCAGGAAACACTGTCACCTAAAATTCACATATCTTTTTAAAGCAATATTAAAAGCTAAATCTGCTATCTGAAAACAACATTTGTTCTAATAAGTTTCATAACACCTTTTAAATAGTTATATTTAATGTTATATTTTGGAGGATTAACTCCTTGTAGTTTTCAGGCAGTCATGAAACAATCCTAATAATGTGTAGTGGTGCATAAAGTAAATTAATGGGAACTAAAATAGATGCAAATTGTAATTCATAATACGAATGTAGAAAACTAGCCCTGCCTTGAAATATTAAACCCTGAAACATTTCTAAGATTATATTTTTACAGTATGGAAAATCAAACATCTAGCTAAAAACCTTAAATATATGCAGAGCTTAGAATTGCCAGCTGTTAAAGGAATCTAAATGTTTACAATTATAGCTTCTTACAACATAATGGGTTATTGTCCATTTTATTCACATGCATAACTTTCAGTTTTTATTGAACCAGAATTCTTGGCCTAGCAATTTCTATTGAAGTAGTATATGACAGATAATTGAAATCCAAGAAGACGGAAAGGAGCATTCTGTATTCTCTCTGGAATGTCATCTGGTTTGGAATTCCACTGTATGTCAATACCTTTTGAGCTGTATATTTTCCATAAGAAATCATCCAACTAAAATGCTTTCATTTCAGATCTAGAAAGTTAGTTGGTTCTGCAATCTTGTTTCACTGAAAAAAATAATCAGTCTGGAAAAAGAAATGAGACACTCTGACATTTAGGATTTTTTCTGCTTGTTGGTGATGTGAACTTTCCCATATAGGGTGCGAGTGTAATTTTTCTAAGTTGATGTTCCTTTCTAAATGCATGAAGTGACAAAATACGGCTTTCGGTGTATCTCAAAGCAATGTTATATGTTATGTTTGGACGATGCGAAATTATGGGCAGCTCTGAACATATATGCAGCACTAAAAATATTTGGTGAATCAAATTCAAAAAGCTGCTAATGTAAACATTCATAATTGTTGATCTGCACAGTTGTCGACCTCATGCATACATACACATAAACAGACACCACTTCTTCGTTTTCCCTCCTACAAATTTCTGTTTATTAGAACTTGGGACTGCTTCTTTTCACAGTGACAGAAGATTCTTGTTCAAAATATTGCAGTGGTATGGCCCCAAATTTTATCTTTCTATTTAATCAACATGTTCTCTTTAGTTCTAGCCTTGTGGTTTGTGTTTCAGTATGTAAGTCTTTTGTGCTATTTCAGATTTTCAGACAAAATGTTCTTTTAACTAGAAAACTATTACCTCCTCCTCCTCTTCTTCCTCCTTCACCATCATCACCTGTTTATTTGTTTAATTAATTTGTACGCCAGCCAATCTTTCCAGACCTCGTGTGGCGTACAGCAACATAATAAAATGAAGTATCCCACATTTCTCAGCTGATTTATTTTTGCCTGCCTTGTCTCTTCCCCATCCTTGCAACTTTTAAGTAAACCTTCAATTATTAAAAGTATTTGCAATAATATTTATAAACAGGAAAAAAAAACCCTACTCTATGGCTCAGTATTGCCATTAAATATTATTTTTCAACTGAAAAACTAATACTCTTGTTAAGAGATGCACCTTTATTCTTGCCTTTTACAGAATCAAAACACCAACAAGCATTTATGTGATTAGGATCATTCCACCCACACATGGAAATGGCAAATTATTGAGAGCTGTGTATCTCAAGTATTTCTTTCGATTAGTTTTACTGACTAGTAGAAAAGTCTTCCAGAATGTTTAAGGCAGAATACATATGGTAATTTGGGACAATTATTCATCCAAGCTGTAGTGTCCCCTGATCAAAAGAAACAATGGTTCTCATCTTGGGAACCCAACAAAGAAAATTGCAGTTGTTTAGATTTGTAAACATTATTTAATTTTAAGAGCAATTTGTCATTAGCTGGTCTTTTTTCCAAACTTGAAGGTAAAAATAGTGCTGTAAATTATTTTTCTTCCAGGCAAATGAAATTCCTGTTGTATTAGACACAGACCATAAGGCACATATGTATGTAAATTACAAGATGAATTTCTGCCTTTCCAGATTACTAGATGTAATATAAGCATCTGAGAAAAGTTAATTAGAAAAGATTATATTGGATATGAAGAATCATGTTCTTCTCTAGTTTTACACTATCTTACAGTGACTTTGTTGCATTTTTACAGTACACATGTGTTATATTTATTTTTATTATTTACATGTTAGATAATTTGTCTCATGTTATCCAACTTCAGAAAGCTGAAGCTCATAGTTCACAAATAATATAAAAGCCTTTCAGTTCTCTTAAAAAGCACTGCTTTAGCAGTAACAGGATTAGGGATCAAGAATACTGGCTTAGCAAAGCTGAAATTCAGCAACAGTAAAATGACAGGCAAATGGTTCCCTCAATCCCAGAATTAGGGAAAGTTGAGATTTGTGTGCTTTGAACATTTACGAGATTGTGTGTCTGCATGTGTAACTAACTCTCTTTGTGTTCCCAGTCACTCCTCAGTGCTTAGCCTTTATTTATCAAGAGGAAAAGCAGAGAAATTTAAAGATATCAAACTCTGTGTCACTGTTATTTGGAGGGGGGGTTGCCACCTGAGGACTTTTGGAGGAGAAGGGGTATTAAAGACAGGGGGTTAAACCAGTTCCTTTGCATAATGCACCCTGCAGGAACATGATTAGGCAATGTGTCAATTCAGATGAAACATGCAAGTTAGAAATTGGCAATGGTACTGATCAAGAAATTTATATCAGATTTCATCACTGTTGTTTTCTGCTGATACACAAAGGGGTGAATAGTACTTTAACTCATCAGTGGAAAAGAACCTTCAGAGATAAAACATTTGCAAAAATAGGAGTCTTTTTGGCTGCTGTTCATTGCTGCTTCTGCTCCAGGAAAGTGCACATTTTTTCCCTCACATTGTGACAAGCTCTCAACTGGAATTACACAGTGTTCTAGAGTCTTATGCTTGGCTGTCGGACCCAGATTAAGTTCCATCAAGATGGTGGTGTAACAATTGTCAAGGTCCAATTGCCAGTATTTTCAGAAGATGCTCAGTGTATTACCTTCCATTTAAAATACAATTTTCAATGTATTTCTGAAATAGTGATTTCATTTTAAGTTATTCCATGGAATCTATCCCAAAATAACCCATCCTAAAACCATAGTTTTCTATGTAAGGCTTGAGCCAAACAAAGCAGAGATCAGTGATTCCCAGGCCAGAGATGACAATACATAAACATATAACAACTGCTCTCTTTCAAAGCCACCAAGCACTGGACCAAGTATACATTAATTTGGAAGGATGGGTGGAAGAAATCTAGAGTTGAGATTCCTGAGAGTTTAAAAATCTTTTACAACTTGACACTAATAGTGGGCAGTCAGTTGTGTATAGCTTCATTCTTATCTGCTATAGAAATTCTAATCAAGCTGAAACATGTCTGAGTTTTGAGCCAAATGATAAAGTGTCAAGAGATCTGAGATTTACTGCTCAGCCCAATCTGGGATGCCTAACAACTCCATTGCCCATTCTCATTACTCCCATCAGTAAGGGGGGAGAACAATTTCCTACACATCAAGGATTAACACAATGGCTACTGATTATTTGGCAAATCTACTAACCAATGACTCGCTCCAGTATCAGAATCTGGTGACAACCCAGTTTAACCAGTTAGTCCAGATAATGAACTGGTTAGAACAGCAGGTGGGACAGAATCTATTGCCACCAATGATTCCCATGCCACTCTCAGCCCAACATCCTGAAGCTACAACTAGAGTGGCTAGAGCAACTGTAGCCCTTCAACACTAAGTACCTGCCTCCTTGCCTGACAGGCATGAAGGGAATACAAGCAAACTTACTGTCTTCCTTACTCAGTGTGAAATATACCTCATTCTCACATATGATAACTTCCCCTTCAAGTAAATCTGTGTAGGATTTATAATTAGTCTAATGACTGTGGAGAGCATAGGGGATGGCCTTGAAGGACAGGAGGAAGAGCTGCTATCATGGCAATGGTTAGATAAGTGGGGCTTGAACCTGTTCCAAGAGACTAACTTTAGTAAACTTCTCAGGCCACTCCCTAGTTCACACAAAGAAGCATATTGAGGCTTGCAAGGTTCTGTTATTTTAGCTGTTACAATAAAAGTAGTTCTGACTTATATGGCATTGGTTTCTTAGGAGTCTAGGTCTACCTTATAGGGCTGACAATGACTGAGAGTGCTGTAAAGTAAGCAGCCTATCTTCTGATTCAGAGCAACCTGAATGTGGAAAACTACACAAATTTTATGACATGTTTAAGAGCTAAATTTAAAGATTCAGACAAGCAAGTAACAATCAAATGTGAAATCCATTGCCTACAAAAGAATTTGGTGCAGAAGTATGCAACTGAGTTCCAGCTGTTAGCTCAGGTTTTGACCTGTAATGAAAGAGGTTAAACTGACCAGTTCAAAGAGAGATTGTCGGTTACGATATGGGATGAGCTAATTTGTCAAACGCACCTCATATATTCTAACAACATTGATGCAGGTTTGCTTAGGCATTGATTAATAAATTGAGGAATTGCAGTAGAGTACAGGAAGGAAAGAAAGGTACCACTATTATTTTTTTATTCTCTTTTCCCTATCCATCCATACATCAGAGATTTCAGAAGATGAATGTATGCAGTTAGGAGCCAGAACACCTCTGCTATCTGCCCAAGGGAAGTTGTGCCATCACACACAATATATGTCTATATTATAGCTATTTTGCATGGGAGTCCCCAGTTTATCCAAAGCTTCAGATTGTGGGGATGAGAATATTTTGCCAATAGTTGCTCTAAACACTCCAGATCTTGTTTTTTGGGAAACAATGTGGCTCCATTCCCCAAGGTGTCAGAGACTGGGCTAAGCAGAAATAAAGTGGAGCCCAGACATGCAGACCTATGTGTTGACATTTGGTCATTCCTGTTGCCCGGTAGACATAAACTCAGGCCTTAGTAGATTTTGACACTACAAGCAGGTTCATTGAATCTTTCACTGAAAATATGTTTAGCCCATCCAACCTCCTTTTTTACTCAGGACCCATTACAGAGAATATGGAGTCTCTAGAACTCACCATTAGCAATTATCAGCCTCTCCATTGTATTCCTCATTAGTCCTAGAATGGACTGCATATAGATTTATATTCTTCATATTCATTGGAATCAAGATGACATCACCTTTGATATCCTGGGATGCAACACTCACAATCTTAAGGTCTCAAGACTTCACCACCCTTCAGCAAGTACCCCCTTTGGGCTTCCCGTCAAATATGTAGACAATTATGTGTTTGAAAGAGAGGGAAGTACAGATTATGCTCCTATATTGGTTCTGTAATTCCCCAATCAATCTTACTCCTGGAGTAAGATTCCCACACAAAAAAAACACTACCCTATACAAAACTAGCTTGCCAAAAGAAATTTAATAGAGCTTACAAAAAGGCTTAATCTGTACATCCTTTTCCCCATGGTTACTCATACTTTTTTTGTCAAGAAGGATAGTTCCCTACATGCAATCTGTAATTTCCAGCTCCTGAACTCTAACCATTAAAGATCACTACCTCCTTCCTCTCATTTCTGAACTCTTGGAATGGTTGCATTTTTATCAAATTGGGTGTCAGAGGAGATTACAGTCTTATTTGGATGAAAGGGAGTCATGAATATTTAATGCCTTAGAAGATTGCTACAGAAAGTTTGGAAATACATAATACCATTCAGATTGTCAGGAGGCCCATTGATCTTTCAAAGATTCATTATTTTGGGGACAAGTTTTTTTTAATAGTAATTTTATTAAAAATTATAATTACAATGATAAAAAACTAATGCAAACTAAAAAAGAAAAGAAAAAGAAAAAATAGAAGAAAAAAATAGAAAAAATAGAAAAGAAAGAAAAAATAATATAGTAAATAATATAGTAAAGAAAAAGAAAAGTATATAAAGAAATGGGTTCCCCCTTCATCACAAATATAAACCATTTACTTATCACCTTTTCTTAAAATACAACAAATGATCTCTTCTTCCCATATCCCATCTCTTATCTATAAACAAATCCTTAAAACCTCATCATGTGAGTCCTGATCAGCAGAAGTCCATTAAGGGTTACCATAGATAGCAACATATCTATTTTAACCTTGATCAAATAAGTCAACTTTATATTTCTTCCTTTTACTTTTAACAATCTTGATCTTTAGTCCTGTCAAATAATGTCCTAGAACTTGACATTTTTTCTTTGTCCCTTTTCACAAAATTCTTCAAAGCTTTAACAAGCTTCATTTGTAAATCCAATATAGGAAAATTATCCAGGTCACTCTCTTGGTTTGTTATTTGTATATCCCTTTTAATTATTAAGACATTAGCTGGTTTCTTTTGTAGGTCCAGTTTAGCATCTTTTTCCATGTCATTACAAGAATGTCTGTCATTTTTAAATCCACTTTCAGATAAGTCTCAGTCTTGTCTGATAAAACTTGTTCCTCTTCCATGATGTCTTTTAAACACAGTCTGTCTATAGAGGCAGACACTCTTCAAATTATCTTCTGGGTCCATTGTTGAAAAATATCCTTCAATATGTCCAATGTTAAAATATTTTGCTCCATTCTGTATTAGTAAGTCAAATTTATGTGTTCTTCTTCTTTCATTGTAATCTTTAGTTCTTCTAGTTCCCTCTAATGTCCAACCTTTAAAGTCCCATCCTATGTTTTTTTTTTAAAGAATTCAAAACAAAAGCATTTTCCCATAGGAAGGATTCTTATAATTAATTCCAAAATCTTATTTCAAATCCATCTGGACCCTTAGTCTGTTTATAACTTTCCAAAATCAAATTTCTAATCTAATCTAAGTCCTTGTCCAGAGTGGAATTATGAAGAACCAGTCTACTCGCTGGCTCTTCATTCTGCTGTGGTTGTCAGCTCCACTTTTTGTGGAGCCATCTTCAGTTCGCCATTTCTTCCCCGGAAGTCATTTTTGGGACATATTTTTGACAGTGTTTAGATGCCTTGCTAATTTATTCTAAGGATCCTGCCCTCCACAATGATCAAGTTTGAGCAGTTCTTCAGTGACTTCATGAATATAGCCTATATACTACTCTAAATAAGCATTCCTTTGGTTGTGTTGAACTATTTGAATGACTGTATCTCCTCAAAGGAAATTCAGTGGATCAGATGGAACTTCAGAATAGAATCCATTCTTTCATTGGAGACCTCCTGCACTGTTAGGGATGTATTGCAATTTTGGAGCTTTGCCCAGTTTTACTATAAATGTATTCTTAACTTTGTTGCACTGACTCTGTTGACTGATTTTGCCAAGACAGTGGTTCCCTTTAACTGGATTCTGAAGCCCATCAAGTTCATCTTCAATTCAAACAGATGTATTTCTCAGCCATTCTCCACCATCCAAATCTCACCTGTCTCTTTGAAATACAGGCAGATGTTTCTGATTTTGCATTGAGAACTGTGCTTCTACAATCCACCCCAGAGTTTATGGACAACCTGCTCCCCTTCCATTCCTTTCTTAGCAGTTCTATGAGCCAAAAGAAATTATGCCATTTTTAATAAGGAGTTTTTGGCCATCAAGGAAGCCATTTGTTGCCCATGTCCTTAAAATTGCTAAATACATGATTGCTACAAAGAGATCATAAGAATGTGGAATGTTTACAAACTTCTCACAAGAGTACACAGCACCAGTCAGGTGGGCACAGTCTTTTCTTGTTTTAATTTTCAAATCCATTATAATCCAACCTCAGAAAACGAGTGGGGCAATGCTTTATTGGGTAAATCAGAATATTTTCTGCCTTGTGGCTGTCCTCCACTCTCTTAGAAATATTTGCTTACCACCACACCCTCCTTCAACATCCATCCCACACTGTGAGACTCTTTGAGATCAGAAAGAAAACTCCTCCCTTAACTGGTTAAATTTGTACACAGCAAGTGCAGTACCCAAATATTTGGGTTTGGATATTTTACATTCAGGGGATCACTCTACCTTCTCCAGCACCCTTTTCCTGAGTACAAACACGAGTGAAAGGCTTAAATATTTGATTCACTGGAAGAGTTACCCAGATGAAGAACATTTTGAGGAGGCGGCAGATTTTGGTGCAATAATCTTAGATTATAGATAACCTTAAAATATCAGATATACTATCAAATCCTACAAATTTCAGTTTTTGAATAAACCCCCTTTTCTGTGCCAATTGAATATTGTCCCCAAAATAGGTATCTTTCATTGTTTTTGAAATAAACGAAAGAAGAAAAAGAAGAAGAAACAGGTTAGACAGAGGATTGATGCTTTTGAACTTTGAATGTTGGAGAAGACTGTTAGGAATACATGGATAGCCAAGGAAACAAACAAAACAATCCAGAGTCATCTTCTCTAACAACACAAATGACCAGGCAAAAACAACATATTTTGAACATATTATGCACAGACCCACCTCCCTTGAGAAATCCATAATGCTGGAAAAGGTGGAAGAAAAAAAGGAGAGAACAACTGACATCTGATTTATAATTCATACTGAATCAAACATAGAAGTGAATTTGATGATATTTAGTTATGTAAACAGGCTCATTAGAGTTTTTAGCTTTTAATTTTAAGCCATTTTTAGAAGCCAAATTAATTGGAGTTCATTAACATTTATTAAAATATAAATAGCTCTGTGGGGGCTTAACAGTTACTTTTGCACATTTGACTTGAAATAGATGATAAATTACTATGTCCAACATAACAACAAGGGATAAGCCTGCTCCCTATAAATTGATTAAAAAGCCATTGCTGTTACGGATGGGCAAAACATTCCAAGCTTAACATGGTTGAATGTTCTGAACTTTGAATAAATGCTTGTTCTGAGTGATCTGATGTTTTGGGTGATCACAATTGGCTTGGATTTTTTAAAATTCCTCCATGTCATGGAGAATGTGTAAATCAACAAAACAGCAAGCTCGTATTCTATCCATGCTACCATTATTTGGAGCCAATTGAGAAAGGGAGGGGAGAATCAGTTAAGCAAATGTTCATGGGTTCATTGCTTTTTAAAAATTCTTTGTTATAGGGGAGGTAATCATAATGCAAAATTGTAGTCCCTATGTATTCTGTGTTGTACTTTTATTTTCAGCAGGTTGCCAAAGGCAGAAGTGTGTAGTGCACATATATATTTCAGATAGTGTTGATACATTTTTTAGGTGAGCAAAAATTATGTTGTTTTGTTTGACCCTCGCAAACAGATTGCCAGAGGCAAAAAAGTGTGCATTTTCTCTGTGTATTACAGATAATGTTGCTATGTTGTTGACATTTCTGGTTGAGAAACACAAAAACTACATTGCTTTGTTTGTTGTACTTTGGAGACAGGGTCAGATGCAAAAATTATGCACAACGCAATTCAGAGAAATGCAGTGGTGCTGTTGCTATGTTTTTTCATGGGTTGTGTTGAAATAAATCCATTGCTGTTGTATCTTTGCTGGGCACAGTTCTTTGGATCTTTACACAGGCAATGGCAGCAAGAAATGCCCTTAACTGTTCCTAGCTATATGAATATTTAAAACCTGTATTTTTTTTTTCTTAATGAACTATTCAGCCAATTGTTCTATAGGCTGGGAAGTAAATAGCACTCACCATGGACTATTGTCCCATCTAATTTGCATTGCTAGAACAAAAATGGAGGAAATAAAGAATTTGAACACCAATGACTTGTATAATAGAAGGTTGAGAAAGTTTTGATTTTGATCTTTTGGAACACAAGTATCTTAAAATGTTCCTAGTTGGACTATTTTTTCCTGAGTTTGGAAGGATTTTTCCTTGTTTTTAATGCACACCCCTAATTGTTATAGTTAATTTTATATAATAAGCAATATATTTATATCCATTTAAAAATCTTAATTTTTTTCTTTATTAAATGGGATGTGATCATGATGATGTGATTTGATATTCTGTCTGTGGTTTCATACTTGCAACTTGTTCCGTATTTTATATGATGTTGAATAGAAGCTCATGGTTTGCTGGAATATTTAGATGAGTGTTTGAAAGTTACCATGGAAGAAGCAGAAAATGACATATAAGTAGAATTATTAAATAGCTATCATTAATATAAAAGAGAACTATGTTATGCAGATGCATAGCAGGATTCGTTCACCATTACCTACTTCAGGAATATCTTTGGTATATATTATGTGATTTGAAGAAATAATGAGTAGTCTTGAGTAGGTCTGATGTTCATATCAGCTGGAGCATTTCAGAGGTGAGGCAGGTTGCCACATTACTCTGCCTAGTTGATCTGTGGTCCATGTATTTATAATTTTGTCTCTTAACAACAACAGGAAAGAGAAGTAGTTTATTTCAGGTTCTCTCACAAATCATGTCAAGTATCTCTGACCATCAACAACAGAGTAGTTAGTAAAGACAAAGTTTAATATTAGCTGCAGTCCGTCTCTAAAATGTATTTTGGAATTGCCATCACTACAAATTAATAAGAAATTGCAGCAGTTAGTTGAGTTTGTACAAATGAAATGTCTTCAACAGTTTAAATAATTCAGAAACTGGAAGGTAATTTGGGATTATTTTAAATGCAGTCTGATTTGATGAAAAGTTTTGTTAAAAAAATATTTTTAAAGAATTATGGGGAAAATGTTGTTCCAACAGTATTGGAAGTTTTGATGCTAACCCTGCTTCAACCTCACCAGAATTATTCTTCAAGATTGGAATATTTCTAGGGGTTTTGGAGTGTTTTAACCTGGAAGCATTTTGCACACCTCTGATTTTTACCTCTTTCAAAATGGTATGTTTGCATCTGCTGAGGTATCAGCTATAAATATGCATATTACAATTGTTTCTGTTCATAATATAAATGTGGGATATAGGAGAATTGGATTTTGTAGCTTTGAAATCAGATTATTCTCTGATTAAAATAGGAAACAACAGTTGACTTATGTAGCATAAAACATACAGTATATGTGCTACAGAGAAATCAGACCTGTATCTCATATATTGTTTCAGTTCTGTCTTCTGATCTCTATGTTAATAGTAGCATATAAGTAGCGTTTACAGAAAACATCCTTTTTAGTGTTGATATACTAGAGTTTACAACAGTTCTCATTTTAACAGCTGGGCCTATGTAGTTTTACCAAAGTTATTCCATTGTTGAAAATGCAGTTTAGGAACATGCAAGATTGCTTTATTCATTACGGGGAAAAAAATCGATATGAAAAATATGCATATTGAAACAGCATTGCTCAAGCTGGATGTCATTCCAAAAATAGATGAGCCTGCATGTGGAGATATGGTAGAAAAAAAGTGTTATACATGGTATCATTTAAAAAAAGAAATGTTTAAGTTTGTTGAATAGCTATTCAAAATAGAATTTTTGCCACAAGTCCTGAAAAAAGTAAGATTGATTAATAGTGTGTGGGTAACAGAGAATCTGTGTTACAAATTTATTCTGCCACTTCCCCAAGACAAAAACACTTAAAATTTATTTAATTCATAAAATATATGTTTCAAACAGAATCTCTTATTAGAAAGGAAAATAAAACCTAATCAGGAGGTATAGTTTTGTAATTTATCTAAATATTGCAATTTGCTCATGTTTCTGAATGAATTCACTGAAGAAGTAACAAAAGTCACATGCAATTGTATACCTCTTAGTTTCACTGTTAGACCTTCTGTGTAGCAGCGTTCTCCCCCCTGCCCCGATTTTTTGTTTGTAAATTTACCATTATGCAGCATATTAAAATATAGTATAATTTTCCACGTTAGAAAATTACAGTGTTTGCTTGTGCATCCAGCATGGTAAAGAAATAGTGTTAGCTTGCTGCCTCTATCTTCCTTTTGACTAGGATTTGGAAAAATAAATTGCTTTCATGAGATACTGTCGTTCAGTTCATACACCAAAACAAAAATACTCCAATTGTTAGAGCAACATGGCTCCCTAAATTGAAAGGACGATTAATGCCATATCTTTGCTTGAGTAATAAATGAAAACGTTGAACAGATTTGAACTGATGTTGTAGGATGCCCAACCATAGCGTATATTCATGAAGGGGGGGGATACAGATTATTGCCCTTATCTCTTTATCTTCTCTAAATGCTTTTGAATTCAAGGGGTTAAGCTATAAAGTCACTTATCTCAACACATGACAACGAAGAATTTGCCAGAGTTCCCTAGCTACTAGCATAGCTTTCATCACCTTCTCTGTGGGGCTACTGTGATGTGAAAGGATGGGGGAAATGCACTGAAGCCATCTAAGAAGTAAACTATCAACTTGACATTTTTCAGCAATTGAAAACTTTTTCACATTGCAATTCATTCTGACAGAGAAACTGTAGAATTGCTCTGATTTAAGACCCATCTGGTTATTGTTCAAATGTTTAGTACTATTCTTTCAGTATAAAAAAATTCCAACTCATATGCTACTTTTCTTCGCCAAACTATGAATATTCCCCTCTGCATTTTAGATTTTATCTTTAAAGTATATTTTAACAGTATTTTAAGTAGTTTTTTTTTTTAAATTACCAATTTATCTTGATAGAGGACATACTGTGTTTTTTCATTTTATTTTAATTAGCCATTGTGAAACCAAATTCTCCTTTGTTTTATTCCTTTGAATATTGTTTAATTATGGTTATCATGCCAGATATCTTAAAGGTTATTTTACCAATACAGTTTCATTTAACATAAGCCATATGGAATCAATAGTACTGTTTCCTAAAGTCAATGCTTGGAAAATCTTACATTCATATGTTAAGAGTGCACATCCTTTCCTCATTAGTTGGAAAGTACAGGGATTTTGGCACAGATTCTGTGTGGAAGCATTGTGCAGCTTTTATATGGATTTTGTTTTTAGCCTTTGATGACACTGTTTAGAATAGGAAGTATCTAATAAGTAAAGCATTTTGTCTAATGTGCTGCCAGTTTGTTTCATATATGCCTGGAGGTCTGAAACATTATCTTCTCCACTGCAGTAATATGCATTTAATTCTCTGAAAGCAGAAGGTTGAACTTTTAAAAGAGACTCAAAGTACATTTTCAGCTAAAATAATTTGAAACACATGTGATAGGGGACCTGAGTAATGTACAGTTAGTTTTTATGGTTTAATCATGATCATGTTAATGTACACCAGTAGCTAATTAAAGAAAACTTTTATTGTTCATTTTAAATGGGTTATGTAAAGAGTGAGTGAACTGATATAAATGCAGTTCAATGATAAATGTTACCATTACATTTGCTATCAGGAAGCTGATATTGGTGTTTTTGACATCTTTAAAGTATTGGGCCATTTCTTCCGTAACAAAGCAAGAGATGTTTTTAAAAGTTCTTGCATTTGGAATTGTTCACTAGTGTAAAAGGATATTCACTTTATTCCTGGATTTGTTATCAAGCTGGCTTTTTAAAGTTAATAGCTGCAAATCCTGAGTAACGTGTAAGGTTGCACATCCTCCGAGAGAACATTGATGGCAGATCTCAAGGGCTCTGTGTCCTCCCTTAGACCCCATGATCTACTGAAGATTCTTTGCAAAAAGCACTATGTGTGTGCCAAGTTACGCCATCAAGAGGAAAATTGTTAGTGTATGTTTTAGCCATGGAACTTTTTCCCATTAGGAGCTCATTGAAGTCTGGTTATCTTGGGAAAATCTTAGTCTAGATTGATAACCCTACCAACTTGTCTTTCCAGTTCATTGAAATACTGATCTTAATGTTTTCATTAGGAATTTAATGTTTGAGTTTTATAAATTCTGCTTTTTGTGAATCACCCTGACCTCCTAAATTAGCCATTAATCAAATTGTGGTTCTTTTTTAAATAGTATCAATAGAAGAGAATATATGTAGTTGAATTATGGACAAACAATCAAGCAGAAAAAATACCCTAATCTAGAAAAGCACATCTGCACCAACAGGGCAAGCTACTATATATAAACAGGGAGCAAACCCCACACCCACTAGCACTGATGATGTTACCAAGTTGGGTATTAACCCAACTGCAATCAAACAACCAAGCTCAGAGAGCACCAAGGACTCCACAGTTAAATATTATCTTTTACATCTTCATAAGAATGTATAAATAGAAGATACCCATTAGAGCCAAAAATAGTGGTCTCTTTATCAACTGATATTTTACAGAACATAACCAATTCTCAACTAAATGTTCATACTAAAATTAATCCAACATATATTAGAAAGACTTTACCACATACTTCAAAAAGTGTTCATGTTTAAACATCACAGTTTGTGTGTGCATCAAACTTGTACTAGTTTCAGTAGCTATAAAATTCAAGTTGGAAAATAGCATAACTAAAAAAACCCACTAAAATCATTCTCAAAATGTGTCTTTGTACTAGATATGCTTCAGTAAATGTATTCTTCTCTGGAAATATCATTTGCTCCCTTTGATTCCTGGAAAGCTACAATATGGAAAGATTCTGGTGGAGTGGTGGCTTAGTTTTAGGTTTTGGTGTCTTTTACGTCTGTCTTCCCAAAGTTGATGCCCTCCAGATGTGTTGGGATTACAGTTCCTAGAATTCCCACATTCAACACTCTGGAAAAGTGCAGGGGAGTTGCTATGCACAAGTGTTACTCTACTTTTAAAATCTTGTGAGACATTGCCTAGCCAATTGTTCTGTAATTCTGGTTCTATAATACCAGTCTACAGTTTTCATCTTTCATTGGGTTGATCAAAGTCCTCTGAGTTTGTCAGTGTTGTCACTTCATAGCCTAACACTTACCAGAGTTAAGATGTATAACATATCTTATTTTCCTGCATGGTGATTGATATGATTTAAACCAGGAAACTACTAGTATTGCTTGGTAAATTTCTGACTAAACTAAGGTTTCAAAAATTAAGCAATATTAAATATAATTTGAGTTACAGAGGCCAAAATGTATTTATTTATTTGAATTAATTTATACCCTGCCATTCATTCAGGAGCTTAAGGCAACATGTATAGTGTTCTATTATCTTTTCCCCACAACCACCCTGTGAGGATGTTGGGCTGAGAGGCAGTGACTGGCTCAATGTCACCTAGCAAACTTCCATGTGTCAAGTAGAACCTAGGTGTCTCCCTACTCTGACCCCTCAACCATTACATCACACTGGCTGACCAGACAAGAATACATACATATAAAACAGGTAAGATAAGATAAAAGGCAGGCAAGATAAAGTGAAATATACCCGTATCCAGAAAGCAATATTGTATAAAGGCTGCCATTAGAAAGCATCATTTTTGTTCCCTAAGCAGTGACCAACCATAGTGAGTTTAAACTAATTAGTTTCTGATGGTAATTACATTGGGGCAAAATTTATCAAGTTTCTTAGACATTTCAGCTAGTAAGTACTGGGTAACCTTGGTCTCAATCATAATATACACTTAATAAGAAGGGGATCTTTCAGTGTAGACTGCCAGACCTGATACAGTAGACAATGCAACAGGACATTAGCTATTGTTTCAGTGGCTACTTCTGAGTGTATGCAGTGAAGAACTGAACAAGGGATGTTATTAAGCTACCTGTTTGCTAACTTTGAGGGTACGGCATTAAAACTTGTGAGTGTGGATGCCTTTTTGTTTGAAGAGGAGGGGATCTTTAAAAAATAATTTAAATGAGAATTAAAAAAATTAATAAAAGAATTATGATAAAAGCTCCCTGAGGCATGATTTAAACTTTAGATCTTTCAATTCATCGTTCAAGTTCCAGAATGCATTGTTTAACTTCAGAAATGCTTTTCTCTGGAACCATTGCCTTTAGCACTTACACTGACAGGCTGTAGCAGGTCAGCTTTAACTTTTTTCTTAAAGAATTTGTCTACAAGGATGAGTTGGGCCAAAATCTCAAAATTTACTTTCAACCAATATCTTAAGTGACAGATTCTCATATGGTAAGATAGAGAAGGGAATCCTAATAAAATCTTGGAGTGTTAGGGAGAATTGAGAAGTGTGGAGAATCTGTATTGAACTGCTTCTAAGGGTGATATGTCTTTATAAGGGCAGAATTACACATTGTTGAATAAAAGCAAAATTTAGCTCTAAAGTTTTCAACTGCTGCTAAAACAAAAGCCTGTTTGACTAACACATCTAATGATCATGTTTGAAGCCTCTGTGCATAAGATGAAAGTTCTCAAATTTGTTGTTTTCAAGTAAAGGACCACTATTTAAATCACTTGGTTTGTTCTTATGTTAGTAGTTGGAGCTTCTTTTTGGTGAATAACTTGTTTTTGAATAATTAATTGTAAGCTTTTTTGGTTGCAAATGCTGGCATATTCAAAACAAGGGTGACAGCATCATCAGCATTGTTCTATGTTATTAGCATAAGAATTATCATGGAGTAATATAATCATTAGGAATATATGACAAACAAGCAAGGTTTGATTGCTGCTAATTTCTTGTAAACCTTTAAGCCAGAATTGTATCAAATGCTGTTTTCAGATAAATGAAGATAGCATGGTGGGCATATACAGTCGTGTGAAAAAGAAAGCACACCCTCTTTGAGTTCTGTGGTTTTACGTATCAGGACATAATAAAAATCATCTGGTCCTTAGCAGTTCTCAAAAGTAGGTAAATACAACTTCAGATGAACAACAACACATGACATATTACACCATGTCATCATTTATTTTACAAAAAGAAAGCCAAAATGGAGAAGCTATGTGTGAAAAACTAAGTACACCCTTACTGCTTCCATAGGTATGAAGAGGCTAAGTAGCAGCCAGGTGCTGCTAATCAAATGCCCTTGATCAATTGATCATCAGCAAGTGTGACTACCTCTATAACAGCCGAAGTTTTAGGAGTTTGCTGGTCTTGAGTATTGAGGTGTGTGCAATGATCTTAGAGAAGCCTTTGTTGCTGCCCATCAATCTGGGAAGGGTTATAAGGCCATTTCCAAACAATTTAAAGTCCATCATTCTACAGTGAGGAAGATTATTCACAAGTGGAAAACATTCAAGACAGTTGCCAATCTTCCCAGGAGTGGGCGTCCCAGCAAATTCACCCCAAGGTCAGATTGTGCAATGCTCAGAGAAATTGCAAAAAATCCAACAGTTACATCTCGGACTCTATAGGCCTCAGTTACTTGTGAAATGTTAAAGTTCATGACAGTACAGTTAGAAAAAGACTGAACAAGTATGGTTTGTTTGGATGGGTTGCCAGGAGAAAGCCTCTTCTCTCTAAAAAGAACATGGCAGCACGGCTTAGGTTTGCAAAGTTGCATCTGAACAAATCACAAGACTTCTGGAACACTGTCCTTTGGACAGACAAGACCAAAGTGGAGATGTTTGGCCATAATGCACAGCTCCACGTTTGGCGAAAACCAAACAGAGCTTTTCAGCACAAACATCTCATACCAACTGTAAAGCACGTTGGTGGAGGGGTGATGATTTGGGCTTGTTTTGCAGGACCTGGACACCTTCCAGTCATTGAGTCGGCCATGAACTTCTCTGTATACCAAAGCATTCTAGAGTCAAATGTGAGGCCATCTGTCCGACAGCTAAAGCTTGGCTGACATTGGGTCGTGCAACAGGACAATGATCCCAAGCACACCAGCAAATCTACAAAAGAATGGCTGAAAAAGAAAAGAATCAAGGTGTTGCAATGGCCCAGTCAAAGTCCAGACCTCAACCCGATTGAAATACTGTGGTGGGACCTCAAGAGAGCTGTGCATAAACAAATGCCCACAAACCTCAGTGAACTGAAGGAATGTTAAAAAGAAGAGTGGCCTAGAATTCCTCCACAATGATGTCAGAGACTAATAAAGTCATACAGAAAACGATTTCTTCAAGTTATTGCTGCTAAAGGTGGCTCTACAAGCTATTTAATCATAAGGCGTACTTAGTTTTTCACACATGGCTTCTCCATTTTGGCTTTCTTTTTGAAAAATAAATGATGACATGGTGTAATATGTCATGTGTTGTTGTTCATCTGAGGTTGTATTTACCTACTTTTGGGAACTGCTAAGGACCAGATGATTTTTATTATGTCCTGATACGTAAAACCATAGAACTCAAAGAGGGTGTACTTTCTTTTTCACACGACTGTAGAGCATTTTTTGTGAAAATATAATGCTTGATTATGCATTGATGGAAGGTTGAATACTTGGGTCTAAACTGATTTGTTCCATAGATAGAATCTATTTTTAGGTTACTCAGTCAAGAAACTTGATAAATAAGTTGTTGTTGTTGTTTAGTCGTTAAGTCGTGTCCGACTCTTCGTGACCCCATGAACCATATTGCGCCTGATAAATAAGTACTAGTATATAATTGCCTATTTATACTTTAGGCTTATTTTGATGTAATTAGATAGGTTGGATGTTACCTTTTTAAAAAATGGGGATTGCTATGGAGCAACCCATCATCCAGCAGGTATTAAGTTATCCCCAGATGTTAAGGAACATAAAACATTTTTCAGAGGTTAAAACAGCACCGTGGCTACCAATGTGCTATTTCTTTATCTTCTAGCCTAAATGTATCTGACCTGAAAAATATGAATATTAATTGTTTGCATTTGACAGACCCTTTTTGTAGCTTTGCTAGCTGCTTTAAGAGTTTACTTATCTACAGTGTTCCACCCCACAAACATACATTTGCATTTGGATCTAGTTAGAGGACCTTGAGGTTCTAGCAAAGGATTCAATTCCCCGAGCACAAAATCTATAACAGTAAATTTATTTTAAGGTCATTATAGTGTTGTATATAATGCAATGATGGAACAGGAAACAATTATGAAGTTGATATTCCCTTCTAATAAATCATGCCAACTTTGGCTTATGAAATTGCTAGTTATTGTGCCCTTTTTCAGTATCACAAGAAAGTACAATAGTGAGTTTTAGTTTTATTTAAATCTAAATGCTTAAAACAGTTTAATTTCTTCAGTTACTTGATCTTCAGATACTGTATCATGGAAGTTGTCTGACATTGTATCTTTATAGCACCTGAATAAAAATGATTTGAACTTAGGAAATACTTTCCTCTTGCTACATCTTTCTCCCAACATGTCATTAATTATAAGTCATCATTCTCTCTGGACTAGACACCTGATGAGTTTTCATGAGTAATTTCTGTTTTAAAAGTTAACTTGGCAAACTCCTCTTTTTTACAGAAATTTATCTGAGTTGACTTTATGTTTATATAGCAATTGTTTAATATAATTGGAATGGAAATCCCTGAGAATGGCAATTTTATGATACAGTATTTTCCTTTCCAGGTTTTCAAACTGGAACAGAAAAAGATGGATACATCTGATGGAGGTACAGCTGAAACATCTTCACGTTACAGTGGAGCCCAAGACAGTGGCATTGGCAGTGACAGTGTTAAAATCAGAATAGTCCAAATAGAACAACATAGTGGCACCAGCCAACATCGCATTGCCCAACCTTCCCGACAATCTTCTATAGTGAAGAATCTGAACTTTATTCCATTTGACATTTTTATTACTGCAAGCCGATTCTCCTTCATGACTTATTCATGTACTACTTTACTTAAATCAAAATTACAGGAAGATCAAAAAGATGGTGAAAAAACAATCAAAAGTTCATTAAACCTTCCAGAAACAGTTGATGATTGCAAGAAATCTGTCAAAACAGGTTTTTCATCAGTAACAGCAGATGATCTCCTAAACTCTAACAGTTCATTGCCCTCTGGGAAAAAGTCAGGTCTTATATCTCTGGAAAGTCTTCATGCATCCACAAGATCATCTGCTAGACAAGCCTTGGGTATAACTATTGTCCGACAGCCTGGTCGCAGAGGAACTGGAGACTTGCAGTTAGAGCCATTTTTGCACCTGGTTGTATCTCAACCGTCTTTCATCTTAAGCTGTCATCATAGAAAGCAAAGAGTGGAAATATCTGTGTTTGATGCTGTCCTTAAAGGTGTTGCATCAGATTACAAGTGTACAGGTAAGACCATTTACTATCCTTAAAATCATAGATTCACTGCCTAATTCTTTTGTTCAGGGGTGAACAAAAAGAAAAATGTTTATTTATTCTAGTTAAACATGAGGTTATGTATTCAGTAGTTTGAGCTGATTTTATTGGTCTCATAATTTGGTTCACTAAAATTTTAAAAACACGGAGAAAGCAATAGAATATGGTGGTTCTACTATTTTAAAATTTTCTTATACAGTATTGTCATTTTGCTTTCCAGTCCCCTCCCCTAATCTCTCTCTCTCTCTCACACACACACACACTCACACACACAAACACACACAAGAACACACAAGCTCATGCATAGTAGGAGATACTTACCTTTTAACCATCTTAACTACTCCACTGTTTGTGGCAGTGTACTACTGAAATTTCTATTTGTTATAAGGAAGTAGACAGTTTCAGATGCTCTTAAGCAGAAGAAGAACCTTTCGGGTAGTATGTTCAACTCAAAATATTCAAAGAAAGATAAATCTTGTATTTTTTCTCTTGTTGCCCTACTTGAGTGGCTGGAGCTGGTCAAGTTCTTGGAAAAGCTATGCTGCATATTGCACACACTCTTGTAATTCAGAGCTCTGTCTGGGGTTGTGTATATGCATTGCTTTGTTCTGTGTGGTCATTGCCTCCTTTTACATCTTCTTCCCTTTTTGTACTCTTCTACAATGCTCTTGCTTTCTCAGTAAATTCTTCTTGCTCTCTGCCTTTCTACATTTCCTCTTTAGCTTTATTTCAGATTTATTCTTTCAGCTACAGGGTGCTCGATAGTGTGGACTGTTGGCTTTTTTTTTTTTTTTTTGCCTTCAAGTCAATCTTGACTCCTGGCACCTGCCTGGACAAGTCCATACAGTTTTCTTGATAAGATTTTGGCAGTGGTTTGCCATTGCCTGCTTCCTAGGGCTAAGAAAGAGTGACTGGCCCGAGGTCACCCAGCTGGCTTCATGTCTAAGGCAGGACTAGAACTCATGGTCTCCTGGTTTCTAGCCTGATGCCTTAATTACTACACCAAGCTGGCTCTGTTAGTAGGAACTAAATTGAAACATGTTATTGGCATAGTTGTCTTGGCTGCTGTGTCTCAACTTTAGCCTGTCTTGCTAAGTTTTCTCTGTAAGAGTTTGCTCCATATTTCTTTTTCTCAGTCATACGATTTGCTTCAGTGAATTATTCCTGTAACTCTGAAAGGTGTACTGTAATCTTATTTGTGAACCAGTCAGAATGTGACAGAATCCCAAAACAGGTTTTTTTGTAACATCACTTGCAATCTAAGACATAAATTCTTCACATTCATGGGGCAGTTTTACTTAGGCAGTGTTAATTTTCACTTCTACTTACATTTTCATATTAATTACTTATATGCATATAAGTACACAATATCAGGGCTTTTAAAAAAATAGCTATAAATGACTTAGCATACAAAAGTTCACAGGTTCTGTAACTGGTATATCCAAGTAGGAATGGAATTACTTCTCTTCTGAAATGCTGGAAAGCCACTACCCTTCTATATAGGTCTATCTACCCTAAGCTGATGCCCTCCAGATGTTTTGGACTATGTTTCCTACCATATAGTTCCCATGCTGGCTGGGAACTGTAGCCCAGAATGTCCGCAGGGGAACAAGTTGGGGAAAGCTGGCAGAAACTGTAAGGCTTCATGTAAGTACAGTGGAAAAGGCCACTGAACTGGTACCTATATGCATCATCTATGGAAAAGGCAGAAAATTAACTGCTGTTGGCTAAAATATATATCTGCGTGTAAAGATAGATACACACACACACATGTATGCGTGCTCGCATATGCACACACATACATGCATATACTGGAATCAACACTTAAAACAAATACTTGGAGATAATTTGTTAAAATCTCATTTTGCCTCCAAACTGGCATACATCAAAACTTTGATTATTATTTCACTACTGCTTTAAAAGTAATTTTGATATGATATTCCCAGTTGAAATTTGGTGAGAATTTGAGCATAAGAACAAAAAATTGCCCATAATGTGCATCACCAGTTGGCCCCAGGACCACAAGTTGGGAATTATTTGTCAATTTCTTTTTATTTGCAATTTCTTCAAGATATAATGATTTTGAGGACAGCAGCAAATTTTCAGTTTTACCAAATTGCAAATTCTCAATTTAATTTTGAAAATCAACTTTGGAATAGATTATTGTACTTGGATATAATGGATTAAACTGTCATTCTCCAAATTGCAGCCTGTATTATTTTAAGGAAAATGCAGAATAAAATAATATTGAAAACATAGCAGAATTAATGCCATATGTAGCACTGCTGCCTATAGAACAGGTTTCCACAACTTAACAATCATACCCCTTTGATAAACTCCCACAATCCCCAGCCAGCATGGTCATTGATATACTGGCAAGGATCCAAAAAGTTATTTTGGCATAGCATAGCTAGTGCAACTTTTCTTCCTATCAAGTCCCCCACTTTTTTGTATTTCTCAGATACTGAGTTATGAGCAGTGCCCTGTTGGTTTGTATTACTGTAATGTACTGTGCCAAATATTTTTATGTCATAAATAATTGGTGATGATGATAGGAACTATGTATTTTTCTCTCCCTATTTGCAAAGTGGCCTTTTAAGAGATATTACCACTGCAGTTGAAAGTATTAGTTTGCAATAATTGGACAGGCAATTTTCCTGGGCAATTCAGGGGTGTTGAATAAATCAAATATTTTAGCCATTCACCCTTGCATTTTGGTATATCCTGTAGCATTGGCAATTCCTTAGATCTGAATACAGATCTGAATAAAAGAACTGTTTCAAACATGATGACTTACCAAAGAATGTAGCTAACATGCTTTAGTGCCACCTATGCATATGATCAAAGGATGGTACTTGAGCACCTGAGTCAGGCTTTGGCTAATGTTTTGAACCTTCTAATTTCAGAAGCCAGGTAATTCAGGCTTTTCCCAAAAAGCAAACATTTCTTAGGCCATCCACCTGCTTATTGGTTTAATTTGCTACTTGCCTGCCTGATTAATGTCCTGTTTACAAGTTTGGTTGCTGGCCTAGATAGGACCTACAGTGGGGCAAAAAAGTATTTAGTCAGCCACCAATTGTGCAAGTTCTCCCACTTAAAAAGATGAGAGAGGCCTGTAATTTTCATCATAGGTATACCTCAACTATGAGAGACAAAATGAGAAAAAAAATCCAGAAAATCACATTGTCTGATTTTTAAAGAATTTATTTGCAAATCATGGTGGAAAATAAGTATTTGGTCACCTACAAACAAGCAAGATGTCTGGCTCTCACAGACCTGTAACTACTTCTTTAAGAGGCTCCTCTGTCCTCCACTCATTACCTGTAGTAATGGCACCTGTTTGACCTTGTTATCAATATAAAAGACACCTATCCACAACCTCAAACAGTCACACTCCAAACTCCACTATGGCCAAGACCAAAGAGCTGTTGAAGGACATCAGCAACAAAATTGTAGACCTGCACCAGGCTGGGAAGACTGAATCTGCAATAGGCAAGCAGCTTGGTGTGAAGAAATCAACTGTGGGAGCAAGAATTAGAAAATGGAAGACATACAAGACCACTGATAATCTCCCTCGATCTGGGGCTCCACGCAAGATCTCACCCTGTGGGGTCAAAATGATCACAAGAACGGTGAGCAAAAATCCCAGAACCACACGGGGGGATCTAGTGAATGACCTGCAGAGAGCTGGGACCAAAGTAACAAAGGCTACCATCAGTAACATACTACGCCGCCAGGGACTCAAATGCTGCAGTGCCAGACGTGTCCCCCTGCTTAAGCCAGTACATGTCCAGGCCCGTCTGAGGTTTGCTAGAGAGCATTTGGATGATCCAGAAGAGGATTGGGAGAATGTCATATGGTCAGATGAAACCAAAGTAGAACGTTTTGGTCTAAACTCAACTCGTTGTGTTTGGAGGAGAGAGAATGCTGAGTTGCATCCTAAGAACATCATACCTACTGTGAAGCATGGGGGTGGAAACATCATGCTTTGGGGCTGTTTTTCTGCAAAGGGACCAGGACGACTGATCCGTGTAAAGGAAAGAATGAATGGGGCCATGTATCGTGAGATTTTGAGTGAACACCTCCTTCCATCAGCAAGGGCATTGAAGATGAAACGTGGCTGGGTCTTTCAGCATGACAATGATCCCAAACACACTGCCCGGGCAACGAAGGAGTGGCTTCGTAAGAAGCATTTCAAGGTCCTGGAGTGGCCTAGCCAGTCTCCAGATCTCAACCCCATGGAAAACCTTTGGAGGGAGTTGAAAGTCCGTGTTGCCCAGCGACAGCCCCAAAACATCACTGCTCTAGAGGAGATCTGCATGGAGGAATGGGCCAAAATACCAGCAAGAGTGTGTGAAAACCTTGTGAAGACTTACAGAAAACGTTTGACCTCTGTCATGACGAACAAAGGATATATAACAAAGTATTGAGATGAACTTTTGATATTGACCAAATACTTATTTTCCACCATGATTTGCAAATAAATTCTTTAAAAATCAGACAATGTGATTTTCTGGATTTTCCCCCCCATTTTGTCTCTCATAATTGAGGTATACCTATGATGAAAATTACAGGCCTCTCTCATCTTTTTAAGTGGGAGAACTTGCACAATTGGTGGCTGACTAAATACTTTTTTGCCCCACTGTACTTCTTTTTTAGATGAAAGATGGGGACCTTCTGGTCTCACAAACCAAATCAGACTCCTATGGCTTCCCAATCAGGCTTGAAAAAGATTTTTGACATCACATTTCCAATTCCCCATGCCTAAATCTCCTATTTTTGGTCCTGTTTCTGTGGTTATTTCTGTAGTCACTTTGTGTTATTTAGTGAACACTGCAGTTTGCAGTGGTGGTATTTTATTACTTTGTGTCTTACTATGACTTTTGGGTCATTTCTAGGATATTGTAGGCTCAAATAGGATTTCAGAGACCTTAGTTTAAGAATGTCAATGTTAAACAATGCCCTTATTGAGCAGGTCTGTTTTTCTGCATCAGCTTTACCTGTCTTGTTGAATATTCCAGAGCTTTGAAGTGATCTCTGAGGCAGTTTTGTATTTACAGTCTGATTTCATCTTTTACAATGGGATGTCCTCCTTAGCAACTATAGCGTAATATAGGTTTTTGATTTTCTTGTCACTTGTAATTTTGAGTGGACATGCACAGGACTTCATTTTTAGAATGTTTCTTGTTCTTTCTTCTGAATAAACATGTAAAGTGATTGAAACTGACTTAATGTTTGCTTGACCTTTCAGTTACTGTTTCTGAGAGCTTTTTCACGTGTTTCCCTTATTTAAACTTAGCCATTCAAACTAGAGATGCCCATCTGATGTTGATTTAATAAAATCATAGAGTTGGAAAGGACCATAGAAGTCATTTAGTCTAATCCCTCTGCTCAGGGCAGGTTCTACTGGAGCATCTCTGACAGATGACCGTCCAGCCTCTGTTTGAAGACTTCTAGTGAATGAAAATTCACCACTGGCTGACAGTTTATATAGTCAAGAAGTTCCTCCTGATCTCTAGACTTTTTCCTTTCTTGTAGTTTTAAAAAAGTATTCTAGCCCTGCATTCCAGGATACTAGAAAGTAAGTCTGCTCCCTCTTCTGTGTGACAGTCCTTCAGATATTTAAAGACAGCCATCATATCTCCTCTTAGTTGTATTTTTTATAGGCTAAATATACCAGATCATTCAACCATTCCTCATAGGACTTGGCTTCCAGATACTTCACCATGTTGGTAGCCATCCTCTGCACTTGTCTGGAGGTTGAGTCATGGCACCTGGACTTCTTTTATTTTTGGTAGAGACGTTTTGCTACTTGTCCAAGCAGCTTCTTCAGTCTAAAAAAGTTGGTTAGGGTTTTTTTTTTAAATTATTTCACTTTTTTTCTATAGATATACTTTTATCCAAACATAACCAAAGTGTATATTGATTGATTTTTTCTAATGTTAAGAAGTCACTTAACAGAACCTGTGATGCTTCCCCCTTACCACCACCACCCCATAACAAGTGCGTCCAGAAGCAGCTATGAATTACTGGTTGTCTGAAGCTGCTATTTCCTTTAATTACAAAAGAGAGAAGCAAAAGTCTAGTTTTGCTTAAACATTCTTCCTCAGTGATATCTCTGACTAATTCGCTGTGATGGATCATTTTTTTCTGGATGAACAGATTCCATCCATACCAGCTCTTCCGGTGTTTTGAATTTTTAAGAAATCGTAAAAATAAAATGATGTAGCAAGAATTTTCTTTGCAGAAGGCAGTTCCATTCTTTCTCAGAACACCGTGTTCTCTTACAAAATCATTAATGTTAGTTTTCACAATGTGTCTGATTAGGCTGGGAGTTGTTTTTTAAAAATTCTGTGGCTTTAAGCCACTTAAACCATATTAAATTATTTTTACATACTTTTCCTTCACCTACAATTTAAAAATTACACTGCTGAATTTAGTGCATTCATTTCTCAGACAGCAAAATCAGTAAACAAACTCCATTTCCTTTTTGCTGATAGAGCTGGCAATCCTTAAATTCCTTTGTCATCCATATAAAACAATTCCTGCCAGGTTTTCTGAATCATATGATTACACTAAATAATACATTCCAAGAGATACATGATGTGCTAAAGCTCATACTGTGTTGCCATATGCTTGAGTTTGAGCATATAAGTTTGAAGCTAGTGTGCTAAAATTTGAAGCTAGTGAGCTTAAAAAGAGAACAGTCCATTCCGCTTGAGATGAATAATGCAGGTTGGCAAAGTCCTTAAATTATCTAAAGGGCATGGTGGTTGTTTTGGTAAACATCACTACTTAACAGAAGAGGAATAAGTGTCATGAAGGTGATATAACATGACACTATTGAGCTTCACTTACATTACTTTTTTTTAATGGTCAAGCTCTAAATCAACTTTAGAAAAACAAACAAAACAAAGACAGTGGGCAGCCAAAGATTTAAATGGTTTTATGCAGTGATAATTCCTCATATATACTGTCTAGGACATGAAGAAAGACATAGAACTGAGAGGTACCAAATGTGAACTTTTAGTCACAATTGGGAATATTAAGAATTGAGCAAAGAGGTCCTATTAAAGAGAACCAAGAGGAGAAGCTACTGAAGTTAACTTAAGAAGTATAGCTGTAAAAAGGGATTGTAGCATCAGTGAAACTGTAACATCTATAAAATAACCCATAAGTAGTACCACTATATTGCATCTTGAACCATGTGGTTTTCTGATCTCTAAGACTTCTATATAGTTTATTTCTTCTCTTGCTACCTTCCTTTATTTTGGTACAAATCATTTTAAAAGACATCTAAGGAAAATTACTATTAGAAATAAAATTTAGATCATAGACCTGATTAGATGCACAATTACTAGGCATATTTCAGATATAGGTAGTCCTCTTGGGAGTATGACCACAATTGGGACTGGAACTTCTGTCACTAAGCAATGTGGTCGTTAAGTGAGTCACGCCCAATTTTACAACCCTTTTTGCCATGGTCGTTAAGTGAATCACTGCAGTTGTTAAGCAAATCACGTGGTCATTAAGCAGATTTGGCTTCCCCCATTGACTTTGCTTGTCAGAAGCCCCCTGGGAAGGTCGCAAATGATGATCACATGACCCTGGAATGCTGCAACTCTTGAAAATACATGCCAGTTGCCAAGCACCTGAATTTTGATCACGTGACAATGGGGATACTGCGACGGTTGTAAGTGCGAGGACCAGTCATAAGTCCCTTTTTTTCATCATTGTTGTAACTACAAATGGTCGTAAGTTGAGGACTACTGTATACTAAGCTTATTGGTCCATTCATGATGGCTTTTACATTTGATGATGATCATATTTGGCAATCAATACCCTATACAAATGTATAATTATCATAATGCAGAATTTATATGAAACATACATGTACCCTGATTAAAATTTAGATATTGTTTTTCGAATAAAGTTTGGCCTATTTTAATACACTGTTAGTGATTATTCAACAATATGTCATAAATGGTCTTCTTATCATTGGTAGATCCTGGAAAAACTCTCCCAGAAACGCTTGACTACTGCAAGACCTGGTTACAGACAGTAGCAGGGGAAATAGATGCTAAAAGTGGTATCCCACCTCCTCTCATAACACTGAAGATTAAAGACTTCCTTAATGGCCCAGGTAAGAATTGCCAATTGACATCTTAAATTTAATCTATTAATTATCACGTTTCTTGGAGCAAAAGGCACAGCTCATAAGTGTGGAGATTCTTTTCTCCCTTATCATCATCATCATCATCATCATCATCATCATCATCATCAAAAGTTTTATGCCACCCAACTCCCAGCAACTCTTAACAGTTAGTATTCAGTGGATGAAGAAGTCTTCTATTTATTTTACAGGTAGTCCTCGCTTAACAACAGTAACTGGGACCGGAATTTCCGTTGCTAAGCGATGGGTTGTAAAGTGTGATGTCATGTGACTGTTACTACGAGTCCCCATTGCCATCATTAAGTGAAAATCACAGGTCATTAAGCAAGAACCTCATGTGATTGTGACTTGCAGCTTCCTGCCAACTTCCCACAAACAATGTCAATGTTATATTTTATAACATTTCTTCTTTCAGTAATGATACCTTGTTTTCTCTGTGCAGAGAATAGAGAAATTTCATCACATCAACTACTCAACTTCTTGATACTCTGGCAAAAGCCACAATATCATACGAAAATCTCTGTAGGTGGGAAAGACCATATTATTTTTCTTAAATGGGTCATAATTACTGTAGAACACTTCTGACTGCTCAAATCCAAGACTTTAAAAATGGATGAGCATTAGCCATAATAGAGGCCATGTACTCTACAGTCAACAACAAATGAACTAAGCAAATAGAAGTTTTGCACTGACTGCTTGAAGTTGTATCCCACCAAGCTAAGTGCTGCCCACACATATAGTGTGGCCTCTCAGGTATTCAGCAGTATTTGCATGGAGAGGAAAGGGGCAAATGATGAAAACAACATTGTACCCACGCAATGCATGACTGCTCCTTGGAGCAGAGCTTACAGCACAATGGTGCTTTCATCATTTTGATGCAGTGGTAGATCCTGTAGATGCCTCTGAACATGCTTGTAGGCTAATGCAGTTGTTTCATTGATGGACCCCCCCCCCCCATATATATATATATATAGCAATTGTGTATCATTTGATTTTCTGGACAAAATTCTTCAATTCTAGCCTAGATATCCTGGCTCTAAAGCCGAACTCCTGGATTATTTGAACATGTAACCCTTGATCTATGTCTAGCATGCTGTTTGTTGAGTAATCCCATTTCTGTGGGAGGAAGGCATTGCTGTTTGAGACTGGCATAGTTTTATCAGTTACTATTTTTAATGAATGAGAATTTATTCCCCAATATATTTCAGGGTTAGGCCAGGTGTGAGAGAGTGACTTGTATGAGAAAATGAAGAAAACTTCAGTCATCAGTCAAATTGTAGTACTGTGGAGTCCTTGGGGTTCTCTGAGCTTGGTTCTTTTCTTGCAAATGTTTCATTACCAGCTAGGTAACATCTTCAGTGCACTGAACCAAGCTCAGAGAACCCCAAGGACTCCACAGTTCAACCCTGAGCTACACATATTCACCTCTAAATTGTAGTACTTCTTCAAGCCCCCAAGAGTTATTTTTTAAAATATGAACCAATTAGTTAACTTATCAATTTCTGTATTTTCTGTGTAATACTAGTGAATCATTTTCAGCTGGATAAAGATTTGTATTAATTTCAAACGGTCATTTAATTTTTGCTAACCATCACTAACACTGTTTTGTTGTTCTATTATTCCTTTTTAAGTACATAACTAGAATATGGGAGTGTTGGATTTTTTTTAACATACTTTATCACAGTCTTTGACATAATATATTACAAAAACTGTCAGTGATTTATAAAATTTAACATCTAATCACAAGTCCAAGAAAAATTCAAGCTGTTCTGTGCCAGAGCATTCATTCATGTTATTTTCTTGGAAAGTTCTTCATATATTAAATTATGAAGCTTCTTGAAAGTTTACTACTTAAAGTGATTTGCTGTAGACCTTTAGCCAGTCAAATTGAGAAATATATAAAGAATATGAAATAAAAGGTTGCTGAATGACTTTTTCATGTCTAGGGTTTCCCCCTCTCACTTCTGTTGTTTGTATTTTGTGATGAATAACATACATCCAGCCATCCATAAAAAAGCACTTTGTAGGGATTCTGTCCTCTTTACTCCAAAGGCAACAATTGTACCCATTAGCAAGGTCACTGGTTTGGAGAAAACTGGAAAATAGCAGCTACCAGAAGTCCCAATACAATCATATCTCCAGCAGGTGATAGATTAGTTGGAACAAATTGGAACCATTGCGCTTCAACAATCCTGGTTTCTTTCAAGCTGTTTTAAAATGTCGTCATTTTAATATACAATCTCAGCCCTGCAAAACAGTCCACAGCAGGTTAATTTGAATCATATGATGTGTCATTGCCCTCAGTTGACATGAGCTCCATTCCATGTGTGAAGCCATAATAAATCCATTCCCAACTGAGACAAATTCCCTGTGAGAAGGTGAACTAATCCAGGCCTCACACTGGCATGCTAGCCCTCTGTAATTGAAAGCAGGACCACCTGTTCCTAGCACAGTCAGCCTATGGAGAGAAAAGTAGCATTAGATCAGATAGTTACTCTTTTAAAAAATCATATTTCTCAGAGAGTTCAATTGTGGGCTGCCTAATATGACATCATATATAAACGTAGGAATGTGCTCATTTGATCCCAGTTTAACAGTTTCGTTAACCATGGTGTTGCTTAACTTTGAAATGAGTTTTTTTAATGTATAATTTAATGAGAGATGATATATGAGAAGGGGAACTGACCGGAGTGCATACTTTTCTAATTAACTTAAGGTCATTTGCAAAAGCATTTCAGTACTTGGGTAAGGTTATTTTTTCATTACTTTTTTACAAATACCCTTTTGAGATAGTATAGTGATAAAGCTGCATTTTTTTGTTAGAGGAAGTGAAATATGCCAAAGAGCAAATACTCACACAGGTATGATTTTGATGGTTGCAAAACACAGTTCTAGGAAAAGCTTCAAGTGGGAATATTATTTTTTTCATCAGTCTAGGATATTTATAGCACTTCATAATATTGCTTTTGCTTTTCACTGGTATCCTTCTCCTGTCCAGCTCTATCACTCTGTGATTTTTTTTACTTAGTGTAGAAAAAATGTTGCTGAACTATTGATTTTAAATGATGGCCCTTGTATTCCCTCTCTTTATTACAGTTATTCTGAATTATATCAATACATCTTTGCCTTTGCAAAGATATTCTTGTTATTATCTACAGGGGTTTCTAGATGGATAGCTCCTGGTACTACCAATCAAAAGGTATTGTACAACCATTCTATTTTTCCTTCCTTCCTGAATTTTTAAAGGAAAAAAATGGAATAAGTACCAAGAAAACACAGGAGTGTTACAAATGGAAGACTGTAAGAGAATTTTATGCGGCTTTCCTATCAGATGCTCCTAGTTGGATCCACATAACATGCTGTTTCAGATACACATATTGCACGTATACATCAACTACTCTAGCCAGTTTTGCAAGACAGATGCCCAAATAAGCTACAAGCCACAGAAAGGCTGAAGTGTCTATGTATTCAGAGCATTGTTTGAAAGTTCTGCACCTACAGGGTTCAGTGGTAAAGCAAGTCACCACCAGTTTATCAATGAATTCTCACCCAATTCATAGACAATTGCTTAAACCTTATACCTTCTATTAGCATTCATGTTTTCACACATCTTCTAGGAATTCCATGTCTCATTAACAGGCTATCTCACCATATTCAGGGGGCATGAGCCAGCGGGAAAATCCTAAAATCAGAATATGGAGGCTATTTAAAATAAGGCATTGTGTAATGAAAACTTGTGCCACTGGTTTATATGGTTGACTTCACAACATTAATTAGTGACTAGTTGTCTTTTTGAGTTCCATGATTCAGGGAAGACTCAAGAAGGGCTCTTTTGTGGTGATTCTTCTTGTCAAATTAATTTTTTCAGGTAGAAGCCCTAGCACTTTTTGTGGGTTCCATTACAAATTGTACAGAATGCTCATTTTACTTCATCATGGTTGCTGTATAGTTTAACAGTTCTTTGGGTCTAGTGGTATATTGGTGATCATAACTACCTTCCAGATAGGTGGTATGGATTCAATTTATGACCAAGATATCAGTTTTATTCTGGTTTAAAATTATACCTCAGCAGGTAAAGCTGAGCAGGTTGAAAAGGCTACAGATATAGAATTTAAGCATTTAAATATCTTGTTAATATATAATCCTCAATAAGAAACATATATGGAGGTAAAAAAATAGAACAAAGAAATAGATAAAAGTCAAATGCAAGGAAGGTGAAAAAATAAACACTATTATTATTTAATAAAATACTATTGAAAATAGTAATAGGATATAAACAGGGATCACACACCAAAAATAGACATGAAATAATTTCATATTATATTCAATTATTATATTCCATAATTCTGGTCAGCCCATCAATTTAAAAAGGTAAATCAATTCTGTTTTTTTTTTTCTGTTCATGGCTAAGGGAAATGGGAAGACAGGAAGCCCGCTTGAAGTAAAAGAACCAATAACCCATGTTTTCTCTTTCTAGTTTAATATTTATCAGAGGTGCTGCATATGTGATAAATAGGATTTTTTCACTGCCCTTTCTTAGACCAATTTTATTAGGATAAAACATCACCTTCTGTAAGTTTTTTATTTGTTTCCAATTGTCTTCCAGTCCTCTTTGCATTATCTAATATATAAATGCCATTGTTGCATGTCTGGGTATAGTTTTCCCATCTGTTGTATCACCAAAGAAGGTCTCCTCTTTTACCTTATCAGAACAAGACCTTTTTTATGTTACCCAACTGGGCCAATGTATTTTACACTGACATCCTTCTTCATCAAAGTTTTTAACAGCCAGGCTGTCACTCATTCAGTAACTTTTTCTGATCCAAAGTCATTAACTACATGATGAGAACAAATGAAAGAAGCCTTGCCTTGTTCATATCCTTTCCTTCACTCAACCATTTCTGCCATAGCACTCAGGAGAAATTGGGAAGTTTTTACTTTTGGTTTAGGTTTACTGCAATTAGTTACGTGGAATTAATTATCATACTGAACTACAGTTTGTTGTGATGTCAGAATATATATCCATTGTGATTCACAGACACCTTTCTGCATATGCCAATATGATGCATCTCGACTCAAAAAGTAGACTAGGGACAGAAAAAGAATTGCTTAATGAAGGTATGAATTTACCATGTTTAATGTCTTTGCAAGTACAGTGTTACCTCTACTTACGAACTTAATTCGTTCCGTGACTCTGATCGCAAGTTGAGTTGGTCGCAAGTCGAAGTAAATTTTCCCATAAGGTTCAATGTAATTACCGTTAATCCGTTCCGGCGTCCGCAGACCACGCAGCAGGGGCGGAAAAATGGCCGCTGACCACGCGGCAGGGCGGAAAAAATGGCTGCGGACCACGTGTCACGGGCAGAAAAACGGCCGTGGACCACGTGGAACGGGCGGAAAAATGGCCGCGGACCACGTGGAACGGGCGGAAAATGGCCGCGGACCACGTGGAACGGGCGGAAAATGGCCGCGGACCACGTGGAACGGGCAGAAAAATGGCCGCGGACCACGTGGAACAGGCGGAAAATGGCTCGTAAGTCGAGGCGAATTCGTAAGTAGAGGTACATTTTTGGGGCCAGAGCTGATCGTATCTCGAAAATTTCGTAAGTAGGGGCATTCATAAGTAGAGGTACCACTGTAATAGGAACATAATAAAAAGCAATCTCAGGAAGGACCCTGAGAAAGATGACCCTCATGCAAGGTGCTTTTAATTATTCATCACTTGCTGTTAAAAAATAGTTCAGGAACAATTTCTCTGCTTTTGGCTGGTAACTGAGAGAAAACAGGTTGGTTGGGCTGGCTGACCTGTTTTTTGCTGGCAAGCAAGGAACAAAATGTGCCTTTGCAGAAGCTGTGTGTGTGTAGTGATATCACTATGCAGATCCTGCCCTGCAGCATTTGTCACAACACAGGAACGTAAAAGAGGAGTTTGCACAATGATATCATTGCAGGGCTCAGCTGTATGGTCATAAATAAGCCTATATCTTCATTTCCCTTCATGTATTCATCAACTCCACAGGACCAGAACACTTTCATTCAGATCTATTATCTCCTTCCCTTTTCTGTTAGTTTGGTGGACCAATGACATCTGTATCTATTTTCCCCATTTTTACGAATTACCCTTCTTACATTCCAAATCATATCTATTTCATATGCCATGATCTTTGCCAGATAGCCCATAGATATGGATCCCAGCTGCCCATCATGATTTTGGTCAGCTTTTACATATCCCTATTTAGTAAAACAGGGAAGGGAAGAGTCTAGGTTACCAGGTTTCTGCCACATGCAGCATTCCTTATTAATGGTAAGGACAGTATTGGGTAAACATTTTTAAAATGTTTTAAAGCCAGTTTACTTCAAGAGTGTGTGTGCATCTCACCAGCTAGGAAGTACATGCAATGTACTGACATACTCAGGATGAAATCAATTTCTTAGAAAGCCCAAAGCAAACTGGTGCTCTGGAAATAAGCTGTGTCTGCTTGCCAACTTCCAGAACACCTTCACGTTCTTCCCCTTATAAAAGCACTCCCGGAAGGAGGGAGAGACTTAGCAAGATCTTCAGCCTTCATATTTGGATCAAGAAGAAAGGAAGAAATTAACAATGCTTTTCCTATTACAGAAATGTAAAAATGTCATTAAGGAACATGCCTATCACACAGCATCAGTTGAAGAAGTAGAATTTCTCCCTAAAAATCATCTTTGGGAGTAAGTTCTGTTGCCATCAATTACACTTCTAAGTATACGTACCCCAGTTGATAACAAAAATGTGAGATTTTAAAGTTAATAGTTAAATTAGAACAATACAATCCAGCAAGGAAATTGAACACATGAAGATTTTACCAGGCTTTCAGACATTTCTCGATAACGTTTAGAAACCATTTGGTGGGTTGATGAGGAGACCCACCAGATAGGGAATTCTTGGAATATTTTTGATGCAGGCTAAATATCAGCTTACCAGAAGGAGGAAGTGTATGGTAATATTAACAAATATATAACAGACTAATAGACACAAGGCTTTGGGATTATCCATGAACCATATGTTTTGCTAATTAAAGAAAATAACAACTAATCTTGCTTTCCCAAATATATTCAGAGTTCTGTAAGTTATCTGATCCCTTTTGTGGTGAGGGATTTCCATTAGCTAAAAAGGAGGAAAGAAAGAAATGGTTTCAAACACAATTCTTAAGAGTGAGATGTTTTGCTGGGAAAAATGGAAAATGGCTGTGCATCACATCAGTAAAGAGACAGCTGGGGACAATTTACAAAGAGCCTGGGAAAAGATGCAGCAGCTTTAATGAGAGCTGCTTCTTACCCACTCCTATATATTGCAGTGAACTCTTTCAAAGGACTTGCACAGCCCTAATGGTGAAGTAATACAATCAAGAAAACAAATCAGGGAGAGAATGAAAATACAATTTTGTAACTTGTGCTATCAGGGGAGGGGGAACATTAACATATCGAAGTTGATGTTTATATGATGAATTTGTGCATTTGCCTCTAATCAAACTGTCAGACAAGGACTGCAGCAGGAGTAAGACCCTCTGAACACAGTGGTACTTTTGGAACAAAGAAAGGGCTGAATTTTTTATGGAGGTAAATTAGTACATTCCCAAATGTCTAACCATGAAGAGAATATTATGTTTGTTTGTTTACTGTATTTATATCCTGCCACAATCCACACTATCGGTGGCTTACATGATATTTAATATAAAAAAATTAAAACATCCACAGTATGACTAAAAAAACAAAACTAATAAAATAACAGCCATAAAGCCCCAGTCCAAAAGACTAAAATAAAATGAAATAAAATAAAATAAAATAAAATGGAATAAAAGATTTCATTCATTCATTCATTCATGATTAAATGTGTATGCCGCCCATCTCCCCCCAACGGGTGACTCTGGACAGCTCACAGTTAAAATCAGAAACCCCATCAACAATTTAAAATACCCCATAGATAGTTAAAATAAATTAATCCATTAAAAAATCAAGTATAGAAAACAAATCCTGTACATAAATACTAAAAACATTCAAGATGACCAGGGAGGGGGGCAAGGTCAATCACCCCACAAGCCACCTCCACTGGTGTGAGCCCCCATCTGGCCCCCGGATGTTGCAGTGCATGAACTCAAATGCTCTCCAAAATAGTTCTGTTTTAACATCTTCCTGAAAACCAAGGAGGGATCTAGCCTGATCCTGGGAGTCTATTCCAGAGCCCTGGCAGCACCATGGAGAAGCAATGACTTCTGGCTTTGACTCCCTTTATCTCTCACAAAGACCCTCTTGATGAGAGTGAAAGAGGAGAGTGCAAAAGCTGGCTTGAAACTCAACATTAAAAAAACTAAGATCATGGCATCTGGACCCATCAATTCCTGGCAAATAGAAGGGGTAGAAATGAAAGCAGTAACAGACTTCATTTATTTGGGCTCCAAGATCACCGCAGACGGAGACTGCAGCCATGAAATTAAAAGATGCTTGCTCCTTGGGAGGAAAGCTATGGCAAACCTAGATAGCATATTAAAAAGCAGAGACGTCACCTTGCCGACAAAGATCCGCATAGTCAAAGCTATGGTTTTTCCAGTAGTAATGTATGGCTGTGAGAGCTGGACCATAAAGAAGACTGAGCGCCAAAGAATTGATGCCTTTGAACTGTGGTGCTGGAGAAGACTCTTAAGAGTCCCCTGGACCGCTAGGAGGTCAAACCAGTCAATCTTAAAGGAAATCAACTCTGATTGCTCATTGGAAGGATTGATAATGAAGCTCAAGCTCAGATACTTTGGTCACCTAATGCAAAGAGAGGACTCTTTGGAAAAGACCCTGATGCTGGGAAAGATTGAAGGCAAAAGGAGAAGAGGACGGCAGAGGATGAGATGGTTAGATAGCATCACTGAAGCAATGAGCATGAAACTGAGCAAACTCAGGGAGGCAATGAAGGACAGGAAGGCCTGACTTGATATGGTTCCATGGGGTCACGAAGAGTCGGACACGACTTAACAACTGAACAACAACGAGTTTCTTCCTAGTCTGATGCATTGTTGGAGTCTTTTGAGTTAGTTTTTGGGTTGCAGTGGTTTCATTAGCCTACTAGATAATATCACCAGTACAGAAGATTTGGAAAAGTGAGGTTCAGTGATTGAATGGGGTTATATATTTGTCTAGTTTTGCTGCTTTGCACATGCTTGGAAATGGTAAACTGTAGACAGATGTTTTGTAAGTGATTGATGCCTTATTTGATTAATTGTCTGATAAGGTGATTGTTCTGTCTTACCTGTCCGTTGATTCCTTCCTGGGTGATCAGTGATGTTGCTACGTGCTGTGATGGCTTGTTGGGAGGGTGTTCTTTTTGCGTATGTGCTTGTTCAATTGTGGTTGGGTTTTGGTTATTTGGTTGATAATGAGATGGCTCTAGTTCATCTAGGGGTTGGTTGATTGCTGTGTGATGGGGGAATGTTGGGTGTTTTGCTGATGCCTGCATTGAATTTGTAATGTTGAATTTTTAGTTATATCTTTTGATATCTTCATAAATAGGATTTAAGTCAATATGTCTGTTGATCCCTGTTTGGTCAGAGTGTAATGCTTTTAAGTACTCTCTTGCATTTTTCAATTTGGCTTTTTCTAAAGATTTTCACTGTTTTCCAGTTGAAGTTATGCCCAAGGTTATCTGTGTGGAAGGAGATTAGAAAGTTGTGTTGTTTCTTCTGACAGCTAGTTCATGGATATGTTCTGCTAGTCTTCTGCCTGTTTGTCCTACATAGTGATGTCCATAGTATTTTTCATAGTTCATAGCATTTTAGTTTTAAATTACTCTTGTACTGTCTTCCTTTGGTACTGGGTCTTTGGGTTTCCTTAGTATATTTTGTAGGTATTTTGTTGGTTTGTGTGCCACATTTATTTCAAATGGGTGGCACAGCCTGTTAGTGCATTCTGAGATGCCTTTGATGTAATAATGGATTATTCTTTTTGAGGGCTTAAGTGTTAGTGATATTGGTTGGGTTGATGTGCACTTTTTGATGAAATTATGCAAATATTGCTTACATTGAAAGATCTCTTGTAGGTAATTTATTTCTGCTTTCTATAATTACATGTGTTGCAATGTGTCCAGGGTCCTCATGAAGCTGAATATGGGTGAATAGGGTCTTCATGCAGCTCTTTTTGTGTGTTGTTGGGTTGTGCTTTTTAATAAATATGCATTGTCGTATTTGCACATAAAGTATTTACTTTTAAATGTCTAATTACACTGCTCTGAAGTACAGACCTCAATTATTAACTGCCTAACAATCTGTAAATTAACATTCATTTCACCATCAATTGAATAGTTGTTTGAGATTAGATTATTTTCACAAGGAAAAAGCTGTAATACTGTAAAAAGATTTACAATAAAAGATTTTCTCTTTCTCTCTCTCTCTCTCTTTCCCACAGCCAACATAAATGTGGATATATCAAAGCCTCTGAAAGCCAGTATCAGTTTTGTCAAGCTAGATCAAATAAAACAATTTCTGAAAAAGCTAAGGCAGAAGAGTGATTATGAGGCCCAGGAGGGAAATGTTTCAGCAACTGATAGTGTTCCAAAGAAGGATGACATGTATATATCCCAGTCTTGCAAAAGTAAGATTTCCAACTCTGAAGATCATAGTTATGGAGGGGAAAAAGCTTCAGCACAAGAAAACTTATGGATGAGCATTTCCTGTTGTCAGCAATTTTCTATCCATACAACTCAGATTATGGTTTCTGTGGAAACTTGCCCAAATCCCTGTAAACCTTGTCTGTTAGTATCTTTATCGAACCTCAGTGGAAATTTGAATGTCAAAGTCAACTGTAAGACTAAAGGTAAGAATGTTGAAGTTATTTTTGTTTATGATAATGGAATCATTATGACAATAGTAATATATAATTAACTTTAATTATAATATAGGGTCACTAATAAACCTAGAGGGTGGATACATAGTTTTCATTTGGAACCATTTCATTTGGGCTTTCACTCAACATATGGAAATAACCAGAATGAGACTTTCTTAACCTTGGTGCCCTCCAGATGTATGAGAATAGAAGTCCATACATCTGGAGGGCACCAAGGCTGGGAAATGCCTCCAATTTCTTAGCAATGATCATATTGGTGGAGGAATTCTGGAAATTGAAGGCTATATATCTAGAGAGCCTCCTAATTGGGAAAAATTGACCTAAACTGAGAACGAGAAAGGGACAGGGCCCCATTATTTCTTTCATACATACATATTGTTCTTGATGTGTTTTGAGATGTATCTATTCATCAAAGAAAATATTGACTGGTTTTTGAAAGGTCATATGAATCTACTCTAGGCTGCCATACTTCTCAAGCAAGTAGAATATGCTGGACCCACTTTTTCCTTAGGTAAGTCTGTAATGAGGCAATCTGCAAATGTTTTTGAAGTTTCAGAAACAAGTAAAAATTATCTTGATAAAGAAACATATTCCAAAATATATGAGGAATAATACTTTTGTCTTGGTTTTGGCTATCGCTGCTATTATATTTTATTGTTCACTTGGACATCTCATCAGTTTTTGGTACTATTTAACATGATACTCTTCTGGACTACCTGGTGGGTTGGGGTTTTGGAGGCACTATATAACAGAGTTATATCCTTCTGTTTGTTGGGTGCAGAAGTTAGTATTGAAAAACTGTTGTTTGGCATCACAGCCATTAGTTATGGTGCCCCACAGAATTTAATTTGCCTGCATAATAATGAATACATACAGAAATTAATGTGGATGGGTACAGAGCTATGGAGTGAGGAATTGTCAATATGCAGATGACACTGAGATCTATGGCACTTTGTTTTCTAAAGCTAAGGAATCAGTCAAATATTTTGAATATTGCTTCAGCTTAAAATGGGCTATCCAAAAAATTAGCACAATTTAGAGAGTAGGATTCAATCACGTTCTAGAAGCGTTTGCTCTCCATCTTGATAGATCAAGAGTGCTCTTTGATCTTATACTAATCTTTGATCTTATCTTCGAGGACCGATAGTAAGAAGTAGATGGTCCAACTATTCTTTGTGCACAAGGTGTGACTGTGTCTGAGTTTGCTTGTTGTATTAATTACACAAGCTTGGTTTCATTATATCTATACTGTTGCAATGCCCCAACATAGTACTACCTCTAAAAATGGCGCAATAAGCTACAAACCAATCTGTTCTGTCACACAATCATATTATTTTTGGGGTTAAAAGTTCTGCTCTGGACTGATTGCCAGTTGTTTTTTGTAACCAACTCAATGGTTTGGCTTAATGTGAAAACTTGAAATGATTTGGGTCCAGGTATTATAATGAATCATTGGCTCATTACCCATCTTCCCAATTAAGATTTGTAGAAAATACCCTTATGCCCTTAGCTGCATTAGTCAGGCATAGAAGAAAGACATTCTCCTGCATCACACTCAAGATTGTGAAATGGTTTCCTTTCCAAGCTTAAGTTGGCTCCTATTTTCTTGACATTTAAGATATATCTCATTATTTTGGATTTTAAATTGCTAGTAATTGTTTTAATGTGGTTTTAATGTTTAGTACGTCATTTCTGATTATTTACTGTTTAAGTTGTTGTTTATCAAATTGGTAATATTTGTGGAAAGAGAGTATGTAAGTAAAATAAATAAATGGAAAAAGAAAAAGAAGAAATGGGCAGTAGAGTAAAAGAAATCCATATCTCAGTATATGTGAGATTGAGACTTTAAATTGAAAGCTTCCACTTTCATTGGTGGGGAAAAAAAAAAACCCTACGCTTTCCCTTGATGTGTCCAAACTTGGAAAATATTGCACTTGTGTCACTTTAAACAAACTAACCAGTTCAAACCATGTAAAAGTGCTTGCAGATGCAGATTTGTTTGAATGAGTAAACACGTTTTCCAAGATTATGAATGATTGGAAACTGGTTTATTCAGATCCCAAAGTAAGTTCCTCATTACTTCCCCTCACAAGAAGAAGGAGGGAGAAAAGCTGGAGGAAGTGGGGGAAACATATTCCTGTGGTTCATTCCCATAATATTAACCATGGTTTAGCATTATGTTTTGATTTATGTCTATGTTGTGTTTCATTCAATAGATAATAGACAAGAGACAATAAGTTCATAAATTATTTGGGATCAGGTTATTTGAAGAACCCACTGCAGCCTTTCTGCATCAACATTTGAGGCAGGTTTTTTGTTCTAGCATGAAGAATCTTGAAATGGCTATATACCAGGGATTGGCCCTATTCTGTAGTAACCCCACAGTTTTGGAGCTCCTCACCCCAAGAAGTTTACATTGCTTGATCTTTGCTGTATTTAAAAAAAATATTGAAAATGTATTTTTTTCTACATATAACTAGCTTTAGTGTGCTATTATATAAGTAACATTTTATTCTGCAATTATTTTAATTTGTTTTTATGATTTATGTATTAAATGTGATTTAAATAGTTTCCTTATATATAGTTTCCTTACTTATATTTAAGCTGTATTTTTATTTCTGAGTTTGCCCTGAAAACGAGGCTACATAGCAAATTAAACTGAATTAAGCTACTCAGAGTTCACACCTGATTATGCTCACTATAGGAAGAACAGAAAGAGAAAGTAAAACATGTATATATTTTTATCCCTACTTTTAAAAAGCAAACAAAAAGGTAAACTGAAATATATAAAGAATAAATTGTCTTTATTAGCGAATAATTTGAATGGTATATTTTTCTGACTAGCTATCAGCTACATCTTCCTGAGTTGTTGTAAATAGTTTAAGAGATCAAGGTAGCAATTTATGACTGAGAAATATAACTTCTAGGCCAAGCTAGATCATTTATTACTTTTTCATCAGGAAAATTCCTACTTGGAACAATAAATCTTAGTACATTTTTTGTTCTAAAACTGAAAAAAAAGTTAAGGTATATAGAACATGAACAATGTTTGAAATCCTAAAGACTGACATAATACTATCCATAAATATATATCTTTATTCATATACATCTGTGTAGTTAAGAACAGAAATGGCATTTTTAAAATTTCAATTGTAGTTTGGAGAGACCAGCAGCAGAAAACAGATTATTTCTTAATATGTTTCCATAGTTATACAGTCATTTTGTTCCATTTTTTAAAAAAAATCCCCTTTCTTTAGCTCAATTATTTGTACAGTATCTGTTATCCAGTAGGTTTGAATATTTAGAAGTAGTTCTCAAATCTCAGAACTGAATATCACAGAATCATAAAGGTGGAAGGAGCCATTTAGGGTTGCTAAATCAACCTGTTGCTCATTGCAGAAATCCTAATTAAAGCAACCATGTCTACCTTCTGCTTGAATGCTTTCACTAGTTGCCACTTCCCTAGTTCCAAAGTTCAATGTCTCTTACCAGGATATCTTTCCTAACATTTATTTATACCCTTTACACAATTTTTATGCTTCCTCAGTCATTAGAATTTGAGGGGCTATTATTTGTAAAACAATAATAACAAGAAGCAATCTTAAAAAACAATTCCTCGTCTTCCTTCTAGTTGGTAAGGCAGGACAACAGCATCACCCAAAAGTTAAAATTCAAAAGCCGTATGAAAGCATTATTTTCACTTCCCTACTAAATAGAGGGAAGAGGGGGCCATCTTTACAAGGCAAGCAAGGTATTTTATATGGCTATAAACAGGTAGAGAGAAGGCAAGTTTCACAGTCCCTGCTCCCTTTCCTTTATGGAGGGGTGGGATTCATAGCCTTCACAAATCAAGTGGGTATCATGGATAGATTCTATCTGGAATATGTGGTCCTGAAGATAGGCAAGACCCAACCATTCAACTGGAATCTTCCATCCTATAATTAAGTCCATTATTCTGTGTTCTGCAATTTGAGAAAATACAGGACAGTTCATGGCTATCTTCTGTGTAAATCTTAGGATGTTGAAATTATATAGGACCTACCATATATAATTGTGGATAAGCCCATCTGTGGATAAGCCAACCCTCAAAATGTCAACCAAACTACCATGAAAAATGTGTCACCCATGGATAAGCTGATCCTCAAATTTTTAACAGCAGCAACAGGCAGGAAACTGCAAACTGTTACATCATCATTTATAAAGTTGCACAATTTTAAGGCAGTGACGATCTTTTAAAAATCTGAGCTGTGGTCCAAATTTTGGGGGTATATTTTGGAACCTAAAATGTTTGGCTTATTCCTGAATATATACAGTACTCCTAATTTCAAATCCTAACCATACCACTTCAAATTGCAAAGGGATGTGTGTGTATTACATGAGTCAGTGTTTTTCCGTAACAGAAGTTTTTCCTCTGCTTAACAAATGATTCTGTTGGGGAGGGAAGAGATAACCTAATTATTCTCTGGTGCACTATTTTATTATTTGAATGGCATTGGATGGGGAACATTCCATCATGTGAATGTACTCTAAATGCCATCTTTACAAGTAGTCCTCAGTTTACAACCATTTGTTCAAAGTTACAGTGGGGCTCAAAAAAATGACTTACAACCGGTCCTCACACTTATAACCATTGCAGCATCCCTGCAGTCACATGATCAAAATTCAGGTGCTTGGCAACTGGCATGTATTTACAACTGTTGCAGTATCCCGGGGTCCCGTGATCACTATTTGCAGCTTTCCTGGGGGGCTTTTGACAAGCAAAGTCAATGGGGGAAGCCGGATTCGCTTAACTACCATGTGATTTGCTTAACGACTGAGCCAAAAAAGGTCATTAAATTGGGTGTGACTCACTTGACAACTGCACTGCTTAGTGACTGATGTTCCAGTCCCAATTGTGGTCGTAAATCAAGGACTACCTGTAATCCAAAGTGGTTTATCTTGCAAAGAAAGTATTATAATCTATAGTCTCAGAATTATTCTCTTATTCTCAACCCTATATGTCTGTTCTGAAGGCAGTCCACATAAACTACAGTTGATGTGAATGGAAATGGGTTACAGCTTTTACCTTACATGGTATTAAGTAGGAAAGGGTGTGCATACTTTTTTTAAAAAGAAATTCTGTGTGCAAATATTCTTGAGAATATTTTTAATTGAGTACACAATAATTTATTTCAGTGAAAAGTATGAAAGTGAAAATTGTTTGCTAAAAAGAAAAAAGTGTTTCTAACAAGAATGTAAAAGGCAAAGCAAAGCAATTTCACACTTCTGCTTCCTTAGTTTTGTTATTTGTTTTATCATTTGGAACCATGCAGACATGTACAGACCCATGGAGACAGATGGACCAAAGTTTTGTAAACGAGAGCAATAGTAAAAGGAATATTTCAGTAAATAATAAAGTATAGCTCATGTGCATTAAATTTAGGCAGTTTTTGAAAGAAAATTCTCACAAGGAATTTAATTTATTTTCAATATTTTAAAATGTTTTTAAAAATCCTGGTAGAACTGTAGTACAATTTCATTTCATTTCATTTAATAGATCGTTACTTATTCTAAAAGAGACTATTTTATTTCTGAGTCCAAACTAAGTATAGCTTAGTTGAAGATAAATTTCAGTAACTGCATTTCAAATGAAAATATAAGATCAAATTTATGTAAGAGACAGTCTCTTTTTATATTCAAAAATTTTATGGCAGTATCCTTTGAGCTGAATAAAGCTGATTTTGGCATATGAAACTAATATGTAAATACTTCACAGTGTTTCAGGTTTTTACAATCACATAACCATGGTGACCATCTGCACCAGCTGCATTTTACGAATTATTTGCTGAAGCAAATGGCATACAATGACAAAAAGTCGTCCTCTCAGATGTACTGTTAAAACAGACAAAATAGCATTGCTTGCCTTTTATACAAAATGGCCATCTGTTATACAGATGTTATAATAACCAATGACTTCAGATTCAATAATTGTAGAAAATTTTCATTAAAACCTCAACAATTTGCACTTGTTTACTTGAATCTGCATAATTCTCCCATGAGACAACACAACACACTTGGGGCTTTTTTTTAGTTCTCACTAGCAGTGGCTTTGATCCTTTTTGATGTGCTGACTTTAATAAACATAGTCAAAAGGCGCTGTTCAGAAACATCATGGAAAAAAACTACAAAGGAGCAATTATAGCAGCAGAAACTACTCTAATCCCTTACTTACGCAAGCTATTTTTAGTGAATGGCTTTTTTTCCCTTACAAATTTTATGTGACAGTATTTTATAAACAGTGTAAACGGCCTCTTTTCCAGATGAGCCTTTGTGTAAGAGATGGAAGTTGGTTGGTAATGTAAGAGAAATCCTCTTGTGCTGAGAGCCATTTTTTAAAAGCCTCGGTTGGGAATGTGTGAGAGGCATGTTTCCTCCCTCATGGAAGCAAAACAAAAGCTTATGATCGTGCCTAATGATTTTAAAGCAGGTTTAATTAACTGATAACCTTCCAATAAAATATGTTTTCCAGATATTATTAATCAGGAGTTTTTATAGTTAGTTTTCTTCTTACTTTAGGAATGATGAAAGATGCATATTTTGGGTTCTTTACTAGTACTTGCCTTTTTTCTATTGAGCCAATCTTCTGCCCTGTTTGATACATGCTTTATGAGGTCCTGTTGGTTTCTTTGTATAGAAATTCATGCAGATTATCACAGAAAGCAAGCAAGCAAGCAAACAGGGTTTCAAATGGATTGGCAAACATAAACAGATCTGTTCACATATGTGAAAACACACACAATAGTGATGCAGTGTGGTAAGGGAATATATCCCCTCATAAACTATATCTTAATGTAGGACTGAATATATCCTTATGAAAGTATGTTTACGTGCTCTTTTGCACATGAATTGAGACCAAAGTTGACTTTAAAATGCTGAAAAAATTAAACAAAAAAGTCAATTCTGCCTAGAATTATTGCTTTAACAGAAACCAAAACTATCAGAACAATACATTTGTTTCTTTGTGTGGATTAGTGGGTGAGTGACTGTTCTCAGGGATATCCAGGACCTTGAATTGCAAGTGATGTTACCTTGGTGAACCTTGGTGCCCTCATAACTTCCTAGGCTGCTTCATGCTAAACCAGCTGAAGTCTCCAAATGGCCCTCAAGGGCATCTCTGTATTAGTGTGATTCTAATAGATACAAAGTGACAGAGTCTGAGTACCTATGAACAAAGCCTCCTCTTATGGAAGTGGCCTCAACTGACACACAAGACACAATTGTGCAAAGGCTGTCCTAGTCATAGCTTTGACTTTCTGTTCAAGCAGGAACTGTGAGTCCAGGAGAACACCCAAACTGAAGGCCAGCTTTATCCAGAGCTAATGATGAAACATCTCTGGAATTAGTCAGCTACTCCATCTTGCTAGAATTTGGCTTAAGCCTCTTTTTCTGCATCCAAGCCTAATAGCCTCCAGGTGTCAGGTCAGGACCTGCACTACATCTCCTTCCCAGCCTATGGCAAAGACACACAGTTGCGTATCATCCACAGATTGATGATGCATGACCTTTCCCAGAGGCTTCATGTAGATCCTAAACAGAGAAAAGGACCAGGCCCTGTGATGTTCCACAACAGAGGACACAACTTCTCCCCTAACCAGATTGGGATCAATCACTCAGGAAGGAAGAGAATCATTGAAAAACAGTGTTCAAACTACCAGCCCTTGCACCCAGCCAAGAAGGATACTGAAGGCAGTTAAGAGATCCAGCAGGACCAGGAGAGTTGCACTCCCCCTGTTTTGGTCTTGCCAGAGTTCATCGACAAGAGCAACAACAACAGTTTCTGCTCTATACTCAGCTGACAGCACAGACAACATTGGACACTTCCTCAGGATCCACAGGCTCAAATTAATCCCAGATCATCTCAAATGAACTTTGCCAGCTAGCATCCAACTCTGAGCAAATGTGAGAAACTTTATCCTTCAGATGCTGAGTGAATTCTTTGCAATGATCCAGCAGCCCATTTTCCAGCCTGGATTTCCCCAACAGGGAATATGTAACTCTAAATAATGCTGCTGTGTGGCTATCTGCATATGCAATAAAAGCAGAAGAATAATCACACTTCACTGCTCTTACCAGCACAGTGTAATTATATTTGTTCTTCTTCATTGCATGCCAGTATTGCTTCAGGCATCTCTTCTGTAGCTTCATCTCCCACAGCTCTTTAGTAAACCAAGGAGTTCTATTGGCTCAGCAGTCAGGGACTGGGTTTTTAGGAGCAATCCTGTCAAGCACCACTGCTAACCTCTCATTCCAGTGGTCAACAAAGCACACAACAGAACTGCCTGCCTTGGGAAACTCCCCAGGCATTCTTGGAAACGTATAGGATCTGTTTGTCCTGTTCCAGGCCAAACACCCACACACACTGCAGTTAGGCTGCAGAGGCCTTATTCTTGAGTTTAAATAATACAGACAGTGGCAGGCAGGGTGTGTGCAAGTGCACATATGCTCCAGCAAAGTCCCAAACAATGGTATAAACGTGTCTGCATGATTTCCAGAGCAACAGGTGAGGGCATCATAAGGTCACAATCCAAGATCCAGGAATCCAGTTGTGGCTTGTCAGCCAGTCCAGGTTCCAAGAAGCAAAGATTTATCAGGCAGCAGGTTTAGGACACAAACCCACAGAGTACTGGCAAGCCAGAGTACTGGCAAGTTGTTCCCAATGGAGAACTGCTGGGGAGTGTTGGCTCTTAAAGGGAATCTGCACTGAGTGCAGTCAGGGGTGGAAATCATATGAGAAGCCATGTAGATCTCCTCTGTTCTGTTCTGCACTCAGCTCTGGGTGGAGGTCCTGGATCCAGCCCGTTGTCTACTGGTGCCTCCAGCTATGTCAGCTTCAGGTGCCTGGTTGCTAGGCTCCCCTTGAGGCTGGCATTCATCTGGGGCACCTTGAGCAACTTCTGCCATTTTAGACTTTTCTGAATCTGAGCCAGCCATCACACCATTAGACTCACAAAAAACCTATCTAATATATATCTTATGTTGGTAAGTCCCATGATCACCTGGGACAATCCCATGGTGTAGAGAATCAGGAAGATGACACTGTGCGAAATAGAATATTGTCTAAGAACCATTATATAAACAAAGAGGGCTGAAACATTCCTTAAGTCCCAGGAAACAAAATTGTACTTGGAAGAGGCTCAGGCAGGCTCCTCCCTGATTCCCTAGACATGATGACCATGAACTCCCAAGCAGCTTCTCCTTCAGAGAAATAACTTGAAGTTCCCTGGACCTTTGGTAAAGTCAAGCTGCTTGAGCTGTGATAAAAGTATGTAGCATGAAGCCTGGTAGAACAGTAACACAATCAACTTGTCCTTCAAACCCAACCTCCTAGGTATACTTTACATGCTGTGGCACAGTGTTATGGTCACTTGCAGAGTCTCTCAGATGACAATCATGACTCTTCCCCTACTTTGGGTTCACAGCTGATGCAACACTTGAAACCCCTGCTGGGTTTTGAGAGAGGAACTTTCCCCTCATCATTCAACAAGGTATCGTTGATTCACCAGGTCTGTCCTAGCATCCATGATTGAATCATGGATGAGGAGATATTTATCATAGGCAAATCTGTATTCCATAGCATGAGCTGATTTGGAATACTGATTCAGGGTATTCCAAAGCCCCAACAGATGATTCCTGAGATGAATGTTTTGGGGGTATTAAAGTGGGGACTGGCTTGAGTTTTCAAATCCCCCTTCTCAGAGGGCAGACCACCTCTTGCTTCCCACTCTATCTCTCACTGCCCCCACTGATGCTACTCCCTCCTCACTGTCCCTTTCCACTTTCCCACCAGATAACGTAAGGGGACAACTAACCCATCTTCCCACATCTCTCTCCCCAACCTCCTTTCCACCACACTCTTTACCCTTATTCCATAGCTGCTATGTCATTCCACTATTTCCACTGTAACTACCCATATCCCATCCATCATCTTGCACTCCTTTCAACCCCTGCCTCACTTCTTCCCCCAAACTATATTTTTACCTGATTGGGATTAGGTTGGTCAGAATTCTGCTCAGGATTATTCTCCTCAGGATTCTCACTATGAGAGAAACACTCCACCAGAAGATGGCCCATACCAACAGTTGTCTCCTCCCAGTCCTCTGTCACCCTTTCTCTCACCCAGAGGGTGATTCACATCAATTAATTATTACCCACAGTCCAGTCTCCAGTATGAGAACCGATCCACACTAGCCACCACTCCCTCTCCAGTAGCCAATTTCACTTCACCCAATTAACTACACTAGAACAAACTTCTTGTGTTTTTCAATTGCCATCTCCAACTCTGGTTGCTTGCCTGTTAACTGCTCCTGTGATGGAGGACTTCTCAGCTGCTGTTTTTTCAGTGGTCACCTCTACCCTCATGGATATGTCCAGCTACCCCGGTCACTGAAGTTTTCTTCCCTGGGATCCCAGTGCTACCTCTAGCTCTGATTCCCACCCGTTTGTCCCTTCTCTCCCTTCTTCCTCTCCTTTCATTCCAGTGCAGCAATTTCCATCATTCCAAAGAAACGTACCTAATCTTCACTTACATCTAAAGACCCCAACCAAAAAAGAAAACAGCTACATGTTTCTCCTTCCCCACCCTCCACTTAATGTGCATATTATTAGATTCCAACTTACAGTACAAAGATCATTTGGTTATACGGTATATTTCATTCTCTCTTATATATGAACATGACTTGTACCAGTACAAAAATTATCAATTTATATCACTATGAAGAATATAATCCAGCACAATCAGATATGGTTGAAAGGAATGGGAGGAGACGTTCTATGTAGCTTACTAGTAAGGGCATACATAGAGGGACATGGTGGCACAGTGGCTTAATGACACTGGAAGTTGCCGGCCAGAAATGGTCGGCATTTCAGCAGTTCGAGCCCAAGCTCCACGCGGCGGGGTGAGCTCCTGTCTTGCCCCTTCAGCTCCTGCCCGCCTAGCAGCTCGAAAGCATAAATGAGTAGATAAATAGGTACTCTCACCCCGGTGGGAGGGAAAAACACTGGCGGCGCCTTGCACAGGAAAATGGGAATCGGTTGCTGGACGCAACGCAATGAAAGAGACCCGATTTCCTGCGACTGCCAGCTGGGCTCCGCCGTAGGAAGGAGGCAATGGCAAACCGCTTCTGAAAAAACCTAGCCAGGAAAACTGCAGGGACTCGTCCAGGCAGTCTCCATAGAATCGGTCACAATTGAAAGCAGATAAAAAAGGGGGGGCATATATAAAAGAGAAAAAAGGATTTTTATTTTGGACTAAATGGCCAACAGAACAAAATTCCAAATACCTCAAATGTTCCATGATCTATACAGACGAAGCTTAAAACATTTTGAATACTCTGCCATAGGAAACAATAGGAACTCAAAATAAGCCCCTTGATCCCCTGTTTTTTACCACAAAAAGTAAGTGGGGTAGTGATCCATGCTGACCACTAACTAAAGCCAAACTAGGAGATAATATTTTAAAAATCCCTGTAGCAAATTTTGAAAGCAGTTATTTAAATATGTTTTATCTAGCTTCAGTACACGAACAACCTGACTCTACATGCCTAGTGGCGCAACACACCATGCGGTTCACTTCAACATAGCCAATGAATAATCCCTTCAGCATAAAAATATATTTTTCACCTCTTAACTTGAGTCTTTTCTATCTTCGAATGCCCAAGCCTAATGCACATTTCTACATTTAGCAATCTTCCAGCAGTGCTTACCAAAGAAGACATGCAACATGATCTTTACATTTAGCATGCAGTTTGAAAGCTCAGTATAAATATACACAAGTGCAGAGTACATACATTGAAGCTCAGTAAATAAATAAGGAATATATTCCTCACATTTTATAATTTACAACTGAAGATATAAACAACATTAAGAAAATGTGTGTAATGCACACAAAGTTTACAAGGTAAACACAATACTGCACACACAAAGCATAAATGATCAATACTAACTTCCCCATTTTTTTAAAAAAAGCTGTAATGGTATCTACTTGGCACATAAGATATAATTTGGCTTATTCTTTATATATGCATGGGATCACCTATTCAGAAATGTCTTTGAATTGAGGTATAATATCCTGCCTCACCCAGCTATAGTATCATCTGGCTCTAACTATGGTTCTCCCTCCTTTTACTCCTTCTCCTTCTCTTAAAGTAGCCAATAGCAGAGGGATGCAACTGGACCTTGCAAATTTACTCGGTACATTAGAGGAGAAATTTAAAAATGAGTCCATCACAATTGACAGAAGAACAAACTAATCGTAGCTCAAGATTCTTGGAACATTTGAAAAAACACTATTCAGAGATGGCTCGATTTAATGTTTATGCTTCTTCTGAAATTCTGATATTCTCATCTGTGCTTTTTTTCAGATATAAAATTATTATAATTTGCAGAAAGTTCAGTGATTAAATTTTTTCTTAATAGCATTTTTCAGCTATACAGTACATTCCCCAGTTATAATGTAGGATAGTAGTCTGTGATCCTTTGGATGAGTGATGGGGTAATTTCCCTGTTAGTTACAGTCTGTTCCCAAATGTAGAGTTGCAAGATGCAGTATTTTCAGCCACAGGCAAAACACCCTTATGTTGAGCAGGAAGACAAGAAGGGTTCTTGTGTTAACATGAATATGATAGGAACCCTGTGTGGTCAGAAATCTTGATAAAGTAGTGTTTCTTCAAGGACAGTCCTAAATTCCTTCCCTCCATTTCTGTTCAGGTCTTGCCACTCAGTCCAGCAGAATCCAGAGCAAGAGGAGCAGGGCTTGGCAGGTTTGGATAATGTGTGATTCTCTGACTGTGAAAATATTTGTATAATCTGTTGTATGGTCTGAATAGGATGACAGTAAAGTTTTAAATGAAAAGCTGGGAACCATATTTCAGTTCCACGGCCCCAGTATTCCAGGTGTAAACAAGTATTCCTCCACTATAATGTCACTGTCAGTTAGCCAGTTCAGCATTGGCTAAATCTTGGAATTTTGTTAGAATCAGTTTTTATTTGTACAATGCATCCAAAACCATTCTTAGAGCCAATATATCCAGAAGAGTTCCCAGACCATGCTGGCTAGCTTCTTAGCCTCTGTTACTAGAACATGGCATACTTCATCTATCTGTTGCATTTTGCAACTTTGAGTAAAACCAATATGATGGATTTGTTGCTGCTGCTCTAGTGCACAAACAAAATCTACTAGCATTACCATTGCCTCTGCATAGCAATCAGTGTTCTTCCCTAATTTTTAAGTGGCCACAGAGTTTTTTGTAAGCAGAATTTGTGATTCACTGATGTGATCTAGGACAGTAGTTAGAATAGTAGAAGAAAATTACTTAAAACATTGTTTATAGTTATTTCCAGTAAACAAAGATCGATTTTGCCTTTTACATAAGGAAACTTAGTAATCATATTTTACATTGATTACTTTTGCAATTTTTCCAGTAGGTCTGCTTCTGGTGTCTCATAGCTAAAACTGAGCTGGAAGAGAAAAGGAAAGATAAATGACAGTAGAAATCGTTTTTTAAGTTGTGAGCTAGAGAATGAAACCCAGTGAACTGTATAGCTACAATCAGTGTATTCCATTGCTCTTTTTCTTGTATTTAGAAACTATTTCATTTTCTGAAATTGAAATGATTTGACTAAAAGAAATCATCTACGAACTAAAATTGGAAGTTGTAAAGGCTTTAAAATGCAATGCACTGAAAGTATTTGACAGACACCAATACAATTGATTTCTTTTTCAAAATTAGTGCTTCTAATGAGAAGACTCTGCCAAAATGTTGTCATGGTCTTTTGAAGCTTAAAAATAGTTAGCCTAGGAAAAAACACAGCATCAAATTAATTTTGATTATCTAAAATAATAAGCTAGAGTAACAATCTGCTTACAAGTACCAAAAGACCTTTGTTACTTTTAGAAAGAATCATAAACTCTTCCCAATGTTTAAACAATAGGAAGTGAATTCCTGGTCAGTAAAAGCTAGAGAAGAAGCAAAACATTTTCATGGCTGCTGAGGACTGAAGTGGAAGTTCGGCTGGTAGACAGCTATACAAATCACTAACGAATCATAATGAATATTGGGTGTGGGCATCAGGGTCCTGTCACTTTTGATGCTGTGTCCCAAGTAGCTTAAACACAACACTCGGGGAAAGGTGGCGACCTCATCAGGTCTGTAACATCTGGGATTTTATTTGTCATTTTGGCATACTCTACAAGCGCAAAAGAAAGAGTAAAAGAGGATTATCCTGACAATGAAATGAGTTACTGAATCTTGTGATAATGAAAAGCAGAACAATTCTAATTCCTTTCTATGGTCCCTGAGGTAGAGCTGCGTTTATAGTTCTGCAGACCTAAAGGCAGGAAGGAGGAACAGATGGCCTAAAATCCATGAAATAAGATACTACCTAATCCCAGGACTGAGTATCACTATTAACCCTGGTCAGATGCCCTAATGTTACTTTATAATAGAGTTCAGAGTTGCTACTGATAAACTGGCTTCTTCTATTGCCTCCCCCCACCCCCACCCCCACCCCGTTAATACAAATTAATCATAGCATGCTGATTTTGAGAAAGACAATGCTCAAAATATAAAAATCCATTAAAATCAAAGTTCTCCCTGCCAGTTAACTTAGGAAAGTGTGAGCAGAGATGATATTCAGATGGAACAGTCTCAAGCTATTTGGTTCCTATTTGGTTCCTTTGGTTCTTTTTTTCTTTCTGCTGATACAGTTATAATGAGGTAACTGCATATCCTCTGAGAAATGAACATTTTGATTATTAAATTGATATATATGCTGTGCACGACAGCAGTACATTGGAGTCCTGGGCCTGACATTTTATATTTGCACTGTTATAAAACTATTATCGAAATATTGTTAGCTGTAAAGTTAGACTTCTCTGGAACCACTGTGATCTAGTTGATAGAAGATGGAAGGATGAATCCTGAAACAGAGACCCGGTTCTGGAAAGTTCTTCTGCATAAATGCAATGGAATATACTCCGTGATTATTGTTCATTAAACATAATAGAATGTTTAAAATGTTGGGCTCACACAATAACTTAACAGCCAGTTCTATATTGTTTCTTTACTTTGTTTTGGAGTACTAATGAACTATTTTTACAGGTACAAAGTTCAGTATTCTTATAAATATTCTAAGCATAAAGTTGTAATTAATCAAAGGTGCAATATATATTTAAAATTAGGTTAGATGTATTTGCTCTGAATGGAGATACAAAACAATAAATCAAAAACTATCAAATCACTGACCAGCGCATGATTTCCAGACTATTTAACATTCAACACTGAACATGATGTACCTGCTCGGCCATTCCTAAATGGAGATGAGCTCATTTCATAAAGATAACCATCTTTGACTTCGCTTCTGATTCATCACTTGTCTGAACTCCATTTGAACCTTGTTAGACAGAAAACAAGCAGGGCTCCTAGCCCAGGCTATAAAATATAATTAAGCCCTTTTGAAAAGATACGTAAAAGAGCTCTGTTCCTCTCCTGCCCCCCAAATAGATCCACTACCTCCAGCACAGCCAATAAAATTAAATGAAGCACTGCCTGCAGTGGATTAAAGTCATATAAGTCCCTGAATGTTTAGTGTTTGAAGTACTCAAACAAAATATATGCTCAAGCTGCCAGGGCTGCTGTAACGCAGGAGGAACATACATGAAGGATACATTCAAGGATTTGATCTGTTCAAGGTCATTAATATCTGTTTACCACTGATAACACATCTTGTATTTTTACAGAGCCCACATATGGCCATATATAATGCTAAAAAAGTCTCAGTGAAGAATGGTTAACTGACAGTGTTGAAGTACTCTAGTGACAGTTCATTCTCCCCAAGACTATTTCACACTAATGAGAAATCCAGTAGTCTAATCTATTGTATTTGATCATTGCTAGCTTTCTCACTTAACCTGATTGCTTTCCTGCTGGTGGTATTACAGTCTGGTCATTCCAGCTAGCACAGTATTTTATTAACAAAAGCGTCTCCTTTAGAGATTCGTTATTTCATCTTTTAATATCCTAGTAAGTAGATCTTTGCAACCTTCTTCTGCGACAATGCTGATCAGTTTCAGTTGTGCAGCTTGCAATCCAAGGAAATTAGCAAGGTGGTCCGCACATCAGGATTCTTTCATTAGTCTTGCTGTTTTGACACTGATTCTTCTTCCACCGTCTCTCACCTTTCAGGATTCTCAGACACTGGCTGTAGAAGCAGAAGATGAGAAAACTGGCTGGTAATAGTAATGACCAATGGGTAATAACAGGCAAAAATCCAGGAGGAAACTCACTAAGATACACAGTGTTCCTTTTTATCTCACTCTGATTAGACCTGAGCACAAATGTCCTTTCTAAATTGTCTGCCAAATTTGTACAAAGAGAAATTAGATAAACAATTTCTTAAAATTTCTCTAAGCAACAATCCTTTTTAGCGGTGACAAAGAACCACTGCTGAAAAAAACCCAATGAAAAGAGTTCCTTCACCTCAATTAAACCTCCCTCAGTTAAATCACAATAGAAACACAGGATTTCAAGGAGTTTACAGGAAAACAGTTGTTCAGAAAAACAGAGGAAAGCATTCTTTCATATAGGCATGCTTGTTTTCTGTCTCTTTCCCTCTTGCATATACACACACCCATAAGACCATGCTAGATCTATATTAATAACATTTGTTGTGTAGGTTTAAATCAGTCATCTTAACCTAAGCTTCAAGCTCTTTAACTTAAACCAGTAAGATTTCTGACAACTAATTTTGCAACAGCATGAATTGGAGGAGGGTGGCAAGAGGGCAGAATAATGAACATGGAAATTATAATATATTTGCCCAAATGTTGCACCCAATATATCTGTCTTTCATCACTAAAATAAACTAAAATGGGTTATACTTTTGGAAGAACTGCAGGACCAAATTTGCATATACCATTTGGCAGACTTTATTATGACTTACTAACTGGTTTCTCAGTGATTGTTGATGGAAGAAACATCCACCTATTTAAAACATTTTTGACACAGAATTCTCCATTTGTAACTATTTTACTAATGTGGATTTTAAACGAATCTGAGGATGTCAGAAGAAGCAAGAACATTGGTACTGTTCAGTTTTTTGGAGATTCTATGCTATGCTTTTCAGTATCTGAAAATATATTTTTTTAAACCTGTTAGTTGAATAGTTTCTTGAGTTTGCGTTTTTAATTTTTAAAAAAATCCTCCTGGCCTTTTAATGCAAGAAGCCTGACTGGTTTGGTTACATATTCAGACACAGTACCTTCACTTGGGAGATTATTATTGGGTAGCAGTTCTTACATATCTTGAACTAACCATGGTTTAGGTTGTTAGTGCATGACAGACTGCAAGTTTTGTATATAGAAATATTCCAGCGAACAGAAATGTGTCAAATAACAGGAGATAGGAAAGAACTTCCTTTGAATAGTATTGCCAGTCAAAGTAGATAATACTGTGTAAAGATGCCCTTGCTCCTTTGCTTCTTCATGCACTTTCTGTTTAAAATTACATAGAGGTAATGCAAATGCACGTGCTCATTCATTCACAAGACACACATATATAAACACACCGAATCTGTTTGGTTGGAAATTGTACAGAACAACTCCTAAGTTTCCAAGAAAGAAGGAGCTATTGGCAGAGGAATGAAGCTGACATATCTATCTTTTTGGTCCAAGAGAAGAAGCAGTTGGAGTTTAACCAAAAAGCAGGATACAGCTATAAATAATTATTTAAGGAAGCTGCAAGGGAGCTAAATGGGAAGGAGAAGGCTGCTTAAAATGATTTCCTTGTTGCAGGAGCACTTCAAATAGCCTAGAGGAAAACATAAAATATATGGACCATTAGAATGTTGCTGCTCAGTCATGAGAGACTCTTTTATAGTTGTCTTTGCTTATTTGCCCTTGTCAGTTGTCATTGTGCTACATCTTTCACTATAATATCTTCAGAGTAAAATAAGTTATATCATGGTTTTATAAAAGTTAATAGTTCTGCCTTCAAGTAATTGCTATGCAAATCAGCTTCTGGTTAGTATCAATCACATGCCTGCAGATTTGTCAAGTGTTCCTAGATCATTTCCAGCTGTATAAAGACTACCTGCTTATTTCTTTCTAGCATATGGCATCCCATACTTTATAATGACATACAGAAGCTGCATTATAAAGAAGGCTGATTGTCTTTTCTCCATCAACACATTGATACATCTAAGTGCTATTAAGGATCAAAGCAGACCTTCGCAAGGCTGGCGGCATTTTGTAAACCTCATCCAACCATTTTTATTAGTCTCCTGAAGGACTGTTTTTAAAAACTGTGGAATTGTTGGCCAAATTGTTCTTCTCCTTATGAAAGAAAAATAGGCAAGTGCTCAGCAAAACAGCATGTTAACTTCATGATATCCTTGAAGAAAATGGTAATTTGGGGATATCATAACAGGTTTTGGAAAAATAAATTGATTGCTCACAGAATGGTTGAAATGATTGCCTTACTTAAAGGAAGCCAATATTCTACAATATATTTTCTCAGAGAATCCTTGGAGAGCCGTGTCAAAGCTTTGTATAGGGGTAGGGAGAAAGGAAAGGTCCTTAAATTTTATTTTCACCTTTTTTAACTAACAGTAACCATGTAAATTCATCTTGTACCCTTGATACAAGGGTAGTTCATCCAGATGCATAAAGATCCTACAGTTAGACTCTGGGGTATGCTGATCGTTTCCATTAGTGTTTCAGCACTCCATTCCTGTAGCATGTAAAGCCTTGTTCTCCATGTATGTCAGCCCGTGATGTGTTTCTATTAATGAAACTCCACTGAAAGAAGTCTTACTGAAGTCCTTGTCTTATGGTACTCATCATTTCACTGCAGTATATATTTGTCTATATAACAGTTTTCAGTTGTTATAACTACTTATTCTTTTAACCCCCATATAACCTTACTTTGTGTGTCCCCCGACTAAGGATCTCTTTTTAGCATTTCTCTGCCCAACTTCCAATCCTTTCATTAGGTGCAATGTGATTTCTACAGCAAGGTTTATTTCATCCCAAAGGAAAAACAGAACAGCTGAAAAATAAAGTATAATGGCCTTGAGGAAGAATTCTGGCTCTTAGTAAGATTAAAGAAAAGAATACTTTTTAAAATTGTTGTGCAATTTCAGTATAGTTGCTTTTGACAGTATAAATCATCTTCATTTGAAATTCATGGAAACCTTTTCCTTTATGGATCATTTGGGCATAAATGAAACTCATAGTACTTGGAAAGAGCATTCTGTCATTTTTTCACTCTCTCTCTCAAACTGAAAGAGTATTATGTGTTGATGTAGAATTTTAAAAGTAGATGTCTATGGTTCAAAGGGACACATAGATTTTGTAAACATGGAAGTGGCAAACATCAGGTGGCAGTGTTTAGTTTCATAGTCACATGAAGCTACAGTGCTAGAAACAGAATGGCCACAAGACCATCTGCATTTGTAGTAGAATATGTTAGGGGTGCTTTTGAACTGGAGACCACATTACATTGAAGCACAAATTGGTTTACTGACAGCACCGAAGACAAAGATAGGCCTAAAGAGGGATGGGGTTACAGTCCCTTTATATGTCTTTATAGACATGTGCAAATTATGATATACCTGTGTATTGGCTGGAGCAGCTAAGTATTTCATTGGATATAATACATCATGTGCCTAGTGAGGTCAGTGAAGCCATTAGGGTATAACTACAAGGTAATGGGGCAGGACTGCAAAGACAATGGGGTTTTGAAAGAATGAAGAGGCAATTTGCTGAATGTAGTTTCTCTCTGCTTTCTTTTGCTTTCCCAGAGCAGTACTCATCTCCCAGTATCTTCTCCCAGTTTATCAGCATTTCTTAGCCTTCTGAAAGTTCTGTAGCTAAGCTGACCCAGTGTGCTTTTCCCGGAAAAGTGTTTTTGTAATGGGGTAGTTCCCCAGTTTGACACCATACAGCTGAGCCTGTGCTTTGTTTTCTCTGGGAAGATGTGTTTGGGTTAGGGGCTGTAACTTGGCCCCACAAAATGTCTGACACATTACTATAGATTAAATGTTCAGATTATCTGGAATATAGCAAAGAATGCTGGGATACATCTAGGTCATACAGTATAAATATTCTATAGCAGCAGAAATATATTTGGGTATGTAATGGGTCTGCTTACTGCCAGGTCTGCCCCATCCAAGCAGGACAGCCTGAGGCGATACATATAGATGATGCTGTTTGTATTTGCTGTCACTACCTTCTTTTGCTCCCCCTACCTAGGTTTACAGAAGCAAGGCCAAAAGTGGAAACAGGTGTTTACTTTTCTGTAACCTGAGTAATACACGGGTATCTTAAACTCAATAAAGTAGTCCTCATTTAGCAACCACAATTAGGACTGGAAGTTCTGTCATTAAGCAAAGTGGCCACTAAATGGGAAATCACGTGACTGCGACTGTGCTTTCTTTTTCCCCACTCCCCTGCCCTTTGGAATTCTCACCCCAGCACTGCGATAATTAGCAAGAAGGGAATTAATGTTTGTATTTACATTCACTGGAGAGGAAGGTATTACAAGAGAGTAAGCAGGCACACAATGGGGAATACTCATCAAAAGGACTGTACTGGCACTGGCAGCCCTGAGCAAGCTACACAAACAGTCTGATGTATTCCCCATTGTGTGCCTGCTTACTCTCTTGTAATCCTTTCCTCTCCAATCTCTCTGCTCTATTGTGTGTGTGTGGGGGGGGGGGGGAATTAGGCCAGGCACAGGAGAGATTGTTTGTTTTTGGGGTTTTGTGGTCCTCCCCTTGCAGAGTGAAGAGATTGCTTAAACAAGCAAGGAGGGGGAGTAATCTCTGTAGGCAATTTTTCCTGTGCCTGACTGGGTTTTTTTTTATCCCTCGCCCCTGCAGATCAGAGAGATTGGAGAGAAAAGGATTACAAGAGAGTAAGCAGGCACACAATGGGGAATACACTGGTTGTTTGCATGTTGTGCTCATGACTTCCAGCCCCGTATACATACAGGTGTATATATTCACACCATAAGGATTGCCAGATACGGTACTTAAGTAGGGGATGGATTCAAAATAGAACACTTAGGATACTATGTACCTGCACATCTTGCCTATGAGTATCTGATGAGAATAGTCCTCACCCAACTTTAGTAACATATAGATCTTCAGAAAAAGAAATAAAATTTTCTAAAGTGGATATTGCTAGTTGCTAAGGAAGAATGTTCTTACCCTTAGAGAATTTGCAAAGGTTCCAAGAAAAATGGTTCTAATTTCTAAAGAATTCAAAATGCTTGAATGCAGAATTTATTTTTAGTGTAGACATTAACTTAGCATCATTTTGTCATTACAATGTCAGAAAATGACTTCAAAATTGGAATGATGACAGTATGATAACAATTTTGTTGTTATAGATACGATTAGTAATGGGAGAAATGGAAATTCTTGCAAATTAATATTCCCATGTTTTTTTCCCTAGCATCTTGGATACCTAAGTTATGGAATTGTATCTCAGACCAGCTACTATTTGTAGTAGACCTCCTAGAAAACATTGTATTTAGTAATTAATGAGCCCCACATTTTCACGTTGCTTACTTCTCTACTGTCATGTCTTCTTTCTTTTTCCTTTTCTTTTTGTGTTTGTCTTTTTCTCCCTTATAGCCACTGCTCAAACTACATCTTCACTCATTGTTTAGTACTTCCTCCTGTAATCCTAGTTTACATCTTGTTTTTCACCTATTCTGTTTTCTGCTTATTTGCTTCCAAGAGCTCAAGGAAGCATAGATTCTTTCTCCAGTTTTTCCCCACAACAACAACTCCATGAGATAGGGTTGGGCTGGAAGAATTGAGTGGCCTAAAGTCATCCAGGAAGGTTCAGTGGATGCGGGTTTACTTGAACCCAAGTGTCCCTGGTCCTAGTCCAGCACCTTAATCACTAAACCACACTGGTTCTTAAGGAACAAAATGTAGTTAATGAAGTGATATATTGAAGAAGTGGAAGCAAGGATAAATTGACAGAATAGATCTATTTGGAGTTGTATTAGAAATGTTTTTGGTGTAATCTAGATTTGGTTATATTTTCTTTTTTCTTATTTCGGGTTTTTAATTTATTTTCCTTACTATTTTTTGCTCTTTTCTGCACTTAGCATATTGTTCCCTACACTGAAAAATGTATAAGGATGCTATTTTTGTTCTCTCTGTCCCAGCTCCTCTGTAACATAACTTTTCATTGTTTGTTTATGGAACTTTTGTTCATATGCTCAGAAGATATTACATGATTAGAATGTGGTTTTAAGACAACAGACTTGGTGAGTTAAGGATTCTCTACTCAAATGGAGAGGCAGTTTGCCTACTTTGGATGTTTGTTTCACCAAACTAGTTTGCTGGGTCCCTTTAGGGACAGTACTGTGTTAGATGGGCTATAACCAATCTTTACATAAGGTGCCTTCCTCTGGTTTACTTTGAAACTCTTCCCCATTGAGAGATCTCTTTTCTAAGGTCTACATTAGTCGTGCACAAAAGTTTGTGACGTTTCTGTGTGGTTTTGTGCACATGTGCTGCTTCCAATTGACAGTGGGATCCGGGCAACACTTGTCTTGGGGTCTGAAACTTTTCCATTATTATCAAATTCAGTGAAAGATTTGAGCAAGTATTTGTTCTGAAAATTGGCTCATAAACATTGTTACGTTACAGAAATCTTATTTTTAAAGAGCATTAACTCAATATATTATAAAATTGTTCTTGGCATGATAGCTACTTTTCAAAATTTACAATAAGGAAGCAGACCTTTTTTTCCTAATTTCTAAAAGAGATGAATAAGCAAATTTCCTTCCCCCCCCAAAAAATGTATTTGATGCAGATACCTTTAAATTACACACACTGGATAGCATTCTGACTTATAGAAGGCTTGGGGGGTTGGTGGGATTGAATCAGAGATTTAGAGATCCTGTTCTATGAAACAGTTGCCTGTTGTAGACCCTGGGTGTTTTTGGGGTTTTTTTTAGCATTTTTAGAAATATTAAATTTCTTTAGAAAAATAAGCCATAGTCATTCCAAATTAACTATACTGAAATTCAATATTCACAATGACAATTCCAAATATGAACCATAGTTAGAATGTGGGGGGAGAAACTCTGGCTAAGAAGTTCAGTTCATTTCAATTTATTGTCATAAGTATAGGAGAGGAAATTAAAGATTTTTTTTAAGACTTAGAACTGGAGTATGAGTCTATAAATTTTTAAACAATACTCTTCTCAAAATTAATATTTTCCATCAAATCTAGCAATGAAGTTCATAATGTTTTTAAAGGATTTCAAGTCTAACCTGTAAATAAATGTTATGAAAGATTTTTTTTTTTTACTGTAAGTGCATGATACATAAATGAATTGGCTGGAGAAATTATTGAAGTCACAAAGTATATTTAGTAAACAGAAGATAGACAATTGCCCATTTTAGAGCAAATGCTTGTCTGTAATTAAACCCTGTGCAAACAAGTGGAAATGAGGCTTGATCTTGCATGTACAACACTCTTCTCTCTTTTATCATGAGAGGAAAAGATAGCACACATCCTCTTCCTGATTTAAAATAACTAGAATTTATTATTATTTCCAAAGTGGGGAGAACATTAAATGACTTAAAATATCATTTGTCGAAAGAAGCCTATATTTGTTAACAAGAATTTAAACTAATCACAATTTCCCTAGTTTGGGCATCAGTTTATATTAATTTTAAGGAGGGAAAGAGTAGTTTTGTTTTCACTGCAGTGATATATCCTAATCTACTTTTTAGAAATGGATTGCAATGAGTTCCTGTACTGGAGGCTTCTGGCCTGCAGTAGTGACTTAAAGCAGCCAGGCTCCAGTTGTGTGTTTGTTGCTAAATCAGTAAAATCATTGTAGTTTATCTATCTGCAGGTGAGATAGGTTCCGGATTCAAGGCCCTGTAGGCTAACATTCCAACATGAGATCAGAGATCATTTCAGAGAAAGCCTTAACACGGCTACTCTGGAGGAGGAGTAGGTATGGCCAGTGCTCATTTTTGCTTCTTTTCACATTGCATCCGAACAGATGCATATTGACATTGATTTCCGGAACAAAAATAAGATAGGAACTGAGCATTTTTAGTATGCTTTAAATCACTCAGAGCTAACTAATGAATCTGTTGTTCCAGTAGTGATAATGTACAGGCTGGCGATTGAAAAACCATTTAACATGAGTTTTCATTTAACAGGAAATGCTGAAGTTCACCTTGATATCAAAGGATAAAACACCTGCTTTTCTAGTATAATCTTTATTATGGTCATAGACCAGCATAATTTATAATGCAATACGCAAAGCCTTCCATTATTAACCATCTTGTTGGATCAAGATATTCAGAATTCCTTCCTACATGCTTCTTTTGTACTCAGTTGCTTAGCAATTCTGGTACCTCAGCATCCTGATTCTTGCATATTGTCAATTTAATCTAAATAAATTCAACCATTTCAAGAATTTGGTCATAAGCTATGTGCATTTTGCAACTTTTTTTAAAGAGAGTAGCAAACATTACTTATTAACAATTCTAGGACAAATTATATATAATTGAATATAATTAATTAAACACCAGTTAGATTATATAAATTGTTTCAATGAGATGATACCTTATTGTACTGTTCCTATTATTTCCATTTATATCCTTTGTTTTTACCAACATGACATGCAAGATAGTTAAAAATTATTTTAAAAAATTAAACATAAATAGCCTATATAAAAAGGATGGTTTTGTCTCCTTTTAAAAAAACATTAAGAGTGGGGTCTAAGCACAGCTCCCAATGGAGTACATTCCACAGCTTGGAAGCAACACAGAAAACTAACTGACTTTGAAAGGTTAATAAAAAACAGCCCTCTCAAGGCCAAACGTGTTTTTCAGAAGACTATATTAGTTCTTACTGAGGGATAGTTTAAGAAGCAAATATGGACTACCAAACCTCTAGAGAGGATAATTTGGCAATGCTAGTCAGTTGAAGCCATCTTAGTCAAAACTTAAAAGTCTAAATATGTACAAATGTACCTGTTTCCTCATAAGAAGACATACCAGACTCTACCCTACCCATCTGTAAGTCTTTCTCTCTGAAGCTGCAAGCAGTATAGATCTATAGAATGAGCCTATGACAGCTAAGTAGAGTTCCTTAGTAGTATTGAATATACTACTATCAAGTATATAGTACTACTATCAAGTCAAGTATATATGGACCCAGAATATAATTGCTGTTATTGGAAAATATTACATAGAATGTACTAATTAATTTACTAGTAATAACAAGGCTTGGAATATCAGTACAGTGGAATTCACAGGATGCCCTGCTTTTTTGTATTGGCATAAAAATATGAGATTACACTCTAATGGAAAAACTGCATATCAAACTCATATAATTAACCATTTATACGGTTTGAACAGCAATTATATTCTGAGTCCAGATATTCAATACTACTAAGGAACTCTACTTAGCTGTCATAGGCTTATTCTATAGATCTATACTGCTTGCAGCTTCAGAGTACGTTTGAAACACAACAGTTTCCTTTTTTTAATTTGATAATTATGATGTCATTATAATTTTACATTCTTGTCTATTGACATTTTACATTTATTCTATATTTATATTCTATATATTACATTTTTTCTATATATTACATTTATCATATGCTGTATATCTAATGTGAACTCAATTTATAATGAACTCAATGTTCAAATATTGATTTGTCTTTCATACTCAGAATGCAGAAGTCTATAAACCATCCTCTTTTGGATGAGAGATATAGTTTTAACAGTTTCTTGTTTTTGTTAATTGACTGATCTACTATTAGGCTCGTTGCTTTCTACCATGGGAAAACTTCCTCTCATATCCATGTAGCTGGAGAACTTCCACTTTTGACTCATCTGAATATAGAACATTCCTCTAGAAGGGTAATCTAGTGATTTTTGCAAGCTTGAGTTGAGCATCAATGTTCTTAGCAAGAAATGGCTTCTGCCTTGTTGCAAGATGCCAGGAGTCGTTCTGATTGTGGTGCATAGAAGTATGTTTAAAAAATAAGTAAATACATTTATCTTAATGTAGTGCATCAAGGTCTTTCTTGTTGATTTTCTTCTAATCTGATCAGCCTTTTGAATTACCCTACTCAAATAGCTCTAGGACTCCTTGTTTGTATTCTATTCAATTTTATTTTTTTTTCTGAAAAAAAACTGGAAATTGAACACTCTAAAAGGAGAAAGGATTCTTGCTATTAATTCTTTTAAGAAATGTAGCCAATTAAAATGTTGTTTAAGCATTATTAGAAAATGTGCTTTTTGTTCCTTCTTTGTTCCCATTTGTGATTTCCTCTCCCATTCAAATAGTTTTTTCTCTTATTTGCACTCTCATATTTTGTCTCTGATTCTTTTGTTATTCTCTCATCCTATAGTTGTGTTCAGCATGGTAATAACTTGATAGACAAAATAGCCATTTAAATTCATTTTAATGGTTTGTAAAACAGTAATTCACATTTTGCCAAATTATTTGCTATATTCCATGAACAACTATCTCTTTATTATAAAAAAAATAATGGAATTTATTAAAAGAATTCCCTTTTTACATAATAATATATGAGTTAATGTTTTTATATGAAAACATTATAATTGACTGGAGAAAAAAATCAATAGTGATGTTTCAGTTGTAAAAGTGCTGACTATAAATGATTTGTAGGTACTTATATAAGTTATCCCTTTAAAAGTATATACTTTATTTCTTGGAAAGGAAATACAAAATATATCTGTATGCACTATTAATCCTAATGGTATTTTTTCCATGTGTACTTTAGGTATAATAAATAAATCATCACTCACACTTGACATCAGTGATTTCCTTATAAAAACAAGTCTTCAGGAGAAAAGCAGAACTCTGGTTGGACCTATGTGCTGCTCTGTCACAATAGAAGCTAAATGGTGCAAACATAGCGGGAATCCTGGTCCTGAACTGGCTACTCCAAAAGTCTGTGTTGATATGAGAGGTGGACTGATCCAGGTCTGTATGCAGAAAGATTAGCTACAATTGTGGAGAGAATGGGCATGGACAGTAGAAAGTTGATCAGAGTTAGAGAAAATTCTTCAGATTTAAGGAAATCTTAGACCATGTGTATTTTTATTTTAATATGTGGAAATGACATACAGTTCTCTATGTGCCTTAGAAATGTTATACAGTATGGTGTACTAACAAGATCCTTTTCTGGATAGAATATATTATGCCTGTATCATTTTTTCGTACAGCTCTAAGTATATTTCAGTCTTAGAGATAGGCAGTATTGAAAACATTAAAAGGAAATCACTTCACAGTGTTGCTTATTATATGTAACTTCATATCCCTTCTACATAATAACCTCCGATAACTTGACCAGAAAATAGTTATATGGCAGATGACCAGACACCGGTAGCGTGTTCTGTCTATTACTGTGTTTATATTCTAGCTTTAGCCAAGATAGACTCCTACAATTGTTTGCAATTACAGTTCACAAAAAAGAATATATTAATAGTAGGTGGAGATACTTACTGCAGTCTTTTCTGCTGCTTGATGCCATAGTCTCAGTTCCAGACATTTTTCCTCCAAAAAACTCAAAAACTGGCTGTTGGTAAATTTGCCACCCCAGGGAAGGAGCCTTTCCATTGAAGAGCAGAACCTTCTGGTCTCTGACATTTCATTACACAGCTCAGCCCGCAGCTCTTTCTTCTAAAGTTAGCTGCAGAGTGACGGGCTGGCTGAAAGGTATAAACCCATAGGATTAGCACTTTGTATCATTACTTAACTATAGCTGTATGTAAACACTCTATGCCATATGACTTATTGAGCTGAGAAATCTGGCTTGGGAGAGAAATGAAGAAAGAACTTGAGGAAATAACTTGAACTACTGTTAAGCAGTAGTTTTTGTGATAGATTGTGGTGTTCCTATGTCTTCCTTTCCCAGTTTGCTTACCAAAATAGATGCATAGTGTTGTTAAAAGCACATAATCCCATAATCCTTCAGCCAGCATGGCTAATCCCCAGACTGACTGGGAGATACCTGAGTTGAAATCCAACTCACCTATAGAAAACAAGATTGAGAAAGGACATGTTAAAGTATCTAGGTGGTATAAAATTAGTTATCTACAAAAAAAAAAGATTTTCTGCATGCCACTATTAAGAGATCTTATAATAATTTTTCTCTTTACTTAGAAGAAATCCTGCTTCAAGATTTTTGCAATTAAAAATGGTTGCTGCTATAAATATCTTCTGCTTTCAGGACCAGGATCTGAATTTCTAAACCCTTCATGATCCATGAACTTGTTTCTCTGATAAACCTAGAAAAGTCCTAGAATAAGCTTTCTAACAAGCTACCTTGAAAGAACTGGATATAAAGTGCTTAAATCTTTTTTAAGTTGCTAACTATGTTTTTCTCATTATAAGGTTTTTTGGGGACAGGAACATTTGAACTGCTTAGTTCTTCTTAATGAACTTCTGCAAAGTTACCTTGTTCAAGAAGACAAGATAGAAGGACAAATGGCCAATCAAAAATATCCAGTACAGTTTTTAACGGAGAAGAATCAGGTTTCTAAAACAGAACATACTTCAGATGATCTACGAACAGGCCTATTTCAATATATACAAGATACAGGTATTTTTGAAATACAGTTCAGTTACAGGGTAATTTTGTACTAGCCTACAGTACTGAACATCACTTTTCTTTAGATTTTTTTTTTTAATTAAGACAGGCATCTGTTAAAAAACAGTTTGTGATTGCTTTCCATTTTATTATGACCTTTTAAAACTTGGATTTCATTTTATTTTCCCTTCTTTTAATTTGTTTTTAACTGTATTGTTCTGATAGACCAGGACATTCTCTTCTTTAGGTAAAATATTGTTCTTTCACCATTCTACCTCAATTTAATAGATACACAAAAACTACCTGGGGCCTATGAAGTTGTGTTTTACAATGAAACTGAGGATGATCCAGGAATGATGTTATGGAGATATCCAGAGCCTAGAGTGCTTACCCTTGTGAGAATCACCCCAGTTCCTTTTAACACCACTGAAGATCCAGATATTAGCACTGCAGATCTTGGAGATGTACTTCAGGTTGGTAGCATTTTTATTAATCTAAAACAACTTTTTAAAAATGTAAAACAGCATTTTTATTAATTTAAAACAACTTTTAGAATGTCAGTGGGAAATTAGTTTAAAAAAAGTAAAAATACACCTCTGATTTATAAAGACAAGTAGCAGCACTACATGAGAAATGATTGATTCTCAATTTGTTAGAGTTTACTGTATGCCACCCAACTCCAAACAGTTTCCAGTGTTTGGTTTCAGTAAATCTAAAAAAAGAAAAATGTCTGGTACTCTGCAGATGTAATACTACAAATTCCTGATGGATGGCATATTTAATATAACATTGGTTTTCGTTTCCTGTGTTTTTCTGTTATTTTTAATGCATTGCTTTGTCTTGTAAGTCATTTACAGCTAATCTGGAATGAAGCTGCATAGAAATTTTAGAAATAACTAACTACAGGTATTCCTCATTCAGCAACCACTCATTCAGTGTCAATTCGAAGTTACAACACCACTGAAAAAGGGAACTTACAACCATTCCTCATACTTGTGGCTGTCGCAGCGTCCCCACAGTCACGTGATTGCAATTCGGGTGCTTGGCAACCAGCTCACAATTATGATGGTCTCAGCGTCCCATGGTTACGTGATTGCCATTTGTGACCTTCACTACTGGCTTCCAACAAGCAAAGTCAATAGGGAAGCTGGCAGCAGATTGCAAATGGCAATTGCATGACCATGGGAAACTGCAATCACACGAGATTCGCCTAACAATGGCAACTGGAACTGCTGCAACTGCTGTTGAAAGTCAGCGTGACGAAGTTGCTGGTCCCAATTACCATCATTAAGCGAGGACTACCTGTAACTTACTAAATAAGTAACAGATAAGAATAGGATGGAATGCATCGTTTGCATATTTTCTACTCACACACTATATGGCCTCTGTTTTTGTTTTTATTTAATTCAACTTTGCTCAAATTGCCACTACATTCTTCATATGCAGAAATCACTCATTTAATTAATTAGTTGATTTAATTAATACCCTCTTTGAGTGACTACTCAGAACAGCTAAGTGATTCTGTTTTGCTTTCAAATGAAGCAGCACTGGATTATTCAAGTTTGTTATTAGACAGGATAAAGTATAAAGATAGAAATATTGAATGTGTTCCTTTTGTGAAACAAGGATATTTTGCAATGTTGGCACACATGGGCAACAGTGTGAGCCAGTTGCCAAGCACCCAGCACCCTCACATTCATCATCCATTAAAAAGTCTGTGGGCTTGTACTCTTTTAAACTTTTAACTCTCTGATGTAAGATTTATAACTCTATTCCCTTTCTGCAATACAGCAAGTAGTAAATGTCTACATATTTTTTTTTCTTCTGGGATCTGTGCAAGAATCAGTATTTCATGTCATTTGGGGGCAATACAACAGGTAGTCCTTGACTTACACCATTTGTTCAGTGACTGTTTGAAGTTACAACGGCGCTGAACAAATAGTGTTTATGACCAGTTCTTGGAGTCCCGGCCATCCCAGCACCCCTGTGGTCATGTGATCACAGTCTGGGTGCTTGGCAATTGGCTCACACGATCGGTTGCAGCGCCCCACAATCACGATTGCCATTTGTGACCTTCCCTGCGAGCTTCCCCCAAAAGTCAGTGGGGAAGCTGGCAGGGAAGGTTGCAAGTCACTGGGGTAAGTCTCCCCCACCCGCACAGCTTTCCCCAGCCCTTCTGCACCCATGCCATGCTGGCCACTCACACATCCCCACACATCCTTCCTGGGCCTTGCCACACACCCCTCACACCCTTGCAAACCTTCCCTAAGCCTCACTACACCACCCTCACATTCTCCCTTGCACCCCTGCACCCCTTCCCCGAGCCTTGCCACACCTCCCTCATACCCTCATACACCCCCTCGCACCCTCCCCCACCCAGCAGCAGCCACTTACCTGCCTGCTGGCCTATTTGCAAGCTGCCTGTGCTGGCCTGCTTTGCAAGCTGCCTGGGACTTGCAATTTCCTGCCGGCTTCCCCACTGACTTGGTTGTAGAAAGCTGGCAGGAAGTTGCCTCATCTAATGACCATGGGATTTGGTTAACAACGACAACTGGGACTGCAGGGATTGCCGTTGCTAAGCAATGCAGTCATGCTTTACCACCACATCGGTTAGCAAAGGAAATTGCCATCGTAAGTTGAGGACTACCTGCACAGAGTATAAAAAGCAAAAACCTACTGTTTTGTGGTTAGAGCATTGGGTGAGGACTAATTCAAATGACACTCAGCCACAAAATTCACAGAGTGAACTTTCAGCCTTAATTTTTGCTTACCTCATTGAGTTCTTGTGAAGATAATGTTGAGCAGGTAAATCACATTCACTGGTTTGAGCTTGTTAGAGGAAACACAGAATATAAATTTAATAAACAATGCTATTTTGTTCACATTTTGTTTTAGAAGAATATGATTCATTTAATTCCAGCATTTTTAAGCAGTACCAATTTACAACAGGTTTCATTGAGGTTTAGAGAAGACCAAACTTCAGAAGTAAATCTGTGCTAATGCAAGAAACTTGCGTAATTTGCTTGTTTTGTGCCATTACTGTGTTTTGACACTTCAGAAAATACAAAAAGAAAAGAAGGAATATGAAACATGTATAATCAGTGGTTTCTACTTGAGCAGAATTCTACCTTTCCCCTTCTTTCTTCTGCCACTATAATCTGTGTCTTTCAAAAAAGGAACAGTTGAGACAGGAAAGCTATGTTGCATTCTTGGAGGCCAATATAATATAGTTTATATTTATTTAAGAAAATGTAAGAGGGAATGGTATGTATATGTTGTTTAGTTACATGAATTGTTCTTGAATTTACATAAATGTTTCTGATCTAAAAATGTATGAGCTAGCTATTTATTTCTAGCACCATGTTCATCTATAAATAGACTTTTTAAAAAATGTACTACTATTTTATATAGCACTCCTTAAAATAATGCCTAAAGAAAGTATGGACTTTGGGGCAATTATCTTGAAATTTGTTGCAAGTCATAACTTTAGGAAAGATTTGACACAGCAGTCAATGAGAAAACAATTGTGAGGAGCATCAAAAGCGTTCATATTTTTATTTTCGGAGAGAATACCTCATTTTGTGCTCACTCGTTTTACATTTCCCATTGAGACTACAATGTTGAGTTGGCGTTTGAGAGCCTGGGAAAAGGGCTTTTTGGAAAACCACACATTTTACTGATGTTTGAGTCATTTCTCACATTTCAGAAGCAAGTATTTTGGAAATCCAAATAATTTGTGTATGACATGTAGTGATTTAAGTTCATGGTATTAGCAAAGAAAGCCATAAAAATTCTACCACAGTTATCAACGGCAAGGAATGAATTCTTCCCTAGTTTAAAAGTCTGCAGTTTTTTGTGCAGTGGCCTTTGAAGATAGACTTAAGTCATGAGAAATTGGGTCGTTTAATTAATTAATGGTGCTTCAATTAATTAAAGACAGCCCAGAATTTGCACTTGGCTAAGAATGTGGTAGCAGAGGAGATGAATGTGCCCCAACACCCCTTGTTGAAATAGCTGCAAAGGTTAGTGGTTGCTTTCTGGGTTCAAATCAAGGTTCTTGTTCTGATCTTACAGAGCTTGGGTCTAGATTACTTGCAGGACCACCTTCACATATCCAAGTTACTGCATGTTCTTAGATCTTCACTGGGACAGCTTTAGCAGGTCCTACCACAGACATGCTTACATCAACAGCTAATCCTGCTTTTTCTGTGCTAGAGGCTAAATTGTAGAACACCTTGCCCATTGGAGTTGAGGCTGGCTCTTCCCTGTTATAGTTTAAAATGGGGATTGAAATATTTCTTTTTACTAAGATCTTTTAGAGTTTTGTATTTCTAAGCCACCTAGAGGAAAACCACAAAATGGGAGTGGGTAGCATATATAAAACAAGAGTGGTCAAGTTATGAGTTCTGAGGTCTCTCTTTTTTTACTGTGTTCCCAGAAGAAGTATATAAACTGGAGATTACTCTCCCATATCAGTGTCATTTGGGAAAACTTTCATGGAAAAATTAAAACTTAAACATTTGAGAGTTTTGATTACCATATTATCTCCTGGTCCAAAAACCAGGCCTTGGTATAGATTTTAAGAGCACCATGAGATTTGCCTAACGGGGGGGGAGGGGGGAGTTCCATAGAGGCTCTTTGCATTCACACAGATGATGCCTGATATTTTAACTACGATTAACAAAAAAGCAGCATCAAGTTTATATTATAATCAAGGAAGTTTTAGATTTTGTACTCACCCTCTGTATTTCACATTTTACAGGAACTCTCAAGAGAGTTTCCCCCAAGGACATTAATATATGGGGGTGACAAGAGAGAGAGATGGGAGGGGGCATTCTTTCTGATGCGCAGTGTAAGGTATGGTTAGACTGCCTATTTTGCTTCTGTACCTCAAGCTTCTGCTGACATAGGAACTGTTTGGCTGAAGGTCAGTTAAAGAAACTAGGAATGCTTTTGCAAGTAGAAATCTTATAAAAGTTATAAGGTACTAAGCATATAAAAGTTATACTGATTGTAAAGGGACATTTTAACAGTTTGCAGAATTGCAAAAGGAAATGGAAAGATGTGGTTAAGCTAAAGGCCAAATGTCTTGCCAGCTCCTAGACCCATTTCCTGAGCATGCATGAACTTTTGCACCTGCTCTTGCTTCTAACCACACTATGCAACCATATCCTCTGCACGATTCGGGCAAGCTAGATAGCAATGCCTTATATGAGGAACCCCTGGAACAAGTGAGGACTAGAGACTTGACTATTAGTTTATGCTGCTTAAGCTAATGTTATGCCAACCCTAGAAGGCGGGCACACTTGTGTGTGTGACCCTCCTCCTAGATGCTTCTGGATGACAAAAAGGTATAAAAGCTGTTGTAAACTGTTCTGGGTGTGGCTGCTCCCTGTCTACTTCTTGCCAGCTGGACAGAGACCAGTCCACCCTGCTTTTCTCTTGGCCAACAATAAAAGCTGTATTTGCTTTTGAAAAACCTCTGTCTGCAGTCTCATTGGAAATCATGGAATCCAGGCTAGTGAACCTTACAGCAGTATCTGGGCCGTGTCGAATTTAAATGTAAAATAATGGCATTTCAGCTTGGTTGCGGTAATTTGTAAGTGACAGAATATTTTGTGCATATATATAAGAGTTGCATTTTCAGGGTTTTTTTTGTTACTGAGTTTTAATGAAAAATTCATGAACAAAAATGACTCAACAATTAAAACCCAATAACATAGTGTATGTTTCACATGTATACATCTCCATTATTAGATCTCAGGTAGCAGGGTGGGGAGAAAAAAGTGGTAAGCACTGGACTAGATGTCCTGATGATCTGACTCACATGGGTAGTTTTGTATAAAATGGTATAGTGGCTTTGCTGCAAAAAAAATGCAAAGCCAGATAAATACTAGGGACAGAATTCTTGAAACTATTTCTTGTTTTCTGTTGTTGCTGTTGAAGTTTTAAGACAGCTTGTGGATAGACACATGGTAAAAGACTAGAGGCTTTTCTCATAATGAAACTGGTTTTGTATTACTTTATTTCCATATATATGTATGCACTTATGTGTAATGCATTTTTCTTTTCCCTCTGAGCCTGTGTGTTTTGTGAAACTGCTTTTTAATGTATGTTTAGTTGTTCGTTTATTTTTCCCCCCATTAATGAGACTTGATGCAGGTTTCGTGGCACATTTTAGCCCAGAGTTCCATTCAGCACACCTGCATTTGCTCTAAACCTAGTAGCTTGATGAATTGATAAGATAAGCTGGCCACATGCTTTTTCTAAAAATAAAGGAATGTTATGTATTTCTTCGTAAAGGTTAAAAACTATTTCTCATGGCTCTTGAATTACCATATTCTGATACCAAGGGAAAATAAAACCTCAGCTTAGAGTCTTGTTTGTACTTAGAGGGCTTTCCGGACAGGAAGGCAATCTTGATGCAATGCAATAAGCCACAATACCAGTGGGCATTACAGGTGAAAAACGTGCAGCTGTGCCCCATACCGCAATATATTACAAATATACAGTGAATATTTCCTGTACAGAAATAAGGCTTGGCTAACTTTGTTTCCCAAGAGGAGATCACATTAAAATGTTATAAAATCATGATTTCCTGCATTTGAATACTTGTGGTTTCTCAACTGGTTCCAATATTACAAAAGTTTTTTTTATGACTTCTATTAGTTGAAGATGTATAGAAGCCTCATTCTTAAGTAATCTAAAAGGCAGAGAGATATGTAAAGAAAGAATTCTTTTTCAAGCAGACATGGATTTTCTTGACATTTCAGCTACATAACTGAGCATTCTATGGACTTTAATAGAAAATCACATCTGTCCAAGTATTAGTAAAATGTGCATACCATATATTAGTTGCTGAACCTTCCCCTAAAGAAAATTTAAATGCAGTAACATAGAATAAAAAAAAATCAATACAAGATTTCCAATTGTAATAATTTATACATAAATTCCATTGAAATCTATGCATCATAATTAGTTTATTTCAGTCTATATGTATGCACTTATATGGGATGAATTTGTTTGTTGCTAATAAATTCCTGTCATTGTTTATCAACATAATACAGGTAGTCTTCACTTAGCAACCATTTGTTTAACAACAGTTCAAAGTTATGATGGCCTCGGAAAAAGTGCTTTACAACCTGTACTCACACTTACAACCATTACACCCCCCACGGTCATGTGATCACAATTTGCGACCTTTTTTACAATGGTCATTAAGCGAATCACCGTGGTCATTAAGTGAATCACATGGTTAAGCAAATTCTGGCAAAAAACATCCATTGGGGAAGCTGTATTTGCTTAATGACCATGTGATTCACTTAATAACTGTGGTGATTCACTTAATGACCATCATAAAATTGGGTCCGGTCACGTGGTGACTTGCTTAACGACCGCCCCACTTAACAACTGATTTTCTGATCCCTATTGTGTTGTTAAGTGAGGATACCTGTAATGTACATATACCTATATTTGCATATTTGTTGTGAGTCTCCCAGAGTTCCCCCATTGGGGGGAGATGGGCGGTTGAAAAATTTAATAAATAAAAATAACTAAAAAATAAAATATCCCAGGTTACTGTTATATAACCCTTCAGGGATTTTGCTTCTGATCAGTCAAATCAGTCATTTTATTTCAGTCATTGACCAGAAAAACAGGTCTTTTTCTCTTTTTCAAAGATCTATTTTTTTGGTCAATGATTGAAATAAAATTTCACATTTAACTTATGGAATATCAGTGCAGCGTATACAGTACAGAAATTGACTAGAATTTCTATATAATCATATAAGCTATATAATCATGTAGCAATGCAACTGAAATTATAAGTTTAATTTAAGAATTTGGGGCATGAAAATTAATATACTATGGCATTATGCAATTTGAATAAGGCATGTAAGTGATTATTTAGAATAATAGAATACTTACCAGCCTACAGTATAGAACCATTATAATGCTAAAATCCATGGGAAAAAGCTATAATTAATATTAATATTATATCTTGCTTCTGATCCTTTCAGTCAGTAACATCAAAAATGGAATGTGTGGCCTTCTGCAATCCTCTTACAATTTAAAAGCAGGTGAAAACAATATACAGTAACCCTCTCATGGACTTAACAGCTTTACATGATGAGAGGACTCATTAGCTTCAGTGACCATTAAAGTGATGCTAGCAGGAGTTCCTAGTAAGTCTCTCTAGTGAGATCAAAGGAAGCACTAAAGTAAGGGTAGCCCACAGCAGAGGTGATGTTCTTCAGGCTTGAAGCCAACCTATCTAGGATAAAGAACTTCAGAATTAAATCTGTTTCCAGGAAAATTGTATGGGCATGTCTGAAACATTTGGACAACTTTGGTTGCCAATTAATGAAATCCTCAGGTTGGAAGGGACCCCTCTAGTTACTGGAGAGGAACATGGAACTTCCACAAATAGATCTGAAGGTGATAACTTGGTTACACCAAGTTGCATAGAAGTGTAGTCACTGATGATATCAGCACTGAAAGAGAAGTTCCTGGTTTTACAAGATCACCTACAGTTGGAGCATGGAATGTGAAAATGATGGACCAAAAGCCCCCTGCAATTGTCAAAACAGAAATAAAGCATACAAAATTAGAGATCGGTAGCCATATAAATTGACATAATAAATAAATAAAATACAAATAATTTTTTAAAATACTATTTATTTATTCTGCCCCCATCCTTGAGAATAGATTTGCAGATTGCTAAGTAGGTATGACTGGTGACCAAAATCATTGTTTCATTTGCCCAATACAGCCACCTCTGATTTCCTATTGTAGAGGCACTCTGAAATGAGCTTTTTCAAATGATACTGTAATGCATAGCAGAAGAAGAGTGAGAGGAGCCATTTATTAAGATAGGAGCATCTAGGCCATGTTAGCCTTTGAAGAGCAGAAATAGAATTTTAAATTGGGCCTGGAAATGATTATTTAGTGAAAGACTTGTGCTATTCTGTTGCTGAACAAATAGATGGAGGGTTGTATTATATTTCAGTATGCCCTTTGGATTGCCCAGTGGATATACCCGATGGATACTGATTCCTGTTACTAGTTTCAGTGTTTCTAGCTCCTATGGATAGTACTTTAGCTATTGTGTTGGTAATATTTTTTTGTCTACTATTTCTTTTAAAAGCTATGTATTCTGGATTTTTACAATTGGCATAATGCCTAAAGAAACTGTTTTGCAAGACATGTGGTAAAGTTAAATAAGTTAGCCAAGAATAAATAATTTATTTATTGTAGAACCTTCCATAACGTCTCCACATTCTTATAGAGGGAGTAACACTTTGGGATTTTCAGCTGAAACTTATACCAAGGACATTGTTTTTTGCTTCCACACACAGTGATCGTGTGAGGGATGTAGAAGGAATTTATCAAAAAGCCTTCCTTCCTATCTATATTAGTAGCAGTGGCAGTAAGGCCTTCCAAAAATGGCTTAAGGACCACCAACAAACAGTTGGGAGATATCTGGTATCACACTGTTGTCTGTTCAGTGGGTGGCTGATATCAGTTTAGATATACAAAGTTCTGCTAAGTTTCCACAACCTGAATCAAGTTCCTCTGCACTTGGGTACTTTAGATGGAAGGCTCTTGGCATTATTATTCAACAGGTTTTGTGCAGCTCTTCCATCTTTTCCTCCATATTTTTTTCTGGAAATGTATGCATTTCATTTATTTGCTATACAGGCAGTCCTTACAGGCTATACAGGCAGTCCTATACAGACATGACAATTGGGACTGTAATTGCCATTGCTAAGCGACACGGTCATAAAGCACAATGTCATGTGACTGCGCTGCTTAGGAACAGCAATTCTGGCACTCCTGGTTGCCATTGTTAAGTGAATCACCATGGGTCATTAGGTGAGGACATCACATGGTCACCATTTGTGAATTCCTACTGGCTTCCCCATTGACTTTGCTTGTCAAAAACCAGCAAAGAAGATTGCAAATGGTGACCACATGATGCTGCAACATTGTAATCACGAGCTGGGCTCCAAGTACCTGGATCGCGATCATGTGACCACAAGGACACTGTGATGACTGGAACTCCAAGGACCAGTCATAAGTACCACTTGTTCACCCCATTGCAAGTTCGAAAAGTGGCTGAACAAGTGGCCATTAACTGAGGACCACCTGTACAATTGTAGGCCAAACAGAAAATCCACATAAAAACCAGTACAGACCACATTAAAACAATTTGAGAATGGATAGGAATAATAAAGAGCAATCAGACTGCTTAAGCTAGTTTACATATCAACAAATGTTACTGGCACACCCACCTTCTCATAGCAATTGCAGGGGTGAAAATTTCATAATTTTCAAAGAAATTTCATCTCTCAATAAGTAACACATAATCTCTAATTAGAGCCAAGCCCCTACTGTTCAGTGGAGAAATTAGCTCTAATTGTCAGGCAAGGTACAGAAGACCACACACACTAGAACGCATATAACAGTTTCATTCTCTAATTTTGAGCACACACATCAGTTTTCCTGTAAGTGATGCTGTTGAATCTCCCCTCCAGCATCTTGGAGAATAGAGTGTCAAATCTTGCCAAAGTGAACATGCTTCTGTGTAGAGCAGAAAGAGTGTTGTAAAGAAATTTAGGGATAGCATTAAAACTGTTACTGAAGTCTCCATAATGATGATAGGAGAGTTTACATCTGTCATTTCATAAATCTAAATCAAAGACTCTCTTTTTCTGGTCCCAACATAAATTAGCACAGGGTGAGAACCCACAGTGAACCAGATTAGAAACTATTTGCACTTTTCAAGTGCAGATATGTTTGACTACCAAGATAATCTGAGTCAGGGACGCAAATACTTTTCAATCAATACTTCAGAAAACAGTGTCTCATATAAGCCTTGGATGCTTCTAAAGTTTTTGAGGTTTTATTCTCAAAGGTTGTGTTTGTAAAAAAGTTACACAATACTCTTAATAACAGATTTATTAAATTACCAGAAACTTAAAAGTTGATAAACTCCCTTTCCATAAAAATCCTCTGCATCTGTCTGCTGCATCTCTTTCTCGTAAATTTATAAAAATGTAAAAAGTTTACAGACCTTGATTCATGTTCCCCCACTAGTAGATAGAGAAGTTATTCAAGGCTTCTGAAAATTAACCGAGGCTGTGTCTCAATGTCAAGGTAAATTGAAATACCATTATCAAGTATTGAAATGACCAGCCATTGAGCAGGGTAGTTCTGTGCACAGCTTATATTCAAAATATCTCTAGTTTGCAAGATTAAACCATGTCATCTATTGGATGGATTCACTTTATAACCAGAGTAAAGTAACCCATGGTAGTGCCAAGCTTTACATGTAGTTCCTATACTGGATTCCAACATTTTTCCAGCTACTTAGCATCAGGACCTAGAAAGAGAATTTTTCACATATTAAGTACAGGATTCTCTTTCTCTTTCTCTCTCCAAACATACATATTAAATATTACAGAATAAAACTTTCAAATTAAAGGACTAATTTCCATGCAATCATGGACCCAGCACCTCTTCATTCACAGATTAATTACTGTCTGAAATATATTCTGCTTTGCCTTGTATGGTTACCTATATTTTGTTGAACTTGTGATGTTCAGAGAATGCAATCATGAGGAAACAGATTCAAAGAAAAAAAAAACTTCCAAGGAAAAGTTTTAAAATATTCATCTTCAAAAAGGTAGATAGTTTATTACTCAGAGTACAAAAGAGAAAGCAACTTATTAATACAGTTACCTGCTAGCACATTTTTATTCTGAATACATTACCTGAAAAATAAAAAATTGCAGTGACAGCATAACAGTAAATGTCAAGGTTTGGCAGCTGTGCAGATCAAGGAAAACTCTATTGCTGGTGAAAAGTGAAGTGGTAGGACATGTGAAACAATTAACAGACCTTGAAAGGGACAAGAAGAGAAATAAATGAAGAAGAAACAAAATTCCAATTGTCTATAAGGAATTAAAATTGTAAGTTTCATTCAGGTTGTCCTCTAGAATGTCATCTTTAGAGCCAAAATGTACAGAAGGCCAAATGCTGTAGGATTATATAAGCATTTTCAAGAAAAAAGAACCAAAGATATGCCTCCAGATATTGGACTGTCAAGGACCTGAAGGAGAGAACTGGATGCTAATTTGTTAAGGACAAGGAACCCCAAACATTTGTTAAAAACAAATTGGGAAAATATCTACTATTTATTATTTTACTTATAAAATGTACATCATAGAATCACAGGGGCATCTGGTCTAACTTCCTGCTCAGTGCAACTGTCTTCAAACCATTCAGACAAGTGGCTGTCCAATCTTTTCTTGAAAATCTCCAGTGATGGAGCACCCATGACTTCAGGAGGCAGGCTGTTCCATTGCATAGCAGCTCTTGCAGTCCAGAAATTGCTCTTCATTTAAAGTTTCCTAACAGTGCCCATTGCAAAAACTTTAAGAAACTGTATCTCACCAGTTATGGGCTTCTTGCTTGGCAGCTAGAGACATTCCAAACAACACTAAAAGGGATGCATTAAGAATTGGCAGATTTATACAACGCAAAGACTAGACTTTGGGTTCAGTGGATGCTTTATCAGGAATAGTAAATTGTGTATCTTTGAGTAGCCAGGAAGGAAATGGGGTAAAGAAAAAAGTGAGGATTCCAGCTTAGAAATGAATGTTAGAAGCTAGAGTTGGGTGGAAATAATAGAAAAAATCATGACAAACCAAGAGGAATCCTGGGTCATCTTTATATCAAATGACTATGCTGATTGTGTAGGTGAAGAGAATGAATGGACAACAGTAATAACAGTAACATAGGCTCTGATAAAGAAGGTGCATCTTGAACAGTAAGCAGAAACTTCAGGGAGAGCTGGAATTATATGATTTTTTTTTAAAGCAGACCATTAAAAATTATTGCAATAGTCAAATGTTATTCTGAACATTATGATCCTTTAAGAGATGAAAACGCTTCACAACTTAGTTTTCCAACCAGAACCCTGCATTGGGTCAAATCAAGGTTTTGCCATGTGGGTTTCCTGGTTGGAAAGTGACTCAGAATTGGAGAAACCTGATTTGATGCTCCGGGGTGGCTATTTGGCTTGCTTGAGATAAAGTCCAAATGTTTATCACTGTTGCCTTTCAGCTTGTGCCACTCTTGGAAGATTTCATGATGTACAAAATGAAGAGAGATGCTATGTTATGGCTTCTTATGAAAATGCATGTTTTAACAACATTGATGCAAGTTTCTTATTGCAGTAACGATAGCAGCAATATCTCTAGAATAAGTATTATTTGACATGTAGGGAGAATATTAATCTTATTTTTCAAGACAAAAGGAATACAATTTTATTTTTCTTATGGGACTCTCGACAGCATCTAATATCCTCACTTCCCCTGCCCATGAGTCATTTTGTACAATATACTTGATATCCAAGTTTTAGACTTATTATTTTTGGCAGCTGCTACTGCATAAAGCATTCATCTTCCTTTAAAATTATCAAGCTGAGCCACTAGTCATAACCTATCCACCCAGAAGAACAAATAATGTGGTATCCATAGAAATATATAATTTAAATCAGTTTAAATTCTCAAATTCAATTCATAAAGATCTCTGCTGCTATAAACCTGTACATTTCAGTGAGACTTCCTTCCTTCCTAGGCATTTGTGTGCTTTTTTGGTTTTTGCTTCCCAAGACCTAGCATTCTGTAAGCAGTTACTCAATTATGAACATATCATATTTATTTTGTAACATGAATTCAATTTTCCATGTATTCTTTGTATTTACTGATATAAATGGGCTTTTCAGTATTGCATATATTAAAATGAAGGATTATATACTAAAAATCCTGCTTTCTTTTGCTGTTTAGCTTTTTAATAGCCAATGCTTTTTTTTTTTTTAAGTGTCTTTAAACAGTTAACTCAAACTTGCCAATGATTATATGGCCAGTTCCTAGTGTGTAATAAAATGGCTTTAAGAGATTAAGAGGTTGTTCCAAATCATGGCATTGCCTAAAAATGAAATCACTTAAATCACTTATGCCATACATTAATCCTATCGGGGCACATAGACTTGGAAGGACAGCAAGTAGGACAACTGGGGAAAGAGATCCAGGCTCACCCCCTACTCCACTAAGCAGATGAATTCCACTGTTGCCAGTAATCATCTAACTGGTACTACATCAGCTCTGACGAGTGTCTGGGGATTCTTAGAGTTGGAAAGTGAAGATTTAATGATGTACTCTTAGGTATGTTGTGTGCAGTTAGGGGCTGTGCTCCCTCGGATTGTCATTATGGTATATTTATCGGTTAAATTCTTCTGGCAGGCCATAGTGGAAATTCAGAAAACTACATTCAGCTGCTTTGTATGCTACTTATTGCTGGATTCACAGAAAGTAATAATACTTGTTTCTTTCAGGAAATCAGTTACATGGGACTAATCAGAGCTGGGGTGAGATCCCAAATTAGGAGATATTCTACATCAGATTAGAGCAGTGTTTCTCAACCTGGGCAGCTTTCAGACATGCGCACTCCATGCTGGCTGGGGAATTCTGGGAGTTGGAGTGCGCACGTCTGAAAGCTGCCCAGGTTGAGAAACACCAGATTAGAGGATCATATAAAACTGGAGGCAAAAGAAAACCTGTCCCTTCACCCAGTGTTATCAGTGGAAACTGCTTTCATTAATGAAGTCATACTCTGGGATTTCATGCTATGCTTTATTGCCTCTCTTTTTACATTTCTATAAAAAGCTGTTAAGTAAAAAAAAAAAAAAAAAAGAGTTTTAGAACTTGGTGTGGATCACACATTATTTCTCTTTATCAGAAATTTCAGGACCAGCAATGACGTTCAGATCTGCTACCTATGTAGAGGAATTGGTGGATTAAGGGTTAACAAGCTGGTGTAGATAAGAACAATTTTTTGATGGTTGGTTTCTCTTATGACTAAGATGGGGTGGATATCCTATCCTGAACTGAGTCACACCCTGCATGAAAAGGTTCCAAGAAGATAATTGTTCTCTATAATAGTTCCTGATCTATTACAGATGTGCCCTGGGAAATACTGCTTTCTGTCTCCAGCTTTGCTATATGTGAAACTGGTGTTTAAAAAAACCACTTATTTAATCAAAATCTAGGGAAATATATTGTTAATGCAAGCACAGAATTCGATGATGATGATGATGATGATGATGATGATGGGATATCTGCTTGCATTTTGCTTTGCATAATTTAGAGAAATGTATACACATTGTATGGTAGTTAATATTCCCTTTGTATGGTAGAAATATTCCCTAATCCCAGTGAGATAAATATCAGTGTCAACTGTATTAATATGAAACCTTTAAAATAATATATTAAGAAGATGACTGACAAAGTGCTGCTTCTTGATGGCAGCATCGGTCCTTTGGAATGGTCTCCTAATGGAGATGAGGTTGACTTCCATCTTAATTGCTTTCCAGAAACAGCTCAAAATCAAGTTCTTCCAGAGGACATTTAGGTTGTGATGTCACCTTGGCTGAGGTTTATAGCTGGGGCTTGTGTTTATATATTCTGAAACTTATATTTCAATTTTAATCTGATTTGGGATAGTGTAATCATAATTGTGTCTTTTATCTTTATGAACTGCCAAGGGTCCTTTGGGATTTCAGTAGGATGGATGGATGGACGGATGGACGGACTCTGCGTGTGTGTGTGTGTGTGCCAATAGATAGATAGACATACAGACAGACAGACAATGTGTATTAATCTGTGGGTGGGTGGATAGATACGCAGGCAGACAGACTGTGTGTGTGTGTGTGTATTTATGGATGAATGGACAGTCAGACAGAGAGACAGATAGATAGAGGAACTGTAAATCACACTGCAGATAAATGTTTTTGAATTTGTCAAGAAATGCCAGGCAACTAAGATTTGTTTGCAACTGTTACAGATCCCCTGCAGCTTGGAATACTGGGATGAGCTCCAGAAGTCATTTGTTGCTTTCAGAGAATTCAGCTTATCGGAAAGCAAAGTTTGTGAGCTGTCCCTGCCAAGCATCAACCTAATAACTGACCCAAAAGAACTTGTAGCTTCAGATCTTTGGAGAATTGTTTTGAACAGCAACCAGAATTCAGGGGATGACCAAAGGTAAATACAATGTTGATTATGAAACAGTGTTTTATTTTATAGAGACAGATCATGCTATTTTTGAACCACCAAGCTAGGACACTGAAACAGACGAGAACACATGACTCTTCAAACTATTTATTGTTTACTGCAAGAAATCTTGCTTAGATAGATGACTGAAACACCACATTACAGAGGTCTAAATTTGCAGGTCTGGAAAAATGCTAATATATGTATGATCCAAGCCTTTCACTGGGTATAGCTGGTCATGATATAAAGAATTCTAGGCAAATCTTGGGTCCATGTAGTCCCCTCCTGTCTTTCTCTGGCATGATCACAGACATTGGAAGCTTCTTTTTTTAGTAAATCACAGTGTTACATCTGAATCCTAAGCTACAGTTATATTTAACTGTGTTTTGTTGAGATAAGCCAGGTACGTAGCCCATTGTATCTAGTTTGTTTGTTTGTTTGTTTGTTTGTTTTATTATTAAATTTGTATGCCACCCATCTCCTCCAATGGGTGGCTCTGGGCGGCTCACAATTAAAAATCAAAAACCTATAAACAATTAAAATACCCCATAAATAATTAAATACTCAATCCATTAAAATCCACTAAAAACAAACCCTATACATAAATACTAAAGACATTCAAGATGACCGGGGGGAGAGTGGTAAAATCAGTTACCCCACAAGCCACTTCCACTGATGCGAGCCCCCATCTGGCCCCCAAGCCTTCTGGCATAGCCAGGATTTCACACCTTTCCTAAAGCCCATGAGAGTGGGGGCACCCCGCACCTTGGGAAGAAAGTTAGCATATTTCAAAGAAATTATCAAGATTAACCACAGTATATCCAATTCAAATAATAAAATAAAATAAAGTGAATGTTTATAAATTTAAGTTTGTGTTCAACGTGAGGAATGTGTTTCTGATACATTGCGTCCTCACAGCAATCTGGTGAAGTTAATTCAACCAAAGAGATCATAATTGACTTAGGATCATCTGGGTTCATCTGTAGGCTTCATGACTAAATGAGATTTGAATCCTTTCTTTCTTGACTCTAGTCCAACACTTTAAGAATTATACCTTATTGGTATTCAAACTGAACTCAGGAGCATCAGAAATATACTACATGCACAGGTACCATAAAAAAAAAATTAGTATGTATCTTCTTGATTTGCTTGAAAGCATCTACAGCAGTTGATGAAATAGGAGAGAAATAGAAGATAAGGTTTTTTTATAATGCAGGAGATTTTAGACACAGGAAAATGAATAATATTTATATCAATTGACCTGATATGATTAACGGAAGCCAATTTTTTTTATTGATTTGCTTTCGTGAAGCTCATACCATCAGTTGATCATATTAAATGATTTCTTGGTGTTAGTTGCAAAGGAATGCATTTTAATCATAGTAAAGTTAAATGTTTTAGGCAAGCTTAACTGTTCTGCATGTCAGACTTTCCCTAAATTACACTGTGGTTCCATTAAATGCTAGAGAGAGAGAGAAAGGAAATATATGCATATATGATTATTTCTGCTGGTCAAATAATAATATAATAATACTTGCCCATGCTAAGAAATTGCAGATATGCATAATGTGGAGTTCTCTGGCATGCCAATACAATTTTATTCCAAAAAAATCAGTATTGATATAAGTTGAAAGGAATCCAATGTAACGTCCAATATGGAGGGAAAAAAACCAACAACTCAGAGTGGAGGAAAGAAACTAGAGATTTGAAAAAAGTCTGCCTTAAAAAGCATGAGATGGAGAAAAAGGGAATTTTTGTTGGAATATAAGGCCCACTGTGATTTCAAGACATGTAGGGCTGGAAATTTATTTTTTTACCTAGAAAAAGGACTTACAACATTGTATGTGCATGTGATGTGTGAAATTTCTACCTTCCAAATGACCAGTGTTTCAGCTTAGCCATATTAATTGATTTTTACCAGATTTACCATGTTAGCTCTTCAGCTAATGCTACAGTTTGAATTTCTCCAAAATGAAGTATTCTCCCTAATTTTCTTCCCATTATATTAGGCTGATACCTTCCTTATTCTGTTGCTTGCTGTTACTCATCAATCTATTTAATATTTAAATTGGTTCTGCCATCTAATGGCTAGTTTTAATTTTAAAACTTCTGTTCTTTCACATGATGAAGTTTTGCTCCTTTTAAAGAACGTTAACAATTGCCTTGCTGGATAACTTCCCCCACTCTAGTGCAAGTAGGTTTAAAATGTAGCTACACAATAATTAATCACTTCTCACAGTCAACAACTGATTGCAAATTTGATATCATAGGAAACTTGACAGCTAAAGTTGGAGCACACATATGACTTCACTCTGAAGTCTTCTCCCAAAGCAAATCTTTGATAATTTTGCATCTTCTCTGTCATTTTTTTTAACAATTGTCCTTGGATGGTGGTAGTGTTTGCATGATCTCGTCCTTGTAGATAAACAAAATAACCTTTGCTTTTTATTAAATATATGTGTGTGAGCATGTTTGTGTGCGTGCATGTGCACACACACACATACACAGCAAGCTTACACACATACATACATGCACCCTTATTCACATAAGGAAAATACAGGTAACTATTGTGAGATAGACAGACAGACAGACATAGTGTTAGCCTGTATAGTATTTTCAGTGGTTTGGTATACAAGTCTATTTAAAAACGAAGCCCTCTATCTATAGATATAGATTGTAGGCCTAGAGATTTGTGGATATTTAAACATGATTGCTGAACACATTTTGAAAACCGTTCATGGCAGCCCAAATTATTACTGAGAGGCAATGCAGTGAGATGGTATGCTAATGGCAATTCTTCAGCTTTAGATTTCTGTCTTAAAATTAACATGTCCCCACTTTTTTAAAATAGATGACTATGCAGTAGAAAATGATTCAGGCACAAGTTTGAAGGGGAAGAATATTGTCTAAGAAAAGTTTATTGAACTTAAATGGAACATAATATATTCTTATTATAATGCTGTTATTGAAATTATTGTTCCAAATACTTATTAAAAAGTCTTTAATAATGACTGGATTTCTGAAATTCTGATCCTCAGACATGCTGCTATTTTAGAAAACAATTTAATTCAGTATATTGAAACATTCTTTTTGCCTTCCCTCACTCCCCCATCCCAGTTCAGAAAGTGAATCCGGTTCTCAGAGTACATCCGATCAGTTTGTCACTCCTACTGCCCTAGCAGCCTGTACTAGGGTGGACTCATGCTTTACCCCTTGGTTTGTGCCTGCCCTTGGGGTCTCAGTTCAGTTTGCTCATGTGGAACTTCATCTTTGCCACCATCTGGATCAGCTGGGCACAGGTATGTATCTTAAACTCTGAAACAGAAAGCTGTAACTGTTGGTTTTCCACCTACTCATCACCCCACCTGCTTTACATTTGCAGTTCTTTTGTCCCCTGGACCATATGCTCAGATAGCTTACACCTCCTTATCGGTAGCAGGAATGTGTAAAAAACAGATGTATTTGAATGCGGTAATTGCAGAAGGTGCTGCATTTTCTAAGCCTCAGTAATGGGCCCAAATACCCTCCTTCACTTTATTGTGAGCCTGATGGAATAAATTTTGCTTTTCACATTTGCCAGCATACTTGCTCTGCTTTATATGTCCTCTTCAACAAAGAGATGCCAAAGAAAGTACCAAGTGCTAGAAACTCAGAGTATTATTTTAAAAGAAATTGGGAGTGGGGATGTGATCCATCTGTGTTGGTTCAGTACTATGTGCTTTCATTATTGTCAGTTTTATTTCCAGTACACTTTGTTAGACTGTCTAATTCTAGTAATATTATCTAGTAATATTATCAAGTAATATTCTCCAGGAGAAATGAGCAGATATTTAAGCAATTTCTAAAGCAGGACATTTTGCATAAATGATAGTTTTGAAAGTGGTGAGTGACTTACCTTCTTCAGGTTTCCCCATTACTAGTTAACATTTTTAGCATTTCAGATGACAGTGAAAGAAACAAAAGAAGCTTGAACCAGGCAGAGATCCTTCAGAAGATGCATTTTTCTTTTTTAGAACTTTTTTAAAATTAAACTGGCCTTAATTACTGTTTTCTTTATTAACTTATTCACAGTGGAACAATTAAATATACACAACTGTGGCTATTGCAGATTGACTATGTTAAATAATATTGCTTTCTAGGATAATTATTTTCTGCAAATTCAAAATAATGTGTTCTGTAATTTTGGTTCCCATTTCCTTTAAAAAAACATCTGCAGTATGATTCCATGTATGCTTATGATAGCTTTGGTTTTTTATACTTTTCTTTACCCTTTTGATAATTGAGTATATTTTAAACGGTCTTATTTTACATTTCCCATATGTGTTCACCAGATGCTGATCTCTACCCCCATCAGTAATTACATTTATTTTAACTTACACATCAACACTATATCTGAACATACAGTCCTGAATAAGTATCCTCTGTGTTCTCCTAATTTGATCGCCAATTTTGATTTCTATTTTTTTTCCTGTTCCGATTTGAAGTATGGATTTTTGCTGTTTAGCTCTTGAGTAGCTCTACTGATTGTTTATTATTTCTTTTTTTTTATTGACATTGCTGTTGTCATCAATATCATCTTTGCAATAGCAGTTTGTATGTCCTGGCTAATACACTGTAGGGGCAGGCAAGTTAGCACTTTCCAGAGGTTTGGAGTATACCAGCTACTGGCCATGTGGCTGGAGGGCGATGCTGAGACCTTCTGTCTGGGCTTTGGAGCCCACCTCTACATTCCTAATACCATTTAATAGAGGGCTTTATCTTATTAACTTTTGCACAACACCCAACATATTTTACTTATTCATATCATACCTCTAAAGAGGCATATGAAAGAGCAATCTTCCATCCAAACTCTGACCAAAGGTCAGCTTGCTTGCTTGCTTGTTTATATATATATTATATATATCACATTTATACAGCTGCCCTTCTCATGTACTGTAAGGCTGCTCTGTCTTGTGGCTTTAGGTTTTATCCTGGGACTTCAAAAGCTAGCCCCCTCCAACCTAGGTGCCTTTCACAAATATGGACACCAATTCCCAGAATTTTCAGCAATGGCCAGGCAGGTTAGGATTCAGGGAACTGAACCCATGCATCTCAATGGCACTCAAGTGGGCAAAGACTTCCAAGAGCTTTTGAAAAATAGAGTTCAGTTAGCCCTGCAAAGAAGACATGTGTAATGCTTATATTGTGACTTAGAACGAAATAAGTAATAGGCATTTATTGTATGATTCCAGAACTTGGAGACAAGCACATCTTTTTGGAACAGAAATGCTGTTAGCACTAAACTTTCAGTGGAGAAAATGTTGATTTTCAATATTTTTCAGTCTATATTTCATATTGGTGACTACTTAATTATGATCAAATAATATTTAGAATTTTTATTTAAAATAAATTGATTTGACCTAGAAAAATATGGCTTGGTCATTCTGGACATATTATTCTCCTGCATATGTTCATTCCTAGTTTTATATTTGCAAATAAGTATTAATGATTTATTTTTACCTTTTGTTCTACAGGGCCACCAAAATTCCTACATCCATTTATCTCTGATAAAAGTGTGCCATCTGAGTTAGAATATTCAATAATTTCTTTTGAAGAACCACATACCTATTTAAGGCAATGGACTGATGGAACCATCTTCAAGGAGATCCAGTTCTCCACTAAAATTGACTGCAAACTTTTGGAGTGTAGAAATCTCACTATGCAAACTGTTGCAAAACCATTTGGTGTTTTTGGGCAGTTTTCTGTTTCTGGCAATTTCATGGAAAAGATTTTGGATGGAAATATGGTAGTGGATCCTGTATTCATCAGCTTTGGCCAACATACCATCCACTCTCTGCATAAAACCTTTCAGGCTTGGCAACAGGTAAGCGAATAGTCCTGAAATGAAAAGGTTAAACCAGATACCATAACTCAGGATTCCTAAGAAAAAAAGAAGTGTCAAAAGCTTTATAGGGCGAAGGGACTGAAAGAGGAAAGGCAAACTGGCCTCAGGTCCTTTTTGTTGTGTCATGCATTTTATTGAAAGTAAAACAAAAGCAAATGGAATGCATAAAACCTATTCACATACTGTATAACGATTTGGTGTTGTATGAGCATGATTCGTATGTTTTTTCCTGCTCTTCTATGGGGAAGGAAATGAATGAAAGGGTGCTGATTGAATGTGCATTGAATACAAAAGTCCTATAGAGAAAATGAATGAGGATTGAATTGTAAAAGATATATATGAAAGAAGGGTTGGGAGGAAATAGTAGTAGTTGTAGTTGGATGGAGTTGATGAGGTCCTCAAATAGAAAGAGATGAGTTTAAGAAACAAAAGGAAATGTATGAATTCATGGAAAGATGCAGTAGAAACAAGACTGGTTTGCAAGGATAGAAAGATATGAAGAGTTACAGTGGTTGGTGTTTGTATAAACTGAATTTTTCAATGTTTTTCTCATTTTTTTTCCCTGTTTTTTGCATAGTATTTCTTATGCCTTTTTTGTGCTTCATATAACATCGTCTATCCCCAAAAGGATGACAGTTATGGATGGCATCTTGTTTCCCATTTAGCGGAAACCAGAGATTATATGGTTTTTGCCATTATATCCAGACCAGCAAACTATGGTTTTCTTTACATTTGCGATCCAAAACAGAAGTCCAAGCAATGATCTGATTATGGCTTGCAACTCCAGTTTGGAGAATAAGCAAAAATCATAGTTTGGTGGTGGTTCAGATCTAACCTTGTAATGCAATTTGTGCTTATCATGAAGTAACTAACTGAATCTGAAGGTACATATTCAAGGAGAAGAAAGATAAGGAAGAGATATGTGAGTTCATAGCAAAAGAGCAAATTTTCAGGGTATGCAGGTCACTGAGTGGCTCTGGAAGGACTCCAGGTGAACATAAGACATAACAGATGCCAGGGAAATGGTCAGGTTGTCAGTGGGAAAACACTTGAAAACAGAAGTGCTCTTTCCCTCTTTGAATTCAAATGTTTGGATGATCCAGAAGACACCCTGACTCAACTGCTTTCTGGATCCAGCACAGTTATCTAGATAATAGGATATACAGTATCCAAACTGATTCACAGAGTAATTGACATAAAGGCTATGATAGTGAGTTTTGCCCTGACAGAGTAGCTGTCTTAGGTGCACCAAAACTTCTGAAGAATGTTTGGCAGAAGCCCTGGCAAGTGTAGTCTGTTACTTTTATTGTCCCATTTTGGCAATTATAAATTAAAAATTATAGCAGGAAAGAGTATTTTATACTAAAATTCTTACTACTATGCCATTAAAAGTTATTTCAAAAAACATTATGATTTCATGGGCCAATTTGGATGGATTTAAGCCTGTGTAGTTGAGATTGGAATGTAACTTGTTGAATAATGGTAATACCAAATATTTTTCTCACACACACACACACACACACATATATATATAACCTCCTAAGGTCCAACCTATGTATGACATAAAAAAATAATCATAAGCCCTTTCCTTTTAGTTCAGATAGGAGGCAGAACCAGGGAGCGTTGTGGATTTTTGACCCAGTCCCTCCAAATGATATCATGGTTTAAAGTTATACTTTCCCCTAGTTTTTTGTTTATCTTACTGAATGAAAAATAGAACCCTGTTACATTTGATATCTGGCATATATCTTCCCTGTTATTTAATGAAGGTTTTTGCTACAACTTACATGATTTGCTGTATATACAAAACTAATGGGTCAAATTAATAAAAATATATCCAAATAATATTTTCTGCGATTATCCAAACAATCTTGCATTATGCCAAGCTATTCAGTCCTTCCCCCAGAATTTCTCTTTACCAATCTATATACAGTACCTATATGAAGTTTTCTGCATTAATTACCCATCACAAAACTACAATAGCAAAGCTAAAAAAGATAAAACATCTGTTTTACATCAGAGTTTCTTTTTTCAAGGCATTCCAGGATTTTCTTATTGTAAAAGGACATTCATAAAATAAGAGCTAGTGTGATTTAAATCTTTACATCTGGTTCAAATATCACTGTGAAAAAAGAGTCTTTGTAGCTCCAATTCCTGCTTTTTGTCATATTTTGAGCAATGCGCTTAACAGAAAACAAGCAAACAGTTTTGAAGGAGGCCTGTTTGCATGGGCTGGTGGAGCAGTAACTACTGCAAAATGGCCTTCAGAAAGACCCATTGCTTTGTGCAGTGAAAAAAGTCTCTCCAGTATCACATATGTACAAATAAAATGCATTGTATAAATATTTAAATGTGTAAGACCACATCAGAAAATGACTGACTGACTTGAACTATAGGGAGCCTTAAGAAATACTCTGAGTTGGAAACAACAGGATTGTGTAAGTAGAGCCATATGTTGCCTAGCAAGATGTTCCAGTCAGGTACATTCTATGAATAGTTAGACCTGATTTATACACAGGGGTGGCAATGTTCAAATGACCCACAGAGGATATGCCTCTGTAATTGTTGTTGCAATTTCCTTGTTTCCTCTCATTTCGGGAGTTTTTGCCACCATCTTCTGATGTGGTGGGTGAGTCTCTAGCCTAGACTGTCCTTGATTAAAAACTCACCCTAGTTGTACATTAGGGTACATTAGCTATTGAGGTGGGCTCTGAACTACATATTAATGTTAATTGGTAACAACATGTTTCTTCAGCGGGTTCTTCTCTACCACATACTGAAAATTAGCTTCCCACTAGTCAGTACTTTTTTATGTTCAGTGTTCACAATTAACACATTATTCTGCCAGGCAAAATCAAGAGCACCACCATTAATTGAATTCCTCATATTTTCTAACTAAGTATCAGAAACAACTACTTTTGTACACATTGTGGAGAAGAGCTGACATACAAAGCACAAAGTAATTTGGCCTTACACCTTTAGGTCAAGAGTTCAAGATTAACAGAAGCCTCTGTTGGAATTTGTTTTTCCCAAAAGGTGAACTAATTTTATTCTTAAATAATGATGGAAGGTTTAACAATAGATTAGGCATTACAGACATTACCAGGCTCTGTGCTATATGATCCCCGGTCATCTGTTCAAATCCCAAGACGATAGAACTGTTTCTTTAAAAAAACACCAAAAAAACCCAGTGATTTCTTTCTGTAAGCAACTGTTTTTATAGTCTTAACTTTGCAGGTCTTTGAAAATTTAGTTGGGAGCAAGTTTTATTCAACTTAATAGGAATACCTTTCTGAGTTTCTATAGGATTTCACAGTTAAAGTGGAAAAAGTGTTCTGAAATATAAGAGGTACAGTCCAGATAATTCTCTTTTAAGTAACTTATGTATTTAATATGAATATATGTGATAGGTTCTCCCATTACATTTGAACACAATAAGATATATTTCAGTGTTTGAGGGGAATCATTTATGGTAGAAAATTATTATAGAAATCTTGAAAGTTTGGATTCTTTTGCCAATGAAATGTTGGCCCACTAAAATCTTCCCCTCTTCAGATTTATGTAGCATGAATAGTAGTGGATGTTATATAGGCCAATACACAGTTCTTCAGATTTTTTTAAAAAAAATTATTTAAGGAAGACCTCTTTATAAATTGGTAATAAGTAAATCCATGTCTGTGGCTAATGGTAATCAGAGATGTACCATTAAAGAATGTCAAAACAAAATATGTTCTTACATGGCACCAGGAATGACAGTGTTCCTTTCTTCAATTGTTATTAAACATTTTAATTAAATTATGTTTATAATTTATAACATAAATTATATAACATTAAGTTTGTAGCATCAAATCTTCTTGAACTTAGCTCTGCCCCAGTTATCTTGAACCCCATTTCTAACTTCTACAATTGAATGAGATTAAGTGTGGATAGGTATATACACATACATTTAAAAGGAGAGAGGAAATAAGCACGGGTTATATAACTGGCCTCTGTGGAAAGGATACAAGACCTCAATCTTGCCAAGAAGAGATGTTAGGAGAATATAGGAATGCAGTATTTTTTAACAGATAACATAAAATGGAACATACACACTGGAGCATGTGGTCACTATAGAAACCAAGTTCTGCTTGGGGATGTTCAAACATCCTGCAGGGAAGAGGTATTTACCTACATACATCATCATGGGTGATTTTGCATAACTTTCAAAAGTAATGGATTACATACTTTCTACATCTAAGACCTGAGAATGTAGCTCTTTGTGTTGGTCTAAATGAAGTGTTGACAACTACATCTTCTAAAGTGCATTCTTTAGAAATCTGATGGCCAAGAAGGAGTTGGCTGGCTGAGAAATCTGGACATCTTCCTTGCTTTTATAAGCTTCCATTACTTCTGTGGCATTTTGCTGACAGAACCATCAGTAACTAAACAACAAGGGAAGAACTTACCCACTGGTGTGGGAGAAGATTCTAAGAAGGAAAAAAAATCACTCAGAAATACTCCCGCTGTGAAACTGACAATCATCATAGTAATATAACCAAAGAGAATGGAAATACTGAAAATGGGACTGAAGAAAGGAAATCAGTTGAGGTCCTGTGAGCTCCAATAGAAGAAGTGGGCAGTGTAATATATTACCTGTTGGTTAAGGGATACAGAGAATTGGCAATTAGCTTCAAATTGATGGAGTGAGAAAATATAAAGGTCAAAATGTAAAGGAAAAATGTCTTGAAGATCTCATTGTAACATTGCCACTTACTCTTCTTCCTGCAAACCATTCTTGTAACGCAATGTAGTATAGGGATTAATAAACCCTTGAGACTTTATACAGACTGTCAAATAAGGCAGTTGTTCATACTGTATGGAAAGATGTCCAATATAGTTGTTGCTCTAGCCTGATTTCTTAAAAAGCAGTAGCAAGGCCAAATACAAATGATTGAAGACAGACAATGAACAGTTAAATAGCAGGTACAGCTAGGTATTTTTTCTAATTTAAATGTCAGAAATGTATGATGTGCATTAAATATTACCCTTATGGATCTGCAGCATTGTTCATTTTTTACCTACATGCCTTGTTCAGTATGCATTTTGAGGAGACTGATGTCCCCAGATATAGAAGCATTTCTGAGTAATTGAATATTCATAGATTTGTCTTCAGGCAAAAAGGAAGACTTCATTGTTTCAGAGTTGTTCACATATGTATAACGTATATCAAATCTTTTTTAAAAATTGTAATTCCCTTGTTTTGTTGTCTGTAGTTTGCAGTTCAGTATAACTGAACTTTATTATTGGATATAAATTTTGGGACCCATAAATGATTCTGCCATTTTTGTTATGAGGAAAAAATAATTTGTAGGAAAGCTTGCAACAGAGAAGGCTTTTGGTACAGAAACTTTCGCTGCTGGGCAGATAGTTGCCAAACATCTTGGAATTAATCTGAAGCTTGTTTGGTTTTTCTGTTCTTTTTCTTCCAGAATCAGTGCCCTGAGGCAGAAGAGTTACTCTTTAGCCATTTTGTAATCTGTAATGACACGCAGGAGACACTGCGGTTTGGCCAGGTAGACACTGATGAAAATGTTTTGCTGGAGAGTCTTCATAGTCACCAGTACAGCTGGCGCTCTCACAAGTCCCCACAGGTATGTCAGAGAAAGTGCAACAGTTGTTAAAAGTGGGAAGTGTTGAAATAATTCAATTTAGTTATTCATGCATTCCGCTATCTTTAGCTTTCCAGATTTCAGCTGAAGGTCCATGCTTAAACTGCAAGACAGAAGAGATAAACAAAAAGGATGAGCAAACCCAGAAATGTTTATATGTCATTCAAGTTTGGAGCCATACAGTGTTTCTCAACCTTGACAACTTTAAAGATGTGTGGACTTCAACTCCCAGAATTCCCCAGTCAGCATTCTGGGAGTTAAAGTCTATACATTTTAAAGTGGCCAAGGCTGAGAAACACTGCTGTACACTCACACATTTTACAATTTAAAAAAAACTTCAGGCTTCTGTATTTAAGCATAGCAATAATTTATTGGGTTTGAGAGAAAACACTGGTCTTCAGATTTTGGGATGTTAATCCTAACAATGTGGGCACAAGCTTCTGTTGACATAAGACAATACATTTGAAAATGGCAGGCCAAAAGCTGAACAATGAACCATAATTTGGGATCTTGGAGAAGGATGTCCTTTATGATAACTGCCTGTTGCATTCTCAGATATACTGACAATAGAATCTCAACTTCACCACTCTTTGGGAATTCACAGATATCCATATTCATCAACATCTAATGATTTTGATGAGCTTTTTTCCTCTCTTTCTACATATGCTTGAGCTGCATCTGTTTTCACAGAGTGGGGGTATATGCATGGTGCATGCATGCACAGAACTGCAGTGAAGAAGCTCATGTTGGTTCAACAGAGCAAACAGCCCACATGTGTTTTTCATAATTATTTCCTTCATAAAAGCTTCTTTGGTAGATTTGATAACGAGAAGAGATTCCAATGGTAATGAAAAGAGATTCTAAAAAATCAAACATTTCTAGTATTTATTTTTATCATTGTGCTTTAGGCAAAAATAAAAACATGTAAATAGGAAGATCACTGCAGTATGCTGTTTGCTGCTGAACATAAGCAAGAAAGGGATTGGGTTGTGGAAAATTAGATTATGGATGTAAAAGTTTGAGGTCATAGCTGGAAAGAGCAGTCTGGTGATTGAAGGACAATTTCATATTGCTTGACTGCTGCTGTTCCTGCTGATTTTCCAGAATAATCTGGGCTGGGCACTGTATTAAAAAAAAACTTGGCAGCGCAATATTCTGTACATAGTCATCACTTGTACTTGGAAAAAAATCAGTGAGAAAAGAAGATAATTCTGGGAGAACCATTATCTTTAATGTTTAGCTCTTCCTTAGTAGGAAGAGGTCTTCCTCAGTGAGAAATTGTAGCCGTATCTTCTTTGGGTTCTGTATGTTGAGTGCAGGTTTATGAGCGGCTGAGGTCGATCACAGAAACCTGCACTCAGTGTGCATTTACTGTGGAATAACTACACTGAGTTCACTCGTTAACTTTTTAAAAAGCTAAAGGAGAAGAGCTTTACAATTTCCCCTCCTATAGATTACCCATTGCAGAAAGCAATTTAAGGACCTTTTTTTGACAAGTTATGGCCAGTATAATTGATAGCTCTATATTTTTCTCTATGGTTTTTGCTTCTGTGGAAGCAGTGCTTTCACATTAATCTTTCCCCTTTGAAATAGCATTGTTTTTATAGCTGTTTCTCTCTCTTTCTAAACTGCAGTAAGAAGCACAGCCAATCACGATCAGGAGTTTTTAACCCTTTTTTCTCAACACAGCAGTCTCAATGAAAATCATATCTTTTCCACTCATCTTTCTGCCAACATTTAGGATTGCAGGAAGTAAGACTGTCCAATTGACTACAGAATGTTATTTGGATTTTTAAAAAAACCTGGAAGGACAGTTGCAGTCTTCCACATGCAGTGAAACACAAACAACCATGACTGGGCACTGTTAAACTATCCTTGTCTAGAAGCATCACTGAATATTCAGAGATTGCTGAATATTATTTTAGAGTTTTGTTACTTTTATTATGTATGTAACTATGAGATGCCCAATTCACAATAATAAAAGTAAACCACACAAGTTAGTGATCTAAAATAAAGCAACAGAATATTTCAGAGGCAAAATAATAAAGAAACAGAGGACATTTTAAAATATTTAAAACAAGATGAAATTTGATAAAGATTCTTGCTAAACAAATACTGTAAAGTAATTCCGGGGGAGAAACTGTACTTTTACTGAGATTTCCAGAGGGCATTCCTAACTTTGGAATGGATCCTCCTGTTCCTGCAGCTACACTTTAGATTTACCTCTCCAGGGGGACAAATGTGTCCTCTCTCCCAGGCATAGTGGGGGGGGGGGGTCCAGCTGGAAGTCATAAGAGCCAATGTTACATAACTTCTTTCCGGAGTAGCATTTCCTTCCTGGAACACTCCCATGTCTAAACAGGATGGGCCCCTTCCTAGCACCCATTTGGCTGAGGCCAGAGCAGAAGCCCAGGAAGTACTGTATTCAAGCCATGAATGAGTGGTACCACTCTACTGCTATGCAGGAAACATCCTGGATCCAGCCTAGTCTTCCTCCCAATGTCGACAAAAGATTTAGCCAAGCCTAGGACCCAATAAAAACCTAAAACTTATATTTGTAGTTCTACTTCCTCCCTTCTCAAATCAGAATGCGAGATCTCATTGTGTAACAAAGACAGCAACATGGAAGAGACACCCACATCTCCAGGGCACCAATAGTTAAGATGCAAGCGTCCAAATATGCAAAACCTGAAAAGGTACCAGATGGAGGCAAGAGCTACCTCAAGCCTAATGTTCCCATAGAGGAAATTTGATTTTGAAAATGGATGAAGGGTGTTATTTCCCATGAGACATTGGGGGCCAGGACTATTTTATGCAGGGTAAACCAACCAAACCAATCCAAATCTCCCTCTCCCCAAGAAGCAGAAGGTGAAATGTAGGAACAATCATTGCTCCAAGGGCTGGGCTTCCTAGCATAACAAGAGGTAGCACAAAAGCCTTCGTAATTCTTCTCTGACTTGAGTTATTTCAAGCTCTCCTCTGGTCTTGGTCCTCCTGTCCCAGAAATCCTTCCCCAGGGAACACTTTTCTTAGAAAAACGGCCAAGATAAACAAGGACCACAGTGGTTCTAAGGGGAAACAGTAACTTTCCAACCAGAGGTTCCTTTTGTCTCTTAATCACTGAGAACTCCCTTCTAACTATGACAGAATGGAGGAACAGGAATTTTCTAAGGAGAAGCAGAGGCTCCTAATATTAAGGATGGATGTGGCTACAGCTTGCTTGGCATCAATTTGATTTTTTTCTGTAGGAAAGAAAGCTTTTTAGCATTATACACAATCCAGTTCAGTAAGAACTGATTCCAGTGGTGGAATTCATCTGTTTTTTTGGTGGGTAGCAACCTCCTGAAACAGCATAGCAGCTCCCATAGCTGCCAGGAATGGTCTGTGGTGGTATACCCTACCTCTGTATTTGGTTGTTGTTGTGGATTTTAGGCCATTTCTATTGTATTTGTGTTTTTATTTCTGCCCAGAGTTGCATTTTTGTGAGTTAGATGGCTCTATACATCTTAAAATAAGATTAAAAAAATTTTTTATTTGTACTTTTTCTGTGCTGCCAGATTCCAAAACTTCCAGCATTTTACAAAGTACAAAATAAAATCTTATCAAATACAGGTAGTCCTCACTTAATGACTGTTCATTTAATGACCATTTGAAGTTATAACGGCCTCGGAAAAAGTGCCTTATGACCTGTAGTCACTCTTACAACTGTCGCAAACCATCACACCACCCCCTGTGGTCATGTGATCACAATTTGCTATCTTTTTTATGATGGTCATTAAATGAATCACCGCAATCGTTAAGCGACTTCCGGCAAAAAAGTCCACTGGGGAAGCTGAATTCGCTTAATGACTGTGGTGATTCACTTAACCACCATAGTAAAAATAGTTGTAAGATTGGATCCAGTCACATGGTGACTCACTTAACAACCATCCTGCTTAACAACCAATTTCCCAATCCCTATTGTGGTCATTAAGGGAGGACTACCTGTAAGTACATAATGTTAATAAAACCACCAGAACTGTCAATCCAATGTAGCTTCTATTATCCAAATAAAAATCCAAAAATTTTCATGATTGAAACCTCCTTGACACTTCTGTCTTTAGCCACTTTTCTGAACACCATTGGAGAAGTATCATATCTAGATTTCTGCAGGCAAACTGTTCCAGAAGAATGGAGTCATAATTGACAAACATTGTCTTCTCTCCCACCCTCCCCAAACTTACATCCCTGCTGTGGGTGAACAGACCAGATAAGTTGGTTTCACTTGAAACAGATGGTCTTGAAGATACAGGGAACCAAGCACTTGGAAACTTACTGGAAGTCAGTGCAGTGCCTGCAAAAATTGGTGTTTTGGGGCTGAAGTGGTTTTCCTCTGCCAGGAGGCGGGCTGTCAATTGCAGCTTCTGGGTAGTTTTCAAAGGCAACCTCACGTACAGCTCATTGAAGTAATTTACTCCAGAGGGGATGAGGGGATGAGTTACTGATGCCAAGGCCTTCTCTTCCAGATACAGTCTCAGCTTTTGCAAAGGCCAAAACTAGGCAAAGAACCCCATGGCCACAACCTCCACAGTATTTTTTTTTTAAGTCATGATTTGTGAATTGCAATGCCATAAACAATTTATGCTGCCATAAATCTGGTATAAGATACAGTGATAACACCTTGTTTAGTTTCTTTTAAAAGAGAATTGGCCACATTCATTGAAGATATAGCTGTCAATAGCTACAGATCAGGACAAGTACCACAAGTGGAATCACTGGGTTCAGGCTTCAGCATGCCAGTCATTTTGCCTTCATATTCTACCTGAAAAATCTAAATGGCCACTGGGTGTACCAGTATTCTAGAGGGGTCATTACATGAATCTAGCAGAATATTCCTGTGTTCATATATTCTAACCACTTTCCAAATAATTTTCAATCTGGGAATATAATTTATTATTCATCCTAAACTCTATAATGCCATATTAGTATTTCTGTTACTGTGAGGTTTAGCTAGCTACAGTATCCTTAGTGTTAAAATGTGTCATACACATTTTATAAATAAATACTATTTTGAGGAATATATGATCCAGCAAGTGAGGATGGATGGATGGATGGATGGATGGATGGGTGGGTGGGGGGGGGGGGATGGATGGGACCAATTACCAAGGCTTAGTGGAGAAGTACCATCAGATACTATGCTAGAAGATGCCAGTGGAGCCCTCACAACAATCCCTACTACCACCATAACTGAAACCAATGAAGTGGTATACACTACATCCACTGTAAACCTGGAGATGCTTGGCTGTACAATCAAGAACAGCAGTACATACCCCCTCCCCCGGAAAATGATGTTGGAGGCTAAGATCAAGGCAACTTGAAGATATGTTAGTCAGCTGGTGGAACTACAGAAGGGTGTAGAGATTAAGGATAAGACTTGATTACTGAAAAAATACAAGGGCCTGACTCCATCTGAAGCCCTAGAGACTGCTAAACAAAGACTCACAGCACTGGCTACCAAGCTAAGGAGATACATTAGAGAAGCAGAGGCCAAGAAGATAAATGCCCTGTTCTCCAAAGAACCATCCAAGGTATACTCCCAACTGCAGTGCAACAACACAGTAACAGCAGAGCCACCAGGAGCAGAAACTGAATAGTACTGGAAGAACATATGGGAGAAAGAGAAGCCACATAACACCAGTGCAAAGTGGCTGCAGAACCTGAAAGCAGACCACAGCAATTTCCCAGAACAGGAACCAATCACCATCATAGTAGCAGACATTCAATAGTAGGTCAAGAACATGAAAAGCCGGTCAGCATCTGGCCTGGACATGATCTACACCTACTGGCTAAAGAAACTAACAGCAGTGCATGAATGCCTAGCAGCACAGATGAACCAGCGGCTAGCAGCAGGCTACCACCCAGACTGGGTAACACAAGGAAGGACAGTACTTATCATGAAAGACCCTCACAAGGGAACAGCACCATCCAACTACCATCCAATAACCTGCCTTCCCACAACATGGAAAGTCCTATCAGGCATCATAGCTGCCAAGTTACAAGACCATATGGGCCAGTACATGAGCACAGCTCAGAAGGGCATTGGGAACAACACCAGAGGCTCAAAACACCAGTTGCTCATAGATAGAGCAGTCACCCGAGACTCAAGGTCTAAACAGACCAATCTAAGCACAGCCTGGATTGACTACAGGAAAGCCTACGACTCAATGCCACCCACATGGATCTGTGAATGCCTAGCGCTATACAGAGTCAACAGGACACTAAGGACCTTCCTCAAGGACTTAACGGGACTGTGGAAGACAACACTGGAAGTCAACTCAAGACAGCTTGCACAAGTAGCCATCAAGTGGAGCATATACCAAGGTGATGCACTGTCCCCACTGCTATTCTGCATAAGCTTGAACCCCTTCGGCCACATAATCACAAGGACTGGATACAGATACAAGTTCAAGAGTGGAACTACCATCACCCTCCTCCTCTGCGTGGATGATATCAAGCTGTATGCTAAGAGTGAACGAGACATCAACTCACTAATCCACCTGACTCGGATCTACAGTGAAGGCATTGGGATATCATTCGGACCAGAGAAGTGTGGTCAGGTGGTAGTAAAGAGAAAGAAGGTAGTTAATACTGATGGGGTAGAACTACCAGTGGGCCACATAGCAGACATAGAGACCAGCTACAAATACCTTGGTATCCCACAGTCACATGGGAACTACGATGAGGAGGCAAGGAAGACAGCAACATCCAAGTACCACCAAAGGATAAGACAGGTCCTGAAGAGCCAGCTCAATGGGAAGAACAAGATCCATGCCATCAACATGTATGCCCTACCAGTCATCAATTACCCTGCAGGTATAGTGAGCTGGCCAAAGGAGGACATGGAGGCTACCGATGCGAAGACCTGAAAGCTCCTCACAATGTATGGAGATTTCCACCCCAGGTCTAGCACATAGAGACTATACACTAGCTGGAAAGAGGGTGGGTGGGGTCTGGTGAGTGTCAAAGCCACTGTCCTGAACAAAACCTGGAGCATCCAGGAGTAGATCAATAAGATGGCACCCAAAGATGAGCTGCTGAGATAATGCCTGAGGCAGCAGCAAACGGGAGGAAGTTCAAGTGGAGGAAGTGCCTTGACAAGACAAGCCCCTACATGGGATGTACCATCGACTGATAGCTGAGGTGGCTGACACTGGGAATTCTACCAGTGGCTGGGAAGGGCTGGACTAAAAGATAACATCGAGGCACTGATCATAGCAGCACAAGAGCCAGCGCTAAGCACCAAATCCATAGAAGCAGGGATCTACCACACTAGACAGAACCCAAGGTGCAGACTGTACAGAGAGGCCTCAGAGACAGTCCAACACATAGTGGCAGGGTGTAAGATGCAGGCAGGAACAGCATACACTGAATGGCACAACCAACTAGCTGGCATTATGTACAGGAACATCAATACAGTGTATGGACGGGACCCTCCCAAGTCCAGATGGGAGATTCCACAGAGATATAGAGAATAACAGGGGCTAAGATCCTGTGGGACTTCCACATCCAGACAGGCAGGTAGGTACTGGCCAATCAACCAGACATCGTGATAGTAGACAAGGACCAGAGGACAGCGGTGGTGATGTAGCGGTGCCAACTGACAGCAGCATCAGGAAGAAAGAGTATGAGAAGCTGGAGAAGTACCAGGGCCTGAAGGAAGAGCTAGACAGGATGTGAAAAGTAAAGGCCAAGTTGGTCCCAGTGGTAGTAGGAGCACTCAGGGCTGTGACTCCTAAGCTGGGAGACTGGCTCCAACAGATCCCAGGAACAACATCAGAGCTCTCTGTCCAGAAGAGTGCAGTGCTAGGAAGAGCTGATACTACACAAAACCGTCAAACTCCCAGGCCTTTGGTAGGGGACCCGAGATTGAGAAAGACACACCCAAAGTGGTGAAAGGGATTTTAAAAAAAATTAAGAATGTTGTTGATAATAGTAAAATCTAATACAAACTACACTTAAAGAAAGAAAAGAGACTAGAAACAATGAGTAAAAATTGCAAGAGAGAAAGAGAAAAGTAGGAACATAATAAGGAAAGAGAAAAGAAATATATAAAGAAGTGACTTCCAATCTTCATCACAACAAATAAAACAAATGTAAGAGTCTTCACCCCCTCTAAGGTTACAAATATTTATCTCTTCATCCCATATCCCATCTCTTATCTTTAAACAAATCCATAAAACATCATCTTTTCAGTCCTGGTGTCAGCAGAAAGTTTGTAAAGAATTGCTAGAGGTAACAACATATCTTGTTTTTAACCTTGGTCAAATAAACCAATTTTATATTCCTTCCTTTTACTTCTAATAGTCTTAATCTTTAGTTCATTCAAATATTGTCATAGGATTTTATTTCTCTTCATTTCTTCTTTGTCCCATTGCACAGAGTTCTTCAAGACTTCAACAAGCCTCTTTTGTAAATCCAATAGAAAAAAAATATCCAGATCACTCTCTTGGTTTGTCGTTTGTATTTCTCTTTAAAGTTTTAATTTTTTTTGTCGATCCCGTGAAACATCCTTTTCTAAGTCATTCTCTTGGCCTGTCAGTTGTAAATCCACTTTCGATACCATCTCTATCTTGTCAGCTAAAATTTGTTCTACATCTATCATTTCTTCAATAACATCTTTTGGACATAGTCTGTCCATAGAAGCAAACATCACTATTGACATTACTGATATTGTGATTACTATTTTCTGATTCCATTCTTCAAAATTCTCCTTCAGTATTTCCATTGTTAGAACACTTTGCAATATTTTGCAGGTTGGTAAATTTTTCCTCTGCCTAAAAACTTTACTTACCTCTAGTGTCCAGTTTTTGAAATAATGAAATTGCTTATCTTTGTTTTGTCTTGTAAAAACCAAAACAGAATCTATTTCCCATGAGAAGCTGTTTGACCTTTATAATTAATTCCAAAATCTTATTGTAAAAGTTTAAATATTATAATTTTATATGGACCCTTAGTCCATTTATAACTTCCTAAGATCAAAATCATATTTAGCTTTTTGCTGTTATTTCAGATTCTTTACATTTTTAAGGTTACAATTAAAATTTTCTTTCATTCGGGATTGAAGACAGAGTCACCCAGCATTTTCAGATTTGTTGGTCTGAAGGTCTCCTTAGAAGCATTGACCAACTTAGAAGTGGTCAATGAGCAATTTCCAAAAGTGATTAGAAAGTGAGATTCTATGGTTACAAGCAAGATGGCTAATCCAGTTGTCTCCTAGTTCTCAAACCCATAAAAAAATGTTGTCCTGCCATCTCCTCACAAGGAGCAGCTATCTGGAGCACATGTGGGCAATCTCTTGTCCTCTCCTTATACAGAGAGGCTCCAAGGAAGTGGTCTACTTCATTGTCTTTGCTGCAATCATTGGCTCCACTTTCACAGAGCCGTCTTCAGTTCACCATACCTCTCCTGGAAGTCCCAGCAGGTGAGGGTTTAGTTTAGAATCTTGTAATCCTGAGTTCAAGTATCCCCCCCCCCACCCCCCAGATCTGTCAGGTAACTTTGGAGAATTATTCCTATTTTCTGCTGTCAGTTTATTAAATTGAATGAGACTGGAAATAACTATTTATTAAAAAAAGAAAAATGAAATATAACAAGAAGTTCATTTTTTGATATTGGTAGTTTTTAGGCACGTAGCATTCAGAATAAGTTGTACTGTTATTAGGAATGAGACAAAAGGAGTCATAAAGGACTCTTAGCTGAATACATTTACTAATATTGTGTGAAGAATGAAGACTGTTCCATCAAGCAGAAAAAAATGGACAGTGTGTTAAAAAGAAGAGTGAGAGGCAAAGATTATGAAAAGCAGATCAGCTGTGGAGCATTCTCTATCATCGATAGCACTACATGCTTGGTTTTCTGAAACCCAAGATTCTGGCAATCATTGAAGTTAATGAGTTTTGTAATATTCCATGTTATTATTGTTCTATTGATATTTTATTACCATGACACCAGAATTGAGAGGTGGAAGTGATCCACTGGGGAATATAGGAATTTTTTTATATATAGTACTCTCTCTTCTTCTACACCTGCATCTGCGTCATATAATGTGTGTGGGTATTTTGAAAAAATAGTTTGGAAAAATGTCAAATAGCATGATACCTTGTGGACTGCATAAGCAAAGTTCTTTTTTTAACACTCTGTCTTAATCTCTCAACAGGCAGTTGCTTGTAAGTATGCAGGATTAATACAAATTCATTAGGAGTTCAGTGTGGGCATTTTATGTTGTGGTATGTTCCAAACTGTTTCAGTGATGCTTATTCTTGAGGAACTCATTATCTAGAGGTCAGAATAGTGCCCAACTGTGGACAAGCTATGCAAGTGTCAGATTAATGGAATGTGAGATGACTTCATCGTTTTGAAGCTGTTTCATTCCTCATGATAATTCTCATCTTGCCAAGTTAGTGGATTTTAAGAACTCTGAGAGCAGATTGTGAGATAAATGTGAAATATGAAATAATCCATACTTTGGAGTCAGAAACTTTCCTCTAGGCATTAGTTCACATTTGACTTGTTTAATTCACACTTGGGGATAAAATGAGTTAGGATCAGGTCTCAAATACCGCACTCCCTTATTGGGAAGCAAAACCTGCAGCTCGTGTTTCTTGTTACAGAGGCACTGAGCACCAGTGATTGCCATAAAATACTTTATTTAACCTTTGCAAAAATGTTTTTTTTAAGTATGGCACGGCAGTTCTTTCAGTGAAAATGAATTGTTTTCAAAGGGTTGGATTTCATTAACATTTGTATCATTTAAAGACTTCATTGTTATTTTGTTGATTACAGTCAAGAAGAAGTATTGTAATTTCCCACTTAAAGTACATAATAAAAATAAATGAAAAGAGACTTAAAATTCCTTTGGTTTTGCCTTAGTGGTATACAGCTAAAACCTCAAAACACATTTGTTTCAGATGTAAATTTGTTAAAAGATTTCAATTATGGGATTTAAAAGTAAACCCTTTATCTAATAGCTACTTAAAAACAGCAATAAATAGAAGGTAGAAATTTAGATTCCCTTGTTTTGGAAAACTGCTGAAAATCTCAATGAGTACGTACGGTTAAAAAAGAATTTCTCAGAATTATTCTTTTCCCTTTATTCTTTTTATTCTGTCAAAATCTATCCTCTAAATGTCTCACTGCATTTTGTTCAAACTGTACTTCTTTAGCAGATAATGTATCTAGCACGCTTCTTTCAAGATTTGAGACCCTCGCTTGTTCAGAGGTCCTTGATATCATTTGGATTCAAGATGTTTCTTGAGTATATGATTCTGCTCAGTTTCAGAGATCTGGTGCCTAAAAGTACAAAGTACAATTTAACAACGGCTTCCTGGCCCCTTGAAATTGTAACGCTGTTAAGAGCAAGTAAGCCAGAGTGCCACTTGTCTGGAAGGAGGAAAATGCACTATGCCAACCTTTTCTATCCCAATATCCTCCAAATACATTGGAGCACATCACCCAGAATTCCACGTCACTGGGCCTGCTCCTCATATTGACTGGGAATTCTGTGGGCTGAAATGCAACACGTCTGCAGGCTCGAGTAACCAGAATTTGAATTGTGTGATGTAGTGGGTAACTTTTGTGTATGGACCTCTGCAGAAATTCTCTTAGGTATGGCTCTGTTTTATTGGAAAGAGGGGCTATCCTTAACCCTTTCCCTCCCAGTTTTATAGCAATTTATACTACAGTGATGCTTAAAAGTTTGTAAACCCTTTTGAATTTTCAATATTTCTGCATAAATATGACCTAAAATGTGATCTGTTCTCCAGACAAGTCCTAACACTAGATAAATAGAACCCAATTAAACACATGAGTCCAAAATATTATACTTGTTCATTTATTTATTGGGGAAAATGATCCAAATTCAAACAGGTTCGCAAACATTTAAACATCACTGTATCTGTTACTTTTATCAAAGATCTCATACTTTTTTGGATTGCAAAACTAGATTTCATTAATGGTATAAATGATTCCCAATAGCAGTCTATAAACAATTTTGTTCAAAATTAAATACAGTCGGTTAGAATAGAAATTTTTCAAATTAAATTAATAGAGGTAAACTGTAGTGGGTTCTATAACCAAGATCAAATATAAGGTGCAAGTCAAATTTGTTTGTACTTAATTTGTCTCCCAGTTTGGCAAGTTGATCATAAATATTTACACCAGATTTTTTTACTTGCAAAGAAAAAGTAAAAACTTCTTGACAGTGCACTAGCATAGCAGGTGGTGAAAATGTTATTTTCTGATGTGGTGGATGGCAGCCTGACAGCAGTTTAAGATGATCTGGGAATTATCTATGTTAATTACCCCACTCTTCTGGAGTAATGCTACAAAGGACCAAAGAAAATGGTACTATGGAACCCAAATATTTGGAGATTTAGGCTTCTTATCTGAGACTTTCTATCTAAATAGACAATCCCTTTTTAAAGAGAAAATACATGAATTATACCATTTTTCCTGATTATTAAAATATGATGTAATGGGGTTACCTCTTCCAATTTATGTTAAAAGGATTAATGCAAGAAAGAAGTTCATGATTGTTGATGTTGAGATTCGCAGCAATACTGAGCAGAATGTTTGGAATAAATAATCTTTTTTTCTTCATCTTTACTTGTGCTTGCTATACCTAGGGCTGTCCTTCTGTCTTTTTTTATCAAGCTATTTTTTTTCTTGTCCACTGATAATTCATTTTCAAAGTCAATTCCTTTTTCATTAATTTCATGAATTCTAGTTTCACTAGGTTTTCTTTTTAACGTTTACAATTAATGGAAGATATCTGACTAAACCCCATTCTTTTCTTCTTAATCTGTTGTAGGTTTAAGTCTCTTGTAAAGGACTGTGTCACTTCAGAATTCTGTATACTGTCAAACATAGCCGTCAGGTTGATGCATAACACTATTCCATAATTGATTTCTTTTGCTCATTATTTCTTATGTGCAAATTAGGGCCCTGTGGCTTGTTCAAATTATGATTCAAAATCCTGGCTTTGCCATGTTATATATGTGGTAGACATGTTAATGGTTTATTACTAAGTGGATTCAGCACGAACAGGCAGAAACCAGTACAGGTAGTCCTCGCTATCTGATCGCAATAGGAACTAGAATTTAGGTCACTAAGCAGTTTGGTCATTAAGTGAATCGGAGCTGATTTTACAACCTTTTTAGAATGGATGTTAAGAGAATCACATGTTCGTTAAGCCAATCACATGGTCATTAAGCAAGTCCAGCTTCCCTGATGGATGTTTTTTGCCAGAATTCACTTAACAACCACATGATTGGCTTAATGACCATCATAAAAAAGGTTGCAAATCACAATCACGTGACTGCAGGGGTCGTAAAACACTTTTCTCAAGGCTGTTGTAACTCTGGACCGTTTTTAAATGAACAGTCGTTAAGAGAGGACTACCTGTAATGATTCAGAATTTCTTCTGGGAAACGCTTTCTGTTGGTTGCTTTGGAATGTTTCTTTATTTTAAGTTTTACAAAACTTAAAAAATAATAATAGTGTAGGGGGAAAAAACAGGAGCACTAACCTGGATAGTCTATATTCAGGCTAATTATTATCTTTATTTTATTTTATTTTATTTTATTTTATTTTATTTTATTTTATTTTATTTTATTTTATTTTATTTTATTTTATTTTATTTTATTTTATTTTATTTTATTTTATTTTACAGGTAGTCCTTGCTTAACAACCATTTGTTCAGCAACTGTTTGAAATTATGATGATGCTGAAAAATGGACTTACAACTTGTGCCTGCAGTTATGACAGAAGCACCCCTGTGGTCACATGATCAAAATTCAGGCACTTGGCAGCCCACCTGCAATTACAATCGCAGGGGCACTTCAACTCCCCCACCTGCCTATCTCCTTCCCCATCTATGCCCTTTTGGGCCCCTGCTGCTCTGCACTCCATCACCCCGGCTGACCTTTGCCACCGTCTTCTTGCTTCCGCTGCTGATGAGGCATTCCTGGCCTAGTTGCTGGGCTCAATGGGGCTGGGTTTGCACTGTGAAGAAGGGGAAAAGAGCTGAAAGCAGCCTTTTTTTCCCATTCTTTGCAGCACAAAGCCCTCTTTGGAGCCTCTGAGAGGGGGCGGGGCTGGCTTCATGCTGCAAAGAAGGGAAGAAGGTCACATGTTAATTTGCTTAATGACCGCATTGCTTAGCGACATAAATTCCAGTCCCAACTGTCGTTAAGTGAGGACTACTGGTATTGACTTAGGTTCTGCCCAATTCCAGTTGACTCTGGCTGGCTCCCAGCATAAAAACAAACCACAAATTTACAGAACGCATATAACAGTGGCAGTGACAAGATGGCAGAACTGGTCAAGAAGACAAACATGTCTTACACTCGCAAGGGGCTCCAACCACTCTAGCTCAATACCTGAGATAACAATACATCTTAGTCCAGAACATTTATTTTGGCATCAAACTTTTTTAGTGATATACTAAAGTTTTTATATGCCATGCCTCCGTTTTGTTTTTCCAGCTACCTTTCTCTCTCCCAAGTCTTATTCCTTGTATTTTGCTTATGTGTCACTTCCCCCCAATGAAACTGTAAGCCACTTGGTTTCAGCCACAGCACTTCTGTTTCTTTACTTGGTGTCTAAGATTTAAATATCAAAGTTGTTTCAGAGAATAACTTTTTCCCTGAGGGTACTTATCATCCTGTATATTTGTGTTAGTAATCAAGGCCTAGCTCTTGTCATTCAAAAGCCACCCACTGTACTGGACATGTTTGTTTTATATGCAGTTTTGTGCTGAAGGAACCAAAAATTGCCAGCAGGCGACTGGGTTGCAATATCTTAGCTGTTTGCTATTGCACCTCCCTTTTAAAGGTCAGTGTCAGCCTTCACTGGATGGAAAGCATAATTTTAGAACATTCAGTCCATTAGCCTTGATTCATTGTCCTCAGTCTGTGAGTAGGGGGTCGTTATCTCCTTCTTGAGGCCTTGATTTTTATTTGTGTTTTTAGTATTCACAGCACATCAACTTGGTAACCTTCTTTGGGCTAGAGGGAGGGGTGTCATCATAAATAACTATATGGTAAAAGTTAGCCTCTAATAAAATAGGCTAGCATGCTTAGAAATTCTCTTTTCAAAACTAGAAGTTTATTTACTTTATGGAATATAAAACACATGATTATCAAGACTTATGATGTCCTCGAATGCTAGATTACATGGGTCATGCGGCTTGTTTATTTTTCCAATGAAAGGTAATAGACATTTTCAGTTCTCATAATGAGAACCTTTTCAGCAATAAAACGTGTTTCTTGCCATAGGGTTAACTGGTTATTATGGGTCATCAGTTAACATGTTTATTGTTTGTTTCTGGTTTGTTTGTTTTTTATTCTTTTCAGCTGCTACATATTTGTATTGAAGGTTGGGGAAACTGGCGGTGGTCTGAGCCATTTAGTGTAGATAATGCAGGAATATTTATCAGAACTATTCAGTACAAGGGAAGGACAGCTTCACTTATTATCAAGATCCAGCAGCTCTGTGGAATACAGAAACAAGTAAGTAACAAGAAGGTTTGCATGTAATACATGGGCATTTCCAGACAGGATTCTTTCCCCATCACATTGTCTAAGGATGCTGTTAGCCATAATTACGCTTAGCAATACTGCAATAGCAACAGATGCTTTGATGCTTTCGGATCAGGGGTAATCATGAAACATCTTTCTCTCTCTTGTCACCCTTCTTCTCTTTCTGTGGGAGGTCTAACAGAGGCTTTCGTTCGGAAAATAAGAATTGTAGTAAACAACAGAAAATCTGTCAGTTGTGGCAAGTTCACTTTATATATTGGGACTAATGCACTCATCATACTGCCTCCTGGAAAATCTTGAACACTCTGCCCCCCTCTGCCTTTTATTTATTTTATTTATTCAATTTATATAGCCACCCGCCCCAGACCAATTCTTTTAGCTATTCGTATCTAGAGTAATTTCCTACATTGATTATAATTTCACAGAAATATGGGCAACAATGCAAGAAAATAATAAAACTGAAAACAAACTAATGAAGGACCCAATTAAAATATAATATAATGCAGTAATTACTAAAATTGAACTGTGAAGGGAAAACACCAGCCTCCTTTTGAGTAAAACACAGCAACAGGACATAAGTGTCTGCAGACTCAGTGCCTGCTGAGCAGTAAGGCTGCTCAGAGTACTCTTATAAAAAAAATTACAGTTCATAACAAGGTAAGTGGCCTCTCAGATAGCAATACCCTAAGCAATTTATGGTTTCAAAGATTAAGGCTAACCACTTCAATTCAGACCTGGAAGCAGTTGCCAACCAGTGCAGGAATTTCAGTGTAAGATATGATCACAGGTAGCAACTTGCATCGATTGACACCCATTGGTTGTCTTCTTGGGTAGCGCATGGCTGAACATATTGCAGTATTCTGGACATGGTGAAACCAAGGCATGGGTAACTGTTGCCAGCCCAGAGAGAAGCCGATTTAGTTTAATCTTTTTTTTTCCAGTTTTCAGGTTTGAACTGTAAAAACAAATCTCTGCTTTTTTTCTTTACACTGATAACTGATTCACATATCCTGACTTTAAATCAGTACTTAAAATATAGTATCTCAGTTCAGATAACATGGGAAATTGATTTAAGAATCTGTTATGTATTTCTTAAAGCTCAACATGGAAAAGAAAAACTCAGATCAGATCAGAACATGTGGTTAAAAGGCCTGATCTCAGTGTAATAAACTTTGGTTTACTGGCCAAGGTAGTTATATCTGAGCATTCTTATCTTTCTGTGAGCACTTTTCTGTAATACAAATGTTTATGTTCAAGGTGCACTTTAGCTTTCAGTCTATGAACTGGCTCATATAGAACATTCTTCTGTGTTGTCTGTATGTTTTTTTTTTAATCTAGATAATTATTTGTGGAAGACAAATTGTATGTAGTTACCTCTCTGAAAGCATTGAACTGAAAGTTGTTCAGCATTATATTGGGCCTGATGGACAGGCTGTTGTGAAAGAACACTATGATTGCCTTGAACCCAAGCAGAAACTACCATCATATGTTCTAGAAAATAATGAATTGACAGAATTGAGTGTAAAGGCTAAAGGAAATGAAGATTGGTCAAGAGATGTGTCACTTGAGTCGAAGCTCATGGAATATAGCACGGTCATCCAGGTATGGAAGCAAATATTTTGTAGGACAGGGTGTTGAAAGAGGCTACCTCTGAGCTAGAGGAAGATGGATGATCAAGCTATAATTTAGGCATTAAAGCTAAAAGGCTTCCTGATGAGTTTTTAAACACCTCCCATGGAATCTTCTAACAATAGTTTTCTAAAGGCTAAAAAATAGATAATACCAGACATACAATTAGCTATTTGCCCTCATTTGGTTTGAAGGAAAGGGTAGGAATATAGACCGTGATTAACCTGATTGGTTAATGTTCCCTTTTTCCTCCTCCCCCCAACCCATATGTATCCCAGTCCAAATGGGGCAATTCTTTATCCTTTTTTAAAAACCCTATTCAGTTGCTAATAATGCACATGGGTGCCATTTCCAGTCTGAACAAAAATAGAGGATAGCAAAAGAAAACCCAATTTGGCTCCACAAAAGACAGGCATTCACTAAGAAAGTGGGTACCTGTGTGTGTGTGTGTGTAAAAATATTCCAGAACTGTTATCAGGAAAGCTAATTAAAAACTTTATGTATGTTCAAAATAAAGAGAAGATAATTGATGTAACAGCTGCTCAGTGAAGTTAATAAAATACTAACAGGCAACAGAGGAAAGATAGAGCCAATTACCTCCTCTTTTCACTCAGTCTTCTCCAACAAGCAGTTGTGAAGAGCAGCTAAAGGTGCTAGATTGAAACGTAATATTGACAGAAATTTGGTCAAGGAACACCCTACTTTCAGTGAATTTAAATCTTCAGAGCTAGATGAATTCCACTATAGAGTATTGAAGGAACTTGATGATAGCTAGCAAAACCTTTATGTATTGTCTTTGAGAAATTCTGAAGAACTATTAAAATGCCACGTAATTGGAAGAATTATTCTGTTCCTGTATTAAAAATTATCATCAAGTGTTATCTCTATGTTCAAAAAGGGGAAAAGAGAGAGTCCAAGGAATTACAAACTAATCCATTTCTGACATTGATACTTGGAAAGATTCTAGAGCAGATTATAAATCTTTAAGGACTTTTTAAAATAGTTTTATTGAAGATTATATAAAACAGATAAAACTAATACAAAAATCAAATACCAAAATAGATGTAAAAATATAAGACAGTGCAAAAAAAAAAGAAAATAAATCCCCCCCAAAGTACTAAGAAGAAGCTTCCCTTTTCATCCCCAGCAAGTATATAAAACGTTAACAATTTATCACTGTCTCTTAAAATACTACCAAATACATCTTCATTCCATCCTTCACCCCATTTCTATAAACCCATTTCTAAATCCTCAGCTTTCCTTATTAATCAACAAAAGGTCTCAAGATTAACAGATATAGCTAGCAACATAAGCATTTAGTCCCCCTTTCCCTTTAAACATAATCCCCCTAATCCCTCTCTTAATAATCAAAATCTCATCCCAATTGACAAACATTATAAATGAATAAAAAAAATAACCACTAATCATCACTCGAGATAACAACCCATTATTAAACCCAATTAAATAATTATACATTAAAAAAATTAAATGCAAAAAACTATTAAACTTTACCAGAAATAATAATCTTTTATTAGTATACCAAAAATAGTAATATAGATATTACAAACTAATCCATTAAACCCAATTAGACATTTCCAAAAAAGAGTGCTCCAATCAAAGTAACCATTAAACATCACCAAAAATAACAATCCATTACTTAACCATAATCAAATAAACCATTTTTGTATTTTTTCTTCTGCCTTCCATCAGTCCTTAAATCCCATAAATAAAATTCCAGCATCTTCTTTCTTCTATTATCCTTGTCTTTTCTGTCAAAATCATTGTCATCTTTATCAAAAACCGTATGTAATTTTAATATAGCCACTCCTGTAAATTTCTTATATTCCAATTTAAGCAGGTAATCCATATCCCTCTTTTGATTTTCAAATGATCATCCAATTCCATTTGTAAATCCAATATTTCCATCTCTTTCTTATAGTTTATAATTTTTAAGTCCACCTTAAAAGCATTTCAGTTATCTTCCAAGGAGCTTGGTTCTCTTCAATAGCAACTTTTGGTTCCAATATAGGGTTAAATAATCCCAACATTTCTTGAGCCAGTTTATACATTGTTTTCTTTAGTAGCCATCTGGTGCTCTCTGGTGATTAACCTTCAAAGCTTTTTTATCAGGGCAAAGTATAAACATAATTTTTCCCCCACAGGAGAAGCTATCGGAGGCTAATTAACTTCCAAAGTCTTACCCTAAATCAATTTCATCCAAATCCTTAATGTTCAAAAACTTTCCAAAACACACTATAATCCCCCTTTTGTTATTTATTGCAAAAAATAAAGATCTTACAAAACTGGAAACAGAATTTTCTTTCTTTTTAAACGGATTGAAGAGGAATTCACCCAGCAAATGCCAATTTGCTGTTCTGAAGGTTTTTCATTCTTGAAGAAGCACTAAGGAAAAAAATTAAACTTCAGGGTGATTAAGAGGATGAGGTTTAGATGAACTTTGAGTCCTTGAGAGGCTACATTAATGGCTCAGAGCATGATGAAACCCACAATTCCCAGCTGATCACAAGCAGCTGCATCAGTTTCTGCTGCTGACTCATTAAAAAAAAAAAAAAACAGGTGTCCAGAATGCATGGGGGTGATCTCAAGATTTCTCTTTGATCCAGAGAGAGTTATCGGCAGTCCAGATCTACATCCAGCTGCCTTTCGGCCGTGATGTCTCCCACAGAACGTAGGCATCAGTTCACTAGCCTCACCGGAAGCATTCTCCATAAATCTTTAAGGACTTTGAAAACAATGTGGAGCATGGACTGTCAAGAACAAATCTTGCAAAGACTTACACCTATTTTTTGATAGGATAACTTCTTAGTAGATTGTGGTAATGTATAGACAACATATATTATGATTTCAGCAAAGCATTTGAAAAAGTACCCCACAACATTCTTATTAGCAACATAGGTGTGTGTTGAATGGCATGACAATTAAGTGGATACATAAGCAGCTTAAACATTTTAATCAAGGAAAGTTAATCAGCAATTCCTTATCCAGTGGGAATGAGGTATTGCTTGATGTGCCACAAGGTTCAACATTTTTATTAATGACTTGGATAAAGAGGTGAAGGAATGTTTATCAAATTTTCAAAGACACAAAATTGGGTGGGATAGCTAATACCCTAAAAGAGAGAAATAAAATTTAAATGATTTTAAGTTAGAGAAATGAGCTGACAAAAATGAATATTGTAACCGAGACAAATATAACTTTATTTGGTTAGGAAATGAAATCAAATACCTGGGTATAGAATGGGAAATATTTGGTTTGTTAATAGAAAAAGATATGTGACTAGTCACTGATTACAAATTGGATATGAGTTGTCAGTGTTTTGTGACTAGAAAAAAAAAAAGACAAATGCGATTTTTAAGATAGCATCAACAGTAGTATAGTTTGCAAATAATGAATTGTTATTGTTCTGCATTGGTCAGACCCCATCTTATTTTCATTTATTTATTTATTTGTCATATTTGTATAGCCACCCATCTCACATAGTGACTCTGGGTGGTGTACATAACAGAACAAAATACATAAAAGTAATATAAAAAACAATCAAACCACAATTTAAATTAAAAATAAAAACAAAGTAAAAAACAAAATGGCAGCCAGCATATAAAGAGTGCATCAGTTAACGATCAAATAACCATCCAGCAGGCTCCATTCTACCATGGGATCCCCAAGCTTGTTAACAAAACCATGTTTTGAGGGCCTTCTGGAAGGCCAAAAGGGTTGGGGCTGGCCTCACCTCAGGGGGGAATGGTGTTCCATAGAGGAGGGGCTATGGCAGAAAAGGCTTTCCTCATAGGACCTGCCAGACAAAACTCCCTAGCTAATGGAACCCACAACATGACTCTCTTGCCAGGCCTGATGGGATAGGTAGATGTCACTGGGGAGAGGCGGTCCCTCAAATAACCTGGTCCCGTGCCATGTAGGGCTTTAAAGGTCAAAAACAGCACCTTGGATTGGACTCAGAAGCAAACTGGTAACCAATGCAGCTCACGAAGCAGAGGTGTAATGTGTGCAGTTCTTGAAGCACATATAACTGCCTGCACTGCCACATTTTGCACTAACTGAAGCTTCTGGATAATCTTCAAGGGCAGCCCCATGTAAAGCGTGTTACAGTAGTCCATCCAAGAGGTAACTAGGGCATGAGTGACTATGAGTAGGGCCTCCCGATTTAGGAATGGGCGCAGTTGGCGCACAACATGAAGCTGTGCAAAGGCCCTTCTGGCCATGACTGCCACTGCTCTTTAAGCAGGAGCCATGAGTCCAGAAGAACCCCCAAATTGCACACTGGGTCTGTTTGGGGTAGTGCAACCCCATCCAGGACCAAAGATGGTAAATCTTACTTATTGTATCCAGTTCTGGGCACCATACTTTAAGAAGGATTCCAAGAAGCTATGAAAGTTTCAGGGAAAAGTAATGAAGATGATCACAAGAAATTGAGTCCTATGAAGAGAGAGAGAAAAAGTTGGGAATGTTTAGCCTTGACAAAGGGTGGGGGGAGAGATAATAGCATTCTTCAAATACCTGAAAGGATGTAAACCCTGGGCTTTATTGTTCCAGAGTGAACAATAGGTAATGGAATTAAGTTTCAGGAAGGCCTATTCACATTGAGTTTTAACAGCAAGAGAAGTCTGATAGTGGAATCTGTTACTCAGAAGGTTGGTAGCTCCCCTTTACTAGATGTGTTGGAGCCAAGGCTAGACAGCCATCAGCCACCAGTGCTTTAATTTAGATTCCTGCTCTGAGCAAGGGGTTGCAGCTGATGGTCTAAAAGGCCTCTTCTAATTCTGTAATGTTGGTTGGGCTCTAAACAGGCATCCTTTAGAATAACATGCACAAGTACAATTGTATTTCTGCTGAAAATGTTCTTTCTGCTCTGCAGTCCGTTTGGTTGTAGTTATTTACTTCTATGAGGCTACATTAACCTCTACAAACATCTTCCTTTGCTGCAGGTGCCATCATCAAATAGTTCTATTATTTATGTATGGTGCATGGTTTTGATGTTAGAGGCCCAGTCCCAAGTCCAGCAACGAACTGTGAGTACTTCCCCCTTGTGCAAATTGATCTTGCTCTTTATGTTCTGAATACGGTCAGTCTGACCCTAAGCAGAGATTTATTGACAGTTTGTTAGAGCTGGAATGCTGACCTGGAACACTGCATTCAATATTGCTCTGTTCTTTTACTTTTGTAGATTGTTTTCAGCCCTCTTTTTATCATAAGGAGCCATCTTCCTGATCCCATCATCATACATTTAGAGAAAAGAAACCTGGGTCTGAGTGAAATGCAAGTAATTCCTGGAAAAGGAAAAGAAAAAACATTGCAAAATATAGAACCAGATCTAACCCATCACTTAACCTTCCAAGCCAGGTATAATTTTTTTTTTTCCTAAATATGTTGGATTTCAAAGTAGCTTTTCTGTCCATACAAATTTCATCAGTATTGTCCCTATTTCAGATAGGTAATGGAAATTTGGAGCAGTAGTTCCCAACCTCTTGCTTTATGTGGATCACCACACTGTTATTGGAAGCTTTTCAGACCCTAACGTAAGCCAGGGGTTGGCAGCACCATACCTGACACTCTCCCAGCTGGCACCCACAGAACTCCAAAATTAAATAAAAATTAATTAATACAGAAGTATATAAATATCCAGAATTTTACACAGATCACCAAATCTCATCATATGTCAGTGTTCTCACCAAAGTCCTGTAAGATTTCAGGTTCCAACCCAATATATAACAAGATTTGGCAATTTCATGACAATCATTTGATATATAAAATAAAAAAAAAAATCCCCTCTCACCTCTACAGGTGGTACGTGTCTTCCTCAATCTCGGGTCCCCTACCAGAGGCCCGGGAGTTTGACGGTTTTGCACAGTATCTTAGCTGTTCCTAGCACCACACTCTTCTGGACAGAGAGCTCTGATGTTGTTCCTGGGATCTGTTGGAGCTACACTCCCAGCTTAGGAGTCACAGCCCTGAGTGCTCCTACCACCACTGGGACCACTTTGGCCTTTACTTTCCACATCCTCTCTAGTTCTTCTTTCAGGACCTGGTACTTCTCCAGCTTCTCATACTCCTTCCTGATGTTGCTGTCACTTGGCACTGATACAGTACATCTATCACCACTGCTGTCTTCTGGTCCTTGTCTACTACCAAATGTCTGGATGATTGGCCAGTACCTGCCTGTCCACCTGGATCTCGAAGTCCCACAGGATCTTAGCCTTGTTATTCTCCATGACCTTCTGTGGAATCTCCCATCTGGATTTGGGGGGGTCTAGCCCATACACTGTGCAGATGTTCCTGTACACAATGCCAGCTACTTGGTTGTGCCGTTCAGTGTATGCTGTTCCTGCCTGCATCTTACACCCTGCCACTATGTTTTGGACTGTCTCTGAGGCCTCTTTGCACAATGTGCACCTTGGGTCCTGTCTAGTGTGGTAGGCCCCTTCTTCTATGGATCTGGTGCTTAGTGCCTGTTCTTGTGCTGCTATGATCAGTGTCTCAGTGCTGTCTTTTAGTCCAGCCCTTTCCAGCCACTGATAGGATTTCCCAGTGTCAGCCACCTCAGCTATCAGTCGATGGTACATCCCATGCAGGGGCTTGTCTTGCCATGGCACTTCACTTGAACTTCCTCCCCTTTGCTGCTGCCTCAGGCATTCTCTCAGCAGCTTATCTTTGGGTGTCATCTTAGTGATGTACTCCTGGATACTCTGGGTTTTATGCAGGACAGTGGCTTTGACACTCATAAGGAAGCCCCGCCCCCCCCCGTCCTCTTTCCAGCTGGTGTACAGTCTCTGGGTGTTGGACTTGGGGTGGAAACCTCGGTATATTGTTAGGGGCTTCCAGGTCTTCACATCAGCAGCCTCCAAGTCCTCCCTTGGCCAGTTCACTATACCAGCAGGGTATATAATGACTGTCAGGGTATATGCGTTGATGGCATGGATCTTGTTCTTCCCATTGAGCTGGCTCTTGAGGACCTGTCCTATCCTTTGGTGGTACTTGGATGTTTCTGTCTTCCTTGCCTCCTCTTCATGGTTCCCATGTGACTGTGGGATACCAACGTACTTGTAGCTGGTCTGTATGTCCGCTATGTGGCCAGCTGGTACTTTCACCCCAACAGTCTTAACTACCTTCCCTCTCTTTACTACCACCTGACCACACTTCTGCAGTCCAAATGACATTCCAATGTCCTCACTGTAGATCCGTGTCAGGTGGATCAGTGAGTCGATGTCTCGTTTGCTCTTAGCATATAGCTTAATGTCATCCACGTAGAGAGGGTGGCTGATGGTAGTTCCACTCCTGAATTGTATCCGTATCCAGTCCTTGTGATTATGTGGCTGAGGGGGTTCAAGCCTATGCAGAACAGTAGCAGGGACAGTGCATCACCTTGGGATATGCCACACCTGATGGCCACTTGTGCGAGCTGTCTTGAGTTGACTTCCAGTGTTGTCTTCCACAGTCCCACTGAGTTCTTGAGGAAGGTCCTTAGTGTCCTGTTGACTCTGTATAGCGCTAGGCATTCACAGATCCATGTGTCGTAGGCTTTCCTGTAGTCAATCCGGGCTGTGCTCAGATTGGTCTGTTTAGACCTTGAGTCTCGGGTGACTGCTCTATCTATGAGCAACTGGTGTTTTGAGCCTCTGGTGTTGTTCCCAATGCCCTTCTAAGCTGTGCTCATGTACTGGCCCATATGGTCTTGTAACTTGGCAGCTATGATGCCTGATAGGACTTTCCATGTTGTGGGAAGGCAGGTTATTGGATGGTAGTTGGATGGTGCTGTTCCCTTGTGAGGGTCTTCATGATAAGCACTGTCCTTCCTTGTGTTACCCAGTCTGGGTAGTAGCCTGCTGCTAGCAGCTGGTTCATCTGTGCTGCTAGGCATTCATGCACTGCTGTTAGTTTCTTTAGCCAGTAGGTGTGGATCATGTCCAGGCCAGGTGCTGTCCAGCTCTGACCCGCTGTTGGATGTCTGCTACTGTGATGGTGACTGGTTCCTGTTCTGGGAAATTGCTGTGGTCTGCTTTCAGGTTCTGCAGCCACTGTGCACTGCTGTTATGTGTCTTCTCTTGCTCCCATATGTTCTTCCAGTACTGTTCAGTTTCTGCTGCTGGTGGCTCAGCTGTTACTGTGTGGTTGCACTGCAGTTGGGAGTATACTTTGGATGGTTCTTTGGAGAACAGGGCATTTATCTTCTTGGCCTCTGCTTCTCTAGTGTATCTCCTTAGCCTGGCAGCCAGTGCTGTGACCCTTTGTTTAGCAGTTTCTAGGGCTTCAGATGGAGTCAGGCCCATATATTTTTTCAGTAACCAAGCCTTATCCTTAACCTCCACACCCTTCTGTAGTTCCACCACCTGACTGACGTCTCTGCGAGTTGCCTTGATTTTAGCCTCCAGTCTCATTTTCCAGGGTGGGTACATACTGCTGTTCTTTTTGATCGTGTAGCCAAGCATTTCCAGGATTACAGCGGCTGTAGCGTATACCAATTCATTGGTTTCAGTTATGGTGGTAGTAGGTATTGTCTGGAGGTCTCTGTTGGCATCTTCTGGCATACTATCTGATGGTACTTCTCCACTGAGCATTGGTAATCGGTCTCGAGGGTTGGCTGTAGCTAGTTTATCCATGATCTTATGCCTCATATCAGCTGCTGTGCTCTGTAATGGAGGGGGTGGCAGTGACGTTCCAGCTTCAGGTGTTGGCTGCACATCCAGTTGTTCTTCCAGGTCTGCTTGAGTCCAAGTCGTTATGTGGAGTTGGTCTATCTCAAGTTGTGAGAGCAGCTTCCTATTCACTATGTTGAAGCGCTGGGTAACTAGTTGTTTCTCAGTTAGTGTGGATGTAGGTCTTCTGTCTATCCATAGTTCCCTCATACATTTCATATATCCCCTCTCATTAGGTCTACTGTTGTAGTAGCATTCCATCAGTTCCAAGTTCTCTTGTCTTGTCCATGTATGGTTTGTTCCAGTAGCCCACTTATCCTCAGATTGTCATGGTTCCCCAACATCTGACATGGACCTTGTTAATCCAGGTGACATCTGAGCTGGCATGACTCTCTTAGTTCGTGTCACTCTCATATTTGAGGTAGGCAGGTGAAACATCAGGGGGTCTTTGCCCAAGGACCCCTACTGGTAAGGTAGGTACCAGCCAGGATTTGAACCCCAGTCTCCTGTGTCAAAGGTGGTGCTCTAACCGCTACGCTATCCAGCCGTATTATGTATTTTTATATACATACATACATACATACATACATACATACATATATATATATATAAAAATTAATTTTGGAGCCTGAAGCACAGCTCACCTGCAGGAGGTTTGTAGCAATTGGAAACAATTGCTTAGAGCAAGGTTTCTCAGCCTTGTCGACATTAAGATGTGTGGACTCAACTCCCAGAATTCCCTAGCCAGCCATCCTTTCTTAATAAATTCATGCAATACTTTCTTAATAAATTCATGCAATACTTTCTTAATAAAGCCATGACAATTGCTGTCTTAATATATTCATTCAATGAATACCATATCTTTTGTATTTTTAATCTATATGGCAGGGAAGAAGATAATCCATCTGAATGTGCAGTCCCTATCTCAACAGCACTTATTAAACAGATAGCCACCAAATCGAATACAAGTGGCACCATATATGAAATACTCGATGATTTCTATGGGCGCAGCATCTCCCCTCAATCTGTCTGGCCTTATACAAAGAAGGATTTTGCCAGGTATTATTCCTTTTAACTATTTCCCTTTGGAGATATTCTACTTGCAAGGGCAAAAATATCTTTGCAAATGATACATGATCTTCAAATAACTCATATTTAAGAAGCTTATGTACTTTAGGTTAGTTTTCTTTCATAAAGAAGGGGAAGGACATGCCTTGGATGTGAAATGTCCCATTCTCTCTCACTGGTATGCCCAGGACAGAGTTGAGAAAGGCCCTTTCTGAAATGCTAGAATGTCTTTCACTCATGATCCAGACTATTGTCTTTTGCCAAAAAACCCCCAAGTAACTGCCATTGTTCAGAAAAGACATTGAATACATAATTTAATTCTAGAAAAGGTAGCCTTACAGTCTTAGGGCAGAACAGTCCAGAAACAGAGTACAGTATTTGTACCAGCAGATTTGTTCCACAGTCCTAATTCAGCAAATAATAGTGTAGGTTACTTTGGTATCAATTTATCAATTACAGTTGTGTGAATGTAGTAATAATAACCAGAGCCATGAATGAATATATCAAAACTTCTACATAGCAGGAGAAGTACAGAATAAGCTTAAGACAGACAAAAACTGCTTGTAAACCTGGTATTCGTCTAGATGGACCTTTGGCTTAGTTTGAGCTGTTGTTTATGTTTGTTTATTTTTAAAGTGTTTGATAAGCAAAAGAAGAAAATGGCAGCCCAATTCAGCCATCTGGCACATACTATGTGAGATGGTTGAGGTTGTCTGTCCTCTCCCACAGTGCACAGAGCAATGCTCTATCTTCAGCAGTGCTTGTGGGAAGTCAAAACAGGCAAGATGACAGTTGTGCCATCGCAATCAAAGCCCTTCCTTTTTGTATGTGCTCCAGTGTAACTCAGAGGTGCAAAGAAGCAGTGAGGATGGTGATACCACAACCCCATCTTGACCATCTTGACATACACACCTGGTGTGTATCATAGATGTAGTGGGACATTTAAAAAGGTGGGACAGGATGGGTATCACAGTAGACTGGCAGACTGTAAGGGACCCAGCAGCAACCTGTCTGCTTTAGTCCTACAGTTTTCAGGGAGATTAGTTACGTAGCTGCAGCCAGATCTTCCTTTCAAAAAATAAGTAAATGAGAATAGGGAGATTTGCCATTAGGGTTTATGTAAATGTATTCAGCTCCTGAAGGATCTGTATGGATCCTGCAAATAGGTAGCTGGAATATCAAGAGGATTTACTTGAGCCCATACAGTTTTCAGTATCTTTTAAGCATTTCCCTCCTAAAGAAAAGACACTAATCTTTTCCTTTTGTAACTTTCCGTCTAAAGTGCATTCCAGGGCAGAGGGTAATTTTCCACATGGCAACATAGGGGTAGGAGGTGGATGAGGGTTAATATTTATTTTAAAAAATAACAATCGTATTTCTAGAAAGCATATGTACTATTTCAATAGCAAGAAACTGGCAACCAGTCTCATTGCCAGGTGTTGCCTAGAAAAAAACTTTTAATTCAATTACTTAAAAATTTCAGTTGCTTTTTGATCCTTGAATAAAGGCCTATTTCAATCAAAGGAGAGGACCTAAATCAGGGACAGATTTCCCTGATTGTCTTTCAGAGTCATATCTGTTAACAGGAGTATTACAGTGTAACAAAAGCTTTATGAATGGCAAGGATGATAAACAGCAAATCTTACCAATGAATTAACCATTTTCTTTTATCTCCCCTTTGATACGTTGCTTGGAACAGCAGTGAACAGCTCACTCAGTGGGATAGTCCAATGCGTGTGAAGCTGTCGGTGTGGAAGCCATGTGTGAAAACCCTGCTGATAGAACTCCTGCCGTGGGCTCTGCTGATCAATCAGTCCAAGTGGGATCTTTGGCTATTTGAAGGCGAAAAGATTGTTCTGCAGATTCCTACTGGGAAAACAATGATACCGCCAAACTTCCAGGCAGGCTTTCCATTTAAGTGTTATTTTCTTGAAGAAGTTTCCTTTTCATTTCATGTAGGTGGGGCTTGTCAAATCAGAGGTCACAAGGTCTTGCTGAGTCATGACCCAGGGCACAGGGCATCTTATTTTTATCAGTAGCTACACAAGTAGAGAATCACATAAGTAACAAGTGGCGGGCATTCTTCTGCCCGCTCTCCAGCTGAAAACAGGCCCACTTATCGAGTTAATTCTGTTCCTAATACAGGACAAACAGTGAGAAGTCTCTTTTTAAGATCAGCGACAGCTTCCATTATTTGAGGTGTGAGGAAGTTTTATAGGTGTTTTTAAGTTGAGAAACAAGGATAATATGTTGGCTAGGATAGTGCATGCTTTGAAAATGTTTCGGAACAAGCATGGCATGTCCCTGTTTTTTGTCAAAATAGCCCAACTTTTTCAGGTGTCTTTGTGAGCCTTTAATAAATCCACTCATTAATGTTAATGTGACTCTTAAAGCATTAAGAGTTATAATGTCCTCTTTCTTTTTTTCTGTTTTCCACAGAAGCGTGGAAAAAGTTTTTAACACCAGAGAAGTGCTGCACTTGTGCAAATTCCAAAGTCTTTCTGTGGAATCATTTTTGAAATGTGCACAATCCTTATATTTACTCCTTTAGGGCCCTTAAATAAACTGGGCTAAAACCCTTTAATATAACTTAACCATCTCTAATTATCTACGTAGGACAGATTGATTTGTTAATTTAAAATACTTCTACCTAACTTTTTGTGCATGGCCTTCTGATGCTTTCTCTATTTACCATTTTTAAACCCATAGTATTTGGATGTAAAAAATTAGTCTTAGCCTTAGCCTTGAATCATACATTTAGCTGGGTGGGAGGGTGTGGTACAATAGGAAGATGTAGAAGTAACTAGAATGTCTTTCCTACAAGATATAAGCAGACTGGATCCCTACTTCATGCTAAGGTGTAATTGCACAAAGCTTTATATATTAGAAAGGTAGAACAAATGAAGAGGTAAAAGCAGTAGCATTGTGGGTTTCAAAACCAGCAGGATGAATGTCAATAGGGACATACAGAATCCTTCATCTAAGTAGAAAAAAATCAAAGGCCCAAGTGTAGTATTTGGGAGAAACACTGGACAGCGGTACACATGAAAAGGATCTGAGTGCCTTAGTGGATTAGAAGCTGAACAGGAGGCAACAACAGAGCAGTAAAAAAGACAAAGATGATCCTAGACTACATGGAGAAAAATTAAGTGTCAAGATCTTCATTCCTTTCTATTCTGCGTTGGTTAAAACATACCTAAAATACTGCTTCTAATTTGCATTTGCATTTTAGGAAAGTAAATCAGAACCTATCCAGAGAAGGTCAACCAAGATAAGCAGTCTAAAATAAGAACTTATTTGAAGGATGGCTGGAATAGTTGGGTATGCTTAGCCTAGTGAAGACAAGACCATAGAGAAAAACAATATCTCTCTTCAGGTATCTGAAGGACTGTCCCATAAAAGATGTTCCAATGTTTGTTTGGAAAGATAGAAGTCTGGAAATTCCCTCTGCCTAAATATCAAATGGAAGTATTAAGTAATGGAAGTGTTGAGGGTAATCAAATATTTCTATTTCAGGAAGCTTTTCAGATTGGAATATATTGGGCAAACAGTAATACTGTACACAAGTCAGTAGCCATTAAGCTAGTTCACAACATGACATCACCAAAATGGAAGGATGGCGACAATGAGGAGGTGGTAACACTGGATGAAGAAGGGTTTGTTGAAGCAGAGATCAGACTTGGATCCCTTCCAGGTCATCAGAAAGTTAGTACTACTAGAATTATATCCTAATCTTTAAAAGCAATAAACAAAAAATAAAGTATCTGCCAATAAGTTTTTTTTTTAATTGTCTCATTCAAAAATAACTAATTAAAGATATTCCAAATAGTCACTGGGTTACTGTGCTAGATTGGTCTTTCAAAGTAAATTAATAGCTGATCTTTCCCAGAACGGATTTCTTCTTGAATGGAAGCTGTTACTGGTGTTCCTGTGCCTATTACTCAGAAGAAAACAATTTGGATTCCAGCTCTGCTATTAAGTATAGCCAGGAATGGAGAACTAAATTGTTTCTGAGGACTGGATCCCATTTCTCAACTGACCTGGCAAACAGGATAATATCAAAAGCTCCAACCTTTTATCATTAGTTTGTCTGTGCAGGAAGAGGTAGGAGCAAGGGGCCCAAAGAATGGTTTTGAGGGCTATTTTTTTTTTCTCCTGTTGTGGCTAAGCAAAGATGTTCCTGCTTAGGTGCAATAAATAAGATGGTGGAAAGTCATAAAGAAATGGAGAACTGTCAGTTAAGTCATCTGTATTACAGAGCTAGAGAACTTCCAGTCTGGGAAGCCCCCCATCTCTGTTTCTCTGCACTTAACCAAAGGAATGCCTTAAGAAACAGTGCTCAGTGATTAGGCTTAGGAAGACATGGATTTTCCCATTAACTCTGTGTCGGAATAGGGCATCAATGGACACAGTTTTATATATCTTTCTCCAGGGCAATGTGCTTTTCTATTTTTTTTTTTTCAAGTATAAAGACAAATTATTAACTGTATATGCTTAACCTTCTGTTACATTATTCTGCAGTTGTGTCAGTTCTGCATTTCTTCCATTGTTCGGCGTGGTATTCAAATCCTGCAGATTGAAGACAAGAGTATAATTGTCAATAATACCCCATACCAAATAAGTTGTAGGCCGCTGTTCTCTGTTACGAAGTCCCAGCTCAGGGAAGAGGTACAACTTTGATTACATACATTTCTTTAACATATGTACAAACTGCTTTGGGGGTAAACTTCTCTAAGCTTTACAACAGGAGGAACCTGGGTCTGAAGTAATGCTTTTCTTACTGAAGAGAAAACAGTGGACAAGGAATAAGAAATAATGGCCATTTTTGGTTATTCCAGTTAAAGGGTAGATGCCACAGTATAGTCAGCCATGGAAATGAAAAGTGATTGTTGCATAAATTTTAATAGTTCATAGTGTTAGTTCTCCCTGGCTCTCATTAGAAATTTAAGGCTGCCAAAACAGGAGCAGCGCAGTCTGGAATAACTATAGAACAGTTCTAAGAATTATGGTACAGCATTTTCATATAAAGTAGGTACATCTGTTGACAGCCTGAAACTGTTTGCAGCACCTAAACTTAACTCTGCTGGTTTATAAGCATTTCCGAAGCTCTGTATACAAAACATGTGAATAAAATAAATTTAAAACTGCAGAATGCTACACTTTCATAAATCCCTTCCTCAGAAACCAGACAAGTAACGTGAAGCTTGTGGCAGTCCTGAATGCACTTTATAGGACTTGTATTGATTTTTATTGAAATTGAGGCATTGGCTAGTATACCATTGTGCAGAACATGTTGGTTCTTTTTTTTACCAAAAAAAGGTGTGTGTCTCCCAATTTCATTCAAGATAACATTTTTCAGTGAAATAATGTGTGAGTTGCAAACTACTGCTGAAAATTGTATATTGCTCTGCTGTCCCTCTCAAGTTCTCCCATTCATTGGAATAATGAAATCTGAATATTGAGGGAGTCCTGACAAAGACTTCATCATACATGGAATGGCAAATTCTTCAGAAGTTTGCAATATCAATGTGTCAAATATTCTGGCAAATAAGAGTTACGTATTCTGTTTCTTCTTTTATTTATTTTTCTTGTCCTTGTGTTTCCTAGTTTTTACCAGCTCCAGACAGCAGAATATTCAGTGTTTGTTCTGCTACGGAGTCAGATGCTGCCAAAGTTTGTTCTGTGCTCTACTGGGACTTGATGCCTGACATTAGTCAATCCATTTCTGAGGAGCTTCCCATTCAGAAGTATATGTTGCTAAGCTTCAAACACAGCACAAATGGTCCCGACACTCCATGCTGGAGCTTACCAGCTGTCATTAGACAGGAATTCCCAAGGCAGAGCATAGCTGTACCTGTTGGTGGTAGAGATGAAAATGGATTCTGCACCAGGTATGTAGTCTGTATGTGAATGAAGCTTTCATTTAAGCGGAAATAGTGTTTGGTATTGTAGATGCATTAATGAAGAATGGATATTTAGATTGAGTCACAAGAAATTCAGTTGTACTTTTTGTATAACCCTCTTCATAAGGTGTCTGTTATTCAATATTAGAGAAAGTAAGGGTATTTGTTTCTTACAGTCTGTGCTCACTGTGTGTTTCCAATAAAAAAAGGAAAGGGGAAAAAAGAAATGTATAATATCTCACTGGACAGATCTTTTCTGACACAGTTAATGTGAGCCAGACGATACCACGATTCTACAAAACAAGAATGTTCTTCTTTGTGGTTACACATGTAGGTTTCCTACACCTGTGCAACACACTCTTGCGATGTCATGAAGCTCAGCTTTTGACAGGCTCCACTGTCACCACATTGTCTATGGTGCAGCTTAAAGGCAGTTCTTGCTGTTTACTTCAGTTCCTTTCAATCACTGCAGCAGTTACAAAAGCTGTTTCGTGGTTACATAAATACCAGAGAGGAAAGTAGTAGTAGCAGCAGCAGAAGCAGTAGTAGTAATGTTATTTTTCTCTGCCTCTAACTAGGCCCAATCTAAAGTAATGAAATACAGTGTCAAGAAATTGATACAAAAATACACTACAACTCATGTTAGTATCACAACTAAAATATAAGGCCGCAGTAATCTGTATGGCCCATAACATTTAAAACTGTCATTAGAATCTGTAACAGTACATTTTTGCATAAAGAATTAATAGTTAAGCCAGGTTCAGAAAGGGCCATAAGGAACCAAAGGATACATAAAAAAGAAAGCAAAATCTATGGAAGATAGATTTCTCCTTTTGCAACTCACTTTATCAGATGCATAGAGCGACTGGACTGATTAAGGATTTCTGTGTATCTGATGAAGTGTGCTGCTGCTATGAAAGCTTATGCCTTTTAATAAAATGTGTTAGTTGGAAAAGATGCTACCAGACACCTTCTGATTCTTTGCCACCATAGATATAACACAACTCTCTTCCAATGAGTTGTTGGGAGTTGGGCAGCATACAAAATAAATACATAAAGTTTATATCCTGTGTTCCCATGAAGTAGCAAATCCTTCTGAAACTGTAGAAACTTGACAATTTCATCAGAACACCATATTCAGAAAATCAAAGGCATTCTTAATTACTACTATTCAGTTATGAAATTCACTCTCTTCAGAGTTTCACTCCAATCAGAGCATTAGTAACCCGAGAAAGCACTATGAAGCCTTTTGGTGTGGGCCAACTGGAATTAGGTGCAAATTCAGTTGAGAAACGATATAATCCTATGATATGTGCAGCCTCATATCACATAGGAGATGGAAATACTAACAGCAAGGATGGAGGAATTGCTATTTGCATGGTTGGGAAAGGTAGTGATGTGCTGTATTTGTTACATAAAAAAGATCCCACTTTTGTTTCTTTCATATTTATGCTTTTCATTCCATATCTATGACAGCTGTCAATGATGCAAATGATTTTGTTCTTGAAGCTTCAGGTGTTTTGTGAACAATGAGATTTTCATAATCCAACCTCTTCCACTGGACAAGGTAGATCTCTCCCAGTGCAGTAGTTTGAGAAGAAAGGTAGCTATTTAAAATTGCACAATTTATTTGAAAGAAGAGCAAATGAGAAGAATAGGAAAGAAAATTAATGAGGGAAATGATGATCTGGAGAATATAGAAGGAAAATGTCCAAGTTTTAAAGGCACCCTATATCCAAAGTTGCATTCCCCTTTTAAAATAAGCCACTCCTTACAGTAAAAATTCCATTGCTGATTAGAAAACTTGATTTCCATTTCCTGTCCCAAACCTGATTTTGTTCTTAGAATATGCTGTAGATATAAATAAGAAGCTACATAAAGTTGAGTAAGATCAGAATCAACCATATGGTATTGCCCTTAGAGTGAGCTATGTGGGAGATGCTTTGAAGACAATGAGTTTCAATCCCTAAGCACTGAGGAGGGGAATACCTTATATCGTTTCAATCACTCAACAGTGACTTTTCTGGGTGATTTATGAGTAGTGTGGCTGAGCTTCAAGAGATTCCAAAATAGGTCTTAGAAGAAAAGTTGCTGACAAAACACAGTAATCCTAACAGACATCAGCAGGACACAATAGCAAGTAAAGATTCCTGGCTTGAATAAGTGGATAAAAACTGATACATTTTTTATCCACTTATTCTAAGTTTATTCTCTGTTTTACAATAAAAATCCTGTGTAGACTAGACATAGATGCTCAACATACATGAGAGCTCAGTTGTTTGCTCATTTCTCCTTAAATAATATAGTAGACAAATTATCTTCTTTTTTTATCCAGCTGCATGCTGTACAACACAAGATTTTCATTTTTGTGTGTGCACATATGTGTGTATGTTATTATTTCTTGGATAAAGATGTGTGGATTATTTTTTAAAAATGACTGCAATTCTATAAACGGATCCTGGATAATTGTTCTAGTGTACTACTTTCATCTTACAAATATTTGGATATTTGTTTCAAACAACTGGCCATTAAACTAACATGGGAAACTGCTACTGAATCAGGTCGTTTTCATCAACACTGCCTGGTTTTCCAGAGTAACCTTGGACTTTCTTCATGGAAAGCATACAGAGAAAATAGTTTGCTCTTCCGGCATTGAAAATATTTGAGAAGATTTTAGCACATCACAGGAATTTGGTTCAAGGAGCATTTTAAATAATTTTTAAATATTTGTTTTGCTAGTATACCTAGTCTTACATGTTGAAGAGTATTATCAATTTCTATGACAGTGAATAAGGCCATAGTATTTTTAATAAGATTGATTGATATCGTTGATCAATATTAAGCAAACATTGCTATTTAGAAGAAAAAATAGTTCAAGTTCAAAAATAGTGTCCAAATTTTTCTTTCATTAGATCTTTTTAACACTATACAGAATTTAAAAAGACGTTCATTATATTCACACGATGCTAATAAATATTTGGGAAATATTCAACAAACAATTTAATAAATAGGACCATTGTCAAAAGTGTAAGAGTACACTCTTAAGTTAATTCCAAAACAAATGATTTGGGGTTGAGGAAGACCTTATATTTTTAGATTTTGTTATCTGGATGAGACTTATGCCAATAATCCCATATTTCAATTACTTTGTATATGTGGGGGCTAAAAACTGAGAATATTATACGCTAAACACTTTTTGTCACTTGTATGCTAATCCAAAGAAAAGATGTTTAGACACTTTGCTGAAAGGAATGTTTGATAAAACATTGCTTGAGCAACTGTGTGAGGTAATTGCAAATAAGAATCATATAACAAATCAATTTGCTTTATTTACTATTGTTGCAAAATATATGAATGAAAGTTTTAAACTAATGGCTGTAAGTTATTAACATGCTGATTCAATTTGATTAATATGTTTATTTTTATATATATCCTATATAAGATTCTGATTTCATTCATATTCTCACATCCCTGTCATTCATTATGCTGACAAATACGTTGATTGCACATGTTGCTTTTTACTACTCTTCTGCATTTATTTTGTATAAGTGGTGTTTGATGCTGGAGAATTCTTTGGAGTAGTCATATCAATGCTATAGAATTACCCTTTTAAATGAAGGGCACCTTTAGGGGAAATCTTGTACCTATGATTATTTTCTCATGTAAATCCTTTCGTATTATAACTACTTCCCCTCTTGTTTTTCTTTGTTAAGGTCTTCATAAGTGTAATGTTACATTTTTTAAGATAGGAAGATTTTGGATTTTAGAAGGAAAAACTTCAAATATTTATTCTTTAATATCTCACTATGAAGATACAAAGTTTTTAACTGCAGATGAACTTTTCTTAAAGAAATGTGTAATGTTTCAATCTTGTTTAGAGCCATAGCTCTGACTTACCAGGAACATCTTGGGGTGACATACTTAACCCTATCGGAAGATCCTAGTCCTCGCATAATTATCCACAACAGGTGCCCTGTCTCACTGCTTTTGAAAGAGAACATCAAAGGTATGTCATTTTTGTTGCTACAGCATAATGCTTAAACCTTTTAATGAAGAGGCTTGTTCTCCCTCAACTCTTTGTTTCAATACATTTATTCAAAATGAAACATATTTAAGCCAAACATTAGAATGCGTAGGCAAGGGAATGAAAGGAAGATCCATAAAATAAACAAACAAGAAAATGGTATGTACTGCTAATCTGTCAGAGTTCATTAGAGGCTAGACTTGCATGTTGAGATATTATGGAATTGCACCATAAATTCAGACATTATTCTTTAAAGCGCCTGTTTGATATTTCCTTAAATTCCAGACACACCAAAGTTTGCTATTTACTGCAAGCATGTTCCAGCTGAAAGTTCAGTGCACCATGAGCTTTATCATCAAATTTCCAGCTATCCAGATTGCAAAACCAGAGAACTGGTCCCTAGCATTCTTTTAAAAGTTATATCATCAGAGGAATTAACAAATGAATGGAGTGATTTTGTGGACATTAATAACCAAGGCACACAGGTTAGTGGTTTGGTTTGGTTTTAAATTCTGAGTGTTGCGGCATAAAGTATTTTGACAGTAAAAGATAACATTTGCATAGAACAGATTATAAATCCACAATAATAAGAAACTAATATCCACCAATTAAAAATAGGAATTAATCACAAATAAAGGGCCTGATAATATGAGTGCATTTTCTAATAGCAGAAAGATTTTCTTTTTGTTCATTCCATGTTATTCTGTTTCTAGGTAGGTGCACTAACTCATATGCCATTCTTTTATTTTATTTTTAAAAAGCAAGAAATATCTGCTAGGAAAAAGAGATTAATGTGTTGATCCTCCCATGAGAGTCTAAATTATCTTTTCTTAAATAGTTGTTTTTTCTATGTTTTAATACCTTATTGATTTGAGGGCAGTTGTGTTATTGTAAGGATAGAAATATAATCTTTTTCATGCTTTTAAGAATTGTGAATATTTTTTTACATTCAATCCTTCATTTCATTTTTCAATCTCATCAATTGACATGTGCTTTCCATTGTACAGAAACATTTGTTGTTTTGGGTTCAGTGTTGGAAGCTAAGATTGTCTTATAACAATTAAAATGTGCATGCTTTCTGGTGCCTTTTAACTATATTTAAACAGAGAACCACAATTCAGGCAAGGAATTATGGAATGGTATCGTTTTTCTGCTTCCAATCAATGTTCCTATCCAAAGTGTTTTGGGGACAGGTGAAGGTTGGATAAGGGTATCACTTTAAGAACAAACATTAAGTCTCATATTTGTGATTACTTTCGTTTTAAATATTTAACAGTGGCAGAGCTTGTTTTGCTGAATTTAATAAAACCTTGTATTATTTAGTTGCATCATGAATATATGTTAAGTTTTATAGAGCAACAGATTTAAAAGGGAGAGAAATCCTGGCCAAGGAGTTTCCAGACCAAATGTTGATAGTGGGGACATAAAAGGAATGAGGGAAGATAATAAGGAAAACTTACAGGGAGGTGAGAGGAATGATAAACACAACACTACCAAGGGATTAATATGAGCAAATGCTATAGCTTTCCCAGCCGAAGCTAAAAAATAAAATTAAATAAGCAGATTCTGTTTATTGCTGAACAAGCACTTGGACCGTAGAATTGCCACCAAAAGAAGAAATATTGTCTCTTTCCTTGGTCTTCTCCTGCAAAGTTATCCATCATTGTGGGGTGGGGGTTTTGTGCTTCCCCAGAAGATCCCTTAGTAAACATTTTAAAGAGAACAAAGAGGGCTTGGATGGGAAATGGATTTTCTCAGGGGCAACCTGGATTCTGAGAAATGAATGCTACTTTCAGTCTATGACTGGGTTTCCCAGTGAAAGTTCACATTTTTTATGATATGAAGGTTTTTATCCTGAGAGCAACAGCTTCCACTGCTTTTTCTGCAGGTTTCATTTTCTTGGTTATATATTAAAGTTCAAAGAGCTTTTGGTTACATTAGTTAAAACTTATTTGCCAAATGGAACTCTATCTTGAAATCAGAATATTGAAAAAGTAAAAAATGTGTATCAAGTATATAATTTCTCAAAAACACAGAACTTACAATTCCTTTGCATTTGAATTGGTTCGTTCTGCTTGTAATTTTGGCACAAAAATGAAAGCAACTCTGATATCATAGGATCATAAGTTGTTTGCTCTTTCAGTTGAGCCATTAATTTAAGTGCTCTTTCTTCTTGTAAGAAAATGCAGTAGATACTAACTGAAATTCCCATCTGCCATTTGCTATCAAAGCCAACTTTGGCTCAGATTCCAAAGTGTTCAGAAACAGGCAGGAGTTGCAAGGGCAAAAAAGCACTTTTCACAATGCAAGTTTAAAAGCATACTTGATGAAGGCAAATGTCTGTAAATCTAAGAAACTAAATAGTAGAGCTTCCTCTGCTGTGTTTATTTGACCTGAGGAATTAATTGCCATCAGGAAATCTTCAAAGAAATAATTCAACAAGATGTTACAGCAAGATGTTATTTCATGTTTCAGAAGAGTGCTGTGTCCACTAATAACATCTGTAAGCCAAGATAAGTGTAATCTAGAAACAAAAATAATTTATCAAGCTTTTAATAACATGGATACATTTGAAAAAAGCTCCCCTCCCCTCTCCCCTGGTTAGGTTAGCACATTCCAGGGTTTTTACCTGCCTCAGAAGCAATGATGTTTTGCTGCTGGTAGGAATATAGATGTAGAATGAGTGGCTTGGTGACCTAGTTAAATAAGTAGCAGAGACCTTCTAGACAAATTAACCTCAGCATGTTTCAGTTTATATATGTAATGATATTTCTATTTTCAATAAATCTATGAATTTGAAAATTAATAATATAGTTTTTGAAAAGCAAAGGATGATCCTTTGTTGAGTTGGGCAAATTCCTCTGCATCCATGCTGGAAACATTTGAACTGGACACACTCTGGAACCAGTACGTGAGACAAAAGGAAATGCATCACAATATAGTACATACAGTTCTCCAAGAAAACTGCTAATGAGGGTAACTATCTTCAGCGGTAGCAAAGACTGCCGAAAAGTTTAGGGTACTTATTAGAGCCACATTCCCTGTCTGTCTTCTGGCATACGTTATCAAACAAAGTAACCAGAGCCTTATCTGTTCCTGTCCTCAGTCTGAAACTAGTTAAAATGGGTCTAGATAAACAACATTATCCAAGACTCTGGAATACATAGCTGTCAGTGATTCAACATCCATCCTAAAAAACAGTACATTGACAATAGATCATTAGTGCTTCAATATGTAATACTTTAGAAGTAGCCATACAACTGTGTATTTCAATATGGCTGGGTATTCTTTCATGCAAGATTTAGCCAAATGTTCTGTCCTTGCTAGATGTTAAAAGCCAGTGTAGACAACCATTCTTATGGAGGGAAGATGGACCTTGTGGAATTCTTTGAAAGACACGTAGATGGTTTTAAGCTAGGAAATGGGGCTACAACATATCACACAGCACACTCCTATACACATACCCACACCAAGTATACTCATAGACATACAGCACGTACCAATAAGATTTCTGAGCACAAGACCATCTTTAACTCCCTTCCCCCAAGTGATTTTAATTCAGTGAAGATCATTAAGTGTGACAAATTAAAAGTTCCTATTCTACCCCTTCCTTCCCTAATCCTAATGAAATAGCTATTGGGGGAGGGATTTCTCTCCATTCATTATACCTATGTTTGTTTTTTCCCCAGAATTAAACAAGTTTGAATGCTTATGGAACCCAACATTAAGCACAAAGGCAATTTGCATTTCAGAGTTTTAGGATGGAACAAAGAGCTAAAGCATTTTTATTAGGTCTAATTGGATTGAGACTCCTGTACTAGCTATTTATGAATATAAATGTACATTAATTCTGCACTGAAGATAAAATGATTAGTATAATATGTAGTTTATTCCAGTTTTTCAGTCAATGAGTATTTGTATAACAAGGTAATATCACTGTTATTTGGATTTTTGTTTGATTAAAAATAAATAGCTCAAAATGTACTATACTCTATGACCTGAATAAAATGTGTCTTTCAAAACAGTGATTCCTCCTGCAAATTTTCTCTGGAGGGTCCTCTGTCTAGAATAGAATTTAAGGGAGGGAAAAGCTGTGAAGGTAGGATCAACTTTATAAAACACTGCCAAGAGATCTAAAAAGATGAGGAGGGGTGCACTCTTCCATCCCAATGCATGTCATCCAGCTGTGCAATTAATGCAGCTTTTATCCCATGCTCAGGCCTGGATCCAGATAATATACTTCCTCTAAGTGCATTGCATTTGGAGCCCTATTGTTCTCCACAACTTTCCCCAGGAAGGGAAGATTGGAGACTGGATAGTAGCCATCTAACATGGCTGAATCCAGTGTGGGCCCTTTCAGGAGGTGATACGTTACTGTCTCTTTCAAGGCAGATGGCACCACCCCATCTCCAATGAGACTACTGCCCATCTCTTTGATCCAGCCTCCACTTGCTTCTGAAAAAGCCAGTTGGGGCAGAAGTCTAGATCAGGCGTCCTCAAACTTTTTAAACAGGGGGCCAGTTCATGGTCCCTCAGAATGTTGGGGGGCCGGACTATAGTTTGAAAAAAACATGAGGATCCCTCCTGCGGAGTATGAGGAGAGGAGGAGAGCCGCCAGACCCGGCATACCTGTCATGTAGAATAGTCCGGCTCTGTGATCTCCCTCCTCGTGCATTGCCTGCAGCTTCCGACACAGCCCCAACACTTCCGCTTCTGACAGACAGCAGCGGTAGCCAATCAGGCGGGCAGGCCGGATAAATGACCCTGGTGGGCCGTATCCAGCCCGTGGGCCGTAGTTTGAGAACCCCTGGTCTAGATCATATGGAGTAGAGCTTATACTGCCCAGTATCATATCTACTTATTTGAAATTCTACAGGATACAATGAATCCCAGATCGCATTGGAAGACTCAACATCTCCATAGTTCCTGTCTATGAGGAACCAACACTTGAGCAAATCTAAGTGATTTTATTGGCAAAATTTTACCCCAAATTCTCACAGAAGCATGTAGGCAGATCTTACCAAATCTTGGTCCCAAAAAGGAAACAAGACACCCTAAACAAAGCTGCTGGGGCAGAGTTCACCAGTTCGATAATGGCAAAGAAGCAGGGGTGCTTTGCTGCCCTTATTGCCATGTGGTAATCTCAGTCATTATCTGGTGCCTATATTCAGTCATGTTCACTTCTGGTCTTTCTGCATTAGTTCTGTAGGTGTTCTTCATCTGCTTCATCTCCCTGAGTTTCTTAGTAAACCAAGGAATCCCTTCAGATCTACTGACAGGTGAATCTGCTCTGATGCAGCCTTATCAAGTGTCCTGGTTATATCCATACTCCAGAATTGAACCAGATGCTTGGCAGAACTGTTTTCCAGATTGGTGGGGAAATCCTCAAAGTCCTCAAATGCCTGTTGGAATCCATTTGAATCCATAAGGTATCTTGGATGAATCAGTTTAATGGGTCCTCCCTGCAGGGGTTTGGAGGCAGCAACTACCCTCAGGTAAACCAAGACTGATCCGACCACAGCAATGGATTCATTAGCATATCCTCTATCTTCAGATTGCTTACCAGCTCCAAAGTGAAGACTAGAAGTATGTGGCCACTTATGTGCATCAGGCCAAAGAGAATCTGGGACAAAGCCATGGTTGCCCTGGAGACAATGTATTCCTGAGCTCTCCAGAACCCTACCTCAAGGCATAGAGATTAAAGTCTCCCAGTACTACAAGTCAGGAAGACTCCAACACCAGCTCAGTGATGAGCTCCAAGAGCTCAGGAAGAGACATTGCTATGCAGCAAGACAGGTAGTACGCAAGCAGAACCCCTAGCTTCTCCCTTCCCCCAACAACATGAAGAAGAATTCATAGTCTGCCCCTCATGAGCAGAGCCCCTAGATGCTATCAGATTTTCTTGCTCCCTCCCGCCTTGCATTGCTCCCTCCCACCTTGGCATTGAGATTGGCACAGGACCCCCAAACCTGGAAAGCAGATCTTGGAGAGCAACACTACTGCCCCCACCCAAACAGCTTTCTGTAATACATGCCTGGTCTACTAGGTCATCCCTGACTTTGTTCACAATCTTGTAAGAAATTATGCATAGAATTCTTTACTACCTAATATTTGATAGGTAGGAAAAGGGAAAAAGCAGGAAAAAGAGGAAGTCAAATATCAAGAATCTGTAAAAAAAGTTACTGTCATAATAGTTAACTCTTTTATTGATAAAATATTTTCTTAGAGACAGTCATTGTCTCTTCTACTTCAGAAAGTGCTTCCTCAGTATGTGGCACCACTTCCTTAAAAGTGGTAGCCTCGGAATGTTCCATTTGATATCTCTTTTGGCTTTATTTTTTGTCTTGCTTCTTCAGTCATTTAGATCATATCCTAAATTTCAATATCTCAGTGATATTCAAGCAGTTTTCATTTTGTGCGACTGGAGGAGAAGGTGGCCTGCTCTGGGGTAGCATCACAGACAGTGATGTGTCATCAGCCAGAGCTATAAGGGTCTGCATAACTGAGCAGTGAGGGGCAGATGCTCCTAAGAATCTTTCAACCAGCAGGGTCTCCCAGGATGCCTCCATAGCCAAATACAAAACTCTGAGGAATTATGCCCTTGTGGAGTAGATTATATACCATGTTGGGAGTCATTTAGGTCAGCGTTGTCCAAACTTGGCCACTTTAAGATGAGTGGACTTCAACTCCCAGAATTCCCCAGCCAGCATGGCTGGCTGGGGAATTCTGGGAGTTGAAGTCCACTCATCTTAAAGTGGCCAAGTTTGGACAACACTGATTTAGGTGAAAGAGGCCTTTTAAGGAAGATGAAAACTTATTAACATTCAAGTCATTTTTTTTTCTTTACAGTGGAAGGTGTTTCAAGTACATAGCTTTCAACATACTATATAGGCCATAATATTCCTGAGAGTATAAATGTTCTTGTAGTGTGGTGTTTTGTGGGCAATGCAAATAAACATGTACATGTATATGGGTAATGAAGGTATATCTGAATGAAGCACCACTACTACCTTCATGCAAGCAACGCATTGTGCTCCCTTCAGTCTCCCATTCCTTTCTTAATGCAGATCGAGTTTGCTTTTAGCCCAGAATTATCCCTGAAAATTGGGAACACTTTTGTAATCAGAGACAAAAGATATGAAGTGCCCTATTTGTGCAAAAAACATATACACTGTAAGCTTTTCTACCTTGGAAAAAGGCTTGGAAGTATCTGTTGCACCTAATTCTGGGATAGTATACATAAGCGAGCAAGACAAATTCAAGAATAAGGTATGGGGGAAAAAGTCTTCATGTCCTGGACTTTATTTGAGGAGTCAGTTCAGTTAAATTTGGGAGAATCCATTTTTGTCTAATGCTGTAGGTCTGTTGTTATTTAATTTGATACAGAATATTACTAAAAATTGCCATTTTCAAACACTTGTTTTATTATAGTTCTGTAGACGCCACTCTGAAGTAAATAATTTTAATCCAAACAGCATTAATTTTATTGAATCAAAGCATAGCCACATTTGGTAGATTTCTAAATACTATTTCTTTTCCATAGATTGTATTCTTAACTGGCTTTGGCTACATTTATGTGGATATTGCTCATCAGTGCGGGACAGTAATAATCACTTTAGCACCTGAAGGAAAACCAGGACACCAGGCCAATTTGATCAGGTATGTTAAAACTGCTTGGAAAGAAAATTGTCCTGGGTAGCTGTTTAGTCCTCTAGGTGTGAGGTGACTTATTAAAACTAGCACAACTATTTGTTTTGTCTGGTGTCACTGCTTATGTGTGGCATATGTTTAGACCACATGTTAACATTTTGTATATCATTGTAAGCCATGACAATTTAACATCTGAGGTCATGTCACTAAAGGATAAACATGAAGTGCCTGTTATAATAAACAAGACTCAGAGAAGACTCACACATTTCAAGTTTATTGGCCAGATCAGCAGACCTTTTTTGCACATAACTCCCATTGAGGTCTGTGGGAGTTCTCATTCATGATGAAGGACAGAAGAATTATCCGATACAGACTGTGTAGTTGATCATCTTTATTACACAGCCTTATGCCCCCAAACTGCAAAATCTCTGTTGTGAGGTCTATAATATCGCCTATTTATATCTGCCAAAGTACTTGACTTTATGATTTGGCATCACAGAGAGCACAGAAATGTTATTGCAGGCTTGGTTTGTGTATTTTTAAAAGGTCTTATAATTAGGAATCACCATGAAATTAGCAAGTTTCAGTATTTACTGATTCACTTGTAGTTAAGCTTGGCAGAAGAGCAGTTAACACTATAAAGCCAGCCAGCCCATCATCAGTTTAAAATAGCCATGGTGATTTAATAGGGGAAAATACCGCTTCCATAATGTGAAATTAATGATCCATAATAGAAACTGTCCATATTGTTTGCCCAAGATGTAACAAGATGTGAGGATATTTTCCACTGACTGCTTTACTTGTCTCTACATTACAAATATAACTGAAAACTACTGTGCACAAAATGTTACAAAGAAGTTTGAACATGATTTTATATTAAGAATTCAAATATGCATTTATGTTGAATGGGTAGGGAAAGTGTAGCTGGGCACATATAAGTAATAATATCTGTTAGCATAAGTTGACCAGATCCTCATATTCAGTTCACAACAATTGCATTTGCATTTCATTTAATTTTTACTTGAAACTGGAGGAATGTTTACGATGTTGTTTTCTCTTATACAGAACCCAGGAGCAAAGTCTTCTGTTCAAATTGTTTATTAATCAGCTGAGCCTCACAGTATATGATGACATCACGAACTCTAAAACATCATCAGAACTTCTGCGGTTCACAGTAGACCACATTTATCTTCATATGGTTCCAGTTGCTAGCTACCTTAGACCACTCTTTCACAAATTTCAAGGAGAGACTACCAGTGGCCTTCAGCAATTTTATACTCTCCAGGTCTACTGTGGAGACTTACAGCTGGACAATCAGCTTTACAACAAGTCGAATTTTCATTTTCCAGTGGTGTTGTGCCAGGGAGAAAAAAATGAAACCATACAGTGGGCTAAAGTCCATAACCTTATGCTTTCCAGTAAAGACCTGGAAGAATGTAACAATAATGCATTTGTAAAACTTTGTGTCACTTTGTCAAAAGAGCAGCATTTATTATTTCATGTGAATGATCTCAGTTTTGAAATGAAACCAACCAGGTTATATGTGGAAGATACATTTGTGTATTACATTAAGACTTTATTTGAGACCTACCTTCCAGACAGCAAAAGTGTTTACCGTTCCACAAAAACATTGACTGTAAGCCAGGCACTGCCAGAAAGGGTGAGGCAGCATGCAAATGCTTTAGTCAATCCAGTAAAGTTAAGGAAGCTGACCATCCAGCCAGTTAACCTCTTGGTGAGCATCCATGCTTCCCTGAAGATATATATTGCTTCAGATCACACTCCTCTCTCCTTTTCTGTGTTTGAACGAGGACCCCTTTTTACAACTGCCAGGCAGCTTATTCATGCCCTGGCCATGCATTATGCTGCAGGAGCGTTATTCCGAGCAGGTATGTTGTTGTTTTTTAATAATTGTACACGTTTTTCTAGATTAAGTTTAAAATGTATGCTTGCATTTCTGAAAAGTAGCAATAGAAGTTATGCTTGGTCCTACACTGATGACTGAAATATGTACCGTTATCCACCCAACTATTTTAGAGATACCTGTTCTTTTGGGGCGGGGGGAATCAGGAGTCTGGTAGAACTTTTTCTAACAGATTTTATTAAAAGGCATAAGCTTTCATGAGCTGCAGCTCACTTCATCAGATGCAAGAATAAGCTGAGAAATGACCATGACTTAATCATTATATGTCACAGAGATTGTACCTAAGGCTACAAATGACTTAGAATTAACTTCCATTCTTACTCATTGAAATGTTATTTCAATATTAATGCTGTAGGCTAGATTGAACACATCATAGAAGAAGAGAGAGGCAACCAAATCGTTTCCATGCTGTTGCTAAGAACAATTGCATACCCTATCTATTCAGGTAGCAGAAGTTAAGTTCAGCCTAGGAGATTTTACTTTTTATTGTCAGCATGCTTATTGCTCTGCAGTTGCAAAGTAACAATGCTGTCTCAAAGAATATTGTATTTAAAATCTCATCTGAAAATGACCAGAAAATTTAGTAATATTAAACAGCAATAATTACTTGGACTTTAATGGGATATTCACAAGGCTTGACACAAATAGAGGGATGGTACTACATTCTCATTATCTCTTTGCTGTCTTAGCCAACTACTCAACTCAGAGTTCAAAACCATTTCTTAATATGATCTCACAAAAGGAGCTTCTTTTGTGGCATTATTCAATCCATCTCCATACATTCGAAGCAAATTAGGCCATTGAAAACTGTGTTCTTGTTCGGTTTCCCTTTAACTGTCGTTTATGATTAGCAATCTGTCTTTCTTCCCAGAATCCTCACATTAGACTGGCATGCAGATGTTTATTGTCCTTTGATCTGAGGAGTGTGTTTGTTTTACTGATTCTTTGCCATCAAAGATCAATACTGAACAAACAGTCTTTTAGATCAATGGATAGCTTGTCTTCCTCCCATACCTGCACATTCACAAAGCGACTCCATCTCTGCGGCACTTTTTTAATGTATATGTGTGTACATTGCATTGAAGCAATTATCTTCTTCATTCCATCTGTTTTGGACTAGATCATTCCAACGTATGTGTGCTCGTGTCAGTCACTGTGTGAATGGGTGATAGTGGAAGAGCTAATTTCATGTATATCCGGGGCCCATGTAAAGGTAGGACACATCCAGATTGGTCGGTTTGTAAGACAGGCTTAGATATGAACTCCTACATTGTTTCCTATGAATTGGTAGATAAGCAAACCATTAAAAGGGCTCATTGTTCACACCTGCCTTGCATGCTTAAAATCCCAGAATTATTTCTAGTTCAGAAGGAGTAGATAGCAGGAGCTGAGAAAGTCTGAGGTCTTAAAATGCCAGTCAGAATGGATAATGCTGGACTGAAAAAACAAATAATCTATTGATATTGAACAGCTGTTAATTCATTCAGCTCTGCCAACCCTAAGGAAATCTTTCCTTGTGACAACCCCTTCACTCAAATGTGAGCTTGCAATATAAGCTATATCTGGTATATAAGCAATCAAAACATTGAAAGCTTTATATATATTATCAGCAAAAGTGTTTACAGTACTGTTCCCCAAAAGCCTTGGGTCTAAGTCAGATAGTGCCTGAATGAGCCAGCGTGAAAATATGATCAGTGAAATGATCTGAAAGGTGAGCCCCAGGACAAGCATCATAGTGGATGCTGGGCTAGAGAGTTTGGTACCATGCAATCTGAGCATACTTGCACATTCACTACTATGACACTAGTATCCTGGTGCGCACATATAACCATTTGGGATAGTAGCTGATACTAACTACCACTGCTTGTTTGGATTTCTGAGACTATTGCAAGAAGGTAGGGTTGGGGGTATTTTTGAAATAGTGTTGATTTTGCTTGTTTGATACCCTCTGGGGTTGGTTGGTTGGTTGTTTGTTTCTTGTAGGATATAGGCAAAACAATTGAGGTGGAAAATGCAGTTCTACCTTAAGATGATCAAACAAGTTATCTGTTTCATTTGCACAATGCTTAATTAATCTCATAAGCCTTATTGCAGAATCAAAGAAACAGCTTTTGTCAGAGTAGACTCTTAACTATTGTAGCTTATGTGGTGATTCTTTTTTTTTAAGTTGCCTTCTAAATAATGGAATGAAAAATCATAATGTTGAAATATTTTTTGTTATTGGCTTGAAAGTCAGTTGCTATATCAAATTACTTCTAGACTTTTCTATAACCTTGTAAGTTGATCAGTATGATAAAGCCCTCTCACTCTGAAATATTTTTCTATCGTAAGTTGCAGAAATACTGCATTAAGTGAAAAGAACTGGCATGAGAAATTGTCCATCTATTGTGGCTGCTCAGTTGATCATAACATGTGTGGACAGCTGGCCAGGCATTCAGGCAGGTGCAAACTTGGGCTCTTCTAGTCCTGGCAGGAGGCTCTTTCTAGCAACCTTCACGATGCGCTGGCTACAGAGAACCTTCTAGCCCTGGTGTCTTCGCATTGCTGTAACGTGCTCGGAGTCAGGCTTTCTGCTGGCAACCGTAACTTTGTGTGAGAAACGAAATCTTAGAAACTCCTCCACCCTCAAGCCCTTGTGGGGAACGTATAAGGATCCTCCCTCTGAGTAATTTAATCATCATGCAAATGCCATTTCTGTTTACAGTTATGTTGAGCAAGAAGTCATTTATCTGGCCATAACTGGACTCTACAGGAAAGTGATCAGCACAGAGCTGTTGAGTGGATTAAAATCATTCCTTGTGTGCTTGTCAAAAACCTGCATCCCCTTTCCCAACACCCCATCAAGCCGCTGACCTTCACACTCCCCAAGGCGGGACAGTGTATCACTGTAAACTGGCTGTCATGACTCTTCTGCTGGGCGGACGTGAAATAACAAAGTTGCTTTGCAAGATGTAAAGCCTCCGGAGCAAAATAAGCCTCTGGTCCTATTATTCCCAGCCGTCTGGCTGCAGCATCCCTCTCTCCACACGCAGCTTTAGCAGAAATACGGGAGGCTCATGGAAGGAAGTCATTTTAAAGCTATTTGTGTTTTTGCCAAAGAGATTTCTTTGATTTAGAAAGCGTGAAAGATTGCCATTGCTGAATCTGTAGCGGATGAGCTATTTCCCGTGTTTTCCTCAAAGGAAGTTCATGATGTGATAAATTTTAGTGTAAAAAAGGGGTGGGGGGATGAGAGTGGGGTTTTTTTCCATCTTTTTCTTTTTATTTAACTGCAATTTCTGTGAAATTAGCGTGAGCCTCAGCTCATTTTTTACCACACATCTCTTTGCAGGATGGGTTGTGGGATCTCTGGAAATTCTTGGCAGCCCAGCCAGTTTGGTAAGAAGCGTTGGGAATGGGATCGCGGACTTCTTCCGGCTTCCATACGAAGGTCTCACCCGTGGCCCTGGAGCCTTTGTTAGTGGGGTTTCCAGAGGAACCACGTCGTTTGTAAAGCACATATCTAAAGGTATCCATCTCTTCTCCCCAATTCCAGTACAGCCCTAAGAGAAGGCATCACTTTCTCAGATGAACTTGCCACCCTCAGCTGTATTTAAGCCCCTTGAGTCTCAGGGAATGGTGTATGTTGCTGTGTGGGTGCATTTGGGGTGGGGGGAGAGAGGACCTCCTCTACTTTTTCTATTCTACTATTGTTTCTACTAGTGATTTAAGCTTTCCCACATGACCACTTTGTAATGCAGTAACTGAACAGAAATGTTAAAGAAGTTCAGTATTTCTGCAGTACCTCAGAAACCTTACACCACATTGCCTCATCATATGTAGTTGAAAAGATAATAATAGACACTGTTATTAAATATTGCTGAGCACATTTGTAAAGCAAGCCCACATCTGGCTTTCCCCGGATTTGTATACAGACATAGCGCCATCTTGTGGCTTCAAAGGCCAAGCGGAAAACAGAAAAGATTCAAAGCACTGCCAGATTATCAAAGCGTCGCCAGCAGTTCAAAGCATTGTCAGATTATCTCCAAATAGTGTTATTATTTGCTGAATCTTCATTAGCTCAACACTGCTTGATTTAGGACAGAGATTAACAATCTTTTCATATCCAGACAAAAATCATGCTTGTTTCTGCTATGGCATGGATGCTGAAAATTTTTTAAAAATTGAAATTCCCCCTTTGAAAATCTGGGGGGAAAAAAATCTAAGAGCGTTACTTAGTCTTGAAATTCCATGAAGTCCACTATAGACTGCCACATTGCCAATCCCAGTTTAAGATTTGTTGTATCACAGTTACAGCAGGCCTCATTATAAAGTCTGCTGGGTGGGTAAAGAATTGTACTGAGGACATGTAACATATATTATTCATGTAAGATACTGTTTTTATGTGTTACAGGCCCTGATTGTGTAGAGAAAATTCTGAGCCAAGTAGTTTCCATTGTTTTTAAACAAAACAGTAACATCCCTCGCCGTTTCCAAATGAACTGGGCATTTACTCATCTGTTTGCCTTCAGGTACACTAACATCCATTACCAACCTAGCAACAAGCCTGGCTCGAAATATGGATAGGCTTTCATTGGACGAGGAGCATTATAATCGGCAAGAAGAATGGAGAAGGCAGCTGCCGGAAAATCTGGGAGAAGGACTAAGACAAGGCCTTTCCCGACTGGGCATCAGCCTTCTAGGTAAGGAGCCCCATTATGTCCACCATTTGGGAGGACATGATCTGAAAATATCTGCAGGTTGAATATGTTTATTTGGAGCTACAGTATTCATTTGGTCATTTTCCTTTTGCCAACTCGAGTAGAACTTTTTGACTTTGGTTTCCAATTCCAAATCGTTCCTTGAGTGAGGGCACAGACATAGAGAGCCAGAGGATCGCTGGCAGAAGCAAGATCTGTGTGCCCCGTAGTGTAGACGTTGCAGTCTCCGCTTGGCAAAATAAAGTTCCTCCACTATTCTCAATTCCTCTAATTTTTCCATTTAACTGAAAGTGAGTTACATATTTCCACATTGGTGGGGATTAGAAAATTCATTTGAAATGAAAGCTTGTGTCAGACCTAGCCACTGCCAAGTGGAGGGAACAGGGGCTGGGCAAGCAAAGCAAAGTTGAAAAGCAAGGCTGTTGCCTTGGACAGCAGAGTTATGTTCTCAACTGTGATGGGATCCTCCCTTGGGGACACAGGATATGTTTTGGGATGCGGGGGGAGCAGATACATTATTTTCATGTATTATTTGATTTCCTCTCCCTAGCCAGGCCTTGGGTAGGCTGATTATCCCTGGCAAGCAACTCTCCCTGAATCATATCGGACTTGCAGGGGTGACTACCTCTCCCCCCATCTCATCCTCTTAATCTAATCTGAGAAAAAGAGAGCTCAGAAAAAGCTCTGGTTTCTTGTAATTATGAGTTCCTATAATCTTGGAGGGGAACAGAGACATCCTGTTTTAGCCATCTGGTAAGAACGATGCTAGATGAATGCTCCATTCCACAAAGCTGTATATGTAGCAGCAACTGCATGTGAATTCTCCACACTTGGGGAACAGATTATTTAATGGGGAATCACAGAGTAATCTAATTCAGAAGGAAAGCAAGTTCACAGGAATGACTGCCTGAGGCCACGACTCCAAATCTGGAGTAGAAATGAATTGTGTTTAGCCTCTGGCTTTAACTTGTTACTCCCCCTGTTGTTCCCAGTATGGGCTAACTAGATCTTACTAGATTCTAGTACTTACTTAAGGATTCCCTGCAGGCTAGCAGAACAGCTTGTCCTGGGCAAGGAATACTGTGTTCAGTATCACTGCAGCAAAGTAGGTTTAGGAACACAATCCGCTGAATGTGAACGGAGATGAATGCCCATTTAAAAATAACACCAAAAAGCCACCAGAAACTACCTGCCCCAAGCTAAAGGCTATGGAGGAGTAATACTTAAAAATGCATTCTATACTTTTATTTGCATATATTATGTAGTAGGATCATGAAAAATATTTGAACCTTTTAATTATGCGAATGAAGTGTTTGCACCACATGGGAGCATGTACAAAGCACCTGTGTCTGAATCATTAAAAGGAGCTGTTTTGGGGGGAGGGGGATTTGCGCAGCAGCTGTGGGAGCTGTTCCTGGATGTCTTCACACGCGCATGCATGCAAAGCAACTTTATTTTCTTACTATTCTGTAAATGGTAGGAAGACACAAGAGTTCCATTTTTTTCCTTTCAAATGATGTTGTTTTCTGATGTTTCCATTGCTTCATAACTCAAGCACTCTTCAGTTTGCTTGATTATAAAACATCTGGAGGGCACCAACTTGGGGAAGGCTAACTTAGATGCTTGTTTTTGTTTGTAAACCACTAGTTCAAATGTCAAATAAACGTTGATGAAAAATATTTCTTCAGGAGAAGGAGACACATTGCACCAACCTAATTAACCACTATATAGAAATTTCTGAAAGGAAAGTAGGATTTAGAATTGTGAAGGAAGAATGTACACAGACTTTTTTTTACTAGCCAAAAAATCACAAATATGTATTGCTTGGCAAATGCTTTTATGAGACCACATTATCACCCTGTGAGATCAAAGTGGCTAGAAATAAGCAAACATAAAAGTTCAGAAGAATCTAGTTTGAAAAGATTTTTTCGGTTTCTTAAAAAAATTCCTTGCCATGCAATTCAACTTAAGAGCAAAAATAGACATTATAAATAGAATAGCAATCATATTTCATGGCTTCTCTTCTACCCTGCAGTAGAAGGAAATTTTTATGACTATTATTATCATCATTTGCATCATGCATTTCATTATTCCCATAAACTATGTTGTACTGACATTATAAGGAAGGGGCTCAATAGGGCTACTTTCACATTTCTTTTAAGCTTGGCTTGATCCCCAGATCACAATAAGTCATAATGTGATTTGCTTTTCATTTAGTGTGATGTGTGAATGGGAAGACTGAAAAACAATATTTTTTTTAGACTAAAATCAGAGTTTGTACCTTTCTAGCTTATACCTGCTTTATTTTTATGCTCTCCACAAGTCTTATTCTAACGAACATTCAAAGGGTGCAAGTTGAGAGCTGCTAAAATAAGTGGCAAAATAAACCAGGAATTGGTCAAATAAGCCATTATTACTTTATGCAACAGAAAGACTGACTAACTTGTTTTGGATTCAGCGAACAATGAGTGAACCAAACTATAGTTCAGCATGATGTGTAAATGCAATTAGTGGCCTAATTCATACATAACATTAAGCCATATTCTGGTTTGTTATTTTTCGCTGTATTTTATGTTATGAACCAGATTAATATAACTTGTTCAACAAACCGTAATTAAAATCCTGGATTATCATATATGAACTAGGACAATATACCTACCTGGAAATAATTTGCCAGGGAAATTTTCAAATGATAGAAATTAGAATAAGGTAACTGCTAATCATGTTATGAACCTACAGCAACCCTCTCTAATCTGGGCATCATCCCAAGCAAGATTTCAGCTCCCAGAATTCCCCAGCCATTATTTAGAATTCTGGGAGTTGTAGTAGACACATCTGGAAAGCACCCAGGTTGGGGAAAGCTGACCTAGGGTGCAGTCTTTTGAAAACTCTCCAGGACAGGACCTGCCTGGAAGCAGGATGAAGCAACTTATTTCAGATGTCCTGTAAAGGCCCAATGAAGGTAGGAACTGGTTTCTAAATGGTGTTAACTAACTTTAAAAAAAAAATCCTAATAGCTGGTGAATACCATTCACTTTCAGCAATATAGATATAGATACGGATACATCAAGACATATCTTAAAAGAAAATTGCTACAGCAGAAGGTTGCACTTTGAAATCTTAACAAGCAGAATCCTCAATAAAAGCATCATGTGCAAACTATTATCCAAAGAATTTTTTTTTTAAATCCATTTTGTATTTTAGCTATGATAGCCTTGGGCAATCACCCAAAAGAAAATTTGTGGTGCATGATTAATATGTGCCCACAGTATTCACCATTTATTTGTGCCACTGCACTCCATACCATAATTAGAGTCCTGCAGAAAAGTTCTTGAGAAAGGTCAGAAGTTCTTCTGTACAGTTAAAGTTTCAGTATCCACAACATCTCCTTCGTTCTTAGATTAGCCACATAGAAGATTGGCTGAATTTATCTAGCTCTGAAGATTTTCTTGAAGGTTCCCATTATTATATGAATACTTGTGACTGGAACAATAGAATCTTCTTGATGTTCCAGGGATTTAGACACTGTGCTGGAAACCTGCAGTTATTCCTGTTATATTTCACTCAAACGGATCACTTCTTGTTCTTAATTGCTGCCTTTACTCAAGATATAGACAAGAAATTTGAGTTTACAATTTGGCTTAAGCTACGTTGCCTGCACTGTTTTCCTTAAACAGAATGAAAGTCTTGAACTGGCATTCAGATTCTGTTTACAAATTCTTTATTGCTGAAATAATTCCCACTACTCTTAGTCTCAGAAAAATTAACTATCCAAATGAATTACAAGCACTTTGTGATATAAGTATCTGAAGTATCTAAATTGCATTTTAGGAGTAATGATATACAAGCAGATTTTTCATGAGCACCAGATTTTATCATCTGCCAGGATTTTAAAGTATCACATCTCAACACAAACCCAGCCTGAGTGTACAGTTCTGCAAATAACGGATCCATCAATATTATTTGGTTTCTCCCTGCAATCTGTTTTTCACCTGTCTCTTCTGGTGTACTGAGATTTTAACAATATATTTGTCACGGCTCTTCCCAGGTTTCATTGGTTTACCTTCTCTGATGCCTCACATGGGTTTGTCCATGCCCTTGAAAGGTTCCAGTAGCACATTCTAAAGTTCATTGGAGTTACTTTTTGAAAGCAAGGCAAATTTAGGAATCTAAAATTGTGATGGATGGGAAGAAATAAAACATGTTGAACTTGATAAATACAATATTTTTCCAACTATTATTGAAGGAGAGGAACACATCTAGAATCTTACTCAAACGGGGTGGGGGAGAGGCATAAACTGCTAGTATAACTGTTTCCAAGATGGGATGTTGCATTGGCATCTATTTTATCTAACCTCTTTTGTCCAGAACTTACTAGCAGATAAAAAGAGTCTGGAATACATAGGATGCATTTATTAGTTCCCAGTGACATTATTTAAGTGTGGTTTGCTGAAAACATTGTATTAATTCTAACAATAGGAAAGTTTTTAAATGTTTAAGAAACTATTAAGTTCTGAGCAATTTCTCTGGATGGACAAAATAGGTCAGGTGAAAGAAGCCAGTAATGGTGACTTAATACTGTTTTTGGGAAGACCATTTTGCTTTTCTTTTTAGATGCTGTAGTGTAGTATAAAGAAACAAATCTCCTAACACACAGATACACACACGAGAGCAAGAATATTTGTTAAGAAATAAGAAAGTTGCAAGAACAAGTCACTGTTAATGGGGCAGCATGTCCTTTTCAATAAAACATAAGAGAGAAGTGTTTCAGGGAGGGGTAAATTTCCTATTATAATTCTGCAGTATGCACTGAAAGCCTAATGGCTTCTGCATGTTCGAGATTTTCCCCAGGGGTTCACCCATCATTCAGCTGCTTTCATGGGGCTCCAGATCTGTATGGAAAGTTTGGAATCAGGCTTCAGTTAAACACCGATAAGAGTAAAAAGAGAAGGAAGTTTCAGGGGAAAGAAGCTACAGAAGAGGAATGAAGCACCCCCTTCGCTTCTTCAGCATGAATTACTTCCTGTTGAGGGCTATCTGCAAAAGAGAAAGGCAGCTGTAGTAGTATAGTTTGGTACTGAAATGCAAGATAAAATGAGAGAACACATTTTTTAGTGTGTTGGGGTTTTATACAAGGAGTAATTACTGTAATTGCATTCCACCACCACCACCCCCAAAATGCACTGAAGACTGTACCACACATGTGTTAGATACTTAGCATCTTCTGCAATACTGTGTGCATCTTTCTTTGATGATGGGTACTTGTCTAATTCTTGGCATGCCTATGCCACAAAATATACATCCTCATCCTAGAGCAGTGTTGTCCAAATCTGGCCACTTTAAGATGAGTGGACTTCATGGCTGGCTGGGGAATTCTGGGAGTTGAAGTCCACTCATCTTAAAGTGGCCAGGTTTGGACAACACTGTCCTAGAGAGAGATCAAGGACAATTTCTGCAAGGGTGACAACTGGGTAAGGAATAAAGCAAACGTGATGTGGCCTAGAGGAGGAAATGTTTCATTTGAAGAACAGCTGAAGTCACTTTATATGACCATTACTAATATTTAGTAAATTGCCACCATAGTAAAGCAGTAGTTTTAATACAATTTTATACCACTCATTCCTTTAATTGTTTTCTACATCATGATGTACCAGTTAAAGGGAAAAATACTTGCATCTCATCTCAGGACTCAGGCGTGGATTATAAGATAGATGCAAAGAACCATCTGAAACAACCCCAGAGTCATGGCTAGCTTGAGAGTCTTATGGTGGATAGAGGTTCTACCTATCAATTAAGGTGGTTTTGTTGTCTCCAGGGACACCTAATATTTGTGTGGGTTTTTTTGTTTTTATTTTTGGGCACATAGTGAACAGCGGTTGGCCATAATACAGTTATTATTGTCCAGATGGGATGCAAAAGATGTCTCTTCTCCATATTTGTACAAAGTCCTTACAAAGAGATCTGCAGGCTTTACCGAGTATTTCCTGTGCTGAATGATGACCTTGAGCATCATAAGCACTTCAGATTCATAATGTAACACCTTGTCACCTTGTTCAATCATTGTCCTTTTAGTAAGATCCAAATAGCTTATCCATCAAAGTTACAACAGCTAGAGGCATCTCTGTGGTACGTGGCTTGAATAAACTCAGGATCAAAGAGAGATCCCACCTGACATACCTGTTTACATTTAGGGAGATTTAAACTGCTATCCTCTGTTGATATGAAAAGCTGGAGGGGTCACTAAGGCACTTGTAAAAGTTTGACCTATACACATTAAAATAAAATATGATTGTGTTCAGAAAAACAGTAACAAAAGTCTCCAGGCCTAATTCTACTAAGCTTAGTAATATATCAGAGATTGCATTAGTTTATGAGCATTTTTGTAATATAAGGGCATATTAAAATGATATATTGGACATAGGAATTTTTTCTTATGAAGTCAGGCTTAGGGGGTTTGTGAGATTTACTTTAGATAATAACCTGAAGTCTCTCTATGTTAGCAGAAATTTGTTCTTATGTAAAATACACATTCATACATACAACATATTCAATTTTACCATTTCAACAACTATATTTAGAGAAAAGATGAAAATTTTAAAAATCCATTATGAAACCAAGTTTAAATGTTTATATACTAGTCCCCAACATGGTGCCCACCTACAGACATCTACATTGGTGCCTATCAGGTTCCATATCCTATGCCTCACCTGATTTTATTTGTTTTAGATTGTTTTATATTAAAGAAGTAAATGTGAAGTCAGCATGTTGCAAAGCATAACCCTTACTTCCAAGAATGCTTCTGAACTCCTCAGACATCTCATCAGACATTATAGAAACTACAGCTCAGTGCTTTCTTTGGAAGTGTGCTCACCTACCCAGAAAGAAGACAGAAATAAAGGGTGGTATGAGACATTCAGAACCACTAGAGTGGTTATTAGGGAGCAAGCTCATAAATTTGCTTTCTGGTAAACTGACTGTTTTGTAACTGGCTATGTCCATCATTGCAGTAATTTGGGCTGAGGGCCCATAACATGCTCTCAGAACTCCAAATTTGTGAGGCAGATCAAAAAGTTGGGGTCCCTTATTTAAGTGAAAGCGAAGTAGAAGATGTGACTAGCAGAAATTTCCCTACACTGAATTAAAGGGATTGAATGTCTGCTCCTTATTGTTGTATTAGACAAAATGGCATAAGATTCAAATAATATGAAGCAAACGGGTTCAGAAGTCAATATTTCATCCTGGTCTGGGATTATATCCTTCTATAATACTTGAAAACTCATTACAGGTGCAATTGCTGGGATTGTAGACCAGCCAATGCAGAACTTCCAGAAGACATCAGAAGCCCAGGCTTCAGCTGGACACAAAGCCAAAGGCGTGATCTCTGGCGTGGGGAAAGGAATCATGGGAGTTTTTGCTAAGCCTATTGGAGGAGCAGCTGAGTTAGTCTCACAGACTGGCTATGGTAGGTTTGAGCAAATGTATGAATTCAGCGTATTACAAGTTCATTGACAGTTTTCATATATTATTTTAATTGTAGCATGTACATCTTATTAAATCTTATTAAAGATACAAATTTCCCTTTTACCATCACAATCTTTTAATGAGATTACATTATTTTCCTAGTTCAGATATTTAGCCTTCATGACCCAGTTATTCTGTATATTAAGAAAATAAAACAGACATGGAATTTTATGGAAAATGCAGTCAAGAGCCAAACTGGGACTAAAAAGGATTTTGCAAAATCTACAATCCATTGCAAAACTAGCAGATTCTATAGCAGAAATTTTGTTGAGAACTTAGATTAAATCTTGTTAATAAAATATAAACAACAAAATTAAGTTATACATTCCTGCTTACTCTTTAGCCATTACCTATCTCAATGAGGAAATCCATGAAGCCCAGATGATATCATACAATTTTCAAAGGATTAAGCAACTACAGAATAGATGTCCTTTACTGTCATTATCTTATTAATGTAAATCATTTCCTTATAACAAAAAGGGGGACGTGCTGTCTGTGAATTTTAGAAGTTGTGGTCTCAGCTTAAATGTAGGCATCAGGTTAAGGAAATCTAATTTAAAGTGTTTGAGGTGGCAAATTGCTTAATAGTAATTATTGTAGAATAAAATCATCCTGCTTGCTAACAAGTCCAGCCTTTCTTTCAATCAAGAGCAATGTTGATTGTCCCATATTTTCTTCAGGGTGGCTAAAGAGTAATAGTAGGGCAGTGAAAAATCCAGAAGTCTTTCTAAAAAAATAAACTTTTTAAAGGATGAGAAAAAAATAGTAATGAAAGGGTAAGACAATCCGAAGGCAGTTTTGGAGATGGGAGGCAACTTCTAGAGAAACACTCTTCCTCCCAAATATTTCATGGGTCTTTGAGATGGAGGTAGATGGGGCACCATTTATTACCTTAAATAAATGGACAGCACTGACTGTGTGGAAGATGGCAGCTTTTAGATACCTTCTTCTGAAGCTATAAGGAACCAAAGCCAAGAATCAAATTTGCAAGGTTGGTAATATTGTTAGTATTATCTCATGCATATATACCATGAAATGCTGTGGACTAGTGGGAGCTAAGTGCCCATTCACACCAAGATCACACTTTTGTCTTGATAACCATATTACAACTAAGTTGCCAACTGCTCTTTCTGCTTCTAGATTTAGTGTTGGAAAGAATAAGGGTGTGTTCTGAATTTTCCTACCAGGGCATATGACACCACTGTGTATAGTATGCTCACTTTCTTTGAGCCAGGCCCAGATAATGTAGTTATTCCATTAGTGATACATTAGATTGTATCCAAGGATTGCAAACATTGTACATGTTATTGCTATAATGTGATTACTCATATGGCATCTTCCTTTAACTGGTTCAACATTTTCCTCCTTGAGATGAATCACTGGCCACTGACACTGGCCAACTTTTTGATTTCCATTAACTAAATTTGTAGGCATTATTTTGCACCCAAAAGAATGAAGAGTCTAACCACAGAGGCTCTGTTCTGCTCCTCCGTGCTTTTAAACACATTTTGGAGGTAAAGATCCTTTCTGGACAAATGACAAAATTAGAGGCCTAAGTTTCAAGCAGACCCCTTTCAGAAAAAATGGGGGGGTCATCCAAAGGGTACTCTCACAGGTTTCCCCCATGTTCTTCATCAGCTCCAAAGGCCTAAAAAGTAGCCAAAAAAGAACCAGGGAAACCTAAGCCACAACTCTTTTTCTTCAACATATGCCTTCTTCTGCAGCTCCCACTCCACATCTAAGATTTTCCAAGAATCTCCTGATTCTCTGGAGAGGTTTCAGAGGGACAGCATGAAACCGTTCTGCGTGGCTGTTCTCCCACATAGTTGTTTATCCGATGTGTGTGTGCAATACGTACAGCTCTTTAGCCTGTTGAGTGAGTGGAAATTGTACATAAAACTTTGGTTCTAGGAAAACTAGAGGAAGAAGTACAAAATTGGAAGATAGTGTAAGAGATGTTCCATGTATGTATTTTAGACTTTTAAAAAATGTTGGCAACTGAGAAGCAACCCAAAATAATGGAGAGATGCACTTCACTGCAAACAGTGGCTTGAAACCAGAGAGCAACTTTAGCAGAGCCAACTGTTTGCAGGCCCTCAGGAGGATTGTTTTTTTTGTTTTTTTTATTTTTGGTTCTTTGAATAACAACCCCTCCAAAAAAATGTCAAGTTCTTTTGCAACTCTCTCGTCCTCCATTTGAAAAGGGGTTTGCAGTGCAATGTTGGCTTAGGTGCATAGAATTAATGACAGGGTGTTCTAGATTCTGACAACTGTATTCGTATTTTCTGTGTCTATTGGCTGAGAAAACAGAGAACACCCAAACCTCTTCCATAATAAATGGAAGTGCATGGATCAGTATCTTGGTCTTGACTAATGGGCAAATGGGCTTATGCCCTACGGGGGGAACAAGACCACACAGAAGTAATCACATGCTCTCTCTTTTTCCAACTGCCAATGACAATTTCATGTGCAATAACACTGAAAAACCTCAATCGGCTAATTGTTGTAACTGGAATGTATCTTTTAAGCATTACCAGGAGTTTGTGTGTTCAATATTAAACTTTATTCTTCCCCAACAAAACCAGTGCATTATTTAATTTGGTATTTGTTTTATAAATTTCTACCCTGATGTAGAAATGTTTACTCTGCTATGAGTGCATGCAACCTGTCAAGGCTAAATCAACCTCCAACCTGGCCCCACAGTCTCACCCATTAGTGCTCAGCATTCTCCCTATCCAGAAACTGCAGTCTTAAGCTGCACCCCAGTTTCAATTCCTCTTGTAAAACGTTTATCTTTGAAGTATATTATTCAAGTGTTGACACTCTGCCATTTCTCAGTATAAGAACCATGCCCTTTATGTATGAAAATGTACCTGCCATCAGAAAGCAACGTGCCAAGTCACCCCCTTGTTCTATTCTGATCAGCGCAAACAGAAGAGCAGTAGCTTTGCAGAGCTCTACTGTAGCGCAAGACACTTCTCAAGTTTCAGATACCCCAAGAGAATTCATAAACATTTGGGTTTCATGTTTAGCAGCTGCATTAAGTAATTTATATTGAAATGCAGTATCTAGGGCAAATTTAGCTGTTGATGTTTACTAATTGTGAGATACGCATGAAAGAATGTGGAAAGTTAACCATGGTCTGGAATTGTTATGCCTACATTCTTAACTGACTTGTCCAATCCCATTCTAAACCTATGGCTCTCAAGAGCATTCGGTTTTTCCTAATTGCTAGTATGTGACTGACATTCTGTCTTTTGTTTATTTCTAATGCTAAAATCCATTAGGGTTAAGTGCATGATTATTGTATTCTAATATTGAATGAATTATCTCCACTAGAGCATCCAAAGATGTGACATCACTTTGGATCTGCACAATTTTATGGACTGCTTTAAGAACATGACATCACTGCAACATGTTTCTCTTCTCCCTCCTCGTAAAAACAAAAACAGCCTAACTTTTCTCACCACAGGTATTTTGCATGGGGCTGGACTTTCCCAGCATCCTAGACAGCGCTGCCCTCCAAGCGATCAACATGCTGAACAGGCACCAAACAGCCACGTCAAATACGTCTGGTAAATTATCTGGATACTGACTCATTTCTGTACCCAAAGTGTTGATTAATAGATTCTGGACTCTGGTCAAATTAACGCTGTTGCCCAAGCAAAAGGCTGAGTTACAGCAGAATATTTAGGAATGCTAAACACAAAGTTCCTATTCAGAGGCCCTCTCTCAAAATCAATTCTCCTTTGAGCTTTGGAAATCTGATGCTAGCCTGTCTTTGTTTATAAAAGGTATTACATAGATGCCTTTGCCCAAATAGTGGACATCTCCAGAAATAGCTGTTAGTTTCTTCTTCTCAGTTTGGTTCCAGTTTCCAGTTCCAGTCTCTTGGAGTGGATTCAGTGTTGGAATGAGAAATGAATTGGACAAAGGAGATGTGATTGTGACCATCAGTTAGGTCAGCTTGGCTGCAGAACTGGAGGTTTGAGAGTATTACAAAATAAACAAGACCTCTTTGGGATTTAAAAACATAGCTAGGTTTGCAAAAAACTGCTGTCTCTGTGTAATGCTACTACTGCTTCCTTTAAAAAAAAAAAAAAACACTCAGAAATGTTGACTATCAGGTGAACTTATGTTCTTTATCTTGAACATTTTTTTTGTAGGAAAATGCTTCAGTCACTAGGGAGACCAGAGGCCTACATGGCCCTGGATGTGGTCATTGTGAGCGGATCAGGCCAAGAACATGAAGGATGTTTACTACTTACCTCAGAAGTGCTGTTTGTGGTTAGCATTGATGAAGACACACAGCAACAGGCATTCCCAGTGACAGAAATTGAGTGTCTACTAGACAGTGAACAAAGCAATCTGTTGAAGGTGCAGCTCAAACAGCCGAGAGTCCCTGGTGATGTGGAGGTAAAGCTGTTTCACTGCTACTTGTAATCTTTACAAACCACCATGATTTTTTTGAAGTTTATTAGCTATACACTGCCCATTTCAATAAATCTGTGTTCTCTGATTTCAGGCAGATGGAAACAGAGAGAGACTGTCTGAACAGCAGTACAACAGACTTGTTGACTACATTACGAAAGCATCCTGCCACTTGGTTACTGTCCCCGTGTCTGTACAAAACACAGCTCCCCTCGTAGCTGCAGAACCAGTTCCAGCAACACTAAAGACTTACCAATACCTGGTTAATCCCATTTTTGCTCATGTATTCATCAGTAAATTTACTATGGTAAAAAATAAAGCTTTGAGAAGAGGGTTTAACTGAAAACACCCTGCTGAAATGCTTCCAGATTTAAAGTACTATCTATGCAGTTGCCTAATATGAACTTTTAAATTCCACATCACATGAAACCGATGAGCTTAAACTTAGGTGGGCTGGGATAGCGAACTAGCACATTTAAAAAAGAGTCTATTTTGCACTCAGTACATTTGAGATGAATTCTGTAGTCTGCTTTATGAGACAAAATTATGCATATACGTTGTAAACTAAGCTGTCAGTAAGCAGAAATTGGCAACCCTGTAAGGTGACAGTGAAAATCTTTTCTTTTTAACTGGAAGTCTGATATGCAAAGATAGGCAGAATGCACAGAATTAACATTAGAATGTTCTTGTCCTACAAATCTTTCTGTTCCTTCTTTCATTCTTTCTAAAGGGGTGCCAGTTTCTATTAGCAAAGTTTAGAACTCAGCTTTAAAAACTTGCTCAGGGCTGAAATTTGTACTCCAACTGGCCCAACCTATAGCAAAATATTTCTTCCCATTCAGTTTGGAAGCACTTAGAAGTCTTAAGTTATTAGCGATAGCTGGGCTTCAGGACGATTGTGTTAGAATAATTTTCTTTGACTGAAATTTTGCAGGATTTCAGTCCTTAATAGTGCCTTTGTGTAATTTGAAGAACAACCTGGTGACAACAATAATTTATGAGATTCCTTGTCCACAATAATAGATAGCAATGATTTCTTAAGATTTTTGAATGTATATGCTATTGCAGATTCTTTAACAGTTTATAATTATGCAAGAATTGTCATTGACTATTGATGTGGGACCAATAATTTGCATTATATAAAGCTTTACAAATTGTGTTCAGCGAAGCGTACCAAAAACAAGAGAATAATTTAAATCATTAACTGATCCAAGATGCATTACTCAAAGTAGGTTCCATTGACTTACATCCAAGTAACATAACAATTGCCACATTGGCCATATTAATCTGTTTACATTTTGATCAACATATCCGAACTGGAGCCCCTCAGCAAACACAACTGGGACTTCCATAATTCCCAGCCATGCTGTTGTAGTTGCAGCACATTTGGGTGGGTGCCAGGATAGGCAAGGCTCATCTTAAACACATCATTGACTTGAAGCCTGTGTAGCCACTCTTTAAGAAGTATACATAATTTGAACTCACGTTTATTTGTCTCATACTTTTCTATAAAATAAAAGACTCAGTGTATGGCTGAAAGTGTAATTTAATGTGGTGAGATGTAGTGTGCTGAGTTTTTAACTGAGCAAGTTAGCAGCCAGTGTATCAGGTCTCATGTACCCACCGTCATCCAAACTTAAAACCTTATATCCACTGGGAAGGGCTCAGTAAACTTTAAAACTAGTGCCTGGTTTCATTATTGCTGTAGTAATTCTGCAGTTACGCTTGCACTGGAAGGTATCTGGTGGACTAAGAGAAGAAAAATATATACTTGTAGCATAGAACTCCACCGTAAACCATCACAGAGGAAAAGTAAAGTAAAATTCATGGATGTATGTCCAAGCCCTGTTTAGACCATACTGGATCAGCTATCAGATTTCTCAGTACATCCAATTTTTCAGACAGCTCTAGTATGTTAACAGTGGTTGTTTTTAAATACATATTTTCTACAGACTTTTCACCATCTGTTTTCAAGTTTGAACTATAGAAGAATCACTGGTGTAAAACAATTATTAGATTTAATTGTGGATTGAAATGGGATCAGCAGGCTTTAGTTTGAGAAAGTGTGCTTGATATGGGTTCTTAGCTATTGCTTATTTTTATTTAACAATTTTGATCCTAAATGTTTCTTTTCCTCTCCTCCCCCCCAAGCCCCCCCAACTCAGCTTTTCATGGCAAGAACTCAATATTAATCTGTGCAGACCTATCTGTACTACAAAACTATGCCGAAGTCAGATACTGAATTTAAAGCAAGTTTTTGCCATCTAATTTTCACTAACATTTCCAGTGCGTTCCTGGGTAGAGAGAGATTTAGAAAACTCTTTTGATTTTGTCATGTGTCTTATGTGTCCCTTTTTTTAAAATACTCAGCCTCTGAAAACTAGGTTTATCCTAAGTACAAAGTAAGAACACTGTGTACATAAGTTATCTGTCAAACTAGTCATTGTTTACCTATACTGCTTTAAAATATTGTATTTTATAATTGAATCTTTCATGAGAAATAAAGAGTTATATTGCCACTTTTGTCTGTTGACTGTACCTATTATAGCAATTTGATTAAAAGGAAATGCATTTTATTTGTAACATGCCAAAATAATAAACTAGTACGGACAGGACAGGTTATAGCTAGAGTGAGGCAACCCAATTCGTTTAATGCTCTTCTCAATTATAGCAGTAATTGCTTTACAGATCCAATTAAATTTAAACTGCTGACCTAGCTACAGTTTGTACAACAGCTATTGGTTCTGCTGTATGAAGATGCTACTCCATCACCCTGAGACACATCAGAACAGCATGTATACTGGAAATGACTTTTAAGATTCAGATAGTTACATGACTAATCATAATATTCATATATTTATTTATATGATTTGAATACCACTTTTCTGCCCAGAACACATTTTGGGCAGCTAACAATTTTTAAAAAAATCTCTAAACATTTACAGTCTAAAAAGGTTAACAATCACAATTAATTCAGACTGAAAATACTTGGCTAAAGAAAAAAAACATTTTTTGTTTCACAGAGCAGGAAGAATGGAAGCTGAGTGCCACGCCTGACAGTATGACTTGGGAGCAACACAGAAAAATGTCCTCCCTAATCTGCATGAGACCTCAGAAAGCAAGGGCACCATTACAGGCCATTCCCATGACACGTAGGTTCACAGCAAGCTATGCAGTCTCTTGAACATTGCCACCATGAGATGGTGAATCATGGACTAAGCTGTGGAATCACTAAAGACTAAGCTATGGAATAGAGAATCCAAGATTCAAATTGTGCTTCAGTCATAAGCATATTGGGGTAGGGGGACAGTGTTAGGAACTCAGTCATCTAGGCTCCTCCCACTACATTTAACACAAAGTCTTATTCTATACAGTATAGTATTATTCTAAGGACTACAACTAATAATGTATATGTACGAACACTGAAAGCATGAAATAACTATTAAGTTTTATACAACTATTTTTCCACACTACTTGATACAATGTTTAGACCCATAAATGGTCCTTGGAGGGCCTTGCTGCTCAGCAAGAAGAGCACATACTTAGGGCAGAGGTTCCCAGGCTCAGCCACATTTTTTACATAATGATAAAAATAGACATCATGCCTGAAACAATCAGAATCTGGCAGTGACAGGCAACAATATATATCTGATTAAATATCTGGATGCATTATCAACATAGCCCTTTCGGTAACAGGTTTATTTGCTTTCTAAATGAAACATCCAAGAAGAGGGTGCAATATGCCATTAACCTAAAAACCTTTTTGTAGCATTCCTAACCTGCATGTCTCTGGTTGGCCACAGTAGAATTAATGCTGAATTAGATGGGCTGGTAGCCTGCTATAGCACAGCTCTGAGGGCCTAAAGTAGCCATTTGCATCAGCCTGCCCACAGCTATGCAGCACATCAGTTTCCATAACTGTTACAAAGTGAACTCTTGTGAATAACAAAGATCTTTAAAACCTCTCTTGTTATCGCAAAGTGAAAAAAAATTTTTTTTTACTCAGCAATGTTCTATCTGCAAGGTACGTAGTAAATGTTCTGAGAAAAAAAATTAAATTATAATGTGTAAAATGTGGATTCCATACCCTTGACCTCCACATGGTCATTTAATACAGCCCAGCCTTTTCTTTTCTGCCTGACTTCTCTGAGAAGCAAAAGCTACAAGGTGAGGGAAAAATTTTGCTCCCAACTGCCAGCACAACCCCAGTGAAAGGAAACTAAAAAGACCCAAACACAATATCCAGATTTTTTCCTGTTATCGTTTAGATTTGACACACATCCTTCCCTCGGTGTTTTCTTTTAAAAAGAAAGCTCAAAGACTTCTGCTACTAGGGACATTTCAGCCTGGCAGATTACCCAAGAAAGCTAAATACTGCAATACTCCCCGTGAGCTTTGCAATATTGGTTGCCACCAACCAAAAGAAGCAAAGACGCACTCTGAGATAAGGATTTGGTTTAATGAGCAAATTACAGCAGGACCAGCACTGAAGGTGATCGTTACGGATCACAATAATCTTCAATTATCTTGTGTCCAAGAGGCAGCTCTAAAAAAGAAAAATATAAATTATTAAGAACCTGAAATCTACTCTCCCGTTTTGAAGATGATGCGCAAAATATCATTTTGTTTTCTCTAAGTTATTTATACTTATAAATAATATTTATATTTATAATATATATTTATATTTATTGGCTTTTATGAAGCCCAAGGGATCTAACAGTTTACAACCCAAAAAAACATGCTTATGATAACATGGTGAAATGCCATTACAAACATAATTAGCCAACCTCTGCTTTAACAATAAAGCTTCTAATGGCATGATTTGAAAACTCTTTAAAAAAATTGGAAGCAATGAAACTGGCTACATTTTTCCAAGAAAGCACATGAATGTTAGAATTAAGGAAAGTACATCACTGTCAACAGACAGTGGCAGGCTTATACAAGGAATTATTTTGGTTAAATCTACTTAACTGATTTAACTTTTACCTATACTTTAACTGAGTTGCCATTTCTTATTTTGTAGTTTTGTATTTCAAAATGCACAGTGAGCCACCTTAAAGGTATTTGCTAAACGGTTATAAAATAAACCAGTAACAGATCCATGCCATTTCCTTGCTAACACTGTGGAAGTGGTTTAATCTGTCTTACTGTCTTAATCTGTATCCGGCCACCCAACACCAAAGCAGCTCAGTGGTCTGCCACGGCTTTCTCCCAGGAAGAGTTTTGACGGGTGAGGGCGGAGAGAGGACAACCACCCCAAGATTGCCCAGCTGTCTTCCACTAAGGGAGAACTAGAGCCTGGATCTCTCATTCGATGCCAGCACTTTAATCGCTATGCCACACTGGCTCACTTCTATATATCCATACCTAGCTTAAACATTCCCTTGAATTATTACACCATAAGTTGCACAATCACTTACCTATGATTATTAGGCGTCACCAGGCCTCACGCTTTGAAACACTCCTGCTTTTTTCTTGTCCTCAAAGTCTTTCGCGAAGTCAAATGTTTTATAGAAATCTCTGTATTGTTTTTGCCTTCCTTGAATGAAAGCAAACTGAAGAGAAAAAAGTTACCATTACTAGCCTTCAAAATTCAATTAGATACTGAACAAAAGCAGTGTTTTTTTTTAAATGAGAGCAATGTCTATGAAAACACTCTTATTTGCAGCCTAAATTGAGAAAACAGTGATAGAATTGATGGAAAAAGTACACATCATTAAGGCTACAATCTTATACCTATTTACCTGCGACTTACAGGTAGTCCTTGCTTAACAACCCTAATTAGGACCAGAATTCCCATTGCTAAATGAAGTGGTCATTAGGCGAAACATCATGTGACTGCAGGGCTTAGCAACAGCAGTTCTGGTAGTCCCAGTTGTGGTCATTAGGCAAGGACCTCACACTTCTCGCCTAACTCCCCCCCCCATCTCTGCCCTTTTGGCCACCCAGCACTCCACCGCCACCTACCCCTGCCGCCCCCACTGCCCCACTTCAGGCCCCATTTCTGCAGTCTCAGCCCCTCCCTGGCTGGGGTTCATGTATGCATGCTTGCCTCTGCCGTTCGCCACCACCTCCTTGGCCATAAGCTCCTGACAGGCCTGCAGCCAAGAGGGCTATGCATAATGAAATAACATGTTTCTTCCTTGCTCCAAACGTAATAAACAAAACTTCATCACTGACTTCCTTCTTTAGCAACACAAATCCTCCCACATCTGACTGGGCACATCTAGGTGGAAAAGGCAGAGACAGAGGCGGGATGGGGTACAGCAGACCCATCACAAACCGGGCAGGAGTGTCCAGAGAGGTGAGGGGCGCAAACTTCCTCCCTTCCCTCCCCCCTTCCCTGTCACTCCAGGGCTGAGAAAGCACCACCACTGCCAGGTCCATGCCCCCCCGCAGCAAAAAGCCACTTACAGCTTTCCTGCCCAGGAAGGAGCAGCTGTACAAAGACCCCCCCAGCCCCACTCCCAAGATGGCCAGAGCACACAGCCAGGACCTGGTCCATGGAGCTCCGAGCAGGAGGCCACTGGTCAGCTGTGGCTCCTCCTGGACACAATCTGAAGCCTGCCCCTGCCTTGTTTTCGCTTGCCTCTTGGGAGGCACTACCCTCTGTGGAATAAATGGCTACAAGACCATGGTTGGCAGCCAGGAAAAGGCAGCGAACCACGTGCTGTGTGCAGAACCCCAGCAGTTAGAACAGGTGTGCATGTGGGAATATGTGGCTGGCTGAGACTGCTGAAGTGGGGTAGGCCTCTCAGAAGCCTGGTGGCCAGGGAGGCGGCTGCAAGCCCAGCACCAACAGAGGCCCCATGCCAAGAAGAAGGAAAAACATGAAAAAGGTCAGCTGGGGGTGGCGGCAGCAGAGTGGCCAAAAGGGCAGAGGTGGGGAGGGAGATAGGTAGGTGGGGGGACTTGAAGCACACTCTGCAGTCATAAATGCAGGCAGGTTGCCAAGCACCCAAATTTTGATCACATGACCATGGGGCGCTGCAACAACCATAACTTCAAGGATTGGCCATAACTACCATTTGTTCAATGGTCGCTGAACAAATGGTTGTTAAGCAAGGACTACCTGTAATTTTGCAGGACTTGCTCAAATATATAAGAATTGGACTTAAGCATGAAATGAAACTGATTTATATTGACTTTTAACACAAGTCCTGACCTCCAAGTAAATCAGACATCCTGTTACTAAAGTAACTCCAATCAGAAAATTCCTTCTCGCAAATTTTCCCAGGAGGTCTTTCATTTGTGGCTTGGGCAACAAACCAGAAGACATAGTGATGTTTTTTCCTAAAAAAAGAAAAGGAAAATTAAGGCTTTGCTATCATGATCACATCATTAACTCAACAAGAACAACAAAAATCACAGCCACAAAGAGTTCCCTATATCAGAAAAGGAGCAATCTTTTATAGAACTACCTAATTCTTTGGAAATTCAGTAATATTTACAAGAAATCCATAATGTGTGATATAGACTAGGGCTCTATAAAGTTTTTGAAAGATGTTTAGCAATAGGCAGGACAGAGTATATAAAGTGCCACTTTTGAAATTCAAGTAACCAAATTGCAAAGCTCCAGAAGCTGCACGCAGCTGTCACTATGCATACGTGCAGCAGAAGCAGATGGGAGCAGTTTCTACAGCAGCTGTGCAGCTCTGCAACCCAGTGGCTGCTTTGACAACGCAAAGACAACTGGTTCGTAGATGCTCCTCTGCTTTACAAGGCACAACCCTAATACGGATGCACCAGCATCCTCCCTTTCCCCAGCTGCAGATGGAATTTCAATCTTACACTTCGGGAGCTACTGTTAATTGCCAGCGTGACAAGGATCATCCTGCTGACATTTTTTATTCTGCTGCTCATCCAAAGAACGGCGATCCGTTCAGCAAATATGGTCTCTCCCCACCCCGTGCACTGCATCCTGGAGACGGCCATAGCTTCCTCAGTCACGGTTCCCAAAGCCAATAATCTGCAGGATTCACATGGCCCAGTACGCCATAATTCGCGGCTAGCCAACCGTTACGGCGAGAAGCAAGCAAGCCATAAGCCAAAAATCACCTTATCCTTCTGGCCTCATCGCCTCCAGCTCCCACCCAGCGTGTCTCTGCCGGACCCCAAGGAAGACGGGCGCCCCAACTCCTCCCCCCGGGAGGGCCCCACCGGCCCACCAACCGCACCGCCACGGCGAGACCGCAGAGGCGCAAGTCCCCGCCTCCCGCTCTCCCCGGAGCCATGAACTAGGCCCGGCGTCCTCCGGAGCCCTGAAGGCAGCGAAGGGCCAGTCGGCACCTGCAGGGAAGCTGAGAACTGTTCAGGAGGCCGCCGCGGACACTCGCGCCCCACAGCAAGCAGGAGAAACTTCCTCCTCTGACCCCTACGGAGGTAAGGCTGTCCTTCCGCCTTCCCCTTCAGACGCACGGTTCCGGTTTGCGCACGCGCGTGAGACTACGGCAAGGCACTCAGCCCAAACTTGGACCGCGGGGGCTGCCTCCCCGAGCGCGGTGGGAGCGGGGTTCATCGCAGCGGAGGGCGGGCTTTTTGCCAGCCGGGGGGCGGTGCTGAAAGTTGACGTAACGCTGCGGCGCGACGAGGCTCGGGGTTAAGTAAGACGCGGTCGAAGGAGCGAGCGCTGAAGTCGAAGTGACTGAACTGCTTTCCCCAACCTGGCGCCCTCGATTCGGGTGTAGCCGAGAAATATAAGATGGTGCTGCAAACAGCTACGCTTGTTTCGGTTTAGAGCCGCGTTTACAACTCTTGAGTCCAGCGCTGCGCTAATAGTGAATGTCGCCGGTGTTGCTCCTGGAGCGAGCCAGTGCGATGTTCGGGGTGGGCAGTGTTTGTCCAGCTCTTAATGGAAAATTCATTGCCGATCCTGTGATTTGGATTGCTAAATCCCAAATTCCTTGCAGCCCCAGGGGAGAGTCGTGGCTTAGCCACCCTGCAGGTCCTTTGGCTCAGGGGCCCGGAGAAGCAGCCCTGCAGGAACATCTGGACAGCTGGAGCTCCACCATGCTGAGCTCAGCTCCTGGTGACAGACAAATCCACGCAGTCTGAGGGCCAGTCTTGCAAAAGCGGCCTTGGCGGGCATCCCCGTCCAGATTCACTGCCGGTCCTCCTGCTGGGTACCCGCTGCGCCCGGTCCTGCTAGCTTCGAGGCCAGGCCAGGTTGGCCAGATACCGCCATCTATTACCATTGTTCTGTTTGGGTACATCATTTTCTTGGTTCTGGACCGGAGTCACTTCTGAAAACTGGACTAGCAGCCGGCCTGTCAGATATAATTGGCATTGTTGAACAACGCTGAATAAAAAAACAAGTCCTGTGTGCCACAATCAAAATCAGATTTGCTCCTATTTTCAGGGCCAGAAGTGAATTCATGGCAAACTCTTGATTTAGAACTGACACGATGCCAAATATATTATAGCATTGTTTAAAAATTAGTATTTTAAAGTGGCTGTTATTTAAAACAGACATCAGAATTTCAGACATTTTATTTGGATTTGTTGTACTGTGTTGGGCACACCACAAGCATTTTGCTGTGTTATAAATTAAACTGAGACCCATGGATCAGGCATCATTTTTGCCACCTTGCGACAAGCTTTGTTTTCTGCTGATGCGAGTTCGTTGTATTCTTTACTAAACTTCTGCTGTTATGGCTTCAAGAATATTCATGGTGTAAGTTTTGCCTTTAGATAGTTCTAAATGCAGTTATAGAATTCTCATTACAGAATGCTATCATATAAGAGGAAAAGAAGACGGTAGGCTTCCCATTTTCTATTTCTGTTACATCAGGTTTTTAGATTATGCTTGGCACTATTTTTATTGCAAAATTGGCTATTTCTACATTGTTTTGTTAGAAAAGAACCTTATCTTAAAAAGCGCATCCCATGTTTCTATTACATTAACATATCTGAGCTACGTGGTTAACAGAACTACAATAATAGTCTAAATAATCAAAGCTGAATACATTTAGATTAATGAATTTTCATTTATTTTCCTAAGGCATACTTGGTCACCCTCTGTATGGTATAAATATGTATATGGAATGGATTAAAAAAATGTGGCATTCTTCACCACTTCCTGTCTCTAAGCAGAAGGTATGAACTTGCTACAATCCATAGCTGCCATCCCGGTATTAATTAACTACTTACCAACTGGAGCCGTAACTTAACTAAGTGAAATTCTAGAAGGGTATCAGCAAAGCAAGATGTTGAAGCCAAATGGAAAACATGAACCAATAAAAAGACTCAACCAGTGGAACTGCAAGTTTAGCTTTTGAAGTTCTTTCAAGTACTGCATGCTTTAATTTTGGAGTAATCTTATGATGATGGATGCAAACAACAAATACGCAGGAATGGTTTTTCTAAGTTTTGGACCATATGCAGATGAAGCAACATGTTGATGGTTACCAGTGATTGCCACAACTATTGAAAGCATTAGTCATTGTCATGTTGGATTTTTAATCACTGGCTTGAAAAAGCTTTGAAAATGTGGAGAAAACAGAAGTTTCAAGTGCCCTTTTTTCTTTTTTCTTTTTTTAAAAAAATGACACAAAAGTACTAAACTTCATAGAAAGGGTTGCCCAAATAAACTAGACTATTTTGACAGCTTGACAAACAACAATCAATCTGGTTCAACTGAAGAAGTGGACTATAATCTACAAAAACTAATTTGGAAATAACTGCTTAGTCTTTAAGATACCACAAGACTCTTTCTTATTCTAACAATTAAAGGTGAATTTCTCATACCTAGTCTTTAATTACTGAGTCTTACTGTAGTTAATTTACCATGAAAGTAAATGATAAAATAGAATTTTAGATCATACAGCTTACATTTCTATGAATTGTTCTTTTAGGTTATACTCATGCTATATCCCAAACAGGTGGATATTCACAGAAGGCACTGGAAGCAATAGAGGTACCATACTGAAGGGAACATGGAGGTTCACCAATTTCCACTTCCTCTTACAACTTCCTGGGTTGGCTCATGCTGTCTGCAAAACACTCAACTTTCCAGAGCAGATTTTCAAGAGGCACAAAGGGCTGCAGGAAGAAGGATTCGCAAAGAACAATTTCTATCCTCCAACATGAGCAGAATTTTACTAAGCCAACTTTTTCCAGCTTAAGCACTCTTCAGATCTGCATTTCAAATCAGCTAGTATGGCCATTGCTAGGAGTTGATGTCCACACACTTGGAGATCATCTAGATTCAGGAGGCTGGACTAAGCACTACTCTGACTATAAATCAGTAAAGCACAGAATTAGAAGAGATCAAGAGATTATTGGAGTCATCTGCCAATGCAAGAAATTCTCTGACATTGGTCATCCAGCTGCAGCTTAAAATTTTCTATCTCTGAGAATGTGTTCTTCTGTCTATCTCCTTCTAGTCTGAGGAACAGTTCATGTCTCAGAATACCTCCTGAAGACTGCCTGATATCAGTAGGTATGCCAAACCATTGATCCTTCTGAAATCCCCATCCATTCCAAGAAGCAATCTTTTAAAGAAAGAAGCAAGTATGTCCTTTCCTCCATTTGCCAGATTATTCCAAAGTTCTGGTGGTCAAAGAAGGTAGCAAGTGAAAATTGGATGGTCTTTATAGAGAGCTGTCTTCAACCAAGCTTTGGCTTATGGATTAGATCTGACTCATGAGCAGGACATTTCCTGCCCTTGTTCTGTCTCTAGATTATAATTATATTATAATCGGATTGTCAGGAAATTCTTCCTAATGCTTATATAAACTCTCTTTTCTGGGAAATGGAACTGGCTGCCTGGATCCCATTTATTGGAATAATAATTTTACTCAGTGTGAGAGCCATTCAAATATTCTGGGTCCATTGTTCAAAAATATCCTTCAATATGTCCAATGTTAAAATATTTTGTTTCATTCTGTATTAGTAAGTTGAGTTTGAGTGTTCTTCTCCTTTGATTATAATTTTTAGTTCCTTCTAGTGTCCAATTTTTAAAGTCTGATTACTTTTTAAAAAAAAAATTCAAAACAAGCATTTTCCCACAGGAAGGATTCTTTATAATTAATTCCAAAATCTCATTCCAAGTTTATCTGGACTCTTAGTCCATTTGTAACTTTCTAAAATCAAAATTTTAATCACCCTTTTGCTGTTTGTTCCAGAAAAAAAAAAAAATTAAGACCTTTAACTTGTATTTAAAACTTCTTTTGCTAAGGATTGAAGTGCTGTAAAACTGTCAATTCAAAGGTTCCTAATAGCTGAAAAGCAGTTAACAATCAATTTCCAAAAGTGATTAGAAAAGGAAGCATGCAAACCCAGTGTCCTTTTAAAGGCGCCAACTGTAGTTTGAGAAAGATGGCTATTCCCTCATCTCCCAGAGGACTAAACTTCTGTCTTGCAGTCTCCTTATGAAGAGCAACTGTCTGAAGCACTTGTGGGCAATCTCAAGTCCTCTTCTTGTCTTCAATGTCCAGAGAGGAATTACAAAGAGCCAGTCTATTCACGGGCTCTTCGTTCTGCTGCGGTCGTTGGCTCCACTTTTTGTGGAGCCATCTTCAATTTGCCATTTCTCCCCCAGAAGTCTCTGTCTTTCAGGTCTTCCAATGGTGCACTCATCTGAAACTGAGTCCATCCACCTTGCTACTGGTCATCCTCTTCTCTTTCCTTCTATCTTTCCTAACATTAGAGCCTTTTCCAAAGAACTAGGTCTTTGTATAATGTGTCCAAAGTAGGATAATTTGACTATATGACCCTGATCATTTGTACCTTGAGTGAGAACTCTGAGTTGATTTGTTCAGTGATCCATTGGTTTATTTTTTTGGCTGTCCACAGTATTCTCAGGAGTCTTCTCCAACACCAAAATCCAATACTCTTCCTTTCCTGCTTCTTCAAAGTCCAACTTTCACTTCTGTAGAGGGTTACAGAGAGTACCATGGCTTGCACGATTCTGATCTTTGTTAGATATAGACACATCATGGCATTTGAATATCTTTTCCAAGGCCTTCATGGCTGCTTTACCAAGTGCTAGACCAGGTGGTAGGGTTTAACAAAAAATACCAGCAGTAGGTAAGCTTAAGTATTGATATTTCTACAGCAACTCTTTCTCACCAAAGCACATCTGCAAGCTGCTAACAGCTATCCATATTGCAAAAATAATTTAAATTCTCCCCTTAATATATAAAATTAACATCCATAAGCAATTAGGATTTATGCAGCTCAAACTTTTACTCAGAGGTCCCACAGAATCCAATGGATCTTATATCCATTATGAGCTGTTCCCCCCTCCCCCACCAATACAGGATTCTACCTTAAATTTAAAACTTAAAGAGAAAAACAAAAATTCTGGAAATTCTGAAAATCATAGTCCAAGGGATCTGGGAAATACCAGGTTGGAGATGACAAGTCAGAAAAATCAAGAAATGAATTCTGAGGATGGTGGATATTTTAACATAGGTTAGAGGACACATAGCTCAGGGCGAGAAGAGGGGGTGGGAATCCAATTCTAAAAGTGAACATCTATCTACCAAATGTTGGAAATCTATTTACCCAATATTACAGTTCAAAAGTTCTCTTTACATGTGAACATTTAAACGGCGGTGATTCAGATAGTATCAATACATTCTAAGAGGACCTTTGTTGGATAGGGAATCCAGTTTCCTGAATGCATTGGTTAATCTTGACAATCGTAATGCCATCACAGGCTAATATTTAGTCTGAAGTGTATGTTTTGTTAATATAGGACCTAAACCAGATGAAATTTTCTAAATTATGTACATTCTTGCCAATATGATTTTTTAAAATCTGAATTGAATTAGCAAGAAATGCAAACATTATTGAGATATGTCATTTAGAAATGGCCTATATTCATGAACAGTTATGATTTGGTGATTGGCCTCATATCACGTGTCACTGGAGAAATGAAGACAAAAAACCTAAAATGGTTCAAGAGAAAAATAATATACAACTGCTAACTTATCAATAACTTTATTAAGACTAATCACAATGTCACAAAAGAGAGTGAAAAATGAGTTGCTGTCAACAAAGTCACAAATTAGTGAATGACTCTGCATGTCTTTACTGTCTGCAATTCATTTTCTTCTGACCTCATTCTTTACAACTGAGCTTTCTCCAAACATTTCTATGTATCATGTATTGTATTATGTAACTCAATATAATTTTAATGTATTTGATCAAATGGATGCCAATCCATGAAAAATTATGTTATGGTAATTGCGTAAATCTTAAGGTGCCACAATGCAAACATAATGATGATCACATAATTAAAAGTTGCCATTTATAAAACTGTTGTTGAACATATCACAGTTATCCTTGTTTTGGTAATCTAATTCACACATATGCTATAATTAAAAAATGCTTCTCTCAGTTGAAGTCACAGGTGACAGAATTGACCACTGAAAGTACTATATAGTGGATATACTAGCATCTTGTAAACTGTATGAAACACATTAGGACTACAGCTAAATTACAGCTATATTAGATAATGTTGAAAGCATAATATTTCTTTAGAAAACCACAATAGATCTACTAATCTTTAGGAGCAGCAAAAACATCACACTCCAAAAATTTTTTTAAAAAAGCTTAAGTTCCATTGATTTTCAAATAAAAACATGTGAGTATCTGTTTCACTTTCTCCTTGAGATAAAGTAGACTGAAAACAAGATCCTAACTTGGCTGGATCATGACCATGTTTTTCCCTCATTCAGTTAATTTGGAAGAGCTGACTGTAAATTGGATAAATCAATTTCCACATAATTTGTGAACTACTCTGGAAAATTCAGGGGTGATAACGCTATGGATGAATTACCAGCAGTTACACAAAATTCTGTGAGACACCAAAGCAATGACATTTCTTATGACAGGCAAGTAAGACATCTACTTACACCACTTCCATCAAAACCACAGGGGAAACCATTGTTTTACTGCCTGGGTGGAAACAATTCTGCAAGGCCAAGTATCAATCATGCAAAGTTTATCCTCCCTGACATGTCTGGATTATATCCTTCATATAATAAGTCTGCTAAATATGACTCAGAATGGAGCTACTGAATAAGATAAACAAATCGTTTGGTTATTAAGTGTTTGAAGGTATCATGGGGGACATAAGAAGCAAAGGATTAATGGGTTGATGTTTGGACTGGCTACAAAGGTAGTCCAAATCTAAAACATGGGCACATTGTTGGTTTCATATTGTATTTGGCTAGAGAAAAAATTAAGTACCTAAATGGAAGTTACTTCTTAATATATGACATAAATCCTTGCTATAGAAAAGAAACAATCCAGACTACAGTTGTTTGACATATGGCATAGAAAACAAATTTCTAGCATGGTGAATCTAATCTTAGACACAAGGCCAAAAAGCAATATATCATGGACCTAAACCAAATAATCTGTAACAGGTGAAGGGAACTGTTTTGCAGCAAGGCTTCATTTGTTGTTTTTCTTGTGGTTGTTCCTCCTCTTCCTCTCATTTGATGCCCAGAGGGACCAGGGGCAGGATTTGATCCCAATTTTCCTCTTTTGGGATGACATGTTCTTGGGGAACTTTGAAACCATAAAAAAGGCCACATATGGACTACAGATACCTCTCCTCTTGATTTATAATACATATTTGATCATTTAACTTGAACATTGCAAAAGGAAGAGAGATCTAATGTGTATGAATCCTTCAGTGGCAATCATCCGCAACTCAGCTCAAGTTCTTACTGTAATTTATAGTAAGAATCAGATGTGGCTGTGAAACAATATAGCAGATAGAGTCACAGATGTTGCCATTTTGGAGCCCTACAAATTGCTCTACCAGTGGACCAGCCCTGATGTTCTAAGGAATGTTTTGAACACCTGCTCCTGAAACTTCTATACAGCAGAAAGCAAGAGGAACCGTCTTGAATTTCCTTGTACCCTAAAATTCCAGAATTAGTAGATCCAACCTCACAGTCCTAGTGAGGTATACAGGCTTTGTCAATGAACTGCAAACCTCTCAAATATTTTGTAAGTTGATTAGCAATTCCTCCTTCATTAAAAAAAAAAAAGTACATAATAGCACAGGATTCCCAATCTGACACTGAACATATGCTGCCTCCAAATGATGGGAGTTGTAGTCCAACATAGCTGGAGGATGTTAAATTGGGGAAGGCTATAATAGTACAATATATAGGAAAAATGTCCCACTGGCACTGAGTGCACCAAAGTTAGTTTCTTTCTTCTCTCGGCTATTAATCTTTTCTGAAAAATAATGCAAACCAGTAAGCTATGTTCATTTATTTCTGAAGAGTAGCGGTCCCATTGTGAATGCAAACCCATAATTTCTTCATCAAGTTCCTTAAAATTTTGGAGTTCCTAGGGTTGGGAGGGAGAGATACACTGCATTAATATAATAAACAAAAAATCGTACCTGTAAGACAGAAAATTAATACAATAATTCCTACAATTCCTACCATTTTAAATAAAAATCTAGGGGAATAGGTTATTTTGCCTTTTCATAGATATTTCCACCTGATATTTGCTTCTCAATTTGTGAGTATATTTAATGTATTTATTGATATAAAAATTTCTATTTCTTTCCAATACACATGTGATCTCTCTGAGCAGCTTACAGCATTTAAAAGCAGTAGTAAATTTTAAATGTTAAATGGAAACCACCTCAAAGACAAAACTAAGAACTTTTAACAAAAGCAAATATAGAAATGTAATAGAGACAGAGGCAGGAGAGAGCATCTTCTAACATATGTTGCCTGTGGAGAGAATACTTGCTTAAAAAAGGAAAATCTTGGCCTGTTGGTGAAACACCAGCAAATAAGGAGCCAAGAGGGCCTTCCAAGGTAGGGATTCCAAGAGCATAACTGTGCAAATTAGAAAATATTTTCTCATGTCTCATCTCAATCAAAAATATTTCTGTCACAGAGAAGGGCTTTTCCATTAGATCTAGTAGACTTGACAGCTATACAAGAGGAGGTGGTCCCTAAGATATCCTGGATCAAAACCCTTTAAACTTTTAAAAGTCATTGCTAACACTCTGAATTGTGCTAAGAAACAAACCATCAGTGCAGGCCTTGGAGGACTGATGCACACTGATACTGATTGCAAGACTCTACCAACATTCTTGCAGGTGCCTCCTAGATGCAACTGCTTTTTGAAGATAGCCCCAAGAAAAATGTGTTGCAGGAATTCAGTCTGGATGTAACTGAGGCATGCGTTAACACAGCCAAGTCTGATTTTATCAGAAATATTTTCTGCATTCAAAATGTAACTGCCACATGATCTCAGGAAAAGAGGCAGCTACTTTAAAGAGTTGCAGGCAGGTGGTATGTTTGCACTTCCATGCATTTTCAAATTAGAAGCTACGTTCAATTACAAAGATCGTGTTTAGATAATGGAATTAATCTGGAACAAATTGGAGTATGTTCATATGCTCAATCATGGTGTTTAAATGACAGAGATTATGAATAATTAATTCCCATATATATAAAGTGTTGTCTTCCACAGACCATTGAGTTCTTGAGGAAGGTCCTTAGTGTCCTGTTGACTTTGTATAGTGCCAGGCATTCACAGATCCATGTATGTGGCATTGAGTCATAGGCTTTCCTGTAGTCAATCCAGGCTGTGCTCAGATTGGTCTGCCTAGACCTTGAGTCTCAGGCAACTGCTCTATCTATGAGTAACTGGTGTTTTTAGCCTCTGGTGTTGTTTCCAATGCCCTTCTGAGCTGTGCTCATGTACTGGCCCATATGGTCTTGTAACTTGACAGCTATGATGCCTGATAGAACTTTCCGTGTTGTGGGGAGGCAGGTTATTGGCCAGTAGTTGGATGGTGCTGTTCCCTTGTGAGGGTCTTTCATGATAAGCACTGTCCTTCCTTGTGTTAGCCAGTCCGGGTGGCAGCCTGCTGCTAGCAGCTGGTTCATCTGTGCTGCTAGGTGTTTGTGCACTGCTGTTAGTTTCTTTAGCCAGTAGGTGTGGATCACATGTCCAGGCCAGGTGCTGTCCAGCTTTTCATGTTCTTGACCCGCTGTTGGATGTGTGCTACTGTGATGGTGACTGGTTCCTGTTCTGAGAAATTGCTGTGGTCTGCTTTCAGGTCCTGCAACCACTGTGCACTGGTGTTATTGTCTTCTCTTGCTCCCATATGTTCTTCCAGTACTGTTCAGTTTCCGCTGCTGGTGGCTCTGTGTGGTTGTACTGCAGCTGGGAGTATACTTTGGATGGTTCTTTGGAGAACAGGGCATTTATCTTCTTGGCCTCTGCTTCTCTAGTGTATCTCCTTAGCCTGGCAGCCAGTGCTGTGAGCCTTTGTTTAGCAGTCTCTAGGGCTTCAGATGGAGTCAGGCCCATATATTTTTTCAGTAGCCAAGTCTTATCCTTAATCTCAACACCCTTCTGTAGTTCCATCACCTGACTGACGTCTCTCTGAGTTGCCTTGATCTTAGCCTCCAATCTCATTTTCCAGGGTGGGTATGTACTGCTGTTCTTCTTGATCGTGTAGCCAAGCATTTCCAGGATTACAGCGGCTATAGCGTATACCAATTCATTGGTTTCAGTTATGGTGGTAGTAGGGATTGTCTGGAGGTCTCTGTTGGCATCTTCTAGCATACTATCTGATGGTACTTCTCCACTGAGCCTTGGTAATCGGTCTCGAGGGTTGGCTGTAGCTAGTTTATCCATGATCTTATGCCTCATATCAGCTGCTGTGCTCTGAAATGGAGGGGGTGGCAGTGACGTTCCAGCTTCAGGTGTTGGCTGCACATCCAGTTATTCTTCCAGGTCTGCTTGAGTCCGGGTTGTTATGTGGAGTTGGTCTATCTCAAGTTGTGAGAGCAGCTTCCTCTTCACTATGTTGAAGCGCTGGGTAACTAGTTGTTTCTCAGTTAGTGTGGATGTAGGTCTTCTGTCTAACCATAGTTCCCTCATATGTTTCATATATCCCCTCTCATTAGGTCTGCTGTTGTAGTAGCATTCCATCAGTTCCAAATTCTCTTGTCTCATCCATGTGTGGTTTGTTCCAGTAGCCCACTTAACATCAGATTGTCCTGGTTCCCCAACATCTGACGTGGACCTTGTTAATCCAGGCAATGTCTGAGCCAGCATGACTCTCTTAGTTCGTGTCACTCTCGTATTTGAGGTAGGCAGGTGAAGCGTTAGGGGGTCTTTGCCCAAGGACCCCTACTGGTAAGGTAGGTACCAGCCGGGATTTGAACCCCTGGTTTCCTGCATCAAAGGTGGTGTTCTAACCACTACACTATCCAGCCACGTATATATACACACTAGTTCAAAGAAAAATACTATCTGCTTTCTCAGAGCATAGTACCTTTGGCACTAGAAAACTAGCTTTCTACGTATGCCTGATTCTCTGCATCATCACTGCAAATAAGTATAAAATTGTTCAACAGAACTTGCTCCCAAGGAAACATGGAAAGATCCCCCCAACCCAGTGCTTTCCACATGTGTCAGGGCTACAACTCCCACAATTTCCAGCCCTCTGTGTTTGCTGAGATTTAGTTACAAGTAGTGGGCATAATAGATCAAGTCTAAAAAACAGGTTCAGTAAACATATTAACAACATGCTTAAGTATTTCCCACTGAAACCACTGGGGCCTGAAAAGCTTACTGTTTGGTGGGACAACTCTTAAGAGGGCAAGAGTATTCATATTTGTGAACTAGAATCCTCCTGTGTTTATATGACATCACTGTGCAGATGGTGAGCTATAAATTAAGTTAAAAATACCAGTGTCACCAATTCTTTTGAAAATGGACTAAGGCAAAGCAAGAGGGAGAGGAAGCAAGCATTGCAGGAGGAGCATTTGCCCATTGCAGGTAGAATGACCACAGTGTGAAGTCAGAGCACAGATGGAAGGAACAAGAATGTTTCTAGGCAAGCTAATGAAAAGCTTCCACTGCCAGCTTGGAAAGACAACTGTGGCAGCTTATGTAGGCATCAGGGGAAGGAACACCAAGCATGAAGTGCTGAAAAAGCTACTGGCACATCAAGGAATATGTGCTGCTTGTATTTGCATGCCCCTTGTGGATTGAATCAGCAAGGCATTTCATTAGGAATACAAACTGAGCATCTGATGAAACAACATACGCTATCAACATGGAGAATTAACTGACCCCCTTGAGACATCCTGGCATTATCTTTAGGTGGGAATGAACGTTGCTTCACGAAAGCTGTGTTGAAGTTTGCTGAGAGAACAGGTTTTTCGGAGCTCACTACCGCATCACTCTTCAGAGCGAGGAAGGATGAGAGACCTGAATTCCAAAGAAAAGAAAAAAAGAAAAGAAAAACTTGAAAATCATAATAAAACTCACAGTCTTCAAAGAATATAATATCAAGTTGGTGCTTCATATATAGTTACTAAGAAAATCAATTGAAATGGACTCATAAAAATCTTTCACTCTGATTAAAAGCTGACCTGAGTAAGCAGAGGACGCTACTGATTTTTTCTCTAAATCCTCTTGAATCTGCAGGAGGACCCTTTCTTGCTGAAGAGCTTCTATATACTTTGAATAAGACCAGAAACGCTGCAACAAGGCCATTTAAAAAGTCAAGCAAACAAACAGGTTAGGTGAGTATGATGGTGTGCCCATAAATGGGCAATCCTTTTTAACACTCTAAGATAATGTTAACAGTTCTTGCCTTCAGAAAACTGAAATTATAATAAAAGAGGCTAATAATAAGATTATTATGGCACTATTTATGAGTGTGGCAACATAATAATTCATGTGGCTTCTTAATACCACTTATAATAAGAAATGAGGGTTTCCATTCCAGGTATTATACCAGTGTTTTTCAAACTGGCAACTTTAAGATGTGTGGATGTCAATTCCTAGAATTCCCTAGCCGTCTTAAAGTTGCCAAGTTTGAAAAACACTGCATTATACCCATCTAGATTCTTCAACCTACTTTGGTCCTTACTGTCATACAAATGAAACAGAAATGAAAAAGGCCACTCACACGTATACATATAATCAGGCAGTTAAACAGCATAAACCATGTCACAATTCCACTACAGTGTTCTCTTAATCAAACCCCACTGAAAGGAATAGGGGCCATTTCAGTGGAATTTGCTTAGGAGATGGATGTTCTGCTCATTTCCTCTTGATTCTTGGCTCAAGTCCATAGTTACTTGACAACGGAATGTCAAACTAAAATGGGTCGAAGAGCCAATTTTCTCTAAGGTAGTTGTGGAATATCTGAATTTCATATCAAATGATTGATTCCAGTACTTTTAATTATTTGGATTTATATCCTGCCTGGAGTGGTTAAGATGCTGAATTAATCCGCACTTAGGGCTTGGATATGTCAGCAGCAGACGTACATTCAGATCTTTAAAAGTGCTATTTGTCTCTTTTCATAAGTATTGTCACAACATTCAAGAGACAGCAGGCCTTTCCTCAGTTCAGTTCTGCAATTTTACAAAAGGGTGTTTTTTTTTTATTAGTAAAAGTAACTAGGGTTCATTCAACATGTTTAAACTACATTTTTTAAAAAAGCTTCCACTCTTGTTTAGCAATATTCAGTCCCTGTCATGAGAACCATTCATGTAAACATCCTCAACATGCTTTCAAAATTTCAGACGTGTCTACTCTTTGGCCCCCTTTTCCAAAAACCTTTTGAGATCCTAATGAGTCCCAGCAAATTCATTTCCCTATAATTAAACTGTATCAATTTCTTAAAATGAAATTGGTAACACATCAGAAACTGCTTTCAATCCGTTGTAGCCAATTTTCTAAATCCACTGAATCATACTGGATTACCACATTTTGTTTCAGGAAAGATCGATAGTACATAATTCAATCACCTCTCGGCCCATTCCAGAGAAGCTAGGCGCTGGTGAAAATTCATTTATACTCAAGTTTGAATCAGTAGGTGAACTTATTTTCACAGGAATGGAAGATTTCTTCCTTTGTGTCTAGCAATGAAAAAAAAAATTTGATTATCCTTGAGATAAAATAAATTAAGCTATTGGAATGTCATAGTTCAGTGTATTTTTGAGATTCCACTTTATATCTCTTTCTGGGTTTGGTTTTTGTTTTGTATCAAGATTTGGAACAAGTCAGACTTCTTCTGGATAAACTCCTTCTCTTATAAGGAAATTTCTATCAAGAAAGATTTCTGAAAGAATTGGAAATAAAGGAAGAAAATATGGGGTGTCATTAGAAAGATTATCAAGGAATCCAGGCAAGATCCCTGTGAGGCTCTAGCCTTGGCTTGCACTGGGACTATCATGGATTCTTCCAGTTACTCAGTTGTATGAGGGATTTCTATAGGATCCCACACCTCTTTCTTTGAGTTCCCCTCAACTTCTGGCTCAAGCAAGATCTACAGGTAGTCCTCACTTACCAATTGCAATAGGCACTGGCAACTCTGTCACTAAGTGGCATGGTTGTTAAGCATATCACATGACCATGCTGACTTATGATGTTAGTTCCGGTTGCGGTTGTTAAGCGAATTATGCACAGTTAAGCACAATTTCGAGTGATCGTGACTTGCGACTTCCTGCTGGTTTCCCCATTGACTTTGCTTGTTGGAAATTGGCAGGGAAGGTTGCAAATGACGATCACGTGACTACAGGATTCTGCAACTGTCCTAAATGCGCACCAGTGGCCAAGAAACCAAATTGTGATCATGTGACCTCACGGGGCACTGCAACAGCTGCAAACAGAAGGACCAGTTGTCTCTATTTTCAGCGTCACTGTAAATTGAAATGGTCACTGAATGAGTGGTTGGTAAGCAAGGACTACCTGTACTGAGGTTTTTTCCTCAGGTGATGACCCTCAGCTTTGCCCTCCATGACAAGCACTGGGGAGAAACATTGAGCTCAGAAACAGAATGTCAAAAGACATGCTGTTTCTCTAATGTAAGAGAAGATGTAGCTTGCCGCACCCAAATAGGGGACATATCACTTCTCAGACTGGCTGAGGGAACCAAACAACATTCACTTCCATCATCACTTAACACCCTCCCCCTTGTTCATAGTTGGTATCTGCACCTTAGATGCTGCTTCCTGTTGAGTGTTGTGGAGGAAAGTGAGTAGCTTCACCTCCCCACTTCAGTATTTTTCCACAAAGGTGGCAGTTAGAGTTTCTATTATGGTGTGAAGCTCTGTTCTCTTCTGGCTTCCCTTCTATTAAGAGTGGAGGTTTTACATTTTTTTATGGGCTGTGATCTACCTATCTCTTGCCCCTTCCAGTTGGTCTGCTAACCTTTGGGGTGGGGTCACTTGTCTAAAAACATTTGAATAACATTTTGTTGACTGGATCATATACATACAGTATTTAGCAACTCTGCAAATATAGAATTCCTTTTCTTGGGAGGATTCACAGAATTCTTAAAGCAGCTTTCCCCAGTGCAAACGGGATTACAACATAGTGTTGCTGAGAATGATGTGAATTGTATTCCAATACATCTTAAGAGCACATGTTTGGAGAAAGCTGGTTTATGGAGAGCTGGCATCAAAAGGTGTTTTCATCTAGGATATTACAGTTCAGCAATCTTTCAAAGTATGTTTTATTTTAAAGTATTGCCGTCTGTCTTAAACTCCTACAGGGCCTGAAATCAAATATAATAAATGAGTATTCATAAATAGGGGAAATGCCATTTGTAATGTGGACATTGGTGTGTTTCATTTCACTTCTGCAGGATTTGGATCAGGTACAAAATAGCTGCACTATTTTGAGAGTTTATCTTATTTTGAGTTATTCACGTTGCCATTTAGCAGCTCTTCTCACCTTCTCTTCTGATTCTCTTGCTTTTTTTAATTTCTGTATCCTCTTCTCTCTTTCCAGAACAGGCAAAATAGTCTCATCAATCAAATTGCCTCGAAATTCACAAAATTTAGGCCAAAATTTAAAGAGAAGCGCAAAAATAGTCATCTGAAGCAGGGAAATAGAAGGGGCTGTCTTAGAGTACAATAATGCACAGAAACGAAAAGTACTGCAGACAATTAGATTATTTTGCCATCAGTGAAGTAGATGCTTTTATTCTAATGCACAGCATAAACTCCCACCACTCTACATAATACTTTTAATATTTTATTCCAGACAGGCATATGCTTCCCATCGAAATGTGTTTATTGTTGATGAGAAATTTCTTAAGCCTCAGTTTCAAAGCTTTTCTTTAAATAATAATAATAATGTATTGCATTAATAAAAACATTAACTGGTGACTTGTTTATGTTTTTAATATGAGGTTTCTAAAAACAAACAAACAAACAAATTGCATCAGAATTGCTTTTACACTCCAAGAATATTCATCTTTGGCAGACAATGGAGCCTCTTTTGAAACTTTACTTGAAACTGTTTTTGTCTCCAGAAAAGTTCTAAAACAACATTGCAGAACTGTGAGGAGATGTTCGAAGTGATATAATCTCTTTGCAAGAGAGATTATTTCCTTTACACTAGAGGAAGAAAAGAGTTCTGAACGTAAAGTCAGAGATTCAAAGGTTAACTTCACTGCATGGGTTTCTGGAAAATTAACATAAGATAAATATAGGAGATTCATTTATTTATCTCTTCTTCTTCCTTACTTGCCTAGCATCCCTGTCAGTTGCTATTTAAGAAATGCTGGGATACACAACTCTCTTGCTGCCCCTCTGGGATGCAGTGAGAGCCATCACACTCTGTATGATCTCTTCTCTCAAAGAAACCTCTAAGCTGAATTAATTTTGTTCTCATACGCAAGTCCCTGGAACCTGGCAGAAGCTATTTGATGGAGGAAAGGAAAGGAGCTGTGTGTCCAAGAGGAACTCCAGACTGTGAGCCAGCTCCACCTGAAGGACTGAAAAGACTCAGGCTGGCTCCTCCCTGACTCACTGGGGTATAAGAGGGAGGAGAAGAAAAACATAATCAGACTTGCAAGGTTTTGTTAATATAGTCTATCTCAATAAAGCTTCGTTCTAGTCTTCTTGTGGAGGCTGGACAACCCTGAAAGGCGGATGCTACTCCAGAGAAGACAAACTGAAATTCCCTACTGTCAACAGTCTAGGAGACTCCAATACCAGTAAGGTTCAATAGTTTTAGCAGGGATAAAGCTGTGCAGTAGGTAGGCCAATACAACTGCAACACACCCAGTTTGTTCTTTAAGCCCAACTTCACAAATACGGTATCATGTTCAGTTTTCTACAGAATAGAGCCTCTTGTTACCTGCAGAGTCTCCCAAATTCACAAAAAAAAACCCTGTGAATTCAAGTTTCTAGAAAACCTATTTTGAAGAAAAAGATGTGAGGCAAAGCACTGGTGAATTTATTCCGTAATGTGTCTGAACAGATGCCTACCGTGAGATTTAAATCCGTAACCTCTGCTCTGAACCAATGTTCTATCTGGGGCAGTGATGGTGAACCTATGACATGTGTGTCAGAGGTGACATTCCACGATATTTTGGGTGACACACCAGCATTCACCAACACCCGACAACAACTATTCTCCCTGTTTGAGTTACCAAAGAAACTGAGTTTGTTTTACTCATATTTCATTTTTGTAATTATTTGACGTTTCTTTATATAATACATAGCACCACACAGGATTGGACTGTATTTTTTTAAAAAAATAAATGCATATGTAAAGAATTGTTTCTCTTTTGTTCGGGGAAGGGGGGGTGACATGTCAGCAGTGTCAAGTTAGACATTTTCTGAATATTTGACACACCAAGCCCAAAAGGTTCGCCATCACTGATCTAGGGGCATAGACCTCCATTATTCTCTGGCTTCAAAATGGCAGGATCAACTAGATGATCAAAGTCCCCCCACCCTTTTTTTAACATGCATCACATGCATTACTACTACAATGTCTCTATGTGGGGCTGCCCTTGTAGAGCATTCAGAAGCTTTAGCTGGCACAGAAAGCAGTGGCATGGGCAGTTAAGGGTGCCTGTTGTTTGGTGCATGTGATGCCTCTGCTCTGCAAGCTGTATTGGCTACCATTATGCTTCTGGGTACAATTCAAGTGCTGGTAGTCCTTTAAAGCCCTTCATGGCTTTGGGCTGGTTACTTACAGGACCGTCTCTCCCTGTTTTTTACTACCCGTCCCATTCAGTCCAGCAGGAAGGCATGTTCCAGGTCCCATAAAGAATGTCATTTGGCAGAGCCCAGGAGGAAAGCCTTTCCTACCATGGTGCCCACCCTCTGGAATATCATCTGCAAGGCCCTGAAGACGTGGTTCTGTGCTCAAGCCTGGGGTCCCAGGTGTGCGGTGGAGCCCATTTCCTGATTGTGTTGATTGTATGTTTTTTTTTAATTTAGATCAGCTGCTATGTGTTTTTATGTGATATTATGTTTGTGGTTTTATTTTTAATATTGTTAGCCACCCAGAGTCATGTCTTTGAGATGGGCAGCCTTATAAATCCAATAATAACATGCAAATAAGAAGGGGTGGGGCTTTGATTGCCTGGCTGGGTCTACCATTTTGAAGCCTGTGACCATCACTGTGGATGCCCCTGGCAGTATCCACTATTCTTTACCATATACTAGTGCTACTAGTCCTTTAAAACATTTATCATTATTTGGATGGATTTTTCTGAATTCCAGACTGCATCCAAACCCAAATTGCATTTTTCACTGACACAATTGGTCTTAACTACCCCATAACCTATATGAACTCAGATGATTCCCTAGCTATTGTCTTCTTGTGATGCTGTAAATGTTATGGGCTTCTGTTAACTGATCTTTAAAAGGTGAAGGATAGTCAAAGCAGACAACAATCAGTTGTATTTGGTGGTGAAATGAGGGAGGAATTATTAAAATACATTTTAAAAACAGAACCATAAAATTAATAACAGTTGGTAGTCAACAGTAAATGTAATTTTTTTACAAGTTCCCTTATTTGGTCTACATAGCAGATTGTTACATCTTATGTTTATACTTATTTTTTAAAGGGGAATAGGAACAGGAGTGTACAATTGGATCCAATAGCATCCTAATTTTGGGGGGAAAAAACTTGATAAACTGCTCTTGTGCACTGTTGACATATATTCAGCACAGATCTACAGATCTCTGTGCTTTTGTATGTGCATGCATGCACACACACACCTGCAGTAGAAGACACTAGTCTTTTTCTTATCAAGAGTTTATTCTTGGGGGCTGCATCGGACAACTCTCTGAAAGATCATCTACTTTCTAGAGTACTTTCTCAGGAATCACCAGGGGCCAAAGTGAGAAGTGGTTTCAAAAATATTTGAATGTGACAAAATCTTCTGTACACAGTTGGAAACTCTATGCATATCTTGGATCCTATTCTTCATTTTTATTCTTTAATGCCCTAATACAGAACTATGTTAATCCAAAATCCTTAATAGGGACAGCTTTGCGCCCACCATGTTCATTCATAAAAACAATTCTCAATCTATACAACAGACATGTCTACCCACAAGGCTGACTCATGTACCTGTGCTTCTCTAAACACATATGGGCCTAGCTCTTTCCTGTGTTCAATGATCTTTTGGGCTTGCTCCTCAGGTATGTCAATCTGAAGAGTAGGTGGAATTGCTGAATTAATAAAGCAGTTGATAATGGTTGTGATCTTATTCTGAATAATGGCATCATCACAATGAGAATGGCACAGGTCCTGAAAATGAAGAAACAAAACATTCAGAGTATATATACAATTACATAGTCAACACGTAAATCAGTTTTCCTCAACCTGATTAGTTCCAGATGTGCTAGGATTGCAACTTCCATAATTCCCAATCTGCATGGCCAACAGCTGACTAGAAATTCTGGGAACTGCCATCCCAACACATCTGGAAAACACCAGGTCAAAGAAAGCTGATGCAAATTTAGTTAGATAGTTAGGTTGATTTATGTTTAAAATATAATTCCCTAGCCACTCTTCAGGTTCTATTTCTCAGACCAACTCGCTTTACAAAAATTTGAAATAACAAAATGTATACCTCATGTAAAAATGAATAAAACAGTAATAGGACATAACAAAATAAAAGACCAGATTAAAAATAGTGATAAAAAGTCTGGGCAAATAAGATCTTCACACGATTCCCAAAGGCCATGTGCTAGGAAATTTCCCAGGGAATCACTTCAGAATCAGAGCTCCAGAATGTGAAAATCTTCCCCAGACATCATCACCTACTTCAGTTTGGCAGGAACCTGAAGAAGATCTCAGAAAAAGATCTCAGTAAGTGGGCAGGTTCAATGTTTCTTCAAGAAATCAGATACAAACTAATTATAGAAGGGAAGATCTCACTCTCTACTCCTTTTTTACTGGCTCTGTAACAATCATTGTTGAGAGAGAGAGAGAAAGAGAGACAGAGAATCTATTCTTGAGAAGACCTTTTAGGGTACTAATGGCCAATATGTGACCTTCCAAATGTATGGATTATAACTTTCAGCCCTAGGCAACATGATGAATAATGAGGGATGATGGCAATGTGTACTTCAGTAACATTCAGAAAGCTTCTTTTTTTTGTCTGCTCATTTCATGTTACTTAGCCATACTGTACCATGAACTACTTTATAACTTGATTTTGTGCCAAGCATGCTCTTGGTGTTAAATGATAAAAATATTACAAACTGCAAGCATGTGATAGATAGGTGAATTTGCCACCATTCCAGTGCGATGACTAATGAACTGTTTGAATATAACACTTAATAGTATCAAGATACAACTAGGATGATGAATTCACACTAGTTCCTCCATCCCCCACCCCTTCTCATCCACCTGTCCTGTTTCTGGGCTTTTCCTCATAGCCACATTATTGTGCTTTCCTCTCATCCTTGAGTTCAGAGGAAAACATATTGACATAAATTGCACTGCCCCTATGGCCTGCTGTTATCGGGCCTCAGCAATGAGGCTTGGCAGTGTCACCACCCTCATGCAATTTAATGCAGGGAAGTTTCAGAACAGCAGTTGATGGATTCCCAGCTATTCTTTCCACTCCCTTCCCATATCACCTATTGTCAGGAAGAGCAGCTCCCAGTCACTCTCCTGAACATTGAGTGGAACTGGGGTTCAGTCTTAATTATTATTTTTTTGTTTAGCCTTATTTTTTATTATTTACTATGTGGTTCTTCTGGCAGGACTATTGATCCTCATAGCTTTGGTCCAGTCTTGCTATGAACCTTTGAACTGGGATGATTTTGAACTGCTGACTCCTGAGGAACTGGACAGGGTTCTCTGTGCTGTTAGTTTGGCCACCTATTTACTGGACCTGGGTCCCTCCTGGTTGGATCCATGCCATGGAATTGGTCCACTTGTGGGAGGGGATAGTTCATTCCTCCAGCCTTGAAGGAGGCAATGGTGTGCCATCTCCTCAAGAGGCCATTTTTGGGCTCAACCATTTTAGACAACTTTTGTCCTGCCTCCAACCTTCTTGACACAAAGGTGGTCAGACAGCAGCTGATGAGAACCCTGGAGGAAACTGATTATCTAGACCTGTTTCAGTCAGATTTCAGGCCAGGATTCAGCAGCTGTGGCCAGGAGGGCCTTTGCACAGCTTCAGCCAGTATGCCAGTTGGCCCTTTCCTAGATTGGGAGGCCGTTCAGATAGTCACTCATGCCCTAGTCACTTCAGAGCTCAATTATTTCAATGTGTTGTAGATGGGGCTGCCCTTGGATACCTGTAAAGCTGTGCATGGTATAGGGCCTGGTTATTTGAGGGATTGACTGTTTTCAGTGGCATCTGACTGGCCACTTTGGACCAACAGTGTGGGTGCACTCAATTAAACAGTGTAAGCTTTCAGGACTGAGGAAGCATACCTTCTCTGACATGGCGTCTGCCCTCTAGAATGAGGTTCCCCTCTGAAATGGGAGTAGCTCCTATCTTGATGGCAATCCAGAGGGCCTTAAAGACCTGGCTCTTCTCCCAGGCTTTGGGCTAGGGTGGTTGGAGCCCTTGCTGGGTGTATGATATCTATTTTAGGTATTGACCAGATTCACCATCTGTTTACTGTTTTAGGTAAATTATTATTTTTATATTATCTTGTATTGTGCACCACCAGAGTCAATCTGGACTTAGGCAGCACCTACACTGAATGAATGAATGAATGAATGAATGAATGAATGAATGAATGAATGAATGAATGAGAGAGAGAGAGAGAGAGAGAGAGAGAGAAGCACACTTTTCTAACTTTTAAAGTGTTTCAAACAGAGAATAAAAGCTGTGCAAAAGTGCATCAAGGTTATGTTACAATTCTGGCAGTTCCAGAAATAAAGTAGCTTTCACACAGGAGCAGGAAGCTAGGAACCACAAGTCAAGCAAAGGCCAAAAGCAAAGAACATTTTAGTAACTAGGTTAAATGGTCCTTGGGAACTAAAAATAACAATATCCATTATTATTTTTGTTATTGTTATGATCATCACCACCACACCAGTACCACCACCACCATTACTCCTACTGTGTCTCTTCTTCCTGGCAAGGGAACTGCTGGCCAGCTGTCAGTACCACTAGGTAAACCAGCCAGGAATTCAATACCACAGTAAAAGTTCAATACCTTTACTGAGACTGGCTAGTATAACAAAATCTTGAATGTCTGTACCTCCCCACGCCATCTTCTTATACTTCAGTGAATCAGGGAGCTATCTGCCTTAGCCACTTCTGAATATTATCTTATTTCCCAGGCTTAAAAATTGTTTCAGCCCCCTTTGCCTAGGTAACAGTTCTTGCATATTTCAGTCAAGTCATCTTCCTTACTCTATACCAGCATGGATGAATTGAGAAGTTTCAGCACACTTCCTAAAAAGATAATTGGAACTTTCATCACACTACACCAGGCACTGTGCACATACTCCTTGCTTTTAGCTGAGTTCAACATCACAAATTTGAATAGCAGCCATATTACACAGTTCAAGACTGTTATCACAGAATTAAGCAAAAGACTTGAATGTGTTCATATGATTCACTTACTTATGGATGACTTAACAATGAGCAATTAACTCAATTTTCTGAACTTGCACAACTTCTGAACTATCAACTTAGCACAGAAGATGGCCTCACACAGAAGACTCCAGATGAAAAGTTTATAAATTGGTACATACACTGCATAAACAAAGCAGGCAAGATGGAAGGTTAGATTAGAAGGTCAAGAGTACAGCAAACAGTAGAGAACAAACCAATATTCCATTACATGCTTAGCAGCTATTTCAAATTGGTTCCAGTTCAAGGTCTTATCATAGTGAGATTTTACTATCACGATGTAGATGCTTTTATAAAACTATACCAAGATTAAAGTAAACCCTGGAGGGAAGAGGCGTGGGAGGGAGGGAGGGATCAGGTGAGGACATGGCATATTCCAAATCTTCTAGCCACAGTTAGGAATTACAGTTAGGATATTATACTTGTACAGCTACAGCATGGAGCAGAATTCCTTGCCAGATCCTTTCTCTTATTTGGAGAAATCCACAGTACCCTATCCTGTGTTGAATCTGACAACCATAATATGACAGTGCATAAGTAGCCTACAGACTGCCATCTAAACTCAGTAGCAAGATCAGACCTGATTACTATTTGAGTAGAGGAGTACCAAGAAATTCCAGAGGTCTAAACTAGACAGAGGGGAAGGGATGGGATGTTTGAGAAAAAGATATGATTAACTAAGTAGAACCCTAGGCGGAAGCAGTCCATGCAAAAATATGTTACAGACTTCACTGATCTAGTTCAAACACTTGTGAGTGTCTTATAATTTCAGTTCAGGATCAGGAAATCAATGGTACATGTGGACACCATAAGTTTAGTGGTGAAAAGATGGTGAAACAGACTGAAGAAGCAGGATCCAAAGCTTGTGTTAAAACGATAAAAGCAGTGTTGTGTTGTCACAGCACAAGCTTCACCCCTTTCATAAGTGCATGAGACACCATAACACATTTACAAAACAGGCAACGCTTGTCAAAAAAACTACATGGGTGTATCCATGTAATCACCAAGGTTTTATTTCAATATTTGGCTTAGTAGTAATTACTTAGTCCTTATTACTAGTAATAGGACAAGCCACAAAGAGTCCAGGGGTCAGCACCTTTAGACCTCCTTTTCTGAAATGGTCCCAAAGTAATACCATAGCTTTAGATGTAAATGTCATGGTCGCTGAGTAACTGCATTATTTCCATTCCTTAACAGTGCTGTACCTTGTATTTCTGTACCTCCTGCCAGAAGATCACTCCGTTCCCCAGTAAATCTCCTTTCAGGGTTACAAAGTGTTGAAACTGAAGAGCTGTGATGGGATTCATCAGAGCTTTACGAAAAGTAATTATTTCCCTAGCTGCAAACATCCACTTATTCTCATGCTGTTGAAAGGAGAGGTGGAGAAAAGAAAGTACACATTTTATAAAGTAATAACATAAGCATTACTTAGGGCAAACTGTCTGATGCTTATCTCTGCACTGACCCCAATGTTCAGTAGTTCATTGCATAGACACAGTAGAACTTGGCAGCCACTTTCTCTCTCCCACTCTTTTGTTTGATTTGGGCAAAGTTTCTTTGGAAGGGACAACGGGAAAAAGGAAATGACTAATAATGATTTAGAACATATGACTGTGCTGTAAGGTATGAGTTATGAATAGAAAGGGGAAAAGTTTGAAATTGTTTAGAAACATGCAAGAGTAATCACAAATCGCAGAATGTGCAAGTTTAAAACTGCCTTTGACAACTTATCTTGTTGAAAAAAGCCACTCTAATCAATTGCCATGAACACAGACAGACACTGAAAGTTTGTTGTTTCTGGAATTAATCCCACCGAGACATTTCGTGGATCTTCACACCAAGAAAAGGAGAGCATGGAAGCCAAGTATGAAAGAATAGACAAAAAAGAAACTGAAAGAAATAAAAGGCATATAGCAATGAAAAATTGAAATACCACTGCAGATCCTATTAACACAGTTGAAGGAGTGTTTAAATGCCACAATAGATCAAGCAATAATTTGCATGGTGGATCGTAAAACAAATTTGAAATGTGAAATCTCATACATTTCTCTTGTCCTCCACCAACTTCTTTGAGAGGCATCTTTAGGAAGGAAAGTTACTATTAGGAATAGGAAAAAAACCCTCTCTTTGTTTCCAACCTACTTTCATTTTTAAACCAAAATCTTGAATGTGACAATTAAGAAAAAAAAATTAGTACCAGATACAGTTGAAGGAGAGGGAGTTTAAATGTCTCTTTTGAGCATTGTTTCCTGAGAATAATCCCTCCAGCCTCATTCTAATATAATAATCTCATTCCAGCCTAATATACATTCAAACAGGTCAGTGTTAATTGTGCTACTAAGGTAACTAAATCAGATTCTACGACATCGATGTTCAAGTCCTGCATAAACATATGGCAAGAGTATTGTTTGCAGATCTGCCCTTTCTCAAAGCCTTGTACGGGTCTCCCTTTCCTTGAACTGGAATTCGGTGGTTATTTTGGGACCATTGTCTTCTTACTTGTGCCCTGCAAATTCTTCCCTGCACACAGGATGCCCCTCCTGAGATACCCCTCAGCCCTGCCTTCATACCTAACCTACCTGTATTCCCTGGTATTGCAGTACAGTACCTGATCCTGCCAAAACAGATCTTCCTGATCCTGATCTAGCAAAATATTTTCAACTAGCTCTTGTCACTAGCTACCTAGCAATATGGAACTCAAATAAAAAGAAAAAGCCTTCACCTCTTGCATGTATGTCCATGATGTGTTATAAAGAGTTTGCTGCTGTTTGAGAAAGAAAAAAGGAAAAGAAAGGCCAGAACTCCTCTGAGATGTCATGTTACAAAGCTTTAAGATGTTTAACAATTGATACGATCGTCATGTTAGAATGTAGTTGTAAGTGAAACAGACTCCAGAGATATGATTAATCCTGCCTATTTTGCTACATATTTCAGATTCTTTTTTGATGAGTGCATTTAATCACTCTCCATAATAAATTATCTTCCAGATGCTAAAAAGGAATAGTTTGTTCCAGTTTCCCAAATAAAAAGTATAGAAAACATACTTTCTGCATTAAATTAAAGTGTTAAGCCATGGCAAGCAATTAAATGACATGAAAGTCTGAAAAAAAAAGTAAGTACAGTAGTGCTGGAGTCCAGAACCCAATTATCTTTTTTCAATGGTATATAATATACAGAATGATGATCTGGATTAAAAGTAATGTTGGCCAGTTACCCACAACTGCCTCAAGAAGTACTGAAGTGAAGCAGATGCTTACAGATCTTTGCAAGAGACAAACATTTCTCAAGAGTTAGTGTTCTAGCCTACACACAAAATAATATATCTAAAGCTTGCACCTTTAATCAGCATTTAATCAGGTATTGTTCATAGATTTGTTAACTATATTTGTAGCCGCAGGAACCAGAAACAAAAAAAAAGACAAGTAAGATTTTTTTTTAGTTTCTGACTCCAATTGTGCCCATTCCAATAATAACAGAAACCATGGCATTTGCATTGAATTAATTTTGTTAATTTAACATGATCCAATGCTACCCACTACAGCATCTTGTATGCAGTAATGACTGCACTTGCTCAGCACTAACTAAGCTTATTCTCCTGTTTATGTAACGGTTGCATAGTTTAGAGGTTTATAATACACAAAGACCCAAGTAGAAACAAACACAGCTTGCCTTCCATGGTACTTTTTGCTTTTCCTCTTTCTGAATTAAGATATCTTCTGCTGCCTCTTGCATATGTGGCTGAAAGCAAACAGGACAAAACAGTGTGTTGATTACTAACATGCATATTAATACCAATTTTGAGGGTACCCCATTGTTTCTTTAACAATATCCTAACTCTTGCCAAGATTAGCATTGATTAACCTTCCTCTAAAGAAGATTACATTTTTCATCTGGATGGTCAAAATCAAACACATTGGCTATCTTAAAATTTGAGGCCAGAGGAAAAATCACACAGATTGCTTCCTGAAATGATGTGGGCCTGAATGGACCACCATTGAAAAAAACAGCTGCCCTTATGTTTACTGATACATTTTCCCCAAACTATCATTTCTCCTAGTCAGGAATGTAATCTGATACACTGAACAAATTTTGAAAAAATGAAAAAGAACATAAAACAAAGCCAGGTTTAATCCAGCATTGTGTCAACCCCCAACTCTACACCCATAAAATCAGTGTAGTGAAGACTCTGCAGATTCAACAGTTTTCCTCTCTGAAGTGATACCAAGTTAAAAGCTTCTTCCTATCCAGTAGATTCATTGCACCACAGAGTAAATAATTCTTCCCTACACTGAATGAAAGGTCTGGCTGATAGCCAGGAAGAGACTCCGTCTACTTCACTATTGTGCAGAAGAAAGATCAATACTGTTCTTGATGCAAGACAATGCCCTAGGTGGGAGGATGAGGAACAGCTGCAATGTGAGAAACAGACATGCCTAAGCGTCAGAGATCCAGTCTGTTGTCTTCAGAATCTGCATTATTCTGTGAGCTTCCACATGGACTGGATTGCATTTGTGTTCCAGGGAGGGAGGGACTGTGGATGATGGAAGGAATTCTACAATGACCGAGGTCTCTACCTCCCCGCAACAAACTTTGGAATGCTTGCCAGGTGTAGAGGGCCAGCTTCAAAAGCCACTTTCACTTTCAGTGGCTTACAGGCGTACTTGCTTAAGGAATCTACCAGAGGAAAAACTGCATACAAACTCATCTGTACCATCTTGCATGCTGCTTATTATCATTGATTTTCAGGTAATCAGTGTAGTATGCACAATTCAGCGCAAAGGCAAACTACATGTCACTATGGTGCCATATGAATTGTTAAAATATTACCTTTGGTTTTTTCCATGTTCCCAATTCTTCGCGTTTAGAAAATAGTGGCAGCCACTTTTCCTGTAATCTCTTCTGGGCACACTTTTGAACCTCAAGCAAGATCACGGGAGCAACTTGCTCATGAAGTATTTGCCCCCAACCTCCACTTAATTTCATAATCTAGCAAAGACATCCAGGAGACAGCAAAATGTTCAACAATAAAGAATTATTTTACAGAAACAAACTAAAGTCAGTTTTAGATTACTAGGCAATGTGCAACCTAGACCAAAACAAGTGAGGAAAATCCAGATTTCACTTAAGATTGATTGATTGATTGATTGATTGATTGATTGATTGATTTGCAGTATGCTCTGCACTCCCTTAACAGGATGGCTTTCAGAAAAACTATTAGAACAACAGAATTCCAATTAAAGCAAACCTTAGATCATTATTAAAACAATAAAGCAACTCCTTTTAAAACAATTAAAACAGATAAAGCATTTAAGATGCTTAGATTATCAACATATTTTGAGCTCTTCCTAAATTGTAATGAAGAGAGGGCTTGCTTCAGCAATAATGGTAGACACTACACAACTAAGCCTTTCCATGCAGAAAGCAACATTAACCAGAAATGTTCAATGTATCTCTGCCAGGACCCACCAAACCTGCCCCATTGATGATCCAGAAGTGTAGAGGGGATGTATAGGAGGGGCAGACCTGTAAATAGCTTGGTCCTAAGCTATATGTGATTTATCCATCATATGGTCTTTATTTTATAGCCCAGTGTGTTTTGAATTAAAGCAGTCCTTCTTCAGAGCTACTGTGTCTATAAATCAACTTCAGCTTTTAAGGGAAAGAATTTCCACTGTAATAGTGTCTTAATCAAATCCCTTAATTACTTTCTGTAATATACAGATAATGTCCCAAAACTCCTCACTCTGTAATATGTCAAATCTAGGCCAGTATTCCCATCCGTTATCTTCCTTCTAAATTTATATGGATATTAATTTTTACAACATTTGCAATCATGCGTATATTCATTTGCTTAACATTTTAGTCTCTTGGCGCCAAAACCCTCAGCTTATCTCTTTGGTTCTCTTTTGCTTTTTTTTTTTTTTGCTTTCAATCATGTATAATACTATTTTTTAAGCAAAACCCTTTTATGCAACCTGTGTAGCAAATAATATACATGTAGCCCCTAAGTGACCATCTAAAGCTGGGTTGGAAGCCCAAAACACGAGGGTGAGAAAAGCATTAGACAAAAACAGAACAAGTAACAATATAAACCACTGTAGTTTTGAATACAGATGATGTGCTAAAGCACTATAAAATGCCCCCAAACATGTTAGGATTTTCTCATGGGAAAGGATGCAGCTCGTTATCTTCACAGAAAATGTTGTGACTAGAGAGAGATCCTATGACTTGTGTGTTAGCATGTATACTGCTATTTACTGCCACCTATTGGCGTGTGTATGCTAGTTACCCAGTGGGGGGGTATGGAGTGGCAATATAACTGGAGCATTGTATGCCCAGCCTCGCAGTTGTTTTAGCGTTAGCCACCATGTAGTTATGTAGTTTTATGGGTTATGTAGTTGTAACTAATAACCAAGTAGTGTACCTCTTCTCTGAGAGTGTTTGGCTAGAGACTTTATGTTTGTAGATAAGTCTTGGATGCTGAATATATGAGAAGACGTGTTTTTTCCTATATTTTGTATACAACTTGTATTTTATGAAGTTTTGCATTTTTATCAATAAACAACCAGATAGTATATATTTTCTGGCTGAGTTTCTTTGGAGAACAAGATATGGACAATGCAGTTTGCAAACCTATCATGCTGGTGTGTATTTTTTCCTTGGGCAAAGTTTTTCTGGGAGCATTGCTATACTCTGCTCAACAAAACAGACTCTTTTTAAAAAAATCTCTGTCCTTTCCTCCTGCTTCTTGCTCATCTTTAATATTTCTCATTAAAATATTTTTAGTCTTTTTTAGTAGAGTTGGATTGTCCAGCAAAAGTACAAGGAACTCTTTCCAATATGTGGTTCGGCCTGGCTGATCTGCCTTATGCCTACCAAATTGCATCATGTTGTTTAGTGTTTAGGGGAGAAAAGCCTGTGAATTCCTGAAAATTATCACATTGGTGTTTTGATTATCTTTATTGCTGTGGGGAGTGGTGGGAAGCCAACAGCCAAAAAAGCAGGGGGAAAGGAGACTGTCCACATGGGGACAAATTTTAATCCAAACATCAGCATAGACACTGCTGGTTAAACACTCATACCCAACAAGTGTATGTCGATGGCTTCTTATCAAACTGGAAATAAGTATCAAACAGCAGGTGGCAGAGCTCCATTAGAAGGGTGTGCTGTTCAGCGAATTTATAAATGAGTTGCATGAGGGGTTACAAACTTTGCCAACTGTACAAAGGTAGAGAGGATAGCAAACATTGTGGAGGACAATATCAAGGTTCACAAGTTGGAACAATGAGCAGAAACTAGCAAGACACATTTCAGTAGAGACAAGGGCAAAATCTTATATGGGGGGGTGTCATACTAGACAGCTGTATATATAAAAAAGATATGGGTGTCTTGCTGGATCACAAGGTGAATCTGAACCAACAGTATGAGCATTGGAAGGGGGGGAAAACCAAATTCAGTCCTATGCTTCAGGAAGAGAAGCACTGTATAAAGGTTTTGCATACAATTTTGAGCACTGCATTTTAGGAAAGACACTGACAAACTGGAGTGTATCCAAAGGACAGCAACCAAGATGATGAAAGGCCTGGAAAGAAAAAAAATATTAGAAACAGAGGTGTTGGGTATGTTTAACCGAGAAAAGAGATGACTGCATGGAGGCTTCAAGGCAGGACAAGACACAACGGTTTAAATTACGAGGAAGTAGATTTTGGTTGGATGTCAAGAAAAATGTCCTAACAGTAAGAAGTTTGAAACAAAATATTTTCCCCGTACCAGGCACACACCTTAAGCCCTCCAGAAATGTTGGATAGTGGCTCAGAGCTGACATGAGGCACTTAATGAAGGGCAGAACAACCAGGGAAAACAAATACAGCCTCTTGGCTTTCAGTCCTTTGAATGAGGCACTGACAGTCAGGATGTATGTGTTGATGCCCAGAAAGACTGGCTGTGTGCTCACCTGCACCCCATTTCCACCTGCTTTTCTTTGCTGCCCTAGGAAACACCTAGGGGCTCGACACTGGGCTGAGAAAGGCCATACGATCAGTATGATGTTGAAGTTCCTCACTACTTTCAGGATGTCAACATCCTGAACTTACCTGGGTTTTTCTGGACATCTGCTAAGTCTATCCAAGTAATCAGTGCCCTCCACATGGACAGGTGGTTCCTCAGGCAGCCTTGTTCTAAGCTGTATAAGGTAAGGCTACTGGGTACCTTCAGAATTTTGAGGATGTATTATGTATCATTTTGTACCACTACCAAATGGCTGCTGGGGTGGACATAAATCATAATGCTGCTGTTTCACAGAATGGTAAATTCGTAGGGCTAAAAGATAAGTAAAAAAGTAGAAGACAACACAGCAAAGAGGGGACTAAATGAATCTGATAACCTCACAAAGACCACAGAAAGACCTCACTTTAAATTGAGCAAAACTATTTTCATGCTAGGATTTCAAACTAGTTAAAAATAATATTTTGAGGTAATATGTAATGCTTTTTGTCATCAATTTTTCATTTTTTTATATAGCTCTTACACATATTCCTCTGCAAAGTATAATTGGACTATCAGTGGGATAATCACTGTTGCAGAAAACACCTCTGAATATGCACCCAACATTCCTACAGAAGTGCATTAAAATATATATATACTGAGAAAAGGGACCAAGCTATCTTCTGGAGAAGCTTGTTCAACATTATTGACCTTCTCAGAAGGCATTACCCAGTGCACAGGTCTTAGGTCTTAAGGTAAAGGTACTATATATAGGCAGGCTCAAACTATCCTACTTTGGACACATGCAAAGATCTAGCTCTTTGGAGAAGGCTCTAATGCTGGGAAAGGTGGAAGGAAAGATGACCAGCAGCAAGGTAGATGGACTGTTTCAGTGGTGATGGGTGCACCGTTGGAAGACCTGAAAGACCAGGTTAGGGACAGATTGTCATGGAGAAAAATCTATCTATGTAGTTGCTAAGAGTCAACAACAACTTGATGGCATATAATCAATCAATTAAATCACCATATCTTCATGCCAAATTCTTATTCTGCTGCCATCTAGTGGTCATCTGGATTTTGCAGCCCAGATATGGTAGCTCTACTCTACGGAAACATCCATTTATGTGGAAGAATATTTAGCTGTGCTGGATCAGACCAGTGGCTCAGATATACAGTTTACAGGAAAAATAGGAGTGCAACATTTCCAGCAACTGGTATTCAAAGGCAAATCAGCTCTGATGCAGGAGGTAATATACAATCATTAGACAAAAAATAAATTTGTTGGGACTAAAACACTAAAGTAAAATATAAGTTTCTCTCTTTGTAGAGATATTAATTGTGTGGAAAAATACCTTTGTAATCTACTTAACCTGCATGGGTGTCATTCACTGCTACTGTGGGATTGCATCTGGAAAAAACAGGTTCCATGTAGAAGTGTGGTTTTGTTTAAAGGGCATCACATTAAATGAAAACACAGTGCATACTGGCCACTAGGAAAATATAGCTAAGTGCTAAGCACTCAAGTCAGCAATCATAAGATGTTAGAACTGACTGGATCAGCAGCATCTTTTTCTAACATTTTAAATGCAGCCAGTTACCTCCTCTTGTTCTTCTTTTGTAGCTGGGCTGTCAGGTCCAAAGAAATATTTCTTGTTTAGATATTTCTTCTTAATGTCTTTAGATTTTTCATCTCGTTGTACTTTATTTTTGTGTAACATTCTCCTGAACTGCTCAATGTCTATCCAGCACATGAGGTCTGTGCTACAAAGGAAGCAATATGTTTTTATCACAGCATCATAAACATTACTTCAAGGATGGGCAATATTAGATGACATGGAAGCTGCAACTCAGCTTCCAACCCTTTGGATGGATGGTCACCATGTACCATCTACTGACATCATCAGAAGGAGCAGGTTCCCCCCCCTTTTTTTTCTTTTTTACTGTTTTAGGCTGAAGGTGAAAACAGGTACAGGAGGCCTCTAGCAAATAAATTGTTCCTATTCTCACCTTAAATTACCCCATCCCCAATCCTCTGAAACCACCATTCTCCTATGTGGGTTATATTCTTATGCAAACTTCTTCAGGCAAATAACCAAGTGGAATTCTAGAATCTGAATAAGCATTTGTAGAATGGCACTGCGTAATTATCGTATGCAACAAACACTTTACCACTTAGACCATGTGATTCCTCCACATACTTACAGGAGCTCTGAAGAATGACAAAGGTGAATTGACAACATCAACAAGCTCTGTAGTATGATAAAGACTAGATCACTTATGATGTCATCAGCTTCTACGGACTAGTCCACTTTTTTCAAATTTGTGGTATTATAAAATGAAAGGAAATCCCCATGTAAGCTACCCTGAATTCTTGGAGGAAAGGTGGGATATAAATCTAACAAATCAATAAAATAAATCATAAAATTGAGGTTGACTTCAAGTGACTAATAGATAGATCTATTACATCTATCACATGGAAGAAATGTGTCATGCCTTCTGCAGAGATGGTTTTCAACTTTGTAGTCCAACCATTTACCCTGGGATTCCTGTTTAGCTTCCAAACCTGGACAAGGTCAGCCACTTGCTGTTTTGCTGCCACTGACTGAGAGTGAAGTTATAGGAGAATAAAAAACAGATTGCTACAGCAGAGGCAGCACCTACCTGATTTTCGCTGAACTGATAAAATGTAGGTGGGGGTGGCTAATATTTAGATGGATGACCATGAGGAAAACCCAGGGGCTATAGGTTAGACTCAGAAGTTGCAAAATGTCTTGGAAGAAGCCAATAGCAAATCACTTCTATACTGTGGCTAGTAAAACTAACGGCAGTGCCCAGGAGTTGACATTGACTTAATTGCAACAATAGATGCAAAGTTATTACTATGGCAATTAATAAATCTTTGGATACTGTTGCTCCACATGGAAAGCTTTTGTCTATTAAAGCAACCTTGCCATCCTGGTTGCACCTTCATGTGTTGTATTCCAATTCTAAGAATTTCCTAACCAGCATGGCCAGACACACCTGGAAGATGCCACATTGGGGAAGGATATATCAACAGCTCTCTAAATGGAAACAGACTGCTTATAGCCACTACAACTGGGATGAGTACACTGGACTACAGTTGCCCATAAGATACAAAAGTCTATCTTCCATTATGTTTCTACACTGCACACTGGAACTGAGGAAGTAGTTGTTATATAGTACAAACTGCAGGGATTTCTTTCCTTGAAAGTATTTGGCCAATTATTTACACACCGCTTTATCTATCCCTATGAATTCAGGTTTTAAAACTCTTTACTTCAGCCCAAGGGAGTTAAGCTTGGAAACCACTTTATCTAATCTATAAAATGTCATGTACCTTAATTGCACACATGTTACAGCTTTGTGAAACTTTGATTCACAGATTCAGTTTAGCATATCTCTGAACTGAGCCAATTTTCCTACTGCATTAGAAAGTGGAATCAAACGGTCAGATCTGAAGAGAAAGGATTTGGAAAACCAAACAGAATCCAGTGCTTCAAACTGAAGTGTTACATTGATTTGTTTTTCCAAATTGATTTGAATGGTTGAATTGAACTGATATTTCTAAATGAATCAGGAATTCAAACTGAATGAGAGTCAATTTCTCCATCCCTAGCAAAAATCACTGTTGGGGTTGACCTTGTTGCACAGGCTCTTCAAAGCAAGACAACCAAGAGAAAAGAAAACAAAATGATCCAAGAGAAACTTAGATTGCTATAAAAAAGCTCTTGGATTATGTAGGCTTTGCTGTTTTAGTGCGCTAAATGAGAGATACCTTTCCAGATTTCTTGTAGAAAATCACTAGAAGAGAGATATTTTGAACTTTGCAAGTGTGTGAGATAGCAACATTTCTTGCCTCAGCCTTGTGCTTGTCTTATATTCTCTTCTACTTTTTGGTACTGGACAATGAACTTGGAGAAAGTACATCTGCAGGTGTGAATATCATATCCTTAATCAATGGATGGAAATGACAAAAACAGAGGCTGGACTATAGCAAAAATTCCAATATATGCCTAGAGCCAAAACATTTTTTGAAAGTTGGGATTTGGATTGGGGCATATATGAGTCTTTGGCATTCATAAACATCTCATTCTTTAAATACATTGGCTGTTCAAAATCCATCAAGCAGTGAAGAGACTGAAAATACCTTTTCATTGTCATATCAATGAGATAAGCTATAGAATTATAAAATTTACTAGGGAAATTGGAGTTAATGACAGGGCCACTCTATAACAGGAGAAATACCTTGCTGATTGCTCCTCAAGAAAGATACGGAACTGTTCCAAATCCAGCCTGTTGCTAAGTAATTTAGTAATGTCATATGATTTGAAATCTTCAGAAAAGTCTTGACCAAAGGTTTCTACAATTGTAATAGAATCAGACTTCTGTGGAACGTCTTCTTCAACTGCCAAAGCCTAATGAAAGAATTGTACAAGATAATAAACTCATACCTCCTGGTTTCTTAACCTATGAAGATATGTATGTATTTCTTCTTTCTTTTATGCCCTTTCATGTAATTGTATTTCAGATCAAAGATTAAAGGGCACCTGTATGCATCAAGAACTGTGACTGGGTGCATTTGATCAAAGATACTGGCTATATAATCTCTTGCCACTACTAGATGGCTTTATATAGGAGTGAATCATTGAGGAACAGGAAAAGAAAAATATTTGCTATCAACGTTTTCTGATTCTGAAGATGAATAATATAAGCTGATTATAAAAACCGGGGGAGGGGTGTCTGTATAAAAGAAAAGAACAAAAAAAAAGTTATTTATTCCTTTCTGATATCATCATCATCAATCATCATCATCATCATCATGTAGTATTGGCACCATGACAATTGCTGGCATTTTTAAAGGCATACCTGTATAATCTTGTGGCTCAAGAGAAGATATTGTATTGTCCCTCTCAACACAATATGTGAATCTAGGTCACAATAGCAGATATAGGTAGAAAAACAAGGGTAGGACATCTAGAAGGCAATCTGTATATTACCAGTATGTTGTCTATAGCACTATTACAGAGCAAAAGTGAAGCTTTGAAAAAGGACCATATTGTAACATCATGATTTCAAAGCACTTTTCTTAAAGGAGACCGGTATGTTCTTGCTCCATTGTCTTTCTTGCAATGGGCTTCTTTGGTTACGTTTGCTGGGAATTATGAGGGTTGAAGTTCAATACATTGAGAGCTTCCAGAAGTCTGCCTTAGGATATGATTTAACAGTATAACTATTTCCTTATTGCTAGAAAAAGGGGAACAACCATGGTTTCTTATGATTTTTAGAATTCAGTAATACGCCCAGCTTGAGATTTCTGGACTGTTGTATGAAAGATTGTTAACTGGTTGATGCTATATTAGTATGTATGTGAGAAAGAGCAATGAATGTAGCATTTTGGCTGCATAAGTAAGATGCCGTTAAAATCTAGTGAGACCTACAATTCCTTTCTCACAACACTTTTAATCTAAAGCTGGATGTTTGAGCTTTTTGGGTGAGTCACCAGCTGTTTACAATTAATATTAATTCCCCCGAGTTCATACAAAGAAATGAATACTCATTTGCATTTGATTTAATTGTTAATCGGATATTTTCCCCCTATCTTGGAGTTGTATATTTACTGTTTCAAATCTTCCACTATTTTACCTATCATTAGTAGTAATAGTATTAGTAGTATTAATAGCAGTAGGATGAATATTGTTGGTTGGCACGGCAAGTCATTTCTCATGAAACACTCACTATAATTTTGAAGCCATGCAGCAATTTGCTGGTATGGACTAAAAGTTTGTTTATTAGAAGTTTATAATGTAGAACGGCACTGTGTAAAAGCTTTGTAGATTTCTCAAAAAAAATAGATTTGCTGCCACTGAGAAGCACACAGTGTTAAGCTCTAAATACGATGCAGAAATAAGGATGTTGTTTTTGTTAATAGGTGCTTGCCTTTACCTCATCTTTCTTGGAAATGCCCTCTGTACGCAAAGCCTGCAGCTTTTTAAAGTACACTGAGTCCAGCTGTCGAGTTTCTTCCACCAGCTCCACCTAATAAAAATAATATCTTATGTCATCCACCCAGTACACATTACTGAAAGAAAGATGAAGGGGTAGGAGAGGAAAGCTGCCAATGACAGTGGGTAGAAAAGAAGCAAACTTGCCAGGAACAAGACAGATGTTTAGAAGGCATATCTCTGCATGTTGCATTTCCCCAGACCAGATGATTCAAGGAGAATATTTGCTGAAACAGCTAAAGCAAAAAGCATTGTGTGCATCTCACTAAGGAGCAAATATCCTATCATTTTAAAAGAGAATGTGGCAAAGTCACTAGCGGTGTGTGCCTGCTAATTGATAGGTAGCAATTTGCATTAAAAAGAAAATTTAACATAAGCTCACCAGTTTATTTAATATAGATTAACCAGTGGTTTTATTTATTTATTTTTTAAAAGGATGCTAGAAACACTAAAAATAACATTGCTACTTCCAATAGTGAATGTGGGTAAAGAGTGCTTATAGGGACTATAGGCAAATAATCTTTATTGAAACATTATTAACAACTTTTGATATTATTTGTAAGCTACCTTGGTAGGATTTGATTCCAGAAATTTGCGATACAAATAATGTTGATAAATAAATAATAAACAAATAAAATGGGGGCACCAAATATGGCAGAGATATCACTTGTTTGGGGAAATGCTAAGGTTTGCACAATTACAAAGGAAATCCTACAACTAAAAACCTAAGGAGGAAAAAATTCAAAACTTACACCAGTTTGGAGTGAGCGTGCTAAGCAGTCATAGAATTGGAAAAGAAAAATGGAAGAATGGATTATCATACTTGGACAGAAAGGCTGATTGATCTCTGGACAGGAAAACTCTGCAACATTTACCAAGACCTATTGTTCAAATGGTTATAATTAAATAATTGAAAAAATAAGCTTCTTATTGAAACTGCTATACTTGCTGGCAAAAAGGAAGATGTAATTGCTAATATCGCCTCCTTTGCACTTGGTGCTGGAAAAAAGCACCCTAAATACTTTGTTGGAAATAGAAGCTGGGGAGTATAATGATGGCTAGTAATATTGTTTTATTTTGCAGAATTATGTCCCTATAAATTACCTTGCAATACCTTGTATCACCTTGTTTTGTTTAATGGCACAACAATAAGCCTTAAATTAAAAAATTGCTAATGGCAGTCTTTTTACCTTCGAGCAGAGGATTTTGTGGCAATATGGGGGTTGCTACCTTTGATCAATCTCCTTCCACAATCCTGAAAATAGTTCCAAAAGATGATGAATTCCAAATGGCACGCACCAGCTTATTGTATGGGACATGAAAAGAGGTATTTAACTTTTGGTGAAATTAAAATCTTTCATCATAAGACCTGGCCCTTTAAAATGGTAGCTCTTTTCCATGTATCCTGGGAGCCAAAGGTAGAGTGAAAATGCTGCAGGGTGGACTTTCTCCATAGATGATGGTGGGAATGGACTGTAGTCAAACAAGAGAGATGCTGAAACAGAGGCTTAGTCATAGTCAGGAAGTTCAAGACCGTAGCCAGGATATGGTTACATAATCCAGCAGTATGCTTCATATGTTCATAGATTACCTTCCCATATGTTTCTCGGTCTTCTTCCACCATCTTCATCCATGGAACCAAAAGAAGAGTGAGGATGTATTCTTCTGCTGGGTCAAAAAGATCTTCAAATGGTGGATCAATTCTTTTATAAATTTCATGTTTTGTAGCCTGTTGTATTCCAATATCCATAGCAGCAGAAGGAGCAATATAATTGGCATAAAGGAACTGTATTAAATGAAAAAGAAGAGATTAGTTGCTCAACAACTATGCAGTACAATAACATTCTGTTAAAATGAAAACAAAAGATCAAAAATATTGTTGTAATATCATTTGAATTACCTCTAATTTTCTGTTGTGGTATTGCAACTAATAACTGCAAAATGTAGTATTTCTCCTTTCTTCCCTACTTATTTTTTCTGAAGATTTCTGCTTTGGGTTTTTTCCCCATCAAACAAGAAAGACTGATTTCTTTCCTGATCCTAAAACTTGTTTATCCACAAACTTCCATGACCTTATGGGTATTTGTGAATGAGCTCCAGATAGTACATCTTACATATTATTTCAGACACAGTGATTTTAAACAAGGACATTTGACACATTATAGTCTATACATAAAGCAAAATCCTGCAGTAGTAGAGGTAAGTATATTATTCTGAGCTGAATGAATGTATAAGGAAGGAGCAGAAGCATAGGGCAGGATAGATTAAAATCTTTCTGTCAGATATTATAGTTACATGGAAGGATTTTTAAAAAATGCAGAAGTAGTTTTAGAAAAATGCCACTGTGGGTGGTCTAGTACTAAAATCCATTTTAACATCATAGTTCTCTGCCATCTCATTCTGCAGCACCTTCAGATCATCTAGACCTCAACTATAAGTCATCAATGTATCTTGTTATGCTTATTTTCTGATTGAAAAGAAGTTCCAGGGTAAAGTTATACTGAGGTTTTGTTTCCTTTGGAAGAAGATCAGTGCAGTCTTACCAATATTTTAAAATACTGACATTTATTTATAACTGCACAGGTTGAGCACAGGGCTGCTGCATCAGAGAAAACGACCAGCACTACAAAATCCTTCTCAAGTCTATAATTTCTCTTCACATGTAGACATTATCCAAAACCACATCGCTCTTAGCAAGCAATTGCCTAGCAGCTGAAAACCCCCATCAGCCAATTTCTCTAACAAGATTCTCAGCAACGTTACCAGGACTATTGAGGCATTTGTCAGAAATATTCCTGAATCAATTTCTCCTAATTCCTATGAAACAACAATACATTTGAGAACTAGGTTGCAAATGATGATCCAATGTAGTTCATCCTCTGTGAGTTATAAAATGTAAACAAATGTCATGCCACTTTGAAGAATACATAGAAACTTCTAGGCTGCAGGAATATTTTTGAAAAGATTGTCAAAGAAAGTAGTAGCTGATTTGAACAGAATCTCTATATAAAACCTGGTTTCAGTCCTACGTGCTCAGCTTATTTTTTGTCTCTTACTATCCATAAAATACATGGAGAATAACAGTAAATGTTCTAAACTCTGAGAACTTCAAATTCAATTTAGTTTGTGTAGGAACTAAAGGTGCATGGATTAGTTTTGTTCTAACTGGAATAATTGATTTAGTTGAGATAATTGACCTGATTCAACAGTTCAGTTTAATCTATCAATCCAATTCAGAGAGATGACTGAATTCATTTCCCAAAACAAACTTCACATAGCCCTAGTAGAAACTATTTTATTTTACTTATGTGAAATAATTAGAACTTTAAAAAGAGAGGGAGTGTTATGTCACATTTTTTAAAAATTACCACAATATCAAAATGTGAATACTTTTAGGGACTACTTACTGTGATGAATAAATATATGGTGATTTTATTGTATTTATTAAGGCTGTGGAGTTTCTTTAAAGAGTTGCAAAACAATGCACACTTGTGCTCCTGTCAGCTACAAAGAATTTTTGGGAATTGGATCTGAAACATTACATAGCACCATTATTTAATAAGTTATCTATATCCTTTTGTGAAAAACCACCACAGAGGGCTGCTTACAATTACTTAAAAACAATTTTAACAAATCAACCATATATTTAACAAATTGTAACAAAACAACCAAGAACAGCACACAGAGTCAATATTTAAAACCAAAACATAACAAATATTTTCTAGCAGATATAACAAATGCTTGTTGGAATAAACAATATTCATATCCAGCAATGTGAAAAACAGCCAGGGAGGATGCTAGCTAAGTTTGTGGGTCAAAATGTTCCATAATATGGGTGCAATCATTTAGGAAGCCTCTCTTTCAAACTAGTGAATAGTCTTCTCTCTTTGATGGGGCACAGAATAGCAGCTTTCTTTCCAAGTTCGGGAACAGGCATATTAAAGTTGGAGCAAACCGATTTTAACAAGCAATCCAAGCTATTTCCCACTATCTGCCCCAGAACTATCTGTTTTAGAGATTTTTAAAAAACCTCCTCACGGTCACAATCCTGGCACTAATCTTGGGTTGTTGCACTGATGTCCCAGCCAGGATTTCCTCCAGCTGGCCAATGGGAAGATGCAAAAAAGGGGGAGTGGCTGGCACTCTTCCACTGCTCTTTTCCTTGCTGTGCTTGCTTTGCAGGGTGGGGGGCTGAAACAATAGCAGCAACAATGTGAGGGGAAAGACAGATCTACTCCTCAGAATGAAGGATGGGGTTAACAAGAGGTCATGATGCCTTGCCTAAGGGAGGCTGGAGGAATTCCAGAAGCTAATAGACAAGGCAGGACTTGGTGATTTCCCACCCGATCACCCTGCAGCTCCAGAGGAAATACTGAAAAATTGCCTTTGTAGGCTTCCTCTGAAGCATAGAATTACAGAGCCATAGAATCACAGGGTTGGAAGGCACCTCGGATGTCTTCTAGTCTAACTCCCTGTCCAAGGCAGGAATTCTCAGTCCTTCCCAGTCAAATGGCTGTCCAACATCTGAAAATCTCCAGGGATGAAGCACCTATGACTCCAGGAAGTAGGTTATTTCCTCTGCTTAATAGCTCTCACAGTCCGGAAATTCCTTATTTTGAGTTTGGATATCTCTCTGCAAAGCTTCCACCCATTGGTTCTTCTCCTACCCCAGGGCATTATGGAGCATAAATCCACACCCTCTTCCTTGTCACAGCCCTTTAAGTATTAGAAGGCTGCTATCATGTCTCCCCTGAGCTTTCTCTTCTTTACGCTAAACATGCCTAGCGCAGCTCATACTTAATCAGTTTCCCAAAATCAAGACAAGCCTTGCAGCATTAGGTGGAAATAACCAGGCAGTCCTGATCTCAGATCAGTGCAAAGGCACCTGCAGGGGCAATCAAACAAGACAGCAGGCTTGGCATCATGATGCAAAAGGGGTGAGACTGTGCCATTCACAGATTTGCACACGCACACACTGTTTCATCAATGCAGGCCATGCACCCCTTGGGAGGGGACAAAGATGGCTTTAATGATACACATTATTTTAGCACAGGATTCTTGTCACATCTTAAAGACAAATATTAAATAATATTAATTCAAAATGCCCAAAAAAAGTGTAATGAATGAAAACTAGCAGAATGCAAAGAAAGCATAATAGGCAAAATATATCACATCTATTACCTCCAAGTTCTAACTCAGGGCACACAAAATGTGTATTTTCAACTTAGTGTAATAATGCAAATCCATTCCATGAAACTTCCTAGTATTCAGGAAGGTTTGAAAAACACAACTTTTTAAATGTCTGTTTGGGAACTGAGGAAAAAATGGAAGATACACCTCAGCTGGGATGAATCTGGCAGCTTGGAATTACAAGATATTACAGTCTATAATATTGTGAGTATGCTGAAGCATGTCGATAGAATTTATTACTGTTGTTATTGGACAATTTTGAATTATTATAAAGTCCTGTACGTATTTTATGTTTTGCTGCTTAGAGCTCTACATTTGAAATTCAGTAATATTACAAATACTATTATTAATAAATGCTATAAATAAATAATAAATTCTTCAATACCATTAAAGAAGAAATGAATACTTTATAAAACACAGTTGATGGATTCGTGCATTAAACTCAGTCCAAACTCATCATTTCAGGTCTAATCATGAGATGAGATTAAGTAGCATCAAACCTGGGAGCTTCAGAAAGGCAACTTAATGCCCCAGACATTTTGTGGTCTGAGATAAAAAAAAGTATAAGATGGTATCCTTTCCCTCCCGCTCACTCTCAGAATGGACCAGATCAAGGAACCACTGTGGCCATTGCCCCTTCCAGATCACCTATTTGCTGCCTGAGCATAACGCCTCCTTCTCACTAGTGACGTGGCCACCCTTCTAATACTATGGTGACATCAACTTGTAACACAATCTCTACTTTTCACATATAAAAGCAACATTAGCCAAGCCCCAGGCAGGCATACAATAAGAGCACATCTATAAAACTGCTTTTCTCCAGGACTGGCTATTTTATTTAGCTTCAAGGCAAAACTGATTGCCCCCCATCTCCTGCCACAAACTAATCATGTAAGAGATGAAAAGGGGAAGGAGGAAAGAAAAGATGTCTTCTTGGCTGGAATTGCTCTCTCACCCATGAACGTGGGTGTACTTTTAGGGGCTTGGATATCGTCTTGTTTTGCTCATGATAAAAGCTGGGAGTTCTGCTTCAGGAGTGCAGAATCTATAGAATGCTAATGGTTAACATTTTGTTATACAGAAACTATCATGTTTTATTGTACTTTAATTACACAAGCGGTGCTTGAGGACTGTGGGCTGAGTTACTTCCTCCCCCCTTCTGATACAGAAACTAACTTCTTCATTTAACTGATAGATTTTTTCTCACAAAAACATAGGAAGTTGCCTCATGGCATGACAGAACTTTCAATGTTATCTATACAGTACTGTGACAAGTTGTGGTTCTCCAGAGCTAAACAGCCATTAAGTGATTCCTACCCTTAGTCCCCGTTGTCCTCATTTCTTAAAAAGTAAATAAATAAATAGGACGTGCGGCAGCCAGAACTTGATTTGGATTATGACATGATGAAAGGGATTTTATTTTTAGCCATTTCTTCCTGTCAGTGTCTTGATCCAGATGGGAGGATCGATACTTAGAGCTTGCAATGTCACTCCTCTTGTGTTACTCAAACAAATGGCAAATGTTAAACAAAAGCAAACTGGCAGCCAAGCAAGAGCTAAACATGTGGATCATGTCACTTTCTCCTGGAGGTTCAGTCCTTTGGTAGAGGTTTTTTGGACCAGGGCCTCTGAGAGGCACATCTGCTCAAAGTGAGTGGAAGCAGGACAGTGAGGTAGGCAGGACCAGGATAAAACCTAAATTCAATTTCACTTCTGTTTCCTTTCATGAAATTTAAATTAACTAAGTACAGCTAATAGGATTACTCCTAGGCATCTAATAATTTTCCTGTGCTGTCATATCAAAATTTACAATTTGGCCACTGTTTTAAGAGGCTCCAGAGGCTACATCTAAAAATTTGGGTGGCTGCAGGTGGCGTGTCTGCTAAAGGGGGGAAAAAACCCTCCAGCTCCATGTGGGAGAGCTAGGTTATATTATAAGAAAATATGCCATATGTATGGGTGTATAATTGATTGTTGCAGATATATAAGTGCTGAACCCCACCTGCTGAATACTTGACTTATCAAATTGCTAAACTTTGTCATAGCAAAGGTGGGCTGTAATTTCTATTGACACAAAAGAGTTGAATTCAGGTTTCCTGGAGGAAATTACTTCTAGGACAGCAAGGTTTTCCACTACTGTATTGCTATGTATTTTAGCTTATCCCCCCTACAGGCTTGGAACTGCAGATCAAAGAGAAATGTAGCTTCTTCCCCAAGCTGGGGTCTTTTGAATGTGTGGGATTGCATTTTGTAGAATTCTCAGATAGCATGGACAAAGGCTGGCTAACTAGGAATTCTGAGAACTGTAGGACAAGTCTACATCTGAAGAGACCCTGGTTGAGGAAAAGTTTGGTGAAGCCGATCTTAATTACTGAGCTACTTATACAGGACATTTACAAGCTGTAGCATCTGACATAAATTACATCATTCACGCTATTTGGGTGATGTCACCATGATGCCTGTAATGTCCTTTGTCGCTCAGGTCAGATCCTAAGGCTCAGAGCACCTCACTGGTTCTGGAGGTCCAGCAGAACAGTATGCTGGATGAGATGGACTTGCTCTGTGATGAAGAACCGCATCATCTGCCACCAGTTGACTACCGAATGCCAGTAATTACCAGGGAACTTATTTTCCTTTTCTTAACTATGAGGGCTCTCTATTATAAGTTCATTTCCCATTCTGTTTATGCTTTCCAGGTTTTTGCTGGAACTCTAAAACTTTCAAATGGCCTTTGTATAGGATAATACTCCCAACAATTATAGTATGATACAGTCCATTACATGGAAAAATATGTTTTAACTGGTTGCCTATAAATGCTTGAAAAGTTCTTACAAAAGTCACAGTATATAAAATAGCATATCAGGCTTCATTTATTTGGTGATTTCTTTTTTACTTCAGTAAAAGAAGAATGTATTATTCTATATCACCTCTATATATTTCTCTACAATATAAAATGTACTAGAGATGGGCCTTAAAGCAATTTCCAGATGTGGATTCTACTCGGGTTTTGCATCTTTATGTAATTTATAAACGCAAAATCTGGAGACAATAAATCCAGCTCCCCCTTCACCACCACCACCACCCACCTCCCCCCAAAAAATCAGGTCAGCATTCAGGTTTTTAAAATCCTAAATCCAGGGAAGTAGATATGGATTGACCCATTTAATAAAATCATAATTTGTCTTCAAGTCTCAATTTTTAAACTCTGGCTTTATAATCAAATCAGAATTAAGCATTAATCCTTCTTGAGTTAAATGAGGAACTTAATTATAGGATTAGTCACATAATGTCAGAAAGTTAGATCTATTCTCACTCAAACACAATTCAGATTATCTATATTGTTTTCTAGCAGCTTAATTTCTATCTACAGAACAGGGGTAGTTATTTTTATATAAACTGCCTTTGGTATACTTCCCATAACTGCCTTACATTTTTTTACCTCTAAACAACATTTTTTTCCCAGGGCCAATTCCCACATATGTTTGTTGTTTTCCTTTTCCAATTCAGTTTGCAATTTACTATATGTACTTATAGCAAAATAACCACATACATTCCTTTCATTATACACACAGTGGTTCTCCCTCTGGAATACATTGCCTTTTCTTTAATATATCACAATGTTAAGACAGATATAAATCAAAGAAATGAGAAGGGCTTAATAGAAATCAAATTAAGTACTTGTTTTAAGTGACATAATTACTCCAAATACAAAAAAGCTATTTTAAAAATGTGGGGGACAATTTATCTGGAAACCTCTGTGTAATGTGCAATGAAATGAAGGACACCATGAAAGCCCTCAGCAGGTGGTAGCATTTGGTTGACTTTGTTTAAGCTCAGAAGCCAAACAGAATCAGTCCTGGCTAGTATTTGGACTGAGGACTACCAAGGGATTCCAAGAATGTAGGCTACACTGGGAGAGCAATCAGTCAATCAGTCAATCAATCAATCAGTCAATCAATCAATCAGTCAATCAATCAATCAGTCTATCCATCCATCCATCCACAGAAAACCACTTCCATACTATTGCCAAGAAAACAGGTCCTTGAAGTCATCAAGAATTAAGTTTGACTCAAAGGAGATTATAATTATTACCTCATTTTGGAATACTAATCCTATATATAGTAATAGCAAACTGGTTCTCCAAATAATTATTCTTATGTAATCAAAACTGTAGCATCTATATAAAGAGAAACAGACAATGGAAACCTTGATGAACCCAAGATGCACAGAAATATAAAAAGTATTAGAGGAAAAGCATAAGAGGAAACTCCCAAAATAGTGAAATCAAGTTTCAAGAATTTCATGGAGAGAGAATGCAATGAAAGATGACGCGACTCAATGACGGGAACTTTAAGCAGAAACATTTATACTGCACCATCGTTTTGCATATCCCACTTACTTATTTCTATGAAAAGTATACCCCAGGGGTCTCTCCTTTGGATTCCATTGTCATTTCTCCTTGTCATGAATATGTGTTGATTATTTAAACAATAGACTCACCCCATGCTCAGAGTTCAAAGAAAGTTACATCATAAAGCATTCATATAAAAACTAAAGAAATGAAGGAACTGTTATGAATTCAATCCTAGCCACATAAGACAACTCCAAAGGAAAGTTCATACAATACTTTTCCATGGAGAGTTAAGACAGCTTCTTCTAGCCTTAAAGATGGGGAAACTCAGCATTCAGGGCAAGTGCACATTTATTTATACACAGCATTTGAATATTGGTTTTGGTAGGCACCAATTCTATGCAATGTAATATCCAAAAAGACCATCATAAAAATTATATGGCTAAGATACAGGAGCTGCCTTAAATCTCTCCACATGATGGTTATTACTAAGGGAAAATATTTAAGTGTAGCCTCTCACCAATGATTTTCTTAATGTTACTTTTTAATATATTGATTCCTTCATTTAAAATATTTATATCTGAAGATGTCCAAGTAAAATGTCCAAGTTGGGTAATGGGAGGTAAACATTACAAATAACTAAATTAGACTCTAAGCTTACCCCTTGCAAAAACATCCTCCTCCCGGCAAACTAAAATAAAACAGCATTAAAACACAGCAGAAGATCTATATCAGCCATTACAAGCTCAGGAGAATAAAACTTGCACTGACACTGGATGTTTCTACTCACATAGCTCTTAGTGCTAACAGACAAACATATTATACAGCTCTTAACTTTTTTTTAATAGCTTACTTATGGAAAGGAACAGAATGGTGGAAGCAATGAGAAAATGAGGAAGGGGGTTATCCTCACTAGATAAAGATGGAAGAAGCTCTCTCATTTCTGTCCTAACAATTCTGTGACCTGCTATGCTGAAGTTTCTACTCAACAGGAGGAGTTCTTTACTGTTACCATTGAACAATGGCTCAATAAAGTGCTTCTACATATACAAGCTGAAACCATGTCCTACCTATATGGATCTGTGCCACAAAATGAGCATTCCCTTTCTTAATAATCAGCCCACACCTATACGCTTGCATCATTTGAACATTGCCCTAGTCACAGAAATATAGCCACCTGTAGAAAGGGCAAAGTTGAGAGGACTTTAATGAAAGGTCATCTTGTAAAGTAGCATCTAATGGTTTCCAGCCTATGGTCTTCAGCAAGGGTAACACAGATGGTTTATCTATGACCCACTGGAAAAAAAAAAAGATTCATGTTTTAGAGAGCAGGAGAGATTTGTCTTAATTTCTTTAATCTTAGGAAAAAGTTCTCACATTCACCCACTCACTGTGAGTTATTCTCCTTACTTTTCCAGAATTATGAAGTGACCAGACAAATGTTAGTTGTTGGTGTTTCTCTTATTCTTTAACTTTTATAGATGAACCATCATGCTACTGTGACTGAATGTGTATAGTCCAATCTAAAACACAAAGGGGGTAACTAGACAAGGTACAGTTCTTATTTTAGAGTAAGCTGAGCCTCTTGATGATCAAATAGCATTCTGATGAAGGCTTGCAATCCCATGAAATTTTGATATATGCCTTAGACATTGATTCTACGATTCCACTTCAATTTTTGTATTCATGGATGGTGGTTAGAATTTGGAAGAACACAATCACAATAGGCTGACTCTGGTCTTGATTGGATACAGCTTGAATCTCATCTGTGTTACAATGAATTTAAAACACAAAATCATGTGGGCATAAAAGTAAGCTCAAGAACAATATCAAAAGTTGCTTCACATGTGTTGATTTGTTATGTTACATTTGGGCTGTTAGTTATGCTAGTGGAAGAATTTCAAATATTGCACTTTGATGAATTTGCTTGTAATGATCATGCAGATATAGCTTTTTGCAACGTTCTAGTTATGCTCTTTATGCTATGTTCTACTGTCACCACCAGGCCAGACTGGAAATAAAATTAAAAGGAGAAAAAAATAAGCCCATTGTGTTTAACACATCTAAATAAATGGTAGAGTGGCTACTTAGCAGAAACATTGTCACCTCTACATTTGCTCTAAGCACTGGTTGTGAATCCCTCATTTTATCAGTCACAAATTAACAAGTGACCTTCTAAAATTCATGACAGAAATCCCAAGGAGGCAAATACTTTTTCTTTTTCTGAAATGAACCCAATTGTTCAAATTTTAATCAGTGCTTAAATTCTTTCCTTCTTTCACATTAATATTGATAAATCAGGCTTGTATTGCTTTTTGAATGCATTAGAAATATTACTGAAATGTAAATTTATCAACGGTTTTCAGTCAGGATAGCTAATTGGAAAGTTTTGGATGAAAGGACTCTCTTCAGAGAGTTAGAATAGATGAGGTCAGAAGCAAAGGGCCTGAGACCAGTGTGGTCCATTGCAATAACAAAGCATAGGGGTCTACTGTTCCTCCTGTAGGGTCCTCAGCCCATTATAATATATAGGCAGAAAAAAAAAAGATGAGAATCTTGGGTCTCCTACATAAATGGCTTACGTTTTGCTGTTTACAGCAGCTGGTTTTCTTTGTAATTAAGCAGCTTTTCTACTGTCTGCAATATGACGATGTTATGAAGAGCTGGGGCACTGAATCTTTGCATTTTAGCCTCCTAGTTCAAATATTGGTCTAAATGAAGCCTGACACAAACACACAAAAACAGCTGTTCCTACTCCCTCTTTTTTGGGAGGAGAAGCAACTTCAGGTTTCCTAGACCTAGACCATGGCTACCAACCCCCTTCCAACTCTATGTATTTGTTTTATTTATTAGTTTGATCTGTATGGCTTCCCATCTCACCAAAGCAACAGGCCACTGACTGTAGATTAAATTGCCCATGCCTTGCTCCAGTATCTGAATCAAGCAATGCTGCATCACAACCAGGTAATGGCCCAGTTGGATCAGTTGACCCAGACACTGAACCCCTTAGCTCAACAGATGTGCCAGAATGTAGCCCTGCTTGCCACTCCAAGGCTGCCTCCTACTCAAAGTCAGGTGCTGTACCAGTAGTGACAGAAGCAATAGCGACTGCTGTTCTCCAACAACGGTCCCTTACCACCTTGTCTGACCACTATGATGGCAAACCCAGGCATTTATCAACAACCTCACTTAATAAGAATTGTGCTCCTCTTTAATGATGGGACAGTCTTCCATAGATTGTTCCTGTGCATGATTTATAATTGGTTTTTTGACCAGAGGAGCTGCCAAAAGGTGATTCCTATTCTGCAACCAGATAGACCAAATAACTAACTTTCTGTCAAGGCTGAAAACTGCCTCTGATGAACTTGCCAAAGGGTTAACAACCAAATGAGGTCTGGCATTTGTATCAAGATAATCCAAAAAAATAACCAAGGCACTACATAACAATTCTATAAAAACAAATACACACATAATTGGCTCCCTTAATATTCTGGCCCTAACACTAGGGGGAAAAGACAGGTTTTAAGTTTCCAGAAAGCCAAGAAGATGGCATGAGGCAGACAAGTGTGACAGAGAAGACGTACCTTCTTGGTTGTACAAGATGGCACTGTTTGATAGAGGGGACAGGAGAAACTCAGGAGTTAGATGGTCCCATGGGTAACCCGTTCTCATGTCATGTAGGGCTTTAAAGATGATAACCAGCACCTTGAATTACACCTGGAAGCATACTGGAAGCCAATGCAGCTCACTCAGTAGTAGTGTTGCATGGGTGATTTTGGGAGTATCCAAAACTGCATGCACCACTGTGTTCTGCACCAGTTGAAGTTCCCGAGTGTGCTTCAAGGGCAGCCCTACACATAGAGCGCATTGCAATAATCCAGTCAGGAAGTGACTAAAGTATGAGTGACTGTGAGCAGAGCACCCCAGTCCAGGATGCAAGTGGCACACAAGACAAATCCATGCAAAGGGCCCCCTGACCATGGCTGCCATCTGCTCTTCAAGCAGGAGATAGTACACCAGTTCTGTCTAGGGGAGCACTGCCCCATCAAGAGTTAAAGATGATAAATCACCAAATCCAGGGGCTCAGAAATCCAAAGCACCTCAGTCTTTAAGCTACAACTTTTTCTCCCCATAAAAACTGCCTGGGCTTATATTGTGGACAATCTGGCCATTTTGAATAAGGCTGCCCTGTAAAGGCTCCCCTGTATGAGGCAGCAGCTAAGGGTTGTACTTCTGGAAATTGGGGGAGGGGGCCTTTTGTAATAGATGCCCTAAGCATTCCAGAGCTGACTTGTCAGGATATGATTCAATGCCCTCCTCCAGGGTCAGGGTCTCAGGTGGCAAAATCAGAACATTAAACAGGGTCTGGATCTTTGAAGATGAGCACCAACCTTTGGTCCTTCCTGTTATTGTTCAAATTCAGTCTCGCTGTGCAATACATCTTCAGGTCCTAATAGATTCTGACATCACAGGCAATACCATAGACTCTTCTATTACAGGCAAATATGCCCTGTATCTTTGAGGGTGCAACCATAGATGGCATAATCAAGGCCAATTTCTGAATGCACAGATACTCTTCTGCTCACCATCTGTGACCAAGTTTATTTGGCGTCTCCTTTGTATTTTCCTATAGAATTGGGAATGGGATGGCTTTATGTACTAAACTGCCAGGAAGAAAATTGGCCTGAATAACTATAATAACTCAGATCATTCTATTACTCATATATCATCATTTCAAGCCTTATATTGCTACCATTCACATCACTTTCTCCAGGAACTCCAGGCAGCATAGTGACTCCTGAAACTTGCCAAGGTTTCCTACAAACAAACTGCTGATCAACATTGCCAGGAAACTGGTGACCTCACCATTGCTGCAGGAGACTTCATCTAGCTTCCTACCAGAATTCTTCCTGGTACATGACTGTCTAAAAAGCTGGATGCCAAGCTTCTTAGACCGCTCCCAGTACTTGAACTGGTCATTCCAGTCACTTTTCTGTTGCAGCTTCCAATTATAATAAAGATAAATCTGATTTTCTTCCATTTCCTCCTGTCCTAAGATGCCCCTTTATTTCTTACACAACCCTACCACACCACCACCACCACCATCCATGCTGATGTGGGGGAAGGAATATCAAATCAAATCTTTAATACAGTCAAAGACCAGCATAAAGGGTGGAGGAATAATGTGAGGTGGAACATATTTGGATTCTTGGCACAGGAGAGGCAAACTGGAATACAAATTTCATTGGAAGAGCTAAGCAGACACAGCCAGATCGTGGAAAATAGGAGTTGATGTCCACACACTCCTACAACAGTTCTATACTCAGTATCCAACCAAACCCAAGCCTCCTTACTGGTCTTGCATTGTAGCTTTAGCACCTATTGATTCTTCAGATTCTGAGAGGAAGGAGCTGGTATCAGAAGAGGATTGTTGGACTAGTACTGACTGGGGACAGAGGCTCCCCAAGTGAAGCCAGAATTGAAACTTCCAGATAGAGGAGAATAATTAATAGGGATGGGATGTCCTCCCCTGCCTGCTGTTTGTTCTCATGAGTAGATAGATACTCTTCTCCCTCAAATCCTTCCACCTGAAGCAGAGAGGGAGTTTTAGACTAGAAGAGCTACTGATGGTGATACATCTTAGGAGGAAGGGAGCTGAGAGAGAGGGAAAAAAGACCCAAAGTTACCCAGGGTCTATAAAACTTTTGGGGCCTTCACAAATATAAAACGCCAAAAAATCTGAAAATCTGAAGAGTAAAGTCCAAATTTGTATACGCTAAACTTAAATATAACTAAGGTATTACTACTTTATTCTGTGTGTATTTATTGCAACTTATTCTGTGTGATTTATTGAAGTATGTATATTGAAGGTCCAGGGAATTCCTTTAAAACTCTAATTATCTGATTACTACAAGTGCCTACAAGGGTCTTAATGAAGTTCTGCAACAATTGGCAGGAGGAACAGAAACTAAGAGAACATGAAATGAACTATACATTTGAAATGATGCTGTCATGACAATAAAAATAGTCAAGTTTATTTAATGTTCATGTCTCTTTCATCAGCCAAAAAGGAGTCTAACATTTTGGTAGTCCTGGCAGAAATCTGTCCACTTCCTACAGGTTTTATGGCAACATTCATTTCATTAAAACTACAAATAAAGGCAAAGCTTTAACTAAAAAGTTGGAAAACTGAACATTTGAGGAATATATGTGCATGCATTTGTGTGTAAGAGTTCTTCCCAGTGTAACTGGAAGAATTCTTTCCCTTTAAGAAGCATTGCATATCCTGTTTCTTCCCTGTTGAAATCATAATAATTATCTACACCGTTCCCCAGTGACTGCTGCTTAAATAATCAATATGCATAAAAATTATTTAACATCATATTCAGTTTGATTTTCATTGCATCTTAATAAGTAAAGTGTGAACCTTGTTCTCTCTTAAATACGCATAGGCAAATGCATATTCTAGCTTTCTTTGCAAAAATTAATGGAAAGCTAATCATCAACCAGAAATTGCCCAGTAATTTCTCCATCCCATACTTTAGAAGATTTCTTTCTGTATAATGGGATTCAAAAATTGATAGAATATAATAGTTGTTTGCTTTAAATATCTCTGGTCTGATATTCCCCATTTATTCATAGATAGACAGACAAATATATAGATAGTAGATAGAGAGAGCTTGATGTGAAATATCAAAAAATAATATAATTTTTAAAGGAGAAAAAATGAGTCCTATGAAATAGATTCATGATACAATAATATCATTATCAAATTAGGGTTAGGATGCAGAATCTACCATGGATGATGCAGCTATAGTATTTTTGAAAGAATGCTGTCCGCTCTCTGATTAAATTACAACTCAGTAGACAAAATTTTCCATCTTTTGGTTTCCAATCCCTTCTATATCTTGGTAGTCTTGTTTACCTAGCACAACAATAATGAATGTTCTGATATTGTTTACAGAATATTGATGAGATCCAGTTACTAACATCATTCTTAACATTACTTGCTTAAAGCCTCGTTCACATAAGGCCAGAAATATGTAGTTCATACTGTCCATGGACAGATCCCTGTGTACCTACAGTTCTGCTATGGTAAACTTACAACATATACAAAGGAAAGAATATATTTGCAAATATTTTTTGATACTGTATGTGCAAAGAAGCCAGAAGTAATGGTAGCCCTGTGGCACATATCTGTCTTGTCCCCCATATGTTACTCCCTTTATCAATGTCTGTTGAGTGATGATCTGTACATATTTTCCCAAGCATTTAAAACATATACATTATGCAGTTATGGTTATACTTATTCTCATCTATTTCTTATTCCTGTGATTTTTTTTTAAGAATAGCAATTAGTTGCATGATGTATTTTAGCATTTTAATGTGAGATGTCCTCCGAGCAGAGTTAGCTTGGAAGCACGATGGAGTATAAATTCAAGAAGTAATTACCAATGTAAAACAATTCTTGCTAACTACATTTATTCCCACAGAAACAGGATTGATGTAAGAACAAACATATGGCCTTTGTTAATTTATTAATGTTTTTGGCTCTTTAAAACATTATAAAAATGAAAAATTTATATACACACATAGACACACACACACTCAAGGAATGCTTGTGACCTCAGCCTTATTTCAAAGCTCTTCAGGAAAGATATGTAATTTTGACAACAATGGCCTGTTTTTCTTCCAGCGGCTCAGCAACTCACTGGGCAAGGAGGAAGAGAAAGAGAGACACTGTGATAGGAAGACAGAAAAATAGCTTCAGGTTTTTTTCCACCAGCAGGATGTGGCTCCTGAAAAATTATTTCTGGGAAAAGATAGCTCTGAATAGAAAAATAGTTCCCACTCCTCGACATATATAAAGGGAATAAGTAGGATCAGGAATTATGCAGCTCTCAATCCCTCAAAGAGTGACAGAATAGGAAACTATTAAATTCATGAGGAATAATATTAATAATAGTTATTTCATTTAACCATAATTAAATATAAGTTAAATCAAATTTAGTTTTTGCCCAGGCCCCATCAACATTTTAGAGTATGACCCCTTACACACTATTCAAAGGGAAAACAGACCTCTTGCTGAAAAAAAAGGTTGAATATTCCTGCTCTGAAAAGCAAAAGAGTTCTCAAATACCCTCTATTTGAAATAAAGAAACAAAAAAATAAACAGGATTTATCTCTTAATGGTTTTCTAGTTGAGAAAAAATTATGTAATATATGGATTAAACACTTAGGAAGAGCATAGAAGCAAAATAGACGAATTAATGAATGAGCAAGCAATCTTGATGGTTACAGCAAATTCAACAAAGAGAACATTGAATGAACCAGAAGAATGGCTCCACAGAAGATGGATACAACAGAAAAACAAAAATCTGAATGGATCCCTCATATGCATAGAGATGCCAGATTCTCCCAGATTCACAATCTGAACTGCACATTTACATTCATGGAAAATGAATGCTGGTTCACTAGTTAGTCTTGAAATCTGTGACTGGAAGATATATTGTCCCTGCCCAAGGAATGTACTATCTAAATTTAGATGGGTTATGAGGTGGAAGGAGAAGTAGGAAAACAGGAAGAAAGATGGAAGGCAAACATGGGATGAATTAAAAATAACGACCAAGGAACTGGATGATACCCTAATCATCAGCTTAACCTTCTCCAAAACTAATTGCCAGAAAGTTTGTATTTATGACAGAAATATATTAAATTTTCTTTTCTGTTATATATCCAAAAAGAAAAAAAAAGAGCTAAAATAAGGTTTTTTTAAAAGCCTATGTAAGCAAGATGCCCAAAATGAATTTTCAGCTGATTGATACATGGCTTTCTTTCATTTTAGCATCTCACAAAAGTTTCCAAGTATTTCCAAATCTCCTACAAATGTATTAACATTCACCCCATCAAGACAAGAAAGAAAGAAAGAAAGAAAGAAAGAGAGAGAGAGAGAGAGAGAGAGAAAGAGAGAGAGAGAGAGAGAGAGAAAGAAAGAGAGAGAGAGAGAGAGAGAGAGAGAGAGAGAAAGAAAGAAAGAAAGAAAGAAAGAAAGAAAGAAAGAAAGAAAGAAAGAAAGAAAGAAGAAATCCAAAACACTAGCTGCACAGAAAACAGAATAATTGCATAGGAATGATAAATCCATGAAATGGAACTGGGAGATATTTCTGAACAAAAACCATGCCTGGCTGATGTTTAGATAAACTCTGTTACTCCCATTTATACATATTTTGTTAATTATGATCCCAAACTATTTTCCTTGGGGGTAGAGAGAGACTATGAAAATGTCTTGTTTATGACTTACTTGTGCTTGCTTGCATAGTTTCAAAGGATGGAGGGTTTCTTGATAGAAAAGCTGATGATAATCCTGTAGGTCAAACCAAAAATATGTGCTGTTCTTCCATAGCTACAGATGGAAGAGATGGGAGGAAAGATATTACTACCAAAGTTTGTATTGTTTAGTGCAGTATTTCTCAACCTTGGCAACTTTAAGACATGTGGACTTGAACTCCCAGAATTCCCCACCCAGTGCTGGCTGGGGAATTCTGGGAGTTGGAGTCCACACGTCTTAAAGTTGACAAGGTTGAGAAACACTGGATTAGTCTCATAAATGTCAAGGGCTCTTCTAGGCAAAAGGGTACAATGATGATGATCCCTCTTCCTCCCAATTGATCAAATTTGGATAGAACTCTTGCCAATTATATCGTATTCATGGATGGAACTATTTCAAGACAGCAAATCCTGCTTCACAAACACTTCACAAATGCGTCTATGCTTGAAAAGGCAAGGAGGGAAGACACATTGGAGGGAATGTTTGTTTCACCTCAGTCCATAGTAGCATATTGGCCTGATAAAATAAAAGAAACCCAAATACTGAATACCTAGGACAGCATCATTAGGAGGTGGGAAAGCATTGAAAGTTTGCTACTATGACCAGTGCAGAATCACGAGGGAACACTAACAATTTATTCTCTTCTCTTTTTGTGAAGATGGGATATGGGTGTGTGCTTATAAGTGGGTTTGAAGGGGTAGCTAGAAGCAAACTTCACTGGAGCTCTATTGTCTAGTGAGCATATAAACATTCCCATGCTCATTGTGACCTGATCTCCAAATAGATTGGATTGAGTTAAAAAAAAAAAAAAAAACCAAGTCAATCTTGGGTGGGCTTTAAAGTAAATTCAGAAGACTGGGAGCAAAAGGGTGGGTCATCTGGAAGAATCCCAAGGCACAGTAACTCTTTAGCTCCTTGGGATCAGTTGGAGTAGTATTTTTGATACTGGCAGAATGACAGCATGTATAAAGATACTGTAACTGAAATACATTCTATATATTTTATTGTACCCTTTGCATATAATTGGCAATTAAATTGTCAGTGTATATTGCAAAGTTTAAACATATTGGGATGGAATTAAAGCAGGGGTTCATAATGTGCATCTAAAATTTATGTTGTGACAGCATTTTTCAGCAATTGCTGATATTATTAAATTTTATCCTGACCATCATTACATTTTATGAGGTATTCTTCAACTACTTTATACCGAAATTTGGTGTTATTGCTCAAAGCTAGGTGTTTCCAGAGGGACAAAAAAGCTTTATGAACCTTGTCACCTCAGAAGCTCCTCTCTTTAAAAAGACAGACAGATAGATGAAACTATTATTTTAAATTGTTGAACCAACCAGCTGGCATAAAATGTAAATTTTGACCATAAAAATTGACCTATACTGTATGTGATTTTAGTAAATCTACAGTAAATTGGAACAATTCTTACAGCTTGATCCCAAACTAAAAATAATCAATGTACTTAATTGCTTTAAAAGTATATAACGTAATATTCAGGACCTGCTGACGTGTTGTATACAAACATATGGATTATGTTTATATACAAGGAATACATTCAAATGTAGTGAAACAAGTTTCCAAGTAAGCATGCTCAGGATTAAAACACCGCAAAACTTTTACCTGTAAATGTCCCATAATTTTCAATAGGTGTCATTTCCAGATAAACATTTCTGACACTTTCTAAATACTTTGTTGGAAATAAGATCCAGTGAAATGACTGGGGCACTTTTTCAAGTAATTATGTTTAGGCCTGAAATATATGGGCCCTACTTTAAAATAGAGAACAGTTCTCTATTGAAGTTGCACAAGAAGTTCTATTTCTTAAAGTACCTTTCATCTGAAGGCACAAACACATATTTATACCAATTTATGTACCCTGTTTTTTTCAGTGACATATTTCTTTTCTCTTTTGTGGTGAAAATTGAGTAACTATATGCACCCTAAAGACAGAATTTACTACACAGGTTTCAAGAAGAAAAGTGACTCCATAGTATTCAAATGTTTAAATACTTAACATGCAAAAACTTCTTGGAAATATTTCAGAACCTTCCTTTTCCAATCAGGGTTGGTTGGTTGGTTTTAACAACTCAGTTCAGCTGGAATCCTCCATACTCCGAGGTAGACTTTTTAAGAAACTGTGGGCAAAGTACGACGTTTGAGGCAGCCATCCTCAATCTTGAACTCTCCTAGACCAGCATTTCTCAAACTTGGCCATTTTAGGATGGTACTTTAAATAGATATGCTGGCTGAGGAATTCTGAGAATTGAAGTCCACACATCTTAAAATGGCCAAGGTTGAGAGTCACAGTACTAAACTAAAACCTCCATTGGCCCCAGCCAGTATGCTATTTAAAGTGCCAGTGTTCAAACATAACTGGCTTGAACATGCAAAACGGTAGGTTGAAATCAATCTTCAGTTTGAAGCTAAGTTGCTGATCTTTGGCAAGTCCAACTTTACAAGCAATGTTTTCTTTTCCCTTAAAGCTATGGGGAGACTCCAAATGCCAATGAAAATCCAACCAAGAAATCCACCAATAAGCACTTCTTCTTACCTTATCGCCTGACTTCTCACAGAATTCAGTGAAGATGTAGCCTGCTCTGTTCTCCAAGTAAAGAGACTGCAGCATTCTTTCCATTTTAGAACTTCCTAGTTCAAAAAAATCTGGGGAGATTTTACCCTGAATAACAGAGACCACAATTCGTCAAGGCATGTAGTTTCATTGTGTCTTGGATGAAACTGTTTTGTAACTGTTGTTATTTTTCTTTGAGATTAAAAAGAATAATCAGATATCAGATGTGTTTTGCCTGATTGTTTTACTACAAGCTTCTTAGGTTTCTTTTTTCCCAATTTGTTATATAGTATGCTGTTAAATTTGTCTGCCTCACACTTCCTTTCCCTCTGTTTTCTTCTTGCTGACAGTTTTCCCTTTCTGATGGCTACAAAGAGCAATGTGGATGATGGCACATTTTAAATTCTATTGATGCTGTGGTTATAGTCAGTTGACCTTTTTCACTTCTTTGTAATAATTCTGAAGAGACCTTGGAAAAATCTGTAATTTATCAGATCTGCTGTTTTGTTAAAAGGAACTTGTACCAGCTGAGTCTCATTTAAAAATAAAAAAAACCAGTGGGGGTTTATTTTGTGTACCTTGTTCCTTGACCTATCTTGACGTTTGTCAAGATGTCTTGAGATGCAGACATATTTTGAGATCTTGAGATCAAGGTTTTAGTTGTAACAGCTGACCAACCATAGATAGATAGATAGATAGATAGATAGATAGATAGATAGATAGATAGATAGATAGATAGATTTCTGATATCTGCTGACTTTTAATAGACCTGCTAAATTTTAATCAAGTTCTGGTGACAGATTTATCCACAGTTAAAAAATAATAATAATTGTAGGACAGAGATATTCTAGTCTGAAACATCACTCTTATTTTGCATGAACACAGGTACCTTTAACATTGCTGCTAAATGGTAACTTATGCAGTATGACTCAATCCAGAGTCATGGCACTAAATTTTAGATAGCAGAATTCTATATGAAGGCAAGAAGGAAGGAATTCTTTGGCCTTTAGGGGCAAACATGGATAAACTGACTGAAAGATCACTAGGAAAGGATGAATTAATACCCATGAATATGCTCCATCACAAGATCATTTCAGCATTGTTTGGCAATTTTTTATAAAAAATGCAAGAAATATTGCATTTCGATGTTATGTAGGAGGCACTACATAATCAGTTTCATTCTTATTGGGACTCTTCAGCTATAGGTATCCTCCATACTAGATGTTCTATATTTAACTCTTTAACAGGATTTGAACTTACAGGAACAAAAGAAGTCATAGCTTCTATACATTTTTGCATTTGTTTTCATTTGCTGCTGTCCCAAACATATGAACATAGCAATTTTCATATGTCTTTTTAAAACTATAGGCCGGTGTTTCTCAACCTCAGCAACTTTAAGATGTGAGGACTTCAACTCCTAGAATTCCCCCAGCTAGCTTCCAACTTCCCCCTTCCAAGTTCCAGAGCTGGAAGTCCCAGGAAGTTGAAGTCCATACATCTTAAAGTTGCCGAGGTTGAGAAACACTGCTATAGATTATAGAAGTTCACAGAATAGCCTTATTCCAGAAGCATGACTAAGATCGTTCTCTGCCACCTAAAGGGGCTCTTATTTAGACATCTTTGAAGAATCCCAAATAAAAAGAAACCCCATCTCCCCACAGAGACAATATTCAATGCCACAGTTCATGGTACTCAGAAGGTACTTACAGGGATCATTTCTGCATAGGTGTATTTTCGATCTAGTTGTGGTTTCAGGTAATCCATTCGATCACTAATTGTTGTCATATGAGACACACTGCTGCCTACCGTTGCTGGCCTACACAGTGAAAAACAAATAGGCACAAAAAGACTTTGAGGGTAATCAGAGAAATTAAATTATGGGTAGTGTTATTGATTCTGCACCTAAATAGTCAGTACCATCACTTTTAACTACTCCAAGGCAATAAGAAAATACATGGCGAGATCTAGTTCCTTTATCTTTTCCTCAAACCCTTTGTATGCATCATCTTTTGTGATGAGGCACTACAGTGGTTCTCTCTCATGAATGATGAAACTATTCCACTTTTAATGGATAGAAAATAAGTCCAATATTTGCATATGGATGGCTTTTTGCAAAGTCAGAGTAGTGTACTAAAGAAATAATAATGTACACGTATTAGTCATTGGGCAACTTATTCAATGGTAGGAAGGTGTCATGAGTTCAGGGCTACCTATAATTTCCATTTTTTAAAATTTGCAAACAAAATTATATGCACAAAAAATGTATTGTGACTGCTGAGAAGTGGGATATTCTCGCCATTTAGATTGTTGTAATTTGAAAACTTAAAATCAAATAACTGGGTTCTGAGTTCATTTTAAAGTCATTTGCATACCAGTAAATTTTAATAAAAGTACACATTCTGATGGCAGGGACCAGTTCATTTAAATCTGCAAAAAGATCACCTTCATCCATGATTTGGTGGTGGATGAGGCAGCAGATCCAGCATGAATTAACAAAACCTGACTAGGTAAACGTGCCAAAGGTGCCTTTTTTTGTCTCAGCAGCCTTCAGCACCATCGGCCATGGTATCTTATTGGACTGCCAAAGGGAGCTGGGGATTGGAGGTGCTCTTGCAGTGGTTCTGCCCTTTTAGTGGGTGGTTTCAGTCAGTTGTGTGGGGGGGTGAGAGGTTGACCTAGTGGCCCCTGATATGCAAGGTGCTGTAGGGACCCTCACTCCCATGCTCTTTAATATCTATATGACTACTGGAAGAGGTCATCCTACAGTTTAGAGTGCAGTATCATCTATACTTGATGATATCAACTTTAGGCTGTAGGGAGATGCTATTAATATTGTGCCCCAGTGCCTGGAGGATAAGAAGGTTTGGATGGGACAGACAGGCTGAAGTTAAACCCAAGTAAGCTGAGCTGCTGTTTGCACATCAGGATTCTCTGTTTCACCAGTGTTATCTCTTAATGAGGAAGCATTACTTGTATAGGAGCAGATTCACAATTTGGGAGTCTTTCTGGACTCACGGCTCCTGCCTGAACAGAGATTCTCCTAGTACATCAATTGCAGCCTTACCTGGTACAAGAAAACCTGGCTATAGTAATTCACACCCTCATTATCACCTGGTTGGACTACTGCAATGTATTTTACATAGTGCTGCCCTTAAAGACTATAACTGGTCCAGAATGTAGTGGCCCATCTATTCACTGGCTCAGTGCTGTAAGCATATTACACTGATTCTGCAGGCCCTGCACTAGTTGTGAATTGGTCTCCAAGGATAATTTAAGGTGCTGGTGTTAAAGCCTTGTCTGGCTCAGTGCCTGCAGGACCATGTACTCCAAGTAGAATTGGCTTGATCCACTAGAGCTTGTAGGGAGAAACAACCTATAGTCCCACACCTCTGAGAGGGGAGGAGGCCTAAGGCATGTATGTATGTATGTATGTATGTAGCATTGGTGCTTTGAAATAGTCTCCTCCTCCTTGTTGGTCTACATGAAAAATCTAAAAACAAAATTTCTTTAAAAAGCATTCTCCTAAGTTCTTTTACTGCTGTTCTTTTAGTTGGAGTGGTTTTATGGTTATTATTCATTTCATTCTAACCATAGATGTTTTAATTCTTTTGCTATTATTATACATTATGTAAGCTGCGGAGAGTTGCTAGATTGCAGCAAGGAATCATCATCATCATGCATTGTGGAAAATGGCCTGCCGTTTTCCATCATGCCCAAGAGCAATATGCTCAGCCAGGCTTGCATCACCACAGGCAGGTGTGGAGAGAGTCTACCCACCCCATCCCTTTTTTCTGCATCCCATGTGGCCATAGAGGATGAAAACTATTGGGATAAAGAGATGGGAGTTCCTAAAGAGGATTTCTAGGACCTCTTCTGAATTTCAGGCAGAGAGTCAACTAACTTGCTGATTAGTTGTTTGCATAACAGCAGGTCTGTTTGGGGCTAAATCTAAATTTCTCTGGGCTAGTTTAGCAAGTCATTTGGCATGCTAGAAAGTTCACATGACAACCTCTCCCACACCCCACAACCTTGTTAAACATGCTGCCCCAACAAAGCCATTGTTTGGTCTGGGCTAAAGATGAAGTATGCCTCCTCCTACAAGAGTGTCCTCTTTCTCTTAGCAAGTTGCATAATACATTATACACGAGCATTTCAGTGCTTACCTTTTTTTAATATTTGTTAAGCTAATTAAGTCATGAGGATCTTCCTGAACAGCAGTTTGACACCTAGGCAGAACTGCAGATAACAGCCTGGTAGACCTCTGGGGACAGATATCCATCATAGTTCCTTTTGAAAAAGTTGGGGATAATCCAGTATCTCCTCTCTAATAAAAATAATGGAAAGGAGTGAAAGCATCTAAGAAATAAGTCTTGCTTCTCCATACCTATTTTCATTTGATATCTTCTGTATCAGATAGATACTTCATCTTCATAACTACAGGTAGTCCCCAGTTTAAGAATGAGTTCCGTTGCCAAGGTCTGTCCTTAAGTTGAATTTGTATGTAAGCCGGAACAGTATTATTGTATAATACTGTATAAGTAGTATTGTGTAACAAACTCGAACCATTGTGTGTTTAACTTGAATTTTGCTACAACAGGCTCCGTTCTTAACTATGGGTCGTCTGTAACCCAGGCATCCTTAACCCAGGGACTACCTGTATTTGCATTTTATTTAAAAAATCATTTTAGCATTATACCCAAATAAAAACCCTGTTCAGATCAATTTATATTTTAAAAAGTGTAGGCTGGACTAAGGCAACAGAAGCCCAAGTTCAAGTACAATCTCAGCCATGAAAGTTCAGGGAATACCATTGGGATCAATCACTGTAACTCTGACTATTCCACAGGTTTATTGTTCTGGGAACAAAATTACAGGAGAAAGTGCAGCGTATGTCACCTTGAGTTCCTGGAGGAAAAGCAAGGTATAACAACAAATGCATGCAAACTTGCATAGGCTACAGCCATGACAGAGATGTGGCTTTTCCATTTGCAGAAGTAATGTGTCTCTAAATCCTAACTATAAGAATGATGAAATCACAGACAAGGGCTCTACCCTTTAAGATTTATTGTTGCTCTCTAAAAGAGACAGGATGCTGGAGCAAACCCCCCCCAAAAACCACCCTTTATATTAGGCATACATATTTCAGCAGTAAAAGTCAGGAGAATCACAAGATGACGGTAAAGAGATGCAGCAAGTGAACTGGTGCCACCTAGTAGTCACCCATGTCTTTGCAGTCTAGATATGGCATTTCTACACTATTTTGTTGTTCAGTCGTTAAGTCGTGTCCGACTCTTCGTGACCCCATGAACTATATCGCACCAGGCCTTCCTGTCTTTCACTGCCTCCCTGAGTTTGCTCAGTTTCATGCTCAATTCCTACACTATATTATATAGCTAAACAGACCAAAATACAGTATATGCTGATTATGATTGTACTGTCACTCGCCAGCCTAACCTTTCCATCACACAGTTTTTCCTTCAATGCTACTTATATTGGTAAGATAGACCCTCTTACTTTGCCAAGCTATAATGTAGCAAACAATACCTGATAATATGGAGATGCTACTTTTGGCATGCAGGATTTCGCCCTCAGTGGCAGCAGCGACACCATCTGTGGGAAAGGATCCACGTCCAGTCGTGGTTTCTGTTGCCGAGCATGCCAGATTTTCAGTTTGGTAACTGTGGCCTGAATGGCAGCTTTATGAGTTACACAAAATCGGGGACCCCTGAGAAGAAAAAGAGTGGTTATGAATGGATCTTGTGTTTGGGGGCTTAAAAAAACAAAAACAATGATCTCCAAAAGACTGAACAATGGAAATTGTAACTTAATTAAGTAAAACTAATTCCCTTCTTTTTCTTGTGAGGCTACTGTTTTCACCATAGCTAAATGTGTTCAGATTAGAAGTTCTAACAGAAAATTATATAGGAAGTATTCCATTAGGATTAGGTGGTGACATTATCTTGATAGTTTGTCATAGGAGTGATCCTTGAGCCCTTTTAATTATTATGATTTCCTTCAAAGATTTTCATAGATTGTTTTTCAATATAAATTTCAGTTAACTTGAAGTTAACATACATCAACAGTTCACCTGCACAGCAGAAAACAGTTAAGAAATAAAACATGCTAAATAATAAAGAGAAGAAAAAATAGGGCATGTAACAGAACTGACAGAATTATTCTGTGAAAATGTAAAGCACACAGAGGCTTTTCCCAAAAAGCCAACATTCTAACACTCACAAAATAAACTATACCAGGCTTTAGACTTCACCTAAAATAGCTTTCTAGTAGAGCCTTAACAGAAGATGGGCAAAGCCTGGGACTCTTGGGTGGAAAAGTGTTCAAACAAGAAGAAATATCCCTGTTAGAGTCAGGCCATTTAAGGCAAGGGCATTCAGAAGATAATCAGGAATTACTTGTAGAAATGGCTCAGCCTATGGATGGTTGATAGGTATACTGGGTCAACATCTGAATTTAGTCTTTCTTCATCCAGAAACAAAAAGACTTACAAGTAACTTGATCAAATTATTTGGAGTTGTTTCACTTATCATATCACATTTCTGGCATATTATCTTTCTTTTAATTTATTTTTCTTTTTTCATTTTAGTTTCATACCACACTTCTGGGAAAGGACATAGCAGACTGAAGACATGACTGTGAAATGCAGACATGATATTGAAGCATTACCGACAGCCTGAGGGGCAGATTCGGCCTCTGAGCAAATGGAATTTCCTCAGATCAAGTGGAAACCGTTTTATTCCATAAAGGGGGGCTCCTCAGAATATTGGGGGGATCTGGAGGGATTCTACTGATATTTTTAGAGTTGAATCCCCTAGGAAATGTGGGAAACATCAAAGGAGACTTCTAGTCACTAAAGTCTGTCATTCCTCTTTTCTTTAAGATTTACATTTTAAATCTTTGAATTCTAAGAATTGGGACCTTCAATCTATCGAGTGAAAACTATTTTCATCATTCTTATATACTGTATTTTATCTAACGCCCATGAAAAGAAAGGAACTATGGACATATCCCTAGATCACGAGAGGGTAGTTTGTGATCTGTGGCTCTGGCCCCTAGAGCCACAGACAAAGATGAAACTTTTGGAACTCTTTTTTTATGGGGATGGGGGCATTTTGAGGTTGGAAGTTAAATGGTAGAACAGGTGGTTTAAACTTTGGAAAGGTTTCAAAGTTTACTCCTTAAAACTCCACCACCCAAAATGTACAAAAGAAAGTCTGAAAATTTCAGCCCACCTTAGTCTGGGTCATCATTCCAACCCCAGCAACACCCCTATAGCCTCATATAGGGCACAAAGACCAAGCATCGTTCCTAGACTGAACAAGATTGCTCCCTCTTCTCTAGATTTGTAATAGTTCAATAAGGGATTTTGATTCCCAATTGCCAAGCAATGAAATACTCCAGTCTCCCCCAAATAGGCTTCTAGAATCCCTGATCTACATTAACTCAGATATAAATTTATATTTCTATACGGAGATCATCCCAGTTTATGGCTCTTAGGATGCAGTAGGAAATTGAATCTGATTCATGGCTTTATTTTGCATCCAGCTCTAATTAATTAACTACAGGATTCTAGTAAGAAGCAAATTAGATGCTCTAAGCCTGAAGTCTGCCCTCACTGGGCTGATCACTCTATATATCAAAAGCAATACCTTGAATTAGACTTGGAAAATGTTGGTGCAAAAAATACACTTGGGCAAACTCATCCTGTTCCCAACTGAGTAACTGCATTTGCATTAGCTGAATGAACAAATGCATTCATTAAAATGAAATAAGCGCATTATGAGATCCAAACATGTAATTCATGCAGGTGATTTAATTTCATGATCTACTTTCAGAAGGGAAGCCAGAACTCAATACTGCTATAAACAGGTCCTCAGGTTCAGACAAATTTCTTTCAATCCTTATGTTTTTGTGTGATCATATACACAATGTCTTTAGGAATGTTTAATTAAATTATACCTGCCCCTCATTGGTTTTGCCTCAATCATTTTCCTTCTATCAGTTTAGTCTCCACCATCATGAATAAATTCTTGATCTCATCATAAATAAATTATTATCCTCTTCTGCCAAGATTAAGTGGTCCATTTAGGAAATCAAATGCAAATGGTTTGCAGAGTATAATTTCAACCCCTACTCCATCCAATCACAACAGCTCCAGTGTTGAAAAAGAAACCAAATTTAATTAAATGTACCCATATTTCATCCTTTTACCAGTAAAGAAGCAAAGGTTTCACTACTTCAGACTGGATGCGCTTTAAATTATACACGTTCCATTGATCACCATCCACCAGGTTGAGTTTGAATAGAACCTCAAAGGTCAGGTAATAATCTCCATTGCTTGCCAGGTATAATTTTTTCATCCGATCAAGCTGTCTTGAATAAAGGAAAATATTAACATAATATATGCACAGATCCACACTGGGCAATAATTCAGAAAAATCCATCCAAATCTAAAGCTGTTTTACAATTTAAATGAAATTCCATAGAGTAGAAGATGGGATAGCTTTCTTCACAAAATAAAAACCAGCTTTTAGAGCAGTTAACCACAGTACAGTCCTCCCATCCCGGTGCTTTCCAAAAAGCTGAGTTAGAATTATCATCATCTGTATCCAGCATGAGAAGACAAAAGACATCTCAAGGTCACTAATTTGGGAAATGCTACTTTACTCCTTAGTTATTAAAATATCAAATAAGATGTATTTTGGGAGAATCCTGTCATGCTTTATAACCAGCTTGATACATAAGAGTATCCTATGTCTCCATATTTCTCCTGCTTTTTCTGATTACAAGATTTCTGTCTGTAAAAACTAACAGGAACACGAGAAGAGACAATACAGTGGTACCTCGGTTCACGAACTTAATTCGTTCCACGACTCTGGTCGTGACCCGAATTGGTCGCGACCCAAATCAACTTTTCCCATAAGGTTCAATGTAATTATGGTTAATCCGTTCTGAACCATATGTATTTTTTTTTAAAAAACGCAAAAATATGAAACAAAATACAGTACGAAGAGAGAGAACGCTAACCTTGCTTGACGCGACTTCTGGCGTGGAGGACAGGAAGGCGGGTGGGGAGGTGGTTATTGCTTGGAGGGAGAGTCCTCCTCCCTACAGGAAGCCACGACCACGTGTCACGGGAGGGAAAATGGCCGCGGATCCTGTTCATCACCCAATCCGGCGTTCGCAAACGGAAGCAAAATTTTGCGAACGGAGCTGTTCGTGACCCGAATTGGTCATGAACAGAAGCGTTCATGACCCGAGGTACCACTGTATTTTGTGGCAAACATATTCTAGCTCTGGCATCATTAAGGATGGACCAACATACCTATGGCCCAGAGTCTGGTGGTAATAACACTTTGCTACGTTGACCCACCTGGCAAAAGCATAATAATTGCACACCATAAAAAAAGTTTTTGAAATGGGCAGGAAGCTGAACCAGACAAATGCTCCTTTTGTTAATGCAAGGCCAAGGCGGACATCAGAGCAACACAGCCCAATCTCCTTGTCAGCCCAGCTTGAGCTGAGGATCCCCAAAGGGAGCTATCTGCTATTTAAATGTCTTGGTGTGTTCCCAGTATAGCTTCTAATTTCCAGTACAGCTTCTGTGCTATGAAATGGCCAACCAGCATAAATCATGCCATTGCAGTAGCTGCTATCACAATTGTCAGGCCCGTAACCACCCCCAGAACAGCCAGGCAAAGGCAAGTGAGAGAGATAGTAAGAGATAAGTACATCTTGGCCGGCCATATAAACTGATAGAACAAGCAAACAAACAATTAATAAAACTCAAGAAAGGAGGTCCCCATACTTTTCCCGGGGCCCTCGCAGCACCTATATACCCTAAAAAGTTATTTTAAAAAATTACTGTTCTTTATAAAGTTGCAGTTCACTCTCCTAATCATTGTTATTCCAAATCCTCCATAAAACAAAACCTTAATTATGAATACTTAATTATGAATTATGAATATTAAGCCTGCCTTAGTACAAATTACCTTACTATTTTGGGGAGAAACAGTTTTTCAGCTGGACACTTGCTCTTACCCCATATCCACTATTTAGTTAGTTACTTACTTACAGCATTTCTAGGCCACCCCACTCCTAACAGACTCGGGGTGGTAAACAATAAAACAACAAAACAACTAAAGCAAGTAACTAATACAACAAACTTCCTATTGAGAAAAACAAAAACGTCATGGTACCCCATTCAGCAAAGGCCAAAGGGACGATCTTTCTTTATGGAGTGACCTCCGTAAAGTGGAGACTACTACAGAGAAAGCCAGCCCCCCTTCCATACCCTATGTATATCATAACAGCAGTGTTTCTCATCTGGCCTCTCACAATGAATGGATCTGATGGGCAAGTTCTGTTCTAACCTGATGTAACATGGTGGTGTGCTATGAAGGTTTAAAGGTAATGACCAGCATGTTGAAAGGGCCCAGAAACTTACTAGTAACCTTCAGTGTGTTCAAAATAGGTCTGATTCTGCACTGGAGGGGCTGACCTGCCAGCACTCTAGCTGCTGCATTTTTATTAGCTATAGCTTCCAGGTCCAAAAGCTGCCCAACATAGTCCAGCCGAATGGTGATTAAGGCATGAGTTACTGTAATTACAACATCCAGACTGAAGTAGTGTTGCAACTGATGCATCAGTCAAGCTTGGGCAAAGGCCCCCCTGGCCACAAGTCCAGAGGACTCCTGAGCACAGACCAGCTTCTTTGGGGGTTGGGGCGCAGTCCCCATGCAGAGTAACCACTGGGATTGATGTTGTTTGGGTACCTATTAACAAACAGGAGCTCTGTTTTGGAAACAGTCTAAGCTTATTTTGCCCCATCCAGATCCTTATGGCCTCCAAGCACTGGTACAAACCTTTCACAGCATTTCTGTCTCAGCTTGGGTTGGAAATTTAAAATTGGTGTCATCAGTGTACTGGTGACACTTCACTCCATACTGATGGATGACTTCCACCAGCAACTTCATGTAGATATAAAATAGCACAGGGCAAAGCACTGAGCCCATACCTAGTTATCTCATTTTCAGAACCTGAATCCTGTATCAGTTTGAGGAACAAGCTAGTTTGAAGACTTGGGTTTCTCTAGCAGTTGTGCCAGTACTGGATAGGAGAATACAGAAAGTGATGGAAGAGAAGGAGAATGGGCATGGTGGAAAAAATCTGGAGTTCTTTCTGACTTGGTCTCTCCATATAAGTGGGGCTTCAGTTGATCATTCAATCTTTTGCCATTACTTTCTAAAACTTCCTTGTAATTGTTTGTGTATTGTAACTAAAGATCCATCACATTTAGCAGTTAGGAAAGAGAGGTAGAAATAGATCGACTTTGCTTTTCTATATCATATTGAATTTTCTTTTAGCTACCAATATACTGTACTATTATAAGGATGCTTCAGAAATTGAGAGCAAAAGATTTGTACTTGTGCATTGTTTTCTGAAGTGCAGTAGCAAATTATTATATATTCCTTAAATATTGTACATTGCCCTAAGAATGAAGATCTGACAAATAAGCATAAAGCAATATGAAAATAGATGCTAAACTCATTCAACAGCTACATCTTCAAAGGCTCACTTTATTTCTATTAAAATCTGGACATACCTTTTCTGCCTTTTAAAATTCCTCAGGACCTTCAGACGTTCAATATCCATCCAAAGCCACCAATACCTTTCTCCCAAAGTTCCTCTGATGAATTTCTTAAATCTTTCAAATTCATGTCTGTTACCAATATCGTATGTCTTGTGGCCAACACACCAAGCAGCTCTGGTTTCAGTGCTATCCTTTTCTGATTTTGCAGAAATTTCACTCTTCACATCCACTCCATCAACCCCAGGCAGAGAAGGCTTTTCTAAGGAAAGGTCCATGAACTGTTCAGTGCTTGCTATCTCATATATATACACTCTAGGTGTTCTACTGAAATTGACGTGAAAAGGGCTGGGTTCAGGGGGCTGGCCAGTGATTATTGCAATAGAGTTTCTTAGTATATATTGAACGTAGGCTAAAGAAAACTCATCTACAGTTTGAAAAGATGCCAGTTCTTGATATTCGATGAAGTCTTCACTCTTTCTCTCCTGAGAAGTAAGATCCCAATTTTGTCCTAAGTATGCTCTTAATAAAGTGCGTGAAGGACTTTCAGGAAGTGACGTAGAATAGCCCTCTACGCATCTACTATCTTCTATCTTCTGAACAAGTGGAATATCAGTTAAGCTGTGCTTCTTCTTAAGCTTGGATTCAAATCCTGCATTAAAACCAGAGATCAGTTCTCCAAAGACCACCAACATACTAACATAAACATGCATTTGATTAAGTAAAAATGGCTTCTTTCCTCAGAGCTTTCTATGTCAGAACATAACTATGGGTAGTTGAATTAACATTATTCTCCAATGATAGCTAGGAACTGCACCAAGTCACCATGATTTGTCTCCCATCATAACTGTCTGGATTTATTTTTCAGCCTGAATGTGAAAAAAAAGAAGGTCTAGGAGTATGCAAAAATGAGAGGGGGAGAATATTTTCTTTTGAACCCAGAAGAAATCATTACATTCCAGAGCTTCTGTCAAACAGTTTCAGGCCAGGCACAGCTCAGCAGAGTCAAAACCTGGACAACTTTTATGGTTATGGCATTTAGACAAAACAAAGCCTGGATGGGTTCAGTAGGCAAGCATGTGTTGTTTCCTCTATTCCCCAAGCAAGTCCCACCACAACATAATATTCTGCTGGCCTTCCTGCCCACCCAATCTTTCCAACAACTTCCCACCCACTCACCTCTCAGCTGCTGTTGATGTTGCAGCCTGGCATACCCCACCAGCCAGCCAGCCAGCCAGCTAGCCAGCCAGCCAGTCAGTCAGCCAAGCACCCCAATATCTCCCCTCCTTTGTCTCCTGTCCTCTGCTAATATCCTTGGGTTTTTCATCCCTTCCCCTGACAAATCAATTCTGCCTGGAACTAAACAGTCCCATTTCATTCCATTTACAAAAAAAAGTACTGTTTTGTCCCATGTATGCCCCAAAACACCCAAAGCATATATGACATAATATGTTGGTTTGAAGCCAGTGCTTCTGTGTAGGTACAAAGTGCCAGCTTATTTATCTTCTGCTCCTCTTGTATATTTACCAAAAAACACACCATCCATATATATAAATAGTCATAAATGTCTTAAATCTGCAACTGTATATCTTCTCAAGGGAAATAATCTTGTAAAGAAATTCCATCTTAAGCCTCTTTGCACTTCATGGTTCAATTCTATGCTTATATTAGAGCTGAAAGATTCTCCCATCACATTAACGGTACCACGGCTACTGAAAAAGTCCAGTAGAAGGACTTCTCCTGCGATATGTTCCTTTAGGGATTAATTAAAGGATAATGTACAGTGAAAGCCAGGGCATTAATACATACACCCTCAGCTACCTTATAAGTAAATGCAAGAATTCAAGAATACCACTTCCCTAAATTTCTATGGCAAATACAATAAAATGTAGCATTTCTCTGCCATGCATTTATGCAACCTGTAATATGGATGCCAGCCTGTGCCCAGCACCCCAAATCACACCACCAAGATTTGGTTGCACTATTTCTTAACTTTTTTATTCAAAACTATGACTGAGAATGGGAGTGATGTTTTTTCTCCCAGAAGTCTCCTGTTCCCAGTCCCAACCGTCCCCAAACCCCAAAATGACTGTTTTCAGCACAATTTTAGTCCATTTTGATATTTTTCTAACATTCAAGAATGGGAACAAGAGTCCCCTGGGAAGCAAACCACTCCTCTTGCAACCCACCAACACATCCCAAAATGCCCCATTCCATTGTGATTTCAGTTGTGTTTGTTGGTCCAGAGGAGAGGATTTAAGGCTGACAAATTGCCTTGAGACACCTCTTGTTCCCATTCCCAGTTTTAAAGTCTAATTAATAAAAAAAGGACAAAATTGCTTGGCTCTGCCTTCTTAGTAACATGCCCTCTTGTAGCCCTTTGGAAGTTTGCAAGACTAAGTTTTGCCTTGACTTCTCAAATGTTGCCCATTCCTGCTATAAATGGAACTTGCCCACAAATGCCACTTACCTAAATGACCACTGCAAATAGCTGCATTAACAATGGATGAAGAAGAGCTACACAGTTCTTGAACCTTCATATCTGAAGATAAATGCACAATGTAACATTGTTAGGATAGAATTGGAAGGAAGAGGACAGTAGCTGGGTGGGAGAAGGAAACATGCCCATTGCCAAGGGGGGGGGGGAAACCTGGAAAAAGGTATCAACAACAACCATACACTCATTACAAAGCTATCCTCAAAACTATAGCTATCCACCTTGCTAGGTCCACTCAATCTTTTAACGACATTAAGGACCATTTTGGTCCTATCCATATTGTTATTTTGAAAATACACACACTGAGAAGAATGCAGTGGAGAACCTTAGTTCTAGGTAACTCCTATTAATCCAAAATATCACCATTGATCAGAACATATATTGTCCAAAGTGACTGTATGTTGTCAGTTCTTAAACAGCTTTACTTGTTGCTGGTCCCTTTTTCAAAACATCTCAGATGCTGGACTGTACTTTCACTGGATGGGAATCCCTCTCCTACAGACCAAAAAACACAACTGAAATTACAACTGGCGAAGACCATTTTGGACTGCATTGCTGGGCTGAAAAAGTTGAAAAAGAGTGGTTTGCTTCCTAGAAGCCTTTTGCTCCCATTCTCCTTGGAATTCAGGTATTGAAGAACCACCAACTTTTACTTCGATACACCTACAGTATATAATAAGGTCCTTTTTCAGAAGCCTATATATTAATGTAATTTTCTTCTTGACAGCAAGCAGGCAAATGAGCCCCATCAATGGAACACTCAGTCCTCCTTCTGCTTCCCTCTCTTCTATCTTTTTGTCACCTGGGTTTAAAAAAACATATGCCACCTTTAAAGCCCTATAGGGCTTGAGTGGCTAGTCTAGTCACAATGTGAAGCACTGAGTCAGGGATAAAGAACTGCATTCAGGTTGGCACTTATATGTGGTCCCCTAGTTTATCTGATAGGTTGGATGCTACTAGTGGACAAGGCTTAATAGAGTAACATCAGCCCCTCCATTAAGTAGTGTCACCAAACATCATTTGCTGGCATCACACAAGCAAGGAGATTATTCTCCATGCTTATCCAATGCAGAGAAAAAAGCCAGAGGATGTATTGAGGAACAATAGTCTTTTTTTTGCCCTGCATAGTCCTTTTGTTTAAGAAGAACAAGGAAGAGTGTTACCTCCTCAGTTTCCCATGATATGGAAAGTCTGTTTTTTTTCTACCTTGCCCTATAAACTCTCCTGTACCTTCTTGTGTTATAAAAAAACAGGAGAGCTGAAACAAAGCCTCCAATGCCAGCATAACTGTGGTGGCAGTTTTACATGATCTTTGCTACCCCATATCTTTCTGCTAGGGAATTTTTAAGGCAACAGGCACTCCAGCTGGAGCAATTCTCAGAACATGGCTGCCCCATGTTATTAATTTTATTTATTTATTTATTTAAAACATTTGTATAGCCACCCATCTTAAAACCAACTCTGGGTAGCTTACAGCCAATAAAACAATATATATACTCATAAAACAAACAATGATAAAACTAAAAAACAGAAAAACCTGGTACCACAACCACACTTCCCTGATGCAACCCACATTCTCATCTCACCCTATCCTCACCCTATCCCTAATGGCAATCTTCCATGGAGGTTTCTCAAATAAGATCAATAAGATATACACAACTACTACATCATTGTGTATATAAACAATTACTACATTATGGCCTTCAGCCCATATTAAGGTTCCCCATTATGTAACCTTAAGGCTCCAGAGAAGTGGTAGCAGTGATTAAGTGGTATTTATCTCACTTGTCCCTGAAAGTTCATTAAAGATGCCTAACACAATTAGAAGGTTTTGGAGAAGGAGGAGAAGGAGAAGGAGAACAGGGTGAAGGACTCAGAAGAAAAATAATGTAAGTTTTTATTTAAAACATTAAATAAAACAAGTTGGAAAACCAACACTGACAAACTGATTGATTGATTGATTTAGTTTGTAAGGCTGTCCATCCATGTCTGCCACCCTCACATATAATTTCAATGGTTAACATTACCTTCACATGTAGAAGTTGACTTTGAAGGATCAATTAAAAAACGAACATGAGAAGATGTCACAGGACGAGTAATAGAATCAGTCGTGATCATGTTCTGACTTTGCTTGGCTAGAGTAAACCAATCCTGTGTCTGAGTAACAGTAGCCTATTAAATAAAACATTTAGTGGTTTAAGTTATTTTTAAATTAAGCCTTTGCTCACAGTCCTCATGTAGGAGTGGCAGATTTGAAAGGAGAAATTTTGATTCCTTTAAAATTTGTATAAACAGTCTACATAGCTGAAATGCCCTAGTGCAAAAATCCAAGGGGACATCATTTAAGCACACTATATCCCAATCAAATAAAAATAGTTACTAATGAATACCATTTCTGCCATGGTTTCTATCAGAAAAAAAACTAGTAAATCTTCATCTGGTTATCAGTCATAAATGTTTGAATTAATTTTATTAATATTTACCCAGCTTATTATGCACACCATAAACTGATATTCAACCCAAAAGCCTTAGGCAGAACGAAGGCTGATATATTTTTTCCCCAGTGCGATTCTGACTTCAAGGCCTGCATGATTAGGAAGACCTGATCAGCAATGGATACCTGTTGAGTCATTGCTGAAATGCCCAGGGTCCAAGCAAAAGAAAAAAGAGCAACTGTGTTTCATAACAAAATAAAAGCCAGGAGACTTTAGGAGCTATTGCAGGAATGAACTTTTTTTTAATGTTGAAGGATACAGTCTTTCATGAATGGTCATTTGGGGACTACATTCCATGGCTGGAGAACCTATAGTCATTAGTGGATGGGCCAAAAGCCAAAAATGGACAGGGCTACAGTTGTGATGGTCCGTCATGATCTTTTTGCTCTTCCCTCTCACTTTCTCTGCCTCACTTATCCCTTTTCTCTCCCCCTCTTCTTCTAGATGTATAAAGATCCAGTTTCTGCAGTGAGAGTTGGTCAAGCAAGGGGAAAAGAAGGTTGTCCTTTGTCCCCCTAGCTGTCTCCCTTATAATACCCTCTTGGCATGAGAATTTAAGACTTTTTCCAAAGTTTGTCATGTGGAGTTGAGGAAGGCAGAACACATGCAGCTTCTCTCAGTTCCCTGCCTTAGACGTAGTGTGCTAGACTGAGGAGATGTGCATTCAAAACTCTATTCAGCTATGAAATCCCCAGGTAAGAACAGCCCAGTCATTCTGTCTCTCATCTTAACACATTTCTTAGGGTGGTTATAAGAATAAAATAAATGGGGGCATCAATTGGTGAGATAATGGAAGGGAATATTAAGAAGCATACATCCATATTCCATGCCCCCTTACATTTAATTTTTAATTAAAAATTATTTATTGCTCTGTGATCCAAGACCAAAGCAACATTAAAATGTATACAGCAATGAAAATGTATGCATAAAAACAACACAAAACCAAGTCAGTCAAATCTAGGAAGGAGGCATCAGTCAGTTTCTATAGGCTAATGCTATAGATAGAATTTTCACCACCACCCTTTGAACATCTAAACATTGGTCACTTAAAAGAAAACAGTGATTTCCTCATTATGAGGGAAATTAAAATTCCTAATAATTGGGGTTAAAAATTCTTATCACCAATGTGAATGTAAGTGGGCATTTTAATAAGACATCAGATACAACCACTATGTTTGACATATACAGGTATGATTTTCATATGGGAGATTGTAATATCTTCCAGTTGTCACCCTGATGGGTTGACTTGAGCCAGAGAAGAAAGTCTCCCTCTCCTACTTTATTCTCCATGGGATACCCCTATTTACAGAACTCAATTTATTTTACCTGGCCAAGAGAGACGTAGAACTTTTTCATAATCAAGTCATCTTCATTTTCTTCAGGGACTTCTAGGGGTGGTGGACTTTTTGAGAACCAAGGATAATATGTTTTATCTATAACAAAACTGATCCCAGTTTTGCTCCATTCCACCTGTGAAATAAGTTTAGCTAATCTACAGAGAGGCGACAAACAGCATAAAGTAATTTAAGGTTATCCAGATAATATTAACACCAACAAAACTACTGTTCTTTTAAAGAAACCAAAACCTTGAAGACATTTTGTTAATCCATTATGCCTACACTTAATCCTATTCAGAGTTTTAAATGTTTTGAAGGGTATCAACAGACTTCAGGTCAGGCTCATCTAGAAATCTCTTTTTCAAGAAACTCAGTCCTGCATTCAGGAACTAGCTAACAGTAGAAATTCCAAGGACCTAGGAGACAATTTTATAAGTACTCCTAGATCATTTGTTTTAATTCAGACAAGAAAGAATTAACTCAGAAGATCAGCCTGGTACAGAACACAGAAATCTAGTCCTCTCTATATATGCCTGTCAGCTCCAAGGTTTAAATCTTAAGCCTGTTCCTCCTGCCTCTTCAGGTTATTTTTCACCATTCCTCTTCTAGCCTTGTCAGTTGTAATGCACTTGCTCAGGACTTACACAATCTTTCTCTCTCTCTCTCTCTCTCTCTCTCCCTCTCTCCCCCTCTCTCTCCCTCTCCCCTGAGTCCTCGTCAGTTTCAGCCTGTACAGCTAATGCAGCAGTTAGTACTGCCAGGGTACAGCCTGGAAATACTAAATTTTATGGATCCAGAATTGCAAAGAAGTTACAGTTCTTTGTTCTTCTGATGCACATGGTTTCATAGCTGAATAACTCATCTTTAAAAATGAGACCCAGAACTGACATAGAAATGGCTAGTTGACTCATTTACCTTTATCTCCTTATACTTTTTGTAATAAATACATCTATTTTTCACCTTTCTGGATTTTCAGTGATGGCCAGCAGAAAGACACTTGTTTTTTCCAGAGGTCAAAGTGCCTCAGGGCATTGCTTCTGCAAAAGGATTGTATTATGTCTTGCTTTAAATGTTGCCAATATTCGCATTTTTAAGAATAGCAATATATTGATATACTTACCAAATTAGGTGAAATGAGTTATAATGGCAATATTGTGAGAAATTTATTTTGATTAATAGCAGCAAAGTCCAGCAATACTTAAATAAAGACTATGACTTTTCAGCTATAAATTATTGCTTGTAAAAGTTACATAGTGAGAGGCTATAAAAATGTCAGTTGCACTGTTACTATTCTCAGAAGTCATTAAAATTATGTATGCTGGGCCAAAAAATCCAGTTTTTGTTGTTGTTGTTTTTGAGAGAAACTTGCAGTTTTAAAACCTAGATTCCAGTTAGAAGTCAAAGTACCTGTATTCAAAGTAACAATCGCTCTCTAAAAATGCTGGAAATCTTTCCTTTTTAATCCATTCAATAGCTTGTTCCCGGTTCAGACACTAACAAAAGAAAATATATGTAAATATTCTTTATGTGGCATATAGTTAACAAACAGGGTGGCATAATCCAGTAATTTCCAAACTCGTTATAGGAGCCCAGTGGATCCTAGAAACATATCACAACAATATTTTCCTGAAATATATGGCCCTTCAAAGAGAATTCAATTTACTGTTAATGTGTTAGGGCCCCCCTGGGCTTGCTAACCCTTCTCTCTTAGAAAACCAGACAGGCATTTAAAAAAAAAATCATGTTATGTTTTGTTAACATAAGCCCTAATATCAAACCAATTTTTGAACACTTACTAGTGCATAATAAGTGTGTCATTCCTGATCAGTGTGGCAGGTCAAAGCAATGTCTGCAAGCTCTAACTGCAGCTGTTGCAGGTTCTTACTGCAGATGTGGAAAATGGGTGGGGCTTGCATTCCAACACAGCAGTGTTATTTCGTTTATATACAAATTCTGCTCAGAAGCATATTTACTTGCTTCCTTGTTATTAAATGTATAAGCTGCCCAGTCCCACCACGGCATTAAGGAACTGTGAGAAGACCAAGCCACTTTTGCAGTGTGAATGAATGTGCATCAGAGACTCCAGCTCAGAATCTTTTGCAACATGGCTGGTCACAATCAATGTCACTGTGGAAAGATGTCCTTGAAGCATTTATTCCATAGCCCATACATTTCTGTAAAGTTTAAATTTAAAAGTAGGATGTTTGAAAGCTCTTACGTAATAAATCTTGGACAGAAGACAAACTTTGCCCCTGCTCATATCTAGCAACAATTGGCTTAAAATATTTATAGTGCAATCCTAAATGAAGCATAATGAATAACAATACAGGATTCAATATAACTTTCCTTTATGAAACTTACAAGATACCTTGGAAGCTGTTTTCCTTAATACAAGAAATATGAAAAATTGGCGTATCTTCTTTTCTCATGGATACTGCAGACAAAAGGACAATTGATATTATTGTCTTGGAGAAATTCAGGATGAGATGATAGTCCCCATTTCTCAGATCCCCCAAATGTATTAGAAAGGTTGCTTGACAGGATTCATTCCCTGAGCAAAACACTGCTCCTTAAGCAAAGGATGAAATCTAAAAAACACCTGCTACTTGGATCTCTTCATTCATTTTTACAGAATTGTACTGGAACGGTATCCCCTGGCATCCTGTGACATAAACATTCTGATACTGCTGTATAATACCTTTTGACAGGGCAGCATAAAATTGTTTCTTTCCTGTTAGGAGTTGTGCCTTGCCGATAATGGTTTCTGGAGAGGCTGAGCACTGCTTCTTTACTTTAGCCAATATTTCTGGATGTAATAAAATAAGTTTGCAATTATTTATGCTCAAAACAAATTCCATCCTTTTGCCTGCAATATCCATGAGAAAAGAAGATATGCCAAAGTCATATTTCTCATATGAGGGAGAACAGCTTCCAAGATATCTTGTAAGTTTTATAAAGAAAAGTTATTCTGAATCCTATATTGTATTCATTATTCTTCATTTAGGATTGTACTGTAAATATTCTTGTTGTTATAGTTCAACCTTCCCAAACCCACCATCTTCAAATGTATTGTGATTACAGTTCTCAGAATTTCTAGCAATGATTTGACCAGGCTAGCCGATAATGAGAATGCTGGGAATTGCAGATCCAAGACATCTGGAGCTGAGAAAGGCGGCTGTAATTGCTTAAATGATATTCTATTCACGTGTGAAGGTTTGAATGGAAGGAGGAAGGTTGTGACAGATGGATTTACCCTTCAGTTCTATGCCTGAACAAAGCCTACACACACACACGCACACATACACTTTTGGCAGTGGTGTGCAAAAGTTTTGATTTCAATATTCACATCTGAAACATCCCATTTTGAGTTTGAAATGGCCCATGTTTCAAGTGCGTATTGGGCTCCCTGAATATTCTAAAAGGGATTCAACCATTTGGAATTCAAGCTTGAATCCCTTTTAGAATATTCAGGAATCATTTCAGGATCAAAAAGTTTTAACATCAATCTGATTGATTAAATACAGAACCCCAGTGAATAGAACAAGATTTCAGAATTGTTGGTATATCATATTTCCATGAATGTTTCTTAAAGGTGCAATAAGAATAACACCAATTTATTCTTACCATGGTTGAATAATTTGGATCAAAACTGAAGACTGGGGAAGGGGAGGTGCTCAGATCTTTAGAAATAGAGGTTTGTATCTTCGCCTGCCTTGTAACATCATAAATGGGATTTCGAGGTTTCTGTTCCCGAAGCATCTTTTTCAGCTGCTTTTCCATGTACTGTGGGACATCAGTAGAAACTTCAAAAATTCCAAAATCAGGATTAAATTTAATTGGTTCTGCAAATGTCTATAAACAAGAAAAGTTAAAGGTTAGAGTACAGAAATAGCACAATGCTGAAGGGCTACAATCTAACCATGTATTTTATAGATAAACGGATGGGCTGGAATTTTGCTTAACTCTTCTTCTTAAACTATCTGATACAATAATTTGAATTTTGGAGGGTCTCCCCCTCTCGGTTACATTTCTTTTATAGCCCTAGGCTTTGTTTTTCTAACTTTCTAAAACAGAGACTTTTGCCTATAAAAATTTAATATATCCATTATTAATGCCACCCAGTAGAGGCACAGAGAAATTAATGCATGTTCACAGTTATTATGTCCATTCAAGCTCCTACCACTTAATCGATTCTGCAGTAATTGACATAAAACTTCACTGTGTCCTTTCATAAAAATGTGAATATGACTGTAACCTTTTGGCATTCCTGGAAAATGAGCCTATAAGTACATTTTAAAAACTGTGTCGAACCTTTCCTAACTAATAGAATTCACCATTCCACTTCTGAGCATTCAGGGCTAACCTATGACATCGTGCTGTCTGATGAGCAGAAAATCCTCATAGATTCATCTTGGCAGTGAAAATACAACAGTGATAAGAAGTAACTATCAATTTCCTGCCTTTTCCTGACTGCTTAAATTAGCTGCCTGAAGTAGCTCCTTCTCATTTTGTTGGGTTGGCCTTGAGATAACAAACTTAGCATTCATAAGTATCATAAATTTGTGATTGCTACATTTCTTGGGGGAAAAAAATATTCAGCCTTAGCAATGCACTAACATCAGGCCAAAGTTTCTGTTTTTATTTAAATTGGAGGGAATACAAATTAAAATAACAAAAAGAATAAACTTTTAATTCCAAATCATCAAACATTTGCTGGTTTATGCGAACATGTGAACAAAGCATGTAAATTCTACAATCTGGAACTATTTTAACAAATGCTAGATAATTTTAGTTATGTGTTATTTACATAGAAAACTAACCAAGGATAACATTAATTAATCACTTGTATCTATTTTTAATTTCAACTCTGGCAATGGAACCCAAAGACCCATTTTCCAAAATGCATTCCAATTAATTAAATTGAAAACATCTGGACCTTCTAATGTAATAAAACAGATGCCAATAACAATGTTTTAAATATAAATTGTATTGTCATCTTGGATGCTTGACTACCAATCAATTATAATGTATATAAAGGAATGGAATGAAAGAACTAATAGCCTTCGCCAGTATGCCTAGGCCAAACTACTAAGTTAATCAAAGGCATATGTCTCAATCCAACAACTGACTTCACTTTTCTGAACTGGATCCTACATATGCAAAGAAGCTTGGAGCATGGGAGGGGTCACATTTGGCATCTCAGAGCCCTCAACATATGCTGACTAGTTGAATCCAATTCTTCTCCTTTAATACAGGTGATCCAAGCTGCACTCACCTATGTAATCAACATAGGAAGATGGAAGGAAATCTTTGTTGGTAAAACCCACTCCTATAGACAAAGATCTCTTATGGTATGATTAGAAAAATCCATCACTTGGTACCTCATGCACATGCATAACATAAGTAATATTATTATAAATGTGCATACAATAAGAACAATTAAAATTAAGCTAAAAGCTGTCTTCTGATTTAGTCAAACATAATCCTATGGCATATTTGCTAGAACATACATTGAAAGCTCTATAGCATGTGCTGTGATTAGGGTTCATCCAGAAATGTACCTGTGTCCCACTTCTGGACAATGACATTGTTAAGAGGCAGAAGCAAAGTGTGCAAAAAAAATTCACTGAGGTGCGGTAACAAATTAAGCTACATTGTTTGAGTGGTGACTCCAGCTACCTCTAATCTATATATGTAGAGTCAAACTGCATTACCCAAATAGTGGTACAAAAAGATTTTAGACATGCTTGGAGGTATGCTGAGAGCATTCCCCCAGTATGGGTCCTTGCAATTGCTTTGACAGCAACTCCCACCATGACCAACTAATGCAGTTAATGATCAGGGATCATGGAAGTGGTAGTCCTAAGTATCCGAAGGACACTAGACTGAAAAAAGAATACTATAGTACGACTTCATATTAGTCATCTATTAACATATTCATCCATTTTTTTCTACACTGCTCTTCCTCTTGAGAGAGGTCAGAGAGGTGCGCAAAAGGACAGAAATACTACCTTAAATAAAGCCATCAAGAACAGGACCAACAATTCTATTTCCTGTAAGTGCTTGAGTGAACAGGAAGTATTCTGTTCTTCTTTAAAAGAAGACAGCATAGTGGCCAGTTGCATTTTTCTTGGGAGCCTATAGTAGAATCAGTGTGCTGTCCCTGAAAAGGTTCTACCCTGGGCTACCACACTGTGATCTGATCCAACCAGAACACGTTTGATCTTAGGTATGTTCTGGCTCACGTCAGTTTTGCTCATGTTACTTTCCATATTGTATCTGGATTAATCTGCAATGCGTTTTTAAAAAATTGTATAATGAAAACATTTTCTCACTAGTTATACGCATACCTTAAATATATATTTACAATTTAAGATGTGCGTATATATTCTAAATACATTACTAATCAAAGCCCACATTTCAAAAATGCATGAAATACATATTAAAATGGATTTGATAAATTCTGAGCTGAGATGTCTGAAAGGTAATGGTTCTAATCAGCACATTAGTCAAAGAGATATGGTTCGTACTGGAGTTTTCAAAAATAAAATGCAAGTGATATAAGAAAGAACTATAAAAGGGCTACTTCTGTATCTTAGTAGTAGACCATCCAGTGGCTGGCTGGATCAACAAAAGTGCCAGTTTGCAGGATGATTTCCAACACAGTCATACACTAGAAGCATTCTCAAGCATGTTTCTTGTGGTAAAGTCAACACTGAATCGCATGAAATATTTTTAGTTTAACCTTTTGCCTATATATCAACTGCTATAGCTGGGTCTTGTTTCCAGGTAACAGCCGCATAAGCACCAAACTGTAATGAGGCTTTCACTGGGCATTACACTGAATTACTTATGATGAGCTGCAGCAGAATAAAACTGGACATATCAAATACACTCCATATTAAGGCTGAAGAGAGAAAACTCTCCTAAGAAAACCCCGTGATGATCAGGTCAGGATTTGTCAGCAGTCATTCAAAAGAAACAACAATTACTTTCCATTTTGGCCTTTGCCATTCGTTGCAGCATTGTTCTCTTAACTAAGACATTTGCTGAGGTTTCCCGTGTGAGATACACAATGTTACACAACATTCTCCTGAGGGACTGTTTTCTGTAAGGCTTCCCTGTGCGCACTCATACCCTGGGAATGTGGTTTAGGATCTGCAACGACATGCAGGCAAGCAAGAGGGGCTGGGTAAGTAGGTCAGAATACAGATATATACTGCTATGTTTGTTACCCTATACAATCTATTCAATCAATTTTATTGGGATAGTTATAGTACGTGTTTGACCAAAATTTAGCATACTTACTGGGAGACTCAAAAATTCATTGAAGAAGTCTACAAGTATATCATCAGTTGCTAAATACTCTTCCTGTGAGAACAGAGAAACAGAGAAACATTGATGTGATGTGATGTGATGTGATGTGATGTGATGTGGCAGAATAAGGACAGTTCTTATTCTAGAAGTGGTTAAGAGTTTCCAGCATGCTGGCAGAATCAAATTCTGGTCCATGTCAGGTCAGATGATGGTCCATTTATCTGAGCATTGCCAGACAAATTAATATTCAGCTAAACTGATGGATTCTTCAGCTATATGGATCCTCAGGCTAAGGTGTTCTATCATCTGCTACCTGATCCTTTTACACATGAACCATCCCTAAGCAATGATAGTTTTTCAATGGAGAAGCAGAAGCATCATTTTGAAGCCAGTCCCTTCAGCCTAACTGCAATGAAAGTAAATAATTATTCTTCCAATGAAGGATATTATCATAGGAAGATTATATTTGGAGTGTACCAGCTGTGCCCCCAGGTTGAGTACATTGGCTTGGGGATGAAGGGAGCTGAACATCAAAGCATCTGGAATGGTAATAAATTTGGATTCATCTCCCTTATTGCAGCTTCAGTTACATTTCCCTCAAGTTTTATGTTTTGGGATACGTTGGTTTTGTAACTCTATGAACTCTACCTGTTCAATGGCTGGTGTGGGTCTTCCGGGCTGTGTGGCCGTGGTCTTGAAGTCTTGTTTCCTAACGTTTCGCCAGCACCTGTGACCGGCATCTTCAGAGTGCAGAATCACCCCCAGCAGCCCCTCGTTAACAATTCAGTAGAAGAAAAAACCCTGCCTAATCCCCAGGAAAATACACACAGATGCTGACTCCAAAACAAGCAGCCACTCAGTAACCCAACCCCACCCCCCCACCCACCCCAGATCTCTATAAATACCCACAGAAGGGTCACTTCACCCTGGGCACAGAGAGAACTGCTCCTGTCTGTGCTCCTGCACTCTGAAGATGCCGGTCACAGGTGCTGGCGAAACGTTAGGAAACAAGACTTCAAGACCACGGCCACACAGCCCGGAAGACCCACACCAGCCATCGTATGCCGGCCGTGAAAGCCTTCGACAATACATCTACCTGTTCAGTTTCCCATTTCCAAACTGGCTATCAAGGACATTCAAGATTAGATTTAGGTGCAACAGCCACTTCTCCTCAATGTGACCTTGACATCTCCAGTGCAATTAAGTCCCTCACGCTAGATAACGATTTGGAAGAGGACAAATCTCTGCAAACCTCTAAAATTAATGAGGACTGAACAACAGCACCCTTCAAATGAATTAGAAGCCTCCCATTGGCAATGCACTTAGTCTTAGGGTTTCGAAGAGTTTGCATGAAAATGTTATTAAAAACAGGCTGCTGTGTCCAATGGCATATTTTACATTCAATCAGTCACAGTGGGCAGATGACAGCACTGTAAATGACAGGATATGAAAAATTAACAAAGAATGTTGATGGCTTTCCTGGCCCAAGGAACCCATAGAAAGCTCCCTTATTAGTTAGGGAATTAGAAGTTGGTGAAAATATGCAGATATTGATGTATTATTTGCCCATGTTATTGAAAATACCAATCTTGAACCTTTACAATTTTATGACATTATTCGTATGACTTTAAAACTCCTTTTTTTTCTTTTTTTCTTTTTTTTTTTTGGTGCCTTCAAGTCAGTGTTGACTCCTAGCGACTGCCTGGAAAAGTCCCTGCAGTTTTTTTGGCAAGATTTTTTCAGAAGTGGTTTTGTAGTTTTATTCTTAATCTTTCAAAAACCTTCAAAATTCTCTATAAGGCTTATATTTGCATTCCCCTTTTAATATTTAATCTACTTTTATTCCCTTAGTAATAGTACCAGCATCAGAAAAATATACATTTCAGGAAAGCAAATCTCAAACATTAAATAAATCTCAGACAGAAATAAGTCCACAGTTCATATTTAACACAATGAATTTAAACATATTTATACAGACACTTCAGTGAATAGAATAAGATTAACAGCCAAATAATTATTCTTAACATTTTAAACTTCATTAAATTTCTGATTGAATTATAAACACTGAATGCTGTTAGAAATACAGACTTCTTATTAGAAAGGGCTACAAATCTGAACTGCAAAAACACAAATAGATAATCAATAGAAAGAGTAAAGAGAAAAAGAAATTGTAAGCCAATTGCTGCCATCTAGTGGATGTTTGGATTCTTGCAGTAGGAGATCTGTGAACAGGATCTTCCCCAGTTTTACAGAATGGGCAATAGGTCCATATTGGTACTATCTCTATGTCTTATCTAGTAATAAACAGCAGCTTTGGTGAGTTAGATATTATGGGATAACAGCGCAGGAGAAAACCTTTCCCATTATAGGAGCCAGCATGGATCTCTCTCCCATTAAGGAAAGAAAGAAATCCTGTTCATGATTTTCCTGTTTTCTATATGGTTATTAGTTAGAACTGTTCAGAGAGCAGTAGCATAATGAATGTGTGAGGAGGGGGAAATCGGTATAAAGATGGCATCACCCCATTTAACCATTATACATGCAGAGGACTCAATGCAATGAAGAAGCAGCTGGGTTCCATTGCTGACTCCACCCCAGCGTTGTCCATTACCTCTAAAGGGGGTAAACTCTATGTATCTCTATACACGTGCAACTAAAGTAAGAAATTTGCACAACCTAAGCAGTGGTACAACTCTACTGTACAGTTTTGATTCCCTGCTTATAAGACGTATTCCACTAGATTAACCAGCCTGTGAGACGTACTTAACTGTCAGCTCTTCTGGTTTTAAATCTTTGGAAATCCTGATTTGTTTTAAAAGATCGGCTGTGGAAGTGTCTGCTTTTGCTTCATGAATGCCCAGCCAACAAAAAGATACTTATGCATGTGGTTTTCTAGATCTGACCCAGAGCATTATCTAAAAGTAAGCTATTTGTGGATATATTCTCAGGCTTATGTTGTAATCCTATATCTGTTTACCTGGCTATATGTTGCACTTCAGTTGGACTTCTTAGATTTTCAACCTTAGTCTGCTTTCTTGAATGTTGTTAGTTTTAGCAGAACTATTTATTGTTCCAAATATTCAAAGAAACTCTTATTTCCCTACTATTTTGTATATAACAATCTAGCTGCTCTTAGAAGATGTACAATTGGTTTAAGTAACATTGTTGATAAATTTTTTACTTAATGGAACAAATATAAGGATTATATTGTACTTTCAGATGATAATGCAAACCATAATTTTCTGCAAATATATAATATTACACTATTGCCACTGCCTAAAACTTTCTACTTTTATTTTTAAAATTATATGTAAAAATATATTAAGGCTTTTCTTGTTCTTAACTCCTTGTATGGGATGGACAATATTGTAGAGTAACAAAGGTATTTTTCCAACAAAACTGATTTGCTCACCCTTAGTATCCTGAACATCATGTATAAATCTTAACTTGTCTGCCAGCTAGAACTCAAAACTGTGCCAGAAAATAGCGGGCTGATTTATAATCAAGTAATTCACCTACTTTGACAGTTTGGTACATTTTTCTTCAATTCCAGATTGCCTCCCATAGGCAGAGCCAGAATGTACTGAAGTTGTACTAGCAATGGGGTCAAATCATTTTGTCCTAAACCACTGTATATTCTGTCAAGCAAAGAAGAGGGAGATTCTTGGATGGGAATGAGATGATAGGGCAGAGAAGAAGGGAGAGAAGTTTCAACTGTTGCTGAGGAAATGGTATATTACACCAAAATCATGTCCCCATTTGCATCAAACCATAAATGGCCACTTCTCTTTTCTGCCTATGACATTGTCTTCCTCTCATCTGCAACATGAGCCAGGTTCAAGTTGTCCTAAGTTATACTAGTATTAAAATAGAGCTTTTCCTCTTATTCTGAGAGTAGCCTCAAACTGTGTCAAACCCGTTAGGCTTTATCACCCACTACCTTGAAGGGCAATCAGGTGACTGGCAGGGACTGGGAACACAGGCGACAGAGGCAATATGTGGATCAGCAATGAATTTCACACCTGTATAGCTTTTTACTGACTCAAGAATGGGTAGACAGGACTATGGGTAAGGGGGAAAGGTCCTGAGATATCAATCCACTTAATTCTTTCCTGTTATTGTTTTTGACTTCCTCCTGAATCTGACTTCTAAACTGAGAGGTTTTAGAGCATCTGGCAGGCTGAATTATGGAAAGAGTAAGGCCTTCAGAGAAGGAAAACCATGTTCCTCTCTCTGAAATTATTCCTTTCCTTAAAGCCCAAACCTTGCCCTCCCTATTCTTCTTCTATCAGAATCTGGGGAAGAATTGGAAAAGTTCAGACGGAGAACAGTCATTCAGGCAGGACGAGACAGATGATGATGTTTCCTTGCCTTGTCCTGGAGGTCTTCATTCCTCAACTCACCTATGGAGAAAGAGGCTCCATATGATTGTTCCTCACTCCTCCTGCAAAGCATGTTTGAAGTAAGAGAAAAGATTTTGGAGAGAGGGTTCTGTGCCTTCCAAATTAATGCTCCTGCTGTATTCTTTTTCAAATTATTCTACAATATTATTCACAGTTACATGGAATGAACAGTATTTGATTCAGTGGGATTTATTTCTGATTCAAGAGACTTAATCCTTTGCCATCAATAAAATCGCATTTAAGACCCTTATCTCAGGGAAAGAAGCGTATGTTAGGTATTAGGGATTTGGTTGTTGCAGCTGATAACCATAAATAAAGGGCAGATGGGAGGCAATAATTAACTGTCAGTTACACTGCTATCAGCACAGTTGCTATATCTGAAAAAATGTCAGATACGAAAGCAATTAAATTACTATTTTCAATCATTTGCAGTGAGACAGGAAGAACAGTTTACTTACAAACTCATTCTCTCTTATGCAGGGAGGCACTGAAACACAAAGAAAAATAGTATTTTATATATTCAATAATCAAAGTTCTCTGGACCAATTAGGAAGTTATTGAATTTACTGAGACACATAATTTCTTTTTGCTTTATCAGGAGCCAGTGATCAGTTATGCAGTAAAAAAAGAATAGCTATATCATAAACACTAAGATCAGCACACTGGTCATAAGATCCCATTCACAGAACTAGAAACAAAAATGACAAAATAAATCATATATCCAGATAGTTCCTCCCTTGTAAAATACTGTTTTACTTGCTTGTTAAGTGATAGTAAGGAATTTCGGGAGACAAATCTCTTTATGGGGTTTATTCATTTTAAAATATTCATGCCAACACTGAGGATATTTTCAACATGTTTAGAATGTATATGTTTGCCATTAAGAAAGAAAGTAGCCAATTTTTAAATGGTTCCTTTTCTACATTAAAAAAAAAAAAAGCTTGTTGGGCAGTTCTTGACAAGCTGTTATTGGGCTGATAGAACGTTTCACCTATCAATTTCTACATATAAAGCTAGTGTTAAAGAACAATTCTGATTATTTCTCTGAGTCCACTGGCAATCCTATCATAAGTTCAAATATTTAAAAAATATTTAGGTTTCTAAATTCTAGTTTTGTAATTCTAGTTTTATAAGGCAGATGTCAGAGAAATGACCATTGTGTCAGACTAAATTGGTGCATCAGAATTAAAAGGGTCCAGGAACATTCACTATGGCCTGCTGAATTAGCTTTCCTTGAAGAATAATAGATTTTGAGTTCACTGGGTTAAATTTCTAAGCAAATTAAATCTTTCTATCTCAGAAATACTTCTGAGAGTTAAACGATTCAGAAGAGAAAAACAACAAACGTGGATCTAGAAACCTTTGCTTGGGGAGGGGGCATCATCTGTTGCCTTCTGTATGTTGCTGAACAACAATTATTCATAGTCCCAGTCAACAGAGCTAACGTGAAGGGAGGAGGAATTATAGGAACAACAGATTCCTCACTTTTGTCCCTCCCAGAGTCTGAGTACAGGGACCTGTGTAATGTGTCATTGTCTTTCCTGCTCAGTGTTCTATGTACAGAATGGGGAGCCACATGTGGCCCTCCTAAAAAAGGAGAACACAGTAAAACCTGTTCGTGCACAATACTACACATTTATAAAAATGACATATTCATGTTAAAAAGTATTTCATTTGGGTGCAATAGCCCAACTCAAAATTAACCAAAGTTTAACTTCCATTTATTTCAATGAAATGAGAGCTACTTCATCCTTGGTTGGACTGTGTTCTTTTGTTTCATTAGGACCTTTTACTGTGAACCTGATTCTGCATTTATGATAACTATTTGCCACCACTGTGTGATTAACTAGCCAGCGTTAACTGATCCTGACAAAGCTGAGCAGGGTTAATACTTGGGTGGAAGACCAGCACAAAATCCCAGGCTTGACAAAATTCTTCCTGGAAGAGGTCAATGGCAAACCCTACAGTTGCTGAGAAAACTTCGCAGTCAAGCTCAGCTCACTGGAGACTTTACTTTTTGGAGATACCTGAATGTTATTCATGAAAGCTGGAATGGAATGATGGGGGGTCAGTTTTAATCTTACATGGGAATTACAAAGGAGGAAACCCCAAAATTAATCTGAGTAGTGCTTGAGGAAGGGCAGATCAGGACTTCTATGTTTTCACTGTCCACAAGTGATACACGGAGTCCAAAAAGTTATTTCTCAGCACTATCCCTCGTGACCATGCCTTTCCTTAGAACAGTGGGACAGCGCGGGTGGGTCTGAACTAGCATTCTCCAGGGTCCGATTCTCTCCCACCCTCTCCGGAGCAGATGGCCGAGCCCCGGCAGCCTCTCCGTTCTGGCACCTACCGGTGGTGAGCCTCTTCTCTCGCATGTTGCGGATGCGCGCGCGGGCTCTGCAGAAGCCTCGCTGTCCCCCCGCCCACGCCCCCGACTTGAGTTAGAGCCTCATTCTTCTCTGGAGAGCGCGGGGGGAAAGGGGGGAAAGCAGCGCTCCTCCGCTGGGGCCGCTGAAAAGGCTGCCTGCGGCGAACTTCAAGCCGAGTTTTGAGCGCACACGACCTGCCAAGCGTTTGCACTTGGCACTTGGCCTAGTTTGTCTGGTCTCACAGCGAAGCTGGGTTGCTATGGAGCTGCGGGAGACAATGCGGGAGGGGGACGAGGGCAGTTCTTGACCCCGGGCACGAACATTTGTCGTTAGCGGCAGAGCAGGCGCTTTTCTCGACCAGGCTCCCAGCCGGATGAAGCGAGGCAGAGAAAAGCAACAATCGCCCGCCTTAAACGATCTGGAGAAGAATCTCTCCTCGCTGGTAAATTTTCGAGAGGCAAAGAGAAGACGGAAGATGCGGCTTACACCAGCCTTCCCTTCCGGCCTTCTCGGGCGCGCAAAGTTGCTTTCGCCCGCTCTGTCAAAGCAGCTCCCGCTCGCTCCCCATCGGCGAGTGCCCGGCGCAGTTTGAAAAGTTTGCGCACAGCCCCCCCCCCACCCCACCGCCCCCTCGTTTCTGCGGGAGTTCGGACAGCCGCAAAGACTGGTCTGGCGATCGGATCGAGAAAGTACTGAACAAGGCGTTTAGAGTTCCCACCAGGTGCAATTTGGATAGTCTGATCAAGGATGAGGCGAAACGGGGATTATTTGCCAACAGATGCCATTTCTATTGTGATGCATTTGGCAACAGCTAATGCTGCTACCTTGGTGACGATTATACGGGGCGGGATTCTTACCTGCGGTTATCTGCCAAGGCTCCCTCCTAACAATATTCGGCAGCAACCTTTTTAGGTTAACCCTGTGGGTTCAGAAGAATGGCTGCCGGCTGGGCCATTCACACGCTCCTGCTGTTCTACGAATGAATCATTTCTCTTCATTTTCTTTTCATTATTTCCCATTTAAAGTTCTACAAAAGTGGTATGTCATCAGTACATATGTTAACAATGGACACCCATGGAGACTTCATTTCCAAAGATCAACTTAGGCGTTTCAGATTTTTCAGTCTGAGCAATTCCTGTATGCGTGGGGCTAAACAGACGATAATTGAAATTGCAAGAAATATCATTCCTCCAGTCCTTACAGCGACTTTCAGTGGGTTATGAGAAATGAAGTCATAGTTGCTGATTTTGATAGCTTTGAAAGGAGGTTAGGCCAATTCAGGAAGAGAAAGCTAGCAATGATTGCTAGTCATGCTATATATTACCTTCAGTAGTAGAGGTGTCACGCTTCTTAATGCCAGTTGGTGGGGAATATGAGTGCTTATATAATTATATATTATGTACTTATATATTATATGCTGTGTGCATATATAGACATCTGTCGGAAAGAATGCTGACAATACAGTCTTAATCCAGTAAGGCTTTGTTTTTTTTTATATTCTTTCACAATAAATAATGTCAACTATCACCTTAAAATCTGAATTCCAAATCACTGTTCTTCCTTATGTCCTTTTCCCCCACATAGAATGGAAATCATTTGTTTAAGGACGTGTAAGATTGAGAGTTTTTCTTTCTAGAGAATAAGAGTGCCATTCTATGCATGTTTATTCCAAAGTAGACCCACTGTTCTTAATGGACTTTACTCCTGAGGTATATAACTGGTCCATAGAATCACTGAGAATTGGACACAATTGAACAGATAGCTGCTGCTGCTGCTGCTGCTGCTGCTGCTGCTGCTGCTGCCTCTTCCTCCTCCTCCTCCTCCTCCTCCTCCTCCTCCTCCTCCTCCTCCTCCTCTTCTTCTTCTTCTTCTTCTTCTTCTTCTTCTTCTTCTTCTTCTTCTTCTTCTTCTTCTTCTTCTTCTTCTTCTTCTTCTTCTTCTTCTTCCTTTACAACTGGAATAGCTGATCATTTAAATCTATCTGGCATCCTGCCCTCTCAGAAGGGAAGAAAAAGCATCATTCTCAGCCAACCTGGGAGACGTCCAATTTAAACTTGCCCACCCTATATCAAGTTTATGGAGGTATCATCTGGAATTTATCAACATAAATGGACAGTACTGAAGCTCCAAATGCCTTAAACTCCAGCTTCACAAACAACCAAACAATTAAAGGCAAACCAAATTACAACTGTTTTATCTCTGAATATTACAAAACAGTCAAGAGAATAACAGAATGTTCGGGCTATTTATGAGCTTTGTGGTGTGGTGTTTTATAAAGGCAATGCCATTGGTATCCAAACATTAATGGACCAAACTCATCTATTCTAAAGAACTACTTGGAGATGAACAAGACAACTACCAACTCAGGGATACAGTTCACAGAGTTCTGGAAACTGATACAGGAATGCCCCTGATTAAGTCATTCTAATCTTCCAAGGATCATAAGAACATAAACAAGGCAAGAGCAGAGTCCTGGTTTTCTGATTCCTGTTGAATATTTTTATATCTAACAAATACCCTTCTATAGATGCTGGTCCTTTTGTTTCAGACAGATGTTTGGCAGTTGCAGAGACCAAGGTCATTTTAGTCCTAAACATCCAGCTTCCATCCTCTTGCTTCCAGGTCTTTACATGATCTCACTGAAATAAACCAAGACTTCTCTGAGCAGTAAGTTACAACTGATAGCCAAAGAAAACATATTTTAAATATTAAATACACACTGAATATAGTTGGCAGGAAGGATTGGAATATGAATCTATGATGCTGAGTTTACAACTGCCATGAATAAACCTTAGTACAAGATTAAAAATAGGTATCTTTTTCTTTTGAAAGTATTTTTTGAAAATGAATCTTTGATGCCCCCTAGTGGTAATATCTAGCATATTTCAGAAAACAGTTCACAGGGCTGTAGAGTGTCAGATATCAAACATCAGGGGAGTAGAAGATATTTGGTTCTCTGAGCCTATTTACTGCAAATCCTCCTACATGCCTCTCAGCACAGGCTTCCCTGAAGATCCAAATTCAACAATGAAAAAATGCCCTCAGTTTCTCACAAGATCTTCTGGCAGCAGCTTAAAGTACTCAGAGGGAGAGTGTGGGTGTTTTGTTGTCTGGTTTATATCACTTGAATTCATATGGCATGGATTCGGCTGTAATTAATTTCATTCTAGTCATGGAAAAGCACAAGCAACTGGAACCAAGATATTTCCATGCTGTGACAAAACTTTTTTGGAAGAGATTCTTTATTTGGCTTGTTCTTCTTATCCCATTTTTATGGTATTCATTATTAATTTGATTGTTGCATGTGTCCAGCCTGCTTATGGGAGGGCAAACAAACTGAAGCTTAATCCTAGATAAAATAGAGCTCCTCCAGTTGTCAATCAGGCAGATTAGGAACTCAAAATTCACTGCATAGGATTACATGCTCCTTGAAGATTCAGATTTGCATCCTGGGTGTCCTCCTGGATTCCACTCTGAACCTGAATGCTGAGATTTCAGCTACAGTTGGGAATGAATTTGCACAACTCAGTTTAATATGCCAAGTGTAGCCATTTATGTGGATTTTCGATGGGGTCTTGATGAAGCTGGGCTTAGTTATTCAACAGATCGGAGCATTTTTGCTCTTCATGACCTGCTTAAAGTGTCCAGACTGCAACTAATCCAGGACACTGGAATCAGATTGTTAACAGGAGCCAAATATAGGGTATACAGGTAGTCCTCATTTAGTGACTGCCTCATTTAGCAACCGTTTGCAGTTACAACAGTGATGAAAATGTAATTTTGCAACCAATGCCCACATTTACAACCTTCGCAGCATCTCTTTCAGTCACATGTTCCCCATTACAGTCAGTTAGTACATGTTGTCCTGTGTAAAATCGTAAGCACAGTCGTGATTTTTCACTTAGCAACCGCTTTGCTTAATGGCCAAGTTGCTGGTCCCAATTGCAGTCACTAAACAAGGACTACCTGCGTGTACTTCCTTGTTAAAATACCTCTGGGCTACTGCTGTATTCCAAGCATAGTTCAAAGTGCTAGTTATAACCTTTGTATTTGCTGGGCTGAACTGGGCATTTTTTTTAGCAGCAGTTTTCTAAGTGGTCCAAATCCCTCCCTCTACCTTGACCTGCAGTTAGCTACTGTATATGCCTCGAATTTATGTTTAAATAATAGTTTTGTTGTATCGTACTCAGGCAAAGCTTGAATAATATTTTCTGTAGAATCACCATACAATTAGAATTTCAAAATAATAATCCTTTTTGGTTCACTTTAATTAGAACGGGAGGTGGGGGGCAACATCTGTAGTGACACCCACCTTTTCACTGGTTTCTTTGCCATTGTATAAGTAAATTAAAATACAAATGTTGCAACATACACTGTGAAAAAATATAGTACTGTACTGCATTTAGGATTTAACCTAACAACTTCAGCATGCAATGCCCTATCACTAAGTCATGGAAAGATGAAGTGTACTTCTACATCATATATACTTTATGAGATTGTTAGCATGATCTAGAATATGAAGAGGCTGCACATGGGTCAAATACAAATAGCAAACCAGTCTTTGGATTAAACTTTGTGCTTAGTTTTGATAAAGCTATGCAAGGCCATCTTTTCAATTGAAATATAATGACTTCATAGCACAACAGTTGGGCAAGTTAGCTTTAATGGAAAGAGACTGGGGACAAACATATTCAGAAGTTTCATTAAAAATTACTGACAGATGTTTATGATTTAGCTCGAACAATATGCTGAGTTGATTTAGGGCATGTAGAACACACAATGCAGTAACAACAAAACTGAAGGTTAAAATCAGCCAAGCCAAGCATGTTTTGTACATATACCCCTTGGAATGCTTATCTGGCATAACAAGCATATAGCATGAACCTAGTAAAACTTGGCTGAGCCCATGAGATGTTGTATACCGACAGCACAGACAGCTGCCCCCTCCACTGCTTGCAAAAGGCAGATAGCATTACAAAGACACTACTGGCTCATGCCGGCCATTGCCCAAATGCAAGCTTCCCAAATCATTCCACAAATTACATCACATTTTACAGTTCACTGAACATTCTGGCGTTGCCAGAAGAACCCATTAAAAACTGAAGCCTTGTTACATGCGTTCCCATTCCCTCAATAACTCAAGACTAATTTGATGATCCCTGCACCCCAATTTCATGATTGTGTGAAGACAAATCCTATGTAGCCATCTCTGAGCAATTTACGTTTGAGCTGACAAAATCACAAGGAAAGCCTACTGTTGTGAGGCTTCCTTGGAGGCATCCAGAGGATTCTCATTTGATCACATGAGCTGTGGTCTCCCATCATATATTTCAATGGTCAACAAGAATTCTACTTTCATTCTCTGAAATTTAAATCAAATGAAGACTGTGTCTCCCAGCCCACCACTTCAGCAGTCCAATACCATAACCCAAAACATTTATCACGATGGTAGGACCTCTCCTCCCCGTAGACACCAGCTTCTTATTCTGGATGTGTTCTATCACACTTCAAGAATAATGGTTTCAATGGTCATTCTTTCAACTCCAAACTGAAGCTAGTGTCATTTTTCACTGGAGTGCCAGTCAGAGAAGTTAGCAATATTTAACACTATCTTCTTCATTAAGCAAAAGTTTTGCAAAGTTTATTATTTCAATACTGTGGCCTGTAAACAGATCTTTCTACCAGTTTGTGTGGTATAGGTAGATGATGAGTTCTTGACTATAGTAGGAGAAGGGTGTTAGTCTACAGTAGCAAAAAATCAAAAGGAGTCTAGTAACACCTTTGAGTGATCAAACTTAACCCATGGTAGTAGTCAACACTATTCTCTGACAGTAAATAAGAAACTTATTTGAGAATACTTATTCGAGAATAGACATATATTAAAATTTATTCAAGGTCAGACATATGTTAGATGTCCAGTTCATTATTAACCAAGCTTTTAGATGTGGAAATGCAGCCCTTATTAAGCAGATCACAATCCAATAACTGCAAGACTGCATAGAAAAGGTGGAGATTGAATGGTTCATTATTGCAAGAAAATATAAAATCAATACCAAATATTTATTTTTATGAAGGTGAATGCACAAAAAACAAAAACAAAAAAAGATCAGTAGAGAGATAATTTGTACAGTTTGTTGCAAGACTTAATTCTTAAAAAAGAGGAAATTTTTGAGATTTATCTTTGCTAATTATTACTGATTTTAACAATGGCTCTGAAATTGATACAAGATCACTTTTATATGTAGCACCAATCTGTTAGTTCAAAAATTCTTATTCAGTTTTATCTCGCTTGTAAATGTCTTCTCTATTTCCTTTTTAGTTTTTAATTTCTTTTTCTGCTCTTTTTCATGAGTGTGCCTTTAAATATTTTTTAAAATCATATGAAAGGAGGAAAAAAAGGAACACAACCCAGATCAAAGGTAAGAGCAGCATGATTAGTTGTGAAGCAGGCTTAGGAAGGGTAGTACAATGAAACTTTATCTCTGTGTGGAAATGCCCAGAGATTGGATTATGAAATATAACTTTAGAAAAGCAATATTTGAAAGACTAGTCAGAACAATCTGGCTAGTGATATTGGAGATACTTTAAGAATAAACAGTATCTTTCTGATAGTTTATAATACACTATACATAATTATGTTCAAATTAGTGTATGTAGGATACAACATAGTTTCCTATCATCAGTACCTTTTAGCATCCCATTCTATGGGATAAATATATTGCACTGCTAACCTTACATTGCATATATAAAACAGTTAATTGTGGAATAGATGAATCCACAATATTCAAATCTGTATTGTGCGGAGTTAGGGTTGTAGCACTGGAAGGGAAAAATATGGCTCTAGTTAGGACAAATAAAATAAGCAAAAACATCCCCCTCCCTAATTACCTTCCCAGGAAGTTGAGAAAAATATAAGATAAACCCACAATTGTAGCTCTCCACAAAGAAACTATGCTCATGAGAATTCTGCCTTTGTTCTATCAATGCACCACTGTTTTTGTAATTCCATACAATTACTTCAAAGAATCCACATCACATCTGACCTCACTAATATGATATGCTACTATATCCAATCAATTAATTCAATCATATGTATATTTTAATTTGCATAACTCTTTTAGGTTAGCCTCTGCTGCCTCCAGTACTGTAATTAAATAAACTGGTTTAAATGAACATTCAGGGAAAATTCTGCAACACAATAAATCATCATGCACTTTTTTTTTTTTTTAACTCAGATTATGACAGAGAAGTCAGGGAAGGAAGATAGGAAGTAGCTAATAAGACATGTCATTGCCCTTCAGGAAGGAAATAATAGTAAAGACATTGACTAGAAATTAGTGGAGCTAAAAGAAAAGAAAGTAGTGAAATGAAGAGTAGGGATCTGATGAAAAATTGTACAGTATGCATGTTAATAGAAACTGAAAGCAATGGGAAACAAGGAAAAAGTAGGATTGAGAGGAAACACACAATTCTTCAGGATGGGAAGGTCAACTGCACTATCAGCAAAATGTCAGGATTTTCTTTCTCATGGGAAAGGATTCATCCCGTTATCTTTACAACAATAACAAATAATATTATGGCTACAGAGATCATGTGAAAAACACCTGGTATTGTGTGTTGTGTATTGTGCTATTTACTGCCACCTATTGGCGTATGTATGCTAGTTACCCAGTGGGGGTGGCATAGAGTTATAATACAAGGAGAGAAAAATGTTCAGCCTCTCTGAGTAGTTGTTAGTTGTTTTAGTGTTAGCCACTGTAAGTTTTATGGGCTACGTAGTTGTAACAAATTACCAAGTAGTGTACCTCTTCTCTAAGAGTTTGTAGCTAGAGATTTTGTTAAGCTTGTGTTGCTAATAAGTCTTGGATGCTACAATATAATGAGAAGATGTGTTTTTCTTTATATTTTGTATGATATTTGCATTTTATGGAATTTTGCATTTTTATCAATAAACACCAGTTAGTATATATTTTATGACTGGATTTCTTTGGGAAACAAGAAATGGACATTGCATTGTGTTTGCTTTCATGGCTACTATCACAAAATGCAAATAGATGGTAAATAGATGGAATAGACAGCAAAGGACATCTATGTCTTTCAGAATGGCAAGGCATCAGATATCGCTGGAAAACTAAGGAAGCAATGAAGCTCAAAAAGTTTAGTAGTGTGGGGAACTGATATTGAATTCCACACTTCGGATGGGTTCAAACAATATGCTTAACTGAATCAATGGTGGAGTATGTGTACTTTGTGAAGAACAGTGGGGCAAGGGAGTGTTAGTTTTAACCAAAACTTCAAGGATTCTTTTAACCCAACACTGCTTTCAGCAGTCAACTGCACTGTGTAAATCACTGTTTTTCAAACATGCTGGCTGGCAAAATCTGGAAGATGAAATCCACACATCTTAAAGTTGCTGAGTTTGAAAAATGGTGGTGTAAATGGATAACCCAATCAGATGTGCAAGTTTCCAAACTCTGGTTGGTTAGCCCTTCAAAAACAGCACAATAAACAAAGCAAAAAAGTGTTAGAGATACAAAGCAATTGAAAAAGCAAGTTCTGCTTTACAAAGCTTGTTGCCATGCCATAGCAACACAGAACCCACCTACCAGACACTATCTGCAATAATCCAGGTATGTCTACTGATGTCAGACTGGCCAACAGGGTAGGAATTAGTGAAATAATGAAGCCTTGTCAATATTCTTGTGACAGAAGGTTTTATGGGATATCAGAGACATCCTGGACAAAATGCATGACAACACTATAATCCCATAATTGTATGCTGATAATTGTGTGCTATCAAACCTACCAGTAAGGAACTTAGAGTGGGTTACTGGTAATTGGATTAAATGTGTTGTACAGACAGGGCCATGGGGTTCAACTAGCCAGCCAATTTTTGGGCTGCAGGCTTCTAGAATAATATAAATAAATCTTAAGCCATTAGAGTTAAGGTCAGAGCACTTTTTCAGAAATTTATGGTTAGGATGTTAAAGGCCAGGAGACAGCATAAAATCTATTACTCTCTAAAACTGACGCTATTGGGATGAATATTTAATTTCCCAAGTTTTCTAACCTGGCAACTGGCTGGCCATAAAAGTAGACAGAGTTGGCATTTTCCTTATCTTTTTTATATCTTAGTGCTTGCTTTTGCTAATTTAGAAAATAAGGGTGATTGTCTTAAGATTTTGCTGCTTCTCTAGCAGTCATAGAGGTGTTATCACGACAGACAGCTTTAGCTCCATGGGTAATTGATGCCCGTCTCTCCCAAATTGCTGATTTTGTGCAGTTAGGTTCACACAACATGATAAACCAACTACTGGGTTAACTGTGTGTAATTTCTATGTTATATCAAAACATATGTCTGAATGTGAAGGTCTGATTCACACATGTTAAGATAATGATTGTAACACATTCAGTCACAAACTACCAAACCCTTTTAGTACAGTCTAACAAGTTGTATTAATCTAGCCTATATGCTCCATTCCTGAGAAAAAATTGGAATGCTTGCTGTTTCTCTAATGGGAAACATAAACTTCTGAAGCTTCCTCAAGCATTAAACATCCTGTACTATATATATATTAATAAATAAATAAAACATTTGGCAGAGCTCTGCTGATGCTTGCTTCCCAGAATTTATATAGAGCCTGTATTGGGTGACAGAGGGCTCTAACAATGGAAGGACAATTCAAACTGGCCCTACAAGTGGAAGACAAATGGAAAGCACAATCTATGTAGGATATCCATCTCAACTATAGGAGATGTTCCGTTTTTAATTAATTCAGGCAGCATACTTAACAAATTTGCAAGCATACCAATATATCATCATCATCATCATCATCATCATACTTCTGGACAATATGATGTTGAAGTCAAAATCTATTACATGTTGCAATATATTTTTCTGCTCAGGATCTTTCATGTATGGAACATCATATTTTACAACCCAGAAAATAAGGAGGATATGTGTACAATTTCTGTTCCTTATTATAAGAATCATTTTTTATAAACATAGCTTGGGAAGAAAGTAGTTCTGTAGGAGGAATTATTTTGTTTATTCTATGGTGATTATCTTGACATATATTTGTATGTTTTCCAGATTGCCTTGGTTTTGATCTGCTGAGATTCCATCACTTGGCTCCGGTTGCCCTGAAACTACAAAGTGAAGGGGATTACGCTCTGGCCTCATCCATCAGCCAGAAGACTAATGGCTGCTGTGTTGTTTGCATACTCAGAGGCAGAGAGGCCCACCTGTTCAGTTCAGATGATTGCCAAGATTATGCAGCTTCAAGTTCTAGTATCTGAAATTCCTTCCTCTTTTCCCTTTTTGTTATTGGTTTTTCTTTTTGTATCCTGTCTGCTGAACATATCTTTCAGTTGCTGTGTATAGCATTTAGAATATTTTATATACTATAAAAGTAAATAATATTTAGGATGAACACAATGTTTGACGATATATGACTTATAGTCTGTGTAAGCTCGATTCCAAGATACCTAAATGGACAAGAAATTTTCATGGCAACATTGCAGAAGTGGTTTGTCATGGTTTTCTTCCAGGATGTTTTTTCAACTCCTTAGTGTAGCCTACAGCCCTTGTAATTCCTGGGGTCTCCCATCCATTTAACTAAGTCCAATCCTCCTTAGTTTCTCAAGATTGGCCCATCAATTAATACTTGCTATGACTTAAATTATGTACAGGTAGTCCCCAGTTTAAGAACGAGTTTCGGGAGGGCGGAGCTGGCGTCGCGGCGATACGGCGGGCGATCCTGGGCTCCCAGGATCGCAGCCGATATCTCCCCCCCCGGATGGTCCCGATGGACCTAAGCCGTCCTGTAGAGATGGTGATTGCAAAGGGCGCGTCCTGCGGATCTCAGGGACACCGCAAGTCCCAGATTGATCCCAGGAGAAGCTCTTGAAGCCGGCGGAGGAGAGGCAGCCATTTAATGACTGCGAAAGCCGGGACAGCTCCAAAGGAAGAAGAAGGAGAGGGGTGTCAACCGGGTGAGATGGACCTTTACTATTCAACTATTCTTAGAGAACACCTTAAGTAACTTAAAGAGATTTTTAAAAGTGAAGAAAAGTGGATTAAGCGGCGAGATTGAGCCTTATAAAAAAAAGGGGGAAAAAAATCTTTGTTTTTTAACTTTCCCTTTTTAGTGGAATTGGCAAGATGTTTTTCTTTTAAAAAAATATATTTTTAACTGGACTGGCTTTTTCTTTTCAATACTCAATAATTTTTTATCTCAAGCTTCTTTTTTGATTAAGATTTTTTTTATTGTTATAAGAAACCTATATTTTTTGTTTTGGAAATGGGGAAAGTGGAGTTAAGAGAAAGTAAATGAAAGAAAGTTGCACTGCCATCTAGAGGCTTGATATAGTGGTTTTTTTTTCATTGTGACGTATACTCAAGGACTTTGGGCTTTCTAAAAAGATAGTGGGATGTGCATGTTTATACAGGTGCCATCCGAATAACTATAAATAAGAAAGCGGAGTTGAAAGCGATTTTGAAAATATTCAAGATGGAAAGTTTGAGTTAGTCACAAGAGCCTTGTTTAGTGGCAGTAGCTCTTCTTTCTGGTAGAAGCTTTGCTTTGCTCTCTATTCCCCCCCCCCCAGTTGGACTTTTAAAGAGACCTAGCCTTTCCCCTCCTCTTCTTTTTTTTTCTTTTTTTTTTCTTTCTCTTGGCAAGAACAAAGATAAAGAATCCTTTGACTTAATGAAGGTCTATACAAGGGGTTTGATAATAGACTATACGAGAAACACAATGCAGAAAAAGATTTTTAAATTATCGAGGATGACTATAAAAAACTGGAAGAAGAGTTGCAGAAATTCCCACAAGAAAAAAAAAAAAGACATCAAAGCTAAAATGGACTTAATTAAACATAAAACGGGATCAATGGAAAAGGAAGAAATAGCACAAGAAATCAGAAACACTAAACAGAACTATTTTGAAGCTTATAAACTGAGAATCAAAAAGGGTTAATCAATTGATAAATGAAGAGGGACAGACTTGTCCTTGGTAATGAGGGTGAGAAAAAGATTATACAGGATTATAATGGAAAATTGTACTAAGAGAATACTTAAAAAGAAGAAGTAAAACAATATTGAAAGAAACTACTCCAGATGCCTAAAGAAAAAACGAGGGGAATACAACAATGATGGAACTGACAGAAGCTTCAAAAAGCAGAATGTTTGAAAGGACATTTATTATTGCTTTCTTTTATCCAATAATATAGAAAGAGGAATAAACAGCTAGATATTTTGGGATATTGAATGAAAAGGGTGAACTTAAAACTATGCAAGCATTTGAATAAGGTATAAAACTGAGATATATAGTAAAGAATTGTATTTGATTGTAAATGTCTTAAGATATTAGACTAAAATTCATACATGGTTGGACATAGTAACATATAGACTTTAAACTAGAGATATTCTTGTTGAAACATGTAGTGAAGAATGAAGTATGTTTTGATAGTGGTTAGAACTGTAACTTTTAAGAATTGGAAGAATGAAAAAGTACCTATGCAGGAGGAAGTTATTGAAAATTATGGAATGTGCAGAGATGAGTTAAACTGATATTTGAAATTAGAGTAAGAAGATAAGCAATTTTATATGACACAGGATTTGTTTTATTAATGGTTGGATGAGAAAATATAGTAATGTAATGGATTAGGAAATTTTATAATAGAAATTTGATATTTACTATATATATATACATATATAATCGATGGATAAAAATCCTATAATGAAAGCTAAAATTTCTTGTAATAAATGATTTTATAGACTAGCTACAAATGATTAATAATTGATAATTGATAAGTATACAAGTATATTTTGAATAGATGATATGAGAATTTATATAAATGAGTGAAGATTATGAAAGGGGCACCAACGATTTGGTAACTGGTTGACACACAGTATAAAATGGATGTTTTTTTTTATGCCTTTGTATGTTCTTGTTTGTTTATGTATGTTTTGTGTTTGTTGTAAAGAATAAAAAAATTTATTAAAAAAAAAAAAAAGAACAAGTTTCATTCCCAAGGTCTGTCCTTAAGTCGAACTTGTATGTAAGTTGGAACAGTATGATTGTATAATACTGTGTAAGTAATATTGTGCAATGAACTCAAACCATTGTGTATTTAACTGGAAGCATTGTGTATTTAATTTGAATTTTGCTACAATAGGCTCCATTCTTAACTATGAGTCTTCCATAAACCGGGCGTTCTTAACCCAGGGACTACCTGTATTATCATTGTAATATATTTAGAAATAGTTATTAAAATATGAAAAGATAACACTAATCATTACAGTAATTTTTTTTAATCTGACAACGATGAGCTAAATTTAAAATTCCAAAACAAGATTACAAGACATATTCAAATTATGTTGAAAGTACTTTATTGAAATCTCATGAGTGTGTCTGGCAAAGTAGCAAACACCAATACAAGAGTTTAAAATTTTTTCACTTTTTTTTTCAAAAATGTATCAAAAGTTATATTTAGAATAATGATACAAAGAATTAAATTATCAACTTGATTAATGGTCAAAGTAATACTTTCAAAATGCATAATTATTAAAAAGTGTTACCTATATAAAAAAGAGAATTTAGGGGTAGGGGAGGACACATTTGGTTCTCTTCACTCCAAGATGTTTAGAGTCGTTTTAAATTTCTCTTGCTCCTTGCACTTCCTGGAAGAGCATCTTTTTTGCTTTGTCGCATAGAAGATGAACTGCTACAATCTCTTGAACCGTGGAAGGCACATCGACATAAAACACAAAAATCAAATGCACAATCTTCCCGGCTACAGAGTCCACGTTTTTTTAAGGACTGATATTTAGCAGGACACTGACATCTTGGACAGGGTTTTAAAGCTTCATCACTGAAAAGAGTTTGCGCAACCTATATTAGGAAAACAGGCAGTAATTAAGTTTAGGTATACTGTAGTATACATTAAGTTTTTATAGGGCCACTAATTTATTCTCACATTATATATTTAGGAACAGAATGCTTAATATATTTCTACACTAAAAATCAAAATATTTCATTATAGTTGAAAAAATACTAGGGCAAGAGACAAAGTTAATGGCAACTAGTTATCACTTGTCCAGCAATATCTTGCAGTAGCCTCACTTCATTAAATAATGTATTTGCCACTTAGATAATGTTCTCCAACTTCCACACAAAAAGTTTTTCTTTGCTTGCATAGCTCAGTAGAAACCATGCCAAATTATATTATGGGGATTGGTTTGTGTTTTATTCTAACAGTGAATTGCAGTTACCTACCTTTATATATGCTTCTTGCTTACTCCTTGATTGAAGGTTAGGGCTATGTTGTAGAGGTGTCAAAGATTCATTACATGATGAGTGCATTTGTAATACCGCAGATTTTGCTTGAGCCTGGACTGGTCGTAGTGCAAATCTAGTCACTGTAAATCTAGTAGCAGCATTTTCAGAGTCCAACAGGCATCCCTTTAAAAATGACCCAACACTATAAATAATTTATTTTTACAAAAATCAACTTAATTTGCAATTTACCATTTATGTCAGCTATGCATTTAAAGATCCTATATGTTGTTTGTCTGATAACGTATAAAAGGTAAGAATGATACGAAGAACCTTCTAATGCATTCAGTTTCAACACTGTAGGTATCTTCAAATTTAATATCCACACTGAATTCTTTTCATGCCCAAACACTTGCTATTTACCCTGGAATTTCAGCTTGATGCCCACCATTCAGGAGTATGTTCTAGATTACACAGAATTGATAGAGGAAGAAGCCTTTTGAGCTTCACATTGCCCCACATTAATATTGGTCGGTCTGTCTGTCTATTCAGTCTTCCAGTGAGGCATACTGTAAAGGAAATTCAACAGCAAGGGATAGGGTGTCTTCTATGGAAGATTTCTATGCTTTATTTGAATGCAGTTTAAATGCAGTTTAAAAATCACTTCCAAAAGATAATTAAATAAATTAGAAAAGAATACAGATATAAATTTATCAAAATATTTTACAATCAGAAAAATATAGACATCTCTGCAATTATCTTTTTCAAATCTTAATAATTTTAAAATGCATGTACTTGATGTGGTTACAGTCCAACCATACCAAATGTGTGTATTTTAAAATTAAGTTTATTAGATTATACCTAGCAGAATAGATTCATTATCTGATGAAAAAGGGTATACAGATACAGGCATGCACATCCATTATGCTCTTCTATTTTAGGGTAAGCAATTATGTGCATAGTGCAAAAGTAAGCAAACAATAGTTAATCAAAGAAATTATTACAAGCATGAGATAAGAAGATGTATAGCCAAAATTAATTTATACCAACACATTCACTATTTCTCACTATACCTTTTGGTCCTTGCAACCATACTTGCTTTTACCATGACCACAAACCTCTTCATACATTGACTTAAAAAAAAACAAACACTTTTCATCTCCCTCCTTTTAGGATCAACTCCATCAGATGACTTTCTGAGTCTTTCCATTCCACTCAACTGTTTCACTCTTCCATCATTTGTTTTACAATACAGTTCGTATTCATTCTCTTTGTATGACCAAAGTGCCTCAACATATTTCTTTGTACTGGTTACTGACTTTCATATTCAATCTGCATATATTCAACACCCATTGATTCTTGAACATGGAGAATGACCATAAGAATACACCTCTTATATATTCTATTCCCACAACATGCAACTGACTTTTATGACCTTTCATTGATAATTAAACCAACACCCTTAGTTCCCTGCATATATTCATCAACTCCATATGATTAGATCATCTATTACATACTTCCCCTTTCTCTTAGTTTCACAGACGCGTAACATATTTTTCTTTTAATGTCATTCATTTTCTCTTCAACTGCTCTTTGCCATTTATTCCTTTCCAAGTCACAATCTTCCAGATGCCATGGTTTTCACCAGGTATGACCATAGATATGGACCTCCACACCCATACTTTTGGTCAATCAAGGCTTTCATATAACACTTTTTAGTAAGATAGAGAAGAAGTAAACTATGTAACCTGCTTTAGTCATACTATACCACATGCTGCATTTCTAGCTAACATCAAGAGCAATATTGGTCATTATGCCACAAGTGCAGCCAAAATCCAGTTTTATCCCAAGTATGCTAATACTATTCTGTCCAAACTAGGATTTCTGATCTAATCTGAATTTACAAACTGTTTCATTGCTGCCAACATCCCACCAACTCAGAGGTACAGCAGTGTACTAACATACACTTGAGATGATATATATTTGTCATGTTATTTCTTTTCTTCAGGTTCAAACCATATCTCTTCAATTCACCTTCCAAAGTGCCTATGCAATTGTGAGTTACCTTAGCATCTGCTCTCAGCTGTTTTATATACAACTTCCGCCTCCGATTTGCATGCTTATCACGTACAACAATTTCTCGCCAGTTTTTGCTTACTTTCCACATACTGAAACAAAGAATTGCTATCAGCAGCATTCAAACATTATGCAAGAATTCAGTGGATTGCTTCATTCCTAATACACTGACAAGTGTATTACGTTCCTAATACGCTGAAAAATGAAAGAACTACACTGGGGGTTATCATTAAGAACAAGCTGAATCAAGACAACATACATTCATCAAATTATTGAAATGTTTATAGATTAACTTAATCATTTTTAACAATTTACATAATCTACCATGGAGGAACAGATGCTAGTATTAAATATTTTAATTCCTAATACATGCAATTAATACATAAGATGTTCAGATACTTCATTCCTCAGCCTAACATGAGACACATGGAAAAATACTTTTGCATACATAATGATTATATGTCCAATTCCAAGCCTTATTTAATGAAAGTGCCAAACGCTTGTCAGAAGTTAGATACAGTAACACAAAGCAAACAGAAAAGTAGGAATACAAATGAAAACTACCACAAGGTGCTGAAAAGTGGAGTGCTCCTATCCAGATTTCCATTTACCAATGCATTCCACAAGTTTCCACCTGTTTTTTGATCAATAGCAGCAAATATTCAATGCCAAAATAGAAGTACCCATATTTAATTTTTTAACTTTTAATTTTTTTTCTGAATGTTTTATTGGTGCTGTTAACTTCTACAAACTGCACATTTTCAGAGCAGCGCACATTAATTTTGTACACATACAGTGCATTTAGGCTACATGAGTACAGGCACCCAGAGAGCTAAGTTTATTATTAGTCTATGTGATTTCAATGTAGGTACGTTTATATAGAAAAATATACAGTACAGCATTGCTAGACATCCAGCAAAAGTTTAAAATCTTGCAAAATATATTTCTTACCTGCATAAGCTTTCTACAGTCAGGATGTCTAAAATCATAGCAAGAATATGTTTTAAGTCTCTGTCTTTTAATTCTGTTAAGATATCTAATCTTTCTATTCCCATTTTCTTGCCAATTAGTTGAGCAACAATATATTTGAGCACAGATAAATCATCACCATCAAGTTTCTTCAGTAGATCATTTTTGTCTGCTCCCTTATTTCTGGTTTGCATAAAGATCTCATGAATTACTTGCAAAGCAGGGGTTCTTGAGAGATTTCCAAGATTTGGAATCATGCATTTATTTTCATCTTCTTTAAAAACCAATTCATTATTTTCATTGATAAAACCATCTACTGCTTTTTGTTTGTGTTTTGAATTAGCAATGGTAGTATTATAATCTTCCTCTTTTTCTGATTGTGACCCACGTTCTGAAAGAGTAGATAATCTTCTTGAGCGCTGTAGTTTTCTTACCTTTCTTTTAGAATTTAGAATGCTGGACGATTCATTACGTTTTTGAAGTAGTTCTTGGAAAGATCCCTCATGATCTGACAAGGAATCTTCTGATTTATCAGACCCAAGTGAATTATAGCTACTGCTATCAGGTGTTAGCAAGCTCAAATTGCTTATTTCTTTAGCTGATGGTGTATTTATTTCAGATGTACTAAGATTAAATCTTTCCACAAGACTGTTGATGGGTGTGATAAATCTATCGTCATTTATAGTAGATAATGAACACTGAGAAGCTCTGATTAACCCTGAACTTTGATTATTAAAACATAGATGTGCACTATCAGTTAAAATGTTAGGAGTGTTTGTAAAAGATTTGGACTGAATTGGTGATAAACCACCTGGTTCTGACAAGCTGCCTTTAGATTTTGAATCATCTATTGTAGAAGTCCTTTGCTGAGAGAACATAAACCTCAGTTTTTGACAATCAGAAGTAGATTCTTCAGTTTTTAGAGTACTGGTAGCCAAAGGCTTATAGCTTTTTTCTTTTGGAGAATCCAAAAAATGCTTTGATAGCCTTTCATCAAAGCTAAGGAAGTGAGATAAACATGTTTTTTTCTTGTTTCCTGAAGATGATACTTGCCTTTCAGAACAACCCAATGTACCAACAGAAGCTGCTTTAGACACAAGTAACCTTCTGCGGAGTGATGAGTCTTTTTTAGAAACTTTGGGTGTTTCACAGTAGTCTCTTGGTATATTAGCATCCTTCCCTCCTGATAAAATAGCATTATGTTCAACGGGAGACAAAGCTGAAGTGCACAAACTACTAGAATGCAAATATTTAGAATATTCTCTTTCATTCTGTTCTCCTTTGCACTCTGCATCAGTATAATAAAAACTTGGGTCCTTGATTGATTCATTGTATCCACTGTCATGAAATATGGAAGGAGAGTATGAATCTTTAAAACTGCAGTATCTTGCACTATTCCCAGGAGAGGTCAGTCTGCCCCTTTTTAAAATATTAGATAGAATTGAATGAGTTTCTGACATCTTGTGTTTGGAACTGATTATCCTCTGCAAAATGAAAATAGTATTTTACATCAGAAATCAATAGCATAATTTAAGAACTTGATATCCTTTGATATATTCATAAAAATACTTTAACCAAAGAAGACAGTCACCACACTTTGTGTTTGCTTTATATTATATTAAGATGTTTGTGTTCTGACACAGATGATGTACTTGGTATCATTTATTAATTATTATTGAACAAAAACACTATGCTGTGTTTTGCTTATTAATTTATATCCAGTTTTCTATCATGTCTTTACTAATTCTGGAATAACTCATTGGTAATTTCTGATCTGTATGCATGAATAAATTGGAAGCTGATAAAAAATGAAGATCAAGCTCTAACAAAATACAGACCTCAACAGCTTAATTTTATTCCTTGGAATAGCTTATATAATATTTGCATAGTAAATTTTTAATTAAAAAATAACAACTTTCAAATACTTGAGTTAAATGCTGCATTTCTATGTAAAAGAACCTTTATCTAACATGTTAAAGGATGTCTTTGTTCCATTTATAAGGTTGCTATAATTTCATTTCCTTCCTTCTTTTTCTCTAGAAGCTTAAGATGGAGCATATGAGATTGCCTGGCAGTTATGTCATCACATCAACACTATGGGATAGGTTGGGCTTTGAGATAGTAACTGGCTCAAAATCACCAAATGAACTCCACAGTCAAATGGAGACTATAGAGTACTGGCCTTCCCTGTCATCATCCAGTCCCTTAACTTCTGTCCTTCATTGGCTTTTTAAGTAACTTAATAATATTGTACTTAATATTTTTATTTGAATATCAAAGAAATTTGATTTTAAATCGTCTCAGGTTCATATATTATACTAATCTGGACCATTCATATTTTTACTTATTCATTCCAAAAAGTTGTACTTTCTAATGTGTTCAGTTACTGAGTTATGAGTATTTATGACTCTTCTAACAAAGTGCATCTTTAGTTTCTTTTTAAAGAGAACAGTTATTTTTCCAGGGTAGACTGTTTCCTGCTTCTGAAAATATATGCATAGGTAATAGACAATTCTATACATGCATAATTAGAAATAAATGCCACTTTATTCAATGGGTTTTATTTATGAATAAAGTAATGGGACAATAGTTTTAGTTTTCATTTAAGTGATTATGCATATGATCAGACAGAGCCTCATAGGGATTGCTCTTGTCTCTATCAAAATATAAACAAAATATTTGATAAACTGTCTCACAATAACCTTGTTAATAAACTAGTAAAATATGAACTAAATAATATAACTGTTAAATGGATTCATAATTCGCTGAATGATTGTACCCAGAGATTACTCATAAATGGCTCCTATCAGACTGAAGAGTATTATGGAGTGAAATGCATCGGGATTCTGTCATGGATCCTGTTTTGTTTAACATTTTTATTAATGAACCATATGAAGGAGTTGAGATGATGATTGTCAATTTGATGACATGAAAGGCTAACACATTAGAGGATAAAGAGAAGATTCAAAAAGATCTAGACAAGCTTGAACAGTGGGCTGAAATGAACAGGATGAAACTTAACAGGGAGAAATGTAAAGATAGGGGAGACCCCACCTGGCAGTAGCATACGTGAAAAGGATGTGGGTGTTCTACTTGATAACAGGGTGAATATAAGCCAATCGAGTAATGAAACTTCAAAAAAGGCAAATGCTATTTGGGGGTGTATTAACATGTAGAGAGCCAGGGAGATGGCCTTGAAGCAACTACATATTAAGAAACTGTTATGTAAATAAAGAGGACAAAAAGCATTTCTTAAGTCCTGGGAAGGGAGATAGTATTAAGAAGAGACTCAGGTTGTCTCCTCTCTGACTCATTGAGGTACAAGGAGAAGGGAAGAAGCAGTCAGACTTGCAAGTTTCCATTATTATTATTCTATTATTATCTCAATAAAGTATAGTTGTGGTCTTCCTGTGGAGTGTGCTTCCTGATCTAGTCTACCCTGAAAGGCTGTCATAACAGGAGCTTAGAGTCCAGATTATGGGAAATGATTGCCCCATTCTGTCTTGGTCAGGGCTGACATTAAATACCGTGTCCAGTTTTAAGAGCCATATTTTTAAAAGGGCATCGACAAACTAGAGTGAGTTGAGAGAATGGTTGTCAAGATGGTGATAAGACAGGATACCAATTCCTGTGTGGAACAGCTAAAAGAACTGGGTTTATTTAGCCTGCAGAAGACAAGATTGACAGAAGAAAAACTGAAAGCAGTCTTCAGATGGCCATATAAGATGATAATGGATTTTTTCTCTGTTGCCTTGGAGGGTAGGACCAGAATCAATAGGTTGAAATTACAGAGAAGTAGAATCAGATTAGATATTAAGAGGAATTTCTTAACAACAAGAGCTGTCAGTCAGTGGAATAGGTTGCCTCATGAAGTGGTATATTGCCTTCAAAGGAGGTCTTCAAGCAAATGTTGGATAGCCAGACCCTGCCACAAGTAAGGGATTGGATTACCTTTGACATCTCTTCCACACTCTCATATCCTATGATAACTTTATAGCACCAATCTCTCTCTTTCTCTCAGTGCATCCATCCATTCTAGGCGGGCACTGTTTAATCACAAACCCATGGTTTTGTTTTAAGAAATAAATACAGGAAATTCAAAACAAGAAACTTCATTTAGCAATTGGTTTATCTAAGCTGTTGATTTTAAATCAACAAGATTTTCAGTCTCTCAGATGCTTCCATACCTAATAGAATTGTTTATTTAAACAGTTGACTACCATGATAGTTCAAAATCACCTCTGAAGGTCTTAGTTTTAAAAGTGGTTTGTAATACACTGTTCAGTTGATAATTCTTTAAAAAACACAGAATCACCAAAGTGATGGCACAATCTTTAGTTTCTGGCCATTCTCCATATGGATGGAGATCCATATGGATCTTCAAAAATTCTGTACTTACCCTGGTGGATTCACAAGGAGACTGCAGTTAAAACAAAAATTCCACAATTGTGTAGGCATTACCCAGGGTGCTGAGGAATAGAAACATTTTACATTACAAAGTATAACACAGACATCTGCACCAGCTGTAAATACTGAACTCTTTAGACTGCTTGAAATTGCAGGTTGCACAGTATAAGCAGAATTAGTTCACAATCTAATGGTGTTGGACTAGAAGACCTTCAAGGTCCCTTCCAACCATATGATTCTATTGTCTTTAAAAAAGTGTTCCAAAATCCTGCACCACTTTCCAGTTATATTTCAAAAGGGATTTATTCATTTTTAAAATGTTATTTGTCATTTGAATACAGGTTCATGGGGTCATGAAGAGTCAGACACGACTTAACGACTGAACAACAACAAAAGTCTCCAGTTTAAGAACAAGGTCAGTTCCTAAGGTCTGTCCTTAAGTTGAATTTGTATGTAAGCAAATTGTATGATATTGCATAAGTAGTATTGTGTAATTAACTTGAACCATTGTGTATTTAACTCGAAGCATTTGGTATTTAACTTGAATTTTGCTACAATAGGCTCTGTTCTTTACTATGAGTCGTCCATAAACCAGGTGTTCTTAACCTGAGGACTACCTATATGTAAGAGGCTTCAATATATCTATGTCATTACTAACTAGTTAATGAGCTAACAAGTACATCAGGCTTGTTAAATCATTGTAAAATAAAGACCTTAGAAACATTTTTCCAGAAAAAATTGAATAGGAAAATTAGGTAACATTATTTGATGATCTGATCTAGCAAGCTTATTTGATTTATATTTTGCAAGCTGTACAAAAACATGCCATTTTAAATGTATATGCTAAGTACTGAGGTATTCAAGTGTATACATGTCTACTCAGTTTCAAATCTCACTGATTTCAATGGGACTTCCTAGCCTTGCTGTGTTTTAATAGAAGTTGTTACTGGAATAGTTGTAACTATATTAAGGAAGGCATGATAAATCACGCTGCAATCCTAAAGTTGCTTACCTGAGAATAAGTCCCTTTGAACTCAGTATGATTTATTTATGTGTATGTAAAGAATTGTAGCCTCAATATCATCCAAATGATATAATTTAAATTTTAAGAAAAAATAAAGACATTGAAGACAGTTATACTAATTCTAGTAAGCTTTAAAAGTGTGCATATAAATAAATGTACTTCCTAAAGCTTTGTGGAGCAGGGGGTGGGGGGGGCTTCAAATCAGTTTTTCATTCCTGGTGACTGCCTAGACTAGTCCCTGCAGTTTTCTTGGCAATGTTTTTTGGAAGTGGCTTACTATTGCCTCCTTCCTAAGGCTGAGAGAAAGAGACTGTCCCAAGGTCACACAGCTGGCTTTGTGCCTAAGGCAGGACTAGAACTCACAGTTTCCCGATTTCTAGCCTGATGCCTTAATCACTATACCAAACTGGCTCTCCTAAAGCTTATGCTATAATAAATGTGTTAATTTTTAGTTCTCAAAAGAATCTTAATTGTTTTTGTTGAAATATATTAACATCACTATCCAAAGAATCAACTGAAAAAAATTGAAATTATTACAGAAATAATTTAAATAATTTTAAAAAAATAATGGGAAGGCAGATTTATTAGCTTCAGTAAGGATTACTGAAATAATATGGCAAACATTTTCTAAAACTTATAAATGATTCATATTATAGAAAAAAGTTATTATGAAAAATTAATGTCATCTAATGAAACTTTTTGAGCTTACTACCAAGTAAATAAAAATGTCTTAATAGGTGTGTTATCCTAGAGAATTATCTGTCACAGTTAGTACTATGATCACTTGCACAAAAGTTATCAGATACTCAAAGATTCTTCCTGTTTACTTACGATCAATTAGATTATTAGAAAGTACCACTTTTCTTTCACCTTCCTTTTCCCTCTCTTCCTCTAATTTATATTCTTTTTCTAGTGAAGTTTTCAGTGTGAAGTCAGTTGATAGGTTGGGGGATGGGAGGGTACAGGAAAGCAACAACTATATCACAATTTCATCCAGTGGTGGATTTAAAAACATGGAGAAACAGACTTTTCAGACTTGACAGTCTTAGGTAGCTTTTTCTCAGGGGAACTAAGGTATAGCTACAGACTATAACTATTATTTGGAATAGCTAAAAATGTTCAAAAGCAGAATATATTTTATCGTCTCTTATCAGGAGAATACAGCAAATGATCATCGTGAGGGGAGGACTGTGACATCTTTGATCTTTTTCGATTGCTTAGATGGTGAGAATTAAAGCTGTACTTCTGTTCTAAGTAAGAAACAAACAGCTATCAGTAATAGTGATTAAGTTTAGCCTGGATGGGAATATACTATTAAAAAGATGTGGCCCCCAAAGTGGAATATACTTAAGACAAGTTAAACATTAATCATTTAATACCTTTTGCCTGCACTGGGTGTTTATAAATTTAATATAGAACTCAGGTGCTTGTTGTATTTCTATCTAAGCAAAGGAATTGGAGAAGCAACATTTCCCAATACACATGTATTTATGTTCACCCGCAACATTTTACCTCAGATACGTTAACAGCAAGCATCTTAAGCATGTCTGCTCAGAAGTAAGACCCTTATTTTCCCCTCAGTGGAGTTATTCCAGAGTAGCATGTTTAGCACTGCAATCTAAATTACTCAAAATGTTTATCCTCCCCCGGTACAGCATAAGGCGACTTCATCCCCTGCTGACGTGCTGTATTGGGTGTTGGCTGTGTGAAATTTCCTCCACTAGACCAGGCAACGACCTCACTTACCTAGTCAGTCAGAAAGGCAAGAGTTGCTTCAGGTGAAGTTTCCTGCATATTTAAATTCGGAATGGAGGAGGACAGATGAAAGGCAAGAGCAGGAAAGCCCCTACCCTTTCCCCAGTGTATCCCTCAGCAATATGCTAAAGTCGTTAATGGGAGGTAAATGCAGTTCACGTCCAGGGATGCTCAACCACCCGCTTTGCACCCGAGGTAAGGGGCTACACTCTTGCCGCTCTCTCTGGGACGGAAGCAGGCGCGGGGTTCATCCCCCGGGGGTGAGGCACGAGAGCGCTCCTCAATCCCCCTTCGGTCAGGGCGGGCGGGGAAAGCACGTGGAGGGGAGGGGAGGGGAGGGGAGGGGAGGACGGGGATGAAAGGGGAGCGAGCGAGACGGGGGACCAACGCGAGCGCCGCCCCGGGAATTCACAGGAGCGCGCTAGCAGTAGCAGCCGCAGCCCGGTCGGCTGGCTCTGCCTCCGCCTCCGCCTCCGCCTGGGGCCGCTGAGGAAGGAGCTGCCGGCTGCCCGCGTGCGCCCGCCGAGGTTTCCCTCGCTCCGGTTTGAACTACCCGCCTTTCCTAACTGCTGTAGCTCCCCCGCCCCGCTGGCTCCTGGCGGGGAGGCTCGGATAACCCAAGGCGCACGAGCGTCGCGGCTCAGCGAACGCGGGGAGGAAGAGCGGGCGCCGCGCTGCAGCTGTCCGAGCCTAATTGAGCCGGGCTGGGCAAAGCAAGGCAGCTGCTGCGGGGGACTCTCTGCGAAGGGCGGTTAAGCCGGCAGGAAGACTGGCTTTCCTTGGACGCGCTTCTTCCCTCTCCTGATCCTCCATCTCCGCCCGGTCTACCACAGTTCTGCTCCGGGCTTCGCTGGGTACATTATTTAGCCGCTGCCTTTAGGACGTTTTCTGTTCTCTTTACGCCGGGTATAAAACCTGTTTATATTTAGTTCTGATGCGGAGTACCTGCTCCCCGCCTTCACGATTCACAGTGAACTCGACTGGAATTCCCACTTCATTCTGTATTGAAAAGTTCACCTTTCACAATATTGAATTGATACAAGAATGACACCTCTTGTCACAGCTACTTATTTAAGGCACTTTAGGTAAGCCCCATACTGACGCCATTCTCCCTGTTCAGAGCTGGGAATGAATACTATATTGACCAATTTTACAAGCTGCTTGTAGGACAGGGTTTGTGAAGTGCTTGAGCACTTCAGGGTGTGTGTTGGTACGTGCAGCACGTGCTTAACTGTAGTCCATTGACTCACGATTTATTCCCCCACTTCTCTGAATGTCCAGGACATATTGAACCATATATGAATAAGGCTATGTCTGCCAACATGTTAGGCTAAAATGCGGTTGACTAGTTTATAGTTCAGTAGGTCATGTGAATACAGCCATTATGAACTGCCTCTATGTGAAGAATGCTTATTACTCTGATAGGTTGATTTAGGAATTGTGAACTTTACAGCTCTACAGATGTTTACTAAACAGTTTCTTGTATTCTACAGAGCTTATATAGCATTAGGGAGAAGTATATATTAACTGATCTGAAATAGAATGAATTTTCCTTAAAGCAATGGGTTGCATGCAGGCACAACTTACATATCTTACATGATTGGTTTGGTTTTGGTATGTTGTGTGAACCTAGTCATTGTGGCTTGTAAACAGTGGCCAGCTGATTTTTCAATAAACTTTGGTTAAACAAAGCACGGTTTCTAATGTGTGAACTTAGTCACGGTAGTTTGAAATAGGTGCATTCAAGTTCATGAACTTGTCCCAATCAGTTCAATGGATCTACTCATGATCCAGTGCTATGGCTTTGACTGGGTAAGACCTTGCCCATAATATTAGATTTTTTTATTTAGCAGTGAGGAGATGCATTTTGCCAATCTTCTGTTTATTTTTCTTGCAACCAGCCTGTAGCTATAACAAAAGCTATAAAGTCCAGATATAGGTGTTGGTATTAGAACTTGTTTTAAGTACATTCTGAATCTTCAAGCTCCCATAAGTTCTTTCAGGACCTTTTAAAACATTTTATTTCATTGTGTATTGAAAAAGAGAAAGAAATCTCTCCCCGCTCTCGTTTACTAAACCAAACTAGTAATACATATATATTCATAAAACCGTATACAATTACATTAATAACTCAATTCATGTAATTGAAAACCCGAGACGCTAAACCTCTCAACCTCTTTCTCTCACGGGCGACAGAGGTTTTTTTATTTGATTACGTCATCAACGTGCGCCACAGAGTCGTGCGTGTGAGGTACGACGTATAAGCGGAAGAGGTCTCCTTAAGCAGTTTATTTTGAAGAATCCTCCTCGTTTGGACGGATCTAGTCTGAATTTTTTGTCCCTTCCCGGTGTTTCTTCTTCAGTTCATATTTTCTTGTGACCCTCGGAGTGAGACTTCATAGATCAATCTGCCAGCGGTAAGCCATGGGATGGGCTAATTTGTGGCATTCGTGTTGTTTGCTTCCAGGACCATCTGGGGGCTGGTTACTTAACCCTAACTAGCTAGGTAAAAACGCTCCCTTCCTTTTGTTATCTATTTTTATTTTTAATTTTTCTCAACACTAAGACTGAAATGGATTTATGGAGGAAAATGTATATTTGAAAATTATGTAACCTCAACGTACTGGCTTCCTTTTACTACAGAGTATGGAAACAGAAGAAGATGCTCCTCCTCCAAAGCAGCAGCCTATGATATACATCTGTGGAGGTAAGTAATGCACCGGTACGCCGGAAATAAAGCTGTGTAAGGTATATGATTGTTTTTTGGGGGGGTTAACTAAGATCCTTGATAAAACTGATAAACACATGCTTTTTTCTTATAGTCTTGAATCCTAATTTTTTTTTAAAAAAATTATAAACTTTAGAGTGCCATAGAACATATGGAAACAACTAAAAATCACTGTAGGTACTCTTCTGGAGTTTCCTTTCCATACTAGGACTGTCTTTCTGGTTTATGAAGAAGAGTAAGGAGGGAGGAAATAAACTAGATATTATAGTTACTATGAGTTTGCCTCCTCCCTCTAGATACCCTGTGAAAAGGAACATCAGGTGCCATTCATGAAATCTAGTAGGACTGTTTTTACTGGGGGGAGAAATTATTGAAGTTTTAATTATATTTTTTTTTCAACACTGAAGACTAGTCAGAAAGTTGGTTAGCAAAATTTACTTCATTCCAATAAAATGTTTTGTTTTGCTATGTCTTAACGCTTAGTTTTATTTCCTTTCTTATTTTACCTTAATAAGATATTGTCATTATTATTTTCAGAATGCCACAAAGAAAATGAGATAAAAGCAAGAGACCCTATCAGATGCAGAGAATGTGGTTACAGAATAATGTATAAGAAAAGAACAAAAAGATGTATCCTTGTATTTGGACATCTTAATTGTTGTATTTTTGTCTTTTAGTATCTCTCTAATGCTTTTTTTTTTTTTGGTCTGCGCTCAGTCATTGCTGACTCTGCAGTGACTGCTTGGACGAGTCCTTGCAGTTTTCAAGGCAATTGTTTTTCGGAAGTGGTTTTGCCAGAGCCTCCTTCCTAGAGCAGAGCCCAGCTGGCGAGCACAGGAGGCGGGGTTTCTGTTGCTTCGCGCCCTTTTCGGGCGCATGTGGTTTTTCGCGCTTACCGGCAACTGCTCCCGACTCCTTTTTTGCAAGGCGCCGCCAGCATTTTTCCTCCCACCGGAGTGAGAGTCCCCATTTATCTACTCACGTGAGTTTTCGAACTGTTGGGTTGACAGGAACTGGGGAGGAAACAGGAGCTCACCCTGTTTAACGCGAAGGCTGGACTCGAACCGCTGAAGCGTCGACCATTTCTGGCCGGCAACTTTCAGCGTCATTAAGCCGCTGCGCCACCGCGTCCCCCTGTTCTAATCTAATAATCTAATTCTATTAATTAGATTCTAATAATCTAATGCTATGATGTCATTTTATGCTTATACAGTGATTTGCCAACTTCAGCTACATATATATAGCAGCATATGAGTCTGTTTTACTTCATATACTACCCATGTAGAAAAGATGAATCATACTGTAAAATTAGGATAGTATGAAAAGCTTCTTAAAATGAACTATAAAGTAGAATCATACAGTTTACTACTACACTGCAAATATTGGATCTGATTTAGAAGAACTTTAAAGCAGGCTCATCACAGCTTTAAAGTATATAACATTATAATGCCTTGTCACCCATTATCTCAAGTGACTTCTTGTAGATGTTACTAGTGGAAGCAGTCTCTGCCACATCTATCTATGCCAGCATTTGCTGTCCCCGTTTAATATTTCCTTTCAAAACATTTTTAAATCAATTTCTCTTCAGGTTTCCAGCCACCTAAGAGAGGAAAACAGACCTTTACTACTTTACTTTGGGAAGAAGGAGGAGGCATAATGGTACATTTAAAATAGTGTGTGTGGGGGGGGGAGTTTTTACATGCAGCACCCCCATTTTTCTTCAGTGCAGTGTCCTGTAAATAATAGATGTTGACCTGACTTTTATTTATTCATGATACTTGTAGATACCCCAGTTGTGAGATTCTGGGTGGTATTAAGGTAGAAAACAAACAACAGATTAAAGCAAAATAATAGAGTTCCATCTTGTATGTATCTATCAGTCTGGTTCAAAAACATAATGGAATAAAAATATTTTAACCACTTTGCAGAATTCAAGGAAGGAGGTTGCTACTTATATCTCTAGGGGAAACATGTTCTAATCCAAGCCATATGTACTTCTCATGGAGTTGAAACTTTCAGAAGCCCCTGTTGAGATTATTGGACAGGATGGGCAGAATCAGTTTTGTCAAGGGACCTTGATGAACATGCATGTATTGGATCTGGTTTAGAAAATTCTTTTATTATTTGCCAGTTTTATCTGTTTCTCAGTGGAGCAGAGCAATAGAAGGATTGTAGGTAAGTTTATAGAATGTATGTGTAGGCCTCCAGTTAGAAATAATGGTTTGTGAACTACAAGACAGTATACATATGACAGAAGGCCAGCTAAGGGGCAACTGCTCTAGTACTTATCCACTGTAAATTATATTAAGATTATGTGCATAATTTTTATTATAATTACCATTTTTGGTACTTTCCAATCATTTCCTTAACTCTGTCATAGTAGTTGTATTTGATGCCCGATGAAGAGAACAGAAGATGCATCTAATTAATCTGAACTTATGTTTATTCTTCATGTATTGATTTTGTTTAAGCAAGTACATTCTCCCATTTTGGTTCTTGCAATAAAATTGTATCCAAATGTTTTGTTGACTCTTTGTTTAGAAGTGAAATTTGAACAGATTTAAACTTACAAGTTATAGGGCGATTGTACAATCTAATTAAAATGACTAAACTCTGTTTGGTTTGAAATGAGAGAAGGAAGGTTCAGCATCAGTGTGGAGGAATGTAGTGTCAGGCTTGGAACATAAAACAAAGATTCAGATCCTCCAGCCATTAAGCTCACAGAGATACCCAGTCATTTCCTTTCAGCCTTATTTGACAGGCTGGTTATAAATATAACAGTGTATGCCCAATATTCACCTTTTGGGGGAAACAACATCATGCAAAGTACAGAAAAAATATATCAGTATGTGTATATATGCTATTTTAATTTCTTGGAAAATGAAGGCTAAAATATGACAGAAGAAAGGATTTAAAAGTGGGAACTCCTCTACAGAAATTTGAATTGATTTTTATAAGTGTTTTGTTGAATAGAATACAACAGTTCCCCCCCCCTTCTCTTTAACTCTACTGAAGCAGCTTTAAATACTTTAGAATAGTTTCAGATGAACAATTAGTGCTTACTGCTATAAGTGAAGAGATAGGTTAGCATAGAGAATACCTATTGTAGGAAATTGGGTCTGATGCTGTATCATAATTTCCAATAAGCAGATGGAAGAACTCAGTCTGATTTCCCACCTGCTTTGCATTACTTATGTGAAACCTGGTTATCTTTCTTGGATGTATTGAAGCAAACGCGGCCCCTCCGGGTATTTAATACTTAATCCAAGCTACGTTTTGTTCTGCTTAACGACTTAATGTGCTGGTGACGCTGATACCCCTTTGTTTCATGTTCCATTCCTTTGCTAAGCTGCCTTGCGTGGAAGGAGAAACGGGAAAGAATCCGCAAGCTCAATAAAATATTCAGTCGACTCGTACTGTGTAAGATGATACGCTCTTCCCTTCATTTTAAAATGGGGGCGAGTGCCTTCTTTCCCACGCGGCGTCTTTCCCAGTGTCGCCATAGCGACCGTCCAACGCCGCCACGCCCCCTCCTCCCTGGAGGGGAAAGCGGGGGGCTTTCCACGCATGCGCTTCAGGTACCGAGTATCTCGCCTAGAGGGAAAGTGCTTTCTGGCAGTCGAGCGGGTCAACCGGCGGAGCCTCTCAGGTGCGAGCGCGTGGGGGTAACTGGCTGCTGACGTCGACGGCGGAGGGGGGGGCGCCCGTCTCGCACCATCTCTTCTGGGACGGGACTGTTGAGAAGCGGCGGGGGGGCGCTCGGCTTTTCTTGAAACAGGTACCAGTCCGAGAGTGGGGTAGCCCGGGAGACGGAGTCAGCGAGAAGGGAAAGGGGGTGGGATGCAGAGGAATCGGGAAGAGCGGGAAAGTTTTTTGGGGGATACCAATAGGGACAGTTGGAGGGTGCCAGCGGAGGAGGGCTGCCCGTGAGCGCCGTGAACACGGGTTTCGTTTGGGGAGGGGCAGGGCAGGGTGACGGGGAGCTGAGGCAATACTCGCCTTCCATTTCCATCCGCCTTTTCTTCCGTGTCTTGGATCGTAGATGTGATTGAACGGCAACTCCCAGCATCTCTTGCTGTTGGCGTTGTTGGGAATTGTAATTGAGGGGGAACAAAGGGGCCTCATCCTGGCCTTGGCTTAAAGGCCTCTAGAGCGGTGTTTTCCAAACCTGGCAACTTTAAGAGGGGTGGACTTCAACTCCCAGAATTCCCCAGCCAGCGTTGTGCTGGACTCCTTCCCACTTTTAAAAATGATGGAGGACCTCAAAAGAGCTTTTGCTTGTATGGGTTATATTTGTCGATGTTTACCATATTAAAAATTAAAATTGATGTATTCACTGCTGCTAACCACTTCTCACAATTGTTTGATAGGATTTTAATATTGTGTTTTTTTTCAACATAGGCTGGCAAACAATTTCAAGTTTGCGGACCCCTGAGAGGGTCTTGGTGCACCCCTGGGGGTCGTAGGTCCAAACTTTAAGAAACAGTGGATTAGGTTAACAGATTTTGTGAATCTCAGGAAGCCATATTTTTCAGTTTAGTACATAGCAACAGTTGCTAATCATTTGGAAAAAAAGGCTGCTATATCATTTTATAACGACAGAGGGCTTTTACATGAACATCTTCCCTCTTAACGAAAACTGTGCCTTGTTGCTACTCTTTATACATTTCTCCTGGGTTTTTTTGTGTGTGTTTTAGAGTTCACTGATAAAAACAAAGTGGGGTAAGTTGTGTATAAGCATTAATTCCAGCAAGATGCATGAAATCTGAATTTTAAAGATTTGATTTGACTAGAAAGGGGAGATGTCATTGGCTTTCAATTTTTTATTGTATCACTTGTAATGAAACAATTTAGCTGCTTTTTGAGTGAAGGGTATGGCTTGTGCTAGAATATACTTTAACATATCATAATGTAATTCCAAAGAAAACCAAAAATAATTTCCAAGATGGTCATTTACTATGTTTAAAATTTTGTAGCACAAAATACTAGTTGTAGAGTGATAGGCGCATTTGCCTGATGTGGCAAAATACTGTAACATGACATGTTATATGTTACAAAATATAAATGGTTATATGCAAAGATGTATTATAGGAATCAGTACTCCTTTGATTTAAATCAACTGTGTAATTGAAGAAAAATGAAGATTTCCCATTACATTTCTCCAGTTAAGTTACATTTCTCCAGTTACATTTTTCTGCAGTTACGCAGTTGATTTAAATCAAAGTACTGATTCCTATAATACATCTTTGCATATAAAACCTATTATAATTATCTTATGGGTAAAAATCTCTTGTGATGCCAGAGTGGACAAAGGGAAAAAGTGATAATTGAGCGGTATTTTTCAGCATGAATAACTTATTCAGTAAATGATGAAATTCCAAAGAGCAACTGGATATTTTTACACTCTGGGTTTTGCAGTCATAAAATTAAAATGAGCTATTTAGCCCCTAAAGTCCAATATACCACTCATTGTGATAGCTACTCTAGTTGTCCGTAAATAGCAAAAATGAATTTATAAACCTGTTTTTCATTTTTATTTCTTTGCTTGCTACCATCTCATGGGCTTAACTTAAGGGCAGAATAATATTAAAAATAATAGTTTGATAAAATTATGAAATATCCCTTTATTTAAGGGATTTAAATATCTTTGCAACATCATCTATAATGTGATTTGAAAAAGGTGTGCTTTTGGCAGTAGAATAGATTTCTTTTTTCTTCTGAGCAGCCATAAATCTGCTCCAGAAGATTCAATGACCTTTCAGATCATATTTAGGGGGTGCAGAGCAGGGATAGAAGGAAAAAAACCCTGTAATATCAGTATTAGTCTAGCTGTCTATTGTTGAATATAGGCCAACATTATCAGATGTCAGGTTATTATCACCAATACTGGAATCTTTGAATAGTTAATATATTTCCTTAGGAGAGTACATTATATCTTGATTTAATATCATAATTCTAAAGAATTCTGGTTTCTTAGAAATGCAGAGGCAAGTTGGTAACAAATTATCATTCTCACTTGGTTTCTTTTGTGAGTTCCTTCATACTTAATAGAAGTGTAGAATTTAAAATACTGTAGTTCTAGTCCCAGAAATGGTTCTGTTTGATGATTTCAAATAAAAAAGCTGGCATGTATAAAAGAGGTACATGAGGAAAGTCTGAAAGTATTTTGCCTTATGTTTCTGTTCTCTTTCCCATCTCATATTGTTTTATTTAAATTTTGTTTTAATTATAAATTCTTTAAAAATCAGACAATGTGATTTTCTGGATTTTTTCCCCCATTTTGTCTCTCATAGTTGAGGTATACCTATGATGAAAATTACAGGCCTCTCTCATCTTTTTAAGTGGGAGAGCTTGCACAATTGGTGGCTGACTAAATACTTTTTTGCCCCACTGTAAATGGGAAAACATATTGTAAAGCAAAAGTAGCTGGAGTTGGTATTGTCTTTATTTATTAGAATGCCTGTGGGACCCACACAGGCCTCCTTGGATATATTTGAATAAAATGGTGCCCAGGACAAAAACTGAAAGTAACTTAGAGTGGTGGAGAACATTTTAGGGACTACAGAGTATAATATGGAGCAGTCTCACCTGCTTTCCTTCTGAACTGGTAAATGGTTGTTTATGATTAATCACATCTAATGTAGCAGCAATTTTGTGAGAGCATGAAGAACATGGTCTCAAATTCAGATAGGGCTACTGATACCAAAAGTTGTATACAGCTGCTGCAAGCTGATCCAGGTCAAAATTAAGGTTGAGACTGACATCTTTCTTCTATATTTGAAAATAGTTTTCAATAGGCTTGAACAGATTATAGCATTTTATTTTATAACTTGTGCAATTGCATAAATAATCTTGAGAAAATATATTGGAAATTATTAAATTCTATGTTTCTAGTTATCAGTGCTAATCAAATGTCATCCTGGTTGGGTCATGAAACCACGAAAACATACCAAATTCCTATTGACCATCTGGACTACAAATTCATTGAAAAATGCACTGATGTTAAGCATTTAGAAAAGATCCTCAAGATATTAAGGTAACATTTAAATGATTATTTCTTATTACAGTAAAAATAGATGAAGAAAATGAAGTGGTGATCCTTGCAATGAGTGTCTTGCCTTTTATTATGAAGGCTATCATAGGATGTAATAATTTGCAATTAAAATTTTATCTGTCATTATATTGAAATGACAGATTTAAAAAATTTCTTGCTAAATTCATTTAAGTTGGTAAGAACATTTAGATTTCTAGAGGTCTTTTTTTGATTTAGTGTAGGTGGAAGCTCTAAATCTGATTAAGTTAAAAAAGTAGGGGAAAATATACAAAACAAGAACTATAGCAAAAGTAATTGGCAAGCCAAATGTGTATAGCAAATCAAATAGCAATTGACTCTAGATATGTTTGTGTGTGTTGAGAGTGGTGATTCTACAAAAACTCCCAAAGTTGAGGGTTTTTATTCATGGTGGGGAGGGGAGGACAAGTATTTCATGCAAGTATTATTATTTATGCTTTAACTGATGGAATAGTAACGTATAACAAATATGTGTTCAGTTGGTGATGTAATGTCCTGTTTATCTTAGGTCAGGTGAGGAGGGTTTTTTCCCTCACCTTACATTATTTTGTGAAAACCGCATTGAGTGTTTGGCTCCAAATAGCAGAGTTCTTCGAAAAGAAAAACCTGTAGCCACTGCTTCTGATTTTACTACTGAAGAATGGAAAAAAATAAATGATGACATGATGGTAATTCATAACTTCATTCTATAATGTGAGAATAATAATTTAGGGTTTCATCTAGTTCCCTGCTCATTTCCCCCTCCTATTCTCAGCTGACTGCCTTCAACAGACTAGATTCATCTATTTGGTGAATAAACAAGTTTTAATAATTCTTGGTCTTAAATTTTAACATTATTGTCATACAAAGTACTTTATCTGAGATCCTGTTTTTATGAGAGATAGCAATATACTATATGCTTTTTTATTACATCTCCAGCTATATTAGACTGCAAATCTATACTACTCAGGGGTTTATTAGAATTGTAGTCTAGAACAATTGAAAAGTGTATTAAGAAAATCATTTGCACACACACACACATGCGCGCACAGTACAGGTAGTCCTCGACTTACGACCATTCGTTTAACAACCATTCAAAGTTATGCTGAAAAAAGTGACTTACAACAAGTCCTCACACTTACGACGGTTGCAGCATCCCCATGGTCATGGGATCAGAATTTGGGTGCTTTGCAACCGGCATGTATTTACAATGGTTGCAGTGTTCTGGGGTCACATGATTGCCATTCGCAACTTTCTCAGGGGGCTTCTGACAAATAAAGTCAATGGAGGAAGTTGGATTCACTTAATGACTGCATGTTTTGCTTAATGACCATGATGATTTGCTTAATGGCAAAAAAGGTTGTAGTATTGGGCATGACTGATTTAATGACCGCATCGCTTAGTGACAGAAGTTCCGGACACAATTGTGGTCGTAAGTCGAGGACTACCTGTATTGGCTTGGTTTATATACCTATTTTCTCTCTTGCTGAAACTGCAGTAAAAAGATTAGAAAATCATTAATGCATCTGTAAAAAGTGTATTGTTACCTGGAATGTTTAGGTTGCAGATTTGAAATATAGCAAATCAAAGTTATCTGTTTGTTTTAGAGCTGGATTACAGAAATGAAAGAAGATGAGTATAAAATGCGATATGCTACAACTGAAGTTTTCAAAGAAAATGTGGAAAATTTACCACCAATTCGTAGTTCAGAGAACCATCATTCCCTAAGTCAGGTTATACAATATCAATATGTGAATTTTATACTTTGTGGGGAAAGGGGAAGAGAGAGCGAAAGTGCCATTCTTCACTAGATGTTTGCAGATGATAATATTTGTAATTTAAAAAATTTAAGAAGCTCTTAAGTTGTGTGTCCAATTTGATACATTTTATTTAATTGTGGTCTTAAAATGAATTCAGTGACCTCCCTAGAATGCATGTATCTTGAAACAGTTGTTGAAGATATTTACTTATTTATGTTAGATTTATTTTCTACCTTTCCTTTATGAGCTCAAGGCAACATACATGGCACTGGATCCTCCCATTTTTTTTTCACAACTACTAAGAGATAATGACTGACCTAAAGTTATTCAGTGAGTTTTCAGGGTGAGAGGGAACTTGAATCAGTATCTCCCCAGTCCTCAACCAGTACCCTAATCACTAAAGAAACTTAATTTAGATCAAGAAGTTACTGACAATTGTAAGCTAGCATGGCCATTTATTGCGAGAGTTGAGCTCACCTTGAGTGAATCTTTATCTCTGGTAAACAATAGCAAAACAAATTTATTTATTTATTAAAAATATTTCTGTAATGTCTGACTGTTACAGAATAAAACTGCAAAAACAAAGCAAAAGAAGAAAAATATACCAAGGGACTACAGAGAATGGGATAAGTATGTTGGATACCTTCTGCTAATTACTTGTAATGGAGAGATGCTTTTACCTATTGGGACATAACTGTATGCAAAGTGTCCTTATGACCCAGATTCAATCCCTGGTGTTGTTGGTATATGTGTTTCTAGTACCTGCACTGGGAAAGACAGCTGCCTGGGATTGTGAGGGAGCACTGCTTTTATTGGTTGGCCACATGGGCTGTGATGGATCACTGGCTTCAAGTAAAGGATATTGTTTTGCCCTTAAACCATATTGTAATTAAATCTTACTGTAATTAAAAAAAATTCCACTAAATCATTTTGAATTTAAGGTTTGATGTGGAAAAAGAATGTTCCAAAATTGAGGACCAAGAAGACAATTATTCTAAAACCAGCATTAATGATACCATAAAATTACCAAATGCAGAGATAAACACAACAGGTAAATAATCCCCAAGGAACGTATAGTTTGTTTTGTTACAGTGTAAGAGGTCTAATACCATAAAAGCAGTTCTTGTTTCAGAAATAATTGATGCTCTAAAAATTATGGCACTTTGGAAACTTTGGTTAATTATATTGTATATCTTAATGACATCTATATCTATATCTCAAATGTTTAAATTCCCATTCTCAGAAACATAGAATGTTATTCTGCTTTTATAATAAAAATTCTACCATTTTATTATGCTTTGTCTCTGAAGAGATAGCATTGACATCAGTAAAACAAACAAGCAAAAACATTTTTCTGATTGCATATCTTCTCCAGTGAAGTAGTTAAACTAGTAGTAGAAGCCAGTTATTTTGAAAATGAATTTTTAAAACTTATCCTTATCCTTACCATGTTGGAAGTGACTGTTTACATAACAAAATTAAAAATTACAAAGAACAGCATCAACTGTTATCACTTCAGTCCTGACAGAGTTAACCCACTCAAACTTCCTTATATACTGAGCAAGATCATTGGCTTCTAGCCTACAGCTGTTCATTAGTTGACACTGTTGCCTAAGGTCTCAGGCAGAAGTATGTTCCACCTTTGCTACTTGAGATCCTTTTAACTAGACATACTGAGAATTAAACCTACGATACCCCTGCATGCAAAATCTGTATCCTACCATAGAATTATTGAAATGCAGAATTACTGCTTGCCAGATCAGTGCACTTTTATAAATCACCCATAGCTATGAAAGTTAAAATATTTTTATAGAAGTGCTTTTGCCTGCAAATGTTGTTCTTTTCATTTATAATAAGAATTTTCTAGGTATGACTACAAAAGAAAAGACATCGGCTGCTCATCGTGAAAAAGAAAAAGGTAATGAAGCATTTGTCACAGGTGACTATAAAGAAGCAATTGCATACTATAGTCGGTAAGTTACTGCTATTTGAATGATTCTTGCCAATTTATTACAATAATTATACTTTGGCTTTGATTAAGAGCTATTGAACAAATTAAGAAACTTAAATATTTGCTTTCAAAATAATAATCAGATGGGAGTTCTTATGTCCTATAAGGAGAATCTATCAAATTAGTATTCTGGAACCTCTGTGAATGTTTTACAACTGGAAGAAAAGGCTACAAACTGTACTACAGACATGCTGCTTATATCATGCATATTTACTGGAATTTAATAGTCTAACTATATACAGACTTATAGCTATGATAAAGATTACCTTTTCTTGTGGTCTTTCGTGAAATACAGTGGGGCAAAAAAGTATTTAGTCAGCCACCAATTGTGCAAGTTCTCCCACTTAAAAAGATGAGAGAGGCCTGTAATTTTCATCATAGGTATACCTCAACTATGAGAGACAAAATGGGGAAAAAAATCCAGAAAATCACATTGTCTGATTTTTAAAGAATTTATTTGCAAATCATGGTGGAAAAGGTCAATATCAAAAGTTAATCTCAGTACTTTGTTATATATCCTTTGTTGGCAATGACAGAGGTCAAACGTTTTCTTTAAGTCTTCACAAGGTTTTCACACACTGTTGCTGGTATTTTGGCCCATTCCTCCATGCAGATCTCCTCTAGAGCAGTGATATTTTGGGGCTGTCGCTGGGCAACACAGACTTTCAACTCCCTCCAAAGGCTTTCCATGGGGTTGAGATCTGGAGACTGGCTAGGCCACTCCAGGACCTTGAAATGCTTCTTATGAAGCCACTCCTTCGTTGCCCGGGCAGTGTGTTTGGGATCATTGTCATGCTGAAAGACCCAACCACATTTCATCTTCAATGCCCTTGCTGATGGAAGGAGGTGTTCACTCAAAATCTCACGATACATGGCCCCATTCATTCTTTCCTTTACACGGATCAGTCGTCCTGGTCCCTTTGCAGAAAAACAGCCCCAAAGCATGATGTTTCCACCCCCATGCTTCACAGTAGGTATGGTGTTCTTTGGATGCAACTCAGCATTCTCTCTCCTCCAAACACAGTTGAGTTTAGACCAAAACGTTCTACTTTGGTTTCATCTGACCATATGACATTCTCCCAATCCTCTTCTGGATCATCCAAATGCTCTCTAGCAAACTTCAGACAGGCCCAGACATGTACTGGCTTAAGCAGGGGGACACGTCTGGCGCTGCAGGATTTGAGTCCCTGGTGGCATAGTGTGTTACTGATGGTAGCCTTTGTTACTTTGGTCCCAGCTCTCTGCAGATCATTCACTAGGTCCCCCCGTGTGGTTCTGGGATTTTTGCTCACCGTTCTTGTGATCATTTTGACCCCACAGGGTGAGATCTTGCACAGAGCCCCAGATCGAGGGAGATTATCAGTGGTCTTGTATGTCTTCCATTTTCTAATTATTGCTCCCACAGTTGATTTCTTCACACCAAGCTGCTTGCCTATTGCAGATTCAGTCTTCCCAGCCTGGTACAGGTCTACAATTTTGTTGCTGGTGTCCTTCAACAGCTCTTCAGTCTTGGCCATAGTGGAGTTTGGAGTGTGACTGTTTGAGGTTGTGGACAGGTGTCTTTTATACTGATAACAAGGTCAAACAGGTGCCATTACTACAGGTAACAAATGGAGGACAGAGGAGCCTCTTAAAGAAGTAGTTACAGGTCTGTGAGAGCCAGACATCTTGCTTGTTTGTAGGTGACCAAATACTTATTTTCCACCATGATTTGCAAATAAATTCTTTAAAAATCAGACAATGTGATTTTCTGGATTTTTTTCCCCATTTTGTCTCTCATAGTTGAGGTATACCTATGATGAAAATTACAGGCCTCTCTCATCTTTTTAAGTGGGAGAACTTGCACAATTGGTGACTGACTAAATACTTTTTTGCCCCACTGTAGGTCTTGCAGGGCTACAGAAAATGATCCTGAAGTTTGTACTCCTTCATTAGACAAGTAGGGATTAGAATATGAATTTGTCAAATGAAAGCCCAACTCAGGGTATTTTGATAATTCTAGCTGCAGAACCAAACTTGGTTAATTTAGGATCATAGAATCAGTTCCTTTCATGGTCTCATGCTGTATTCCTGGATAATTGTGATTGTTTCACAGTCTTTATTGCTAAGACCAAAGGGAGATTTGGGAATTGTTTCGGCAAAGGGCAGTAATTTTTTTTTTCCTGAGCACCAAGCACAAAAACGGACAGCTACAGCTTTCCTCTGCAGCTGGAAGTTGAACACGACAAGGGGGAACCTCTCTGCAATGTCTTGTATGATGAAGCTTAGTCAGATGCAAATAAATGATCTCTGTTCCCTCCCAATTCAATGTTGGAGATGTCACTATCACCAGAGAACAACCACAGATACATGCACATATCCGGAACATGCTCTTCCCTTTTGGGAGAAGCAACATTATGAAATAAATAAGCAGTAAGCAAAATAAATTAAAGATAGGAAAGAAAAGAAAAGAAAAGAAAAGGGAATCAAACTAGGTCTGGTTTACAGCAACACCATTCTGAATGTTTATTTTGACAAAGCTAGTGGGTAGAACAGTGCACTGATGAGCTTTTCCAATTTAATCTTTGTATTATGGCAAGATATTACATGAAGGTTTATATTATAGCAAAACTTCCCATTGAAAGCTGAATTTATTCGAGCTGTTATATCAAGAAACACAGGTATGGTGATCTCACTGTAGAAAATTATTTCTGTTCAGATTTTTATGTGCCCTTTTCAACATGCTTTTTTTCCTGTTAATTATTTGATCAGAGTTGATTGCATCTGCTCTGATTATGTCATTTTTTTCCCCACTGGATCTTGCCTTTGATTGCCTTTGAATATGCGCAAATGTTTCTTTTGGATTTCTGAACTATATCTCACCTAATTCTTTCTGTAGTAATGCAAATAAGTATTTGCAAACTGAGGACAATGTTGCATATGTCTGTTAAAAGTGAGTTTTGGCTGTAAAAACTGATGCAACAATTAAATCATCAAGCATTAAGCTGCTAGTAACTATTTATTGAATTGTCTGGGTTGATTTCAACCGGCTTCCTATATTTTGCTTTTTGCAGGAGCATATCTGCATTCCCTACTGTAGCTGCATACAATAACAGAGCTCAGGCAGAAATAAAACTCCAGAACTGGCAGAATGCTCTTCAAGACTGTGAGACTGTATTAAAAATGGAACCTGAAAATATAAAAGGTAGAATTAAACATATTTCTCAAAAGATTAAGCGCTGAAACAAATGACTTATAATTATTGAAATAAGACTAGTATAAGTGGCAGTAGGTCTAAGAAATTTTAAACAAAGTATAAATTATGGTCTTTTTTAGTGACTTCTCCTTTTAAGGCTTCACTAATATACTAAAAGGAAAAGATTATTTGGAGTGGGTAAGGGCAATCGCATTGTGTCCATTGGCGATTCTTTTAAAAAGCTGCATTTTTACTTAGCTGTGTGAACAGTTGCTACATGCACGTCCTCAAATGATCCGAATTACTTTTTGCATTTGAACCCAGATCACTGCACAATCCTATAATCAAATAATGTCAATTTAATACCAATAATTTATTATACAGAAAGTTCAGATGTATTGTAGAGTATGAAACTTATACCCTTATTATTTAGAATTAACTAGAAATTGTTTATTTATTTAATAGCTGCGGTTTATACACTGTTCCAAGTGAAAATTAAGTATTCACGAGGATGTGGTTTAGTCTTCACATGTTTCTTTGGTGAGAAAAAACAGTGACAGCATAAAAAATCTTGAGTATTTCCCTATCGTTACCCTATATTCACTTCAAAAGTTTACTCTCCTTCATTTTATGCCTGATCTGAAACAAGCCTAACTAGGGAATGAAAAAAAGAAATACTCATTTGATATACCAAAAATTCCTTTTGGTTATCAATAGGGTGGATTTTTTTAGTTGTCCACAGTAATGAAAGAAAAAGAAAGATTAAGGGCAGATTGGAATATGAGTTTCTTTAGCTTTATGCCAGTGCTTTAATTGTGAGATTGCAACTTAGTATTTATATGTCATTTGTTTAAATGTGTTATTGCAAAAACAAACAAACAAACAATCATTTGGCATCCACATTAGTGGACAAATCTTGATGAGATATATATAGTCATGATATACTTATCTCCAAATCTCATTTTTTTCCTTTCTTCCCTTTCTTCCACCCACTCTCCTCAACACAAGAGAACTGCAATCATTTTAATAAAATCTGTATAGTCTACAGATTGCCTATATGTCAAATGAGATTTTTTTTTAAAGCCATTGATCTATATTACCTGAATATTTTGCTATTGAGACTGATTATATATAATGAATACTTAATTATTTTATATTTACAGTATATATGCAGCACTAAAAACTTGTCACTTAGAAGAAAGTGATAACTGTATTTATCTGTTAATTAATCTGTAGCTCTTATACGTCGTTCCACTGTTTATAGAAATCTACAGAATTTTAAAGCAGCTGCTGAAGGTTTGAGGAAAGTATTACATATTGATCCAAAAAATGCCATAGCTGAAGTAAGTATTAATACTTATTTTGAGATTGTTGTTGTTTAGTCGTTAAGTCGTGTCCGACTCTTCGTGACCCCATGAACCATATTGCGCCAGGCCTTCCTGTCCTTCACTGCCTCCCTGAGTTTGCTCAGTTTCATGCTCATTGCTTCAGTGATGCTATCTAACCATCTCATCCTCTGCCGTCCTCTTCTCCTTTTGCCTTCAATCTTTCCCAGCATCAGGGTCTTCTCCAAAGAGATCTCTCTTCGCATTAGGTGACCAAAGTATCTGAGCTTGAGCTTCATTATCGATCCTTCCAATGAGCAATCAGGGTTGATTTCCTTTAAGATTGACTGGTTTGACCTCCTAGCAGTCCAGGGGACTCTCAAGAGTCTTCTCCAGCACCACAGTTCAAAGCCATCAATTCTTCAGCGCTCAGCCTTCTTTATGGTCCAGCTCTCACAGCCATACATTACTACTGGAAAAACCATAGCTTTGACTATGCGGATCTTTGTCGGCAAGGTGACGTCTCTGCTTTTTAATATGCTATCTAGGCTTGCCATAGCTTTCCTCCCAAGGAGCAAGCGTCTTTTAATTTCATGGCTGCAGTCTCCGTCTGCGGTGATCTTGGAGCCCAAATAAATGAAGTCTGTTACTGCTTCCATTTCTACCCCTTCTATTTGCCAGGAATTGATGGGTCCAGATGCCATGATCTTAGTTTTTTTAATGTTGAGTTTCAAGCCAGCTTTTGCACTCTCCTCTTTCACCCTCATCAAGAGGCTCTTTAGTTCTTCTTCACTTTCTGCCATTAGGGTGGTATCGTCCGCATATCTGAGGTTGTTGATGATTCTCCCTGCAATCTTAATTCTGGCTTGTGATTCTTCCAGCCTGACATTTCTCATGATGTACTCTGCATATAGGTTAAATAAGCAGGGTGACAGTATACAGACTTGTCGTACACCTTTCCCTATTTTGAACCAATCGGTTGTTCCATGACCGGTTCTAACTGTTGCTTCTTGGCCCACATACAGATTTCTCAGGAGACAGGTAAGGTGGTCTGGTACTCCCATCTTTTTAAGAATTTGCCACAGTTTGTTGTGATCCACACAATCAAAGGCTTTTGCATAGTCAATGAAGCAGAAGTAGATGTTTTTCTGGAACTCTCGTGCTTTCTCCATGATCCAGCGAATGTTGGCGATTTGATCTCTAGTTCCTCTGCCTCTTCGAAACCCAGCTTGTACATCCAGTAGTTCTTGGTTCATGTATTGCTGAAGCCTAGCTTGTAGGATTTTGAGCATAACCTTGCTAGCATGTGAAATGAGTGCAATTGTGCGATAGTTTGAGCATTCTTTGGCATTGCCCTTCTTTGGAATTGGAACATAAACTGACCTTTTCCAATCCGGTGGCCACTGTTGCATTTTCCAAACTTGCTGGCATATTGAGTGCAGCACTTTAACACCATCATCTTTTAGTATTTTAAATAACTCAGCTGGAATACTGTCATCTCCACTAGCTTTGTTGTTAGCAATGCTTCCTAAGGCCCACTTGACTTCACTCTCTAGGATGTCTGGCTCAAGGTCAGTGATCACACCAGCGTGGACATCAGGGACATTAAGATCTTTCTTGTATAGTTCTTCTGTGTATTCTTGCCACCTCTTCTTAATCTCTTCTGCTTCTGTTAGGTCCCTGCCTTTTTTGTCCTTTATCATGCCCATCTTTGCACTAAATGTTCCTTTCATATCTCCAATTTTCTTGTAGAGATCTCTAGTCTTCCCCATTCTATTGTTTTCCTCGATTTCTTTGCATTGTTCATTTAAGAAGGCCTTCTTATCTCTCCTGGCTATTCTCCGGAAATCTGCATTCAGTTACTTATATCTTTCCCTTTCACCCTTGCTTTTCGCATTCCTTCTTTCCACAGCTATTTGTAAAGCCTCATGAGACAGCCATTTTGCTTTCTTGCATTTCTTTTTCTTTGGGATGGTTTTAGTTGCTGCCTCCTGTACAATGTTACGGACCTCCGTCCATAGTTCTTCAGGCACTCTGTCTACCAAATCTAATCCTCTAAATCTATTCATCACCTTCACTGTGTACTCACAAGGAATATGATCTAAGTCATACCTGAGTGGTCTAGTGGTTTTCCCTACATTCTTCAATTTAAGCCTAAATTTTGCAGTAAGAACCTCATGATCTGAGCCACAGTCAGCTCCTGGTCTTGTTTTTGCTGTCTGTATAGAGCTTCTCCATCTTTGGCTGCAAAGTATATAATCAATCTGGTTTTGGTATTGACCATCTGGTGATGACCATGTGTAGAGTCGTCTCTTGTGTTGTTGGAAAAGAGTGTTTGCTATGACTAGCTTGTTCTCTTGACAGAACTCTATTAGCCTTTGCCCTGCTTCATTTTGTACTCCAAGGCCAAACTTGCCTGTTATTCCGATTACTCCTTGACTTCCTACTTTAGCATTCCAATCCCCCATGATGAAAAAGACATCTTTTTTTGGTGCTAGTTCTAGAAATTGTTGTAGGTCTTCATAGAAGCGGTCAACTTCAGCTTCTTCAGCATCAGTGGTTGGGGCATAGACTTGGATGACTGTGATATTGAATGGTTTGCCTTGGATACGCACTGAGATCATTCTGTCGTTTTTGAGGTTGTACCCCATTACTGCCTTTCCCACTCTCTTATTGACTATGAGTGCAACTCCATTTCTTCTAAGGGTTTCTTGCCCACAGTAGTAGATATAGTGGTCACCCGAATTAATTTCACCCATTCCCGTCCATTTCAGTTCGCTGATTCCCAAGATGTCGATGTTCAATCTTGTCATCTCATGTTTGACCACATCCAGCTTGCCTTGGTTCATAGATCTTACATTCCAGGTACCTATACAATATTGTTCTTTAGAGCATCGGACCTTCTTTTCGCTTCCAGATACATCCACAGCTGAACGTCCTTTCGACTTTGGCCCAGCCGCTTCACTCTTTCTGGAGCTACTTGGAATTGCCCTCCGCTCTTCCCCAGTAGCATATTGGACACCTTCCGACCTGAGGGGCTCATCTTCCGGCATCATATCTTTTAGCCTTTTAACATTGTCCATTGGGTTTTCTTGGCAAGGATACTGGAGTGGGTTGCCATTTCCTTCTCCAGTGGACCACATTTTGTCAGAACTCTCTGTCATGACCTGTCTGTCTTGGGTGGCCCTGCACGGTATAGCTCATGGCTTTACTGAGTTACACAAGCCCCTTTGCCACGACAAGGCAGTGATCCATGAAGGGGTTATTTTGAGAGTTGTAGCATTAATATGTAACAATGCTTGTATTACACTCCTTTGTTGCTGGACTTAAATTATAGTAGGTGTGCTAACCCTTATTTGAATTCTGCTAACTTAGTGGCTGTAGCATTTGGCAGAACCCTATTATAATGTGGAACCTGGAATTTCTGATCAAGACGTATTGTAACCAGACAGGGGCAGGTGTATTCCAAGTTCTGTTAGCCTGATAACTGTTTAATTATGGGTTCCTGTTGGAAATAGAAACTGGCGATTCTCTTCTGATAATTGATTATAGAGATGGCATCCAAGAAAGTACGGCCACCAGTTTTCCCCAAGGTGACAGCCTCAAACTGAAAAATATCTAATGTTTATCCTTTTAGTTGTATGAGGAGATATGAGAGATACCGAAACAATGGTTAACTATATAAGAACCAGTTATAAAATAGAATCTCACATTTAGAAAATCTTGGGAAATCTGTTGTCACATCTGTTGTTGATTAAATGAAGCCTGATAAGACTGTTCAGAGCAAAGCCACTTATTTAGAATTTTAGTCTCACCTTTAAATGATGTGGTAGGTATTCCAAAGAAGAGAAGGACTATCCTCTTCTCTTAATAAAAGCAATAATACATTAAATGTTGGTCCTGCCTTAAGGTTATCAGCTAGATTATTCCAATCTCTCTTCTTCATATATCTGATAAGTGTTGGCCAATTATTGTTAAGTTTCTCAAATTTGCCATAAGAGATAAAATCTAAGAAAGCCTCATATATTGATGGTATTGAATGGGGAAATAAGATCCATATAATATTTTTCCTGAACTACCTTTGGAAATCCAAGAATATATCTTCTTTGAAGGATAGAAAACTGCCTATGTTTGCTATTGTGCTTAATTTCAGTTTTAGGCTGAAGCATCTAATTAGGCATTTGTTTATCTCATACAGTTGACCTTGACTAGAAGGAAAAGCTAGAACTGCAGGTAGTGATAAACTCCCTTTTCCTTCTCCTCACTTTCTCTTCCCCCCACCCCAATCCTTGAAGATACCTGAATTTCAGTTGGTCCTTGAACAGAAATAGGCTTTCATTTTCACTCTGTATTTTTTGCCTGCTGGTCCAAGTAATAACTACAATAATGCTTAGTTTATTAAAAGGTGCAGCGGATGTCAAGATGCCGTACAATAACCCAATAATAGCAAAATCAGGAATGGATATCTTAATTTTCAGTTTCCATCTGTTTGCTTTTCAATTATTTTTGCTGTTTGGTCTGAAATTATGGGGGTTCTATCTGTACTGACTTTCTATTTATTATCAGGCCAAACTCAAGGTGTTGGCTATTATAAAACTCTGAACAGGGAGTTTATCAATACAGATATGGCAACTGTCTTTTTTTCCTGTTCTCCTTCTGAAATATTTTAATAGCCCTTTTTTTTATAACTTGGGATGTTAAAGGGTTGGCTAAAAGAGAAAAGATTGGGAGATCAACCCTTAGCTCTATTTAAACACTGCCAGTTGATCATAAATTGGTTAGAGAGGATCAAAATAAAAAACCAGATCTCTTTTTAGCTTGTGCCCCTCCCCCTACCACACAAAGTATACCTTTGAATTTGTAGTATTTTGCATGATTATATGTATGCTTTTAGTGAATATTCAGGGTTCTGTTATTTCTGTATCTCATTCCTTTTCACCTAAAGGTATATGGTATTGATGTTACAACTATTTCAGACAATGTTACTCCTCAGTAATAGCCTCAATGGACAATAATTTGCATCCAATGCAGATGAATATTTTTGAAATGAATATTTATTGAAAGACAGGTTTGGAGGGTGGTTTTTTTTTGTTTTGTTTTTTTGCACTGATAGGAATTCAATTTCACCACTCATCATATACAGTAAAGCATTTATTAGAGGTCATATTACCGCATATACTTCCCATAAAAAGAAACAATGATTAATTAATGTTAAATCTCTAGATTAGAAGCAAATGAACATTTCTTTGGATCTGATGTTGAACCTAGGAGGAGTGAGCTGATAGAATCTTCCTTCCCCAGGGTAAAAGTACTTATCATATGGAGCAAAGCTAAACCAAAACCTCTATAAATGCCAGCTCTAGCTACTCTAAGGATTTCTTTACTTGAGCCTTCTCTGAATCTTATTCTCTCTCTGCCTGCCATTTTATACAGTTTTATATCCAGTGTTTTTTATTTACTGTAATTATTTGTGTAGTTTTAATACTTTTCTTTTAATTGCATATACTGCTTCAAGGTGGTTTTGACTGGGGAAAGTGGTATAAAATATAATAAATAAGAAAGCAGTGAAATACTTTTCCTGTGGTAACCTGGTGGAAACTGACACAAAGGACCATATTCTGACTTCTTTGATTTTGCAAAAGAAACTGGGAGAAAAGTACATATGTATCATTTGGTTCTCCATGTCATTTAATTAAAACAGTGGTAGAGAACTTTTGGCCTTCCAGATATTGATGAACTATGCTTACCGGCATTGTCAGACAACATGACTAATGTTAGGATGTTGAGAATTGTACTCCAACAACATGTGGAGGCTCCTTCCCCTAAATTCAATAGATTTTGGAGGGTTTAAGACAAAATGTATGAAGCTTTATTATACATCTTCGCTTTGTATAATTAATGGATTTTGTTACTATGGTATGTTGTAAACACTACACATTTTTGAAAAAGGCAGAACAAACTAAACCAAACTATAAAACATTTGTGGAGGAAATAAATAGCTGTATACTATAACAAAGTTTATAGAAATTCCATTCTCAGGGTATATTCTTCTAAACCCCTGGCAGTTAATGGAACTATTATGTCTTACTTACATTTGTCTGAGGACATGTAGCTGAACATTGCAGGAGACTTGAGTGCTTAACTTAATGAATATTTTTTCTGTTTTTTTTTCTTTTTGATGTTTTTACTTAGAAGATGGTACAGTTAATAAGGAAAACCAGAAATAAACCATTGTGCCTCACAGTTATCTTGGTAGAAGTAATTCTTTGTATGTGAAACTCACTCACCTGAGGAGATACCCTACTTTGTAGTCCTGCACTAATGTCATTCTTAGGGTAAACATTTATAGACATAATAGACATTGATCCATTTTCAATTTAAAAGTAATTCTAGCTTTGTTTCATGGCCATCTGAAGGGAGAAGAAGGGGTACAAGTGTCATAATACCACCTCTGCTCTTGTTATAGTGTTGCACAAAATATATAGTACAGTGGAACCTCGGGTTACGAATGCTTCTGTTAACGAACTTTTCGGGTTACGACCAGCTCCGGCCGCAAAATTTTGCTTCGGTTTGCGAACTCCGCCTTGGGGTACGAACAGGATACGCGGCCATTTTCCCTCCCGTGACACGGTCTGCGGCCATTTTCCTGCCCCTGACACGTGGTCCGTGGTCATTTTCCGCCCTTGACACGTGGTTCGCGGCCATTTTTCCGCCCCTGACACGTGGTCTGCGGCCATTTTCCGCCCCTGACACATGGTCCACGGCCATTTTCCGCCCCTGACACGTGGTCCGCGGCCATTTTTCTGCCCTGACACGTGGTCCGCGGCCATTTTCCGCCCCTGACACTTGGTCGTAGGGAGGGGGACTCTCCCTCCAAGCAATAGCCGCCTCCCTGTCCTCCACGCCAGAACGGATTAACGGTAATTACATTGAACCTTATGGGGAAATTTGCTTCGGGTTGCGACCAATTCGGGCTGCGACCAGAGTCACGGAACGAATTAAATTCGTAACCCGAGGTACCACTGTATATAAAAAGTGGAGCTTGCATTGTGATTTGTGACACTGTTTTTGTGAAGAAACCATAGGATTCCATGGATGTTTCTGCTTTGTTTAATTTTTTCCCCAAGTACCTGTTAGTGTAGATTCCCCACATTATGCCCTAGTTCTAAGAGGTTTTTTTTAGCAGGCAGCTGTAATATGCATCTATGAGTTTGGGATCCTTCTCCTGTAACTTTTCTTGTTTCTTTTCTGAGATGGTACAAGCAAAAGGAACACACAGAATTCTGATGAGATTGCAATCTAGGACATTACCACATGTTAGCATTTCTGCTCTCCAAGGCCAAACTGTTTTGAAGTTGGCCATGTGATTGTCTTCATTTCTCTGACCTTGGATCCTAAGAATACATAGAAAACACTATGAGCCAACCAGCAGGAGAATGTAAAAATAATTTAGTCAGGATTCTGCACTAGAGTTATAGAAGTTCCTAGAGTAACAAAAATCCTTTCCATCCTTGCTCCACCCAGAAATAGGAAAAAAAAAATGGCTAGTATCCCCTTACCTGTACTTGACCATTATTCAAAATATCTGTGCTGTTGATGCAAGGAGAAAGCTACCTGGCCATGAAGATGTGAGTCTTTCTGCTTATAAATTTCCACTGGAAGTTGTGATGATAAATTGCTTTTCCTGATGGCAAAGCTTTGGTTGTAGGTTGCAAAGTAAACTTTTGGTTGTAGGTTGCAAAGTATGTGAGAGAGGGGTCATTTCAGCTCAAGAGACTGGCAGGCAAAGTGAGACAAGAATTCAGCACACACTGCTTATACTGTACAGAGAGAGGAATTGGAGGGCAGGTGGACTATAGGTATTGCAAAACTGGTTAGAAGTAGTATCAATTCTGTCATGATTAAATGACATAGAGTTGGATCCAGATCTAAATTATGCTTAAAGAAGATCCACTGAAAGAAATTAATGTATATTAATAATGACTGACACCAAATCTTGGATTTCTATGAGCTTACAAACATAACTAAATTTGAATCTAGTCAGTTACTAAGATTTGTACAGTTACAAGAACAAATTCCAATATTTTGCCCTGTTTTTTAAGAAAAATAATATTACTATTATTCTATACAGAAGAACCTATCAGATATTGATAAGAAGCTGAAAGAATCAGAACCTGTATCTCAGACCCAAAGCAAGGGGAAAAGAATATTCATTGAAGAAATAGAAGAATCAGAAGAGCAAGGGGGAAATGAAGAAGAATTTGAAAATGGCTGTGGAGATAGAAGTAAGTTTATTTAATGTTTCATTTCAGAAACAGTGAGCAGATTCCACACTGTTTTTAAAACACTGTCCATTTATCTAGCTCAGGATTTTTACACAGATTGTAACAACTCTCCAAGATTTTGGATGGTTCTTCAAACCCTACCTAGTTATGTCAGGGACTTGAATCTGAGCCTGTCTCTGTGCAAAGTATGTATTCTGTCACTGACCTAAGCTCGAATAAAGATCACATTATCTATTTGCTATCTGTTGAATTCCTTACAGTTTCAGTATCAACAGTTTTCCTTTGATAAATGTTCACATTAAAAGTCTGAATAATGTTTTGGAATTATTGTGCAACAGTTTCCAAGTGGGAAATAAATTAAGGCTAATGACAAAATATTTCTGTTCATATTGGCAAATTTAAATAATAACTAAAAGTGCACCCAAGTTTTGCTTTAAAGCAGTGATGATGATCTATTCAAGTTTAGTGTATTCTGCAGGATAATATCTGAAGGTGACACTTTAGAAGTTTACAGTGTCTTTTCTTTATAAAGCTTTTTAAAAGCAAGTAATTTATTTAGCTATTTTCTTCAGTAGAAATAAAAACATGTACATTTTACAAAATAGTACATGTACTAAAATAGTCTTTTCTACTTAATATATATCAGTAATGACACAGTAAGTCTGCTTGTTAACGTAGTCATGACTGCTAATGCCATATAGTTTACTCAGAGTGTTTTCATTGAATACTTAGCATTTAGATGGTTAATTCCAGGTGAATTGTATGCCATTCAAAAACAGGGTCTCAATAGTCCTTAAAAGAACAACAGATTTGACAGTTTTAAATTCCTGTTATAGCAATTGTTTTGACTGTTGTGTTCACTTACAAGATACAAAAATCTTGGGTTAAGGTCTTTTCAATAAGCTAAATATCTTGTGACCTTACTGATGCACATTTCAGTCCACCCCTGCTTTGCTCTGACAATCGTTCCTTCCAATGATGCAAACTCTAACCTAGCTGATTCACTTCCTTGTAGAAACTGCAGTGCTTGTGGGAAGGGAGAGCACAAGTGAGCAAGCTGAAATGGGCAATGTACAAAAGAAGTTCCATAGTCGAGGAGGCAGCTGGAAACCAGAACATAAAGAAGCACAGAAGCACAGAGACCCTTCCGAGAACAGCATTAAAAAAGGCACATCTGAGGAAAAGATACACGAATCTTTGCAGGATGGTAAAAGTGAAATAAATGGCTACCTGAGCAACAGTAAAAATGGAAAGGAAATTGGGAAAGGAAAACCAAAGGATGTAGAATCAGCAGCAGCTGGAATGAGCAGTTCTACTTTGCTTCCTCCTAATGCTGCAAAACTGAAAACTGAAGGAAATGAATTATTTAAGAACGGGCAATTTGGAGAAGCTATGCTGAAATATTCTAGAGCAATCGAAAATGTGCTCAGTTCAGGTGAGATATATATTTTAATAAAACGATTGAAGTTTTTCTAATGGTAATTTTAAAATACCACTAAGCTTTTCTATATTTTCCCCATTTGTTTTGTTCTAGAAACTAGCAGATTAAAGGCTCCTTTGCAGTAGTAAGCAGTTATAAAATTGAATTCAAATTCAATAGTTAAGTGAAATAGATTTTGTAATGTAGACTTCATAATAGCTGAATTAGGGTTACGTATTTAAAATTAACTGCATAAATAAAAGAAAATTTCCTTGGAGCAATTGAATTACTGTAATTGTGCATTTTCAGCACATCTGTACTACTGCCATGAAACTTGGGAACCTAATGATGCATATTTTTATGGTAACAGCAATTGCATTTCAGTAACCAATTTTCACAATAATTATGTGTAATTCTAGGAATCCAAACTCCAGAGGATTTAAGTATTTTGTATTCAAACAGAGCTGCATGTTACCTAAAAGAAGGGAATTGTGCTGACTGTATTCAGGATTGTAACAGGTAAATAACTGTTGTTAACAGGGAAAATATACCCCCATGAGTATGACAGTATTTGAGTTAGATTTTTAATTTTTATAAATTGGAAGGTGTAACCTCTATTAATGTTAGCACACATTCCATTGGGATATATTGCAACTAACTTCCTTTGTAAGGCAAAGGAAAGAGGACGATGAATAAGTTAGTTAATATTTCTTCCAAATTGCATCACAACGGCTGAAGGGTTTTAATGTTAAAGGAAGTTCATTATAGAATTTGGATGGGTGTTTATGCATGAATTTCCTGTTTCATATTTAAGCCTACAGTCATGTACAGGATATCTACAAAGGGTTGCATCATAATTACAACATGGTTGCAAATTGTGTAGCAGGGTTTCCCTGAAACACTGATATAACCATGCAGTCTGTTGTTGAAAGATAATGCCATCAGTATCTTCTCTACTCTAGAACATCCTGCAATGTTTTTAAAATGTCTTCTGTTTTTGTGTTCTTAAATGTTGTCTAGTGAGTCAGATCTCATGAGGACATATATAAAAAAGGCAAAAATGTTTAGTTTTTCTATTAACTAGAAAAATACTAGATGGCAAATGCATAATATTATTATACTAACTTAAAAGATGTATAATATACATCTATAATCAAACTATATACAGAATACTATGGTATTCTATAGTGAAGCCAATATTAAAGTATATTATAATATTTTATGCTAAATATCTTCTTATGCAGTTAATAAGTGTTTGGAATTAAATTATTATTTAGTTACACTCACTATAGTTAAAATGTAATTCAAATTTATTATAAGCTTTCAGATATTAGATTGTCATGGATCGATGCTGTTATAATTGTCCCAGGCAAATAGAAAGCTAAAATAGAATAAATTAAAATAGAAAAGGTAGGGTATTGCTTTGGGATTAAATATTACTGGTTTACTGTACTACAGTATGACCCCAAAAATTCTTCATGGAACAATATAGACAGTTGCAGTCAAATGGACAAATGAGTGGCTATAACTTACATTCCAGTGGTTTCTGTGGATTTCCTCTAGTAAGCCTAAGTCTAGATCCAATATATTTCTATACACAGTAATTCTCCTACATACAGCCTACCATGTATTTATTTTTTTTTATTTATTTTCAAATTTGTATGCCGCCCATCTCCCCTAATGGGTGACTCTGGGCGGCTCACAATAATAAAAAAAGAAAAAACACAGGACTCTCCAGACATGGACATAATCTATAAATAGTTAAAAAACATATATTAAAAATGGCCTAAAAACCTCCTATAATTTGGTCCTAAAAAACCTGTAAGATGCTGGAGGGGGGGGACAACCCCTCACCCCACCAGCCATCTCCACAGGTGCGGGCCCCCCTCTGGCCCCCAGGCCTTCTGGCAGAGCCAGGATTTGATCTCTTTCCTGAAGGCCATGAGGGAGGGGGCACACCGCACCTCAGGCGGCAAGATGTTCCATAGGGCGGGCGCTACAGCAGAAAAGGCTCTCTGCCTAGACCCCACCAATCGAAATTCCTTGATGGGTGGGGTCTGCAACCTGCCCCTTCTGCTGGACCAAGTGGGGCGGCCTGAGATGTATATCACATAAGGAGCAATAGACCTGCTAAGATGAAAACTTCTGGTGCCTTGCTGTATCTTTCATGGATAGAGTGATGTAGTAGAGCTAGGAAATGTGAATTCTTGTCTGTACAGGTAGTCCTTGACTTACGATCATTTAGCAACCCTTCAAAGTTTTGACAGTGCTGAAAAAAGTGACTTATGACCAATCCTCATACTTACAACCGTTGCAGCATCCTCACAGTCACATGATCAAAATTCAGGCGCTTGGCAACTGGCATATATTTACGACAGTTGCAGTGTCCTGGGGTCACGTGATTGCCATTTGTGACCTTCCCAGCTGGGTTCTGACAAGCAAATTCAATAGAGTGATTAGCTTAATGAACGTGTGATTTGCTTAACAGCCACTACAAAAAAGTCATAAAATCAGGTGCAGTCATGTGACATCTTGCTTACTGACTGCACCGCTTAACGACACATTTTCCGATCCCTGTTGTGGTCTTAAGGCAAGGACTATCTGTACTGTGCAAATGCAGTCACAGAAATGCTATCCTCATATGCTATATTTCAAAATCTATACAAATGCCTTTATGGAGATATTGGAAATTTAATTTAATTTAATCATACAGTAATTAACAAAATATTAAAAATACAGAAACAAAAAAAAATAGAAGATAGAAAGTACACAAAATTTAAAAAATTGGGAATGAGTACATTTGTAACCTTGTTATATTTGTAATTTTAAATGTTCAGTATTTTATATCTAAAAAGGTGGAGTAATCTATTAAGAATTACTTTGTTGATGTAACTAAAACACGAAGAGCAGGTGTGAATCCAAAAACTTTAATTAAAGGATTCTTAAAGACTCTTTGCTGCAATGTGAATTTTTCAGCCATGTAATTTCCTACTTTAATTTTCCAGTGTATCATTATAAGAAACTCTGGCAGCCAACAACAAAAAATTAATTTCCTGTGTTGTATCATTTTATAAATCCTAGGAAATAACAACAATAAAACTAGATTAGCATTAATTATTGAAAGTCTATTGTGCAGTCTTTCCAGTTTCCTGAAAAAGTTTCAACCAGAATGAGTAACTAAATGGGCATTTCCATCAAAGATGTTAGCTTCATTACATGCCCTCCAACACAGTCTGGAAATGTGATTACAGTAATATAATTTAACAGCATGTGGTAAATATTAAGAATTTGTCTTTATAAATTCTAGATGATCTACCAAAATGCTTTTAAAAGAAAGTTTAACCTACAGTGGGGCAAAAAAGTATTTAGTCAGCCACCAATTGTGCAAGTTCTCCCACTTAAAAAGATGAGAGAGGCCTGTAATTTTCATCATAGGTATACCTCAACTAGGAGAGACAAAATGGGGGGAAAAATCCAGAAAATCACATTGTCTGATTTTTTAAAGAATTTATTTGCAAATCATGGTGGAAATAAGTATTTGGTCAATATCAAAAATTCATCTCAATACTTTGTTATATATCCTTTGTTGGCAATGACAGAGGTCAAACATTTTCTGTAAGTCTTCACAAGGTTTTCACACACTGTTGCTGGTATTTTGGCCCATTCCTCCATGCAGATCTCCTCTAGAGCAGTGATGTTTTGGGGCTGTCGCTGGGCAACACAGACTTTCAACTCCCTCCAAAGGTTTTCCATGGGGTTGAGATCTGGAGACTGGCTAGGCCACTCCAGGACCTTGAAATGCTTCTTACGAAGCCACTCCTTCGTTGCCCGGGTGGTGTGTTTGGAATCATTGTCATGCTGAAAGACCCAGCCACGTTTCATCTTCAATGCCCTTGCTGATGGAAGGAGGTGTTCACTCAAAATCTCACGATACATGGCCCCATTCATTCTTTCCTTTACACGGATCAGTCGTCCTGGTCCCTTTGCAGAAAAACAGCCCCAAAGCATGATGTTTCCACCCCCATGCTTCACAGTAGGTATGGTGTTCTTTGGATGCAACTCAGCATTCCCTCTCCTCCAAACACGACAAGTTGAGTTTAGACCAAAACGTTCTACTTTGGTTTCATCTGACCATATGACATTCTCCCAATCCTCTTCTGGATCTTCCAAATGCTCTCCAGCAAACTTCAGATGGGCCCGGACATGTACTGGCTTAAGCAGGGGGACATGTCTGGCACTGCAGGATTTGAGTCCCTGGCGGCATAGTCTGTTACTGATCGTAGCCTTTGTTACTTTGGTCCCAGCTCTCTGCAGGTCATTCACTAGGTCCCCCCATGTGGTTCTGGGATTTTTGCTCACCATTCTTGTGATCATTTTGACCCCACAGGGTGAGATCTTGCATGGAGCCCCAGATTGAGGGAGATTATCAGTGGTCTTGTATGTCTTCCATTTTCTAATTATTGCTCCCACAGTTGATTTCTTCACACCAAGCTGCTTGCCTATTGCAGATTCAGTCTTCCCAGCCTGGTACAGGTCTACAATTTTGTCTGTTGTCTTTCAACAGCTCTTTGGTCTTGACCATAGTGGAGTTTGGAGTGTGACTGTTTGAGGTTGTGGACAGGTGTCTTTTATACTGATAACAAGGTCAAACAGGTGCCATTACTACAGGTAATGAGTGGAGGACAGAGGAGCCTCTTAAAGAAGTAGTTACAGGTCTGTGAGAGCCAGACATCTTGCTTGTTTGTAGGTGACCAAATACTTATTTTCCACCATGATTTGCAAATAAATTCTTTAAAAATCAGACAATGTGATTTTCTGGATTTTTTTCCCCATTTTGTCTCTCATAGTTGAGGTATACCTATGATGAAAATTACAGGCCTCTCTCATCTTTTTAAGTGGGAGAACTTGCACAATTGGTGGCTGACTAAATACTTTTTTGCCCCACTGTATAAAGAGTTTCAAGCTAATTCATCTGCTTCAAATTCCTGAGGCTTGTACTTGATGTAAGATTTTTATACAATTTTGAATTCTGCATATTGAATTTATACAATATTGCATTCTGTGTAGAACAGCTATATATTGTGAATAGGACTCAACAAATTTCAGTAACAAAATTTACCGAATTTACCTTTGGTCCAAGTAGTTAATATTTGTAGTAGATTATAAAGAGACAGAAATAAGTAATAAGCCTTTTAAGCACTCATTGTATTATGTGCCTGTATGTATTGAATGTTCTGCAGCTACAATAGCTATTGTAAGTTAAATACAGAATTATCATTAACTTTCTGAATTAACAATAGGTAGCACTCAGTTTAAATTGGTTCCTTGGCCATTTAATTAATAGACTTTCCAGAACATGCATTAATATAAAAAAAAACCAAAGGGATGAAATGGTAATAACACCATCTGGTAAATCATCATGCTTATCTACCCTCCTCACCTCCTATTTCAGGGGAGGCCTGTGATTAAAATCAAATTAATGTTTAGGAAAGGTTAAACTCTGCATCTTTCCCATATGTTTTCTTTTTTTTCCTGCATGTAATAATTTTGACATATTTTTCTTTAGTGCATTGGAACTTCATCCATATTCTATTAAACCTCTTCTACGTCGAGCAATGGCCTATGAGTCAATGGAACGATACCAACAGGCGTATGTGGATTATAAAACATTATTGCAAATAGATAGTGGAATCCAGGCTGCAAATGATAGTGTTAACAGGTAAACATTTATAATGTTAAAAAAAAAATAACACACCAATATAGAGCACTTTGATAGACTATATTATGCACACACAATTAATTTTTCTCATTATACTGGTGTGATTCCTTTTTTATGTAGCCATCGTGACATACTTGTAATTTCTAAACATCTGGTAATAAAAGGGGGAATGTTGTAGCCAGTTGAATCAACAGAGGTTATATAATCATGATGCGTATAACCTTGATTATTGTTTTACATGAACAAGCCAGCCTGGGAGGATGACATGGGAGAACATTGCTTTCATTATTTAACTTTTCCCATTTTGTGTGCTACAACCCTTTGGCAACAGTAGTAATCTGATATTCAGGAATAGACAATCAGAGTTGCAGTAGTCTCTGATATGTCATTTACCGAATGCCATGTCCACAAGTAACCTTGATTCTAAGTGTATATGACCTCATGAAATAGATTCCATAACATGAGATAGAAGTTATTTTTATGGTGATAGTCTGTAGTGATTCGGATGGCAACATATTCTGCCAGTCTTCTCAGTGTAGTAGTATTGGCCCACGGAGCTGTTGCAGCTGATGAAAATCCTGACATTCTGATTCTCCGGGAAAAGCAGATGAACACCTAGTAGTTTTACAGAACCCATCATGGATTGCTGTGTAATTGCAGAAATTTCTGAATAATTCTCTTAAGGCTTATATTATGAGGTTTTTTAGTTTATGTCAGTTTAAGAAAGTATATAGAGGTATAAGGCAGTCCTTTCCATCCTTCCTAATTCAAAGAGCTAGAGGTGTAAAACCTTGTTGGGTAGATCAGAAAGTAAATAGAAAGGCATAATGCTATGGTGAGACTTTGTTTAATGAAGTTGTCCTCCATTTTACTTAGTATCTTTACAGAACAGCCGGGAGTAAACATCCAGCAGTTTGGATCCGGATGGCACAGAATCCCAGTGATACTCAATTCTATTTCATATTAATATCAGGCACCTGCACAGACAGTAGAAGTCCTGAACTGATGCCATTTGGCAGCAACGTAATCCAGACAAGATGAGGAATACTACTAGTTGTAGGAAAACTAATGAAAAGCCTACTTTGTGTGAGATGGCACTTCTCTCAACAAACCCGGTTAACAGCCTGAGAGCGCTCCTCAGCATTGCTGTTAAATACCTAAAGCAGGGTTATGCTGCTGGCTGGGGAATTCTAGGAGTTTAAGTCCACATGTCTTAAAGCTGCCAAGGTTGGGAAACCCTGATCTAAAGGGTAGTTGCAGCTAAAAATTTTGACAAATCAGACTGGTATGCCAGCCACACCCTTTCTGGAGTATGTGAATGTGTCCAAAGTTACACAAATGCTAATCACATCCAGGTTGAATTTTGCAACATGCTTTGCTAGGGATTTGCTTTTGAAAAATCAGTTGGTAAAAAAAGGCAGCAGTGGGAATTCTGAGTCTTTCTGAATTCATGATTTAGGTGTTGTATTATTTTTGCTGTCTTGGTAGTGTAAGTGGCTTGTGGGTGATAATTTTTTAAATTTGAAATTGTTTAGTAATAGAATACTTGAAAAATCTCCTTTTCCCCATATAATTCTGATGCTATTACTGAGTAGAGTGGAAAGCTTTTCTCAAGTGGGTTCCTAGCTTTTGAACCTTTGGGCCTGGGAGGCCTCACTGGCTCCATGATAATTGGGTTGTGGCACTTGGAGTTTTGTTTTGTTTTGTTTTCTGTTGTTACAAACAAACAATCTGCTTTTTAGACTGAGAAAAAAAAGGACCCTATTTGATATCCCATGGCATCTGATCTCTACCCCCTACCTTCCCTCCCAAGGACAAAGTGAATAAGTCATTTACATAACTGACACAAAATGATATGAAATACAAGAGGAAGGGATATGCAGAGACAGCATTTACATAGATGTTTGGTAGGACAAGCAAAACAAAAGACTGGCCTAGCAATTTCTGTTTGTTTTATTTATTATGTGACACTTTTATTATGTGGATTTATCTGATTTTCTATTGGTTGAATTGGTATTCCTGTCCTTTAGCAGAATGTGTGGAATATCAATAATTAATATATTGCTGTTGCATAGTTATTATTTCAATGTGAGTAGTCCTTTTTAAAGGATCTGCATTTACCATACTGATAGATTACTTTTTCTGCCATACACTAGCCAGTGAAGTTGTATTACTATTATATCTCATCCAAAAAAATTAAAAGAAATTGTTATAAGCAAATCCAGAACATTATTTTCTCCTTATTTCCACTTATTGAGATAGATGTTGAGATTTAACTGTCTTGACTAGAAAATGTGGCTTCCACTGTTCCCATGTTGAATATATACCTTACTTTCCTTTTTTAATTTAATATATCCATGACTTACTAATACATATTACATAGATAAAGGAATATGCCTAGTCAGCATTTCTAGTTAGCATAACTAATTTACAATAAATAATTTTATGTATGTAATTTTTAGGCATAAAAGGTATCATAACCCAGCTTTAGCTGATGACTGCTCTCTACTTTTGCCTTGAGTCCCACAACTAAAATTGCCATTTGACCTAAATATATTGATGACTGAGTACATACAGGAATCACTTGATCATTTAGAGAGAGATACACTATTCATCACTTTTTGAAAATATATTTCAGACTGAACTTTAAATAAACCGAGGAAATGCTTTCTTTAGAATTTACTATAAGATCTGATAGCATTGTCATGCAAACTGAAAAACCTGAGGAACATGAATTACAATTTCCAAGTTTTTTACGTTTATATTTCAATATACATGCTTTTGGAATTGTCCAGAATACATTCACTCCTCGTTTAGCAACTGAGTTCCATTCTGATGACCAGGTCATTAAGTAAAATGGTCACTACGTGAACATGTGTGTGTGTGTGTGTGTGAGAGAGAGAGAGAGAGAGAGAGAGGCTGCAAAAATCACTGGTTGCTGCTGTCTCATTCAGATAAAGTTCTCCTACAGTTATGCCAGTGTTACTCTCACTCCAGCATGTGTTATTGTCAGGCATACGAAATTTGGTCATGAATGCGCACATTGGTCAAAAAATTAATTTTTTATTACTGTCATATTTGTGAATGGTCATTAACCAAGGTAGTCATTAAACGAGGAATGGGTATACCTCTGGTTTCTGGCTTGTTTTTTAAAACTTTCTGTTTGTCAAGCTTAACTCAATTACTTTTTCCCCCTTTCTAGGTCTTATTTATACTTTTTGCTTCACTGCTTATTACTCTTTTCTTCCTGGCAACCCATCTCCTTATTTCAGCTGCTTCCTTCTCTTCCTCCTCCTCCTGCTGGTAATTCTTTTTTCAGCTTGCTAAGTATTTGTTTCTGGATTATATTAAATAGAACTAAATTAAATTGAAGTGACCTAGACATCTTGATATTTGAAAAATAATTAAGGTTTTTTGAACTGGTGTCCTATGATGTTCTTGGAGTTTCTTAAAGATTACTATTAACATTTTCCCCACCTAATGAGAAATGAGCCTAATCATCTTATGGATGGTGTAATCTAAGTGGCCAATACTGACAGGTTGGGAGGACTTTAAGCTTCTACATGTGTGGATCTGAGGTAGCATACTGAATGCTGTGCGTATTTTAAATTATTAAGATTAATTAAATCTTATTTATAATAAAACTTGTTTTATTTTAGGATAACAAGAACTTTAATAAATCTGGATGGCTCAAATTGGAGGGAGAAGTTACCACCAATACCTGTTGTCCCAGTTTCTGCTCAGTTACACTGGTGGGATGGAGACAGCTTTACTTCAGAGTCAAAACAAAAGAAAGCGGCAGTCACTTGCAGAAATCAACTGTCACAGATTCCTAGTATGTGCATTTTATTTTAGTATGTCAGTAGAATCATTAGTGAACTTTTATGGGAAAAAGTCATATTTGAGATTTTGGTTTCATATTCACAGAGATTTTTATGTTAGTGTTTCATTGTTTACACTAAGGGATCCTAAGCTTTCCTTTTCCTACAATTTCTCATGCTACAAAAGAGCATTTCAGAAAATCAGAACATGTTCTGGAGCTGACAATATCCAAAGTGCTGCAGTTAGAAGTAGAAATTAGGACAGTCTGGTGAGTGCTGCATTTAAATATATCTGCCGAGTTCTTCAGGATCTCCTTCATATCTGCAGATAACTTAATACTATTTTTCAGTTCATATCTTGGTTCATGTTCCCCATGCAGGTTTGGTGGGTGAGTGCCTATGTGCATCTGTTTTGTATAGTTTGAAAATGGGATGCTTAACTTGACTTTTTGTTGGCAAAGAAGTCCTCTAGCGTGTGAGATCATAAGGTTAGCCACAGTGACAAGAGAATGTGATACCCCCTTATTTAAGGAATGAAATGTTCTGTATGTATTTCAGCTTGCTTTCTGAATAGGTATAAATATTCTCCTTACTGAAGGCGGGTGTTAATGAATGGGCATCTATTTATCTTTACTGACAAATAGGTGATAATGCAGAAGAGAAGTTCAAGATACTTAAGAATCAAGGAAATGAATTTGTGAAAAAGGGTAAATATGAAGAAGCATTAATGAAATACAATGAGTGTATAAAGCTAAATTCACAGGAAAAGACTATCTACACTAACAGGTAAGAAGGTATCTAATACTGCATCCAAATCTAGCCAGCTTTATTCAGATTGTTAGGCATTTATCATTGGTTTTAGTGAAGAAAAGCTGTTTCTAGCATTCATCATTTTTGTAAGTGAAATATAATTCCCATTTTGTAGATACCATATTTCATATTTCCTGCAGGAGCTCCAAGTAATATACATGGGTTTACTTTACCATTTTAATATCCCCTGTAAGGTAACTGAAGTAAGAGATAATAATTGGCCCAAAGCCATTGAGTGGACTTTTTATGGTCTTGATCTCAGTTCAATACACTAACTGTTATATTGCACCATTGCCATATTTTATATCCATATCACTGTAGCACCATATATCCATACCAATATGGTATTCAGGTCCATAATTTATTCATCAGGAAATACACTGCAGAGCTGGGCAAATGACTCCAATATACATTCTAATGGGAAAGTCAACCTGACACGTTCTTGCACTGCAAAATGTGCATATGGGTAGTATAAAAATAACAGGAGCATTAGCCCTAAGCGGCTTTAAGTGTTGTAACATGATCTTACACTCTCTTGTTTCTGATTGTACGATATTAGGGCTCTTTGTTTCTTGAAGCTGCTTAAGTATGAAGAAGCCAAAAAGGATTGTGATTATGTTCTTCAGATAGATGACACTAATATAAAAGCTTTATACAGAAGAGCTCTAGCATACAAAGGATTAGAGGTAAGAACAAAGAGCATCATATCTGTTAATTTGTAGATATTACTCATCAGATGTGTGTAATTATACAGTACGTAAACTTAGCTTGAAGAAGGGGAATGTCAGAATGAATAATGCTGAATTTGAGTGACCCAGAGAGTAGGAACTGTTTTAATATAAACCAGGTAAGTCAATGAAAGACATTTTTAAGGGAATATTGGGGAGCTGGTAACATCGGATATCACCAAGACATGCCCTTTCACTGGCAGAAAAGACTTAAGAGGACACAGCCATTCTGTTGCTAGAGTTCCATAGAAACCAAGAACCAGAGGATACCTTTGGCTGACTATCTTTGAAGAATTCCTTCAATTCTCAAGATGGAAAAGCCAAGGAAAAGCATAGAGAGCATAGTGACAGGTGTTATTTGCAGAAATAACTGCTTCTACTTTCACAATTTTAAGTGTTCCTCTATTGCCTTTGGAATCATTGTTGGGACTGTACCTTAAATAAATATAGCCTCTTTTATATAGTTGCCAGGGGCCTGGCATATCAAATTTTTGTAAATTGCATGAGGTCTTGGTAAGATCACGTATCTTCCTCCTTACTCTGACAACCAAAAGCTTATATAGCAGATCATTCACTTACCACAGTAGCGGATGCCTTAAGAACATAAGAATGTGCATGCTAGATTAACGATTAGTCCAGCAAACAGCTATAAGTGTAGTAACTTTAGAAAGCATAATAGCAAAAATTCAGATTTTTCTATGTAAATATTGTAACTTCTCCAACAATTTGATATTTAAGCCAATAATTGATTTTTCTAACTTTCAGAACTATAAAGCTAGTGTTGAAGATTTGAATAAAGTTCTTTTAATTGATTCCAGTATTGGTGAAGCCCAGAAGGAGCTGCACGAAACAACTCAACTATTTAAACTTAAACATGAATTTACAGACAACAGTCAACCAAAGCAAAGGAAAAAAATTGAAATCCAAGAGGTATTTTATTGAAAAAGAAAAACCACAGAGGTTAAAATGTTTAGATTAAATTACTAAATTTTATTCTTAGCTTTTTTTTTAGCTTGTATATTCTCTAAATGGCTATCCATTTGGCAGTTTGGAGACATTTTTCAAGAAAATACAGCATGAAATTTAGAAGTCAGTTTGAACTACTCTTTTGTAGTTCAGCCTTCCCCAGCTTGGTCATGCTCCAGATGTACTGTCTTCAACTCCTAGGATTCTCCACTGGGAAATAAAGTCCAGAGGAGGAGTGTACAACTTTTCTGTCATGAAATAGTCTAACCCCAAAACAAATATTCAGTGTCAGAACGCTTTAAATACATGTAGACTACACAACTGGAAGGCATGCCTGGTTGGAGACACTAATAGGTGACTAATGGCCTTGATAAGATGTAAGCAGAGACTACCCTCTTACAGGCTGATTTCAAAAAAGTGGTGCTGGAAGATGTCTCTTCAATACATTAGCCATTGATCTGTGATGTCCCTCAGGATAGCACCTTGCCTTTGCTTCCTTCATATTGTTTAATGTATATTGAAACTGGTAAGTAAGCTTTGGATTTGCTACTCCCCATATGAAGGTGACAACCAATTCCTTTTTTTTTTTTTTAACTGAAATCCCATGAGGCTGTTCTAAGTTCTACTGCAGTGGCTGAGATTAGGAATGGACTAGAGATGAATGCAAACAAACTGCATCCTAATCCAGATAAGACAGAAATTGCTCATAGCTGATTAAAAGGGATTCTACCTGTTCTGGAGGAAGTTATACTCCTCTTAAAACCTCTTTCATAGTTTGGGAGTCTGTGTCTGGACACCCAATTTTTTTATGGTGGTCAGGAGTTTATTTGGTCCACTAAGACCAGCATGTTTATTTCTGTGGATGTCACATCCAATCACAATGTGCAGACCCTACTTATATCCCACTGGTGCTATTGTAGCATACTGCATGTGAGACCGCCCTTGAGAACTGCTCAGAAACTTCACTTTATAAATAAGGCAGGCTAGGCTCCTAACTGGAGTCAATTATAAGCAGCATATACTCTGTGGTGAAAATAGCCACTGGTCTGTTTCTGATCTGGCATGATTCACAGCTGATAATGCTTTCTATGAGTTGAGAACTAGACTTTTTGAAATACCATTTTTTACCTTACCAATCTGCCTGAGATTTAACATCTTAGAAGAGTGTTTTTTGGTGGTGGTTGTTCTACTCCTGACAGAAGCAAATTTGGAGGAAAATAATGGATGGCCTCAGATGGTTTCGCCCGGACTTTGACCTCTCTATTGATGCTCTGTCAGCTAGCCACCTCTCTATCCCTCTCAGCAAGACTTTGGCAAAAAAAACCCTGCTGAGCTGATTTTCTGGTTTTCTTGTGTAGTATTTTATGGATGTGTTTATTTTTAATGTTTAGCTGTGCATTCAGTTGATTTGTATCTTTTTATTGTCTTTACCATTACCCTTCTTGACTGATGTTTTTGGAGAACGGTGAACTATAAATAAATAACCACCAAATGGGGCAAATTGTATGGCTCTTTCCCATGAAATTAGCATCCCACTGAGAGTTAGAGAATAATACTATCAGCCTCTCCTCTGTGATCAGCTGCAGGTTATGTGTGTGAGCAGGAACATTTTGGAAGGTAATCCAGGAAGGAATGAAAAGCTGATCATTATGAATGCAATTTTCTCCAGACACACATTTAAATATCGGTGGTTGAAAAAGTTCTTATGCCCTTTCTCCTACTTACTGTAATTATGAAATGTTTTATGTCGTATGTATTTATTGAGGCTGACCAAATGCATGGTTATTTCTTTATGATGAAGGTAAATGAACATGAGGAAGATGATGCAGAGACCTGTTCTTCAAGAAATGCTGCAATAAACCATCACAATGCTAAAGAGGAGTTTGGAGTGACCATGCCATTGAACAGCTCAGAAAAGCTAATCATTTCTAAGCCATCAAATGCCTATGAATTTGGGCAGATAATCAATGTTGTGAATGCCAATAAGGACATTGCTGCTTGTGCAGAGCTCTTAGCCATGGTTGAGCCAAAAGATTTGCCAGTACTACTAAGCAACAAACTAGAAGTAGATATTTTTCTCATCTTTATCCAAGCTCTGCAGTCTGATGTTTTCAGCCAAAACCCTACCCTAGTATACCAACATCTTTTCTACCTAAGTAAAACTGAAAGGTTTAAGGTGAGCAAATTAATGTCTTCTATTTGTAAATTATTTTTCAAATAACAAGGCATTTAGATAAATACCATTTTAAGAAATAATTAAGTACACATACTTTTCTTTCAGGTGGTGCGGACACTTCTTGGTAAGAATGAAACAGAGCCGGTTCAACAGCTACTGGCTTCTCTTTCCAATGTGCAAAACCAACAATTTTCTTTGAATGATCTTGAGAGCCTTAAGAAAAGCTTTGAACTCTAAAGAGTTTCATTTTTAATTACTCCATACAAATATGCCTAGTATGTATGCCTGTCTTACACTGAGGGGAGGCAAACAAGAAATAGTGAGTTTTATCTGGATTATTTAATATGCTGCATATTTTACATATACTTTGATAACCAGCTCTTTCACCTTGCTGTATATGTTTTATGTTACAATTGTTTTATTTATGGGAGTGTTCCCTTACTCCTTGGCCCCTGCACTTAAATCAACAAATGGATTAGAAGTAGGACTGGGACTCGAACAACTCATTTAGACAGGAAAGAAGTAAGAAAAAGAATGAAAAATGTTCTGTATTTGCTTGAGGAAGGGAACCCATGAACCATGAAGACACAGTCCCTGAAGGCCAAGCAAATAGTCTAAAATATTCCTTTTATAAAAGGATATTAATCAAATGATATAGTTACATGAAAAGTGTTCATAAGGTTATATGTAGCCATTCATTTGCTGTTTTTGTTTTATTTTCTTCTAGTATAGGGGATTTTTCTAAAGAAAAATATTGTTCAAAAACGGTTATTGACATTGCAATGGAGACACATTTGAATAAGTCCCATTAAATAAGGAAAAGGGGGGCACGTGTTGAAAGCCTTTTAAAGGGCAGCATGGTGACAGCATCCTGTTTTTGCTGCTGGAAAAAATGACCGCCATACACACCAAACTGCAGCATATCTCAGATTCAATTTTGTGTTCATTTGCTGTCCAGGCAAATTCGTCTGGCTCACATTGGCTTCGTCTGGCTTTCAAGAAAACGCTGGGTCATTTCTTGTGTTAGTGCTACAGAATTAACACGTTGGAGGGTTGTGGATGTGTACAGCTACATGAACCCTTTTGCAGCTGGTTGCGACAAGAGATGTTTGAGGCTCCTGAATTGCTTCCACTGAATATACGAAGAGAGATTTATCCTGGGCCAGTGACATACATCAGAACAGCAGGGATGAAGCAAAATATATAATAAATGTTTTGAAGCAGTAGAACTATTATATTTTAGACTGGGAACTAATTTATTGATAGTATGCAACCCAAATTATATTACAGGAACCCTTATTTGGTACTTCCACTATTTTGAATTAGCATTTTCTTGGATTAAAAATTGCAACAAAAATGTTAAAGAGCTTACTTGAAACTGTTTCCCTTGAAGAACTTTTCTAATAAGGTATTGAGCTGATATAAAAATACTTGCAATGAATAAATATTTTAAAATAAAGATATTGGGCATATTTTTATTCCTTTGTAACCGTTTTGTTTTCCACAAGTGCCCCAAAATACTTTGTACAAAACTGCAGTTATTCAGATCCTCTTAAGTGAACATTTGGCCTCAAACATAGAAACTGATTTTGCTGTTCATGGGGTAAATGTATAACATTCCTTCACAACAAATTGGTCACTTTAATGATAATGCCAGCTCTGTTTGCAGTAGATCATCTTTTAGGGAAACCGTCATAATCTAGTAGAAAGACAACACAGTATGGATTAATCCTCTCAGGATTAATTCAAACTTGGCCTTGACTATAGTAGTCTCTCCAAAATCAATGCCACTTATATTAGCTATTAATTAATTAAATAATGGGGTTTAAATTAAGTTTAGTATACTTACTCTGTGACTTAAACCTGGATCCAACTCTGAACACAATGCAATTGTCTGATACATTAGATATGTACATTTCTCTACATCTGTAGAAATGCACAATTCTTTGTGAATGCTGAAGTTCCACTGCAAAAGAATTTTTTTTTTCTATTGTGCTTACTCATTTCCGGGCTTTTAAGCTTTCTATCTCTAGTTCTTAATTACTAGTATTTTTGTTCATCCTAATGGTTCATGTAATAAGAATTACTATTATTAGCTTTAGAATTATTGTGACCATTAGGGATGTTTGGCACAATATTTAACTTCTATAGATCTGGGAATGCTGCTATTTATTTATTTATTTGCTTGATAGTTGTGGTGTGTTCTTTTACTCGCTCACTGTTTTTGATAATTTATACTTCATAGTAGTCTCTTTTATGTAATAGAAAGGTAAGGAGCTTGACAAGTATTAGCCAAATTTAAAAAAAAAAACTGAAATTCCTTTCTTGCAGGAGATTTATTCATTATAAACATAAAAGATTTTATAGAAAGCCTGAATAAGGTAGGTATACACACATGGATATTCTAAACATGCAAGGGCTGTTGCAATTTTAATCAGATTTTATAAATTGATTGAAGAAGAAATATCAGATTGAGGTCTTTTTAAATGTTTATCAGTTTGTCTGATCAAGGTCTAGCATTTCTGAATGCATATGGCCAATCTTCCAGTACTGCAGAACAAATACATAATCGTTTTCATTATATGTACGCTACATTACAGATCATATAATAGTCTGAAATATACTGATTTCAAATCTATACATCTGTGTGTGTGTGTATGTATTATTAAAGATTTTAATTACAGTAATAAAAGTTAACACAAACTAAACTCAGAGAAAAGTTAAAAAGTAAAAAGTGCAAAGAAAGAAAAAGTGAAGAAAAGAAAAAGGAAAGTGAAATAAAAAGAAAAGAAATATATGATGAAGTTACTTCCAATCTTCATCACAAGTATAAACAAGTTTGGTAGCTCTTCACCCCCTTTAAGGTTACAAACTCTTCTTCCCATAACCCATCCCTTATCTATAAGCAAATCCATAAAACATCAACCCCAACCCAGAATTTAATAAAAACATGTCTTATTTTAACCTTGATCAAATAAACCAACTTTATATTCCTTTCTTTTACCTCTTCATCTTTAATTCATTCAAATATTGTCATAGGGTTTGATCTCTCTTCAGTTCTTTGTTCCATTGCATAGGCTTCTTCAAGGCTTTAACAAGCCTCTTTTGTAAATCCAATAAAAAGATGTTATCCAGGACATTCTTTTGGTTTATCATTTGCATTTCCCCTTTAATTTTTAAAACTTCACCCAGTTGCTTTTGTATATCCAGTAAAGAGTTCTTATCCGGGTCATTATCTTGGCCTGCTACTATTTCCACTTTAAATACCTTCTCTATCTTGTAATCCACACTTTTTTTTTAATTCAATATTTCTGATTTCACTATTTCTGCATCAAGCAAGATTTATTTCACTTCTGTCATTCCTTCATTAGCATCCTTTAAACATAATCTATCCATAGAAGCAGACATAATTACTGATATTGTTGGTAGTGGCTACTAATTTCTGGCCCCATTCTTCAACGATCTCCTTTAATATTTCAAATGTTACAGTGTTTTTGTGTCATTTTGTAAATCCCAATCCTAATCAAAACTGAAGGCAGGGTTCTTTTTCTTTTTGCCTGGAATCTTTAGTCCCCTCTAATGTCCAATTTAAACCAAAAGGTCTCTCATCTCTGTTATGACTTACAGTAGACAAAATAATTGTGGTTCCCGTGAAAAGCTGTTTATTTTATATACTGAGTTCCAAAATCTTATAGTAAAAGTTTCAATATTCCTGGATTTGTCTGGATCCTTAATTCGTTTATAACTTTATTGGTTCAAAATCTTATTTAGTTTTTTGCCATTTATTTCAAATTCTTTAAGTTCTTAAACTTATAGTTAATTTTCTTTTTGTTCAGAAATGAAGATGATGGCTTTTCAGACCTGTCTTTCCGAAGATCTCTAATGGCCTTATGATAGTTAAATAGGCAGTTTCCAAAAGTGATTAGAAGCAAGATTAATAAACTCAGTGTCTTTTAAAAGGCTCCACTGTGATTGCGAGTAAGATGGCTAATCCCATCATCTCCCGGGGTTCAAATCCCCAGAAAGCCGCTGTCTGTGCTCTCCTTGAGAGGAGCAGCCTTTCAGAGCACATGTGTGTAATCTCCCATCCTCTCCTTGTCCGGAGAGGTTCCAAAGAACAGGTCTACTCACCGGTTCTTTGGTCTTTGCCGCAATCATCTCCGCTTTCCACGTAGACATGTATAGCTTGCCATGTCTCCATCGGAAGCCCTGATTTGATTTGAAAAATGATGTTTCTGTCCTTCTAATATACCTAAGTCTTACAGGCAGTGTTCAGTGAAGTATCAAAACCCAGAGGAAAATTACAGCTAGCAGTAATATCCAATGTAGTTTGTTACTCATTCCTTGACTTACTATTTTGGGTTCATTATCATTCCATTTGTGGATTAAAACACAAAATAGAACTCTGTCCTTATTTTCTGTCAGTGTGTGTGAATGCCAGAGAAGGGAGGAGAGTATTGTTTCTAGAAGTACTATATTTTTCTTACATCAATACTACAGTATAGATCATCTCATTTATACAGTATGTCAGAATATACAGATTTCAGCATGAACTTTTTTAAAAAGTGCAGTTGCTTTTCTCAACCTTATCAACTTTAAGATGCGTGGATTCCAACTCCCAGAACTCTCCAGCCAGCGTGCAATCTGGGAAATTCTGGGAGTTGGAATCCATGCATCTTAAAGTTGATGAGGTTGAGAAACACTGCTGTAAGGAGTTGATTCATTTAAAGTTGGTGTGACTCCTCAAAACAGCTGCAGGCGAAGCTGGAAAGAAGAGGGGCTCCGTAATGAATTGCAGAATGGTGCTGTGCTCACATGAGATCTGACCTCCCAATCATTTTCAAAGCCTGCACATCCCAACCACAAGCTACAAGATTCTTTAGACAATGTAAAATATAAATACTGGCTGCTCAAATACAACACTGGAGAGAGAATGAGTTTAGGAGCCAAACCTGTATTTGTTCTAAACGTGATCTTACCATTCCAAGCCATTTTCAGAACAGCAGTTTTAATTGTATAGCTTTGAAAAGCATGGGATGGAAATAATTGCTTAAAAAGAATCCACGTCAAGAGCTGCAAATTCACGCTTAGTGCATTCTAGAGCAAATGCCATGTCTCCTTCCATTTCATCGGGTAGAGTAAGAACGAAGAGCATGCACAAGCTTTTTCCTACTATGGCAGCAGCTCCTTTCCTAGCTTGGACCCTGCAGTTACATAAAAGTACAAGTTTGTTTAAGTAAAAATAAAGGTATTTCCATTTTATGAAATTATTTGTAAGCTTTATCACTATAATGGTTCATAATGCCAACATTACATGTGATTGGTTCAGATAGTATTAATCAAATTAGAGATCAGAAACTAAGAATAAACAGTAGATAGCATAATAAGTACCAAACAGCTGAACATTTGTTAAAAGGTTCAAATTTTAAAAACCATATATATCAGAAGCCAGTTCTTCACTGATATTCACAGCTGCTGTTCAAACTTTGCAACGTTATGTGTGGTAAGAACTTTCTTATCTGATAAAAGAAGATTAAAATAAAATTCAGACTAGTTTGGAGCATATGGTAACAAAGGAAGGAAAAATTATTCTTCCTCTACTGTTTTGGTAAAGAGAACAATGGAACACTTGGAGGAGAGATTCACTGGGGCAAGTTCAACTTTGACTGTAAGAACTTTATTAAACTTCCCATATAACAGAACTGAAGAGGGAAGTTATAGAAGGTTCTGAGGAAGAAACTTAATTGAAATTGGGTAGGAGGTAAAGTACATAATTGGCCAGTTTCCATCTGCAATAGATTCCAAAGTAAGACTTCTTTTTTGGTATCTAAAAGGCTTTCCAAGATTATTTAATTGGCTTGGTGAACTCTAAAAGAAAAATTAATCTTACCTAATAGCATTCCAGATGACCAAAAGGGCCTGTATCATGCTAAAGTATAATGAGCTTAATCTGAAAATGAATGTAATTGCATTCCCTGGTTTGTCCCACAAGGAAAGCTAGTGAACTATAGAATTGTTTGTTTGGCTTAGGGCTCTGTGCAAAGCAGGAACTCCATTTTGTTCCTCTTAAAAGAATCAACAGTCTCCATCTCTAGTTCATCACCTGCATCTGCAAAGGGGAGGAGCCTGTAGGCACCATTGTGCTTATCCACATAATATAGTTATAATATCATGACATGCAGAGGCATGCAGGATGTGTGTGCGTATGTGTCAAAATGATAAATTGGCAGCCATGATTGCATGATTGAAGCTGAGCCCCCTTTTTTTTTCATTAAAGAAGGTTTTAATCAGGAGGTAATGGCTCCCATCTTGACTTTTTTGACCCCTTCTTGCAGACACCCCTGACGACATCAAAATGCAGTCATGGTTTCAAACAGTGATCATGAATTTGCCACAAAGAATATTCTATGCCTGAAGATAAATATTCCACATTATTAATTTTTCTACCCCATCCCACTTAAAACAACAGCCATCACCACATTGCATTTCAGTAAATCCCTAATATTAATTATTTGTTACATAAACAAGTACTTTCACTTGTCTGTCTATTGCAAATCCTCAGATGTTTATTATTCAGAGAAAGAAATGTGTTAACTTACTGTACACTCAGAATGCATAATTATATGAATATGTTTTCACAGTCGCCCCTCTACTTCATAACCAATAAGATGTTCCCCCCTCCAAAGAACTGTGGCATTAGAGTATCTGGCTGGTAAATTTATAGTTACTTGTGTGAAGGAAATAAGTTGGATTAAGCATATCCGCATGCTGTCATGCCATGCCACCAACGTCCTAGGCCTGGTTTGCTTATTCATCTAAAGAAGGATTGATTAAACATGATTTACTGAACAAGCTTCAACTGGCTAGGCATGCTAAGCCATAAATTACGGTTTCTAAATCACAATTTAGATTTACAGAATACAGTAAGCCAAAATCAAGCAAATGATGGCTCAGCATAGAATATGCTTAGCTTCCCTAAATTAAATCTCCGGCTGGGAGCTCGCCTCAAGCAGAATGGCGGACGGTTTTGAGTAAGGAAGCTTTTGAATTGGAACATTACAAAATTACTAATGTTACCAACAGTACTACATGTGTAAACTTGCTGTTTAAAACAACAGAAAACAACCCAGGGAATCCTAAAGTTTACAAATTATTTTAAAACATATAGGCTTATTTCTAAGTTTCAGTGGCTTCAATCTCTTAATTATTGTACTGACATCAATGTGGGTTGAAAGTGCAGCTAAACACGGCTACACGGATACTGGATTTTACTTTTGCCATATATTTAACATTTAGTTTATAATGTTCAAAATATGAAAGCAATGAATGAAAACGTGTATTCCTAGTTATAGGGCCATGATTAATGCAATTCCAATTGTAGTCTTCATTACTTTTTTATCTAATTCTCAAATTAAAGAAGAAAAATTGTGGTTCAGTTTGAAAAGAAGCAAAACATAAAATGAGGGGAAGCAGCTAAAGTACAATATATTCAGAAACCCGATAAAACTACTATATTTATATAGTATAATTACTATCACGGGACAGTTACTATTTTACTGCTATAGTAGTATAACTATTATTAACTACTATAGAACTACTTTGTTTATTGTTTATCCACTTATCTTATGGGCCATAAATTGGGGTGGTCACAGGAACAGTTAAGAAAAAAAAAGTAAAAACGAATATTGGGGCGGGAGGAGAGAACAACTCCCCTGCCCTAAACTGACACTCCTCAATATATAAAAGCCACCTCCACTGGGCTACAGCCTCACCCTATCTCACTATAATTTATATGACATAGATATATATAGTTATATCATAGATAGAAACCTATAAAACAACATTATATTTATACTAAAATATAAATATTAGATTTTCACATAGAAATATAAAATACATTTCTAAAGATGAGCCACGGGGATGCTATATGAAACATGGAAAGATTACATATCAATTCCCCAAAGACTTCACTTAACAGTATAGTTATGTATGAAGTGCATGTATTACTAGGTGGCTACAACAGTCATTTAGCACAAACATGGGGAGTCTATAGTCCAGAGATGCCATTTAACTACTACCTCAAGGGAGGGAAAGTGTTTCTAGAGGGCTAGATATGGCCTGCTTCTGAATGACAAATGATCGTGGCTTCTAAGTTTGCTGTGAAGTATAGACAACCAGGACAGGAGTTACTATTACTTGACCACCAGGAGGCACTATGCAAAGGGAGATGGATGCTCCAGTGTCTAGTTCAGTGTTGTCCAAACTTGGCCACTTTAAGATGAGTGGACTTCAACTCCCAGAATTCCCCAGCCAGCATGGCTGGCTGGGGAATTCTGGGAGTTGAAGTCCACTCATCTTAAAGTGGCCAAGTTTGGACAACACTGGTCTAGTTATATGCTAAGCCTTAGTAGCCAAACCATTCTTGGTCACCAAAAGGAGCCAACAGAAAAGCACTAATAGCATCTTTTCTAATTGGACTGAGGTTTTAAGGCCTCTTTCTGCCCCGTGGAGGTATCCCTGTCAGTCTTTCGCTCTGCCTCCTAAAGGGGACAACGGCTTTCTTCCTGGCTCCACTTTGAGGACCAGGAAAAGAAAGGAAAGAGCTGTGGCCAAGGAGTAGGATGCATTCAGAGTATCCAGGAGGCAGATATTCTGGCAGCCACAAGAGTTGCAGAAGCCATGTGGGCATGCCCTGGCAAGTTATGAAGTGTGTAGATGTGCAGAAGCATAAGGGCCAGAGAACCAGCACTACAAAAGGCACCAGGCATTCAGACAACAGACCCTGGCATTCACAAGCACCTGAGTGAGCCCCAAGTGGCATGCAAGAGGGACAGAAACGGAACACCCCCAGTTGACCAATCCAGCTGCAGCTTCCAGACAGCAATGCAGAACAGTGGTCAAGGCACCAGTTGGCATCAACTGCAGTGACTTTCCAGCAACCTCTGTGAACACTGGGCAAAACTAACAGAGGTGACCCTCAGGCAGCCAGATCAACATCAGGTGATACCAATAGTGGCAACCATCTGACAGCTGGATTCCTTGCAGACGTTAGCAAGACAGTATAGGAGTGGCAAGTACGCGTGAGCTGGATTTTCCTTCTTCCTCTTACCAGAATGGCAATATGAGAATTGCAGGATGTCAGAGGTGGGGAGAGTCCATTGGAGTACAGACATGATCCAACTTGATGGCTTTGGATGAATAGTTTTGGGCACAATCTACTCTTACAAAACATGGCAAGTTTCACCCTCATCTTTTCCCACAAGTAAGGCAGTTTCCAACAGTAGTAGTATACTCAATACTAAACCAGTTAACAGGGAATAACAGCTGTTCCAGAGCATACCAGAAGAAAGGGGAGCAGGTCCCCCTCATTTCCAGAAGCTCATCAAGTGGATCCTGCCCTTCTGCTACCTCTGCCTACCTGCAATCCTTTTCATGCTCAGCCTTTGTATTCAATGAGGAAACAAAGGAAAGAATCACAAGAGATATCAGAGGCCTAATCCTCATGAGGCTTACACCAAGAGGAAGATCCATTTTCAGAGGATGACCTCACACAACCTGCTCTTCACATCAGTCACTATTTAATACAGTACTGCACTGACTAATGCTAGAATATAAGGTTTGGAAGGGATCTTAGAGATAATCTAGTCCAAAGCCCTTCCCTGTGTAGGAATCCACTACTACAGCATGCCAAAGAGGTAAGATCACTCATCCTCCATTAAATGCTTCCAGCGAAAGAGCCTACCACCTCCCATGAAGTCTATTCTATCATCCAATAATTTTTACCATAAAGAAAGCCTTACGTCCGCTCAAAATCTGCTTTCTTGTAATTCGAACATGCTCTAGTTTGTTAATGTGCTTTTTAAAATTCAGCGTCCCAAACTGGTCACAACATTTTAGGTGCGGACTAACACCAAATTGAGAAGAATGGCTGCTCTTGATCTTGATACTAATAAATATGATATATAAATATGATAAAATAAATACTTCACTAAGAGATACACTAGGATTTCACTTCCCTTTTCGACAGCTGCATCGCACTATTAGCTCATATTCAGCTTGTGATCCACAAGGACGCCGAGACCTGGCATGGTTTCTCCCATTCTGTATTTTTGCCTTTGATTTTTTTCCTCGGACACAAGATTTTGTTTGCCCCTGTTGAAATTCATCTTGTTGGATTCTAGCCCTTGTTCCACCTTGTCAAAGTCCTTCTGAATCTTGAGAGTTTCCTCTACGGGGTTTGGTATCTTTATATCATCTGCAAATTTGATTATACATTCTAACCCTTCATGCAAATAATTAATAAATATGTATTAAGTCAGCTGACATGCTCGGTTCAGAGCTGACCACAGCAATGATAGAAGTGGGGTGGTATGACAAGCTGCCATGGGTGAAACTGTGTTGTCTTCTCTTCTCTAAAAACTCAAATTTGGACTGTGTGCTGGCTAGATGCATTGGGAGAGTCATATATTCAGCTAGAGTTTCCTGCTTTCCCTAGAACACTTGCAAGCAGGCAAGTCTGCCTTCTAGTGTAAGAATTCTAAGGGGCGGATTTGGCACAGAAAGTTTTGTGTTTCTTGGAGTCTACTGGAGATGCTGTTAACCTCTACTAACCTTCCCTAGGAATGCTACAGTAGAATATTCCTTTCCTGCCAGTTCCATCTTTGATGACAGAGAACAGTAGTAGAACTTACCATGAAATACCATTCTGATCACTGAAAGATAGACCTGTCAGTCTGATCCTGCAGGAGGAGAGAGGATTCATCAGTGCAAACATTAAAAGCCAAATTATTCTGTTTATTTTTTATACATTGTTCCATTTTTCTGATGCTTTTCTTGCTGGCAATCCCCTTTGTTTTTATACTAAGCGGATAATTTAAAAAATGAGGTAGTCCTCATTGAACAACTGCCTCGTTTAGCGACCATTGGCAGTTACAATGGTGATGAAAAAGTAACTTTGTAACCACTCCTTGCATTTATGACCTTCGCAGGCCTGTAAAGGAAAGCTCAGGAAGGATCATAAGCATACTCGCAGTTTCACTTAGCACCCACTTTGCTTAATGACCAAGTTACCAGTTCCAATTGTGGTCACTAAATGAGGACTACCTTGTCCTCTTAGGTTAAGTCAGTATCTATGACTGCAAGGGAGGGGTTTCCTTCTTAGAACAGGAAGCATTCTTAACACCTGCCTTCCAGCTGGATAGAGACAGAAATAATGCCTTCTCATCAGGTCCATCCTTTAGTGATTCCAGTAGTACTTCCTATAAGTTTAACTATGCTTTTACTGTTTCTTAATTTGATTTAAATTAGTTCCATGGGGTAAATGACTTTCATATGCAAATTAAAGGTTGTACATACAGCTGGAACTTACTTTGATTTCTTGTTGCAATAGTTCTTAATTCTCAATTCATTGACTTCTTTGGATACGGGAGTTGGTGCAGAAAAATATTAAGCCTGAATTCTCAATGAAACTTGCCTAAAATTATGTAACAGCCTAGCACGCTGAGATCCAAGATACATTGTTCATTCTAATGAATGTGTGTTCTTTCAGAAATTTTGTTTGGGTAGGGATATTTAAGAAGCTAAACTTAGCATTTTTCTATTATTGGCATAGTCATAATTTATCTTATGACTCTGAAATATGGAATATTCCAATAAGGGGTAGTATTTTGGCCCACATTTTATTGCAGCTACCAGCTTTTTAAGAGTGAAATACACTTGAAATGTGTTTGAACCACTTTAAATGTTCAGCTGGTATGACACAAGCTGAAACTTTGCTCTACTTTTTCATCATCATTATGGAACATTTTTCATCACAGCAAAGAAAAGGGAAACTCCTGAAAAATGCTCAATATTGATGACTTCCTAGATGTTATTACTATCCAAATCAAGATAACCAAATACATCACATCAGTTAAAATAAGACTGGTGAACCTTTTACAACAGAATGGATCTGGGAATATGGGCGATTAGTGAAGATCACCTCTTCTTCCTGCAGCAAAAGCATTCAATTCAATTTCATGAAGAAAAGGGTATATAGTACAGTGGTACCTTGAGTTACGAATTTAATCCATTCTGTGACTCTGGTTGCAACTCGAATTGGTCGCAACACGAGGCAAATTTTCCCATAAGGTTCAATGTAATTACCGTTAATCTGTTCTGGCATGGAGGACAGGGAGGCAGCTATTGCTTGGAGGGAGAGTCAGGGGCGGAAAAATGGCCACAGACCATGTGTCAGGGCGGAAAAATGGCCGCGGACGTGTCAGGGGCGGAAAATGGCCGCGGACCACGTGTCAGGGGCGGGAAATGGCCGCGGACCACGTGTCAGGGGCGGAAAATGGCCGCGGACGTGTCAGGGGCGGAAAAATGGCCGCGGACCACGTGTCAGGGGCGGAAAATGGCCGCGGACGTGTCAGGGGCAGAAAATGGCCACGGAACACGTGTCACGGGAGGGAAAATGGCCGCGGATCCGGTTCGTAACTCGAGGTGGTTCGCAACACGAGGTAAATTTTTGGGGCCGGAGCTGGTCGTAACATGAAAAATTCGTAAGCAGAGGCATTCGTAACTCGAGGTACCACTGTATATAGGGTATATGTATATAGAATGGCAACTCCAGATTCAATTCATTCCACCACTTAGAAATAGACTGTGAAGGACTCATACGAAGATGCTCTATAACAATTAGATGTATTCATCAAACTCAGTTTGGCAAACCTGGTAGTGACCCTCTATTACATCTAACAAGGCATCTTCACATCACTAACACTGGATAATTTTAACTGGAAAGAGCTGGAATCTGAGATGTTCTGCTTTGTAAAGCATATATGTGCTGAACAGTCCTTCCCCAGTATCAGGCCTGCTTCTTGTTGAGAAGTTCTGCTTTAACAACGTGATTGTGAAAAGTTCACCTAAAATTAATTGCAAGGTTGTTGTTTTTTTAAAGAAAGGGAAATAGGAAGCACACAGTCAGCAATAGCAATCTCAAACCAACTTATTTTTTGTAAGGACTTAATTTGGCAAAGGATGAAGATGCAAGGCACACTACTTTCAGGAATGATTCTCTGAAGCTGCCTTTTCATCTGACACCAATAAAGCAGATGTGAAAGACTTCCAGAGGAGAGACTGTAATTCAGCACAAAGATAAATAAAATTGAAGCCCCCAAGGATTCCTTGCATTGTAAAAAAACCCTTTGTTCAATGGACAGAAGACAATGAAATAGTACTCAGACATTTATTTCAGGTATGTAGTTTACACACTTCATTGAGCAAACAAAAATAGCAAATATACAAATATAACAAGCATTACCAAATAATGTATCTGACACTAGTGTTATAAGCTGATTAAAGAAAATAATCAAGGAGGCCAGAGAAGATGGCTACAACCCATGGCAACCTTCTTCTCATATACTTTCAGTAGCACCATAATGGCAATACTTAAAAAAAAAAAAAACCTCACAACCCCCCCCCCCCAAATTATTGAAGGCTACTGTGCCAAAATCCAAATCTCTTTCTTTCTCTTGTAGGAGGGGCAGAGAGCATACTTCATTATGATTTGTGTGGCAAACATTTAACAGTGCAGGCGCTTGAGTGAGCTTCAGCTCGTATTCAGTTGAGCCATAAGCAGGACACGTGGGACACCCCTCCCTGCAAGCCAGCCATTTTTAAAGCCCATTTTTAAATATGTGCAAGCTCTGCACTGTGCTTTATTTCTGTGCATGTGATCTGCAAAATGATGTCAGAAAAGTTATCTGCTAAAAGCCTGAGTGAATCTTTGGTAGGCTAATACTTCAGTATTATGAATCCTATTAATCTACCACAGTTAGTTGATTCGCTGCAGTTTTCCTCTAGATTCCAAAAAGGTGACAACTCATGACATTCTGGAAAACTTAACAGTGAAATCATCAGACCAGGCACTTAAAAACCCAGTCTTCTCCAAAGGCACCAAGAATTAAACAGCATAACTGAAGTCCCCTAGTGAAGGTGACTGTATCAGGTTCTCTACTATGATTACAAATTAAAATGCTTTTACATTGTACAAAAACTTTATACACCTTATATCTTAACCTTCTATTTTGCTGTCAGTTGCAAATATAATTAAATTACCCCCACTTTCTGATAAGGAGACGTCACTTTGCTACCTATTGTATATCAAGTACCAATTTTTTTTTAATTTAAAGTTATGCCATAACCTTGCTTAAAGACTGTGTTTCAGCATTACTTAAAAAAGATTATACTCTTCTCCACACAAAATTATCAGAACTTTTTTTTTTTTGGTATGGTTACAGCGACTCATTTTGACCAGATATTGGTTTTTCTGCTGTATATCTGAAATCCACACTGAGGTTTTATATGAAACTTATAAGTGGCCAATTTTCCCCATTCAAGTTCACCAAATACAGACTTTCAGCAAAGTTATGGCAAAAATACAAAACATCAATATAATGTTTTATTGTAATGCACTTGTTAAAATCTTCATGTCACTTCACATAGTTCCACGCAAGCCTTAATAGAGACATATATCAAAACGTAAATTGCATTGAAGCCTTGCTTCTGCTGGCCACTTAAAGTCACCTGCCAAGGTCTCTTTAGTGGTAAATACACTTCTGCGGCACGTAACAGATTTAAATCTCAGTCTGAACTGCAGTGCTTAACTCCGTGACCTGCTGTGAATGGTTGTTGTTTCTTTCTTTCAGTGTTTCACCAGAATCCACAACGGCACTACTTGAAGTCCCCTTGTAGGTGCACTCTTCAGCAATGTAACTCAGCTGTAGAGCCTCTGAGTTGGGTGCAGCTGGAGTAAACAGCAAACTACCCCCTTGGTGAGGAGAGTTTTCTAAACGGTCATTTTCTACCTCTGGCAGAATGCTCACGGTATTAAAGCGGGTATGATAATCGCTGGAACCATGGCTGCACGAGGTTTTCATACTCTCCAGATCAGAGCAACTAAACTCAGAAAAATGACTTGAGTGAGAATCGGCTACAGATGGGACACTATCGCTGAGAGAGGGAGAGTCAAATTCACTGGAGTTTGTACTTTGCTGCTCCAACAGCTGAGCATCCATGTCCTCTCTGGTCTCATTTATCTTCATGCTATTCTTTTTTCTGAGTTTACCTTTGCATTTTTTCCCTGCTGATGATTCTTTGGACCACTTGGGGGCACTTGATTTGTTGTCAGGCAAGCAGGCGGAAGAACTACCAGCATTACTGCGACCTGCAGCGCTACCATCATCCACGCTACTGCTCCCACTGTTGTGTCTGAATTTTGCAGGCTTCGATTCAATATCTACTTGCACCTCCATGCTGCTACCATCTCTAAATAAGAAAAAAGGATAACAATTCTGTTTTAAAGAACACCTGCAAACTTATCTCAGTTAAATTCAAAGTTATAAACAGCATTTTAAAATATATTTGCAACTATTAATTCAAAGTTTGGAAAAGATGTCATATCTTGCTAAGAGGATGATTCATCAATACTATTTTTAATACTTCTATGTAATACAAAATCTTCATGCAAATTTTATATGAAATGCCATTTACCAATTATCCCTCTTATGTACTGGCATCTTAGTTATCAGTGAGGGGTAGCCACAAGATGGTGATGGGTGAGCAGCTCTGAATCTATGTTCTGTTTTATTCTATTCCATTTTATCTTTCAACTTGCTATTTTAATTTTTATATACTGTTAATTTACTTTTTATAAACTGTAATACCTGGGAGGTTATCTATCTGCTCCAGCTACTACTCAATAAAATATAAAACAGGAGTCAAGGATGGGAAAAAGAAAGAGATAGCAAGTATTCTCCACAACACAGACTCCACTCAAGCCTTTGAAGCAGCAGAAAATGGATAAATATACAATAAATGAACAGACAACTTCAGTAAGTAACTTTGACCCTACTTACTCTCCAGGTAGACATAACACTTATAACTCTTTGGAATGAGATCTAGACAGAAATTGAAAGTCGACAGCTTACAGAACTTTCTTCACACCTGGTAGAAGATGCCCCCCTCCCTAGACTGCTGCTGTTTGCTCAGCAGCTGCATTGCTTATGCAAGATGGGGATGATATGAACTTAAAAAGGGAGACTGTAACAGACTTCATAATTAGGCAATGCCTGCTCACAGCACAAATGGTGATCTCAGTCTTTGAACTGTTGACTTCAGTCAAAAATAAGGATGACCTTCTAAAGGAGTCCTTTGTAAAGTATACTGAGAGTCACCCAAATAAAACAGCAGAAGCTGTAAAGACACCTGCTGCTTACACCAACAAACAACAAGTAGCTGACAGGGAATTTAGAGCTGACCCTACTCCCGAATCTGCTAGGAGAGAAAGAAATAGCTGTGGAGGGCTTAAGCAGAAAAAAGACAGAGATGAGGTAAGTACAATTATTACTTACAGACCAATCAGATCATTCTGCAGATTTCCAACAAAAGAGTGAACAGAGGGCGATGGGACTTCAAAAAGGTAGTTATTCTGTCCTCTGCTGCAAATGCTCTTTGATAGATCTACTACATGCCAAATGGCTGCCATCTAGAAGAGGCTGCATGCGAATTCTGCTAACATTTAAGCAATCTACAGTTCCTAGCATGCTTTTCAAAATGAAGCCCTTCCCGAGCACCTTCTCAATATTCCCAGTACATGTCTTCGGTCCAGAAAAAGCTAGCTCGCTTTTGGATCAGTTTTCCCAAGAGGGTATTACCACTTTAAAATCTAAGTGCAACAGTTTGAATCCAGATAACTTCAGGGATGTTTTACCAGCAATGACCTTGAGAAAGAAGAGCTCTAATCAACAAACAGCATTACCTACAGCTAGAGAGTCTGCCGAGGACTCACTGGAAGAAAAGTTGATTAACTTATTTGGTACATTACCAGATTCAGGGCAAGCAGACACCATACAGAGATTGGATGAATTAAGAAAAACGCTGATGACAACACGCTCCGCAGTGAAACCATTAATTAATCTGGTCCTACCATGTACTCAGGACTGTGGAATAAACTCAGTCAGCAAATTGCTAATGCTGCAGCCACAAAAAGCCCAGGCATACAGACCACCAATGGAGAATCTTTAATGTCTAACCCAGTCCCCAACAGTCTGTAGCTTGACAAAATGCTGCATCAATTAGAGAATCTAAAGTATACAGGCCCTGAGAAAAAGGCTAATTTCTTGCCTTCATCGGATCCAGGCATGCTTTTAACACCAATACCCTCCCCTCTTATAGTATAACTCTCCAATTGTATCTCCCAGAAAACATGTATAAATCATTGTGGGGGCTAGATGGGATGCTGAAGATCGAACTGGCAAAGAAGAAGAATTCTTATCCCAGCGATTAGCAATCATTCAGAGACAGAAGTCTGGCTTTGGGTCTCGTGCCATCCCTGGAATTGCCTCTTCTGATATTGATATTGTTTTCTCTGACACCCAAAGTACACCCATTTCTTCAACAGCTGATCTTAACACCTAACAGTATGAACCAACTTATGTTGCCACCATTCTTGAGGATTTGCCTCTTACAATGGCCACTACTGGGAACTCAGATTGACATTTGGATACTGCTAAAACCCTAATAATTCTTTCCTGGAGACTTTCAGTTCTTGGTTTTGGATTTTTCCTGTTTCCTTAAGAACTCTTCTAACTTAGAAATATTCACAGGTCTCCTTACAAATACTGCATGTTTTGAAATTTCCCCATAGATTTTCAATAATATTCAAGACTAGGGGCTGTGAAGGCCTGTCCAAAAAATTATTTTTACTTCCTATGCACTTCATGACTGATTTGGAAGTATGTTTTGGATTACTGTCTTGCTGAAATATCCAATCTCTTTGCAGCTTCAATTTCTTCATTGATTGCAGGACATTACCTTCTAGGTTATGCTGATATTTAGATGAATCTAATCTTCCTTCCAGAGAGCCAGTATGGTGTAACAATTAAGACATCAGACTAGAAACTAGGAGACTGTGAGTTCTAGTCCCAACATAACTACAAGGCCAACTGGGTGACTTTGGGCCTTCTCTCAACTCTAAGAAAAAGGCAATGGCAAACTACTTCTGAAAAATGCTATGAAGAAAACTGCAGGGGCAGTTGCCAGGAGTCAAAACTTACTTCAAGACACACATCTAAATTCCTCCTCCTGCCCTCCCATTATTTCCTGCGCCACTGGCTGCTACAAAATCCCAAAGTGTAACAGAATCATACCATACTTAACAGTTGGCAAAAAGTTCTTTCCTCTAAGTGCTTCATTTTTTTTTTCTCCAAATGTATCTTGTGTGGTTGTGGCCAAAAATTTAATGTTTGAACAAAGTATTTTGTTCCAAAACAAAGTACTTTGTTTCAAAATATTTCAGGTTTTACTTTAGACAATGACTATTGTGATAAGGTTGAAGAAAAGGTTTACTTTTGATAACTCTTCCATACAGGTTCTTATTGTACAAGCAGTGCTGTACTATAACCTACCTCAATGTCAGCTAAATTTTTCAGAAGGTAATCTGAAATGATCTGTAGGTTCTGTGTTACATTTACAGCAATTCTAGGAGAGCTTTTGCCTTTCAAATCATGCTTTGACTTCAAAAGTTTCTTAACATTTTCACAGTTGAAATTTCCATATACAGTGGTACCTCTACTTACGAACGCCCCTACTTACGAAATTTTCGAGATACAATCAGCTCCAGCCCCCAAAATTTACCTCTACTTACGAATTTGCCTCGACTTAGGAGCCATTTTCCACCCATGCCACGTGGTCCGCGGCCATTTTCCGCCCGTGCCACGTGGTCTGCAGCCATTTCTCCGCCCCTGACACGTGGTCCGCGGCCATTTTTTACGCCCTGCCGCGTGGTCAGTGGCCGTTTTTCCGCCCGACGCGTGGTCCGTGGACACCGGAACGGATTAACGGTAATTACATTGAACCTTATGGGAAAATTTACTTCGACTTGCGACCAGCCCAACTTGCGATCAGAGTCACAGAACGGATTAAGTTCATAAGTAGAGGTACCACTGTACTCTGACCAGGGATGTCTAAATGTCTACATGCTACTAGATAAAATGCCTTTCTAATTAGAGGCTCACCAATTACATTAAATTAAAAAACAGAATATACTCTGGGCTTGAAAGAGAGAGCTGTTATTTATAACCCTTACCATAACAATATCTATGTGGTTGCTAAGAATCAACACCAACTTGATGGCACATAATCAATTAATAATCATACCAGAGATTTCCTGCACAGCACATAAATACTGACTTTACCAACATATTTTCAAACTTACCTGTCCAATGGGGCGTAGGAATTTATAATGGACCCAGCCATTGCTTTGGTGCTGGCATTGTCACTCACTGTTCCTAAACTAACAGTGCCAGATTCGCCACTCAAACTGCATCTCTCCTTCTGCACATCTGCTTGGACTTCCAACCTTGGTGAAAATTCAGTATTAGTTCAATAAGTAACTTGCATTTTTCATATCATCTTGAAATTAGAGCCTTTTAAAAGTTTACCAGCCACCCAATTGGGTATGAATGACAGACTCTGTAGCATCACTGGCCTCAGAAGAAAATTTTCTGAGGAAAGAGAATGTTTTTGTGCTTATTTTTTTATAGAAAGCAAAGAGAATCATTCTCACAACAAATTAAGTGAAATATCCCTCAGTAAATTATAGTGGTAAATTCTAAAAACATTTACATATGAGAAATAGCCAGGATTACACTTTTCCATTCCAAATAATATAACCAGCTAACTGTCTAGTGTGGTCGCATGTCACAAGTTTTTTCATTTACAAAGATCCCATTTCATACAAGAATCTTTCTGTTTCCCCAAAGCCATAATCCAGTACTAAAAAAAAAAAAGCCATATAAACCAGAATTCCTAACACCACACTAATCACTGTCACTGGAATTGGACTTCTCCTTTAATGCAAGTAAATGTAATCAAGGTTTTCAGAATGTACCCCGTAAGTGTTCAAAAGACAGGTATCAGAATGTACAACAAGCAGCTACAACATACACTTATTATTCCATTGTTAATTACAATTTATGTATGAAAGTCAATTAGTGCTTAACACTTGGAATGCATTATCTTACCGGTTGAAGCAGCTGACCATTGCGCTTCCTGACAGACTTCCTGTTATGCTGGCTCCAGCCAAGGCCAGGGTGCTGGCTGTCTCACTCAGATTGTCTCGAATGGCTCCTATTCTGTCCATATGGCTGCCACTTGCACTTAGGCTTCCGGTCAACCCAACACTTTCTTCCCCTATACTAGGATTGTGACGTGCCTCTGCTACTGATGTAGTATCTAAAATGGAACAGGGGAGGTGCTGTTCAATAAGAACATATTTTACTAAACCTTCTTCGCATTACAGAAGCCTATTGCTTTTATAGAAGCTACAATAATAAAAACTGTAGAGTTTTTCAACTGCTTCAAGAATTGATTATGGGATACATAGAAAGTTTAAGATACCATCAATAAAGAAAGGTGTTTTTCTAAGGGTGCTACTAATTGATTTTCTTCTGGGAAATACAGTGGGGCAAAAAAGTATTTAGTCAGCCACCAATTGTGCAAGTTCTCCCACTTAAAAAGATGAGAGAGGCCTGTAATTTTCATCATAGGTATACCTCAACTATGAGAGACAAAATGAGAAAAAAAATCCAGAAAATCACATTGTCTGATTTTTAAAGAATTTATTTGCAAATCATGGTGGAAAATAAGTATTTGGTCACCTACAAACAAGCAAGATGTCTGGCTCTCACAGACCTGTAATTACTTCTTTAAGAGGCTCCTCTGTCCTCCACTCGTTACCTGTAGTAATGACACCTGTTTGACCTTGTTATCAGTATAAAAGACACCTGTCCACAACCTCAAACAGTCACACTCCAAATTCCACTATGGCCAAGACCAAGGAGCTGTTGAAGGACACCAGAAACAAAATTGTAGACCTGTACCAGGCTGGGAAGACTGAATCTGCAATAGGCAAGCAGCTTGGTTTGAAGAAATCAACTGTGGGAGCAATAATTAGAAAATGGAAGACATACAAGACCACTGATAATCTCCCTCAATCTGGGGCTCCATGCAAGATCTCACCCCGTGGGGTCAAAATGATCACAAGAACGGTGAGCAAAAATCCCAGAACCACACGGGGGGACCTAGTAAATGACCTGCAGAGAGCTGGGACCAAAGTAACAAAGGCTACCATCAGTAACGCACTACGCCGCCAGGGACTCAAATCCTGCAGTGCCAGACGTGTCCCCCTGCTTAAGCCAGTACATGTCTGGGCCCGTCTGAAGTTTGCTAGAGAGCATTTGGATGATCCAGAAGAGGATTGGGAGAATGTCATATGGTCAGATGAAACCAAAGTAGAACGTTTTGGTCTAAACTCAACTGTGTTTGGAGGAGAGAGAATGCTGAGTTGCATCCAAAGAACACCATACCTACTGTGAAGCATGGGGGTGGAAACATCATGCTTTGGGGCTGTTTTTCTGCAAAGGGACCAGGACGACTGATCCGTGTAAAGGAAAGAATGAATGGGGCCATGTATCGTGAGATTTTGAGTGAACACCTCCTTCCATCAGCAAGGGCATTGAAGATGAAATGTGGCTGGGTCTTTCAGCATGACAATGATCCCAAACACACCGCCCCGGCAACGAAGGAGTGGCTTCGTAAGAAGCATTTCAAGGTCCTGGAGTGGCCTAGCCAGTCTCCAGATCTCAACCCCATGGAAAACCTTTGGAGGGAGTTGAAGTCCGTGTTGCCCAGCGACAGCCCCAAAACTTCACTGCTCTAGAGGAGATCTGCATGGAGGAATGGGCCAAAATACCAGCAACAGTGTGTGAAAACCTTGTGAAGACTTAAGAAAACGTTTGACCTCTGTCATTGCCAACAAAGGATATATAACAAAGTACTGAGATGAACTTTTGATATTGACCAAATACTTATTTTCCACCATGATTTGCAAATAAATTCTTTAAAAATCAGACAATGTGATTTTCTGGATTTTTTTCCCCATTTTGTCTCTCATAGTTGAGGTATACCTATGATGAAAATTACAGGCCTCTCTCATCTTTTTAAGTGGGAGAACTTGCACAATTGGTGACTGACTAAATACTTTTTTGCCCCACTGTATAGGATGATACAAATCACTATGGATCACAGCACACACTGCAAATCAAAAAAAAAATGTGCATATACCTGGAAGTGACTATATGTGATTAGTAGTGAATATTTTTCAAATATTCACATTTATTTCATTCAAATATATTCTGAGCTATGTTTGTATACATGAAACAACTTGCACTGTGGCTATCTGCAGTTCATCTCTACAGAAGCCTGTAACTGGCTAATCTTAGGACAGCAACTATCAAAAACAGAAATATGCGAAATATTTCAACTTTGAAATTCCCCATTTCAAGCTGTGGTCTTGTTTGATAGGATAACAACAGCATAAGAACACTTCCTATGATATCAAAAAAAAGCTATTTTGAGCTTGAAATGTTTCTAATTCAAAATGTTTTGTACATGTCTCCAAAAAGATCTTCTTTCTTACCTATTGCTGCATTTGTTCCACTCACAGTTATATCATTTTCATCATCAAATTCTATTCTGACACCTTTCCCATTGCCAGCTGATACTCCACAACCTCCACTTCGACAGAGAGAAATGGGAACTACTCCATACACATAGGCCAGCATAATAGGGACTCCTATACCTTTGGAGAAACAAAGTAAAACACTGCCATTAGCATACCTTTTTTTTTTTATGACCACTGCATATTTCTTAACTGCAGAGTTTAATAAAGATAGAACAATAGTAACAAAAAGGTAATTCTTATCATGGATACATAATTCTCATCATGGATACAAAATGACAGTCAACCCAATTCTGCAAATTTATCCTAGTCTCAAGAATTCTTATTTACACTGAGATCCTTTGGTTCCCTATTCATTTCAGTGCAATAAGCAAGTCTGATCAGAGTTTCTGGCTTACATTCATGGGAATATAGGCTTAGATGTAAGCACTAAGAGACCTAGTTTTCCAAAGAGGATACTACCAAACCTGCAGATCCCTTCTTCTAAGCCAGCTGCCCCAGTCCTGGGCTCTGGTGGCAGAACAGATAGGCTCCTTGGTCCTTAGACTGCTGTTGGTAAATGCTGGATCTATGCAAAATAAGACTGCATCCATCCATGCTATGAAGACCATCAGATGCAGAGACTTAGTGTTTGTATGTAATACCTTTGAAGAGGCTGGAAACGCTGTTCTAGAGGTGACTGGTTGTGAGTAACTGTGCGTGGAATTTAGTTGTAGAGCTAAGCTATGGCTGCTTGCGCACACCATCTTAGGACTGATGTTAGAGCTCCCAGGGCTTTTAATCTTAGGTGACCTAAACACGTATTCCGTTGAGGGACCAGTGGAGTTTGTGAATTCATAGCTTCCATGGCCTTGCCTCAAATACTTGTGGCCCCAACACACATGGAGCGGGGGGGGGGATGCTTGATCTGTTCTTCACTCTGAAGCAGTTAAGATGGAGGACACCGAAATCTGTCCTTCACCATGGTCAGATCACATCTTGGTCAATCATAGTAACAACAATGGGTCTATTAGAATGGTCCGACTCAGGCAACTAAAGGATCCAGAAGATTTCCAAAGGACATTTAGGTATCTCCCTGACAATTTGGTGGGGAGTTCTACCTCATGCCTGGTAATTTCTGGAATGCAGAGACACCCACATTGCTGGATGACATTGATTTTATTCTTCCCAGTTCTCCATCTCAAGCAATTCCTTGCTTTAGTGAGGAGCTAAGGGAAATAAAGTGACTGAAAAGGCAGAGAGAGAGAGTACACAAAACCAAAAGTGGAAGTGGCTAAGCACTGGTAAGAACTCACATTCAAGCCTAGACAGGGATGACAGAGGCAAAGCATTGATTCTTCACTATACTTATTGTGCCTACTAATTCTCGCCTGGCAACTGTACTCATAATTACCCAGATCCTTCTTGGGAAGGATGGGTGGAGCAGGCTTATGGGATGAATTTGCAGGTTTCCTTGCAGATAAATTAGCTTGTATCCTCTCTGGTTTTGATGCCAATTGGGCCGAGTCCACTAAGATGAGCAAAGTGATGCCTTAGGAGTTGGTCTTGTCAACCTGATTAAGTGGAAAGGGCTCCTGTAGCATGGGTTCTGATATGTGGTAGCCAGATCTATGCCCTTCCCGGCTTCTCCAAGCTGCCAGGCAGGGTGTGAGTTGCTGGATTCAAGAGGTAATCAGTGCTTCTTTGTGGGAGGATGTTACACTGTCTGGTAGCAAACCGTCTCTTGAAGAAGCCTGTGCCCTGTCTCCAGACTTCCCTTTTTGGGGAAGGTTTATGAGAAGTTGGTGGGGAATCAATTACAAAAGATTCTAGGGAAAACAGATTTCTTCCAGGCAGGATTCAGGCCCAGACATGGGAGAGAAATGGTATCAGTCACTGTGTAGTAGATTATTTCTGTTGGGACCTCAGTGAGAGGTGCTCCCCCTTTGTTTCTATTAGATCCTTCAGCAGCATTCAGTATCTTTCTAGATCACCTGAAAGAGTTGAGAGTACTGTTTTTCAGTGGTTCCACTCATACCAAAGTAGGCAGTTCCAGTTGGTAGTCATAGGGAAGGATGTTCTTGAGCCCTTGATTACTTCAGTATGAGGTACTAATGGGTTTGATGCTCTACCCCAAATTATTTAACGTCTGTATGAAACTGCTAAGATAGGTCAACCATCGATTTGGGGTGAGGCATAATCAGTATGCAGATGGAGATGCCAGGGAAATCCTGAATCAATGATTAGAGGCTGTTAGGATGAGGTGAACCCAGTAAGATAGAGTTCCTGTGAGCCAATCCTGTGGGCCATCTGAAAACTTTGGTACTATCAGTTACTCTTGAAATGCTTCCCCTGAAAGAGGTAATCCATGACTGGGGTTTTCTTGGACTTGCAGCTATTGCTTAAACAGTAGGTGGAAGCTGTGGCCAGAGGGGATTTTGCCCAGCTCTGGATGGCACACTAGTTACAACCCTACCTAGAGCAGGGAGACCTGGTAATCACCACTCAGGTGGACTACTATAGCACACTGAATGTGAAGCTGCCTTTGGAGATGACCTGGAAGCTGCAGATAGTATAGAAGGCCGAAGTCAGACTGCTAGTAGAACAATCCTGCTTTTACGATGTAACTTTTAGCCCTATACAGCAGAGCACTGGGATACACTAGGCACTATCTTGCTAAAATGAATTCTGCCTGTCTGATCTGAACTTCTAGGGAGGCTCTGCTAAGTGTTCACCAACCTTGTGAAGTTGATGAGACCTGGATCTACCCTGTTGTCCCCCCCCCCCCGATTTTGGAACATTTTTAGTAAAATGTAATGGTTTTAGTGCAGTGTAATTGTTCAGGGAAAAAACAATATTCTCAGGCTTTCTGTCAGAAACTATACTTACCTACAGTGACTGCAGCTACCACTGGTGAAACAATTACAGACAAGGTTACACCACCTGCAATGGCTAAGTTCCTCCTATGCTTTGAAATGTCTTTGCCTTCATAGCGATTATGAATCTTTATAAGAGAAAATGAAGGTATTTTAGATCAATTTGCATTTAATAGCTGGGAGAAGAAATGTTATACAGGAGTGATCAATACTATCTTTATCTAGTTTCTTGCCGTTTTAAATTAATGAATGCCTCAGATCCCATTGGTATAACGAAACAGGATGAGTAAACAAAGAAATGTGAGGGAAAAAAATGTCTGTCTTTGTTTTGGACATCTTTTCTGTTTAAACCTTTTCTCTGTTAGCTTGGTTTTCAATCTTTGGTTAGGCTCTTCTCTCTAGATTACCACAATCTTTTTTTACCTTTGGGATAAAGGTTTGGCTCCAGCACAAAGGCCTCTTCCCTTTTCTTCCTGATTTTGTTTTCCCTTCCTTCCCTCCCTCTCTGCTTAAGTTGAAGAGGTCCCCAGGTTTCTACTTGCTTTGTGTATTATTCTGCCTGTTTACTCAGGATGTCAACATCTTCAATCAGTGCTAAGTATGGGCACTGCAAAGAGACAGGTGGTTCACTTTGATTCTAGCATGAAGGACACAAAAAGAGCAGTGCTCCTGTCTGTGCTCTTGTCCTCCAAAGATGCCAGTCACAGATGCTGGCGAAACGTTAGGAACTAAAACTTCCAGAACACGGCCACACAGCCCGGAAGACCCACATCAGCCATTGTATTCTGGCCGTGAAAGCCTTCGACAAAACGGGATCCTCAATAAAACTTCATCTGGCTCTGATGGCAGTAAAGAATAAATGGATGATTGTGATTTGTTAAATAAACAGACCACTATTTATTTTCTGTTTTCAAAAGTCAAAATCAGAACATTCAATTGCAGTTGAAAATGGAACTGACAGCTATAGAATTATTGGCTAGTATTATTAATAACCCTCACCCTTGTATTCCTTCAATGTCTGCTATAGCCTCAACAGGCTGATATTCCAGAGGAAAAACAGGTAAGAACTGACTTTAAAAAATACTTCAATAAACAGAGTATGTAATAGTGGAATAACAAGTCCCATTAAAAAAATCTAAATTTCAAAATCAATTCAGTTATCTTACCTTACGTCCCACATATACAGGAATTCCAATAATCATAGCTGGAATAGCGATGCCTGCTATCAGGGCAATTCCTACAGGTGCACCTACAAGTGTCCCAAGTTGCCAAAGTATTTTCTTCTTTCGACTCCATGGTTTCTTTCCCCAAAACGTACAGCCTGATGGACTGAGAATTTTCCATATATAAGAATAACCAGTGAACAATCTTAAATAATGAAATCCTTTAACTTGGACTGTTATTAACCCATATGCTAATATTTGAATATCCAATTTTATCTTGATATATGGGTTCTCACCAAATAACATTTTAAAATAGGGACATCAAATCATACCTTTTTCTCGGCTACGCTATTTCCAAAATTCAGCCTCAAGGAGCATTTCTTAGTCTGCATCAGCCTTCCTCTATCTGGTGCCAAAATACATAGTGATTGCAATTCTCAGAACTCTCAGCCAATATTAGGAAGGCTGGTGTATAATCTAAATAAATAACAATCTCTTTGAATCTGGAGGATTAGTTGAGATTTGACTTTTCTAAAATCTAACCAACAAACAAATGGCATGTTCACAACTAACCCTCCAGATTTCTAATACTGCTTTTTTTAGGGGCAGGGGAATGGGTGGGGAGAATGCCTCTGAGTCAGTGTTGACTCCTGCCAACTGCCTGGACTAGTCCTTGCAGTTTTTTAGATAAGATTTTTGGAAGTGGTTTGCCTTTGCCTTCTTCTTAGGTCTGAGAGAGAGTGACTGGCCCAAGGTCACTCAGTTGGCTTTGTACCTAAGGCAGAACTAGAATTCACGGTCTCACAGTTTCTAGCCTAGTGCCTCAACCACTAGACCAAACTGGCTCTACCCTATGGTCTACAATACTGCAATTTACTGTTAACAAGAAGAATGCCCAATTTGCAAAAGATTTCCCTGAACAGGCAGAACAGGAACTTGAAGGGAAACTACTGTCACAGATTCCCCTGCAGGAAGTTATATGCATATGTTCTGCTATAAAAATAGGGGTCTTTCTGCATTTGCTCATCATACTCTAGAGCACTATAGTACCCACAAAATCACCAAAGCCACCATATTTCATTTTACTAAATGCCCACGCAAAAGAACTTAAGAGATTCAGAGGGCCCTGACCTTCTGGGCCTTCCGGCAGGCTCTAAAACCTGGCTTTCCCCTAGGCATTAGGGTGAGGATGTTTGACAATCTAATATACCTGTGTCTGTCTATTTGTTATATGGTGCCTGTTTTTTTCTTGGTATTGAATTATTTTAACTTTGTTTGATTAGGGGTTGTTTTGTTTTGTTTGGGAGGGGCTGTAAATTTGTTGTTAACTGCCCAGAGTTATGTATTTAAGATGAGCAGCCATATAAGTTTTCTAATTAAATAATGCTTTACCTAACTTCAGAAAATTTGCAGTTTTGAACTAGCTTGGCATAAAAGCAATTTCTATTCCAAACTGGAATAAAGAGCACATTAAATTACTGTTACCAAGAAAAAAATATTTTTAATATTTCCCATACATACCTTAAATAATGCAAGTCTGAGATCTCCTTCATACATAACCAACAGAATTCACAACCACAGACAGCACATGTCATGTGATTGCAACTTCCATCATTCATCTTTATTATATAAGCAGCACAGCGGGGACATGGCTTTATATCATCAGCTGTTTAAAATAAAGAAACACAATAGCAATACTGCTCCAAAGAACAATAAAAATTAAATATACACTACATCTGAGATCCAACAAAACCAAGGAGCACCCAGTGCAGAAATTCAATTAAGCGTTCGGTTCACAAACGCTTCTGTTCACGAACAATTCGGTTCACAAACAGCTCCGGTCGCAAAATTTTGCCTCCGTTCGCGAACTCCGCATCGGGTGACGAACAGGATCCGCGGCCATTTTCCCTCCCGTGACACGTGGTCGCAGCTTCCTGTAGGGAGGGGGACTCTCCCTCCAAGCAGTAACCGCCTCCCCACCTGCCTTCCTGTCCTCTATGCCAGAAGTCGCGTCGAGCAAGGTTAGCTTTCTCTCTCTTCGTACTGTACTTTGTGTCATATTTTTGCGGTTTAAAAAACAACAACATATGGTTCAGAACAGATTAACCGTAATTACATTGAACCTTATGGGAAAATTTGATTCGGTTCACGACCAATTGGGTTCACGACCAGAGTCGTGGAATGAATTAAGTTCGTGAACCGAGGTACCACTGTATACCTAAGTAAAACTCTAATGTAAACAGTACACAGAAGTTTTTCACTTTACAAATTATTCTGCTCTAAAATAAAGCTAGATCATTTAATCCAAAGCTACTGATGGGATTTTTCAATATCCAATGTAAAAGCATATAATAATGCACATATTATCACAGGTAAAATAGCACAAGTTGCAAAAATGATAGCAGAAGCATTAAAAAACCCTTTAAAAAACAGTAAAAATGCTTTCCCCTCTCTCCTTCCCTTGTATTTTAATCAGGCCAGATAATATCAATTAATAGTGATTTTAGAGAAGAAAGCACTTCTTTCAATTCAGGCTATTTCCCATCTCTCAGAATAATTATTTTCTTCATAGGCAGAAGAGCAAAAGATTCTCTGAATGGCTCACTTCCTTCTTCTGCATGGGGAACTTTTGCTGTGCACAGTCACGTACAAAGCAATTACTCCCTCTTTTCATGTTCCAAGAGATGGGAGTATAAATAGAGGAAGGGACTGGATTAAGCTTGCAAGTCAGTGGGTCCCTATCTCAAATATAAGAGGCTTGCTCTCTTCAAATTCCAGTTAAATCAATATTTTTTATAGTTTAAACAACCAACCCCCCAATAACAAAACCTAGGTTTGGACATTAATAAACCCTAATTTTCAAGAACCACATGATATAATAAGTGAAAAGTGCAAAAAAAAAAATGGCCCATCATCTAGATCCCTCCACCACAAAGTGGGTTTCTTTTCAGCTTTTTGCAGAGTTTGAAGGGCAAAACCAGTGCCTTAAGCCTTCCAGATGTTTAAGGCACAAATTTTAAGCCTTAAAAATCCAGAAACCTTCTCTCAAGTAGAACCTTGGTCTTGCCCACCTTCAGAATATGATTATTAACATGCTGTGCAAAATCTGGGGGTGCTTGGGAGCAAATAGAAACTATGCACTCTTATTCTGAATCAGAAAGTATGTTTTATAAACCATAACGCTGGATTCATGCAACATGATAAGCCAAAGCTAAACAAATGACATAATAGTTTACCATAACATCTGAACTCAGCCAGTGTGTGGTCCATTACTGGATGTTTCAAACCAGAAGTTCTATCAGTAGTCAGTTCTTTACATTGGTTGCATAAGCTAATTATGTCCACCATGTCAAATACTAGCAGCACATTCTTTCAGTACGTTCTGCACAATTTTATAATTTTGTATTAATATCAATATACTGAAAAAAAATTATCTTCCTTTTTTTCAATATCAGTAACTGACGAGCAATCTAGCAACTCAAGATGTAATGTAAAAATATTTCTAACATTTAGTACTGAAACAATAAATACCTGCAGCTCCAGACTCCTGGCTATAGCTAATCGATGAAGAACGAATTGTTCGCAAACGTAAACTTTGTGCTCTTTCCTGACGAGCAGCATCACAAGTCTGGTTGGGATGCCAAATTTGCTTACAGTGGTAGCAAAATTCAGTTCCACAGCCTTCACGCCCGCACATAAGTTTAGGACAGCTTGCACAGCCAAAAGCAATGACTGCATACCTTAAATATTCAAAAATAGATGGAAAAGTGTTTATTCTCAGTACTAAGGTAATAGATAAAGCCTCCCTCAAATTAGCCTAGACTGCTGGTGATTACATGGGCAGATCCATGTTTTCTTGGCAAAAATGTAGAAATAGCCTGAAACTGCCTTCTTCCAGGCTGCCCCCCCCCCCCCCCAAATTCGAAGTCTTATCTAAACCTGGAATTTCTTTGTGGTCTCTTACCTAAGTACTAACTAGATTTTTCCTTCTTAACTTTTCTGAAATCAGCAAAGATCAGCCTGGTATTGTCACATGCTGTGACTTTCTCAGTTCTACATAGTGCCACTTAAAATAGCTGAGTTGCTATTAAGAAGCATCATCTTCTATAAAAGTGGAAACACAGTAACATTTAGAGAGCTCTAATTAATCCCTCATGGTATATCTTTTAGGTCTAGATCCTATAGCAGAGTTCAGCAAACTGTTCAAATAACAGACATCATTGGGCTATTCTGCATGACTGAAACCAACTCTGTTGTTTCAAATAAAACAAAATGAAATATACCTATTTCAGAGTGCAAGAGATAAGAAAAAACAATAAAATAATAATAAAATATGTAGGAAAATGAAAGAAACATTAGAAACAAGACTTATTTCCCCAAAAGTGAAGGAGAGGAGAGACAAAGGATGAATTATGTGTTATACTTAGAAAAAGTAGAAAGCATTGTCCTGGTCAGATGGTCTAATTAGTTTAGTATTATCAGTACGCTAACACACTCTCATAAATCATTTCCCACAACCCAAGCTGAAAGTTTCCTCTGAAGCTGCGTCCTATAATTAGGTATAAATCATCGTTATACACTTTCCTTTTCCATTCTTACTGTCCATTTTTCTTTTGGGAAATCTCTTTTTAAATTGTAAGCAGAAAACAAGAGCTTTTTTTTTCATTGATCTGTATCCCCTCTTGCAGACTTTCTAGCTGAAGGATGGGACAAAGTTCTTAGCATGGGGCATGGTTTATATCTAAGGTGTATTAAGACTTGAGCGTTTTAATGTAATGTATCAGTCCTTTGAAAACAGGTTTTATGAGAGAACCATGTGATCTACTACAGGACTGCAATTCCCTCACCAATTTCATAATACATAATCCAGCTCTAATACAGAAATCCACTGCATGTTTACTCAGAAGTAAATCTTGCTGTATTCAATGCAGACTGCAACCAAAGATAAGAAAACAAAATGCATTTTCCAAAATTTAAACTGGAAATACACAAGTAAACAGCTATGGTACTGTAAATATTAGTTGGTTTTGAACTCTGCACATTAAAGGAAACAGGTAAGATCAGAGCCACGTGGGAGCCATGAATACATTAAAAAAAAACATACCAGTTGATGACTTAAATACATCCACAAAACTAAACCTCAGCAAAAAGGTAAGGCAAAAAACAACCACCCTGTACATTGATCAATGAGGCTAAAGTTGATATCTATTCCCAATTCTGACGATAGTTATTTTTATTTTATTTTATTTTTATTTATCTTGAAGGGCACAATGTCTTGTTTACAGAGATATATGATATGATTAATTATGTATTTCTCTTTAAGCCCAACATTAAAAAAAAATTAGCTTTATATAACTTTTACTGATCGAGCTCTCTTTCAAATTTTCACATGAATATGAAACAAGGAATAAGTACAGGTAGTCCTTGACCTACAACCATTCAAGTTACAATGGCACTGAACAAATGGTGCTTATGACCAGTCCTTGGAGTTCCAGCCTTCCCAGCACCCCCACAGTCATGTAATCGCGATCTAAGTACTTGGCAACCCATTCGTACTTACGGCCAGTTGCTAAGCACCCTGTGATCATGGGATTGGCATTTGCAACCTTCCCTGCCGGCTTCCCCAGAAAGTCAATGGGGAAGCCGGCAGGGAAGGTCACAAGTCTCTGGGATAAGTCTCCCCCCCACATGCGCCTTCCCCCAGCCCCTCTGTGCTCATGGCGGCCACTTGTGCACCCCATGCACCCTCCCCAACCCTTGCCATGCCTCCCTTGCACTCTCCCCGACCCACGCAGCACCTCTTGCGCAGTGCCTCACATCATTCCCAACCTTCCCTGAACCACACGGTGCCTCTTGTGCACCTCCTCTGACCTTCCCCAATCCATGTGACATCTCCCACGCACCCCATTCTCCCCAACCCACACCTCTCGCACACCCCCTCTCCAACCCACGCAATGCCTCTCATGCACCCTCATGCACCCTCTCGCACCCTCCCTGATCCAAATGGTGCCGCTCACACATTACCTCACACCCTCTCTGACCTGCACCTCTCATGCACCACTTTGCACCCTCCTCGACCACCTGTCAACAGCCACTTACCTGCCTCTGGGCCTGGGCCTTGCAATTTCCTGTTGGCTTCCCCACTGACTTTGGTTGTGGGAAGCCAGCAGGAAGTTGCCTTGTCTAACGACTGTGGGATTCAGTTAATAACAGCAACTGGGACTGCAGGGATTGTTGTTGTTAAGCGATGTGACCACGCTTCACGACTGCATTGCTAAGTGACAGAAATTCCGTTCTCAATTGCTGTTGTAAGTCGAGGACTACCTGTAATCAACTTCAGCCTTGTCACTGAGAATCCAGCAAGAAATTTGCTGTCCCCTTGTAACTCCCTCTCATAGAGGCATAATTGGTATTATTAATGGTTGAGGGATTCAATTAATCAAAAGTTCCATGAAATTATATAATACAAACATACTAACAAGCCAACATGCATTCTGATTTATGAATGTCTTTATCTGAAATATGCTAGAGAGCAATTATATTTTTATCTGCAGTAGCAGGATTTTGCCTTAAATGTTACATCAAAATAAATATTAAGGAACCGCAATATTTTAAAAGAAATTAACAAGTTCTCTTACAGTTGTGTGCACATGAATTAACAGATACTTAGTTCTATGAATCAGTAAATTCACATGCAGTATTAGAACCATACATAAATGATAAAAATGCAGAATTGCAGTTCTCTACAATATTTTGAAACCTGTATGATTATTCAAGAGAAATGTGGTATACAAAATATAGGCAGCATAGATATGGCTGTAAGCTATAAAGGCTTCAAATACAAAAATGGACAATTTAAATACTCAGTCTCAAAATGTATAGCCATAAGTTTATTGTTGTTTTCTTTGCTATTTAGAATTCAAAACCCTAGCCTTCCCAGTTATCTCATCAATATCCTCCACATTTTATATACTTCTCCGCACATCCTCAAAGGTTTTCTTTTCATATTCAGATACACATATTTTGTTTGATCATATGGCACTTCTGGACTTTATATGTGCTTTTAAAAATAGGTTAAGTTAACAAGTCTCTTAATACAAATGCAACGTGTAAGTTAAAACCTAAATGGTGTGTTTGTACTTTGAACTTGGTAAAGATAAAAATTTTGTTTAAAAAAAAATGGCAATTTATATAATTAAGGCCAAAAAGGTTTGCAACAATATGTTTAATATTTAAATACATTCCTCTGACATCAAGCAAAAACTGGTTTATCTCTTATACTTTACTGAGAACCAACAGTTGGTTCTTACAATATGAAAATTTCTGTTGCCAATTATGGCATATTTATACCAGCTTTCACAATTTATATTCACAAAACTCTTAAATTTTAAGAATAAAATATAAAATAAAGTTTTAAAATAAAGAATGTGAAGTTAAAAATGTTTAAGTACTAAAGGCAACCTAGAATTCCACACAGATGAGACATTGGGTTGGTACAGAAGGGTGGGGCCACCTACTCAGCATATAAAATAAATGAGCTGCAGGAGAGGGAAATCCCTTTCTACGTGCTTAACTTAGAAAGTTAACTTAACCTTCTTAGAAAGATCATAGCAAGTTAATAACCTGTGCAGAAAGCTTTCTGCTTTGGAGGATGTATTAAAACTTGACAACCCTTTTTAATGTTCTGCAGTGTGAAGTACTAACACTGGGGAGGGGGTGGATGGAATCTGTTTCTCAATTCTCTAATTTTATTTTTTCTGCTATTAAAGTAACAACAAACTAGTTACTTTTGAATGGCAAAAGGAAGAAGCAAAAACCTGAAATACAAAATAAACACAAGACAGACATTAAATACGATCAATTTAATAATCAGGAAAGGATAAAATAGAGATATGAACACAAAAACACACCACTTACCCACAGTCTGGAGCAGGACACCACCTACAATCAGGGTCTGCAACAAGCCACCGTCTAAGCATAAACTCTTCATATTTTTCCATCAAGATGTCATCATTTAAAATTAATCGAATATCATGGGGATTAAATCGCTCAGAGCACTCTGGACAGCTGATATTAACTCTGCTCTCTGAGATTTCTATCCGGAGATACTGACGCAAGCAATCCACACAAGATCTATGGTGACAAGTCATTATTTCCGGAAACCTCTCCTTAGAGTGCCGCAAAAGGCACAAGGGACACTCTATGAAGTCTGTCTGTTTACTACAGATGGCTGTTCCGCTGTCCGATGACATATAGGCAGAGAAAATAGAGTTCTTGTCTGGGCATATTTCTGAGTGTATAGTTTCAATACTTGCAATCCCATCAACGCCGCCATTTACATCCCTGGCTTTATGTTTCGTATCCCGTTTCCTTCGAAAGAGAGATCCCAGTGAAATTCTTCTTTTCTTTGGTGCCTTTTTAATTGAAGGCAAGCTTACAGAGGAGGCAGTAGATTGCAGGTCCCTATCAGATCCCATTTGCCGATGTAAACTCATGGCTATAACATTCATCAGAAATGGATCAAAGAACACATGCAGCTGTGACCATTTTAAAGACAAAAGCACTATTGAAAAGCAGCATATTTAGGTCACATAAGAAAAGAAGGCTTTAAGTCTTGTTATGCATGGTCAGATCTTGTTCATACAGCAAATTCTTCACCATATGTAATCCCCCCAAACACTCCTCAGTGATTCTGAAAAAGATGGAAGAGAGACATAAAAATTGGCATCACATTCATTCAGTTCCATTGTTATTTGCAAAAGACTGATATTACTCTGCTTATTCGTGTACAATTGCCTAATTCCCCACCCCCACCTTGTTTGCTTCATCCACCTGTTGCATTTCTATCAATTAGTAAGAGAGCAAGTAAATGAAATTCCCAGTTGTCATTTTAAAAGAGAAAATCACTAGCCATTCTCAAAGTTGAGATATGTGGCAACATATGTAGTTGCTGTTCTGTTTTTTAAGAAAGGGTTGTTCTCACTTTCCAGGATTTTTAGCCAGTGAATTGCCAATCATAGAAATGATACTGTCTGAAGAAAAAATCCAGAAATACATTTCTTAAACTTCACATGGGAAATATTTGCAGCCCCAGTTAAAATTAAAAAAATAAAAATCTAGTGTTGTGGTGATACAATGCATTCGAAAGTATTCAGACCTCCTTCACTTTTTTCAATTTTGTTATGTTGCAGCCTGATACTACAATCATTCAAATTCATTTTTTTTCTCATTACTGTACATTCAGTACCCCATAATGACAAAGTGAAAATGGAATTTTAGAAATGTCTGTAAATTTATTAAAAAGAAAAAACTGAAATATCACATGTACTTAAGTATTCAGACCTTTTACTCAGTACTTTGTTGAAGCACCTTTGGCAGCAATTACAGCCTCGAGTCTTTTTCGGTATGACGCGACAAGCTTTGCACACCTGGATTGGGGGATTTTCTGCCATTCTTCTTTGCAAATTCTCTCAAGCTCAATCAGGTTGGAAGGGAACCGCTGGTGGACAGCCATTTTCAGGTCTCTCCAGAGATGTTCAACAGGGTTGAAGTCAGGGCTCTGGCTGGGCCACTCTAGGACAATCAGAGAGTTGTCCCTAAGACATTCCTGTGTTGTCTTTGCTGTGTGCTTAGGATCGTTGTCATGTTGGAAGGTGAACCTTCAGCCCAGTCTGAGGTCCTGAGCGCTGTGGAAGAGGTTTCCATTGAGGATATCTCTGTCCTTTGCTCCATTCAGCTTTCCCTCAACCCTGACCAGTCTCTCAGTCCCTGCTGCTGAAAAACACCCCCACAGCATGATGCTGCCGCCACCATGCTTCTCTGTTGAGATGGTATTGGGCAGGTGATGAGCGGTGCCTGGTTTCCTCTAGACATAACGTTTAGAATTGAGGCCAAACAGTTCAATCTTGGTTTCATCAGACCAGAGAATCTTGTTCCTCACAGTCTGAGAGTCCTTCAGGTGCTTTTTTGCAAACTCCAAGCGGGCTTTCATGTGTTTTGCACTGAGGAGAGGCTTCCGTCTAGCCACTGTGCCAGAAAGCCCAGATTGGTGGAGGGCTGCAGTGATGGTTGTCCTTCTGGAACTTTGTCCATCTCCACACAGGATCTCTGGAGCTCAATCAGAGTGACCATCAGGTTCTTGGTCACCTCTCTTACTGAGACTCTTCTCCCCCAATTGCTCAGTTTGGCCAGGCGACCAGCTCTTGGAAGAGTCCTGGTTGTGCCAAACTTCTTCCCTTTGAGAATTATGGAGACCACTGTGCTCTTGGGAACCTTCAGTGCAGCAGAAATTTTTTTGTAGCCTTCCCCAGTTCTGTGCCTTGCAGTAATCCTGTCTCTGAGCTCTGCAGGCAGTTCCTTTGACCTCATGGCTTTTGCTCTGATACAGTATGCGTTGTCAGCTGTGAGGCCTTCCATAGAGAGGTGTGTGCCTTTCCAAATCATGTCCAATCAATTTAATTTATCACAGGTGGGCTCCAATCAAGGTGTAGAAACAGCTCAGCAATGATCAAGAGAAGTGGGAGGCACCTGAGCTAAATTTCAAGTATTGTTGCAAAGGGTCTGAATACTTATGCCAATGTGATATTTCAGTTTTTCATTTTTAATAAATTTACAGACATTTCTAAAATTCTGTTTTCACTTTCTCATTATGGGGTATTGAGTGTAGATTAATGAGAAAAAAAATGAATTTGAACAATTGTATCAGGCTGCAACACAACAAAATTGAAAAAAGTGAAGGTGGTCTGAATACTTTCCGAATGCACTGTATGTTTAAACTTAAATACATCTTCAAGTTGACTGCAGCTCTTGGTAATTGCACCCATGCAGTATTCTTGGTAACAGTATGAAACTGAGTTGCCACAGCTTTTTCCTGAGATGTTGTTTCTGTCCATCAGCGTGATTACTCTCCAAAACTGAACAGAATGGAACCAAGCTTGGTGCAAGCCAGGAAATAAAGATTTGAATATGAAAATGGGTCAGATCTAGCCAGGAGTTATCGAGAAAATCAGTCCAGAAAAAAATCCCCCAGTCTGTTATTACGTGAGAGGCAGTTGGGCAATGGCTCAGAACATTGCTGGCTGTTTCATTCTAACCCCCCTAGGCCCCCCCTTCACTTAGACAAAAGCAGAGCAGGTGTAGCTTATCTTGCATTTACCAGTACACACATACAAGCAACACACATAGATGCAACACTAAAAGAAAGCAGAAACAAACATGGAGACACAATGTTACTTCATTCTACAGAAGAAAATACAGATGTATAACCACCTTTGATAAAGAGGATGGAAAGAATTCCAGAAACCATGCTCTGCACTGCTTTGAGCAGAGTTTTTTTTTAACAGTATAACAGTTTTAGGCATTGCTTTCTTGAAAGATGTTTCCACACACAAAGTAACATGTACATTTTTAGCTTCTGCTCATGGTTTTTCAGATCAAAGCTATTATCATTATGAAGGAAAGGAGATGAATAGGAAATCAAATTAATAACCACATCTAAAATGTCTGTCATATAGAGAAAAATTTAAACTACTGATTTCTATTCCTCCGTCTTCCAAAGGAAAAAAAACCCTTATAGCTATGAATTTGTGAAGAACAAATATTTAGTTTAATTTTCTATGTATAGCAGAAGGAAAGTAATTTAGAGATTCTGAGAGAGACACAACATACTTCTAATCTAAAACAACAATTGACTTTTTCTTCTTACAATTGAAAAGAACAGAAAACATTTCCCTAGTGTGGGATACAATGGATTACTTAAAGAAGTCAAATTTCCAAATAGTTCATGTTACAGTAATGGTACTTGAAGTACACAAATAAAGGGAGGAGACTACCAGAATACATCCTTCCCGAGTTACACTACGACCAAGAAATGAAAAAGACAACAATAGATCTATCATATTTTATGCAGTAACAAACTAATTAGAATCAAACCAGATTTGATTACAGACAAAGCTATTGGCCACTTATTTTAAGACTATGAGCAATGAGGCTTACTATATTTTCAGGAATAAATTGCTTTCTCTCCACCATTTAAAGTAGCATTTAAAAAGATGCCTTCATATACAATACCTCTAATGTTTACATATAATTGTTAATACCTTAATATGCAGCATTTTGGAATCCCTAAAACAAAATCAGAAAGGCTTCCACAGAAACAGGATGACACAATTACTTTAGGATTCTTAACAGGCAAAGAGGTGTAATTTTAAGAAGAATCTGCATTTAAATGTTCCTGTTCAAGTTCACTGCAACAGAAGCCATGATTTATAACACTAAGTCATAACAGCTTTACAAACCACAACAACTCAGTTTATACATTATATTAAGTCAAAACCAAACACACTTCCATACTACAGCTAATTATAATTAACATTATAAAGAACTGAACAATAACTAGAATTAACCTGGAGTTTGAAACTACTGTTTTGAATAGAAGAATCATTTTACTGAAAGTGGAGGAATTTGACCAAGAGAGGCATAGGGGAAACCAAGTGGAACTCCTAAACAATAGTTAAGGTATCTAGCATCTGTATTAGGCAATAAGGATAAACACTAATCAAGTCTATTTACTTAAAAAATGTTATTCTGCTCTTTTGGCAGAAAAAGTCCTAAAATAGTTTACAAAGTTGGGTAGTAATATGTTCTGCTGCAGGTTTGTAATTGCTTTCTTTTTCTACAGAGATTTCATATGAATAATTTTACTGTATAAATACAAATAAGCCTGACTACAGATGAGGATAGATAAAAAAGAAAGGACAGATACAATTTTAGATATCTATTTTTAAACAATTTTACAAAACAATGAACCTTATCAATTTAAGTGTGTTCATATTTCAGTTAGGAAACTGTAAATTCAAACCAATATAGATATCAGGAAATGGCAAAAGCACAGGAAGCAAAATCCCAAACCATTATTCAACTTGGCTTAAAAATCAAAAGGATGGCTATCATAGAAAGGAACAGGGAAAGTCAGACATCTATGTCAGTCTTCCTGAACCTGGCCGTTTTCAGAGGATGTCATTTCAACTCTCAGAGTTCTACTGCCGGCGTAACTACTGCTGAAAATCCCGGAATGAAATCGACATATCTGGAAGGCACATTCAGGTTGATAAAGGCTGACTTAAGCTTTACCTCTTCATTTATGTACTACTACAAATGTGCAAAAGAAAGATTATAAAGATAGGTATGGGAGGGCTGGGTAGAAGAACACTCACACTAGAGTTAAATAGTGGATATTGTATTTTAGCTACTTGTGTTTTTAAAAATGCACCATACATTACAAGAAAGTAGCCAAATACACAAATAAACGTAATTTTTAACTACTGGTTGATTTTTAAAACAATTATAAATACATGAATTAAGCAAAAATGAAAAGAAGTGGAACTATTTTAAACATAGCAGAATCCTAAACTTGTGACTAATCCTCAGTATGCAGTCATAGACATTGTTTGCTTATTCTCAAAGTTATCAGTAAAAGATACTAAAAGAACATAGATGCTCGAACATTAATAGCAACTATTCAATAAGAATTATGTTGCATGCATTGTAACTTATGAAATATGATGCCCCTGTGATGTCATACATTCTTTTCACAAAAACAACAGACTGAGAAATAAAAATGAGCTGTTTCCTTAGGAAATTTTTTTTTTTTTTTACAGGACATGAGTAAATATCAAGGTTTCATGAAATACTCTAGGACTTTTTTTCTAGTTTTTAAAGATACTTGATTTTTTTGTTCTGCAAGGGACTGAATTTATTTTTAAAAGATAGTAATTAAAAGAAAAAGAAACTCAAAATGAGCTCAATGTGACTGACAGCCTTTCACATTACCATTTTACCAGGACCCCTTTCTAATCTATTTTGTTGGTTTTAACATTGTTCTTTTAAATACATTTTGCATAAGCTAAAAGACGGGCCACATACAATCTATGTCTGCATGGTAGTTCATGCTTGCCTATGCTCTTTTTTTCTTATTGTGTTGTTAAGTTTTACATTTTGCTAATGTTTTTCAATAAATCTCTTGCTTCAATAAATCAAGAGATGGTACCTACAACTCACCTTTATCTTGGCTGATGTACACTTGAGAGAAAATGAGACCCCAAATCAACTAATTTCTTTTGGAAGCTGTTACAGAGGTGTTTAGTCTCTCCGTTCAACAGGTAAATTTGTGTTATAATCTTATACGGATGTACCTTTTGACACCTTAGTTCAAAAATCCATTTTATTCTGAAAAAACAAATAACAAAAACAAATACTTAGGAGAATATGATATAAGATTTTATTCTAAGAATGAAACTGAAAAAAGTCTTTCTTTCATTAATCAGATATGGATTAGGCAACCTATGGTCTGTGGCTGCCTGTAGTCCACCTACTCCATTTCTAAAATCTGGTAGCTAAGCATTTTGATGGTGCAAAACTAAAGGGCAGAAATAGATGCTCCAAGTCTGTCTGAGGTTTAAGGCACTCATGTTCCTTTAACAAATCTAAATTATTCATATTAAAATTAGGGCCCTACTGCTTGTTGCCCTTGAATACCTTTAAAAAATACATTGCAATCCCTGGCTATAAATGAAAAAGTCAATGACCAGCAAACTGGCTACAAAAATGTTACATTAGAGGGAATTCTTCCAGAAAACCATAGAGAAATGTCACTAGTTTCCAGGTTGCCATCAGGTTGGGGTAGTTTCTGACTAATTCTTGAGACAAATGGTTGGAGTAATCAAAGCAGGGAATTCAGAGCATTTTGGAAAGCTGCTAATGGGGAAACATTTAGCTACATTAGAATCTACTTTTGCATTGAATGATTTTGATTCCAGGTTCCCTAACAATGTTTGACCTTTTATTCTCTTTCATTGCTGCAAGCTTATAGCCATTTCCAGCTAACCATTTTCACGAGAGTTGGCGAATACTTCCATATGACTGCCAATTTCCTTCTTGGGAAAAATATAAGTCTACATTTGTCCAGTTGCCAAGTTGTTTTTTTCTTTTTTGTAGCATATAAGCTCTGTACTTAATAAAAATAAAACCTATAACTTTTGACTAGAATAGCCCAGTTGTTATTCCCCATTTGTTGAAGCAGTATGCATTAATACTGGATTGCAAATGACAACTTTCCACTGATGGAGTGGAATCCACCTGCACAATATGTTCTTCCTACATACTGCTAACTCTTGCCATACAGGGCCAAAACTTTTTCTGGAGGACACCGTTCTGCTTCCATTCCACCCCTGATATGTCAATTCTCATGAAGGCCAGACAATTTCTATATGAATCATCTTCTAGAAGATTCAAAACCTTTTTATCAGTTGTGCAATAGCCAAATTCTGTGTGGCTGTGATGAAAATAAAGCATCATTGGTCACAGGAATAACCACTTCTGTTTTATTCATCACTTCAGGTTTATTATGTTTAGCTATCTTGTTTAGGTAATAAGTATTTTTACTCCATAGTTTGTAATATTTTAGATTTATACTTGCACAGTTAATTAACATACAATTATAGTAATGTATGTTACACTTTAATTATAAAGGCTCCTTGTTATGTTAGTATTTTATCTTAGCCATTTGCTTTTGCTTTTGTGTTGTATATTTTTAAATTTTGCTGGTCATTGATCAAATAAACATTATTACTATTTCTGGAGAACATCAAGACATAGGGCTCAAAAGGGCAACCACATTGGGGGTTGACTCAAGAGAAGTTCCATTGCACAAATGAAAGAATACTCACAAAATATTTACAGGTAGTCCTCACTTAATGACCATTCGTTTAGCAACTGTTCGAAGTTATGAGGGTGCTGAAAAAAGTGATTTGCAGCCAATCCTCACATTTACAACTGTTGAAGCATTCCCATTGTCACGCGATCGCAATTCGGGCGCTTGGCAACCGTCATGCATTTACTACGGTCACAGCATCCCATGGTCACGTGATTGTGATTTGCAACCTTCCCAGCTGGCTTCTCACAAGCAAGGTCAATGGGGAAGCTGGCAGGAGGTCGCAGGTCGTAGGCATATGATGTCTCACTTAACGATCACAACTGGGACTGCTATTGTGAGTCAGCGCGGTCACGTGTTTTGCTAAATAGACACTTTATTTAGCGTTGAAGTTGCAGGTCCCAATTAGGGTCGTTAAGCAAGGACTACCTGTAGTAACTTATGAAAAATCTGTCAACTAGCATGGAGTGAATATTAAGAAATTATTTACAATACATTTAACTCAAACTTCCACATTTACTTATATTTTTAATAGTCATATCTGCCAAGTTAATAGATGTTATAAAAGCAATCTATATTCTAGCAACTAGTTCACTGTCCGAAAAGCATGTAATTCTTAGCTTTCTTAAATGAGCTTGTACTGATGGAAACATTAAAGCCCACATCTGCTGCAAAATTTACAGCTCACATCTCATTTGTTTGAAATGAAAAGATGTTCAGCCAGCAACAGGAAAGTAGTTTTTAGTGTGTTGGCAAAATCTGAGTTATTTGTGTTTGAAATTAACTGCAAAACTATCTTATAAAAAGCAAATATCTGTTATTTAACAGTAAGATGGTAAAAAGCATGTAACAGAAACAATCTTTGAAGTGTCAGAATTTAACACAATTATTACGTATCACAGATTACTGCTATAAAAGTTACTTTAAAACTATAACATTCAACACCAAACAACTGTGTTATGGTTATCTGAGTTTATATGTTCCTATCTTTTCTGTGCATAGAAAAGATTAGTGGAGGCTGGTCATGTTCTCTTCTACTCAACTATTAACACCAGGTATGATTACTACTTAAAGAAAGAGCAAGCTAGGAATTCTGCACATTCACCTGTATGTAACTTCTAAAACATAACAAAAGCTTTTGAACCTAAGGCTGCCAGGGAAGAAAAAATTCTGAAGTTTAAGAACACTAACAGAGAACAAAAAGAGAAATGGGCATTTCAGAGGTTAAAAGAATACTTGGAAGATAAGGATCAGGCTTTCTTTGCTCTCATCTATTTTATTCTAGTTTTCAGGTTATTAATTTGGACTTCCAGTGAATCCCATTTTATGCAACATTTGAAAACTGAAAGACAAAACAATTTTTAGAAATTCTGTTCACAATTAACAGTACTATATTACTTGTAAGATCTTTAAAAATGGCTGACCAGCCAGTTTCTACTCCTGGCAGCATAACAGCAGAAAAACAGGAAATGGCTCAGACTACAGCTATTAAACCTAAAACACATGGATTGGAAAGCATGTGATTCAGACATAAAAAGAAATTACTTTTATAAGGGAAGTGTTGATTATGAAAAAGAATATAGGCAAGTGATCTACAAAACAGTTATTTACAGTCAAATGCTGCTAAATCAATAATTAGAATATTTTCATACAGCCCACTGTAGATTTGTTTCAGTCTTGTCTTTAAACCCCTTGCTTTAGAATTCTACACTGAGGAGTGTATGGAACAATATACTTTCAGGTAAAAAGTGAGCAAGTTAGTGAAGGAATAATCTACCTCTCCTTTGCAAATTCACTCAGCTTTCATGCTGGCCACAGAAAAATAATGTCTTCATCTAGGACAGAGGCTTATTGCTACCATCTCAACCCGGCCAGCCCAAGCAACCTCTGTAATGTATATAGAGGAAAGAGCCTCACATATTTTATGGTCAGTAGAAAAATAAATGAAATATGTAATCCCAATAATTTCTTATGATGGATACGCTGGAAGCAAAACTATTAAAATGAACTTCTGCCACCGGAGGCATGGCTACTGTTGAGGTAGTCAATGATAGTGTGGGTTCCACAGATAGAGAAATGTTGATAGCATAGCAGCAAATACAGGGCAGAAAATCTTATCTTTAAGCATCCCAGGTCAAATTGCAAGTTTAAATGAATCCCTAAGTGAACAGAAGTTGACACACTTCTACATGGCACAAAGTTAAAAACAACTTTCTACAAATTAGAATGTGTATTTACTACTGCATTTATGTTTACTTGTTTAAAGATTCAAAATAAGAAAACAGTGAATATGGCAGGTTCAGAAGTTTAGACACTTTTTCAGTCAAATACTTTGAAATACTTATTTCTTTGGCAGAAATAAGAGGTTCCAAAAATTCCCTACAGCCAGTTAAGAATCTTTCTATACTTGCTTTTGGAATTTTTCCTCACTCTTCATTGCAGAAATCTTCTAGCTCTGAAATATTCTTAGGTCTCATTCATTCATTCATTCATTCATTCATTCATTCATTCATTCATTCATTCATTCATTCATTTTTATATAGCCGCCCATCTCAGACCAGTGACTCTCATGATGTCAGGCAATTGGGAAATCACTCCTCTTTCTATTCAATCTGCCCTTATGCAGAGAGAATGGCCTCATTGTCAATCATGACAATCAAAGTAGTTCTATTCTGATAACAACCTATTATATGATGCCATTCTTAGAAAATTGGTGGTATTTGTAACAGCTGAATTAAATAATTTAAATGCCTTGGTGTCTCTTTTAAAGGTGGTAGCTGAGCAGCACCAGCTCTAGAGAGCTTCCAGAACAGTGATATCCACCCTCAGCACATATATGGCTCAAGAGAAAACCAGAAGATTAGGCAGCAGCAAGCAGTAACAAGCTTCTGGTAAACAGGAGGAGTGCCAGGGAGGCTACAAGAAGCTCTTGTATAGCTCTTACAAAAGAATCCCAGCAGAGGCCACCCATATAACATGGTCAATAGATGGTATCAAAATCACAAAGTAGATCCACTGAATGAAGAGATAGGTTGGAAGAGGAGAAGAAAACCTGCACATGGAAATGTGGAGAACACCTAAGGTCCTTGAAACCCATCATAGCATTCAGGGTGTGGGAGTGGCCCTGTAATGCTAAGGTAGCCTAGACTCCTTATTAAGAAAACAAAAGGTATAGAGATGGAAGCAATAGTCCTTTCTGCAGAAAGAAGCCAAATGCAGGGCCTCCTAAGGATCTATTAAGGTAAGTTCCAGCAGCAAAATTAGGCAGCAGAGCACAACCACATCTATTTACACAAGAGAAAAAAATACAAAGAGACTTCCACCTACAAAGAGAAGGACCATCCATTTCTAAGGACTCAGATCAGACCAATTCTAACTCCCAGTGAAATTACAGCAGTAGCTTAGTCCCACCTTCCATTTCCACCTCTATTAGTAGCATATACATAAAGAGCTTTATTATGGTAATATATTTATAATCGTATTACAGGTTTCTTCAATCTTCAATTTTACTTTTGTAATATTCTATAAAATATTTTATTTTCCACTTGTAGTAAGATCCTTCTCCTCCATGATCTGCTCATGGAAAGAGTTATATATGCATGCCCCTACCTGATATGCAGAGTCAGCAAAGAAAATACAGAATGGATATAGAAAATGACAAATGCAGCCTTGAAAAAGGGGGATGATACCATCAGTCTTGGAGACAAGGGTGCACACCTCTTCAAGAAATGATAAATCCAGCTGTCCTAAACAATTTTCAAGCAGTCTCCAAACTAGTTTTTAAAGTAAAGTTTTAGAGAACATGGTTGGACTACAACTACTGTGAGTTGCCCAGCATGGTTGGGAGTCGGGGGGCCTATAAATCATATAAACAAAAAAATTAAATAACTAAAGGGGCCCCAGATGGTGATCTAGATCCTTTTTAGTCAGGCTTCAGATTGAGGCATTAGCTAGAAATGACACTGGTTGCACTTGCAGATGAACTGGGACAGAACTGGGTGGGGGTGGTCTATCCTTTATAAACTTGCTAGATCTCTCAGCAGCATGTGATATTATCTATCATGGTACCTTTTGGATTGCCTTTGAGGACTAGGGATTGGGGCATTATTCTGCTTTTTCTTGAGTGGGTAGTTCCAATGGGAGTTTATGAGGAAGGGAATCAAGCTCTTGGGCACTTCAGTGTGGAATACCCAAGGGTGGAGATTTCTCCCCTAATCTATCTAACATCTACATGAAGTTTCTGGGTAAGCACATCTGTTTGTTCAGGGTTAGATATTATCAATCTGTGAACAATACAGGTAGTCCTTGTTTAGCAATTGCCTTGGACAGCGATCGTTCACAGTTATGACGGTAACGAAAAGTAACTTTGCAACCAATGCCTGCATTTACAACTTTCACAGGTCTGTAAAGCAAAGAAAGCTGAAGTAAGCACAGTCGCAGTTTCATTTAGCAACCACTTCACTTAACAACCGAGTTGCCAGTCCCAACTGACTGAGGAGCTGTCTCGCCCTGGTTATTTCAGCCCACCCCACTTGGTCCAGCAGAAGGAGCATGTTGCAGACCCCACCAGTCAAGGAATTTCGACTGGTGGGATCTAGGCAGAGGGCCTTTTCTGCGGTGGCCCCCATCCTATGGAACAATCTGCCTCCTGAGGTCCGGTGTGCCCCCACTCTCATGGCCTTCAGGAAAGGAGTGAAATCCTGGCTGTGCCAGAAGGCCTGGGGGCTGGATGGGGGCTTGCACCAGTGGAGGTGGCTTATGGGGTGATTGACCTTGCCCCCCTCATCATCTTGAATGTTTTTAGTATTTATGTACAGGGTTTGTTGTTTAGATTTGATTTTTAATGGATTATTTAACTATTTATGGGGGGATTTTTAATTGTTGATGGGGTTTCTGATTTTAATTGTGAGCCGCCCAGAGTCACCCGTTGGGGGGAGATGGGCGGCATACAAATTTAATAATAAATTTTAAAAAATAAAATAAATTGTAGTCACTAAATGAGGACTACTAGCATTATAGCTCCATCTCAGTCTGAGCAGGAAATGCAATGGAAATCTTGACCCAGTACTTGGATATTGTGAGGGACTGGTAGGGTGGAATAGAATCGGATTGAATCACATCAAGACAGATATGTTATTAGAAAAGCCACCTGGTTCCATGGAAGTTCCATTTATTAGTTTTAATGAGGCTGCACTCCCCTCAAAGAGAAAGACTTTGATCTGGGTATCCTCTTGGACTTACAGATCCTGCTAGAATAGCAGATGGAAGCCATGCCCAAGAGATTATTTGGCAGCTTCAGTTGCTCTGCCATTTCCAATCTTTCTTGGATCAAAAGATGACAAAGACAGTGACTCATTCCCTTGTCATGATGAAGACAGTGACTCATGCCCTTGTTTCAGCTAGATTACTGCAATTTATTCAATATGGGACTGCCCTTGAAGATGACCCAGAAACTGCAACTGGCACAGAATGCAGCTGCCCACCTACTGACTTGCATCAACCAATTTAGTAGAATAAGTCCTACTTTGCAGGAGCTGTATTAGTTGCCAACAGGCTTCTAGGTCCTATTCAAGTGCTGGTGATTACCTGTAAAGGTTGATGTCACTTGGGTTGTTACTTTTTTGGAATATCTCTTCTCAGTGGAATCTGCTTACCTGACATGGTCTAGCCAGGAAAGAGGATTCTGAGTACTTCTCTAAGACATCAAGGAAACAAAAGCCCAGAGTACAGCCTTCTCATTACCCCCCCGCCCCAAATTTAGCCTGCCCATTAAGGTCAAGATAGCTCCTAATTTCATTTAGGTGTGATGAGAACAGTTCTTTTTTGTAGAGTTTTGAACTGAAGATCCTCAACAGTCTACAATAATGAAAGATATTTTGGATAGTATTCCTTATTTTATATGGAATTGTATTTTTATATTTCCTATATGGGCAGAATTGGCATGCTCCAAGTGCCATCCATTAAGCAGCATCACCTGATGGAACCTAGGAAGCATGCCTTCTCTGTCAAAGCACCTGCCCTCTAGAACATTATTCCCTCTGAGATACATCTGGCCCCCATTTGGCCATGTCCAAAAGAGCTCTGACAACCTGGTTCTTTCCCCCGGCATTGGGTTAAAGTGGGTGGCGGGTCTTGGATTGTTTTTAATGTTTTTTTTTCCTTCTGGCATTTGAGTGTTTTTTTTAATTGTGTTATGTGTTTGTTTTCACTATTATGCTGCCCAAGTTGTAGAATTGGGCAGTCTTATAAATTTCTAAAATAAAATTAAAATTAAAAAAAATCAGAACTGTGGCTTAATTAGTTTGGTGAGTAGGCAATATACACATTTCAACAATAAATCAATAACTGTTTAACTTATTTACAAGAATGCCTTTATCTTATATCCTTCAACAATACTTCATTCTATCATCTGCAGTGAAAGAAATATATTTAAGCAGCTTAATTCTCAATCATTTTGGGATGCCCATCATATGATACCTTACTTGGAAAGATTCCATTCTTTGAAAAGATACTCTTTGCATTTTCTTATCCTTTTTTTTTAAATGGATAAAACTTAGCCCATTATATTTTGTATGATTTTCTTAATGCAAGGATAAAACACTTCAGTGTTTCTTATCTAAACCTATCATACCCTCCGTACTCCAAAAGTACTACTGCTACAAGGTTATTCAACTCCATCATTAGTATTTCTAGTTGTAAAATTACAAATGTATATCAAACTGTAGTTATAAGATCAACTTGTAGGTCTCCTAGCCTTAACTTTTGCTAAGTTGCTGTTATAACATATATTTTTAAATACTGTGATGGATTATCCTGCTATCCTTGTTATAAGACATTTTGGGCACAATTATGGGAAAACAGCATACAAAGAAAATGTTGTTTGCCTAAATTCTACTTCAATTGATAAAAGTATGCAATAATAAAATATTTATAACAGTAACAAAATCCAAACATATTGAAATATTACAATTATGATTTGAACACTGGTTTAATTTTATAAAAAGTAAAATTTAAGAAGACGTGATTTAACTTCTTTCTAAATCACTGAGTGTAGACACCAGTCTTAGTCCTATAAGAACATTCCACAGTTTAGAATGATCAAAAAGGGATACGAACATATTTAACTGCCAGATCTCACTGGATGTTTAATTATGTGCAAATATGTAGAAGGGGTCGAAAATCAAATAATTATTTCTAGATAGCTATTGTTTTTAATTCAGCAACACTGATCGTATTTTTAGAAAGCCAGAAAAGTCTATAAAGTATCTGGAGCAGCATCACTTTATTTAACAGTACAAAAAGCTTGTTTATGCTGCTATTTGACTAAACTTTTCTTAATTTAATCTGTATCTCATCTCTGCTATCTCACAACTGGGAACCTAAGCTAATGTCTTCTCTCTATAAGGTATATTTAAATTTTATACGCACACACTGTTATACTATTTCAGCTTATAACACACATGTGACACATGCAGTTATTTTATCACCAATAGGTTTCAGATTAAACTAGACCTTTTGTAACCATTTTATGTTAAATCACCAATGCCACAAGTCTGTCACCACTTTCCCCCTTTTCCCTAACACAAAGCATATTTTATGAACATTCCCTGTGAACTGATCAGCATTGTTATTTGTTTCACTTTTATGAAAGTCTTCCTAACATAGCACCTTCCAGATATATGAACCTAGAATTCACCACTATGCACGCTGTTTCTGAGAATTCTAGGATGGTACCCAGATAGTCAATTTATCAAAACAGAATATTTTGACTGCAACATTTCAGGTGCCCAAGCTAAGAAATGGATAAAGGTAAACCAATATATATGCTTTAAAAAAGTAAAACCATATAACACAATAGCTCATCCTGCAGCAAAACCATCACATAGTATAAAAAACATGCAGTATACTAGTGATCTCCATTCTCTTGAACCAACTGTCAAGTTTTAAATTTTATTATATCACGGGGATAACTACAAAATGGTAGTCATAAAGGAGAGCTGTATGCTAGCTCAGCTAAATAATAGCTATCTTTGAATGAGGGGAGATAGGCCAAGTAGAATGTGGTTGTTTGATGACCACGCAAAATTCCACACGTTTCTCCTTTCATCATGCTTGACCAGCAGAAGAAAGCAGAAAAGCTATGCTGATGCTCCTGTCAAAGTACTGTAGTAACAACAGCACTTATACAACTCTTGCAATCCTAAAATGTTATGACTAGACTTAAGATGTTGGTAGGGTTGAAAAGAGTATGTTGTGCCTTGGCAGATCTACTTCAGGGCTAGACTGGTATACTAAGTGCATTAATTAATTGAAATGCAGTCTGTAAATTCCATAAATACTGAAAGAAAGAATAAACAAAAGCAGATTGAGAAGAAATTATTCAAAACACAAACAACAGATTCAATACCCAATAATTATATTTCACAATGTGTTGAATTTCTCCCACCCCAGATATGGGCAACTGAATTCAATAAGCCTGTTTTTTCTATGGACATGAGATTTTTTTCTCCTTCTTGTTTCTTATGGCAGTTCCAAAAGGAGAAAAAAATCTCATGTCCATAGAAAAAACAGGCTTATTGAATTCAGTTGCCCATATCTGGGGTGGGAGAAATTCAACACATTGTGAAATATAATTATTGGGTATTGAATCTGTTGTTTGTGTTTTGAATAATTTCTTATTCAAGAAGATAAGGAGAAAATACATCTGAATACATTATTTTGGTAATATATGCTAAAACAGTTTCACTTTGTGTTACAGTATGAATGCACGAGTTGTCCAAGCATGGTCCTTGTTGGATATAAAGGAAGGCCCGAGTACAGGACTTGAAGGTTAGGAGGATGGTTGCTTAAAGCCCCAGAGTTGCCTATTGATCATCTAGCCTGAGAGATGGAGATCTCCATTACTGCTCTACACAGAGGTTATGAAAACATTCTCTAGCAAGCCAAGGTGGCTGGTGAAATTTCATTAGCAGTTTAACTTTTATTCTCTAAATTGTGTTAATTACATTTATTCTATAATACCGAATTAGGTATATTATCAGAGACCTTGAAAAGTTAAAAATGACAGAAGAAACAGTTTGAAAGAGAACAAATTCCAAGGAGTTTTTAAACACAAATGTGTCACACTGTAGAAAAAAACTACATGTTAAATAAAGTTGGTTGCTTACTCAACATATATCCTATATTTCAAAACAGAAAATAAAATATATTTGAATTCATGAAAATGTAATTAAATGAAGACATTACCTTCTTGAACGAAATAAGCCTCCATGTGCCGGCCAGCAACAGAATCTCAAAGATCATGCTCAAATTTGTAATGCAGCCATCTGATAAATTGGTTGTGTTTTATCAAGTTAACGTGAAAACAAATCTTGGATCTGAAACAAAGACAAAAAAGCAAGTAATATTAGGTCCAGTGTGAGCTTACCACATAATTGCAAATAGAAATGGCCCTCTATTACTATGCAAAAATGTTTGGATTGCTTTAAGAAATAAAAGACTGTGAAGTTACTGGATCTGTCAAGAGTTTGCTTTTTGCATTCTATACCTTATTAATTTTCCAGGGACAGACTACAGGTTCTATAAAAGTGAAAATAACTATGTATTCAGATGAGAAAAAGAATTCAAACAATATTGAAACAAGATCCAATTCAAGTTTACTAAATAGCATTCAAGCATTCAAGTTTTGAATAATTATCAGACAATATAGTAAAAACAACAAAACAAATGCACACTGGAAATGTGGAAAAGTTATGACTGGTCTTCAAATAAGTAAAACTTTTCCTCTTTTTTCTTGGTATTTAATAAAAGTACTGATTGTACTTTTTCTGGAGAATGGAAGCTTGAAAATGAGGCTTGAAAATAATCCTAACTTTCACCATATTCTGGAAAATGGAAGCTTGAAAATGAGGCTTGAAAATAATCCTAACTTTCTGCGAAGTTGGCCACACCCCACCAACCAACCAAATACCAACCAACACCCATGTAAAACTAAACAATTCAGAGAAAGAAGGCCCTAAAACAGATACAGACAACACAATCACATGTTACATCAGAAAAAGACAAGACAATATACTGTATCTTTCTACAATACTTTTCTCTATGTATTTTCCAATCACCCCATCAGGCTGCAAAGTGAAGGAAGAGAAAGACTATTCCACCATCTCCATGCTGCAACCATCCAGCTTTGGTTCTCCATTAGCTATTACCTATGGGGAGTCATTCTAACAAGCTACCTACTGTTTCCATAACTGGCCAAAATAAACACTGGTGTCTGGGCTTCATTTTTCCCCTCCTTCTTTTCCATTCATTTAACACTGTCAAGTTTTTTAGATAAGGATTACGGCAGGAGCTGTCATATTGCACTTAGCCATTAATTTAAAGGCAAACAGACTTTAAATTAATAAATGTGCAAGCAGTAGATGATACATATTTAAAACAAAATACATATTTCTCCAAAGAGAGATAACATGTCCTCAAATAACTCTTTCCAATTCATACAACCACAATTTAAGTATTTTAATTTCTTTTAATAAGCCTTTTGTATTGTAGTTTTGGATTGTGTGGTTCCAAAGATGAAGCACACAAATAGACACCTTAAGAACCTCGTTTAAATTTCATTCCAGGTTCACTATCTGACCACAATAACTTAAGTACAGACCCCAAGTATTTAGAGCAGTGTTTCTCAAACTTTCATATCTTAAATTCCACCAATATCGCTAGTTTTAAGGGCATTTGTTTCAATGACTTAACCTATCTTTTACATAGACTATTTGTAAATGCATACCACCATTTAACAAACACTGATTCTGAGATGTAGAATTCACTACATTACAAATATGCTAATTCTGATTTAATATTGCCATATTAGGACAAGTGTAAATAACTAGTTTATAGTTTGAGACAGAATGTTTACTCCTGGTTACTCTTAAATTGTATAAGCACATGAATACCACACAGAACTAGAATAAAGAAATGATGCACACTTGATTTCAGTTTTACTATGGCAATCTTGCAACAGTCACTACTGCAAGTTGTTTCCAAACCAACCACAGGTTTCCCAATAAATAGGTTTCCCAGTCAACTATTCAAATCAGTAAATTGATTTGAACCAGGCTTTTCACTTGCATTTTTCAACAATGCTTTATGTTACTTTTAAAACAGATGACAGAAACAAGTCTATTTAAGATTAGCAGTCACTCCTACATTTCTAGTCCTGCACAACAACCTGACTTTTTACAACTCTCTTCTCCGTGACTATCAAGATGACCCTGTGTTAAGGAGTTGACGTAATATACCAAAACCTACATTTTAAGGTGGTAAAAGCTGATCTGCACTCAATAGGTTATACTATTATTAACGTGGACACTCTCACTCATAAACACACACACCCTTTACTTCTCCAGCAGCAATATTCTAACCTGGTCACTGAAGGTACTCCCTTAAATTTTGGCTTCTAACACAGAAACTAGTAATAATTCCATTAAGTAAAACAGCCAACAGTTAACAGCTGTTGACTGATGAAAAGGAAAGGAAAATTCCACCTTATTTTATGCTGACATCCTGTGCACTTCAGAAACAGCTCTTTTATTAGACCTAAGTTTTAAAAAGCACTTTCTGAGGGGACTAGTAGCATTAAAACTCCCACATTACATCTACTTATATGGGAAGTTTCTCACTTCTGCCCTTTCAACCTGTGCTAGCCTGCCAGGCTGTGTCTGTAAGGTACTTTTCAACCACTGTTATCATCTAAACCTGCTCAGAAGATATTCAGATAATAGCATAGTAAAATGTCAACTATTTCACGGGACTGGTCATGGACTATTCGTCTTTTCTAGCCTTTTCAATACCAAATATTCCTCCATTAAAGCGTTACTGTACAATTGGAGGTTAGTTTTCCAAAGAAATTACAATTACGGTTACACAGCTTTTTATTGGGAAAGTACCTGAATTCCTTTCAAGTAGTCGCGTTTTGTAGGGGGAGTGGAATAAGCCGTACTCCTACAGCCTTTCTAGGAGGAGATTACTACTTTCGCCCCCAATTAATAGTTATGGTTTGACGTGGAAAACATTTCCCCCGGCCGCTGGGAATGGACTTCCTTCTTTGGCCTGCGTTACCTTTTTATTTTGTAGGAAGCGCGGCTTTCCCAGCTATTCAGAGGCTTTGGGTTTAAGGTGGCGCTGATTTACGCCGCCTCGTAGCACAGGCGAGAGGTGCCTCACAGACTCTCGGCCAGGAAAGAGGGCGTCAATCGCTGTGAAGTTCTTCCCTGGAAAACTTATCGGGGGGCTCCCGCGATCCACAGGGGCTACTCGGTTCCCCCCGAAGAGTCTCCTCGCATGCTCCGGGTGGAGGGTCGGGGCACAGCCTTGGGAACCTCTTCGGGACGGCCTGGGGGGATCTGCCCGGCGGCTGCGGGGAACAAGGCGGGCCCCACGGGTCGCGGCTGGTCCCCCCTCTGGCCGCCCAGCGGGGAGCTCAGGGGAGACAATGGCCACGATGACTTCACTCCCCAGCAATGTGAGGAGCCGCCGCCGCCGCCGCCGCCTCACCCCTCTCCGCGCCCGGGAGCCGAGCCGAGCGGAGCCCCGAGAGCGAGACGTCCCTCCCTCCCAGCCGCCGCCGCCGCCGCCGCCGCCCGTTGGCTCAAGCAGCCCTCCCGCCTTCGCTGCCTGCCTGGCGGCTCCTGCGGGAGTCCCCCCGCCGCCGCCAACCCCGGAGACGAGTGGCTGAGCCCCCAAAGCCGCCGGCACGATCCCTCCCCCTTCCCGGTACCTTGAACTCGGCGGAGGCAGCCCCAACCGGCTGGGCCCTCCTCGGCCGGCCCGCGCCGCGCAGGAAGCGCCTTTGAGGGGAGAGGAAAGCGAGCGTGTGAGGAAAGGAGGGAGAGCGGCGGGGGAAGGGAGAGGAGAAGGAGGAGGAGGAGAGGCTGCCAGGCCCCAGGCGGGGAAGGGCTGGGCTTGGCCCGCAGAGGGGGAGATTTCCGCCTCGCTCCCCCGCTGAGCTCACAGACGAGGCGGGGCCGCCTGGGGGTTGAACCCGGTGTCTGTCCGGCGGCGGCGAGGAGGAAGGAGGCCTCGTAGGCAGGGAGGCAGGGCGGGCGGCATTTTGCCTTGTCCCGAAGTTGGCTTTTCCCGGCGGGGCGGCGCGTCCGGAGGGAGAACTTGGGGCCCCTTCGGGATCCAGGCGGCCCCAGTTTGCTCCTCCGGAGAAAGGGGACTGGGTGGGAGCGACTTCCCCGCAGAACACGGCCGGGCTGCGCTTCCCCTCCCGCGCCGACCGATTGAAGGTTCCTGCTGGAAAAGAGCAATCCTCCGGGGACTGAAGAGAAGCCCGGGAAGGCGAAAGTGCCTTCCGGAGCCCGTGGCTGCCGTTGCCTCCGCTCGCCTAAACACATCTAGGAGCCCTAGAGCGTTTGGTCTCTGGTCCAGGAAAGGAGAAGGGCTGCAAAGCGGAGGCCTTGGGGCCGTTCCCGCTGCCAAATTGCGGTGGCGTTGCTCCACGGTGGAAACACTCGCCAGCCAGCCTGAAATTTGGCGGGCCCTTCGCCTGTCCTCCTGGTGACTTGGTTTCCTCGTAATCCCAGTAAGGGCTGGTTGCCCGATACCCCTCCAAGATAAGGGGTGGCAAAGCCTAATAGATTTTACGCAGCTTGGAGCAGCCCGTATGGATGGTATCTGTGGAAAATATTCCTTTAATCCAGTGTTTCTCAATCTTAGCAATTTTAAGATAGGCGGACTTCAGCTCCCAGAATTCCGCAGCCGGCAAGGCTTGCTTAAACTGCTAATTCATGGGATGGGGACGGGATGAAGGCAATATCGTCGGGAATTGGCAGAAAAAGTTTGACAGGCCGGTTTCTGCTTGGTGAAGTGTTAAGTAGAGACACAGCCTTACACTACTTGTGCTATTTTGGAATTTGTTCATTTTTTAATACGCCTCAAGATCTTTTTTTAAATATATACTTAATAATCATGTATATTTTATACCCTCACAATTTTGGTCTCCATCTGTACTATGGTAATATTTTTATAACAGTGTGATCCTATATAATTGTATTCACAAATGAACAAATTCCTTGGTGTCTTTACAATTGAAGACTAACGTAGAGATTATGTACATTGAATATTGAGGACTGTCTTGTCTCAGTAAAAACTTAAAATTTTGAATAATTCTCTTTTCGTTATCTACTCAGCTTGAATGAATTTTTTCCTTACTGCTGGACATCCATCTGGATGAGACAAGAGAAAATTGAGCAAGTTATAATCAATAAACCACCTCTTGACACCTGAGTTATCTCAACTACATTTTATTTAGTTATTTATTATATTTGTTACACTTGTAATTCTATCAATTTCAGAACATGTTATAGATACTATCAAAACAATAAATGCTGTCCCACATTCACACAAAATTGTGCTGCTTTTCTCAAAAAAATATGATTCCTATTCATGTTAATTGTAGGGGTTTCTTTCCCTAACCTGAACATATTCTCAGGAACTAGAAAATCCAGATTATAAATTAAAGTCTGAATACCATTCAAGTCTAAATTCCCAGGATTGGGAACTGAAGATTTGAAAACACCTACAGATTACTCTGATTTATGAATAAATAACTATACAAGGGACATCTAATAGGGACATGAAAGTAAAGTCCCAATAGGATTTGTGCTGAATTAACGTGTGGGACAACCTGTCCAATCCTTTTTATATTTTCTGCATTGGCATGATGGCATCGAATTTCTTGATTTAAATTAAATTTAATTAGTTAATTAAAATAGCATAGTCAAGTAGCAGATCAGCAGTTTCTTATCTGATATCTAGCATAACTCCTAATCCTGCCTCAACTCCCAGTTGCATAACAAATAAGGTCTGCAGGATTCTCTGCCAAATTTCCTGTTTTTATTCCTACTGAGAAGGATGGAGTTAAAGATTTCTTTGTTCATTTCTCATTGGCTTGGCCCTTCAACCATACCTAAGGTGGCCATGTGTCCTAATTTTTTGAAGGCAGGCCTCTATTTGACAGTCTTTAGAGAACTGTCCTTTATTTGAAAGCATTTTCTATTTGGAGTCCTTTCCAAGTCTATTTAAAGCACAGACAGTGGACTAAGGACACACCAAGATCATCTAGTCACAGTCTTCCTCCACTATGGTGAGATGTATTATATGTAGATATAAATTATAGTAATGATTTCCAAATTTGCATCTATAAAAAATAAACATTTGCAAATTGTGAGGAAACGTGTCCTCTTTTTGTTAATGCATTTCCTCTTTGGCAAAACAATTTCTACTTTAGGTCTAGTTCAATTTTAAAAAATGGTTCCAGTTGAAAGTTAATTGTGAACGAGTCATCTGGATAACCCCAATAAAATTCAGTTGTCAATGTTGTTTTTATGGGATAGGATATTAGATTAGATTAGATTAGAAATTAGATATTTCTTCACTAGAACATTAAAGGCAGTTTAGGAGATTCTAAAGAACTCTATCTGGTGTAGCCAGCTTAGAGTTAATTTATAAAACCCAAAGGCTGTTATTTTGGCTTTTACTGCACTACATATTTCAAACTATTAAATAAGGGGAACTTTTTCCTCCATTGTACCTCACTCCTCCTCCTGCTTTGAAAGATTTTGAGAAATGATGATATTAAGTTAGTTAAGTGTGTAGCTGACTTGCTAATCACAGTATTACAAGAGATTGCAAGAATTCAAAGTAGTATTGACTATTTTGTGGACTCTGTGCCCTCTGAAATGTAGAAGCAGGATTAATTATTGATACGCTTCAATGAGGTAATGCATTTCTCACTCAGGGCTATTTGATCTGACTACCATAATCCAGACAATCACCAGATGGCAGGAAACAGATATAGAAAACAGTCTTTGCTGCCATCTAACTCTCAGCTGAATTACTGCAACCCTATCCAACCTACTGAAATATTCAGATTCTGATTGCCTATCACATATGTCATTTAGTTTTTATTCCTCCAGATTTTGTTCCATAAATAAGCAAAACATATTTCAAAATTGTTCTGAAAATTTGTTCCTTTAGGATTTCACTTGGCCCACAGAATCAGATTTCTCAGTAAAGATTATTTATGGAGAACTATTTTTCCTTTATGAGAAACTTTATGAAAGATCATATATATGGAAATACAAAATCTGTAGGACTAATGTATTGTGGCTGGATCTTACCTTTCACTTCAGTGCAAGTACCTTAAAAACAATTGTTAAGTATAGGAATTATTGATTCCATTAATATCTACTGCTTTATTAGAGCAGGTGATGTACATGAAGAGGGGGAATAGCAAGATAAGATACTTCCCATAAAATAATGTAAAAATAATCCAGAATGCATGGTCATGCTTTGAAATCAGCTATTTGTCGGTCAACTTATATTTATAAAAAATTAACACAGGATTAAAAGAAATCCAAAATAATATCAGCAAGACAAAGCAGTAGTGTGAAGGCAGATTATTACAAGCCATACAATATTTTAGAAACAAAAGGACAACATAAATTCTATTTTTTTTAAAAAAACCATTTTAAAAAGAAAGAGCAAAGTAAAGTCGTCAGCTGCATTGCAGAATAGCTGTAAGGGAACAAATAAAATATCATAGCAAAATAGGTAAACAGTCACTCATGTTTGTAATCAGACTGGCATGTTTTATGAAGAGACATACAGGCCATCACAGACTTAATCTGGAATCCTATACATTCTTAACTGAGAACAAATCCATTGTACAACTTATTTCTGGATAGATAACATGGGACTGCATGCATGGTGGCGGTGTATTTCTGCCACATGTCTACTCAAAAGTAAATTATTAAGGAAGTTTATTCGAAGAACCATTGTAACCTTATGATTTTCCAAAACAATTTTAAGTAGTAAATATATTATGAGCTATATGGAAAGAAATAGCCATGGTTGGGAAATCTTAATGTACCATCAAAACCAAAAATATTATGGAAAATTAATTAGACATAGTGGAATTGGTCAGATACACCTTTTTAGATCATAGAAGACTGACACAGCAATCAAAGGATTTAATGCAAAATGTGATTGGTTTATTACACAGAAATAATTTGTTGGATTCATAGTATTTCTTTCAAACTATCTTTGCAGATTAGTTAAAAGGAAAAAGAAAAAATTGGGTGCTAAAAGAGAAAAGATGGATACATAAAAATTTTAACAATATTGCAGTTTCGTTGTCATAAATATTATAATACAGTTGTAATATTAAGAGGAACTTGTATCACAGTCATGTTTTCATGTCCAGTAAGATTTTATCCACACATATATCACTTCTTGACTATTTAGACTACTGTGCAAAGATTAATATGTAGCTGGATCACTGTTTTTATTAGTCATTTTTCAATAACCAAATATGTGAGATTTGCTTAACTGGACCATTGTAGGTTTTACCAGAATTTTTTAAAATATTAAAGTAAAAAAAAAAAGTGGGGAGGGGGAATTGTGAGCCAGCCAGCTACTGCAAAATCAGTGGGACTTTCAAGCAACTAGGATAATTTCTTTCTAGCAAACTGGGGTGCCAGTTTGGGTAAGTCCTTTTCTCATGACTCAGCCCAGGTATGGCTCAACTTGTCATACAAACATGTAAGACCTTAAAAGGAAAACACCTTGTTTCAGTTGCCACAGCACAAGCCCCTGCTTCCTCCACGGCAGCTAAAGAAGAATGAGGATAAGGCATTGTGTTTTTTCCACCGTGAGATATGATTCTACTTCTTATTGGAGTAACTTCACAGGAAAAATTGCTGGCAGAAATCTAGAAAAAAGGAAGATCTACTGGGACATATCTTCCTGGTATTCACCTTTCTATAGTAATATAATAAGAGGAAACTGTACCTGAAAAAGCCCAATGGGCATTTAATTAAAAATGGGTAGGGCACAGGAAATTCTTTGGATAACATATGATTAACCTGTTTAGCAAATACATTGCACTGGCCATTGTATAAATTAACCAAATATTAAGAGAAATATATATAGGACAAACCTATTAGCTCCTGCTTTGCGTGAAAGCCAAAAATAGAAACCCTGTTATTCAAATATCTATCTATGTGGTTGTTAGGAGTTGAAAATGACTTGATGGCACATAATCAATATTATTCAAAACTAAAAGATCCTAGAACTAATATCATGCCATGTGTTATATGAGAATAAACTTCCCAGATACATGTGGGTCATACATGATCACACCCAAATATGATGTAGATGAACCCATGATCTGCTAATAAAAAACAGTTTAAAAACATACACATCATTTCTGCCATTCAGACCCATAGCCTACACTGCAGTCAGTGGTGAACAAAAATTTAAATAAATAATAGAGTTTACAGGGGTAATCATCCATCATCCTAAAGTTACATTGCATCCTTCTGGATATCCTTTGCCCTAGATGTGAAGGCAACTAAAATAATAGCTTATTTCTAGATTCATTCATATGCCTTACTGGTGATTAAAAAGAAGCTTTAAGGAATCTAAGGGTGATTCATTCACATACCCAACAAAGACAATGACATTTACTTGAAATGTCCATGAATTTTAAAAGCATGTTTAGTTTGCAAATGTGCAAAAGATAATTGGCTTAGTCAGACATCATACTAAACTGTAACAAGGATTGTTTGATTTCGGCTTCACACTGTGAAATTCATAGAACTGCTAGACTAGGTAATTAGCTTAATTTTTGTTGCTGTGAGCTGTTTTTAGAAAGAATTCTGTTACATGACAATCTACAATCAACATGTTTCCTGCCTACTCATTTCATCATGTGCTTTCTATAAATCATCAAATGCTAATCTTTCTCACATTCATACATTTCTCAGTGACTTGAAAGGCAAGAATCTGGTCTTTTCATCTGCTATACACATTGCACTTTCTAACTTTTGCTTATTGTTATCTCTTGTACCTTTTCAATCAGAATTCTGCCAAACATCTTCCAAGGCCCGCTTAACAAACAAATCACCCTCTAATTTTTGCATGCACTCTAGCTACCTTTCCCTTTGTGTGAGGGAACAGTAAAGGGATTTGTCACATCATCAGGTAGAGATGCAGTCTTCACACGTATGTTAAATAAGTTGTACAGCCACTCCATCAGCAAGCCACATCCATATTTTAATATTTCTTTACTTACACCATCTACTCACCATTTATAATTTCCTTTTCATCAATTTTTGGAAAACATTTATAACATTCATGTCAACCTTTTGACACGTCACAATCATTCCCATATAAGTTTCTAAAATACTTCTCCAGCATTTCTTCGTTCAACTTCATCATAAATAATTTAATCACTTTTATTTTTAATTCCATTCATGTTGCTGGAGGATCCTTGTTTAGCCCTGTTTACCCACTTACAAAACAACTTTTCATTTCAATCAAAACCGTTGTACATTTTCCTCTGCGTTTTAAAATAATAAATGTCTCTTGCTTTCTTTAACTCCATTCTTTACAACTCTTTCTTTCTCTACAATTTATGCAATATTTTTCCTTCATCCTCATTTTTTGCAGTAATCACTCTCTTATAGTGATTTTTTTTTCTCATCACCAGCCTCTTTAACTCTATCATTCCACAAAGCATTCTTTTTCATATTTATTAGCGTAAATCAACGGACTTCTATGGCACTCCCTAACATAATTCTTTAAGCAGCTTTCCTTATGAACATTTTCCATTAATTCTGTTGGATGATTAATCTGTCTTCTAATACTTTTTCAGATAGGATTTGTACTTTCTTTTCCTGCAGTCATTTTACTTTCGTTCTTTTTTTTATTCTTTCCCTTTCTTATGTGTTCCATTTTTTTCTCCCAAGATCCCCTTCTGACATTAATAAAAATGGCCTGTTCCATATTTAGAACCTCTTACATCTTTCACTAATCCTCTCACTTTCATTATAAACAATCAAATCAGTTGTGCTTTTATATTTATATCCACTAGTACACTACTAGTGTGAGAATACGCCAAAACAAATCCCAGTAGGAAAGATTAAGCACATCGTTCTGTAAAGTGGGGGGAAAAAAACCAGGGAAGTGTTCCTGAACATATCAGTTAATTTAGCTAGAGGGCTATAATTAAGAGTGAAAAAGGATAAAGTCCTTTGTGTAGGAAGAAAATTCTGGAGGAAATGAGGGGGGCCTTGAGGGGATTGCTGACAGGTTTGATTGTTTTCCACAGTAACACTTGCTGTGGGCAACATGGATTAGTGCTATCATACTGTGTCTGCACCCGCTTTAAAATGTTGGCACTGTTAAGTACTGGTTCAAAGCCAGCTCTCAGCCAACCCCCATAATCTGCACTAAATCATGAGACAATTATGCACTGGATATGTGCTGATGTGCAAGTAGATCCCAGACTGATATGATTATTATTGCATGCATGACACCAAAGCCCAGTGTGTAACGCTGTCCATAATCTGTCAACTAGCAAAAATATCATAATTGGATCCACACATTACATAAAGCCAATTTATGTCCTGGGTTTTGTTTGTTGTTTTTGGCTTAACAGTTGCATGAACCTAAATAGTGTGGTTTTTTTCACAAACTGCTTTATGGATTAGCATTATGTATGAACAAAGCAATACCTCTTCTCCTGTGATTTTCACTGCAACCAATATTCAATATTCAGAGGTATGCTGCCTCTAATTCTGGAGATAGAACGTAACCATCTATATCTATAACTATCTACAGCTACTTCTAACAGGGCTGTCTTTGAAGCAATTTGGAAGCTACAACTGGTCCAGAATATAGCTGCTGATCAATCAGTCTTTGCTGATCAGTTAGTCCTGGTACAACAGAATAACACCAATTCTGGGAGAGCTGTGATGGCCACTGGTAAACCTCCAGGTCAAATCCCAGGTGCTATTCATTGCTTACTAAAGCTCTGTATGGCTCAAATCCTTATTATCTTCAGGACCACCTGACCCAAGTAGATTCTGTCTGCCCACTTCATCCTGGGTGAGAGGACAGACTGGGAATTTCCTCACACAGGATATCAAGGGGGAGGGAATCCAGAAACAGTGTGTTCAGTAGCATCCCTTTCCTTTGGTAGGATGGACCCTTCCTTATTATCATTTCTTGTCTGTACCTCTGAATTCTTTAGAGCAATTGTCATGTCTATTGTGTAGCTTTTTTCAAGAATTCAGAGCACATCAAATCTCAGAACTGCATTGCAAATGAAAGACCTGGTCACTGATTTGGTCCATTGTAACTCAACACTATATATCTATAAAAAGACTCACAAGGAAAGTTGACTGCTGTAGAGGCATCTAGTAGTCAGGCAGTCTCACACTTAGTAAACCAAAGTCATGTAAATTCAATAAAGGTCGTGTCTAGAAACATTGGATTATATTCACACAAGGCTCTGTCTGCTAGAATCTGGAACAGTCCTGTGAAAAATACTTCTAGTCAAATAGTTATCTGTGCAAGAGAGAGTCATGGCCTCAACAAGGTACAGAAGTTCTTCCTGTTGTCCCCATTCAGATTGAGAAACCAGTTTTGCTCTTAAGAAGTCATTGTGTGAGTTTGTAGCCCTTAGCCCTTAGAGTATGGAGGTCCTCTATACAAGGAATGTGAATTCCAATTTTGAGGAAACTAACAAAGAAACATCTTCCATCCTGAAAGTTTGGGAACAGGAAACAACAGCTTCTTGTCTATATCTTCTTCAGCATTTGAGTAGAGAGAAGCAAGGCTGGAGACACAATAGTCAGCATTTCAGAAACTGTTGCAGTAAACCTCTGGGTCTAGGACAATATTGGTGAAGAGCAGCTTTTCTAAGCTGTTACCCTCCAGATGTACTGAGACTTCACTTTCCAAAATTCTCAGTCATGATGGCCAAAGGTCACCCAGCTTGGGATGGCTGCTAAAGTTTATGCTCTGTTGTTGATCTGTTTCAATATATGGGCAGGGAGAAGCCAAGCAAGAGAGAAACACACAGTGAGATCGGAGATACCTGGATATTGCATGAACAGGACTCAGTTAGCAGTATTGCTAGATAATTCTTGGTGGTCTGAAAGGATTCCCCATTTAGACAGTCATATACTTTAGTGGGAATTAGCACTTTTTTTTTTTTTTGCAGAAAATCATTAAAAATTCTAAATTAAAACAATAAAATGCATCATGTATAGTTACCAGCCAATTGCTGGCTATAAGGTGTCTTTTTAAATAAGAAAGTAGGGCTTCAAGCAAGTTTTAAACTCAATATAATTTAGCATAGCTCTACATTCTCATAGAGCTTTATAAATCCTAGTACTTATGTCTTTATTTATAGCTATCTATCTTAGTTATCTATAGCATTCAGGCTATTGATTTTCATTTTATAGGTCTCTCCTGGGTTTTAATCCCTGTACTTTGTAATTTTATGTTAATAATTTTATTTTGATTTGATTTGATCAATAAGGGTTTTTAAAAAAAATTTACTTCTGTTTTAGAGTGACATGTTATTACAGTAGTTTTATGCTGGTTTACGACCAAAAGAGAGAGGGAGGGAGGGAGGGAGGGAGGGAGGAGGATGCTGTGGCAAAATTTGTACTATCAGTCCGGATTGTCCCAGCATGGCCATATCACTCCAGGTTTCTAATCGCTTCTTACTCTCTGGGGAGTGTGGGTGTGTGGGTGTGGTGTCATTGGTCACATCCTAAGTGTACCCCTGATTTTAGGAGGCTTTCTGGAAGCCCCATGTTAGTTTGTGTAAGCTTCCGCCAAGAGATGTAAATGTAATAAAAGTGTAGTAAATAAATAATAAGGCCAAAAGAATCTTGGCTCAGTCCTGTACTCAAAATGGGACCCATTTGTATCAAATGACATTGAATGAAAAAAGGCATCTAATTTAAAACAATTGTCCGAATATCAAAGCAGTCATTGGATCACATGATATATCATACATAGCTGTTCCCACCATTCTAAATATAGCTAAACTTGAATCCAGCCCATTCTGATACAACTAATTGAAAACAACCAAAATGTTAAACTAATCCACCATGTTTGTTTGGTTTTGTCTCAATGTGATGTATGAATGCAGCCAATTTATTTTAAATGATATTGTGTTATGTGAAAATCTGGTCATAGTGTCCTGTTTACACATAGTATTATGCATAGTGCATGGATCTCTGAATGGTGTGCAACTGATCTTTGAATGGTGTACAATTGACAACATTCCAAAAATTAAATGAGGGCAGGCTAAAGAAGTGGGCAGGGCAAAGTCAAAAACTAAATTTGATTTAATTTATTTTACATTTAAGTGAAATTAAAATTTGAAGTATTAAATACAGATTATACCCATGTTTTAATATATTTCCCCTTCTGTCACATTAAACATTACAATTTTGTAGGAACCTTTGAAGCTTCTCTGGGGCCCCACATGGGTTTTAGATCATGTATCTCTGCCAGATTTCAATCTAGAATGGCTTGTTTCATATTAAATTTTTTAAAAAAAGCCACATGCTATCTTACTGTTATCATAATGTGAGATAGGAGTTAGGAGATCAGCTTTCTCCTATATCAGTCGCAAGATATGTTGGAAGTGCAATTCTCAGAACTGGCCACAGCCATTTAGAAGGCACCAGGCTAGGAAGACTTTTAGTAGCTAGAAAAGTGATATTGAATTGTATATCATGAAGGACATCTTAGCCCAAACTTTCAGATGACCTCACCCAGCAGTTTTATAAAGATATAGAGCACATGAGAGGCAGACTTTGAAGCACCTGGGGGACAATGACCATGCAGGGGAACACAAGGTCCCCAATAAGATATTTGGAATATTCTGGGTTTCAGGAATGACCAAAGCCACCCTAATGATTCCAAGTGTAAGTCACGCAAGTTCTTTCAAACTAATAGCATAACTGATGATGAGAGGGTTCAGAAGAATTACCAGATTTACACGCCATTTGTCTACTGTCAGGGTACATCATCATTTAAGCTGATCAAGGCAGTTTCCATCCCATAGGCACCCAGAAGTTAGAATGAAACCTAAATTGAATTTATCTTTTTCCAACTCAAATGGCAGCACATAGCATTAGCTGATCTCTTCTGAGTTAAGCAAAGTTAGGCCTGGTTAGTGTTTGGATAGGGAATCACCATGAGATCCCAGATCCCAGGATCTAGGACAGACTAGGAAGTCAAAATGAAATCCCCAGAAACAGGCAGTGGCAAACCAGTTCTGTATACATGCCAAGAAAACTGTATAGATGTAGTAATCAGAAATATAGAAAGTAATCTTTATCTTTGGTATTTTTATCCAGGATTGCTTCTTGGAAGATCAGAGGGGTAGATGCAGAAAGTATTTCAGTATTTGGAGCAAAATGACAAACATTTTAATAACTTCTTATTGGGAAGTGTTTAAGCTTTGGAAAATGAAATTGATGACGACCATTGGGAAGCAATGGTGGTATGAAAAAATCATATAAGGACAAGGTCATCTGGGTAAAAAATATATTAATACAATCCTGGTTTCATCTTCTACTCTATCTCTCCTTTCTTTGTCTCAACACATCTCCCCATTCTGTTTCTTTCAGATTCAGAAAGTTCAAAAGAACAACCATGTAAGGCCCATCACTATTGTCCAAGTTCTCAACACACAGAGAAAAGAAATAAACATTCAGGCAAACCTTCACTCTATGAATTGCTATATGAACTTCCTCTATAAAAATATTTGCAACAATAAAATGCTCTAAAAATGATACAATAAACTGTGTTAATGTTGAAAATCTCATTTAAAAGCAAGTGCAAATCAAAGGATAAAAACTAGTACTCTTCCCCCAACCTGCTTAGCCAATACCAAAAACAAGAGATACAGATTTTGCAAATAATAGTAAATAATATAAAATTAATCTTACATTATAGGGGGCATTCATCATGGGCAAAGAGTTAAGCACTCAAAAATTATGTTGTGTGTGTGTATATCTCTGTGTGTGAAGATGTGCACCTGTATTCTGTAATTACTTTCATAACTGTTTTCATTGTTGCTTTTTTTCTAACTCAGAGAAATGTACTCCTCCTCCATTCTGCTAATCCTTGACATGCTGAAAATTTTGAGGGAGGTTATCATCATCCAGAAGATAACATTTCAAAAGGACAGTAATTATTCCAATAGACTGCTGGATTTTTGAAAAACACTCTTTGATTCTCTTCCAATAAACGTTATTGTTGCTTTTAGGTATTACTGTATTACTTTGAGAAATGGAATCTACAAGGTCAACGATTTAGTTATATAGCACTCTTTTGCAACATGTAATTATTTTCTACACTATCCTACTAAGAACAAAGCCCCAGTTAGTTGGGAAAGGGTGTTATGTTCACACGACCCATTCAGCACACAAAGGTTTGAAGCAGCATGCCAGAAATGGTGTCTTCCCATGAGATAAGGTAGCTAGCACTGCATCTCCCACTGCATTTGAGAGATGCAATCCTTTTTGATCCTCATCATTTTTCTTTTTTTTAATAAGAGCTTTATTATATTATATTGCAAAGTACAATTAAAATACAAAACAGAAAGTAGAGCAGAGAGAAAAGATAGAACTAAAAGAAAAAAGACAAAAACTAAAACAGTGAAGATAGACAATTGAAACAGAAAGTGACTTCCGACTATCTCCAATACAGATATAGATACAAATTAAAAAAAAATTAATCTCTTACCACGAATTAATCCAAGTTCACATTATTTCTATCAACACAAACTATCTAATCATTAAAGCCCACAATCAAAGCCTCATTTTTTCCACACATAAGCATGTAAACTAAGAAGGGTTGCCATAAGGAGACAAATTTAGAAACAGTATTATTATAATATTTTTATTTATTTATTTATTTATTTATTTATTTATTTGACTTGTCCTTGCCCATCTCCCCACAACGGGGGACTCTTATTATCTCTTATTAACGCTGTTAACTTCGCCATTTGAGCCAAATCAATTAATTTAATAATCCATTCTTCCACTGTAGGTATTTGTGGATCCTTCCATCTTTGTGCATATAACAGACTTGCAGCTGTGATCATATACAAAAACAGAGTTCCATGTTGTTTCTCCAATCCTTTCTCCATCAAACCCAATAAGAACAGTTCTGGGTTTTTTTGAATGCTCACTTTAAGAATCTTTTGAATAACAATACATATCTGATCCCAAATTTTTTTAGCCTTTTCACAGGTCCACCAAAGATGATAAAAGGTTCCTTCACCCTGCAAACATTTCCAACAAACATTTGTTACACCAGTATACATTTTTGATAACTTACCAGGAGTTAGATACCAACGATACATCATTTTATAAAAAAATTCTTTTAAATTATAACTCAGCGTAAATTTGAAACCTTTATTCCACATATTTTCCCATTGTTTATCCTCATCAATTTTCTGATGGTCATGTTATTTCAATCATGAGAGCATCATGGAGTGGTTTTTGTTCAGGAAACTAGTCTTTAGAAAAAAAACTACCTATATTGTTAATGATTCGTATGCCTGTGGCAAAATGTAGCCTTGCCACTTTTCACTGACAGAGAAGGAGGAGGCAGAAAGGAGGGAAGAGGAAAAAGAAGGGAGAAGAAGGAGAAGGAGAAGGAGAAGGAGAAGGAGAAGGAGAAGGAGAAGGAGAAGGAGAAGGAGAAGGAGAAGGAGAAGGAGAAGAAATCAGACTATAAGTAAAGTCAGGAGCTGCAGTTATCAACTGTTCCAAGACAAGTGAAAAGCAGAATCAGGCCAGAATTTATACATGGAGTTAATCTCAGAGCTGAGCATTCATGAAAAGTGTATGGAATCCAAAAAAGGATGCTAGAGATGATCTAATGGTCAAAAAGCAGTTTTAGCAGATCAAGAGGAATCCAGACTACACAGAGAGGGCTCTTCCTCACTGCTGTGCATTCCTCCAGTCCCTGAGTCAGGAGAAAAGTATGCTGGCATAAACTGTACTGCCCCAACAGCCAAGCACTGTTTGCCTCAGTAACAAGGCCAGCAAGTGATGCTGCCCTTACAGTTTCATGTGGGACAAGTTAAGGAAAGTAATTAGTGGATTCCCTCAGCTGTGTTTCCCCACCCAACAAGTGTCACTTACTGGTAGGAAAAATAGTCCCCAATGATATGCCTTAATATGTGGTGGAACAGGGTTGGGAGAATGTAGGTAGCTGCCTGGGACGAAGAGTTTAATCATCTTTCAACTTGTCTAAATGACAGCAGTGTGGCTTGAGCTATTTTTGAATAGTAGTCTAATTCTCCAAAAGCAGTCCAATTGATAGGTCACAGGCATAACAGAGAGATTGCAAAAAACATTGGGGACAGTCCCTCCCACTTCACCCAACCCCTTCACTGTGCCTGTGGGTCCACATCTCTGTCATTGTGGGTAAAAGGGGAAACAGAACTATTGTTGATTTCACCCCATCCCCCTTCACCAGGACTGTTGTGCACACTGGGATGGTTATAAAGATCTGCACAGAAATCAGAGACAGAAGAGAGACTCAAGAGTAATTCATAGAATCACCAAATTCTAGAATGTTGCAGCTGGAAGAGACTTTGGAGATCATCTAGTCAAACAACCTTGTCAGTGTAGGAATCCAGTAACAAAGCATACCCAACAGATGGCAACTTCTCAAGAAGGAAAGTCCACCACTTTCCAAGGCAGTCTGTTCCATTACTGAACAGCTATTACCATTAGGAATTTTTCCTGATGTCCAATAAAAATCTATTTCCTTGTGATTTAAACCCACGATTTCTTGTTCTGCCTCCTCAAATAGCTCTGGACAGTTCTGCCCTATCTTCTACATGACAGCCCTTCAGATACTTGAGGACAACTATTGCCTCCCCACAATCTTATCTTCTCAAGGCTAGACATACCCAGTGCCTCCAACCATTCCTCATAAGTTTTTTCTTCTCATCTTGGCTGATATCTTCTAGACATTCTTGAGTTTCTCAATGTCCTTCCTTAAATGCAGTGCCTATAACTGGATGTAATATTTATTGTCTGACTAATGCAGAATAGAGAGGAACAATGTCTTAATTTCCATTTTGACAGTATACTTCTGCTGATGAAGCCTAAGACTGCATTTTCTTTTGAGAAACTGCTTCACCCCATTGGTTTGTGTGTTCAGCAACACATATAGAGAATTAATTTTCTTATCTAAATGTAGGATTTTGCATTTGCCCTTGTTGAAATTCATTTTGCTGGTTACTGCCCACTGTTCTAGCTCATCAAGATACTCCTAAATCTTGAGATTCTCTTCTAAGGTGTTCACTATCCCCTTTGTCTTTATGTCATCTACAGACTGGATGCTGTATTTTCTAATCCCTCACCAAAGTCATTTATAAATGTGTTAAGCTGCACAAACCTCAGAATGGAGCCCTGTGGTATGCCATTCAACCTTTCCTTCCAGTTTAACACAGAGCCACTGACATACATCTATTGGGTACAATTGTTCAAGCAGCTCTCAATTTATGGAGTGGTAGCATAGTCTAGCCCACATTTTGCCATTTTTTTCTACCAAAATCTCATATAGGACTTGATTGAATGTTTTGCTGAAGTCAAGGTACTTTTCATCCACTGCATTCCTGTGGTCAGTTAAACTGGTCACTCTATTAAGGAAGAAAATCCTATTGGTTTGCCATGATTTATTCTTCCTAAATTTATGCTAGCTCCTGCCAAGGAATGCATTCTTTTCTAAATGCTCACAAACTGTCTGCTTAATAATCTGTTCCTGCAGTAGACTCAAGATGAGACCAAGGCAACTTCAGGAATTTACATTATTTAAAAACAGTTCAGCAGGACACAGAGATGAGCATTATTTCAGCACTGAAGCTGCTTGGATTTCTTCTGTAGAGCAAACCCCAAATAAGCCCTTTTCCACCAGTGTAGGCTTATAAAGTCTGAGTTCCAAGGGGTCACTCAAGTCTCAGCTGTCAGTCAATAGGTCATCTGGAAGAAATGCCTACAAATGTGCCTTCTTTTTGAGTGTGCTTTTACTTAAAAACAGACTTGTTCCTTAGTTATATGACCTCTCAATGCTGTACTTTGTACAATTTTCCCTCTGCAAAAGGACACACCAACCCTCTGTTCTGCATTTGTTCTAAGTCCCTGCCATACCATGCTGTCTTGATTGGTCAGTGTGCATACGTTATACACAAATCTATTGGCTTTCTCCTCTGGCTTTGCTGTCAGACCCTTTCAGCATGTCACCAGCGAGCAAGGAAAACATCTACCATCAGGACACTGTAGAAAGAATGAGGAGCATCTGATTTTAGGATCCTGATTGGCTTCTCCAAGCTGGTTCATCTGCTCCTCCTCCCACATCCCTTCTGAGCATCTTCATTGTTAAAGTATGTTGAACTGTTCAAAAATAGTTTCAAGAAGGAAGAAGGCAGGCTCTGCCATATTTGGTCAGTGAGTTAGGTCATGCAGAGCAGGAGAACTGAAACTGACCAGCTGGTGGGCAACAACTATCTAACTTCTGGAGGCTGAAGCAGAAGTGATTGAAGCTGATGGACATAGAGAAATTGGCAATTAAGCAACAAAAGCCCAATTCAATTTTCTGGACATGGTAATAAAGAAAATGGGGCTGCTGTATTTTAAGATACATTTGAGACTATTGCTAAAGTGGGAGAGTGAAAAACACCCCCTCTTCTACCCCAGATGAAATGGCAGAGGTTTGCTACTTTGGCTCTTCATTATTGGAAGCCTGGAGAGAAGTTGGTATCAGGATCAGTATGGGGGCAGGGGGCAGATATGAAAGAACTAGGGAAACAAAGTGTTAATAAAGAGTGCAAACACTGGGAGTGAAATGGAGGCCTGGCTAGTGACCAGAGAAGAGCAAGGTTGCCCAGGCCTCCCAACCCTCTCCCAGCACGTATCTAATCACATCTGCTATTTCAGCCTGTCCGTGTAGATGTCAGAATACAGTAGTACTAATGACGTCTTAAGGCTATCTCGAAGCTCATTATCATGTCCTCCTAACTGCACCATGAGCATACCCTGGTAACAATTGTTAAATGACATGTCCTTATGATATTGCCTTACCTCTTCTGAGCTCTCTCTTTCTCAAGATCTCATCAATTCCATCCTCTCCCCCAACTACTTTCTCAGGCTTCCCCTTCCTCTTAACTCATTCACTCCTCCTTGATCCATTTGTTTTGCAATTAAGTCTTCGTTAATTCTCTTTATTTGACTAAACCATCTTTCCTTCATACTGGTCACTCACTTTTGTGTTTAATCCACATTCATTCAGCCCCCATTCATTCTTGACTTCATCACTTCTTGTTTTATCACATATGTTTCTCAAGTAACCCCAGGCCCATTTCATTCATCTTATTTTTATTGTTCTCCTGACATGCCCACCTCTCATTTCCATATACTGTAACAATTGTGCAGAAGTACTCTCATATGCAGCTATTTTCACTTTCTCAACATAAATTAATTCTTCCACATACTACCTACTAACTTTATACCACCATTTGCATGTCTTAAGTTTTCTCCATTCATTTTCCCACTTTAATAAACATCCTCCAAAATACACAAATGCATCTATTTGCTCTACTTTGTTGCCATTTATGTACAACAATGGCAGTGACCTGTGGTTGGGGGATGTTAACCTCAGTCCCTTGCCATGGACAAATCAGTCCCTCTTTGCTCTGGAGTTCTCTGTAGCCAGCCCCCACTGCAGAGAGGCTGGGCCTATTCAACTGGCCTGTCCCAGGAGACTGATGGACCCAGTAGGGTTATAGAGAGAGGTTGAAGTCATTCCTGAGGCTCTAGTGCACAGTTTCACCAAGATCTTAGTTATGGCTTGGAGTTAGCGCATGATGAGGGCCTTGGATTGGATCACACTTGTGTGGACTCTGTGATTGAGGCCCCCATAGAGTCCCCTGGTTTATGGAGGAGCTCCAGGAGAAGAAGCAACGTAGGAGATGCTTAGAGTGCCACTGGAGGAAGGCAAGGGACAAAGCCAACCAGACATAGATAAGGGCCTTTTATTTTTATTAAAAGATGTATATAGCCACCTATCTTATGCACCTATCTTACAAACAACAGTAAAAACAGTAAAAAGCATAACAACTAGCACAAAAGCTTCTGGGGCCCCCCAAGCAACACCCCCCCACACACAAATTCACAAACAATTTTACTGGGCTCCACCCATACACTATGCCAGTGCTTGTGGGAAAAGTCAGGTCTTCGAGGGTTTTCAGAAGGCTAGGAGGATAGGCACCTGCTGGATCTCAGTGAAAAGGGTATTTGTTGTAAGCCACCCAGAGTCCCCCGTTGTGGGGATATGGGTGGGGACAAGTCTATTAAATAAATAAAATAAATAAATAAATAAATTCCAAGGGGCAGGAGCCACTACCGAGAAGGAACACTGCCTAGGTCCCTCTAGATGACAATGTTTAAGGGAAGAAACCTGGAGCATGCCCACCCTATCCGACTTGTTGGAAAAGCAGATACCCTCAGAGAGAGGTGGTCCCACAAATAATCTGGTCCTGGGCCATTCAGAGCCTTCAAGGTAATAACCAGCACCTTGAATTGCACCTGAAAAGAAACTGGAAGCCAGTGCAGTGCAATGCAGCTGCAGTGTAACATGAGTGAATGTGTAGTGCCCAAACTGTGTGTACTGCTGCATTCTGGCCAGTTATAATTTCTGGATGATCTTCAAGGGCAGCCCAATGTAGAGCACATTGCAGAAATCCAACCGGGAAGTGACTAGGCCATGAGTAACTGTTGGCAAGGCCTTTTGGTCCAGGAATGGGTACAATTGGCACACAATCTGTGCAAATGTCCCCTAGCCACAGCTGCCACCTGCTCCTTGAGGGATTACCTTTCCCTGAGGATAACTGTCTATCACACTAGGTTAGATAGGATGGGCACGCTCCAGGTCCCTTCCCTCAAACATTGTCATCTTATGGGACCTTGGAGGTGCGCCTTCTCTATGCCTCCAAGGTCCCGAGACTCCAAGGGGAGGCATGCCTACCCCAACCCTTTAGAACCACTTCCCACCTGAGATCTGAGGGGCCCTACCCTCTTAGCCTTCCAGAAGATGACGAAGACCCAGCTCTTCACCCAAGCATTGGGCTACGATGGGATTGAATCAGGGGGGTTAGTAGTATGGGTTGCTATGGTGCCTTGTGGGAAGAGTAGGATTACTGTCTGAGATAGATGGCCATATAGATTCTTTAAATAAACAAATAAATCTTGCAATTATTCACTTCAACCTCCCTGTCAAACACAACTATCTTGTTCACTAATCTATTAATTTTCAGTTCCATCTTCCTTGTTGCATCATATAATATATCAAATATTCCTTGCAAATAATCCAGGTCTTCAGCCAACAGTATGGCATCATCTATATACAAAAGTATATGTACAGTATATACATGTCTGCAGTCAATGGAGCTTTACCATTCCACACAAGCATTCTTATATATTTATCCACAGGAACATCACAATCCTAATCTTACTCCCTGCTCAGAATTGAGCCATTTGCCAAGTATTCTATTTATTCTCACCCATGCTTTAATACCATCATATACCACTCTTAATGCATTCACCCACCAACTTTCAATCCTATATTTGTGTAAAAGTTCAAACCTATTCATCTTATCATACTTTCTCTAAATAAACAAACATAAAATAAACTTTCTTTTTCACATTCATAGATTTCTCGGAGACCTGCTGAAGAGACAAAATCTGGTGTGCATATGCCTGTCTGGTGTAAAGTTGCACCGCGTTTCCGAATGCTGCTCATTGTCACCTCTTACACCACTTCGGTCAGAATTCTGCCAAACATCTTCCCAGGCTCACATGTACCCATTATTGCTTGTCTTGCACTCTGGCTATTTCCCTCTGAATTCAAAAGCTAAGCCTCACCGTGCCAGAGACCTCTCACTCTGTGGCAACCCCCTCTAGTGCAGACAGCTGTTAGCGTAATGAAGAGTAGTGTGGAATGTTTAGCTCTGAGCCCAGATGTTGCCTTTTAGAGGACCACCAGATTTCTCCGAAAGGGGATGGAACCTGAGAAAGTCATCTGAGTCTAGACCAGTGTTTCTCAACTTTGGCAACTTTAAGAAGTATGGACTTCTAGAATTCTCCAACCAGCGTGGAGTTGAAGTCTCCATGGGAGTTGAAGTACACACATCTTAAAGTTGTCAAGGTTAAGAAACACTGGTCTAGATAATAATTTGAGTTTAGTTGGATTGGGAATTTCACTGGGCCAACTGCTTACTTCCAAAGGCTTCTTGGAGTCCTCAAATGTTGTGTCAGATCATCTTTATTCTCAAGCATCAGACCTGCTTGTCTGTATCTTTAATGTGTAAGATGTAAATGTTGGGCTAGACTACCCATTTTATGGATTCTAGTTCTTTTCAGCATCCTAGTCTGCTAACTGAACCACCTTGTTCTTGGCCCTTCATTCCTGGGTGAACTGCTGTAGAGCAGCAAGAATTCTTGACTCTCATTTATTTAGCAATACATGCCCTGAGATGACTTCCACTGCAAATTGATACCTCTGAAATGAAGAAAATTACATGAAAAAATATAATCAGGAATGGAATTCTGTGCAGAAGGATGGTAAGTTCTACCCATTTTAGTACTCAGAAAAAATCCTAAATTCTTAATTCGTTAAACTAAAAGCTGTGTTTGCATAATACTCTAAACTGACTTTGAGTTGGCCTTCAGTGTCATCCAAACCTGGAAGTCAGGTTTCTTTGAGATCAAGTAGGAAGCTGCTAACCAAGAACTGAAGCCAAAGTCTGTCATATTGAACTTCTCTCTCCCACAACTCCTTGTATGGTTGTGGTGCTTAAAATTTAAAAAACAGGGGTAGTAAAAATATTCTGACTAGAGCAGACCAGTTTTGTGGCTAGTCTAGCCTTCCACCTCTGTCTCTTTAAGCACCTAGGGCAATGTTTGTCAACCTTGGCAACTTGAAGATGCTGGCTGGGGAATTCTGGGACTTGAAGTCCACACATCTTCAGGCTGCCAAGGTTGAGAAATGCTGATCTAGGGCACTTTAAGATGTGTGGACTTCAACTCCCAGAATTATTATGGGAGTTTAAAGCTTATTAAAGTTATTATGTTGCTCAGGGGGAAATTATGTGAAATACCTTGAAACCAAAAACTGATTCACTAAGTACAACTCATTAGCGTGTGACTGGGCCTATAGAAAATGAATGATTTGCAGGTGATTCCCCCAATATCTCCCTTGAAGAAATACCAGCATTTTGTAGAAAGTAGCAGGGGAATTAGAATGGGAAGCTCTTTTGTTTCAAAATAGTGGCTGTAAAGTGAATCCACAGATTTTATACTTAGCAGTGAGAATTGGCAGGCTGTACAAATACCTTAATACAAAAACTGGGCACAAGAAAGCAAACAGGCAAGAGAATGAGAAGTGTGCCCAGTTGTCAAGGTTGTAACTGGCAATCTGGGTAAAAGAACTAATTATGTCCAAATTTAGCAACTTAGAAAGATTCAGGCTATCCTGGTATAATTGAGTCCTTAAATCAGATTTTATAGCCCTTCTGAGTTTTAAAACATAATTGTGCCTCAGCAGATGTTGATATTAAAAATCCATAAGGGAAATTCAGATATGGTAAAGAGATATTCGCTCAAATAAACACTTTGCCCCTGAAGCTGGATTTGATTTTCTCTGGACCCCATAAAAGATTCCCCCCTTCTATCAGTTTATTGCTGGACTTAGTTTCTTACAATGAAAAATATATAGCATTCATTTCTTTAAAATGTTCTCCTGGCACAATTCTTGTATTTGCATTGAAAGAACCAATTTCTCATTTCCAAATATTCTCTAGATTTGCTTTTAAGTATGTTTATTTGTTCATTAGATTTCTCCCTCTCCTTTCCTCCAGGAGCTGAAAGTGGGGTGCATAGCTTTGTCTCCAGCATTTTCCACTTCCACAACAACAACATGAGGCAGATTTAGTGAGAGACATCCACTGCCTCTAGAGTACTTCCATGGCCATGAGTGGCCTTGAAACCCAATTCTCCCCAATCACTACTTTAGCACCTTAACCATTACAACACAGTGGTTGTACATCACATTTCTCCAGAACTGAGCAATAGCCAAGGTTCAGTTTAACCACTGTGAAATCAGCAATGTTTTATAAGGGCTGAAGTATACCCATCAACTTACATGGACTGCAGCAACTACAGATGGCAACTATGTAATTCTGAAAAAAGGAACAGCTGTGTTATGGAATTACAACCAAGTGCTAATTCATGCCCTCATGTATTCCAAAACACCTTTTTGCCTTCAAATCCAAAATACTGCATACTTATAATTTGCAAGGTGTTGAATCCTACAATTTTAGAGAAGGAAGAGACCATAGCAATGATCTAGCCTAACCCCTTATTTATGCAGGATGTACAATGCAGGATAGAGCTATAGTAGTCCTTCACAATCTAGTTTTCTCCATCTGTGGTAGACTTCGATCCCCATAATCCCCAGTCAGCATGATGTTAACTTCAGAACACTTCTTTTTCTGCTCCAGCTAAGCCTGAAGTACATTAGTTCAGTTGCACAATAGAGACAAACATGTGGACCACAGCAGTGAGAAGCTAATCCAAAATGCTGTGTGTGAAGGTGCCCAATGTTCTTTTATAGAACCATCGCATCCCCATCTCACCTAACAAAATCAGCATATCAAACAGAAGGAGCCTAGACTGTTTCAATGTCCCAGTCCTCAGAAGGTTCTTGAAGGTGACCCACCATTGCCTTCACTTCTACTTACTAGACATGCTGAGAACAAGGACAAGAAATCACTATGCGGTGTGGGGAAAAACAGCAGGGCAATTTGTACCATTTCTCCTGCACTGAACAAAAGGAGAAAAGAGATAATATTCTTGTCAATATTACCTTTTCTCACTTTGGCTAATAAGGGGTAGCTGCAAAGCACTCAAGGTAGCATTTCCCTTAAAGGACTTGAAGCTTAGGAATGGGAAGAGGAATGAGATTAAAATGCTCTCCAATGTCAAAAGAGAACCTCAGTGTTGTTTTTGTTTTACTCCAGTTTCAATTGTCCAGGAAATATCCCAAGTGAAACAACCATCGAGCACCTGTTAACATGTGCACCTTACTTTGGGATATTTCTTCAGAGTTCTTTAGTTCCTGCTGCTGTCTGCGTAATCTGCCAGCTTCATATTTTTCCCTTTATTAACCAAGCTTGCTCCATACAACTCTATGCAGATGAGCCATTAATAAGTTGGCTTAGCTCTCCAGTCCTGCTAATATTGTGGCAAAACAGAAATATATCCAGGCACTGATGAAGCAACTGAAAAATATAGCAATGCACCTTTTCAGTTCAGCTATTTGAATGGTTTAATAATGGTGTTTACTATATATTTGGTTTTAGATTATATGTGCTGGTTTTAATTAATAGGTTCTAATATTTTATTCTTACTATAGCGGCTTTCAGTGCAATATTTTTCTTTTAGTAGAAAGATGGGATATAAATCCAATGCATAATAAATGTAAAAGCAAACAAGAAAATTAGTGCAATGGGTATTCAATTAAAGTAAAGCAGAACCCTACACAGGGCAGTGGTCTACTTAATACCGTATCTTCCCAATGTTACCAATTTTTTAATTATTTAGGACTTCTATTGTGTTTGAGGCTGTATGTTAAAAATAACTTCACTATCACTTATAGTTCATCATTATGTGAAGCCAAAATTCCATTCATTTATTTCTGAGTTGGCACAATGTCTGAAACCATGATGATAGTTTATTCAACGAACCATAGTTAATCGAAGTATGGGTTAGTATGTTGCATGAACCCAATCCTAAACTTGAAAGGGAACTTATCATGCTTAAGCCAAACTGGAATATGACAGAAGGAGATCCTCTTTGATTAGATTCCCAGCTGCATAGCAGATTAAATTACTGGCAGAAATTATGGACCTGGTGGGTCACAAAGAGGGTAGTGAACAATTTTAAAGATTTATAATCCAGCGGCAGTGAGTTGAAAGAGAAGTTGGCTGTTACCCTAACTACAGAACGAGAAGCTACATGGGGAAAAAAAGAGATTCACCATTTTACATTAGCAACTGGCTAAAAAAAAAAAAAGCTGTTACTTTCACTGTTTGTTTTCGTTTCTTCTTCTAAAGTTTTATGTCCGTTTGTTATCATAGCATGATAACATATCATGGTGAAGACAGGACTGGAAAACAGCATTTGAAAGTGCTAGATTTCTAAACAGAAGCTTCTGTGATATATTTAAGGGAGGAGGTGATGAAACTGGGAGGGGATGCTATCATGATTTGTGGTAAACCAGCTACAATAGATCTTTGGTGTAGCACCTGGTTTATGATGGCCCAAGATTTTAGATCTGCATAGGAAGGCAGAACTGTAAGAAGGTGTCGGGGGAGAATGGCACCTCATGCACATTTGCTAACTGAAATTTTGGCTGAGTATCCTGGGTGAACCTAGTCTTTATGTAAGAGGGGCCTTTCTTCAAGGATAGATGCGGTGCCTCTGTGCATGGTTACTTCCTTTGCTGCTAGCCATGCTCCTTCCCATAATTAACTGACCTTTTAACATTCCTTTAATTAGAGAATATTAAGCAAGAAGCTCCCAGCTATGAGGCAAAACCATCCATTTTTCTCTAGCACTTAAAATAAAAACCCTAATGATTCTCAACCCCACCATCTACCATTTCTGTTTTCTAGGAATGGTAGATGGTGACCTGCTGCCCATATTTTCCAGAATTAGCTGGATTGTTAGCAGGGTTGACCATGGGGGGCGGGGGGAAGAATAAAAAAAATTAAACTGGCAGATGGAACCTCACAAAGCCCCATGTCTTTCTTACCTGTGGGGCATTAAAAGGGGACAGGACTTTCATTGCATGGTGATGGCTGCCATCTTTTTTGCCCCACCTCTGCATGGATGCTCCTGGTTGTTAGAGAACAGAATGTGCATTTCAGAAACTAAGAGCAACTGGCCGGAAGCCCCCAATTTGCCATCTTGGGATAAATGGATGTTTTGTGATTAGCCATGACCATGTAAGAGTGCCTAGGACTTGCTTTTAAAACTCCAAATATGTCCAGAAGTTGAAATGTTGGTCTCCTTTGCTCCAGACATTACCAACTACATCTGGGTCCAACCAATTCCTTTCTACAGTACTGCCTTTCACACTTTCGGCCTGATTAAATTTGCTTTTGTGGTTATTGTTATATTGAGATTGCTAATAGTTCCTTATACTGAGAGAAATTGCAAATACTTTTTAAAATGTATTTGGTATGGGGCACCAAGCATGTAAACTGGAGTCAAGTGTCCCCTGTTCAGATGTAAGGGATTCATGGATGGGTTTACTTCACAGTCAGTAGGAAACTACAACCCAGTTGGAGTTTATTTACTGAGTATGCCTTTCTGTCACAATCCTGATTAGCACCTTCTCAATAGTGCTATCAGTTGAGTAGCTTTTATGTTGTCTGGGATCTTTCCAAAACACCTTTATAAACGATGGTTGCTAAGTTTGGGGAGTATTTATTGCTTGTGAGATAGCGGTGTATCTGATTTAGCATTTCCAAAGCAAGCTATCTAATGCTAGTTATTGCTGGAACTATGTTTCTAGATTAGATGTGGCCAGTTAAAGTACCTAAAAGGGAAAAATCATGAACATACTTGTCTGCTCTGTTGATTGAAAGTATATACATAGTAAACTGGCCAACAGTCAAAATAGCTGCTCTTGTTTTTGCTTGTTTGTAAAAAATCAGTTCACAGTGTGAATGCAGCCTTGTAAATATAAGGAATGTTAATGTCTGTTAGCAAACCAGTTTAAAAAAAAACCTTCATAATTACAATCTGAATTCTGAGACATGAGGGGGGCACAGTTTAACAAAAGTATAGGCAAATCACTTAATTTCAAAAGAGTTATAGCCTAGTTCATGTAGCATGCAAAGATACAAGCAGTGTTGGCTTCTTCTGCTAACACCTAATATGATTTTGATCTGACATTTTGAAGGAAGCTGGTCACTCTTTTGTAGCATATTGTAAGGACTGGTTTATTCAGGCATCTAAGGTTCAACAAATCATGGTTTTGTATATTGTTCCAATCCAATCATAGTATGCTTTGTTTCTCACTTAGTCTATTATGTGAACTCAGCTACTTGGACTTGTAAACTTAATTAACAAATGAGTTTCTTATGAACAAGTCAGTGATCAAATTCATGATCTGCTGATTTAGCACAAGGTATGAATCCAGCCAGTCTGTATGGAATTGCCTAACTTTTGTCCCTGGTTTGCTGTGTCCCCATGCTCACCTTGCATATCCCCAGAGTCAAACAAAGTTTCCTCTCCTAATTCCTTCATACCATCTCTGCCTACAAGGCACTTTAGCAGGCCATTTATCCAGCTAGTCAACAAGAGTTGCTACCTTGCTTCGTGAGCTTTCAAGACAAGCCTGCTATTAAAAACAAAGAATCATTAAACAGTTGGGTTTTAAGGGCCTTCCAAACTATGCAATGGATTTTTATTTATTTATTTACTAATTTACAGTCCTTATAGGCTGCCCCATTCAGCCAATTCTGAGTGGTATACAATTCCCTAATACCTAATTGGGATTAAAAACAATACAAATCAAATTTAAAAACAAAACCATACACTATAGCAACCTAAAAACAAAACTATGCATTATAACAACATAAAACTAGGAGTTTGGTGTAGTGGTTTAGGCACCAGGCTAAAAACTGGGAGACCGTGAGTTCTAGTCCCACCTTAGGCACGAAACCAGCTGGGTGACCTTGGGCCAGTCCCTCTCTCTCAGCCCGAGGAAGGAGGCAGTGGCACTTCTGAAACCTTGCCAAGAAAACTCAGTCTTACAATGTTCGATACCATAAATTACTTTATCTACTTTAAATATTTTTGATAACTGTAAATAGGAAAACCATTGACAACTATCTCCCTCTGCCATCAGTTGTTCTCTTGATATTATTTTATATTTCCTTTGTCAGAATTCTAGTATCTCACGATATGTTAACCATTTGTGTTTGCCTATTATTTCTCATGTATAAAATGCTTCTTTGTGCCACAAAGATGTTTTCGGGCACAGCCTGGATTTGTATCTATTCCGTATTCTCAATATGGCACGTCTAACATAATGATTTTTTAAATCTACATTAACCTTGACTTTATTATACCACAAATATCCATGCCACCCAAATCTGAGGTCATGCTCAGCTAATTCTAAAAGTCTTCTCTTTCTGAACAACACCCACTCTTTCATCCAAACCAAACAACAAGCTGCAAAATACAATTTTAAATCAGGTAAACCCAGTCCTTTCCTTTGCATCTTGTAACACCTTATATTTAACTTGTGGCTTTTTCCCTTACCATACAGACTCAGATATATCTTTTGCCACTGTTTAAATCAGTTGCAAACAGGTGTTGTGTGAAACAAAAACATCATTCTAAGCAAGACATTCATCTTTATCACAGAAATTCTCCCCAACAATGACAATTGTAGTTTCTCCCACCTTAACATACCTTTTTAAACCTCATTCCATGTTTTAACATAGCTATTTTGAAATAACATACAACTCATAATTGTCATAGTGATTCCCAAATATTTTACTTTTTTCTCAATCTTAAAACCCATTTTCTTCATCAGTTCTGTTTGATCCTCTATTTGCATGTTTTTTGTTAACATCTTTGTATTCTGACTGTTAAAACCTGTTAGTGTACCAAATTCTTTTAATTTCCCCATTGATCTTTCTATTCCCTTTAGTGGATCCTCCAAAACCAATATCAAGTCATCAGCAAATGCCCTTAACTTGTAAGTTTATTTTTTACTCCCACAATCCTCTCATCTTGTCTTATATCTCTATTCAGTATTTCAAGAAGTAAAATAAACAGGGGAGGAGACAACAGGCACCCGTCTTGTCCCTTTTTGTATCTCACAGGGTTTTGTTAGATCTTCATTGACAATTATTTGTGTTGTCTGTGAAGTATAAATCAATCTTACCCATTTAATAAAATTCTCCCCAAAATTCATATCTTCCAAAATTTTAAACAGGAAAGCCCAGTTCAAACTGTCAAAGGCCTTCTCTGTATCTAAGAAAATTAATGCAGCTTGTTTTTCATTACACTGCTCCAGTATTCCAAAATGTCCAACACATTGCTTATATTATCCTTTAACTGTCTTTTAGAGAAAAAAAATACATTGATCCTCATGAATAAATTCTTGCAAAATTATTTTCAACCTCTCAGCCAAAACCATTGTAAACAACTTATAGTAATTATTCAATAATGATATCAGCCAATAGTTTCTTGTTAAACTTAAATCTTGTCCCTCCTTAGGTATTAATGTATATTAGCCTCTTTCCAGCTCTCTGGCATCTTTTCCCTCTGTAAAATAGAAGTCATCATATTTTGTAACGGCTGTAAAGGTTTTGTAAAAGTTCATCCTCAAAACATTTATAGTAAGAAGCCAATAAGCCTTCTGGTCCAGGCACCTTTCCTGTTTTAGTCTTTTTTATAGCTTTGCAAACTTCTCTTATTGTTATGTGTCCATTCATAATCTGTTTCTGTTTTTCTGTAATGTTTGGTAAATTTTGTTTCTTTAAATATTCATCTATTTTCTCCAGGGAAATTTCTTGTCCTTTATATAAATTGGAATAATATTGATGGAATACTTTTTGTATAGCCACATTATCTGTTATTACAATATGATGAACATGTGATTGCTAAAGTATATAAACTTTTATTGAAATTTGAAACAGAAGAAGAATGTATGATAAAGTGGGCTAAAAAATTTGGTTATAATATACAGATTGAACAATGGAAAATGCGTGGTTGAAAGGACTGAAATTTACACTATGTTATAATCTTAAAGATATTTTTAATCTCAATGATGTACCATTGGTATATAACCTCAGAAAAATTATCTAGAATATATAAAAGTACTTCAAATTTATGTTGGAAATGTACAACATAGAAGGGCTGTTTTATCATGCTTGGTGAATGTGCAAAAGCTAGAAAATTTTGGGTTCAAATACATACAGTGATTCAGAGGATTTTATAGATTAACACTCAACTGAAACCAGAACTTTTCCTCTTGGAACTGATGGATAAGCAGTTGGAAAAAAGTCATGGTACATTGTTTTTATATATGATACCTGCAGTGAGATTATTTTATGTACAAAGATGAAAAGATTTGGCAATACCTAGAAGAATGATTAGCGAAGATGACAGAACTTGCTGAAATGGCCAAACTGACTTGTTTGATTAGAGCAAAGACAATATCTATGATTATTGGTAACTGGAAACCCCTTATGGACTTTTTGTGTGAAAAATAAAAAAAATGAACTTATGATTTATGGTTTTGATCATTAGATAGGATAGATTATAGAAAGAAGAGAGTCACAATGTAACTTGCCAAGAAAACTGCAAGGACTTGTCCAGGCAGTTGCCAGGAGTCAACACTGACTTGAAGGCACACGCACACACACACAAGAAAAGGAGACATACTCAGAAGAATGAAACTAATTCCTCCTTAGGAGGGATAGTTATAGCAACTGCCCATCCCTCCCCCAACCTTGATGAAACAGCCAAGTTTTATCTAATTTTCTGAGGGGTGGGTGGGGGTTCAAATGTCAAGGTGGTTAATTATTTCATAGGAGGAGGTGGTGATTGACACGCTTCTGTGGCCTCTGAAGGTGGCATCCTCTGGTCAAAGAGACACATAAAGAGCCGACTCTACTAGATCTTATTGGGTGGGCAGTTGTTACTGGAGAAGGTGGTCAATAGATACCCAATCCTGAACCATGGAGGGCTTTGAAGGTGGCAACCAGCACCTTGAAATGCACCCAGAAACCAACTGGCAACCAGTGCAGAATAGAGATATTCCATGGGTGCCATGTGGTGCACCCATAACTACTTGTGTTGCTGCATTTTAGACCACTTCTAGCTTTCAAATGCTGTTCAAGGGCAGATCCATGTAGAGCACATTGGAATAGTCCAATCAAGAAATAACTAAGGCACGAGTGACAGTGAGTAAAGCCTCCAGTTCCAAGTGGGGTGCTGTACTCATGCTAATCCCCATTGTGAAGCATTTTGAATGCTTCACGATGGGGATTGTGAATGATAATTTAAAATCAGAAATGAATAACAAGACAATTGTTTGCAGGGAACATCAACAGTAATTTCTTGGCAAAGATCCTAGTTCATTATTAGTGGAAAAAAATGGCTTCTGATTTAGAGAAGGGAACAAAATAACAAAATCACCACTCAGGGTGAGATTCAAGCAAGATTCAACTCTTGAGACAAATGGACAGACAGTTTTAGTTGGAACCCAGGTCAAGCACTGAGTATATGCATTTCTCTCTCCTCTCCCAGCCATGTGATGTTTATCAAAGGCAGAACAAGTCTTCTGAACACAGTGGTGGCCCCACAGTGGCCTTCACAAATAGAGATGAGCCTGGCTCCAGCTGAAAGCAATTGAGAGGCAAACCACTGGCTGGGACTCTTGTTAGCTTGAGTGTCTCCCTGTCTCTGGAACAGAGAAAGCAGAATGCTGGCAGAGGAAGCTTCGCCAGCTGTTACAGTCTGAAATGGCAAGTAAATTCTGGGCAGATTCTACCTGTTATAGGTCATCTGATTATATTGCATAGATTGATTTAAGGCTGTCTTGCTCATGAGCTGAGGGTGAGATGAAGTAGTCATGGGGCACGGCGGAAAAAGACGTTGCTGGGACAAGTTTGTGCTGTGGTTAGCTGCAAATGGGGAAAGGCCCTGAGTGGTGATTTTGTTCCCTTCTCTAAATCAGAAGAAGGGTTTTTTTTCCCCACTAACAATGAACCAGGATTCTTGCCAAGAAATTACTATTGATGTTTCCTGCAAACAGTTTTGCAAATGCCTGTCTTGTTATTCATTTCTGACTTTAGATTATTTATTAATGTTACACAGTTTTGGTCCCCAAACTTTAGAAATGATTAATTATTTACTTTCCTCTAATGTGAAAATTGTCCATTTACTCCTATCCTCTGCTTCCTGTGCTTTATCTCACTGATGTTCATAATAGGATCTGTTTTTGATTGCATGATTGTTACCTTTTTGGAATAAACTTTGACAAATGGATTTTGTAGATGCAAACATACATTATCTCCCAAATTATGCTACCTGTATGCCTGATGACTTCCTTAAAGAATTCTAAACAATGAGGCATAACTTACCTTTGCAAGTATTACATTAATTCTTCCTCTACTATAATTTTACTATAAAAGCTGAAGCTCTCAAGATAGGAACCAATTATCAGATCAGTCAGAACTGTTATGTAAACATAGAACAGATGTCTCTTATTCTCAAAGCCATGAAAAGAATGGCCCAAAGGCTGTTGACTTTGAAGGGTAGAAGGAAAAAGTGCAGGATTTAAACATTGGGGTTGACATGTATACACAGGGATACAGATTAATTTCTGTGTTCCACTGTAGGAAGAACTTCTGCCTATGAGTAAATTGCTTTATTGCAGGCAGGGAAGAAGTTTTACCTAATCTGTCAGGCTTCAGCAGTTAGCTAGTTACAAAATGTGGGAAGAGTTGAGATTATCATGTCTGGTGTGAAGTCTGACACTTACTTGGAAAATCTCTTTCTTTCTCCTCCTCCTTGCTGAACTAGGAAACATGGTGCTATTTGTAGTAATTAAGATATTTGATACATGTGACTTTTCACATTATTAAAAATGTTTGAATCTTTGGAATGTCAGTTAGCTGCCTTCTTCCTAGTGGGTGAGATGCAGGCAAGAGTATGTTGGCTTGCAAATCAGTCTCTACAATAGAGATCCTAGATTCTACAGCATAGTCCTAGCACTCTTGCAGGGGGTGGGGGGCAGAGGGAAGGTGTGCGCTGGTTGTGCTTGTGGCATACTAGTCCAAATGTAGATGTAGCATAACTGACTAGTACTGCCCTTATCATTAGTAGGGAATGCTTAATGATACCTAGCCATGACGATCACTGGAAGTCAATATCCATGGACCCATCTGATGATGACCATGGTACAGTATATGAAACATATTGACTTGAAAGGTAAGGGGAATAAATGGTGAAATTAAATAGAAGAGAAAGAAATATTGTTTATGTCTGTGAAACTAAGAGAAAGGGAAAGGATGTAATAGTTCTGAATGAAGATAGTTTGATTCTTGTTGATTGGAGCATGTAAAGAAGTGAAAGTGTAGAAGTAATTATGAATGAAATTAAAATGTATAATGTATGTCAAAAAGTATAATATTGGTGTCACCTGGGTTCTTTTGGGTGTATTTGGTAGTAGAAATCCATAAGATGTTGTCAGTTGCATGCTATACTTGGGGTGTATTTGGTAGTAGAAATCCATAAGATGTTGTCAGTTGCATGCTATACTTGAGTAATGGAAAATGAAAGATAATGAAAGAACCAGAGATTGATTCTAAAAAGAATTGTGCAATGTGCTGAATGAATGAGCTCGGGGGGTGGGTGGGTGGGAATATTCTGCTAGGTGACTTGAATGGATGGTGGGAATGTGTCAAGAGTATGTTGAAAAACTGATTGCATCATTTGGAGACCCAAGAATTAATGACTATAGTGACTTGGTGAATATTTGTTTAGTAAAAAATCTGGGTGATTTGAATAAATGATTTAAGCATAAGTCTGTTCTCATGTAGAAAGGAATGAATATAAATCTAAAAGCATAATTGGTTTGATTGTTTATAATGAAACATTCATAGAATTAGTGAAAGTTACAAGGGTGATAAGAGGTTCTGAATATGAGACAGACCGTTTTTTGGTAGTGTCAAGAATGGATCTTGGGGTGGGGGGAAGGACATAGAAGAAAATGAAAACGGTGAAAGAAATCAGAGTGAAAAATGACTTCAGGAAGTGAGAGTACAAGTCCTATATAAAATAATTAGAAGATAAATTAATCTCCCAACAAAAGTGGACATAAAGAAAGGGGGAGTAGAAGCTGCTTGGAGCAGAATGGAAAGGGTTATGCAACAGGGTGAAGTTTTAGTAATGGAAAGTATGAAAAATGATGCTTGGTGGAATGATGGAATGAATGGAGTATGTTGAATAACGATACTCTCTCAATTACCCTATTCCAATGAGACACTTGCTGTGTGTATGACTTGTCCTGATCTCATCCAATTGCATATGCTGCTGCTTCACCCTGAAGCCTCACACAGCTAGTCAAAAGTGACTGTTAGTTTGGGTTAGGCTTTGTTTTATGGTTCTTATGTCATCTGCCAGTGACTCAGCCCACCACTGAAGGAAAAAAAACCCTATAGTGCTATATTACTTCTTCATTTGCACAGTATTAACAAGGATAACCACTTTGGGTGGGGATATCCCTGTCGAAAAACCACCCTAGGAAATTCTGTTTTCTTAATTTACACCCATCAGGGAGAACAAATGGGGGAACAAATGAGGACAAATCTTAGCAACAACAGCAACTTCTTATCTGAGCAGTGGAGAAGCAGGGTGGCATGCAGGTACGAAAGGGCATACCTTCCAACTTGCTGGGAGTACCATGAAGCTCCCCAACTGCCTGGCCATGTATTACTGCCAATGCTCATGCATGGGGCAACTCCTATAGGATCTCTTTCTTGCCATATATCTCCTGGGTATGATGTCAGCAGAGACAGAGAGGTGCCAGAGGGCATAACCGACCCCAGAGGAGTCCAAAAGTCAAGATGGTGGCTGCAACTGTATGATCGAAGCCCCACCTTCTTTTTACATCTCTCACAACACACATTAAAAGGGGGTGGGGCTTCAATCATGCAGTCACGACCACCATCTTGGCCATTTTTACCACCTACCTCTAGATATGCCTTTGGCATAGGAATTAGGGTATATTTCAGTAACAAAACCCTTGGGAAGATCAGACAGTTGCTGAAGCCAATGAGTTTTTTAAACTTACCATGTTTAGTTATTCCCTGATTTCAAATAATTGATAAACAAGGCTTTCTGCTTAGAGGAAATATGTGTTTCAAAGCTAGCTTAGAAAAATAAAATGAAGGGCCTTGCATCCCCAGCGCAGTATTTAATTTCTGCCATCTGCTTCCAAGTTGAGATTATGGTCTTTTCTTTTTCAAGCTACTTTCATTTTCAAGGCTGCTTAAGTCAAACTCTTTACTTATCCAAAGCAGTATTTTCTTGTCAAAATCTTATTGTTCCACTGTGCTCAAACAGAGCTTCAAGGAGAAATCCAAGGCTGCCTTGACTGTGGCTTTCTCTGAGTGCTGCTTCCGCTTTTCTCCCGGTATTGTGTCTGTCCAGCACCACAAACCATAATGGCATGGAGGGAAGTGGGCAACAACCAGTGAGGAGGAGACCTCCCAGCCCCGATGCTCCATCACCACGGTCACCATCGCACAGCAAGCTCAGTATCAGGAGAAAACGGGAAATGCTACTTCCTCGTTGGATGGGAAAAATACAAGGTCAGCTGGCCTCAGCTAGGGGCTGGGACGCGTCCTTAGAAAACAGTTAGTGAGGAATCGTTGAGCTGAAGTTAGTGGGGCATATGGATGTACTCTCTGTCCCAATCTACAGACTCAGGACTGAGTGAGGAATTCAACCCAGCGGAAAGTGTTCTTGGTTACCAGAGCGAAACCAGTTTTTTGGTGAAGTAGTGAGGAAGTTCAGCTCATATAGTTGTATTTTATTTCTGCTAAAAAACAACCACCTGCTCCATCTTTTCTTAATATTCTTATATTCACAGAACCTACTTTTGCAAATGGTGGGAGCATTCTCAAGTCTTCCTAAGCAATATTCATCTGAATAGCTAACTGCCTTTGGTAATACTTCCTCAACAGCCATAAGTGACAGATCCCTCCACTTACATTTACTTAATGTATATTCTGTTCAGTTAGGTTTCAAGAAGCATTTCCAAAAAACCTCAGGTACTGGCTAAAAACTGATTCTTGTATTCTTCTTGTTTTACTTTCAGCAAGAAATGGCTGTGTTTGCATGACATGTTTATCCATGGTTGCCTTAACCATAGTTCACTCATTCCTGGTTTTACACTGAACCACAAACTAGGAAACCATATTACCGTAGCATGTTGAGCAAATCCAGGCCATATTATTAATTTATAATTCAAATGTGTCATGTGAACACAACAAATGCAGTTGAATGAACCACGATTAAGTGATGTGTGAACAGAGTCCACAAGGTAGATCTGACTAATATGCTAGGTCAAAATGCAGCTGGCTAGTTTGTGATTCAGAATATCCTGTAAACCTAGCTGGCCTCAAGCTGTTCTGAAGACCTTGCGTATGTTGCTTCTGTTGCCAAGCCCGTTGGTTGGTGGAAATATTGCTCAGACAGGGAAATGCATTGTAGGCAAGATATTTCATTAGCCTGTCATTATGCAAGGCCAATTTATGATTACTCTTGCTGAGAACTGAGATTCACTCTGCAAAAAAATTTCTCCTGTCAGATCTTGCCTCTCTTGATCCCATTGAGTACACATTGGACATGTCATTCATTAATCAATAGCCCATCTACCTGACTTCCTCCTGGGCTCTCCCAACCATGTAAAACAGTACAAATGAGTAAACAAACTACTGATCTTCAAGAAAAGCCTTGGTTAAAGAAACATTATGTCCATACTTGCATCTAATCATGGCTCAATATAGCATGGCAACCTCTCTTTTCTGCCTTCACCTCATCCCCAGCCTATGAGAAGGACAGCCTGCCATCATAATTAACTGTTTCCATGTTAAAGTATTTCCATCCTTATTCTGACATTGTCAAAGAGTACCCTCAAAGTCTGTAAAATCTGTTTGGCTTTGTCACCCAGTATCTTGGAAGTTTAGGTATCTGGTAGGACCTGACAAGAGAGGCTCTAGAGGGAAGATGGGGATCAGCAATAAGGACAGCAGTTTCCACTTTTGTTTTCCAATGACTAAAGGATGGGCGTGTTAGATAACATTAACTTGATAGTGGAGGAAAGCCCATCGAGCAGTGGAAGAAAAGAAGCTGAAAGCCATTCTTGGCATTGTCGTAATAGAGCATAATAATGGAGCAGGGGAAGTAGGGAAAGGCCCATAATATGTTTTGTGAACCCATCCAATTGTAGATTACTCAGCAAATCATAGCTAAACAAATCATGGCTTAAATATATGATCCAGATTTAGTTTTGACCAGCCTTTCCCAATGTGATGTCCTCTAATTATGGGATGACAATTCTCATCATCCCATACATCCTATGTTGTTGTTGTTGTTTAGTCGTTAAGTCGTGTCCGACTCTTCGTGACCCCATGAACCATATTGCGCCAGGCCTTCCTGTCCTTCACTGCCTCCCTGAGTTTGGTCAGTTTCATGCTCACTGCTTCAGTGATGCTATCTAACCATCTCATCCTCTGCCGTCCTCTTCTCCTTTTGCCTTCAATCTTTCCCAGCATCAGGGTCTTCTCCAAAGAGATCTCTCTTCGCATTAGGTGGCCAAAATATCTGAGCTTGAGCTTCATTATCGATCCTTCCAATGAGCAATCAGGGTTGATTTCCTTTAAGATTGACTGGTTTGACCTCCTAGCAGTCCAGGGAACTCTTAAGAGTCTTCTCCAGCACCACAGTTCAAAGGCATCAATTCTTCGGCGCTCGGCCTTTTTTATGGTCCAGCTCTCACAGCCATACATTACTACTGGAAAAACCATAGCTTTGACTATGCGGATCTTTGTCGGCAAGGTGACGTCTCTGCTTTTTAATATGCTATCTAGGCTTGCCATAGCTTTTCTCCCAAGGAGCAAGCGTCTTTTAATTTCATGGCTGCAGTCTCCGTCTGCGGTGATCTTGGAGCCCAAATAAATGAAGTCTGTTACTGCTTCCATTTCTACCCCTTCTATTTGCCAGGAATTGATGGGTCCAGATGCCATGATCTTAGTTTTTTTAATGTTGAGTTTCAAGCCAGCTTTTGCACTCTCCTCTTTCACCCTCATCAAGAGGCTCTTTAGTTCTTCTTCACTTTCTGCCATTAGGGTGGTATCGTCCGCATATCTGAGGTTGTTGATGATTCTCCCTGCAATCTTAATTCCGGCTTGTGATTCTTCCAGCCTGGCATTTCTCATGATGTACTCTGCATATAGGTTAAATAAGCAGGGTGACAGTATACAGCCTTGTCGTACACCTTTCCCTATTTTGAACCAATCGGTTGTTCCATGACCGGTTCTAACTGTTGCTTCTTGGCCCGCATACAGATTTCTCAGGAGACAGGTAAGGTGGTCTGGTATTCCCATCTCTTTAAGAATTTGCCACAGTTTGTTGTGATCCACACAATCAAAGGCTTTTGCATAGTCAATGAAGCAGAAGTAGATATTTTTCTGGAACTCTCGTGCTTTCTCCATGATCCAGCGAATGTTGGCGATTTGATCTCTAGTTCCTCTGCCTCTTCGAAACCCAGCTTGTACATCCGGTAGTTCTCGGTTCATATATTGCTGAAGCCTAGCTTGTAGGATTTTGAGCATAACCTTGCTAGCATGTGAAATGAGTGCAATTGTGCGATAGTTTGAGCATTCTTTGGCGTTGCCCTTCTTTGGAATTGGAACGTAAACTGACCTTTTCCAATCCCGTGGCCACTGTTGCGTTTTCCAAACTTGCTGGCATATTGAGTGCAGCACTTTAACACCATCATCTTTTAGTATTTTAAATAACTCAGCTGGAATCCTGTCATCTCCACTAGCTTTGTTGTTAGCAATGCTTCCTAAGGCCCACTTGACTTCACTCTCTAGGATGTCTGGCTCAAGGTCAGTGATCACACCAGCGTGGACATCAGGGACATTAAGATCTTTCTTGTATAGTTCTTCTGTGTATTCTTGCCACCTCTTCTTAATCTCTTCTGCTTCTGTTAGGTCCCTGCCTTTTTTGTCCTTTATCATGCCCATCTTTGCACTAAACGTTCCTTTCATATCTCCAATTTTCTTGAAGAGATCTCTAGTCTTCCCCATTCTATTGCTTTCCTCAATTTCTTTGCATTGTTCATTTAAGAAGGCCTTCTTATCTCTCCTGGCTATTCTCCGGAAATCTGCATTCAGTTGCTTATATCTTTCCCTTTCACCCTTGCTTTTCGCATTCCTTCTTTCCACAGCTATTTGTAAAGCCTCATCAGACAGCCATTTTGCTTTCTTGCATTTCTTTTTCTTTGGGATGGTTTTAGTTGCTGCCTCCTGTACAATGTTACGGACCTCCGTCCATAGTTCTTCAGGCACTCTGTCTACCAAATCTAATCCTCTAAATCTATTCATCACCTTCACTGTGTACTCACAAGGAATATGATCTAAGTCATACCTGAGTGGTCTAGTGGTTTTCCCTACATTCTTCAATTTAAGCCTAAATTTTGCAGTAAGAAGCTCATGATCTGAGCCACAGTCAGCTCCTGGTCTTGTTTTTGCTGTCTGTATAGAGCTTCTCCATCTTTGGCTGCAAAGTATATAATCAATCTGGTTTCGGTATTGACCATCTGGTGATGTCCATGTGTAGAGTCGTCTCTTGTGTTGTTGGAAAAGAGTGTTTGCTATGACTAGCTTGTTCTCTTGACAGAACTCTATTAGCCTTTGCCCTGCTTCATTTTGTACTCCAAGGCCAAATTTGCCTGTTATTCCGATTACTCCTTGACTTCCTACTTTAGCATTCCAATCCCCTATGATGAAAAGGACATCTTTTTTTGGTGCTAGTTCTAGAAGGTGTTGTAGGTCTTCATAGAAGCGGTCAACTTCAGCTTCTTCAGCATCAGTGGTTGGGGCATAGACTTGGATGACTGTGATGTTGAATGGTTTGCCTTGGATACGCACTGAGATCATTCTGTCGTTTTTGAGGTTGTACCCCATTACTGCCTTTCCCACTCTCTTATTCACTATGAGTGCAACTCCATTTCTTCTAAGGGTTTCTTGCCCACAGTAGTAGATATAATGGTCACCCGAATTAAATTCACCCATTCCCGTCCATTTCAGTTCGCTGATTCCCAAGATGTCGACGTTCAATCTTGTCATCTCATGTTTGACCACATCCAGCTTGCCTTGGTTCATAGATCTTACATTCCAGGTACCTATACAATATTGTTCTTTACAGCATCGGACCTTCTTTTCGCTTCCAGATACATCCACAGCTGAACGTCCTTTCGGCTTTGGCCCAGCCGCTTCACTCTTTCTGGAGCTACTTGGAAATGCCCTCCGCTCTTCCCCAGTAGCATATTGGACACCTTCCGACCTGAGGGGCTCATCTTCCGGCATCATATCTTTTAGCCTTTTAACATTGTCCATGGGGTTTTCTTGGCAAGGATACTGGAGTGGGTTGCCATTTCCTTCTCCAGTGGACCACATTTTGTCAGAACTCTCTGTCATGACCTGTCCGTCTTGGGTGGCCCTGCACGGTATAGCTCATGGCTTCACTGAGTTACGCAAGCCCCTTCGCCACGACAAGGCAGTGATCCATGAAGGGGATACATCCTATCCATATATTCAAAACAAGGTGCCAGGATGTCAGGGTTTAAGATATTATGGAGTTAATTGTAAATATCCTCTCTAGGGTGGTGGAACAGGTTCTGTATCCTGGAGAGACTGACTCAGCTTGTGGTACAATGCAGGGCTGAAGTTTGTCCCCAAATATGTACTGTGCCTCATAAATTGCTCAGCCGCATATATATCCTTGTGAAAGTTAGCAATAACAGATCATAGGGATATGTAAACTACAGAATGTGAATTACTGTACTTCAATGGACAAAATGGAAACCTTGATTTAGGTCCAAATGAGTTGGCAAGCATCCTCATATTCTGCATTCTGTGGACATTTAAGAATATATTACCAGCTGAATAAGTGAAGGCGCATATTAGTGATGATGTGTATATTTTCTGATTTCTGCATGTTCAGAAAGCAGTACAAATATGAGCAGAGAGTGCAAAAAACAAACATTTTCAAAGCTCACGGCTTATCAACCCCAGTCTTTATTTTTGAAAGACTGGCAAATTTTATGAAATCTCCAAGGACAAAGATGATCTTGGATGGCTTTCTAGTCATCACGGGGCATGGCTTTGGAATGTGACATAGTCTTTTTTTTTTCCCCTTAAGAATTTTGTTTATAATAGTAAAATCTAATACAAACTAAACTTTAAAAAAAAGAGAATAGAAGGAATAAAAAGTGCAAGAAAAAAGAAAAAGAGAAGAAAAAAAGTAAGAATATACTAAGGAAAGAGGAAAGAAATATATAAAGAAGTGACTTCCAACCTTAATCACAACAACTATAAACAAATTTAGTGACTCTTCACCCCCTCTAAGGTTACAAACATTTATCTCTTCATCCCACATCCCATCTCTTATCTATAAACAAATCCATAAAATATCATCTTTTCAGTCCTGGTGTCAGCAGAAAGTCTGGAAAGGGTAGCCAGAGGTAACAACATATCTTGTTTTAATCTTGATCAAATAAACCAACTTTATATTCCTTCCTTTTACTTCTAACAGTCTTAATTTTTAGTCCATTCAAATATTGTAGGATTTGATTTCTCTTCATTTCTTCTTTTTCCCATCGCACAGAGTTCTTCAAGGCTTTAACAACCTGTCAGCCTTCCCAGGTAAATCAGACAGGAAACACAACCAGATGAGCTACTTCTACAGATAGTGCTACATTAACAGAATTTTGCAAGTCTGAAAGTACAAATCTCCTGCCATCCCGTTTTACTGCCTGATCAGTTAGGGCGAGTCCTTTCTAAGTTTCTTTCTCTGCCTGTTACTCAATTACAGGCTTCTCCCTCTTTTATCTGATCATTCCTTAGGCAGCATGTCTTCCCCCCTCCCCCAGTCTTCTGAGGTCATTCTCATATTCTATTACACAAGCCTCTTTTGTAAATCCAATAGGAAAAAATTATCTGGGTCACTCTTTTGGTTTGTCACTTGTATTTCCCTTTTAAATTTAGAGCCTCAGCCAATTTCTTTTGTAGATCCCATGAAACATCCTTTTTTAAGTCATTATCTTGGCCTGTCAGTTGTAAATCCACTTTCGATACCATCTTTATCTTGTCAGCTAAAATTTGTTCTACATCTCTCATTTCTTCAATAACATCTTTTGGACATAGTCTATCCATAGAGGCAGACATCATTACTGATATTGTTGATATTGTGACTACTATTTTCTGACTCCATTCTTTAAAAGTCTCCTTCAGTATTTTCATTGTTAGAACATTTTGCAACATTTTGCAGGTTGGTAAATCTTTCCTCTGCCTAAAAACTTTAGTCCCTGTCATATCCAGTTTTTGAAATCATGAAATTGCTTGTCTTTGTTTTGTCTTGTAAAAATCAAAACAGAATCTATTTCCCATGATAAGCTGTTTGTTTTTTATAATTAATTCCAAAATCTTATTGTAAAAGTTTCAATATTCCAATTTTATCTGGACTCTTAATCTGTTTACAACTTTCTAAGATCAAAATCTTATTTAATTTTTGCTGTTTATTTCAGATTCTTTAAATTCTTAAACTTATGATTAAATTTTTCTGTCATTCAGGACTGAAGGCATACTCACCCGGCATTTTAAAACTTGTCGATCTGAAGGTCTCTAATAGCTTAGAAGTAGTTAATGAGCAATTTTCAAAAGTGATTAGAAAGTGAGGTTTGCAAACTTAGTGTCCTTTAAAAGTCTCTGTTGTGGTTGGGTGCCAGATGGCCAATCCTGTCATCTCCCAGTGCTCAAACCCATAGAAAACCACTGTCCTATGGTCTCCTCATGAGGAGCAGCTGTCTGGAGCACATATAGGCAATCTCTTATCCTCTCCTTAGCCGGAGAGGTTCCAAGGAACCAGTCTACTAACCGGTTCCTTGGTCTTAGCTACAGCCAATGCCATCTTTGGTTTGCAGAGGCAGAGCCGTCTTCAGTTCACCATACCTCCCCCAGAAGTTCTGCATAGTCATTTTTTTTCCTTGATAATCAGCAGAAGCAGAATCTGAAACAGAAAATGATGAAAATATCTACTGATAAGACAGATTTGAATCTGCCAAATTTACTTTTCCTAGCACATAGTTTGGTTTCTTTGGTGTGAAAATTTAACTTCATGTAGGTGTTACCTACATAAATAATGAAATGGAAAATGTGTTTTGTTCTGAGCTTGCACCAAATCATCCCATCAGGATATGGCTGCACTGGAACATAATTTGAAGTAGCTCAGGTGAGCTGTATTTCATGTGCAAAATATATTGATTTTGTAAAGTAACACACCAGTATAATGCTTATTAATATCTTATCTGCAGCTGTGTAGATCTCTACTGAGAAGTGTGTCCCACTGAGTTTCATAAGGATTGTTCTCAGGTTAAATATATATATATAGGACTGTAGGTTTAAGTTACTTAAATCATTTATCAGCCCTAATTCATTTTCAAACATGCAGGCTGAGTTAGTAGAGGAAACAAGGTTGTGCATCAATACTTTAAATTTTAATGGTGACTTTTAAGACCAAGTTTTTTAAAAAATAGGCATCAAGAGTTCATTAACCCTGATCTGACAAAAAGCCAGAAATGATTAATTTCTCTCAATTTGCTCAAATTTCCTGAGAATGTCATGTTGCCTCATTTACTTGCTTCTGGCTTTGTAGAGGAAAGCTTTCTCAGACTCTGGTTGTCTTATTTAACAACTTTTTTAGCTTCTAGAATTTCTCTACGCCCTGCTTTATGCCCATATATCCATAACCAGAAAAACTAGAAACTTGCATTTAAAAAAATGAAAGTTGAATTTCTTAGGAAGCTAAGTTCTGTGGCCAATGGCATGTTCTGAAACTTCCCAGCACTTCTGAAGAACTAGAACATATATAGCCAGGCATAAGAGACTACTCTTATAGTTAAGAACATGGAAGTTCACCCTCACCTGTCTCTTTGCTATAGTAGCAGGCATCACATCCCTCTTTCATTACAGAATAGCATCATTTCTCAGTAAATTTATTTCGCTCTTGCCAGGTCTATCCAAGTATATGGGGAAAACACATGTAACTCATTCATTAGACCAAGAGATATGAAATAGATAATGGTTTTCTAATTGCTCTGTGGTGATTGTTCTGGTTCTTGTTCAATGCAAGAGGCTAGACTTATTTCAAGAACAACTCACACCTCACTCCTAGATCAAAAATCAGGAGTCTGATAATACCTTTCCAGATTAATTTTATTAAAAGGCATAAACTTTGTGAACTACAGTTCACTATCAGATGCATGGAGTAGCTAAACTGTTGTAGGATTTAAATTGGGATGAGGTAGGGGGGAAAGGAGGAGAAGACAGGGTAGTTATGTAGATGCAGGTTACATGTGAGATAGCTTACAGCTATCTTATCACTTAACAACTGTAATGTGTTAAAAATCCATTATGTTTGTTGAGACCTTCTGAGGTAGCCTGAAACCCTTTGATGTATGTGAGTGCAGCTTCTCACTTAGTTGTGCTAGTAGTGTTTCTTCATTCCAGAACAGCTACTAGGAGTTTTGTAATGGAGTATCCTGGGAGGTTAAAATGCACTGATGTCATTTTGTCCTTGTTTTGAATCCTGATGTCAAGCCTATGTCCATTAATTCTTTTGTATAAAGGTTGTCTTTGTGCAACCTTTATGCAATTTAGTATGCTGGCAGATGGAGACATACATCACATTAGAGGTAAGCATGTGAAGGGACCTCTAATCTTGTGTGTGAAGTTATTGTGTAATGGTGGTGTTGGTGTTAATGTGGAGGCAAAGTAGACATCTGGGTTTGTTGCAAGAACTGATTCCTATGTTAACATCATTGTTTCTTGTTGCCTGTGAGAATCTGTTTCAGGTTTTGGGGGATCAGTGATGAGAAAATATTGTTCTAGGTCAGCCATGAAGGTGTTGGCATACTGTGGAGCCATGCATGTGTCCATGACAGTGACACTAATTTGCAGCTATATGTTGTTGCCAAAGGTAAAAGTTATGGGTGAGTACAGTCACACACAATATAGTAATGATGTTCCTGATGGCTTGAAGTCTGTCTTTGTGGGGGATGTTGGTGTAGAGCCTCAGCATCCATCATAGCTAAAATTGTGTTGTTAGGGAAACTGCCAATGGATTTCAGTCTTCTTAGGAAGTCTGCTAAAGCACTGGATCCATCACAGCCAGAACATTAGGGTTCATGGACTCTGTACTCAGCCATTAGTCCACCAACACTCTCAACTGCATAAAAGCCACCATAGTTTTCCTAAGAAGACTGAAATCCATTTGCAACCTCCTTACCAACACCAAGCCTGTTTAATGAGGCCTCAAACAAAGCCTGCAGTTTTGTTTGAGGTCCAAACTTCTCTGGTTGCTAAGAGATGGTTCCTTATGGAATGGAAATGGCCATCTGTTCCAGCAACTCAAGAGTGTCTGTTACAAATAGTCAATTTATCAGCAAAGAGATAACCATTTACAGAAAACAAGGCAACTTTGATAAAGCAAACTGTACTCTGGATTTAATTTGGGCAGTGCTTGTTCATCACTCATTTCAATCTTGGAGTCTGTTGTTTGCTTGTTTGTCTCTCTCTTTTCCTAATAGAACATTATTTTGATTTGTAGTATCTTGCCACTATGCTGTTCTGTCAATGGGAATCCTTTCTCTGGAAAATTAAATCACTCTCTGCTTTAAGTCCTCTCTCCAGTGACCTTTCCTAAATTCCCATTCTCTGAAAGTAAACTGTACAGACTACTATTATGATTGATTGTGTTAATTAAAAATAGCCATTCCTCAAGCTTTTATAAACTATAAACCAGTTCATTATAAGGAAACAGCCACTGACAGTGGTTTAGGATTTAAAAAAAAAAACCAAACCTTTCTGGGTGGTGGGGATGATGTAAATCCAATTCCTTTTCAGATTGTTCATTTAGTAGCATTATCTATTCAGGAATTAGAAATAAGGACCTGAGTGTCTGCAGCCAAATTTAAGGAATAGATTTTAATGTAATGAAGCAATATGTAACTTTCAAGGGAAGAAACAAATGCCTGTTACTTAAAGAGTTGGCTAGGTCTAGGAAAACCCAGGTTTAATCCACCCCCAGCCATGAAAGCTAACTGGATCAGTTGCTCCTTCTCAGCTCAGCCTACTTTGCAGGATTGCCATTAAAGAAAAATTGAAAAGGAAGTGCTATATATGCCATCTTTTGTCCCTGGATGAAAAGGTAATAATGAAATATAATTACTAAACGAGTAGAACATGGAGCTTTAAAACCAAGAACGTTGGCAACAGACATCACTGGCAGACTTGATAATACACCCAAGTAATTTTAAACCTCAGATTTCATAGTCTTTAGACAGTCATCTGTTTTACTTAGGAATAAGTTCCATTTTGTTGCAGAAAATATTAATATATTTTAAAGAACTAATAATACAGAGCACCTGAAACTGTATACATGCTAATTCAGGTCTTCTTTTTTAATTCTTTCCAACTGAACAGAATTTGAAAAGGGCTCTGGACTTTGTCAGTCTGTCCATCCAGCCGTCAGCAGGGTCACTCTCCGAGAAAATCACAGAACAGAACAAGATTTGGTATGGCAAGAAAAGCCAGCTAAAAACAAAGAAAAAAATGCAGTTCAAAAATAAACCAGATCTTACTGGGAGTAGCAAATCAATAAATGCCAGGAAAAAAACTCTCCGTAGCATCCCAAGGGAAGAAACAAGTCAGCCGTTGCTGAGAATGCTGTGGCCTCTCCATTCTAAGTCTCCTTCGTGCTCCTTCTTGGTAGCAAAGCAGAGCTTTTATTAAGGGTTGGGGGGGGGGAGGTGGATCCTGTGCCGTATGGTTTCCCTACTTTTTTACTCTTTCCACCTCAGCGGAACATTGGAAAGAAATTGTGTAAAGGGGCTTAGGACTCGGCCCATCTGTGGAGGAGGAGGAGGAGGAGGAGTTGTAGCAGTAGTAGTAGTAGTTGGTGGTGGTGTGGCAGGAAAAGCCAACAATGGAAAAATCATGTTTGAAAAAAGGCTGAGGACTTCTGAGGGAAAAAAAATCAGAAATAAATCTCCCACTCCATCCCTATAGGAGAGACAGCTGGATAATGGCTCAGAATATGGCTGACTTCTCCATACTCAGCCCGCCTCCCTTCTGGTCATGTGACCCCTGTCAGAGAAGATGCAGCCAGCTCTGTGCTTCCCAGTATACAATTCATATTACCCTGCAACGTAAGGGAAGAGTAGAAACACATAAACACAGGCGACACATATGCGCCCATCCTGATTAGACTCTTTTTCATACACACACATGCACTCACTGGGGCAACATGGATGAACACACCCTGGTTAGTCTCTGGGGAGAAAACATGTGCATACATATATACAGTATACATACAACTATTTACCCACAATGGAGGAATGGTTGGTGAAGATGATGGAAGCTGAAAGATGACTTCTTTGATCAGAGAAAAGACAGTATCTACATTTATTGCTGACTGGAAACCCCTTATGGACTTTTTGCATAAAACAGAAAAAAAATGAACTTGTGGTTTTGATTATTAGATAGGATAGATTATAGAAAGAAGAAAGTCATGTTGTAACCACAGAGTAAGAGGTAAATTTATAATTGTACTTATAACTGCTGTAAAGAAGATTGGAAACCACTTCTTTGTATCCTTTTTATTTCTTTTCTATTTTTCTTTTTCTTTTTTCTTTTCTTTTCTTGCACTTTTAGCTTTTTCTTTGATTTCTTTCTTCTTTTTCTTTATATTAGTTTGTATTAGTTTTTATCTTCCTTTTTAAAAATCTTTAATAAAAATTTATCTATCTATCTATCTATCTATCTATCTATCTATCTATCTATCTGTCTATCTATCTAAAGTATATATACAACTATACTGATGCCACGTGTTACTTGATTACAGAGAAGAAAATGCATATACCTCCTATTTCCAGGGTTAAAAAAGGTGTAAAAAAGAAGCCATTCTCTGCATGTTTTCCCTTTTCTGTTAAAACAGAAACAAAAACGGGAGGGGGAGAGATGTGCTGCTGAGGAGCGTCCGATCTGATAGCCCTACCATGTCCACACCAGTATTAAGAATGGGTCTGCCGTTTCATATCCCCCACCAACTACTCTCTAGTTTTAATTTAGGGACCCCAAATTAAAAAGTATTTGGGTTCCTCGCCGATGTCACCGTTAGGCAGATTGTGTTTGGCAAGGAGGGGTGCGTGATTTGGGTTCAGCCCTCTTTTAGGTCTGAGTTACATTCCCTGTAGGAGTACACATGAACTGGGACACATTGTATTTGGAAAATCTTTTTTAGAAACTTTTTTTTTCTGGCTATATGCCTGAAGTGCAGAATCAGGATCTGATTTCATCCCAAGCATTGGAAATAAAATAACTATTTTAACGTCCCTCTTGCAGGGAGAAACGGCTGCCAGTTTAGCCCGCAGCCTAATTTCTGCTATATTATTTTTTTGAAACACACTACATTTATGCATGGTTAAATTAAGTTTCTTGAAACATTTCTTGACACTAGAGATTTTTGCTTGACGTTTTCAAAAATACTGATAATAAAGGAGGAGGAAAACAGGGCTGATTGAAGAAAAATCCTTTCAAGTATTAATGGATGTAGCATGTGCAAAATAAGGTGCAGAAAAGATGGCCTGCTGAGGGAAAAGAATACATAGCAAATATAGAAAGACTGATACAGTACAAGAGAATCTTCTTCATGACAAGAACGGCATTACAGCACTCAGGCTTCAAATGTCAATTTGTTTTGCCTAAGTAAAGTTAATGGAAAGAGCCTTGTTCTCAAAAATATTTCTCTGCAAATTGGGCTTGAATCACCCCTCTCTAATATACAAATTTCCACAAGTGATCTGCATTATATTGCATTGAAATATCTATCTATCTATCTATCTATCTATCTATCTATCTATCTATCTATCTATCTATCTATTCTATTCTATTCTATTCTATTCTATTCTATTCTATTCTATTCTATTCTATTCTATTCTATTCTATTCTATTCTATTCACCTCTTCATCTAGTGTGCGTACCTGTGTGTGTGTGTGTGCATTCCAATATATATTACGTACTGAAAGATTTAGTGAATGGCAGGATTAAAACTTTTTTAAAAAAGTAAATCATTAAATCCTCTATGTAGACAGCGCCTTGTTTTAATTCCCCTCTTACTTTGAGAGATGCATTTGGACAATGGATACAAGATGACCCATAAACTTCAGCCTCTCTTGAAGAAAGCTAAGGTTCCAGTCCACTTAACTGAAGCTGTAGTTGGGCACATGATCACACACTCGGGAGTGGGTATCCCTCAGGCCTAAGGACCCACTGTCAGTCCCCTCTACCCAGAACTCTATCATAGGGAGACTTCTTCACTAAAGAAGATTATAAACAAACAGATGCTCATGCTTAAGCTGCATTCAGGTCAGGTCACAGATCCTGATCATATGGCTATCTAGACACAGACAATTAGTGACATCTGGACCCTTTTCAATCAGGGTTCAGGCCCAGGTATAGGACTGTGATGGCTCTGGGCACTGTTCTGAATGACCTTTGTTGGGACTTAGATGGGGGTAGCGTACCTCTGCTGGTCCTTTTAGCAGCTTTTGATACCATCAACTGTGGTATCTTGCTGGACCACCTATGGGGATAGGAGGCACTATCGTACGGTAGTTCTGCTCCTTTCTCAGTGCTTGGTTCCAATCTGTGGTGGTGAATGAGAGATCAGCCTGGTGGCCCCAACCTATGGGGTGCTGCAGGTGATGATCCTCTTTCACCTGATAACATCTGTATGAAACCACTGAGGGAAGTCATCGAACAGCCTGGGGTGCAGTATTATCAGTGTGCTAATGATATCTTATTCATCATCACCCCAGTTGTAGGGGAGATGCTGTCAATATTCTGTCTTGGTGCCCATCGGCTATAAGGGACTGGTTGAGAGAGAATAGGCTAAAGTTTAACCCAAGCAATTCAAAACTGCTGTTTGTACATCAGGGTTCTCCTGTAACACTGGTGATTTCTTGGGGTAGACAAATGCTAACTGAGAAGGTGCACCACTTGCTATCTTACCTAGAGCAGGAAAACCTGCCTATTCTAACTCTGCCCTCATTGCTACCTGGATAGACTACTGCAATCCATTTTACTTGAGGCTGCCTTCAAAAACTATTCAGAAATGACAGCTGGCCCAGAATGTAGTGCCCAGTGTGTTAATGGGCTCCTGATACTGAAGGCCTGTAATACTGATACTGTTGGCCTTGCATGGTTACCAACTCTATTCTGGGTACAATTTAACCTATAAACCCTTTGTGGCTTGGCACCTGGGTATTTGAAGTACTGTCTTTTCCAACTTGTATTAGCCTCACCTACTAGACCATCAAGGGAGAAACTCCTCATTATCCCTGACTTCTAGGAGGGACTTAAAGTTAAGAGGCACTGCTCGTCAGTGGTAGTGCTGAAACTATGGAACAGTCTATCCTTGAAAATCAGGCTACCCCCTCCTTGATGGCCTTCAGAGGGCATTCCAGTGCTCTTTTCTAGTGGGTACAGTGCTTACCTATCAGTACCATCTTGTTACTGTTATGTGTGGTTGTTAATTTAATGATTTAGTTTATCATACTGTGGATGTTTTAATTCTTCTCTTTGCATTATAAGATATGCAATGCAGTCTAGACACAGACAATTAGTGACATCTGGACCCTTTTCAATCAGGGTTCAGGCCCAGGTATAGGACTGTGATGGCTCTGGGCTCTGTCCTGAATGACCTTTGGTGGGACTTAAAATGATTTATTGTTGGGACAATAAACCATTGAGAATTGTGACATTGCAGCAGGATATAAATTCAGTCAATCAGTCAGTCATTAAGGCAGGCCAACTCCTCACTGCAGGGTCTGGCCAGACAGAGGGTTTTGACCAGATGTTGAGAAGACACTGCTGTGACTCTCGTGGAAAGGAGATGTAATAATGGCAAATGCTCCAAGATGGGCAGCTTTTAAGCTCCCACCAAGCTGTGGTGGATCAATTGGGTCATGAGTTTCTTCACCCTTGCCTCCAGCTTCACAATCAACAGAGGGGATGGAGAACTTGCTGCCTTAGGCCTGAAGACCCTGTCTTCTTTCCCAGGCAGGTAATCAGAGAGAAGAGAGTATAGTACATAGAGATTTTTGAAAGGTGTTTTGAGGGCCTTTTGTCAGGGAAAGAAGGATGGCTCCACCCCACTTTGTAGGAGCTTGTTATAGGATGCAATGTAGGAAATGGAGACCTTGCCAAAGTGATGCTCTTTTTGGCAACATCCCATCAGCAGTGGAGCAAGCATTCTGTAATTTCTGCCACTATTAAAGTTTCAGCTCAGTTACTTCACTGCAGTGTTTCATTTGTGAAGCAGTTTGCATCAAATGGATTCTTTCCTCTTAAAATAATGCATAATGTCACAGAGACCAAGACTTTTTAAAGTGGATTTGACGAAATTGCTCTTTCCCATGTGGTGAGACTGCTTTCCATGGAATTGAAACCATAACCTTATTTTATTTGGTCTTATAGGCTCAGAAATTAGTGCTTGAGAAACAACCCCATGGTTGTTTATTTAAATACATGGGAGACTCAGTTTTGGCTCACAGATAAATAGAAGCAGAGCTGGAGCACAGATTTCATTTTTCAGACTGTGCAACTGACCCTTTCAACTGGAACAGATAAGAGCTATTGCAGAACATAATGCCTCTTTTACTCTTAGAACAGGACTTGAATAAATAGATGCTTATGAAACAGATTCAGAGGGCATGAAATGGATGTTTACATTTTCTCTGTGCTTCTTATTCTCAAGTGAAGGTAGTTTGACGTTCTTTCCTTGAAGGGACAAACTAATTATAAAGCATTCCTAAACACAATGGGCAAAATAACGCACAACTGAAAGGCCAAGGATAGATTCTCAGCACAACTATGCAGGGAATTCCCAGCATCATCCCCACTGAGTTCTCTGACTCCCCACTCGATCAACATGAAAGATGCCATCTTCTTTTTCTAGCTGAAAAGAAAAGTAGTTAATCATTTCCTGGAATGTACAAAAGAAGAATAAATGTCTAAGTATTTCCAAACAGAACTAGACTTTAGCATCCTCTCTCATTATGGAACAATAGTTTCAAATTCTGAAAGAAACTGGAACTGAAAACGAATGTGCTACATCAGGAAGTTTAGGAAGAGAATCAAACAAAAACGAATACAATAAAAACAAAAATGAAAATGTAGTTAAATTTAATTAAAGCATAAGTTACACTAAATGACATGGTCATGGCTAATTTTTTTTTCTCTAGAGCTGTATAATGTCAGTTACATTTATTGAAGAGAAAGGATTTCAGTCACTGAAAATAAAAATGCTACCTCTAATTTCAGTTCCTGAAGAAAAATCTGGAAGACTGAAATGGCTTTCTAGAAGTAAGATTCAAGAAATAATGAACAAAGAAAGCTGTCACCTTAATCCTAAAGCTTGGCCCATCTTTCAGGCTGTGATCACCCACTGTATTAAGCCATAGTTAGCTTGGTTGCTTTACCATATTTACCATATGTAAATTCAGTATTGTGGTTTATACTGTACACCATGATGTATGTCTTTGGGTATTGATCAAGCCCAGCTGATTATGGTTTATTATTAGAAGAATAGAATCATGGAGTTGGAAAGGGTTATTTCAACAATGAAAACCAACTTCCTGCTCAAGCAGAAATTCAGATTAAAGCATCCTGAACAGATGGCTGTTTAGCCTTTATCTGGACACATCTAAACCCCACTGTTTCTTAGAATAATTGGTTCCACAGTTGTTGGCCATTGCACAATATTTATTTATTCAATTTATATAGTTGCCCCTCTCACAATTGCAACTCTGGATGGTGCACATAGGGTGAAAAAACCAAACACAAGCCAGGATAAATCCTTGAGTAGCAACTGTGGCTAAGAGGGGCGCCAATTTCAGGGTTGCACAACACACTGGTCATAAACTAACCTGATACAGGAAGAAAAAAGGAAGGCACAAAGAGAAAATAAATTCAGACAGCCATTCTTAGATCTATGAATATTTGGAAACCTTTGAAGGACAGATGGAGCTGCACAGTCTTGACAAGTATAGGCTCTACACAAGCAATAAGAAACTGCTCTATGGATCATGGCTTTCATATCTCTCTCTCTCTCTCTCTCTCTCTCTCTCTCTCTCATCCATCTCCTGGCCAAATCCAGATATGAACAAAATGGGAGATACGGTTTCTGGAAGATTCTGGGGTGTTTTACCTCATATCTTTCCCTGAGCCCGTAAGGGAAGTCTCCTGACACAGTGAAGACTGACTCAAAGATCAGTTTTAGATGTACAGGACATGTTCAGAATTAGCTGCAAGCCTGGATCCTGGCCAAGGCCTCATCCAATAGCAGCTTTGATTGCCAGTGTTATCCCTCAAATTCAGTTGTGTGTGTGTTCTACAAAACCACTTGCTTCAATTCAGCTGCGTTAGTTACACTCCATTTGCATTAACAGAGAAGCCTGGCGTTTTTAGACAGGAAAAGAAAATGCTTTCTTGGTCAAGAAATAAGCCATTTGAGCCTTTCCCGAGAATCGCTAAGACAAAACAAGCATGACTCAGCAAGCAGAACTTGCTCTTATCCCAGGCATGGAGCCAGGTGAATCAATGGAAAGGGAACGGAATTTGGCTCTCTTTTAAGGTCTAGTACAGTCTCAGTGAACAGTGAAAGAAAACACTGGTAAAAAGTAGGAGCCTCTTCTGTTTCTGTCTTCTAGCACATAATAGTTAGAAGCAAACTAAATTATGACGACTACAGAATTGCTCTCAGCATTTCCCATTCTACCTCCTTATCCAAGCAAGATATGCTGTAAGTGAGCCAATGACTTCATCCAGATTGCATTTCCAGAGGGTACCAGTTTGAAGAAGGTTGTCCTCACATACTGCATCTTCATGTAGATTTTAAGGCAGCTTCTTTCCATAGATTTTTTAGTCTTTATGGATAAAACCTGTTACAGAAAATTGATTTTTATTTTTCCTACACATAGTATAATATACACGCATAGTAAGATTCAATGGATTAATTTTCTGATGAAATGCACAACTTAGATGTAAAATAAGGTCTTTTCAGCATATATTTCAACTCCAGGTGACTTCACAGATACATCCATGTGGTTTTCTTGACAACCACACAGAAGTGGCTTGTCATTGCCTTCTTCTGATTTTTTAAAAATTAATTCCCAGCCTAGCCAATAGCCCTACTATTTTCTTTGGTGTAACCCCATCCAATTACTAACCAGGACATACCTGTTTTTCTTCCAAACCTAGACAAAATCAGCCAGGTGATGCCACTTGCTGAAATTTACTTTGATATTTCAATATAAGAACTTGTGTAGATCAAGATCTCAAATACTTCACCTCCACTCTGAAAGGGAGAGAACTTTTATGTCTTGGGCTTATATGATTTGATTTTGAATGGTGATGCATTGATATTCAAAACAGTTCACATAAGTCAAAGACATAAGAGTTGTTGTTTTCTCTAACCCCTCCCCATAATTTAAGAGATTCCCAGAAGCTGGGAAATGAATGGAAGAGAAAGCAGACATAAATAAGCAAGAAACTGTGGGTAGTTAGCAAGAAATCTGGAAATATTCAAAGTGACTCCACCTTAATAAACTCACTATAAATGGAGATAGGGAATTCCTCTTACAGTTTCTAAGATTCTGTATCTACCCCAGACTTAGCACTAACAATTTTTTACTAAAATCTGTCCAGCGTCTGCTTCCTTAATCTTGCCCAACTCTGTAGGGCTTGAATACATAATAGGAGCAGATTATTGGAAGTCAAAGCTACAGTAGTTTCTATCATGATAAGAGCTGCTACCTGAAATCAGAAAATAGTATTGATCTGACAGTTTGCTGTTCCTCCCATTCAGAGACAAGGAAAGTTTGAAAAGGCAAGCTGTCATGCCCAAAGGATGGAAGTTGTTACCTAAAACTAATTCGGAAATTAAAAGTAAATTTGAAGCAAGCAAACATAAATGATTGTTGGATGACCTACTTCTATGATGAAAAACATAGCTTGGAGACACTCTATTTCACATTGTTCAAAGCCTGTGAAACCTGTCTCCCACTCCCACCCAACATCTGAGAGTGGGAACTTATTTGTCATCTTCTTAGAATGATGAATAGGACAGATACGAGTCTTATACTTGGGGCTATTCAAGCCTCTGCATATTGACCTAAATCCCACTGAATAAAGAGTTTACTTCCAAATAAACATAACATGAGATTGAGCTGTCAAAGGTCCCTCAGCCCTGCCCTCTCTTGCTTTTGATTTAAAAGGAGCTAAAGTAGTATTAAATGGCAGCCAGGCTTCAGAAATGTATACCGATTGTCAGTAGAACCATGACATTCATCAGTCAGAACCTGCACTCGTCATATATTGTGAATCCCCAAATTTGTTATGCAAATCAGAACTGAACAGAGATTACAAGACTTCAGTTCCCCAAGTTTTCATCAGTTCAGTGTGATATAATTCAGATAGTGGATATTATTAGAAGACTCCATTTTGTTTTAGCCATTGGAAGTCAACGATTTTTGCAAATCAACTGCAAAACACAAAGATCTATACTTATTTTGTGTCCTACAACAACTTTGTTTAGAAATATTTCAAAGTAGGCAACAAATAAGCAAATTACACTGATGGCAGAACTTTGTCTATAAAGTTCAGCTATGTATAATATTTGGATTGAATCCCCAAAATAGGGAGATACTTCATAGCCTTGGCTGCATGTGTCCCCACAAAAGTTGCCACTGAATTGTAACCTTTAATACATACTGTAAATAGCTGGCAATCATATAATTGCTTTTCTTTAATACAATTACATGGCTATTCTGTATATATTTTATGTCACGTTAAATATTTATGTTAAAATATATCATATGTAGTTTTTGTTCTTACCTTACAGACTGAGTAAAATGCAACCACCAATACATTACTCAAATACAAAGTGTATCTCTCAGATCAAAGAGAATTAGGTGTTCTTGTTTGAGAAGCTGGTGATCTCCTGCCTAGCAAATAGGAAGTCCCACTTGTTCAGCTCCTTCTTGAGCACCGCACAATGGGTGCTGTTCATTTGACATCTCATATTTCAGGCCTTCACAGAAAAGTTCAAAAGCCTGCTTTGGAAATATTTGAGATCCAGTTGCCAATGGGAATACATTTCTGCAACTGATCAGAAATCTGAGAATACAGGCATGGAAAAACCTTCACACCTCATTATTTATTTATTTCCCACCAGAATCCAAAGGTTCCTGGCAATCAGTGGGCCTTTACAGACAACAACATCAATAGCAGCAACAACAGTTATACTTACCCAGTAATTTCAAGTTTTAAGTACGTCACATGCATTATTTAAAAATAATTGTTATAACAGCTCTGTAAACAAAGCCAATAATTGTTAATCCTAACACTGCTTACAAAAGGAAAGGAAACCTGGGGAGTTCATGGCAGTGACATATTTCTTTAATGATTTAATTCAGTGTTTTTCAAACTTGGCAACTTTAAAATGTGTGGACTTCAACTCCCAGAATTCCTCAGCCAACAGTTGGGAATTGAAGTCCACACATCTTAAAGTTGCCAAGTTTGAAAAACACTGATTTAATTTAGTGTTATAATTATAAAATAATTTAACATTATATTCATTTTTATAATTTTATGTACACTACTCTGGTATTCCCTTTACTGATGGATAAAGATTAAGAAGAAGCTTAGGGAATATATAGTTTGGTTCCTTAAGCATTATATCAGCATGCTCAGTCCTGTCCTCTCAGTTTTTGACATTATAGTTTCCAAATTTCCCAGGAAGCATGGAAAATGCAGTCCTTACGAAGGTGCGGAAGCAGCATACACTATACCAGCAAGCAACTATATTTCATACCATGCAATATTATTATCTATTATTCAGTAAATAGTTGCCTTCATTCACCCATCATTTCCTGCCTACTTGTTTCTTCTCCTGCCTGCCTATAACATGGCTCAGATTTTCTTATCTCCTTGCCCTGATACCACTATCATATTTAAGAAGCCTTGTACTGGTTTGCAAACAAGTTTCTCCAGAATACCTCCCACCCCAGATATGTGTCTACAATATCAAACAAGCTGATTTTGGAGACTGCTAAACTATTAAAGCCCCATATTCTGTTCTGCAAAGAAAGCTTTGTGCTAGTAACTCAGTAGGTTGTAATGCTTGCACCCAACTGCTGGTCAGTTATGCATTTAATTTACCATGTATTAGCAAGAAATAAATAGATGTGTATAACCAGGGAGTTTTATTAATATCTCCCTCCGTGTGAGTCTTTGGTTAACTTCCAAAATGGCTCGGGTTTCACTGTAATGTTCCCAGACTTTGAGAGTTCTTTTCGAAAATCTCAATTGGTTTATAACGTTGCATTATTTATATGATTAAAAAGAAATGAAATGTATCCAGGCTTTTACTGCAAAGCTGCCTCGAGAACATTTTTTCCAAGTTAAGCTTAAAAATGTCTTACAGAATAAAAATCCTTTGTTCATAAAGCTACTATTGTTATTTGGGCACAAAAAGCTTGCAAGTGAACCCTCTGGCTAAGCCCTAAGATGGCTGATGTGTTGTCTCTGATTTAGTTAATCTAATTTAATCTAATTTAATCTAATTTAATCTAATTTATTAAATTTATATGCCACCCAACTCCCAGTGACTCTAGGCAGTATACAAATGTTGAAACATTTAAAAACCAAGAACAATACAAAAAACACAAAAACAGCATAAGACAAAGGAACAACAATGAGAAAGAAAACAAACCCAGAGGACAACAGAGAAGAAGAAAGGGGCATCGGTCGCTCTCTCCGAAGGCCTGGGTGAAAAGCCAAGTTTTTAAGGCCCTTTGAAATACCAATAGATGGGAACCTCATTCCAGAGGGCAGGCGCTCTACAGAGAGGCATGCTTCTGGGGTCCAGAGAGATGGCATTGCTTGGATGGAACGCAGAGCGCAACAACCCTGCTAGATCAAACCAGCCAGGCAGATACTGTGGGAGACAGGCGGTCCCTCACGTAACGAGGTCCTGTGCCATGTAAGGCTTTATAAGTGGTGACCAGCACCTTGAATTGCACCCAGAAGCAAACTGATAACCAGTGCAACTTGCAAAGCAGAGGTGTTACGTGTGAGATTTGCCCCGTTCGACAGAGAAACTCTCGTGACACGTGTGGTTCACAAAGAAGGTTTACTCATGCGTAACGTAGTAGTCACAAGCAAAGCCAGGACTGGCTTGGTACAATTGCATCACTTGTTATATTCCCCCCTTCCCGCGCTTTTTCCCGCCTCGTGATCGCGTTGCGGCTGTGGGCTATTAGGCCCCCCAATGTCCCCCCTGATCGTTCATGATGGCAGGGTCGGTCAGAGTCCATTGTCCTTGATTGCCAGTCCCCCTCCGGCTGGGTTGGCCCCTCCCTGCTACGTGCAGACCGCAGGTTCTGTGCTGCGTTGCGATCTTGTTTCGCTGCCCTGCGGCCCCGTTCCTTGCTTGCTCGCGCCGTTATCAGTTCGTAATTAAAAGCTTCCGCTGCGGTTTTCCTGTTTAGCTGGCCGCAGGTGGCTCGTTAATTAGCGGCGCTTTCGGTTCCTCTTTTCCCCGCTAGCTACCGCCGGTGGATTCCGCGTGGTCTGGTTGCGAGCTTCCCTGCAGCCCCGTGCTTCCCTGAAACCTCGTGCTGACCGAACCTGACATGCCGCCCCCCTGACGACAACTCCCCCCCTCGGTCCTATTTCGGCTTCCCGGGGTATTTACTGTAAAAGTCCCGCACTAGGTCCGGCGCCCTTATGTGGGTTTTACTCACCCATTCGCTGTGGGACTTGGGGAAATGTTTCCATTGCACTAGGAGCTGGGTCTGCCCCTTGTGCCTCCGGGCGTCCAGTATCCGGTTGATTTCGAAATGCTGCTCCCCCCCGACCATGATGGGTGGTGGTACTCCCTCCGCCTTGTGCCAGGCGTTCCCCGGCTGGTGCAACTTTAGCAGGCTGCAATGGAACACCGGGTGGATCTTCCCGAGGCTTTTCGGGAGCGTCAGCCTGACGGTCACCGGATTGATGATCTCCGAAATGGGGAACGGCCCCACAAACCTCGGGCTGAGTTTTTTCGATGCCTGGTGCGTCTTTAGGTTTTTGGTTGACAGATACACCTGGTCCCCCACTTTCCACTTTTCCTCGGGGAGCCTCTTGCGGTCCGCGTGCTTCTTGTAGTCGGCTTTGGCTCTTTGCAATGCCGCGTGCGCCGCTCGCCGGGTCTCGTCGATTTGGGCGAACCAGGCGTCCAGGGAGTTGATCTGGGATTCCGGCTGAGGCAGCTCCGGCATGGGGACGAATTCTCTCCCGGTGGCTACTTTGAACGGAGAGAACCCGGTGCTCTTGTGGACGGCGTTGTTGTATGCCACCTCCGCGAATGGTAGTAGCTCCGCCCAATCGTCCTGTTGGTGCCCCACGTAGCAGCGCAGGTACTGTTCGAGCGGCCCGTTCAGGCGTTCCGTGGCTCCGTCCGTCTGCGGGTGCGCCGCGGAGGATAGGGCTTGTTTCGTCCCCACCCGCTTCAGGAACTCCCGCCAGAACCGCGCGATGAAGTTGCCGCCCCGATCGCTGACGATACGTCGAGGTGCGCCGTGGAGTCGGTAGACATGTTGCACGAACAGTTTCGCCAGCCCCTCGGCCGTGGGGACTCGCCGGCACGCTACAAAGTGCGCTTGTTTGGAGAATAAGTCCGTGACCACCCAAATGGCGGTCTTCCCCTTACTCTCCGGGAGCTCCACTATGAAGTCCATGGCGACCTCTTGCCAAGGGCCGTCGGGTTCCGCTACCGGCTGGAGTAGGCCTCTAGGTTTGCCTTTGGCTCCTTTCGCTGTTGCGCACACCGGGCAACCCCCGAGTACGCCTCCACGTCCTTCCGGAGCGTGGGCCACCAAAACTGCCGCCGGATTAAGTGGAGTGTCTTTACGAAGCCGTAATGCCCCGCGCTCCGGCTGTCGTGGGCTCTCTCCATGACCTCCCGTCGGCAACCCTCGGGCACGTACAGCTTTCCTTCGTGCCACCACAACCCCTCTTGGCCGGTTAGCGCCTCTCGGTTCTGCTTGAGCCAACCGTCCCGCTCCGCTGCCTCCGCGAACCCTTGCCTTACTTCAGACGCCGCGTCCCGTCGCTCCCCCTTGGTCTGGCTTCGGGTCACCGCCTTTGCAGCCAGCCTGCTGGCGGGGATGACGGAGTCCACGATCTCCTCCCGTAGGCTGGCGTGCTGGGGCATGCGAGACAGTCCATCCGCTAAGAAGTTGCGCTTCCCGGGGATGTGTTTCAGTGTGAACCTGAACCTCCCGAAGTATTGGGACCACCGTGCCTGTTTGGGGGATAGCTTACGCGGGGTCTTCAGGGCCTCGAGGTTCTTATGGTCCGTCCACACCTCGAACGGTTCAGTTGCCCCCTCCAGTAGATGCCTCCACGTGGCCAGCGCCCACTTGACCGCGTACGCCTCTTTCTCCCACACCATCCACCTCCTCTCCGTCTCGGTGAATTTGCGGGAGGCGTAGGCGCACGGGTGGATGGCCCCCTCCGGGCTGGGTTGGAGCAGGACTGCTCCCGTTGCCACGTCTGATGCATCCACTTGGATTATAAACCGCCGGTCTGGGTCGGGATGGCGCAGGATCGGCTCCGCGGTGAACCGCTGTTTTAGTTCCTCAAACGCCCCCTGGCATTCTGCAGTCCACGCGAGTGCCATGCTGGGCTTGGTGGGTTTCCCAGTGCCCTTGGTTTTTAGCAGGTCGGTTAGGGGAAGGGCGATTTGGGCGAAGTTCGGGATGAACTGACGATAGAAGTTCGCAAACCCTAGGAAGCTTTGGAGTTGCCTCCGGGTTCGCGGCGCTTCCCAGCCCAGGACATCCCTTACTTTCGCCGGGTCCATCTCAATTCCCCGGCTGGATATTCGGTAGCCGAGGTAGTCTAGTTGCTCTCGGTGGAACTCGCATTTCGAGAGCTTTGCGTACAGCTGTGCCTTCAGCAGTCTCTGGAGCACCGTGCGCACCAGGCTCACGTGCTCCGCCAGGGTCTCGGTGTAGATGAGGATGTCGTCCAGGTAGACCAGGACGCCCCGGTAGAGTAGGTCGTGCAGTACCTCATTAATTAGCTGCATAAATACCCCCGGGGCCCCTTTTAATCCGAACGGCATCACGGAAAACTGGTAGCTTCCGAGCGGGGTGTTGAACGCCGTCTTCCACTCATCTTTTGCGCGGATCCTAACTCTGAAGTAGGCTTCGCGCAAGTCCAGTTTTGTGAACACCCTCCCCTTCGACAGATGCGACATCAAGTCCTTCATCAGGGGGAGGGGGTATTTGTACTCCGTGCTGATTGCGTTCAGCCCCCGGTAGTCTACGCACATACGGAGCGAGCCGTCCTTCTTCTCCCGGAATAACACCGGGGCCGCTAATGGTGACTTCGCGGGTTGGATGAATCCCCGTGCTAGGTTCTTGTCTATGAACTCGCGCAGGGCTCCCATCTCCCTCCTCGACAGGGAGTACATTTTTGGCTTAGGCAGGGTCGCTCCTGGCTCTAGCTCGATGGCGCAATCACTGGGCCGGTGTGGTGGGAGCTGGTCAGACTCCTTCTCCCCGAACGCTGCCGCCAGGTCTCGATACTGCCTCGGGATTCCGCCGCCCGTCGGGGGTTCCCCAGGTCCGGCCCCTCGCTTTGCGGTTGCCTCGCCAGTCGCCGCTGCCTCCCCTCGCCTCGGGATCGTGGCGGGTCTCCGGGGTCCCGGCGCTGCTGCTGCTGCTGTTGCTGTTGCCGCCCGGGTCTCGGGCCCCATCTGCTCTCGCCCCGTCTCCCGGTGTCCCGGACCCTCCGCTTGTCCGCTGGTGGTTGCGGCTGCCTCCGTCTCCACGGCTCGGTCCCCTCTGCTCTCGCCCTCGCCGGTCTGTCGACCCCGAACCGCACTGCCTCCGCCGTCCAGTCGACTCGTGGGTTCCGCCGCCGCAGCCACGCCAAGCCGAGTACCACCGCGTAGTCGGCCACCGGGACCACCACGAACCTCAGTTCTTCCCGGTGACTCCCGATCGTCATCTGGACCGGCTCGGTGTAATACTGAGCTGGCCCCCCCCCGCCAGCGTGCCATCTAACTGGCTGAATGAAATGGGCTCCCGGAGGCGCCTCAGCTGTAGCCCGAGCCCCGAGACCACCGCTGGGTGCATCAAGCAGTGGGTGCAGCCCGAGTCCAGTAGCGCCCGTAGCTGCGCCTCCCCTCCGGATCTCACCCCCCGGACGTGTATCCTCACCCGGAACGGTGGGCAGTCCTCGTCTCCTATTGGGTCCGCGCGCCTCGACTCCCCTGCTCGCACTGGGACGCCGTTCAGTGCGAGCGCGCCTCGTTTCCCGCCGGCTCCGAGTCCTCTCCGGAGGATGCTGTCTCCGGGGTCGACCACCCCCCGCGTCCTTTCTCGGTCACCGCCGCCACTGCCCCCTTCCGCGGTCGGTCACCGGTCCTTTTCCCGTTCGCTCGCGGGGTTTTGACTTTGGGCCGTGGTGGGGCGCCTTCCCGCTCCGTCGGGCACTGCGCCGCTCGGTGGCCTCTGCCTCCGCATCGGAAGCACAGATTCGGGGCTCTGGTCGCCTCTCGCCTCCCGGTGGACTGCCGTCGACCGCTCCGTCTCTCCTCGGGGGTCCTCTCCCTCGGCCGGTCCCTCGTCTGGTCCCGTCGTCTTGTGCTCTGTTGGATCTGCCGCCACGCCGATTCCGCCGTTCCGGCCAGCCAGATCCAATCCTTCACTGTGGCCGGGTCGTCCCGCCCCAGTGCCCGTTCCAGGATCTCTGGGTTGAGTCCCCTCTTAAAATACTTCACCTTCAGGGACTCCGGCCAGTCCGCGAGCTTCTCGGCCAACCTCCGGAACTCTAGGGCATATTCCGATACCGATTTGCCCCGCTGCCTGAATTGTAGGATGTCGTCCTCCGCCCGCTTGGCGCTCAATGTGTCCTCGAATCTGTCCCGGAGCGCCTGCATGAAGTCCGGGAAACTCCGTAGTTCCGCCGCATTGGCATCGTACAGCCCGATCACCCAGCTGGCGGCTTGGCCATCTAGCAGCTCGGCCACGTAGGATACCCTGTCCTCGTCTCTAGCGAATAGGTGACCACCCCTCTGCATGAACCCCCTGACGTGCGTCAGAAAGTGCGGCAGCTGTTCGGGGTCCCCTGAGAACTTCCCAGTGATACCTCGAAGTCTCAGGGCGTCTGCCGCCCGTTGGTCCTCCGACCGGGGCGCCGTGGGTGGTGCCGGCGGGGGTGTCGGACCGCCCCCCTGTCGCTCGCCTCCTCGTTCACCGCCGGTGGCCCCACTCTCTGTAGTAGGGTCTGGAGCATCGCCTCCACGGCGTCTAGGCGTCGCTCGACTCTCTCCTCTAGTCGGGCGAATTTCTCGCTCCACTCACGGTTCCGGAACCCCGAACCCCGGGTCATCGTAACGCCCGAATCGTCTGGTCCTTGATTCACGCCCATCGACCACCGCTCGGATGGAGTGCGCCCGGCCCTGGCCGCTGCCCCGTCGCTCCCGGGCGGCTCCGACCGCCCTTCCGCGAGCCTGGATCCCTCGCGCTCCAGCTGACCCACGGATTCCTCGTCGCTGGTCATGCCTGTATTGAGAAAGAAAACGCTCCTCGGTGGTACCGGGTAGCGCTGACGGTGAGTCCTGGCTTTATGTGAGATTTGCCCCGTTCGACAGAGAAACTCTCGTGACACGTGTGGTTCACAAAGAAGGTTTACTCATGCGTAACGTAGTAGTCACAAGCAAAGCCAGGACTGGCTTGGTACAATTGCATCACTTGTTATATTCCCCCTTCCCGCGCTTTTTCCCGCCTCGTGATCGCGTTGCGGCTGTGGGCTATTAGGCCCCCCAATGTCCCCCCTGATCGTTCATGATGGCAGGGTCGGTCAGAGTCCATTGTCCTTGATTGCCAGTCCCCCTCCGGCTGGGTTGGCCCCTCCCTGCTACGTGCAGACCGCAGGTTCTGTGCTGCGTTGCGATCTTGTTTCGCTGCCCTGCGGCCCCGTTCCTTGCTTGCTCGCGCCGTTATCAGTTCGTAATTAAAAGCTTCCGCTGCGGTTTTCCTGTTTAGCTGGCCGCAGGTGGCTCGTTAATTAGCGGCGCTTTCGGTTCCTCTTTTCCCCGCTAGCTACCGCCGGTGGATTCCGCGTGGTCTGGTTGCGAGCTTCCCTGCAGCCCCGTGCTTCCCTGAAACCTCGTGCTGACCGAACCTGACATTACGTAGTTGTTCTGATTACACTTATGTACAGTATTGATAATGTTGCAAGGATATTAAATGGAGTTACACATAACTTCCTGGAAGAGCTTCTGACAGAGGCCCTGACAGAGGCCTTAAGAGAGTTTTCCTAGCAAAAGGAACCAGACACCAAACAAGGTAAAGTTGTACTTGAATATAAAGCACAAGGAGTAAGCTTACAGTCATGGGCATTATGTATGAGGCAAGGAATGTGTGTGCCATGACGTTGGCACACATACCATGACATTGTCATGCAAATGATGTGAGCTAAGTACTTGTACTTAGGATGCAAGTTATATAATTCACATTATTTGCACAAAGATGCCATGGTACCAAGGATGCCATGGCAGTTTATACTAGACAGCTATTCTTACAATGGTTGAGTTTGCACCATATGCTAGGAAAAAACTTTGCTTTATAAACCATAGTAGTTGGGTTAGCACAATATACTTAGCCTAAATAAAAGAAACCACATTATGGCTCAATGTGACATATGAATCCAAATGAAGAAGAATGCCTTACCAGTGACACAGACCTGCTTTGATCTTAATTTTTGATTTCCTGCACTAGGGTGCCTCTTAGACAGTCTAATCCAACCTGGCTATCCACACCTTAGCATTCATCTGACAAAAAATCTTCCCTTTGTATCTCCATCTTTCTTCTCTTTTTGTCATGGTGTCCGAAGAAGCAGGCTCTGCTATTGTTTACTGGGCCCTGATTTCCATTTCCTGAATTTTGTTTTTGGTGCTCAAAAGCACAGCTGTACTGTGGCCAGTGGTGAAGGGAAGGGTCCAGCAGCCATACGGCATTAAGGTCAGTTCTCAGGCTGCTGTTCCTTAATCTCCCTGGACCTTTGACACCTGCTCTGTACAGCTGCATCAGCACAGAAGTGCTGCCTCCAGCACAGGAGTATCGCCGCAAATAACCGTCTCTGGGTATTTTGTTCCATGAACGTGATGGCACAATTCAATGCACTGAACTGGCACATGGAGAAGAAACACAACTCAGTGGCAGAGAAGATGCTTTCATGGTTGGATATCCATAGCAAATGAAGGTTTCATCAAAATCATGAAACATAGTCATGTCACAATAGAAGCCCCACTCCTTATATACATACATGTGACATCATGGTACAAGTAGAAAAGGGATGGAGTTTGCATCACTACAGCATGATACACATTTTGTCATTTGCCCCCTTCTGCAGATACCTATGGTTGCTTTAATGCAAACCCTTCCAGATGCAACCTCTGGCTTCTCTGGGAAGCACTGTCTGAAGATCTACGTAAATAGACTGCAGTGACCTAACTGAGCCCCCAAAAAGCTTTTCTTCTCCCTCTTCCAATGTTGCTTTACTTACTGTAACAAGTCCATAGGGTCAGACCATAAGGTAACTTTCTCAGCTTTACACCTTGACAGGATGGTCAACCTACAGAAGCATCTGTCTGTTGAAAGGCTGAACAATGGATGAATGAAAGGTCAGTGGAAAATCTAAGCAGCCAATCTCCTTGAAAAATGGCAGGATTTCATATCAAACCTCGAGAAGGAACATTCATCTTTCAGTAAATACATTAGTATTAAAATAGAAATGGCACACTGAAAAACTTACTTGTATTTTTTAACTCCTTAAATCTATTGCCCTTCAGCAACTCAGACTTCATATACAAGTCACTAATATTTCACCACTTCCATTAACTCTTTAACATTAACCTTTATTTCCAACCTCTTACAATACTCATCATCATAACATTCTAAACTGACTTTTTGGGTTGGAAAGACAAAAGTGTGTGATTCCATTTAACTAGGTAGGTATGAAATCAGAAAATCATCATCATCATCATCATCATCATCTGCCTATCCCAGGTCCTTGGGAAGAACTCGATCAGTGAATAAAAATGCCAAATCCAGTCTAAATATCTGGCTGACTGTGCAACCAACAATAATATAAAAAGTTAACATAATCACCAAGCAGCAGTTAAACATTAACACTGTGATATATATCCAAAAAGAGGCAGAACTGTATAAAAAAGCTTTTCTCATCCTCATGTACTCCAGATGAGTGGACTTAGCTCCCATTAAACATCATCCACTTGGCTGTTATCTCCTTTACAGTTCAAATAGGGTTAAAGCCCAGTATCTAAAAAGATATTGGGGAAGACCTAAGATTTTTCAGTCAATTCAGTTAACCAGTTTCTTATTCTGTTCTGCCTGGTTTTGTGGAACATTTATGGATCCTTAAGAAGCTGCTAATATTTGGAGGGATATCCATGGGTGTGTGTGAGTGTGCATGTGTGTGTGCAAGATAGCAGCCATAACTGTGTGATGAAAGCCCCACTGCACATGTAATGCATGTACAACACATTGAAAAAGGGGCAGAGCTTCAATTGCCCAGTTGTAATTGCCATCTTGACTTTTTTGATGCCCTCCACAGGTGCCCCAGAATACTTGGCCTCCTACTTTTTAACCCTTAGAAGAAATTATTTTATTAATATGATTAACCAACACATATATCTGCAACATTTTATGCCTTAGCTCTTCTATAGACCATTGCTACCAGTATGGCAATTACTGCTGTAGGAAGTTTCTGCATTTGTAGCTATAGAATGAACACAGGCATAATCATTACACAGCAAATGTGAAAGCAACCTTTAATTTTCCTTGGTATATCTCTTTGAATGTAATTGTAACTTGAAATGGTAAACCTTTCTCCCTTCTGCCATAATTTTTGGAAAGCTGTGACTTTGTCAAAGATGTTTGTAACTGGTGTGTTCGTTGCCTCCTTCCTGCAAAGGGAGAATGGTTCATACTATCAAAGCTGCCTTTTAATCTCTCAATGCATCCTGACATTTCAGTGCTAACAACCCTGTATTTCAGGATGTGATGTGCTTCCGTATGTGCCTTTGAACTTACATACCAAATCCGAGCTCCTTGTGGACTTAAAGTATTGTCTCAGGATCACTAACCATATAAACAGATCTTTTTACAGAGCACCCGTTTGTGGCCATAAACAAAAATAGACCATCGGGGTCCAACATCAAGCTACAGTCTGTATGTTCACCAAGAATGGCAGCCTTGTATTAAACATAGTAGGCCCAACTTCTTTCCATCCTGCATAATTCCAAGCATGTCATTTTCTGCAGTCACCTGAATCCAACATGGTACAGTAGCATTTTGAGTGAGATGTTCATATAGGCTTTCTTTATTTGATTTGCACGGCTGCCCACTCGATATATGATTCTGGGTAGCAAACAGCAAGTTAAAAACAACAATAAAAACATCGCAGAAATATATCAAGCCTGGAGTAGCACACATATCCACCTCAACAACTCTCTAACAATGGGGTCACCTAATTTCCTGACCCAGTACCTGGGGGAAAAGCCATGTTTTTGTCACCTTACAGAAGGCCATCGGGGTCTGAGTCATCCAAATCACAATAGTAAATATGTAACTATTACTCAAACTGTTTTAAAAAATACATTAAAAAAAAATGCGGACGTCTACCGTTCTTAAGGATTTTGTGGATGAAAGCTAAAAATTATCCTTATAATCCTTGGGTTCTAGCTGTATATACTGTATATTTCTTCTTGCTTAAAAAACTAACCCCAGATGTAGGAGTCTTTGAAAAATGCAGCTATCCAGCTGCTTTTTTCCAGATTCATACCAAGCACCATAAATGGAAAAAGGTTTAGAAAGTTCTACGGGGAATGAGATTGGCAAGATAACTGGCCCAAGCAAAAAATGCGGTCCATGAGTGTTTCTTGTCCTCGTCTTTTCCCATTCTGGGTTAAAGCTTTCTCTCCTTTTTCCTGCACCCAGCAAAGGCCTTGCTCTTGTATGTAGATCTGTGTCTCTGTTCATCTAGTTTGTCTTCTGAAAATACTTGGCAGCGAGAACGAGCAGATAGGGCAACTATTCAGATGTTGCACCGAGGAGAGCAATGACAAGCCAACAGGACAAAAGCAAACCAGACGTTTTGTTTCTGCCTCTTTGAGCTGAAATAACTCTTACAAGAACAACATCTTGTGGCACCTTAAAGACTAACCAATTTAGTCTCTGCTGTAAAATATTAGGGCAATTAACTCTCCACAACTCAGAGCAAGAAAGAGTCCTGACTAAGAAGTGCTTCTTACACAGGATATAGGCTTTGATAAGCATGATTTTTTTGTGGTTTAACATGTGTGAAAGCACCTTTTACAATGGTATGAATTTATGCTTTAGCCTGAAATGCGAGCCCAGCTAACTGTAGTTTATTCTGTAAACTTTGGCTTAGTACAATACGTGAACTATATGGAATTTTACCTCACGGGAAAACAATGCATTAAGTTAAGGTTGAAAAATGGTGTGCAAAGTTTTGGTTTCCTCACTGGGCAAGAGCCAGTGCGGTGCAGGGGTTAAGTGGCTGGGTTTATACCAGGGAGGCCCGTTCAAGTCTAGCAGAAGATTACTAGCTGACTCTGGGCCAATCCCCTTCTTTCAATCAAACCTACTTCAGAGGGTTTTTGTTGAGAGAAAAATTAAAGAAAGTAGGTTATAAACATTGTTCTGAGCTCTTGGAGGAAAGGCAAGATAAGAGTCCAATGAATAATTAACAAAGCTGAGAAACTGAATAAACATGGAGAAGCATTCTGAAGTACCTCAACAAGGAAGAGGAAGTGAGAAGATGGACCCACACCACTTTTGGAGAGCCAGTGCCAACATCTGGCCAGACTTGGCAGGGGTTGCTGAGCATTCATCTCTTGCCCAACAAGAAGCATCCCAAACAGGACCGCGTTCTCTAGGACAAAGGGTTGTAGGCTAAATTCCCTGGCAGAATTAATATACCAGTTTATTGAAAAGATACAAACCTCTTATTATGCACATTACAATAAGAACCAGATTAGCATTCAAAGGGCATTGGTAGGGGGAAAAATCAGGATTTCTGCCAGCAGCAAAGACCTGAAGCACACAAATGCACACACAGAGTTAGAATACAATAGCAGTAAACTGCAGCTCAGATCAATCCAAAATACACTTTCACAAAAGAATATTCATTGCACCTAGTGTCATATTTTCCCTAGATCAGTGTTTCTCAACCTTGGCAACTTTAAGGTGTCTGGACTTCAATTCCCAGAACTCCCCAGCTAGCGTGCTGGCTCAGGAATTTTGGGAGTTGAAGTCCACACATCTTAAAGTTGCCAAAGTTGAGAAACACTGCCCTAGATGACTTACTCCCCAAGCCTCATTTCCAGGAATGGGGCAGTTAGTCCATAATTGGCTGAAGTCATCTGGGCTGGAGAGAATCCTTCTTCCCATGTTGGGAGATAAAGAACAAAGGCCAAAGGGAGCAGTCCTTCCCTTTTAAGAGCTTACCTGGAAAACAGAGAAACCTTCCTGCTCCTGCTTAGTCTCTAGAGTACTAGTTTTTTGGACCTTGGTAGTCTTTGTTCTCTACCTAGACCAGTGTTTCTCAACCTTGGCAACTATATATTTATATATAATATTCTGGGAGCTGAAGTCCACTTCAACTCCCAGAATATTATATATAAATAATATATAATAAATAAATAATCTTCCATGAAGTTATGTTTTTTTTTTTTAATGCAAGATAGGTAAGGTATCTATATACCTTCTGCTTTTTTTTCCAGATCAACTGAATGTTGATCCATTGGTTGCGACAGGAATTGACCAGCTGGTTTGTCTCCCGAGCCTGAAGTCATGGGCTGAGAGTGAGTGACTGGCCCAAAGTCACTCAGCCGGCTTTCATGCCTAAGGCGGGACTAGAACTCACAGTCTCCTGCTTTCTAGCCTGGAGCCTTAACCACTAAACCAAACTGGCTTTCATTTCATTTGTAACAATACAAATGTTACAACATACAACTATATGTATGTTATATGCACAGAATTATATGTGTCATATTAACTGTAGTTTAACAATTGGTTGTTGAATAAATAACAATTCATTATATTCTGTCAATTCACTAAATTACATCCAGGTACAATGACCTGGTAACCGCATAGTTAGCCATAATGTTTGATTTTGGTTTAGCATCTCATGTAAATTCAGCTACTGCTGTTTGTAAATCATAATTTATATCTTAGTTCATGTGGTTATGGTTTATTCACTAAACAATGTGATGTATACAAATGTGATGAATGAATCCAAATGAGTTAACATGATGGTGTGAATCCATTGATAGAACTTGAAGATGGTTACTAAAAGACAGATGATCAAAACTACAGTCTTCTAGCTATATGGGAATAAGACCCACTGAGCCTAATGAAGGTTACTTCAGAGTAAATATGTTACAATGAATATATTTGTAGATACAGCAGCTGGTTGTACTAGCTAACTTTGAAAAGCTAAGCAGGCTCACACCTGATTAGTACTTAAACTAGAGAACACCAAGAAATTTTATTGCTGAGGCTAGACTGGGAAGTTGTAAAAATTCCTATTGTTATAAGGAAAACTAAATGGATGAAGTCCTCAGGAATCAACCTCGGCCTTTTAAATGGTTTATTTAAAAGACTTATGCCTACCTCCCAAAACATAGCCTGAAGTCATATGATTTGCCTTTTGTTAATTCAAGCAATTGAACATTTGTCAACAACTCTTTGGAAATTTTTGGAACACTATTTTATGATTTAGGGCAATGTTTCTCAACCTCAGTAACTTTAAGATGTGTGGACTTCAACTCTCAGAATTCCCCAGCCAGTAGTCCACACATTTTAAAACTGCTGAGGCTGAGAAACACTGATTTAGGGAATTCAGGTTAGAAACATGGATCAATGTTATGATAACTTTGGGAGTAAAACAATAATCATTATACTTTCAGATGGCATATAGATGTTGGGGATAAACAGGAAGAGATATCAGGAAGTTCATAATCAGAGCAGGAAGGAGGAAGATATAATCTGCCCACTTTTGGTATAACCTAACAAGGAAATATTGTATCAAAGTTCACTTCCAAGTCCAATTAAAAAAAGGTATGTATTCTTCTTTCCTTTGGAAATTTGTTCTTTAATACCCATTGGTGCTGAAGCAATGTTTTTTCTGACTCAAATAACTCTTATTTTCTCATTTAAGTCCCTTCCCATAGCAAGCATGTATACTCTAATGTCTTTGGAAATTGTGCAATAAACAAGCAATTCACTATAGATCCTTGGGTTATTGCTCAGGAATCTAAAGGATAAAAATGGTGTTGTAAAGCCAAAAGGCCAAGCAACAGTTTCCAAGGAAAAAGAAGCCACATTATAAAAGCTCTGAATGATGAAATAAAGTTACCTTTGAATTACAGCTGAATCTAATAGACCTGTTTGTTACTTCCATGAAAAAAATGAAAGCCTAACGTATTACTGGGCTGCTTAATTCCTTGGTTACCACAGTAACAAATATTCATTTAAAGCTTTAATTGGAGTGATTGAAAACACAGTTATGAAGATGAGATATAGTGGTTAAACTTTAGTATTTTTAGCAGCTAGTTTCTTCTAAGCTGGGGATTCTTACAGCAGTAAAACAGAACTAGAAATGCATTAGGACAGTTAACACTCTAGCTGGGGTTAGATGTATTATAATAAGACAGTTTTGACAGGACTAAATGATGGTTTATAAACCAGAATTCAATTGCTTTAAACACTAAGCAAAAACTAAACAAGCCATTTGATTTGTTGCAGGTCATTAATATGAAAATTAATGTAACTGAGGCAACAATGCTTGAATTATGCCCCAATGCTGTCTTGTGAATAGGCGTTATCTATAGGTAATTAGATAATTGTGTATTTGTGTGTGTATTTGTGCCACACATGTAAAAGACTGAATTAAAATAACGTGTAAAGTCAAAATGTGGTTGGTTTGGCATATGGCTCATGTCTGCAAACTGAAGCATGTAAGTCAATTGCTTTCTTCAGTTACCGAACTATACAGTACCATGGCTACAAAAAATGTTTAATATGTTATGTGAACATAGTCATAAAACGGACTGAATTCTATGAAACCTTATGCATAATACATTTGCTCATCTACGATGTCGCAAGATTGTTTTACAGTAGTTGAAACTAGGGCAGTATTTCTTAACCTCAGTGACTTTAAGACAGTGTTGTCCAAACTTGGCCACTTTAAGATGAGTGGACTTCAACTCCCAGAATTCCCCAGCCAGCATACTGAATATAATGCAATAGATTACAATAATAGAATACAGCAGCAGCAAACTGCAGCTCAGATCAGTCCAGAATACACTTTCACAAAAGAATATTCATTACAGCTAGCATCATGTTTTCCCTACTGGAGATTGGGAAGGACCCCTTACTTTACTCCATTGCTTTAGTTAAATCTCCCAAATGCTGATTTTTTTTAAAGAAACATGCCTATGGACATTCAGATGTATTTATGTATTTTGCTCATTTGGGTTCATAAACTGCCAGATTCAACAAAAATTCCTCCTTGCAGTTTACAATGTAAAAACATAAAAGCCAATAAAAACATAAGCAACCATAAAATGGTAAATGTGATGGTGGCAATTCAATCTCTGAAGGAATGAAAACAAGCCCACCTTTGTGTGTTTCCAGAAGGCCAACAACGAGGGTGCTAGTCTAGTCTCAAGTGGGGGGGAGTGTTGCATAACACAGAGACTGCAACAGAGATTGTTTGCAAGCCTTGTGCTCATTTCTCTTTTTCTACCTGTGGGTCCATTAAAAGGTGATAGTGGCAGGTTCGCACTAGATGAATTGGGCAGGCCACCTCTATGCAGAGGTGGTCCTGTAGCATCAAACCATATAAAGCTTTATAGGTCAAAACTAGCACTTTGAATTGTATCTGGAAATGTATTGTCAACAAACACAGTGATTGTAAAACAGGTGTTATATGATTCTAGTGCCTTTAGTTTGCTAATATACAGACCACCACATAGCTGGGGCTACATTCTTGCAGGAGAAATGAAGGAACCCCTTGGAAACTGTCACACTATGATGAGATCCTTGTTCTGAAGGTCCCACCTTAGTCCCAAACAGAGAGTTATGGCCACTAACTGCGAGAGTTTGGGATTAGCTTTTCCTTTCTTAGTAAGAATTATGCTGGTCATCTAGTAAATCAAGTCCGTCATTGTAATAGTGATATGTTGCCTTTCTCTTATTTGAATCCATTATATTGTGAAACTCCCTCCTGCTGGGGCTGTATCTTGAAAATGAGATATGGGTTATCTTAACAAGGTCTAGACATAATTCACTATGGAAAAGCAGATGATAAAGCCATTCTCAACCTTTGAAATTAAATCCTTCCTACTATGCTAGTTTATAGTATCAGGTAATAATTTTATTTTGCAGATTAGATGTTAAATATTTAGTGTGCTATTTGCTTTAAAATTGGTGCTTTAAGTTGGTGTTTCCTTTTATCACTTCTTGTCAGTTGCCCTCACCTTCTTTTCCTCAGATTCTTTTCATAATGAGGGTAACCTAAAGTCTCCAGTGAACACTCTTGCTATCACACCTCTGCTTTAGCCTTCTGATTTCATTACTGTACCTAACTGAAAAACAATGGTCACTATTTTTATTTAAAGCAGAGATATATTTTCAAAATGATAAACTCTATAGATGGACAGATAGTTATGACTGTACAATTGATGGTCAATATAACATTAATAAAAGATACAAAGTATACAGAGTTGTTTTCATAATACTAAAAAGAAAATCTGAACTTTAGGGCTTTGTAACAGTCTCCACTATATTGTTATTTATAAATATTAGAAAGAAAAGCAAAAGAAGAAGAGAAAAACATCCCTAAAAGCAACATAAATACTTGATTTTTTACTTCTCCCTTCTTTGCTCTCCAACCAATTTGCAATATCTATTGGTGTAAATTTTAGAAACCATGCTTTGAATGTTTGTACTTGTCTTGCTGCCTAATAAAAGCAATGGTCTCTAACTACAACTGACGCAACAGAAAATTTCACAAGGCCCGTGGTCATCACCTTAGTAACTATGTCACTGAGTTCATTAGCAGACTGAAGATTACCTGTGCATTTACTTTCTTATGCCTTGGTTAATATTGCTTTATGCCTGAAGATTGGCAAAAAATCCAAAATGTAAACAAAATACAAAAACAATACCCCTTTTTGCCAGTTCTTTTAAATAGATTGTAAATACCCAAAACTGGCTCATCGGAAGAATCCACTGCATTCCAAAATTTGCCTGTATATTTTATCTCTTTTTTTGCTAACAGTGTGGACCAAATAATCAAAGTTAAATTCAGTTTTTTCAGAAATTACTATAAATTCCTTGTGAATAAAATTGGCTATATTAATATTTAACTGCAACTTTCCTTAAAACACATCTTAATAAGCATCTATAATTACTGTGTCCCTGTATTTGAGAGATGAGAAATCTATAATGGATCTGTACAAAAAAGTGACCATGAAGAACTAGATTTTACTACCTGCAGTTTTCTTGATTTAAAATTGTATACATAAAGAGAAGCATACACATAGTTTATACATGTTTATTTGGAATACCTTGGCATGCTTAGAATACAATTAATAATTAAGTTAATAGTTATACAGTGTAAAGTAGAAAAGAAATACCATAACATGAATGTTTACTTTTTAGGAAAATGACCCCCAAAACCTATAATTCCCCTAGTTGTTTATATCATATTTCTGCTGAATTAACATTTGAGTAATTAATCTATTCATGTTTGCAGTCTCCTTGAATTTGCTGTTTGTTTTAAAAAGATCCTATAATCTTCAAGAAAAGAAATGGTAAATTACTTGTAAATCAACATGCACTTAAAGTTGTAACTTTGGCTGGATCATGTTCAGGTCCTATATAACATATTAAAAGAGATTCTAAAACTGGGGTACAAGTAGTCCATTTCCAATATTTCCTTCAACGTTAAATGAAAAAAAGGTATCACAAAACATTTTACACAGAAGACTATACCTTGCCACAAATATACATTTCTTCAGATAGCTGTCAGAACGAATATGAAGAACTTACTCACTGTGAAATAAACTAATCAATTATTTGTTTTAGTTTCTAGATTTTAAACATAGTTAATTAATTACTTACTGGGATATAAAAGAAGAGAGATCAGCAATAATTTTCTCTCTTGCCTGGGTATAAATAGAACTCTATGAGACAATGCATGCTCTTGCACATCTGAATGCATTCTCACACAGCATTTTCAGTTTAGCAAAACACTAGACAGATGCCTCATGCACTATTAATGTGCCTGAACCATCAATCTTAGTTAGATAATCTTAGTGAGTGTAGATCTTATATTTAGATATATTACTTACTTTATAGTTTTAAGACAGGTCTCAGTTTACATATACAATAATCCATATATTAAGATGTTAGGACACTGAGTTTGTTCCAATTAAATTGCTTGAAAAATCATTCCAAAGCTTACAGTATGTTAGGGTAATATAAACCTTTCTACAATCATGCCTCCTAATGGAACATGAGATATGTTTTTTCTAATTCTTATTAAATTATTTCACAACTTTTGCACAATATCTCTACTCAGTTTTTCAAGCCATTAAGATAACTTTTGCTAACTTCTAAGAAAAAGAGAGTTTCTCCCAATTGGAAAAAAAAAACCCTAAAGTCCAAAAAAATTTTATTTAGTTCTTATTAAAACAATAAGTATTGATATTTCCTAATTCATCTGGATTAACTAAATATTGGTCTTGTTCCAAAGAAATGAAAAACTGTAAATATTTCAAGTTAAAATTGTAGAAGTGCAAAAATTCTCAAGTGCTGCTTCTTGAAAAAAAGATACATGCTTATAAATTAATTTATTTTTCTGCAGAAAACTATCACCAGGAAATTCCTTGTAACTGTAAAAAGTAACCATCTTTAAAGACCCACAGTGAAAGACCTGATTCCATAACAACAATTTTTAGAGACATTCTGACAAATTGGTCTCCTGAATATATATATATCTGCCATATCAAGGACAAGCTTTCCATCGCTTCTTTGTATTGTCGTATTTTATCAGTGGGGATTACAACTAATAATCCCAAAACATGTTAAATGCAGCTCATGAGTACCTTAACTCAGTAACATGTAGCTAAGACTAATGTATCCTTATTTTTGAAAAGGCTTCTTTACAATATGTGTGTGGGGGGGGCTGTGTGTATAAACATTACATGCGGCTGCCAACATCTGCCCGACAGAGAACAAAGTGAGAATTTACAATTAGTAGTAAGAACACTATTAATTTATGCTGCCTTTAATGCAGCAACTCAGGCTGGTTTTCCACAAAGGGAAGCACTCCACTAACATAGTATGCAATTCCAAGAGACAGCAAAGCAATGACTACAAGCAAGAGCAGCACTCTCCAAAAGCCAAGGTCCTCTACAAATTCTTGCCATGTTGTTCGGAAGCTGGAAAGAACACCTTCCCCTTGTTGCAGGTTGGGGTTGAGGAGGGAGTGGCTTTCCATGGCGCTGTAAAAAAAAATTGAAATAAGAATATCACTGAAGACAGAATTCAAGCACAGAACATTAATCCTGATCTCATTATACAAGGAACAGAAGAGGAAGAAGTGGGCACTAATAGGGCTACGTTAAGGTTAGAAAACCCAGGCTCAAATGATCAAGCCTCTTTTCCCTTTATATGGCAACTGGGTTTGCCAGCAGTACAAATGTTTCAGTGGTATTTCCAGTAGTAAACATATTATAGGAATTCAGTTTATTAACTAGAAACACATAAGTGTAATTTTTATAAAACTCTGTCGTGCCAAACAAACACACAGGTACACACTAGGGAGCCTTTATGGCTCCATCACATAGACTGTCCTTTATATTGGTAAACCATTGCTGTGTTCAGAGCTCTCAGCGTGAGGCCTCCCAGGCAGCCACGGCCAAATCCCTACCTCTTAGCTAATGTACTTCACAGACATCTTATGAGGAAGGCGTAACTAACTTATTTTAAAAGTTTCTATGCTGTTTGTAGGGCCAAAGTCATTGCAAAACAGTGTTTAATTAATGTATTGTCGAAGGCTTTCACGGCCGGCATACGATGGCTGGTGTGGGTCTTCCGGGCTGTGTGGCCGTGTTCTGGAAGTTTTGTTTCCTAACGTTTCGCCAGCACCTGTGACCAGCATCTTCAGAGAGTAGGAGCACAGACAGGAGCATTTCTCTCTGTGCCCAGGGTGATGTGACCCTTTTGTGGGTATTTGTCATACCCACCCATAATCACCCCCAGCAGCCCCTCGTTAACAATTCAATAGAAGAAAAAACCCTGCCTAATCCCCAGGAAGATACACACATATTCTGACACCAAAACAAGCAGCCACTCAGTAACCCAACCAGACCTCTATAAATACCCACAAAAGGGTCACATCACCCTGGGCACAGAGAGAACTGCTCCTGTCTGTGCTCCTGCACTCTGAAGATGCCGGTCACAGGTGCTGGCGAAACGTTAGGAAACAAAACTTCAAGAACACGGCCACACAGCCCGGAAGACCCACACCAGCCAGTGTTTAATTAGTTAAAAATTGCCATTTATATATTGGGGGTAAAAACCTGTGCTACAGTCCCAAATCCATTAAAAATAATTCCAAAATTAAGGAATACCCCAATCCTTAATGATTGTAATGCATAAAAAAGAAGAAAAAAGAAAAAAGTTTTCAGGCCTATCTAAAAAAAAACAGAAAAGGGTGTATGTGTATAAAACATCTCTCTCTAGGAACAGATTTCTGTAAATGAGGAGCCACCACTGAACAGGCCATACCTTGCATTGCTGACCATATAATTATACCTGTCAGACTTCAAAACTGACTGTAGGGCTTTGGCAGCTCCAATGTGTAGAAGTCATCCATCACATTATCCCAATTCCACACACATTAGGCTTTGATGGTCAAAACCAGCACTTTGAACTGGGCTTGACTGTGGAAGGTAGACAGTTCATTTAATATAATACTGGAGTGACATGCTATGAATGCTAAGCTACCACAAGCATCTGGATAGCTGCAATTTGCAAAACGAGAAACTTCCAAACATTTTTAAAAATTAAATCCATATGGAACATATTATAGTTCTCCAGTCTGAATGTTTCCAAGGCACAGCAACTAAAATAAAATCCTTCATCCTTAGATAGGCTCACAGCTGGCATACCATCCTAAGCTGACAAAAGGCATTCTTATTATTGTGGCCACCAATGCTTTCCCAAACAGCATCAAGTCTAGCCTTATCCCCAAGCTACAAATTTAGTTCTTCTGAGAAAGTGCAACTCCATTCAAAGTTAGTGGAACACCACCAAACAGGTTAATCAATCTGTCTTATTTGGATTAAACTTCACCTAATTCATCCTCATCGATTCTAAAATTGTCTCCAGACATTTATGGTGAAGTTCTATTCTGATCTTTGGCAAAAACAAGTAGAATTGTGAATCATCTACATACTAACTTTAGCACTATCTTCATTGTTCTTCTTTAGCAATAGCAACTAGATGTTAAATAACCCAGACACAAAATGTGGCATCCCTAAAGTCCTGAACTAAAATTTCCGCTAAGTTTCTCCCACCAGAACAGATCCTAATAATCATAACACAGTGCTATTAGTCCCAATCCAGTGAGATTAACATTACAGTAGTTGATATCAAAGTCATCCATCAGGATGGACAAATCCATCTCTAAAAAAATTCCTCTGTTCTGTCCCAGGCTGAAAGTTAAGTAGGAATCTCTCCAATAATCAGTATTCTCCAAAACTGATTTAACATACCATCACTCTCTCCAAAATCTTTCTTAAGAATAGAATGACAGCCACTGCTTGGTTTCAACAACCACAGGCCCAAAGTTTATTGGTTTTCCACCAGTACGTATCTCCGCGTTTCTAAGACCAACAAGCATCACCTCTTTCCTCAATGAGACATTAACAATTTCTAAAGGTACAGACAGTTCTGACAGGAGTTGCTGCCTCTTGAAAATTCTATATTTGAATCGGAATTATCTGCCCAGTCCTGGTTAATATCTATTGACCAGAATATGTAAACAGGAATATATTTATTGCTTGTTTCAAAATTGCATCTCTTCATAAAGAACTGTTCAAGGGCACAGGACTGTGTTGGTTGTTGAGTACTTCTCCCTGTTAAAACCAATGCTAGATGCTAAAATGGGTTTTATTTAGTTCAATTTAAAAACACTATACAACACTTCTTTTTTTGCATATTATTAGGATATGCCTCACCCCCCTTCTCTTGAACTATTAAAGTTTTAGGGCTCTAAAGCAGTATTTCTCAACCTTAGCAACTCCAAGATATGTGGACTTCAATTCCCAGAATTCCCTTGCTGGCTGGGGAATTCTGGGAGTTGAACTCCACATATCCCAAAGTTGCCAAGATTGAGAAACACTGCTTTAAAGGAATGCCTGTTCCAAGAAACTTTGGATAATTTAATCTAAAATTCTATATTGGTTTCTTCCTAACTTTGTGACCTCCAGATTTGTCAAACACGTGGAAAATTTCTGGAGCCCCTTTTGATAAGAAAATCATTTTGGCCTGATTCATTTAAAATTGAACATCTAATGAATTTAGACAAGGAGACACTGCTATGGAAATTAGCAAGCTTTGCACGGGCTGCTGATAAACAGAGATAATATTTTATCAAATATTCCTAATGTTTTCTAATATTTTATTGGTTGTAATAACACTGTTTTAATCTTTTTACTGATTTTTGTATATTTTAATGTATTTTATAAATGTATGGCCACTTTTGTGCAGGTTTTACCTTATTTGTTATGACCCATGGTCAAAACAATAAATTGAGCTGAAATTGCTTGTTAAACAATTAACAAATTGCTTGTTAAACAATTTGGCAGAATTCTGCCTTTGAGTCTTTTATTTAATTTTTTTTTTTAAAAAGGAACATTCTGGAAGGATCCCAGAGAATTAACTCTGGTTGCAACTATGGAGCTGCAGCAGAATATAATGCAAACAGGAGTTATCACAAGGGATGCAATATGCACAAAGTATATGGCATTTCCAAGACTTCTTACTTTGGTTTTTAAATACACTGTCTTCTTCCGTGGAAAGCTGTTTGTTTGTTACTCCAGAATCAATTGTCTCACACTTGTCAGAACATAAATAAGGAGGGAGCTTTTTATAAAAAAAGATAATTATCCATTGGTGCATGACAGAAATATTTGTTAGGACTCAGACAGTTAATCTATAACCACTATAAAGGTTAAATAAAGGTACAATATAATCTAAGTGGAAAGGTTATGTGGCTATTGAAAACAAAGTGGGCTCTTTTTTAAAAAACAGAAAAACTGAGTTGGAGAAACTACCTGTCTGTTACCACCAAAAGTGACCTCTAAATACTAAAATGGTAGAAGAACTGGAATACCAGCTATTTTGAAGAAATATGGAAGTGGCAAAAATTCCTGATGGTCTTTCTGCTGGTTAGAAAAAACAAGCTGCTTTTTTAAAAAGTTGTTACCGACACAGAGGTTGATTTTTAGTTGCAGGCCTCTCCAAAGATATGTACAAAAGCAGAAAACATTTTAGAGTTAAAATGACTATCTTCACAATAAATAAACAGCTTCAACAGCTATTACCTGAATTAGAGAAATAACTTAATTTGTTGAAAACAGGGGAAGAAAAAAAAACAGGAAAAAAATGCCAGGCAAAAATGGTCTCCTGTAGGAGTTTCTTTTTATATTACAACAACTTCGACCACAAAGCATACAAGACTGAGATTTATGTTTGACTCTTAGATATAAAAATTGCTGACTGGCAAAGTTCTATACAAAAGGATACTTAAAATACTTCAACCTGATTTATAAGGAAATTGGAAACCATTATTGTTTAGATACCCTCAGCAGAATAAGGCACCTTTCCACTGGCAAGTCACATAGTAAATCTAAAGTTAGCTTAGTTTTAAGAGACAATTTTTTAAAAATCACACTTTCATTAAGATAAATGTTGTTAACTTATAAGCAAGCATTCAGTTAGAATTGAAGATATAATGGAGGCAGACAGTTTGATCTTCTATATATGGGCAAAAGAAATTAGGTTCAGTTCCTACTTGAGAGGATTTTGAAAGAGATCAAGAAAAAACTTTAAAAAAAACCCTCACTACTTCTCTGTTGTCATAGAATAAAAGAAACTGATTTAAGTTTGATTGAAATGGCGAAGAAATCTACTGAAAAATACTGTCTCATTCCACAAAGCAACATAGCATGTCTCGTAATGAAATGGCAAATAAAAAAAGGAAAAGGCTTAATAGAAAATGTATGTATGTATGCATTTATTTGTTATATTTATAACCCACTGAATCAACTCCCAAATTGGAATTGTAAATAAGTACAAATACTGACTAGTAAGTCACACAGAAATAAACAGATCCACAAAGACAGTATTTTTGTCATAGTTAATTCTTAAAAAAAAAAAATCTGAATTCATCCAAATGAATTTATCATTTATCTGAAGTATTTTAATTAGCAGTAGATAGTTTAGTATATTACAAGGGTGGTCAGTGTACAGGCTGTGGTTCCTAAGTCCCTGAGTGCAGCCCTACAGAATTTCAGCAGCAAAACAGTCAAGAAACAGGCACACAATTTCCTCCCATCTTCAGTGCAAAAGAGAAAAGATTAACACAAGCTTTGATTTAAACCTAACCCTCCTAAAAAAAACACTCTGAAAATCTGGGGGGGGGACTTGAAAATGTTGATCCTGAGCACTTCAATGATATCACTGACTTATTCCTCTAGTCCTTTGCCACCCAAACATTCAGACAGAAAAAAAGAGGTGACCTTGCAGCCAAAAAAAATCTTGGTTTCATAATAGGACAAGGCTTTCTAAATACTGAAACTACAGACTATAAACGTGAGCCCACTCTCCAAAACAATAACACTGGAAAGAAAAAGAAACTGAAAACATCCTTCCCTCGTTTCCACCCTGTCCTTTTTCAGAATGAAGACCCAAACATACTGATGTTCCAACTTGTTTTGTATAAATATGAACCAGCAAGGTAGGTATAGTCTACATATGCCCAAAGCAGCAGAGAAAAGGCTGTGAGCATAATTCAGCCAAATTGCCAGTAATAACAGCTTTTTTCTTTCCTCCCCATCTTAGAATGCTTAACACCACACAGCTGTCAGGCTCCAAAGAAAGCACTAAATTCAACTTCTACCTGTTCTTCAAGGTCTCATAATGTATTTATAAAAGCATAACTTCCTTTAAAATACCACAGTATTTTCTATGAGGCACATGAAACCCAAGTCTTTTGCATGAAAAAACTAGCCCACCAGTTGCATTTGGGCTATGCTGAAACCAGATTGGAGCTCAGTGGCTTCTCTATTCAAAAGATCTACAAAGAGAAAATAATGTCAAGGAGAAAGTAAAACTAGAACCTTCTCCTCAACACTGGGTTTTCTATGTGTAAGTATTTATTTATTGTACAAGGGACAGTCAAGTCATATTTCAGGTCAAAAATAAAGATACTGACTTAGTCTGAATATATAATTTTAGCTGACTCCTAAAGTTCATTGGCCATGTGACAGTCAAACTTCTTTAGAACTCCTTCCAGTGAAGAGTCTAAACATCTCCAAGTACAAAATTGTACAAAAACATGTCTCATAATAAGCCTTGACCTTTTCCATTATGCAGAATAAGCTCCAAATACGACAATTTTTCCAACTACGTTTAACCAGTAAAGTAGAATCAAAACAATGGGGGAGGGAGGGCAAACCTTTCACTTTCAGCAGTCTGCATCGTTTCCAGCTTTGAGTGTGCTCCTCTGTTGAACCCTTTCACTTCTTGTTCTTCCAAAGATTCAAGCAATCGAATCACATCTTTATTTACTCCTCTTCGTTTTGCCAGGACAAGAGGTGTTGCACCTTGATGATTGCTATGTGAAGTGGAAAAAGAAAAAAGTTAATAGAACAATTTCTATCTGAAAAATATATTCATATCAACTGTATGAAAAAAAACCCCAGCAGTTTATCATAGCTTATTGAAACAACACCCTATTATTTTTCATCCATAGGCCTGACAGTGCCTAAAGTAATAGGGCAATAATTACAGACAATATCCTATGAATATTAATAGCATATTAATGATCTGACTGAATTTACATGATTACATTTGAAGTCAAGCATTTTGATCTAACAGTTCTCCTCACTTTACTTTCTGTGTTACAAGGATGTTATATTGTGGATTTTAAAATAAAAGGTAATTTAATTAGAGTTCCTTGGAAAGAAAGCTGTTGAGAAATTGCTGCATCTGTCCCACAAGATGATAGAAGTTGCCTTTTTTCAACAAAAAACTGAAAACCTTTAGTAACAATATGGGCATGTAAATAAATACAGCTACTGTATTAAAGCAAAATTAATAAGCTAAAGGTAGAGATACTTGAATCTTTAGAAGTCAAGACTATGTGTAAAACAATTAGGTTTCCTAGGAGATTATTACCCTATCAGGTAATCTCTATCAAGAAAGATACAAAAATAATCTTTGGAACGATATAGTTTCCATTTGAAATCTCACAAGTCTTTGTACATAGATCAGTCAAAAAAAGAGCTTGTGAGACCTGAAACTGAGATAAGAATATTATCTTATTTTCATTAAGGTTTAAGGTTTCAAGAACAGGAGGTATTTGGGAGATATTACCTTATCTGAAACTTCAAAGAGTTGACATTATAAATAGTTATTGTTTTCCAAAACTGTAATTTATTTTAACATGATACCTGAACTATAATTTACCGAATAGTTCTATGCTTACAGCCCTATATAACATTAGCATAGTCTCCATGCATGTCAGCTGAAGCATAAAAAAGCTAATTTTACAATGTTACAGTTGCTACAGGGAAGCTACTTTGCAAGCATCCCCATGTAAGATGCAGCCCATTATTGCAGTTTTACAGTCAGCTTCCTAATGCCATTACAGGTAGTCCTTGTTTAGTGACCACAATTGGAACTGGCAACTCTGTCATTAAGCGAAGGGGCCACTAAGTGAAATCATGACAGCACTTATGATGTTACTTCAGCTTTCCTCTGCTTTAAAGACCTGCGAAGGTGGTAAACATGTGGATTGGTCGTAAGGCTACTTTTTCATCACTGCCATAACTGCAAATGGTCACTGTATGAGGCAGTTGCTAAACAAGGAGTATCTGTACTCTTTCTTAAAACTTTGGTGTTTGTTCTTAAAATAAAAATGCTGGCTAACAATTATCTGTATCTTGGTATCTGTAATAACCAAGCACTACAGGTGGTCCTTGGTTAAAAACCACATGCTCAGCGACTGTTTGAACTTGCGATGGCACTGAACCAGTGGTACGTATGACCAGTCCTGGGAGTTCCAGCCATTGCAGTGTCCCCATGGTCACTATCTGGGTGCTCAGCGCCCAGCTTGTGATTATATTGCAGTCACATGGCTGCCATTTGCAACCTTCTTTGCTGGTTTCCAACAAGCGAAGTCAGTGGGAAAGCTGGCAGGAGGTTGCAAATGGCAACCACGGGACATCCTTGCTTAACAATCTGATGATTCCATTAATCAGAATTATCAGAATGCCAGAATTGCCACCACTAAATGGCACAGTCATATGTCACGCTTTACAACCGCATCACTTAACAACAACTCCAGTCCCAATTGCCATCATTAACTAAGGATTACCTGTAATGGAAAACTAAGATGGATACTTGCTTCTTAGTTTTACTATTTACTGAAGTACTCTAGTTCTTTTGAATTTGAGATGACAGACACAAAGGGGAAATAAAAGCAACTTTTAGGAAACGTGTTCAGAGCTAAATTGGCTAGGCTTATTTAGTTAAATAAATTAGGTAATTAGTTTATTTTAAATTCATGTGTAAAATCACATTTATGCTTTAAAATGTGTACTTTCCACTTTCTTCATTGTTTTTTGCTATCTAGGCTGTAGACAAGGCAGTCCCACCAGGAATTTATTTTACTCAAGAACCATGTATGGTGATAATAGTTACAGCACTGATTCTTCTTTGTAACTTCTGTTCCACTATCAAGAAGTCCATCCCCAAGTTAATTATGACAACCACTGCAAAGTTCATATAAATATATGCTAACATCATAAGTTTTACCTCTTTTTAAGCATCTTAGTCATCACCTCCAAGTGAAATATTGTAACTCAAACATAAAACAAAGAACAGAGGCTTAGCATCAATCATTTAAAAACAATTGTTAAGTTTCAAACCACTAGGATACATGAACAGAGAGTTCAAAGAACAAACAATTCTGGGATTATTGTTAATTGTGTTTGTCAAAAAGCTATTTATCCAGTACACTAAGTGCTTTTGTCTGGGCACTGGCATATGACAGATGCTGGGAGCCTGGTAGAGTGAATATACAGCATTTCAGAGAAAGATTGATTTACAAATTCTGAGAGCTGGTAGGGTGAGCACTGAAAAATAATGAAATAGAAACGACATGTCGAACCATTTCTGTTTACATTGGAACAAATATACATATGAATATATTTCAAGTTGTTAAAAGAGGTCAATTATTTTGAGATATCTCATCTCCATGTTAGAGGTTGGCAACAGAATCAGAACAATGCCATCTACGTGCTCACTCTGGATGAACCAACACAAGTGCCCTCATAATGTTGCTGGACTGCAACTTCAATCCTCATCACCACTGGCCATGCTGGCTAAGACTGAAAAGATTAAATGTTTAACAACCTTTGAAGAGCTATACTGTAATTGTAGCAGCTTGGATAGTGGTGGAAATGGCCACTGTTTGTTGGTTTTTTCATAGCTCCAGTGCAACATGATATAGGGTCATTATTGTACAGAATGTTCATGACAAGAACACACTATCAGGAATAGTTGCAGATAATCTCTGTGCTGAAATTATCCTCCCGACCAGAAAGAATCATAGTTGTAAGTGCTACCTAAAAAATTACAACAGAAGTCGTCATACAATTTTTTTTCTATCTACAGCTACCACAATCCTGAGTTTTTAAAGAATAAGGATCTAGAAGGCTGAAATATATTATTGGGAACTATTCAAAGTTAAGTAGATAAGATTGATTTTTAGCCATATGGTAGAGTGACAAACTTACCAAATATCTATCTTGAGTCCATTGGAGACAAGGAATTGAATGGTATCAACATGTCCACACAAGTGAAGGGCTGTGTTACCTTGGTAATCTGTAGCCAAAAGATCACCCCCAAATTTGTGCAATAACTGAGCAATATCAACATTTCCTCGAGCTGCTGCTAAATGAAGACCTGTTCGGCCACGGCTGTCCCGGATGTTTGGGTCAAAGCCACTCTCCAATAGCCTTTTTGAATAGTTAAAATCTCCATCAATGCAAGCTTGTAGCAGAGGCACATTTGTTTGTGAAGAATCGTTTACAAAGACATAAGACATGACTGAATGGGAAATGTAGCCAATCTGCAGCTGAAAATGAAATGGAAGAAATTGTTGGAAATGAAAAGAAAATGGAAGAAATTTGTTAATAAGAACAATGCCAAAGTTTTAAACAACTATCTTTTTCAAATCAAAAACGATATTGTTGAAATGCAAGATCCAAAAGTTGAATAGTATATATATGATGCTCCACATTATTCTTTGAATAGAAAATATTTCTTGTATTCTTGTTTTGATGGTGTAAATATTGCAATTCTCTAATTTTTGAGAAGTGATTCGGCCAGTATGATGATGCATTCAATGCATTCTTCAGAATACCCCACTTTGATCTCCAGGCTTAAATTATAAATAATATACAGAGAAGAAAATATATTTTTCTTCAATCGTCAAAAAGGCATAAGCCTATATACAGTGGTGCTTAAAATTCTGTGAACCCTTTTGAATTTTCAATATTTTGGCATAATCCTTTGGATCATTTTCCAAACAAGTACAATGTTTTTTACTCAATTGTTTAATTGGGTTCTCTTTATCTAGTTTTAGGATTTGTGTGGAGAATAGATCACATTTTAGGTCATATTTATGCAGAAAAATTGAAAATTTCAAAAGGGTTCATAAACGTTTAAGCACCACTGTACTAGGCTGTCTCAAGGTAACCTAGATGATAATACAGAAATTCTTATATTTGATATTAATAAAGCCAGTCTTAATGGGATTAATTTCTCATGTAACTGCTCCTTATTTACAACAGAACTTCATCATTCAGGCAGTGGTGACTAGCCACTGCTAAAAAGATAATTCTTTTGGTGTGCATCTCATTAGACCTGCCAAAACAACTGTTGCTGCTTTTCCTGTTGAACATTTTCAATTTCCCAAATAATTTCATTCAACTAATATAGACCAAATAGCCAAGATACAGTCAAGAAAGCAAAAACAAACATCTAAGGTTTGATTTATACAGCCCCTTCATTTTCAGAAGGAGCTTATGTGAAAATCTGTAGAAGCTAATAGAGCTTGCACAACAGCTGTGGTTGGCAGAATGCATTTATGATCTCTATTAAACAAACAGCAGCAGAGGAAGATACAGTTTTAAGTGAAAGAAAACCTGGTACTACAGTGTAATAAACACAATCCACCTTCTCAGTTTATAAGCTATACAATAAGCTTCCCAATTTTTCCTTGAGACTTCTTGTTATTATTGGATGGCTGTTAGCTGTTCAGCTTCATCAGAGTGAACTTTGCATGTTCTTACCTTTCACTCCTATGAAAGGTAGTAAATGGTGGAAAGCCCAGGGCCATGCCATGAATGCTGACTGAAATCAATATGCTCCTTGTGTTTCCCGAAGATAATTTTTTTCCAGCCATTGCTGGACATAAAGGTTTTGTCCATATACTCGCTTAGCAGAAGCAGAAGCCAAAATGTGCCCTGCCTGTTTTCTGCTATTTGGAGAAGTGCTGGTGGATGAGGGAGAACAGGAGGGAATCCTGGTGACCATAATTTATGGCTTGGTTTGCCAAAAGGATGCCAAAAATGGCAAAGCCTGCCAGGATTTTGTAGGGGAGAAGCTTCAACAACATCTTAGTTCATGGAAGCTTTGAAATATGGCTGCTCAGCCAGGGGATGAGAAAGGCTGTTGTCTATATAAGAATTAAAGGTATTAGGTGGCCCTAATCCATTCAAAGAATATCATTTCTCTATCTGTTCAGAACTTTTCTCTATGCACATTACCACTGAAGCAAAGAAATGTCTTCTCTTAACATTAGAACAAAGGCATTAACAATTGTTCCAGCTTTTTAAAATTTCACAGAGCTCTGCTTTTCATATCTTGTATCATAAAAAATAAGCAAAGCTTTTTGAGATAGCTGCTTTGCAATGTATACAGAATATTAAACTGAGAGAAGAATGGAGAGTACGATCTTAAAATATATTATTAATTGAAATAAGTCACAATTTTCATTTTTGTTCCTTGCATTTGGAAACAATTTTTATCTAACTACCTTCTTATCATCTTTAAGTAGCTATGACTAATGGAATCTGAGAAGTTCTGTAGAGCATCAGCTCCCTCTAGAGTACTGTATTGCTGCAACTTCAATTCCATCTAGTATGAGAGAACAAAGGTGGGAAAGACTGCCTTAATTTCCAGCTTCCAATATGGAATTTTGGTGAGCTGCAGAGCTAGCCAACATCTCAATGAAAGCAACTCGGGCTTCTTTCATCACCTTATCAAAATGTGCAGCCGAACAATTAACTGCACTGTGGCTGGTGTGGGTCTTCCGGGCTGTGTGGCCGTGGTCTTGAAGTTTTGTTTCCTAACGTTTCGCCAGCACCTGTGACCGGCATCTTCAGAGTGCAGGAGCACAGACAGGAGCAGTTCTCTCTGTGCCCAGCAGTTCTCTCTGTGCAGTTCTCTCTGTGCCCAGAGACAGAACTGCTCCTGTCTGTGCTCCTGCACTCTGAAGATGCCGGTCACAGGTGCTGGCGAAACGTTAGGAAACAAAACTTCAAGACCACGGCCACACAGCCCGGAAGACCCACACCAGCCATCGTATGCCGGCCGTGAAAGCCTTCGACAATACAATTAACTGCACCTTTTTTAGCCACTGTAAACTAAACTCTCAAATGCTTCCATTATCAACCTGCTAAAGATGAACCCCCACTCCTTTCAAAGCTCACAAATCCACATTGGTTGCAAAAGAAGATTGTTAATCACTTTAAAATCACCACTTTAAAACCACCATCAAGTATGAAAAATCTTCATCAACTTTAGTACAGGTAACAGTCAGAAATTATCAAATCTTACCTTCAGTAGGTACAGAGTATGATCAAGGATTGTTAAATCTGTTATGATCCACTTCACAGTCCAATGCACATCTAGAACAGAAGAATCTTGTTAAAGATGTTCAGTTTTCTGATAATACTACAATGCTCTAAATTAACACAAAAATCAGCCAGCTCTTTCATATTGTTCAACCAGGTTGTTTGTAGCGCTGGGTAACCAACTAACTAAAAACATCAGTTTTCACTTTACTTATGCAAAGTCAGCATAAGCAAAACTTTGTGAAACTGACATACAGTATTCCACTTGTAATAAGGAATTGAGTATTTATTGAATTTGAGATGGGCGGCTATATAAATTTGCTAACTAACTAAATAAATAAAATTGAGAAGCCCAAATTGCATTAAAATAAAATCCATTTCTGATTCACCTTTCTCATCATTATATAATGTTTCCAAATACCACTCTTATAATGTAATAAGCACATGTTCAAATGCAGAAGCACGTGGATGGATCTAGATTCCTCCAATCTTCTATATCTTCTATGCCCCTTGAAAACTATTTCTCAATAAGAAGACTGCTCTGTTCTTGCTAACCTTTCCTCAAAATGTGAAGCAGCAGGAAAGAGCTCATGAAAGTAATTTGCAGCCCAAAACCAAATGGAACAATAATTTACATGGTACCAGACATAACAAGGATACTGAAGCAACCAAGATTATTTGCTTATATATTTATATTATTTTACTGAAGGAACTCAAAACCTATTCCCACACATTACCCCAGCCATTACATTATATCTATATGATGTCAGATTTTGGTCTCCAGCTATTACAATGGGAGTGTTTGTCTGGGTAACATTTTATTTTCCTACACTCCAGATACAGAAGTAGACCAATTATTTTGCATGGTGGTAACAGCTGCTTGTTTGTTTACTTACTTTCAATACTTGTATGCTGCCCACTGTCAAATGCTTTCGGTGACAAACAATAAACAATTTAACTCCCCCTTCAAATACATATAAAAATAAAATACATATGAATAAGCCATATGCACCGCAGATCCCACCTGCATAGTATACAGAACACCCTCCTTCTGTGCAAGATGGAAGAGAAAAGTGTTTCCTGAAGCACAAGAGGGATGAAGCAGACTGAAGTTCTGCTGGAAGGCAATTCCAGAAAATGGGGGCAGTGGTAGAAAAAACACAACTCAGTTCCCATCAGATATCAATCCCACAGGGACAGGACTTGGGAGATAACTGACCCTATGAGATCTAGTTGGACAGGTAGGTAAATGCCAGAAGAGGTAGTCTCTCAGATAACCAGGACTAGAACCATGTAGGGCCTTAAAGGTGACAACCAGCACCCTGAATCACATCAGGAGGCCCACTGGCAATCAACAGAACTTCCAAAGCAGAGAGGTCACCTGAGTACATTGGGATATACCATCACTGTCATGAAAATTCCTCACAGCACCCATCAGATAATTCTGATTATTCTTTCCTAAAAGGAAAAGGGTTGCCTTAAACAGAGCTATTGGTTGGCATTCAGCCAACACAATAAGCAAGGGTTTTTTGCAACCTGAATCGCCATTATGTAGGCTTGAACGTGAGTTCATACCGATGTCCAATCAGACACAAGACAGATCTTTGTCCAGCAGTACTCTAATCATTTCCTCCACCACTTCATCTCCCAGAGCAGATCTGCACACAGGGAGAGCCCACTCCAGTGCAATCCAGGCCAAAGCCTTGGATGTCTTATTATTCTAGACCAAAGATTCAGCCAAATTTCCCACCAAACCCTTGGGAAACTCCCCCAAAAATCTCTGAAAACCCATAAAACCCATTCGGAACTTGGGGGAGACCAATCTAATAGGTCTCCCTCACTGTGGAGTAGGGTGCTACACCAAACTCCACAGCAATCAGAGAGTAATCTGTCCCTGACAGGCAGAGTTTACAGTCCCCCACTTTCAGATCACATCCTTTCAACCACAAAACAAAAACCAGATCTAGCATGTGATTTTCATGTGCATCGAGCCCACAGTAAGTTGGGTTGGTCCATAGTGGTCTTGGCTGCCATGAACTGGGCCACTCCAAACTCCTCAACAAGGGGAATCAGGTTGAAGTCCTCCAGTACTAATAAGTGGAGAAACACCACTGCCAACTCAGCAATCAGATTAAGCAGTCTTGGCAGGGCTGCCACCATGTAGCAGGAGGAATGATATACAAGCAGCACACTCAACTGGCCCAACCACACAAATAAGGTCTCAAATCAGGCTATTTCCAGTATAGTGTCTCTAGAAAGCAAGAGAGTCTTGTGGGTGACAACAACTAGCCTCCTCCTTCCCTGCCCAGGGACCATGGCTAGTATCAAACCCAGAACCTGAGTGGGCAATTTCCAAGAGGGGAACCTCCGCCTTCACCCACTGAGGTCTCAGTAATACATTAATGTTAATGTTGTAACTCTAAAATCTTTTAAAAAGAATTATTAAAAACAAAAAAATAGAATTAGCTGTCTTGCCAGATGTTTTTTAAAAAGCACTAATAAGAAATGTTTCTGGTTTACATATATTAAAAAAAAATCTGCTCTCACCTCTATGGGTAATATGTGTTCCTCAGTCTCGGGTCCTCTACCAGAGGCCTGGGAGTTTGAGAGTTCTGTGCAGTATCTTAGCTCTACCTAGCACTGCACTCTTCTGGACAGAGAGCTCTGTTGTTGTTCCTGGGATCTGTTGGAGCCACTCTCCCAGCTTATGAGTCACAGCCCTTAGTGCTCCTATCACCACTGGAACCACTTTGGCCTTTACTTTCCACATCCTCTCTAGTTCTCCCTTCAGCTCCTGGTACTTCTCCAGCTTCTCATAATCCTTCTTCCTGATGTTGCACTGCTTGGTACTGCTACATTTATCACCACCTCTGTCTTCTGGTCCTTGTCTACTACCACGATGTCTGATTGATTGGCCAGTACCTGCCTGTTGATCTGGAAGTCCCACAGGATCTTAGCCCTGTTATTCTCCACAACCTTCTGTGGAAACTCCCATCTGGACTTGGGAAGGTCTAGCTCATACACAGTGCAGATGTTCCTGTACACAATGCCAGCTACTTGGTTGTGCTGTTCTGTCTATGCTGTTCCTGCCTGCTTCTTACACCCTGCTACTATATGTTGGACTGTCTCTGAGGCCCCTCTGCGCAGTCCACACCTTGGGTACTATCTAGTGTGATAGATCCCGGCTTCTATGGATCTGGTGCTTAGTGTCTGTACTTGTGCTGCTATGACCTGTCTTTTAGTCCAGTCCTTTCCAGTCACTAGTAGGATATAAGCAGTACACCCAACTATATATAATCCCCATTTTGTGTATCCATTTCACTTTCACAAAATGCTCTATTGCTTCTGTGCACAACATTGCTGTTTCACGGAATTCAAGATGATTGTATATGTTTAGTTTTATTCACACATTCTCAAAAGAGCAGGCAAGTGATGATTTCTACATATTTCAACATAATATTGTGTTGTTATTAGAAGATGTAGCTCCCGATGAATGAAGGGAGTCCTACTTGAAGAAGGGAAAATGCTACAGTGGACATAGTTCTAGTAGAAAATATACTGCAAAACATCCTAGTGAACATTACATGCTCAAAATAAAAAAAATCCTCTGACAAGCTAATTGTCAATAAAATAATTATTTGCCTCTTTTAGTATGTTAGGTATAGTATATTAAATATAACCCTAACTCAACCAATTTGGTTGTTGTTGCTGGGGAAAGGGCAAATAGAGTAAAACTACAGACCTATCTCCAAATATCCTGGATTATTTTGTAGTTTTGAACACTAGCAATTTATAGTTATCCTGCCATTTCTGCCAGCATATCAGGAATGCATGGAGGCTTTATACTGCTAAAGTGATAGCTGTGTAATAGTATAACTCACTGTTGTGGAAGTCACATAATTTAGAGAACTTATAAACACAAGAAATCTAGTGATTAACAAAATAACCCCTGGCTAGATGAGACTGGAACTGTTTCCCAATTTAGTAACTTTCAGCTTTGTGGACTTCCAGAATTCAGCAGTAGCCAATTTTCCTGTCAATATATATTTCTTAAAAAATGGCACTGAGTGAGCAAAAACTAGTAAGTTTGGAATGCTGTTGTAATTTCTAATCGACAGGCTCCTCATGATGGCATATTATTATTATCTATTTAAAAGTAGTGGCCACCCAACTCCAGTTGATGATATGCAGGACAGCCTAAAGCTCATTTTGAAGGGGCCGAATTCTTCATTCAGTTTTTTATCAAATAAGTACTGGAAATAAAAAACAAAGGTATATACAGTACTGTATATTTTATAGACAGCCTGCCAGAAGCTGCTGAACTACAACTCCCAGCAGCCTCAGCCAGCCTGGTGAAGGGTGGTGGATGCTAGGAATAGTTTAGCCATTCCTGAAGGGTCAGAAGCTCCCTAACCGCCTCAGGGGACAAAAACGGCCTCGGGTTCAATGCAGCCGGTGCTAAACCTGAGCTGGCATTTGTATTTCTTGGTGTTTTAAAACAAACAAGGCAGCCACCGGGAACATTTTGGAAATGGATATTAGTATTTCCAATATACCGGCAGGAGTTCTTTCGGACGACCCTCGACTGTTACCCAGCCAGCCTCGCGGCTGAATTTTTGTACCTGGCGCTCCCACGCCTTGCTAAACCGCCAGCACGGCTCCCTCTCCGCGAACTCGCTCTTCCCCGTCCGCCTCCTCAGAGTAAGCCCGCACCTAACCGGGCAAACGAGGCCGCCCCGCGTCGCCCGACTCGAGTCCCCGACCGGCAGCGGCTTCCCGGGCCGGCCTCCCAGGCCGAAGGCGATTCCGCAGCGCCTCCGCCGCTCCTTCAGGGCCGGTCGCCTCTGCGGCGGCGAGAATCCCTCCCGAAAACAGGCCCCGGCGGAGCCAAGCGACGCGGCGAGCCTTCCCGCAGCGCCCGACTCGACACTTCCGGTTCCTGGTCGCAGCTCGTCGCCTCTAGCACGTGATGGCGGGAGGGCGTGGACTCAGCGGAATGCAGAAGTTTCTTCGGGGAAAGGAAAGTAGGTTGTTCCCGGGACTTGGGAAAGACCCACCACGAGCATAGGCGCTTTATGACAGGGAGATTGATTGATTGATTGACTGTAACTGAGTCCACCCACCCTGCTGCTGGTCGTCCTCTTCTCTTCCCTTCCACCTTTCCCAACGTTAGAGCCGTCTCCAGAGACCTAGGTCTTTGCATGACGTGTCCGAGGCAGGATAATTTGAGCCTGGTCGTTTGTGCCTCCAGTGAGAACTCTGAGCTGATTTGTTCGTTGATCCGTGGCAGGGAGAGCCGTCTGCCTTTTGTGTCGTGATAGAACCTTGCCGACCCCTTCGTGGGTCACTGCCGTGTCGTGGCGAAGGGGCTTGTGTCACTCAATGAAGCCATGAGCTATGCCGTGCAGGCCACGCAAGACGGACGGGTCATGGAGGAGAGTTCTGACAAAACGGGGTCCACTGGAGAAGGAAATGGCAACCCACTCCAGGATCCTTGCCAAGAAATCCCCGTGGACAATATCAAAAGGCTAAAACTCTCCCCCCCCCCGCAAAAGGAGGGGTTGACTCCTCGTCCAGATTTTTTTTTTATTTTGCTTTTTACATGCTTGAAAAAGACTCATTATTCAGAGCGGTAACAAAAAGCAGCTTTAAAAAATAGCCACTTCGCTTGTTTTCCCATCCTGGCGGCCGTATGCAGTAATCACGAAGGCTTCCTGGGGCTTCGGCAAGGAACCGATGCTCTATCTCCCACGACTCAAACCCCGCAGCCCCTTTGGGCTCCTGCGCCGCTCTATCCAAGGAGCGAAGCGGCGATGCAGGTGGCGCCTCGCGCGGGCGGCCCGATGCCGACGCCTCCCTGCTGTCCTACCGGGATTCTGCGCTTCGTAAGCAGGAATTGCTGCCGTTAGATGGCAGAAAAACCAAGAGCCTGGTGGCCTTTTAAAGACTTCCTATAAAACCAAACTCCAAGATGGAGGGTATAAAGTGACATTCCTGAACAGATGTTCAGGACGGATGTTCCCCAAACAAGCAGCTGGAGAATGAAGCTGTTTGCAAGCATCAATCGTTGCCCCATTGGCATGGACGCCCCCTCCCCCACAAATGCATGCATCTGTCCCCAAACAGCATGAATTTACATATTCAGTTTGCGTGATTTGTGATGGCGTCATGCCGTGACATCACGGCTTCTGCTAGATGCATACGTGTGTACGATATGACTAATGCAATCTCTGGACTCACACCATGCCAAAGCATATTGAGATTTATTCGGTTTGGGCTGTGCATGAACTCAGTTATTGTGGTTTATTCATTAAAACATGGCTAAAATAAACCAATAGTTTAGCACCAAGGCCTCCAGTGTTTGGGCCAGAAGCCACATTTGGATAAATGGATCCATGGCCAATCACAAAGCACCATAGATCAGAAGACAGATGAAGGCTTGGTTGCAACCGGAGGTTTCTGGTCTACAAGGATTCCAGAGGCATTGCTAGAAAGAGAAGGTGGTAATGAAATATGTCAAGGCTTGAGACTCTGTCTGTCCATCTACAGGAGAATTGTCTGGAAGCAGAATACAATGGGACTAAATTTGGTATGGTGGGAGAAGCCACCAAAAGGAAAATTGAATCTGAAAATGGGCCAGGAAAGAAAATCCCATTAATGCATCTCTATGGGAGTAGGGTTACCAGATGTCCGGCAAAAGGAGGATACATCCTCCTTTTTGTCCTCTGTCCAGCAGTCAGAGACTTAAAATCAAATATTGCCTGGCTTTTTTAGTATCTTTTTTTTGGGGGGGGGGTCCACACTGGAAGACACAACAGTAGTTTTCCTTAACATGCATTGTGATTTCTGGACCATTTTGAAGGCATTCGGCATATTAGAAATGTGTTTCTTTAAAAAAAATGCAACCAGTATTTTACATCTTCAGAATATTTATCACAATATACCTCCCATATTACATTACTATTTAAAAACTCTTATACAAAAAAATGCTAGATTTGACAATATTGTAACGCATTGGAATAATTCCAGTAGTCCCAAGGGCAGTTTATTTCCATTATCAGTGCAAACATAAAAAAGGGGGAGGACTATTCAGACACATACTACACACAGATTTTTCAATGAAGAATTCCTACAGGGAGTTACAGGGCTGAGAAAAAGGTCCTACAAGCACATTTTCAGCCTGTATGAAGTGGATTCCATAGGAGATTTTGAGACATCATACTTTCTACATAGGAAGTTCTTGCTACCATTCAGTGCATTGTCTGACTAAAGCATCTAGGAAAGTTTGTACACTGACAGAACAGTAATGAGGATTTAGATGGCCAAACATTAAGCACATTTTCTCTGACAGTTTCAGGGAACAAAAGGTGCTAATTTTATCTAAGAAGTAATATGTCTATTTCTCATTTTAAGGTCTTTTTTAAAAAATACAAAACCAAATATATGAGTAAAATATTTACAAATCTCCTAGCTGTAGCAAATTGTCTACAGCAGGATCCCCAGCACTCGTGTCCCATTGCATCTTCTAGTATCACTCGACTGTTATTCAAACGATATAAAATCTGTCCTCAGTTGTGATTTTGACATAGTGATGGCTGGGACTGTAGATGATGTAAGTTGCTAGTAAGGATCCTGGCTGAGTGATGTTTTAAAAACAGCAAGAACGAATTATATCAGTGACTTAAAAAACAGAGGCAGCTGTCAGAGGACAAAGTATGGTCACTATTCATATTTCTTATTTTAAAACTCAAGATACCAGCTGAAGTGCCAGTCACAGATCTTCTTCGCTTATCTTTTCAAATACACAGTCATCCTCATTTGATTTACTAGTGTACAGCCATTTTCTTGGCTTAAAACCAGAATGAAAAATCTGTAGAGAACCAAAGATATGATATGTCAACCCAAATAAAAGCATTCAGAGAAAAAAAAAGTGCCACCAAATTTATGATTAAGAGAAATAATTATGTGTTAAGCTTATGTTTAAACTGTAACAAAGGGACAAAGAATTTTCAGGCCTCTAATCCAGCAAATGCTATAGGGATATTAGTGCAGCAGGTGAATTTAAATACAGCAGACAATATCATCTTACACTGCAAAGATAATAATTAACATCCATATAACAATGCAGTGTGTTTGGATTGCTAAAGTAGGTCAGAGTCATCACTGCAAGTGGGGGTTAGTAGTAAGAAGAAAGAATTGCAGATGAGGCACAACTATTTGGGACACTATAGGACATTTGGAGCAGTGGTCTGATTTGAACCAGCAAACGCCCTAGTAAATTCAGCCACTACATTTCATTAGCACTGAAGTCTTACTGGCCATTTGTAATAATCCTGCAAGGCATGTGGGCAAATTTTTTAGGTTTGGGGATTGCACTGATGTCCACAGAACTCTTTGCAGCTGCCCAAGTAGATGATGATCTTCAACAGGCTACAGTCCAATGTTCCCATTCGCTCACAGTCATATACATACTTTACCTAATTTGTTCCCTCTCTGTTGCATTAACCCCAGTGATTCTTGGAAAGACTGCTGTATCACCATTGCTAACAGTCATGGTGAAGAACCCTCTTGCTAGTCTCAACCAACAATCCTTATCAGGACTGAGAAATGCTGATTTGTTCTCCATGTTTTGCTCATGGTTAATAATCTGCCCCAACAGGAATACTGACGTTCCCTGAGGTTTGCCTGGCTAAGCACAACTAAAGCCTGGGATGCCCATATATGCTTTAAATCAGGAAAGACAGGAATACAGTGGCTAGGTTTACACACACTATGGTTTGTGACTTAGCATAATGTATGAACCCAGCAACAGTGGTTTATTAAGCAAGCTATGATCAAAAGAAGCCATGGGTTGATGCAATTTGTGACCCTAGATGATGAGGTTCACTAATAGCTCCAAACTTCCAAGCATAACTGTCATTTCAGTTCCTACCTACTCAACCCAAACTTTTCTCCACCCAGGTTATGTAATTTAATTCACAAACCTGACTTGGACGGATGCTTACTTTCTTAGCTCTGTCTGATTCTGGATGCTCAATCTGCTAAAATAGATGGAGAAAAAATGAGAAAGGAAAAAGCCATTACACAAAAAGAAAACACAGGTAGCCAGCATATAAGTCAAGTTTATTTCCTTGAGATGAGTTCTTGCTTTGGCCAGACCCCACCTTGAGTACTGTGTCCAGTTCTGGGCATCATATTACCATTTTAGAGAAACTAGAACAGGGTCTGAGAAGGGGAATGAGGATGATCAAAGTACTTTGTTTTAGTCTCTGATCAGAAATGAAGGACCTAGGCATGTTTGTTGAGAAGAGAAAACTGAAAGTAGATGTTATAGCAGTCACAAGAATTTGAAAAGATGCTACACAGAAGGTCACAATCTGTTCTACATCCTTCTAGAATAGTGTCTTAACCTCAGGAACTTTAGGATGTGTGGATGCTGGCTTGGAGTTGAAGTCCACACACCTTAAAGTTGCTGAGGTTGAGAAACACTATTCTAGAGCAGCAGTTCTCAACTGGGGACCATATGGCCCCCTGGGGGCTCTAGGATATTTCAAAGGGGCCACAGGTAAAAATCATGTAATGAAGGGCCATGGCCTGTGCCAAGGGGGCCACAGAAAAGCAAAGTGTATTATATTGTGAATACTGTCAGAATGGAATATACATATATCTTATTTCCAAGCCAAGTGTGTAAGTGGCAATCTTTTTCACTGGTAATGGGACCTGGACAAGGGGGCCACAGGAGAAAAACAAGGTTGGAATGGGGCCATGGGTGAAAAAAGATTGAGAAACACCATTGTAGAGGACAGTTGTAATAGAAATAAGTTACAAGAAAACTGATTCCAACTGAATGCTAGGATTTTTCTCCTAACAGTTCAATAGAGCACTCATTATCTGGATGGGTAGAGGGGGAGAAAGCTAAAATTACTTTGAATTAAAAGATTCTTACACAAGAAGGGACAGCATTCTTTAATACTATCAGGTATCTAGATTGGGAGTGCACGATCTTTTTCTAAAGGGGGGGGCTTCACAAGCACATCAGGACCAAATTTTAAAAAGGGTGGAGATAGAACGAAGAAGTGGATGCTACCAGGGCAAATAAATTAATAACATGCAATTAATATGATTTTCCATGTTTTCCCCTTCTAACAAAGCAGCAGTTATTTTCTTCTAGTCAGTCAACACAGGGCTGAGAGAAATGGCACTGCGTCCAGCAAATGAGAGATGGGCAGGGAGGTTTAGATGCCAGCCAGAAAACCAGCCAGGTGCAACACCAGAAGACTCTGGCACTGAGCCTAGAGGCTGAAGAAAGGAGCCTGCAGGCGACTGCACCTGACACTACAGTATGAACCATGGGGCTCGTGAAAGGAAGCTCCTCACGCTCCCACCCTACCTGCTCCTCATCTCCAGGACTTAGTGCTTTGCTGCATTCCTTCCCTCCTACTCCCTTGTTTCACCAAACGAGAGTTGAGCATGCAGGTGGACTCAGGGAAGCAGAGGAGGACAAAGAGGGAACTTGGTGACTTTGCAATCCCCTAATTCTGGTGAGAGAATGAGGGGAAAATAGGTAATGGGATCCTGTTAATGGGAACACCCAACAGAAGCCATAGCATCGCAGAGAAAACACCACCTTTGGTCTGATATCAAATAACCAACACGGAGCCAGAAAAATATAACCTCAGCGCTTGAAGAGATCCAACACTGTATAATCACACAACTCCAGAGCTCATTTGGAACAGGCTCAAAATCCATGTGCAGAGATGCCCCTTGTTATTCAATCTGACCTCTTAGAAACATGGAAGATTGTGGCAATAAAGCCACAGGAAAATGCCAACGTACACACAGTATAGTAGGTCGTCATCACACTACACTACAATGATACTGCTAACAACATCAATGTTCAGTGAAACTAGATTATCAACTTTGCTCACCATCTCTTGATCATCCTTGGTTGCTGTCATCAGCTGTTCTGATATTATCTTTTTTAAGCAACTGCTTAGGAGAAATGCCTACAAAGATGGAAAAGCGCTGAATTTTCATTAAAAGTCTTTTTTACTGAATTGCTTTTTATAATTTATATTAGTCTTGGCCTATGATTCCTACCATATTTACCTGAAGGTGGTAGTGAATTTAAAGCACACCTCCCAAAATGAGGATAAACACTATAAAAAATGTACAACGCCCAGCTTTCCGCCTTGTGAAATTCAAGTTACCAACTCCAGCTAAAACCAATCTTCCCTCCTTCCACCCAGGCAGCAAAAAAAGCCAAAACACAAAAACACAGGACAGAGATCAGGAGAGAAGTGGAAACTAAATATGGAAGGAAGGCGGGGGGGAAGCCCCATTTAGATAATATCATTTAATTCACTGGGCAAGCATCTCTTCCCAAATAAGGGCTACACTACAAAAGTATCCACCCATTTTAGCAGCTGCCTGCAGCTCTGCACATTCACCTGTTTTCCACATAGTCCTCAGTGAATGGATGTCTTACTCCCCCAGTTCATAGGTAACGTGATCATTTCAATTCACAAGTAATTATTTGGAGAAAAAACGGCTTCTTATTAATGAAAAACGTTCTTTGGGAAAAAAAATCCCAGCTGATGTTTACATTTTCTGGGCTGGTTGCTAAATGTGACACCATATATTATTTTTTCCCCAGGTTATTACATTTCCATGTGAAATGAAGCCTACCAAACCCATCCTGATGTGAACAAAAATGGGTAACAATAACATCATCTGGGGTATTATCTCTTGTGACCAGGTAGGAAAAAAGGGGAAGGGATATAACTCAGAGGTAAAACTTGTGTTTGCCTGTAAAATATTTAGTTGATTGGGAAAGAGGATTTGCTGAAACCTTAGGTGAGTCAGCATTAATAGGAGTATGTCCCTGGGATGGAAGAAACTAGTATCCCTGATGTGGAGATATTATGGAACTACCCAAGCATCATCTTTTACATGAACCCAAACAAACCTGCTTTGTATTGAAGACAATCCATCTCCACTTATCGGAATCATTGTATTCAATTCTGAGTTCCAAGAATTGATCAAGTCCGTGACCTAAAACTGATCCCTGAGTAGTCAAAAAGGAAAAGAATAACAACAACAAAAACAACAAAAGCCACATCATAGTAGATCCTAAATCAGTATTTCTCAACCTCAGCAGCTTTAAGATGTGTGAACTTCAACTCCCAGAATTCTAGGAGTTGAAGTCTACACTTCAACTCCTTCAACTTGAACTTCAACTCGAACTTCACTTCAACTTCACTTCACTTCACTTGAACTTCAACTTCACTTGAACTTCACTTGAACTTGAAGTCAAGTTGCCAAGGTTGAGAAACACTGTCCTAAATTGTCCCATCCAGGCTGTGTGCTCCTTTTTAGAAGAAGAAATCACTTCTGCCAAGGCAGGAAAAAAGAGCAATTACATGGCTTGGATGTACTGTGGAGAACAACTGAGGCATGGAAAGTTAAGCTATCAGATAGAAAATGGAAAGCATAATAACAAAAGAAAGCAGCTCTTAAATCCTTTAAAATCAGTATTTGCAGACTATTAGGGCAATGTGATCCTGAAAAATGGCCTTTCCTGAATTTAACAGGGATATTTTGGGAGGAAGGGAATGGAAGGATCACTTTTTCCATTTCACAATGTCCAGATTTACCTTCCACCCCCAGGCAGCCCCAAGTTTGAATAAAATAGTAGAGACAGAAAATGTCTTCCAGGCTCAGGGGCCTGAATGATACTACAAGGTTCTAGGAAGGACTCCATCATGCACACCTTTTGAAGAATGAGAGTAAGCTGCAAAATTCTGAAAATCAAATGTCCTTTTTCAAACCCTTTTATAAACTATATAGACATGCATATATAGCCAACAGTTAAAATCATGGTTAATTGGTAAGAGCGCTGATTTTAAAAAGTAATTTGTTGTCTTCTTCTTGAGCTGTGATTAGATGACCACGTTAACCAGGAGGCCTTTGTAAAGGGGAGGAGAACCTAAGCAAGCTAAGGGCCAGATTCCGCCAGCCTGAGTGAGCTAACAGTAAATAGACTATTAACGCTTTCCTGGCAGTCATTTTCTTTCTGGAATAAAAGACCAATCACTCTAGTTTGTTCTCAGGGAGTTCTTTCTGCAGAGACTTGCAGCGACTGGTTTTCTGCTGCCCAGGGGATGGAATTTTGAGGAAGGCAAGGAGGTTTCCTTCAAGCTTTCATGAGCCAGATGGGGACCTGGTTTGTGGGCTGGAAGTTCCACCACATCTGCTCTAGCATTTTTGGAATACAGCCTAGGGATCCTTCATATCTGCCATTCAGACATCTGATGTGCTTCAAGCAACACCAGCTCTTGTTACTCCATGTGAATAGCAGAAATCACAACAGACTTGTGGGGCCTACTGTTTAAGTTGCTCTACTGACCTGAAAGACTTCTCAGAAGAAAAACAAAACAAAACAAAACACTTGAGAGAAACATCTCAATCTCCCATTTCCATGTTACTTTGCTAATCTAGATGCAGTTTAAGTTGCTCTACTGACCTGAAAGGAATAACTACTAAGTTGCTCATAACTCTTGTTCATTTTCATTCACCTTACAAGCAGCCTATACAACAAGGATCCAAAACATTTTGTTGCTATGTTGGTGTTTTGAGAACATGTTACACATGTCTCCTAAAACAGCTGCCACCTGAAAACAAGATGGTGAAGTGGTTCCTTACCAGATCCTCTAACGTCTCAGGATACTCTCTGCTACTTCAACTTACCTCTGTTTTTTCAGGGCCATTGTCATTTTCCCAAAGCAAGCACTGGGCTGCAGCCCTTCTGAATTTTATTTTCAAGAATGCCTAGGCACTATATGCAGGGCCCACAAGCATTCTTGGAAATAAATGTGCTTGAGGATAGTCATTTGCCAGTTTCCCATTTAATTTGGGGGGGGGGTGTTAAAATAATTTTTAAAAAATCAGATAGAGCCTGGCCAGCGCCAGCAGGTAGCTCAAAGGTCACATTAGTGCCCATAAGTGTCATGTTGAGGACCTGGGCTACAGAGGGCATTTCCTAACAGTCGTTCCCAACTTGGTAGTCTCCAATGTGTTCAAAGTCCAATTCCGAGAATTCCCAGCCTACATGGCTGAAGGGAATTCTGAGAGTTGCAGTCTCAACACATATGGAGGATACCAGTTTGAAGAAGACTGTCCTAATATATGGTAAATGATGATGCACAAATAGCTTCTTGCCAGATGTACAGGATGCAGCAAACACACACACAAAATCTATGTATGGGCTATGTGTTATTTTTCACAGTTCTATTTATACAAAGCAGGAATTTTAATGCCTATGACAGAACTTCTGGAGGAGGAGCAGCAGCAGCAATCACCACTGCCACCACCACCTTCAGAAAATAACCCTTAAACAAGGATTTGACAGATACAAAAAGGTACTTACAAGAAATGTGACCTGCCAGCATCTTATCCTGTTGATCTTGAAACTGATCTCTTTCATCTGATTACTAGGCAACTTTATGCAGCAGCTAATCTCATTATTTCCCACATGAATAACAGCAGTACAACCAACTTCAGGGTAGTCACAGGAGCAAGGAGCAAGCTGTATATATCCGTAATGCTGGATCTCTTGAGCCAGCTCTAAAAACTGTGCAAGAGAAATGGCAGCTAGAGGAGAGCAATACGTTACACACATGTGTAAAGGTGTCCAAGACAAGCAACTTCACAAGGGTCTAGATGGCTCCAAAGTCCATTGTTATCACACAGTGTGACCAAGTGTCAGCTAACTGAGGACTACAGGATTCAATGCAGTGATTCTCTCATTGAAAATACAAATGCCAAATGTTATATAGGAATGATTAATCACTGAGAAAAATGTTCATCCCAGGAGCAGCCCACCAATAGACATTTAATTCTCTGGGTGGGTAACTTGCATCAAACATTCTTTCTCTACATCTTCAGATGCTGAAGAACTGACAAGGACACTCCCCAATAATTGAATTCTACATGGGGAGTAGTTCCAAATATCCAAAATTCACCCACATATTCTAGAAGCATCTAAAAAGTAAGCCTTATTTTTCTTATAATATATTATTTGCCATCTATAACCGTGCTAGGTATATCTAGATCCCAGTTCTTCCAAAAATGCAGTAGCAGTCTAGTCTGAACTAGTACCTAAATTTTGCCTCTCTTTTATGTTTATAGCACGTGGTTCTTTGAGTACATACCATACTAGGAACAGGGAATGGAAGGATACCATCATTTCAAAAGGCACGAATAGGGAACTGGATCTGGTAAGAGGGCTGGATTCAGCCCCACCTCCTTAAGTGAGCCCAAGAAAGTTGAGTACAAGGGTATGTAAGGGAAAGCTCTAATCTTTGCGCAGAAGCCTTCTCTCTTGGCCAACCCTGTTGTCCTCTGCCTCTTCCTGCAGAGATACCTTTGCTTCTCCTCCCATGACAAAGACAGGGCAATGGCACATCCAGCTGGTACTGCTATAGAAGCAATGGCAACATATATATGTCACCATCCTGCCTTTCCCTCTTGAAAGGGAAGGATGAGGCTCAGGTGAAGCAAGTGGCCTTATCTGGGGGCCCATGAGCTGCTAACCTGACAAGGGACATTATGCCTGCAGACCAGAGATTCCACGTCTCTGCAAGATGGAAACACACACACTTCACAAAAGGCAAGGCGTCCAATGGATTGGAATCTGTTCCCATCTTTTTCTGTATAATCAATTACAATTTTAACTATGATCAGCCTACGCCTTTTATAAACATCAACACACATCAAAAAGGAATGATTTGAATACATTCTGCATTCTGTACTCCAATCTATTTCTTGTAAGTTGCCATTTCCCCTTTCTTTTGATTAGGAAAAAAAATGGAGAGAGACACTTATAAATTTCAGGGTATACATTTGCTTATTTGGGTGGGGGAATGAATTATAAATAAATTATGAACATCAAGGCACCTTTGATGTAAAGACGGATGAAAGTCTAGCTATCCTTTCAATATAATTGAATGCAGTTCTGGCCCAGACCCATGTATGAATATATACATTCCAGTTGCAAGAAGAAAACAAAACTCAGCTTCCAAACATGAATCCAATTATACTGAATATACTCTAATTATTCCAACCCCAAAGGATGTGTGTGTTTTCTTAAATAGCCTTCTTTTCAATTTTTCAATCATTTGCAATTTAAGGAAGCTTCACAGAAAAGCATTTGCGTGTTGAATATCTTTTATAAGTCTTTAGTTTAATTACTTCTGAAGGAGAGGGGAAGGATCTGATGGGGCTTTAATAACAGAAGAATGAATCATTCAACTCTGTGAACTACCAAATTCACTGGTACTTTGGGGGATTCAGGGTATGGGAGTAGGGGTATCAAGGGGAAATCCCACTGCCATAAGAGAAGGGTGCTTGATAATGTTAGCTTAAAAACTAAAATGGAAACATTCTTAGTTTCTGTGGACCAAATCTCTATGCATCCACTTTCAAAAACATGGCTGGCTATATATTACAATAAGTACACTGAATGCCGTTGCATGACAATATTTCATTTTATTAAACAAGCACCTGTAGTTGGGAGATCAAGAGTGAGGTGAGATAGAAATGTAGTAAACATGCCCATAAAGATCAGCATCATGCCCAAAGCTGCTACTGGGAATTTGGTGCAGATAGCCACAGCTCTCAGTGGCTGCTTCCCCTCCACACAGCTTGCATAGACTGTGATATGAGAAGAACAAGTTAATCTCTCTCCTCTTTGTCTTAATCCTGATTTCCCTTGCTCTGAATCAATGTTTTTCAGACTGACAACTTTAAGATGTGTAGACTTCAATTCCCAGAATTCCCCATGCTACCAAGCAAAGCACTTAAGGTAATAATTGTTCAGCATGGTGGTTTCAACCTTCAGTTCTAAATGGCTAAATTTGATATTTAAAATTTTGGAAAAGCACAGACCGGGGGTTGATATTCTTCCTCAAGCAAAACTGAAGAAAAAGGCCAGCCTTTAAAAGTGGATGCATTCTCTGGTATCTTCACACAATAACTTACATTCTGAAAAGGACCATCATCATTTAAAAATCATGTTACCTTTAATTTATCTGGAGCTTTTTGCAGCATTTGAAGCTTCTGCCTCTGCCCTTCAGTAGGCTTGACCCAGTTGATCTCTAGTTCCTGTACAACCTTTTTTTTAAAAAAAAAGCAAAACATATAGGCAAGTAAACGTTAGACTAGAATACAACTGGCTCTTTATTCTCTTTGACGCAATAGCAAAGCTCCAAACTCTTTTGGAACTTTACCCCATCAGCTCTTGGTGAAGATTATTGGGAGGACGCAGACTGAAGTTCATCTGGAGAGCATCGCTTTGTGGAAGATTTGGTTATCCTGACTAAGAATGTTGCCAGCAATTATTCCAATGTCAGTAAAACATTCTGCATCGCTATAACACAAGTAATTATCATGAGTAGGACTGCTATATAGATAAAAAGCCATTTTTTTTAAAAGGTAGTCATATAACTCCATTAGAAATATATACATACTTGAATAATATTTGTATTGAATAAGCATATATAAAATTGTAACTGTGTACTATTATGATATATTAACTTTTTTGTATTTTTTTTCACTTTTATGTTAAAGCACTTCTATGTTTTTTTTCCTTTTTTGCAATTAAAAAAATTAATAAAAATTCTCTCTCTTTCTCTCTCCATAATGAGTATTATAAGAAGGAGCTAAACATCTACCTAGCTACTATGCTGATCATTGAGCTGGACTACTTACTCTTCTCACCTAATTATGGGCACAGTTTGGCCTGATCCCTGTCTGGGGAACCACTAATCGGGTGAGTGATGGCAGAAGATCCAGTTGCTTAAATCAGCTTTCTCCATGAACCACTGCTTAACTCTCTGACTGTAACGGAATGTGAGAATGACCTTGGAAGACAGGGGGAAGAGATGCTGCCTAGGGAACAATCAGATAAAAGGGGGAGCAGCCCGTAACTGAGTAACGGGCAGAGGAAGAAACTTAGGAAGGACCCGCCCTAACTGATCAGGCAGTAAAAAGAGACAGCGGGAGATTTGTACTTTCAGACTTGCAAGATTCTGTTAATGTAGCCTATCAATAAAGCAGAAGTAGCAATCTGATTGTGTTTCCTGTCTGGTGCACCTGGGAGGGCTGACACTGATGCTACTCCTCCCAAGAGTTTTTCTCCAAGCAACAATTCAGTTTTGATGTTTCATACACTAGCTAGAGCATCTCATATCTAGTTTGACCTTTATTTTTCTTGTGTATCACATATGTTCATTTTCCGTAGATTATTAGCAGGATAGAGCTGAGAAATTGTGTTCATTCACAAAGTTAAATAAACCACAAGTCACTTTTATTTCACAATTTGTCTGGCAATGCTTAAAAACACCACACTTGTCGTTAAACATACCTGCATGTAAAGTAAGTTTACTGAAGTTCTACAGCCCATCAACATTTTATCAAGAGAAGGATCCATATACCTGCCCAATGGAAATAAAAAAGCCATTAATCCAGTGGCATACATGCAGAGAGAAATTTAACCAAAATATTATAGGTAAAAAACTACAAACTGAATTTAAGGAATCAATTCACACTTTTTATTACATGATATGATCATGCTTGATATTATATCTATGATACGGTCCTTAAAATCACTTCGTAATTTTTGCCTTATGTATGTACCTAAGATTACTACGTATGTACATAATACCCATGGAGAACAAGATTATTCTGTTCTTGTTTTTATTCATCAGACTTAATGATGAATCCATTGTATATTCCACGATGATGCTACGTTTACAGAATTAGTGGAAAAAACTCATTAGGTACTGGAGAAAAAAATATTCTATAACTGTCTGCACATCCTTAAAATGTCCTTTAATTATTCCAATTAAAAAGGCTCAACATGGGTCTTTACCCAGATTTTCTAACTGTAGACTTTAATGGACAGTCCAAATATAGGGTGGAGATTAGATGCTAATGGACAATTCGGGTCTGATCTCTACTTCAGATGTGCTATCCAATAATATTCCAGATATATTGGCTGATGTGGCCACTCTGAACTGTCAGCTCACTTGACCTTTGGGAATTCTGAATGTTCCAGTTCCAATACATCTGGAAAGTGCCAAAGTAGAGAAGAATAGATTACTGTCCCACTGGCTATAACATACATGGAACTGATCCCATGATTTTTTTCCCTCCAGCACACTGATATATTTTAATGTATATTGCTAATTTCACTTCTGCTTCCTGCTCACCACTTTCTGATCCCAATCTTACAAGCCGACTCTTTCACACTCCGGAGACTCACGTAAGGAAGTTCAAATTCTGCTAGTTTTTTCAACACTGGAGGGGGATAGGTAAGAAGAAAGGGGAAAAAAAGATATTTTGATTGTTTTTAATGCTATTAAAAAGGAGTATATTTATATCTAAAGATGGTGCTGATTAAACACAAGATTGGTGGTGCTAAATATTCTGCATTTGTGCCAAGAGTAGCTGACTTTTGTGACCTTTATAAATTATGCAAACCTGCTGATCACAGGAAGAAACAAGGAACAACATAAAACACTGTTTTCATTTACTCATATACTCATTTATTTCATGTTTATTCACTTCTCCTGTCTAGATTCTAAGATATTAGCAGACTTTTCTCATGTACTTTCAAATGGATCTTCATAGCCATAAGTGTTAGAAATAGGTGTTGTACTGGGAGCAGGAAACCTGAAGTTTCTTCATACCCCCCGTGTCTGTCTGATCTGCCGATGTGGTGGGATGGGGGGAAATGAATGTACTTTGAATTATCTTTTGTACCGTATGCATGTTGAAAGATGCTGGATGAACTTTTCTGCAGAACGAGTTTGCTCTCATTGCAGTGTGCTCTCAATCAGATTGCCACTCTCTGGGAAACGGTTGTTTTGTTGTGTTTTGTAGAATTAAAGGTATGGTTTAGCATTTGGGGCTCAGGTGCAACCTGCCTTGTACTCAGTTTCTTAGTCTTTGGTAACTACGCCACTTCAGCAGCTACTCTAAACGCCCATGACAGTTGCTTAAATGCTGAAATGTTCAAAACCAGAGCCTAGTCAAAATGTTACTTCTACACAGCCGTCAGGCATGCGGATTTCCCAAACTACACAGATGGGATGCCATGTGAATGTAGTATGTGGTGCACAAAAGACTTCTTACCAGACATTTGTCCATTGTTGTGATCTTGAATAAGAAATAAGCTGAAGTATCCTATTAGTTCTTTAGAAAGTTCAATCTTGTATGATATAACCTGAAGGAAAACAAAAGAGGCACTTGCCCCTTAAACTGTGAGTTAAGTCATCCAGTTAACTATTTCAAGTTCCATAGCGCTATTTTAAAAAAATTAGTGAGCTCTTATTAAGAAACTCTGGCCCACCCCTTTGCTGATTGAGTGTATGTGTCTATACCAATTCTCTCCTGCAAGAAATATGACTACAAAACACTTTTTTTCTCTCCTGAGTCTTTTTCAGATAGAAAAGTGGAATAAAATATTTTAAGGAAACAAAATGTTGATTTTAGAGAAGTAACTTCCCAAGTGCTCATTGGTGAACCCCAAGTATTGTCATGGAAAAATAAGCAGCTGCAGAGATACTCTCGTAAGGCTGGCCAATCTCTTTGGGCAGCCACAACACACCCTGCCTGAGAAAATAAGTTGAATCCTAAACCAGCTTTGGTTGGCCTACGTCTTGGCACCCAATCACCGTACTGTGGTTTGTACAGTAATGGGGGCATCTGCAGGGTATAGTCCATAAAGACAAGATGGCAGTCACAACTGTGCAACTGAAGCTCTGCCTGTTTTTTGTATGACTTTTTTGACCATACCCTGCAGATAGCTCTGTACAGTAATATCAGAGTGTGTTTTGCAAACCATAGCAGCTGGGTTTTAATATTTATGGTTTACTCAATAAACCAATAAACCTCAATTAAGCAAGCCATCACTTTGTCTGATGTTTTTATGAGGCATCTGTAACAATACAGATCAGAAATGTTTGTGAACAGAAAGATTACTAAATATGCTTCACTGAATATGCTTGGAACACTTCCTATGAGATGCTGCCAAATCAATGTGTGTGTGTGTGTGTGTGTGTGTGTGTATATATATGTGTATATATATATATATATATATTACTTGCCTCTAGCACTCTTTCAGCAGTATCTGATGTTTGAATATCTATCCTGAGATATCTTCCATCAGCAAGATAAACATCCAAAAAAGCTTGTTGGGTTTGGATTTTAAATGTTTCCTGCAAGACATCAAAGCTTAAGGTTGGAATGCACAGATGGGTGGTCTCATTAGTATGCTGAAAACATTGTTTTATTTCAAGAAAAAGTATTTTAGTGGTAGACTAAAGGGAGGCAAGGAATCATTAAACTTATATCCAAGAAACCAGGCATTTTTCTAAAGTTATAATATACAAGTAACAATTAGATATTTTATAGAGGGGAGAAAAAGATATAATAGCTTGGTCATCAATTTATCACTCATGTGTTTAGATGTTACAAAAGGTTCCTAGATAATCTATAAAATAGTTTACAAAAGTGTATACCAGGATATCTGAACATCTCCATTAAAATACATTTGATAAATATCTTTAATATTGGACTAAATATTTACTTAACCTTCAATGGATCATTGTACGTGAACTGCAATTGTGTTTAGGGAGAGTTAGGTAGTTAGGGGTAGATAACAATCTTTCCCATAAATCAGCTTTCCTACTGAAAAATGATATGCAGAAATGTATGCTGTACAGTGGTACCTCGGGATACGAATTTAATCCGTTCCGTGACTCTGGTTGCAACTCGAGTTGGTCTCAAGTCGAGGTAAAGTTTCCCATAAGATTCAATGTAAATCCAGTTAATCCGTTCCGCCCTCTGAATTTGGTCGCAACCCGAGGCAAATTTCCCCATAGGGTTCAATGTAAATCCGGTTAATCCGTTCCACCCTCCTCCCGAATTTGGTCACAACCCGAGGCAATTTTCTCTTCAGAGCCTTACTCCCGCCAAGCCTGCTCTGCATTTTCTTTGGAGCCATGCTAACAGGCACACCAAAAACCTTCGCAAAACACCACAAAACACACCACAAGCCTCACCGAACGTCTCCTTGCTACCGTGACCTCGCCCACAGGAAGCCGCGACCACGTGGCAGCAGGGAAAATGGCCGCGGATCCGGTTCGTAAGTCGAGGCGAGTTTGTAACCCGAGGTAAATTTTTCCTGCCGAAGCTGGTCATAACCCGAAATGTTCGTTAGTAGAGGCGTTCATAACCCGAGGTACCACTGTATTTTTAGTGGGACCCAGGAAGAGAGCTTTTTCTCTGTGGCACCCAACCCATGAAACATCATCCCCACAGACTTCAGATTGGCCTCCAACCTTCTTGGCCTTTAGGGAGGCCCTGAAGACATGGCCCTGCCACCGTGCCTGGCGGTTCAGCAATAGTGGGGAGCTCTTACAATGAGCTGTATTGAGCTGATGTGGGATGAATTCTGATCATGATTTTTTGAAATTGATTATGGACAGTTTTTATATGTTTGTATATTGCTTTTTAATTTGCTTTTATTGGTTTGTTTTTACCTGTTGCAAGCTGCCCAGACTGAGATGGGTGGCCGTACAAATCAAATTAATTATAATAATAACCAATAACATGCCCATATCAGTCCCAGCTAGCCAGGAGACATATTGTAAAGAATATGCTAGCTGTGCATGCAGCTTTATTAACATGCAAGGGAAAGATATGCAAATGTTAAATCACAAGTCCCGGCCAAAGCTTTTGGGAGATAATGTGGTAAATACATTTGAAAATCAAAACCCATACCTGGGATACTCACCAACTGCTTAATTAAAAGTTAGCATAGTTGAAAGCTATATGATTTGCAGACCATTTCCCTGGACTAATCATAAAGTTTAATTCTATTTGTTTAGACTTATTCATTATATCCATCCAACCACGCAAATGTCCTCCCTACTTTAGAATGCCCCACAAAGGGGTAAACATATTCCTTTCAACCTCTCAGCCATGGAGAATTCAGAAATAAAAATGCTACAACTTAAGCTTCCAGTCTTCAAGTATGTATCAGGCGGTGAGTGTCATCACCATTGTAAAACAAAGGAGATGTTGACATTTTCACGTCAACACACCTCTCACTTCTTGTCCTGACACAAGCTCAAAATATGTACTTAATGCCAGACATCAAGAAACTCATCATACTTTAAATGAACCTTTCAAAAAGTTTCCTGAGAAACCAGAAAGATATCAGCACTTTTACAGCAAAACCTTTCTCCTGTCAAGTGCACACAAGAAAAAAAAAATTGTACATTCTCATAATGAACATTATTAAACTGAAAACCAAGTGTGTTAGCATTTATTTTTAAAGTACAGTGGAACCTCGGGTTACGAATTTAATTTGTTCCGTGACTCTGGTCGCACCCCGAATTGGTCGCAACCCGAAGGAAATTTTCCCATAAGGTTCAATGTAATTACCGTTAATCCATTCTGGTGTGGAGGACAGGGAGGTGGCTATTGCTTGGAGGGAGAGTCCCCCTCCCTACGACCACATGTCAGGGGCGGAAAATGGCCGCGGACCACGTGTCAGGGGCGGAAAATGGCCGCGGATCACGTGTCAGGGGTGGAAAAATGGCCACGGACCACGTGTCAGGGGCGGAAAATGGCCGCGGACCATGTGTCGGGGTGGAAAATGGCCGCAGACCATGTGTCAGGGGCGGAAAAATGGCCGCGGACCACGTGTCAGGGGCGGAAAAATGGCCATGGACCACGTGTCAGGGGCGGAAAATGGCCGCGGACGTGTCAGGGGCGGAAAAATGGCCGCGGACTGTGTCACGGGAGGGAAAATGGCCGCGTATCTTGTTCATACCCCAAGGCGGAGTTTGCAAACCGAGGTAAATTTTTGCAGCCGGAGCTGGTCATAACCCGAAAACTTCGTTAACAGAGGCGTTCGTAACCCGAGGTACCACTGTACCTATGTGTTTGGGCTGCTTTAAAAGTAGCAATTTATCATTGAACGCATACTTCTATTTTTAGCCTGGAATAAGGTTAACATGGTTAATTTCAAGAATAGCCTCCCAAAAGACAAAGCAGTTCAAACTCAGTACCAGCCATATATATAGAACGAAGTACTTAAGAACAGCTCATTGTGGATCAACATACTAATGGACACAACATGCTGGCTGTTGTTGTGGGAGGAGGAGTAGAAAAAAAAAGTTGGGAAAAAAGAACAGAGGAATGGAAAAGGTATGACTGGTTGCCTGATAGCCTGAACACGAGTACTCCACGTTTAAATATTAGTAACAGCAAGCCAGCTTCTAGTCTACAAGAACAGGAGCAAAGATAATTGTTTTTCTCTTTCTACCTTACTTTGGAACACTAAAACTTACCTGCTGTAATTTCCTAAAGAAACTAATAAAGACATCACTCTTTGTCACACTTGGATCAACGGAAACTGCAATAGAAAAAATTGCAATAGGATAGAAAATATATCTTAAAATATTCCACAGATGGTCAAGATAGACACAGAGGAAAAATTGTGCATACATTTACTAACCAATGGAATCAGAAAAGATTATCATACATCCTAAAATCTTGATGATCATGGAGAAGATCTATCTATGTGGTCGCTACGAATCGAAAACAACTTGATGGCACATAATCAAAGTTTTGATGAAGGCATATAGCTCAAAGGAAGTTTAAGATTTTCATAAACAAAGTGTTTTCTTCTGTTTCCTATAGATTAATGCTTAATTTCAAGGGAGCAGATTCAGTTTAGAACATTTGTACAAGGTGAGTTCTCTGCTCCTTTTTCCAGACTGTAGCTTCTTCTGAGGTCAGAACTTCCACTCCATCCATCACTGGATTTCCCATTCTACCACAGCATTTTCTGAGAGTCCCAAAACCTCATGAAAGACTGCATCGAGCTGCAGTAGAAAGGAGGTGGGGCAGAATTCCTGGTCCTTAAGAACTGCAGTAGCTGCCACCCTTTATATCTGCTGATAATTGCCTTTAAAGTCCAAGTCACTTAAGAAAACATCTTTTTCTGCACAATCCCCTTCAACCATTTCTAGTTCTATGAAATCATAGCAAGCACAAATTTAATATTTGTTTCAACACTCATTAAAAGCCATATGCCAAAGTAGTATTCAATATACCATTCTGTAGATATTGTTCTAGCTGAGTTCTCCTTTCATCAGCCATTGACTTTGTCATTGCAAGGTAGAATTTTGGAGGAAACAAAGGCATTCCTTTTCCAAAGACTCGTCTTAGCTGAAAAGATAAATCATCTTTGAATGGTAGTAACCTGTTACCAAACATCAAATAAATATTTTCTACTTGAAGATGTTCATTCATAAATTCCCAAATATTACTTTCTTTAAGGATGTTGGCATAAGGCCTGCTCTTATGTTCTTTAACATTTGATCTGATGTCCTAGCAAAGCAGCCAGTAGATTTGTAACGCCTTTAATGATACTACCTATCTGACATTGTGGAAACGTCATGAATTGGAACAGAATATTTTGATGATACAGCAGCACACAAAAGAAAAAAACACTAATGCCATTTGTGACACCATACACAGACTACATAGCAGAAAAATGTACTGTATGTGGATATTTTGGGGAGCATAGATGGAGCAGAATAAAACACCTGAACTGCGTGTAATTTTTGAGAAAAGTCTCAGTTTATAAAAGGAATAACAAATACTATCAGGATGAGGTATAGCAATTAAAACTTACCAAGGTATAAAACAAAAAGACAAAACTATTTTCTATTTATTAGGAAGATAATAATTCGGGAGCAAGTCTATATTGTTGTGGGCCTTATATACACCCAGCGGTGTAATTACTATGTGCCCTCACTGAATAATACTCATTTTATTCTTCTCTCTCTCTCTCTCCCTTGCACAATTGTTCAGTTTTAAGAGATCTGAGGTAGGGGGTCTTTGGTGGAGGGGGTCAAGAAAGTCAACATAGTGGCCATTACCATGCAATTGAAGTCCGAGTCCTTTTTACACGTGGCTGACTGTATGAAAAGAAGGGTGAGTCTTTCATTGCATAGTCACAAGTGCAATTTTAACTTTTTTGATCCCCTCGATGGATACACAATTTGCTGGAAGGACAAATAAACCTTTCTCTCTATATGTGGTATTCTTACTTCCATAGTATCATTGGAATAATTCAAGCTTCAAGGAAACAGGCATCATTTATGCTAAAGACATGTTTTCTGAACATAGTTTTGATATTTCATGGTCTTTACTTCTTTCACTAGAAAGCTCCAGTTCTGAAAATATGCTGAGGGAATATTGTCCAAAGATGAGAAGGGAGAGTCTCTACTGATGTGTGTATGCCTGTGCACACATGCAAGGTTTCACGCAGCAATACACTGTTAACACATAGATCAGTGTTTCTCAACCTTGGTAACTCTAAGAGGTATGGACTTCACACAGCTGGCTGGGGAATTCTGGGAGTTGAAGTCTACACATCTTAGAATTGCTAAGGTTGAAAAACACTGATGCAGATGATTTCTTTCATGTACGTACAAAGCTAGAAAGATGTCAAAGTTGCAGCAAAATTTAAGCCTGAACTATGACAATGACCACATCCAAACAAACAATCCATCAGTGTTGTAGAAGGCACCATTGCCCTGTGAAAAATACCTTGTGGAAGGCTCTCTGGCAGAAAAATGGGGAGGGGGGGGGAAGCAGTGGTTGGACAGGCGGAAAAAAAAGAAGGGGAATGAGTTCTTCATCTTACCTGCTCATTCCAGCGGTGCAACTGACTGTACCGTAACTTGCAGAAAAGGAAGCCCTCCAGATATACAGAGTACAACTGAAAATACACAGCCTCCAAATAAATCCTTTTAAGACTGTTAAGGGAACTCACCATTTCCCATCAGCTGCACTCAGCCTTGCGTTCCTACTGCCCAAGAATGGGGAGCCTCATTCCCGTGGGCCTAAATTCGCCCTGGCATCCCACAAATCAGGATGCTAGGCATGTACAAAAGGGTGGATTGCATGGTTGAGGGCACCATCTTGACTTTTTGGAGCCCCCTCTGTGGATACTCTTGCACACGGACTTGGCATAGCTTGGCCTGCTCCTATTGAGGAGGACGGGCCCTTTAGACTAGATCAGGCTTTCTCAACCTTAGCAGCTTTAGGATGGGTGGACTTCAACGCTCAGAATTCTGGGCATTGAGGTCCACTCATCTTAAAGTGGCCAAGGTTGAGAAACACTGGACTAGATCTTTACCATTCCAGAAAAGGTACCCATTATTTCAGGTATCAGCCTGGAATATAAATGTTAAACTATATCCCACCCTGCCAAACAAACGAACAAAAAAGCTTGTGAATTTTCACAGATCACTTAGAAGGAGTGTCACAAGCACCGTACAAGGACACTTGTCTTTTCTCTTTTTGTTCCGACACTTCCCTTGCAATTTTTAGTACCTATTTGAGTGTTCATTCCAATTTCTGTTGTAAACTTGCTGATAAATGTAATTTCCTCAGCAGCCTTAACACTGGCCAAGTTGGTGAAGTTACAAATCCAGTCCAATCCAATCAATACTACCGTTCCCTCCTTTCCCTTTCTCGCCCACCCCCTTCCCTCTCGGAAGCTCCTTCTCGGTCTTCCCCCTTTCTCCCCTCCCTCCCTCCCAGACGCCCGCAGACGCTTCTCTCCGCCGCAGAAACGGGCGTCCAGGCCAGTCCGACGGACGACCTCGCTCCACCGCTCCGGGAAGTCTTGGCCCCGGCAGCCGCGCTCCCCGCCGCCCAGCCCACACTTCGCGCGGGCACTAACTGCGCCCCCGCCCCACAGAACCATCTTTGCTCTCCTGCCTTCCTTTCCTTTCGGGACTGCACGAATGGGTGGGGCGCACTCACTCGCCGGATCGGCACGGTAGGTGCGGGCCGGCGTTTTAACCCCATCAGGGCCCCCAGCCCAACTGTTGATCCTCGCCCCCCCCCCACCCTTCAACGGAACCTTCGGCGAGCAAATCCACCTGCTTGCCCGCCACCCTCTCCCTCCCTCCCTCCCCCCCTCCCTCTTGTCCTACAGGGGTCTCGCGGGATGATGCAACTGGGGGCCGGGGGCGCAGTTCCCCCGCGGGGGCATCGCCAGCGCGTCCCGAGGCGCAAAGTCTGGCTCGCGCTTGGGCACCTGGCAAGGTCTGGACTGCTGGCGCGCCGCCTGGCTAGTTCGCCCTTCTCGCCTCCCCTCGTGTCGGGATCCACCCCTCCTTCCCTCCCCCTAAGGGAAGCTACTTCACCACGTAGCGGCCGCCAAACTTCTCCAGCAGCTCTTCGGAGAGGGGGATGCTGAAGTGCATCTTCATGGCGCTGCCGGCCGCCCGGAGGGGAGGCGAAGGAGCCGTCTGGCGGGGTCGAGAAAGTGGGGCAGGGCGGCCGCGGGAGCATTTCCATGCCCCACGTGACGGAGGAGGGGCGCGGCTGCCTCCCCGCTCGGCAGGCGAGGAGGAGGCGGAGCGGTGGCAGGTGGAGGTGGCCCTGCGGAGCGCAGGCTTGCCTCGCTTAACGCGCTACCGGAGCGGAGCGGAGCGTCAACAGCGGCCGTAAGCCGCGATGGAGCCTTGAGTAAGCTAGCGGGTCAGATAAAGAGAAATCGCTCTGCATTCGATTTTATTTTTAAAGGCCAACTGCTTGAACAAATCTCCTTTGTGTATGGCGCCTTCAAGTTAAGCTTCAGCCAAACCTGTATTTCCTAAAATAATGAAGTATACTGTACTTTGGGAACCAGGTTGGTATGGTGGTTAGAATGTGGCCTGGACCTGCGAAACCCACCTGACAGCAGGAGGAGGAGGAGGAGGAGGAGGAGGAGGGACGTGTTAATTGATGGTGGTAAAGAATCAGAAGTCCAGGGCACCTTTTCCGACGAACAGATTTTATTCAAAGGCTTCTCTCGCCATAACAATTCAGCTGTGACTTTGCGCAGATGAAAGTCTAGATAGTCTAAATCTGTTTGCTTTGTGTTAAGAGATATTGTGTCCTTGCAATGCAAAGGGCTCTCTTTAAGGACTCCTAAAGAACTTCATAGGTCACAAGTAGCACTTTGAATAGTACAGAAAAACCTACGGAAAGCCCACGTAGCATCTGCAACCTTGGTTTTATATGACACCAGCAGCTCTCGTCTGCCAGCAGACAGGCTGCTGCATTCTCCATCCGTGCCAGCTTCGGGGTATTCTTTAAGGCAGCCCCAGGACTAGCGCATTGCAGCAGCTGATTTGAGAGGGAGTAAAGGCATGGCACGGATAACTATTGCCAGGGCAACATGCTCCAGAAGGGCCAGAGCTAGTAACCAGCTGAACTTGGGGGGGAAAGTCCCCCTGGCCACAGCCTCAAATGCCTGTTCAGGAGGAACCCTGAGTGGCAGATTGCTCCTTTGGGAGAACTGCCTCCCCGTACAGAGTCATCACTGGAGCAGGCAAATTGCCAGATGTTTTCTGAACAAACAACACATTTGCAGGATTCAGTGCCAGCTGTTTCTTCCCATTCTGATTGTAGAGCAGCCTCCAGACCCTGAGTCACCAGCCCAGGATGGTGATGTATTATTGGGTGTGATGTATTATTGGGTGTCACTAGTATACTGATGATATTGTATCCCAAACTGACAAATGGCTTCCAGTAGCTTCACTAGTCATGTTAAATAATAGAGGGAAGAGGTGAACTCTGTGGCACCCCTTAAGTGAGCAGCAGCTGCCTGGATAACCTCTCTTCTCCAATAGGTACCGTCCAATCAGCAAGGAGCAGAACTATGCCAAAGAGTGCCTCTGAGTCCCAGCTCCCAGTATCGGTCCAGAAGGATATCATGATGGATGGTACTGAAGGCCACTGAGAGGACTACATGTAGCTAGGATTATATCCTGGACCTTCACCCTTAGCTGATGCCTATTTATGCAGAATCTATAAGATAATACAAGAATCAAGATAAACATTCTTCGAATATAATTCAGTGATCTGGAAGTATGGAGCAAAAAGGAACAGGAATGGCAGTGTAAGTGGGTTAATAGCCTGAAAACAAATGCTGATTATTGAGCACAACATAAAAAGCAGCAGGACAGTTTTCAGCATAGATCTTTCACAACAGTGATTAAAGGACAAGGGAAAGATCAGTACGACCTCATTCATAATAGGCAGATCTACCATAGACCTAGATTTATGGCATTTCACAGCAAGCACTTCCATCTTTTTTGATTCAGTTTACTTTCTTTCATCCAACCCATTGCTGCCCGTAGGCAAGTATTCAGGGGAGCTATAACATTGCTTGATGACATTGCCACAGAGAAAGAGGTGTGAATGCCATCAACGTATCTCCTGATGCTCTCTCTCAAGGGTTTTATGTATATGCTAAAAACATCAGAGGCAAAATGGTACCTTGAGGGACTCCATATACCAGCTCCCAATTTGTGAAGTAGTTGCTAGTCCAATAGCAACACCATCTCGATCTAGAACCGTTCCAACATAAAGAACTATTGCAAAAAGTGCCCCCAGTCCTGAAACCTGCCAGGCAGTCCAGAAAGAGACCTTGGTCAATAATACTATAAGCTGCAGAAAGATCTAGGACAGTGTTTTTCAAACTCAGCAACTTTAAGATGTGTGGACTTCAACTCCCAAAATTCCCCAGCCAGCATGCTTCTGTTAATGTAACCTTACAATAAAGTAGAATTAGCTCATCTGGTCATGCTTCCTGTCTAGTCTACCTCCTAAGGCTGACACCAATCTTGTAAGTCTGAAAGTACTTCTCTCCCCCCGTTCCCTTTACAGCCCCAAAACTAGGGAGGGTTTCTTCTGAGCCTCTTGCCCTGTCCACATTCCTGCTGTGAGCTAAGCTGCCTTTTATCTGACTGTTCCCTTGGTTGTGTCTTGTTGCCCTGTGTCCTAAGGTCATTCCCACATGCCATTACAGTGGAACCTCGGTTCACGAACTTAATTGGCTCCGCGACTCTGGTCGCGACCCGAATTGATCACAACCCGAAGCAAATTTTCCCATAAGGTTCAATGTAATTACCGTTAATCCGTTCTGGCGTGGAGGACAAGGAGGTGGCTATTGCTTGGAGGGAGAGTCCCCCTCCCTACGACCATGTGTCGGGGTGGAAAATGGCCGCGGATCACGTGTCGGGGGGGAAAAATGGCCACAGATCATGTGTCAGGGGCGGAAAAATGGCCGCGGACCATGTGTCAGGGGCGGAAAAATGGCCGCGGACCGGGTCACTGGAGGGAAAATGGCCGCGGATCCTGTTCGTGACCCAATCCAGCGTTCACGAACGGAGGCAAAATTTTGCAACCGGAGCTGTTTGTGACCCGAATTGGTCGTGAACAGAAGTGTTTGTGACCCAAGGCACCACTGTATATGGGATGATTCTAAGGCTGAGCTGCATCTTAGCAGGCCTGAGGCTCCCTCAATGGTCTACCTCAGTTCCCTGAGACCAACAGAGAAACTAGCATAATGGATAGATTGCGTGTTCAGAAAAGATGGAAGGTTTGTGTGAATTAACAAATAACCACTTGAAGAACCAGTTACGGCATCTTGTTCTTTTCCTGTGATCTATGTGCATCTCATGTATAGGTGAGGAACAAGCTGTAATTACTGGAGGTGGAGCAAGCAGAGTAATGATGACAGCACTGCCAGTCCAAAACTAGTGTGAACATCAGCTTGCAGACTGACAGAGAAACTGGTAATCATCAAAACAAAAAGCAGATGCAGGCTGCCTTTCCTTTACAAAAGCAACAGGCCTCCTCCCCTTTTTCCAGCCACCATAACAGCAGGAGTAAATGTCAAGCATTTTGCCATCATAATTGTGTATATATAGATACCTCATTAGAAAGTAAAGCACTCTGGAATTCTTGTCTTGTAACCATATCCCTCCTCCTAATAAATATCACTTATCTGAGGATCTTTCAGAGTTGTTTCTTGAATTAACTGTTTCCTGTCTAAGCTGTGTAAAGGAAAGTCTGACAACTAGCATCAGACCAGTCTCGGTTTCCAGCCAATAGTGTCTTATATAGGTCAAAATCTGTGTCCAAGTTGTAACAAGAATTATCTCAAAAGTGCTGCATCCTGAAATGCCACAGCAGAAGTCAGTGGAGATCCTACTAAATGAGCCCCATTACTTAAAGTGGTAGAAGGTTGTCAGATTGGCAGATCAAGATGATAGCACTCATAACCCAGCATACTATTAACTGAGGAAACTTACCAAACCTCTCTTCAGTTGCCCATAACAAGTCAGGAGACGTATTTATCAGAAGAAACCAGCCCTGCCAGGAAAAAGAGCCAAAGCCTCCTATATGTGTAAGGAGTGTGAAGACATTTTTTGAGGATGACTCAGGAGAAGGGAAAACAGGCAACATGGTTTCCTAGTTTATACTAAAAGAGACAATTTTACAAAGAAACTGGAAGTGAGGACCAAGCACTACTTTATCCTGGTGGAACACAGTATAAGGTAGATCTTCACAAAATGTCGCTAATTCGCCAGCTCTGTTGCCAGAAGTTACTAATAAAAAACACATTTTCATTGTCAACCAGCAAAGATCAATTGCAGTCAGTGGTTCAAATACTTTAACATCGAAGTAGAAAGAACATGGAGATGCTCCAGGAAGTAGCCAGAAGTAGGAACAGAAGATAAAGATTCTATTGTCCTTTGAGGAACCACTTTTTAAGCAGTTATGAACAGGACTATATAATCTTCTATGGGAACAAGCTATAATAGTTGAAAGATAAAACTTTAATGAGAAGATGTAATTGTATGTGGGAATGACCTTGGGAGACAGGAGGAAGAGCCATAGACTAGACAACCATCGTGCAAAGTCCATAGAAACAGGGGTATGGGAAGCATTTCAGAAGGGACCCTCCCTAGTTTCCCAGAGAGTAAAAGGAAAGGAGGGGAGGAATACTTTCAGACTTGCAAGATTCTGTTAATGTAATCTTACAATAAAGATAAAGCTAGTATTCATTGATGTGCTTCTTGTCTGGACTACCTTGAAGGGCTAACAGAAGAAAATCAAACTAAACAAAATAAAATCAAAGAGATAGTAAAAAAAAACAAAAAACCGATGTGCATCAAATATAAAGCCATGTTCAGCAGAGGCAAAATTAGAAAACATATTTCAGCTGATACATTTTTCCACATGGATGATCCATAAACCAAAATGGCTGGTGTCAGAGGACCACATTGTGGTCAGAGGACCACATTATCCATGCTGTAAGGGATAAAGCTTGAAAATCTAGATAGTGAAGAACTTCTTGACCCATTGAGACCCATTAAGAGAAGGCCCTTAAGATACAGTATACAGCGGTGGTACCCATGGGCAAAAATGAAGATAGAAAATCATAGCCGCAGTGTAAAAACTAAACAGTTGCCCTACCAAAAGTTCACTTCTGAAAGCTGGTTTAATCAAGAATGTATAGAGGGGGAAAATGGTTTTATAGAAACTGAGATGTCTTGTAGGTTCAAGTCTATTGATAGTCTCTCTGTATGATGTGCCTTTTAAACTTAAAAAAAACAACAACTTCCCTCCCCAAGATTATTACTTAAAGGAACCATCTATACAATCTGTTAAGGTTAGGTTAAGCCTTTTCCAGGCACATTAATAGCTATTTCAGTGCAGGTTTGCCTATCATGTTTCCCCTAATGTGCAGGTGCCAAGTTCTCAACTCTTCTATAAATTATCAGGCAATCCTACAAATGACCATGTTGGTTGTCTACTTAAGTGGCTGCCTATTTCTGCCTCAAATTTAAAATTTGATAAAGTTGGCAAGGCCCCAGGAGATGACTATATTCCAGCTGGGCTCATTAAGGCAAACTTTTGAATATGGAGTTCTAGCCTTGACATTCCTTTTATCAACAAGACATTCCTGATAATTGGGGCATGGCTATTATTATCCTGTTTTATTCAGTGAACTACCAACCTGCAAACCTCCTGAACCAGTACCGAAATTATATACCTGTATTTTTCCGACTATAAGACGATACTTTTTTCTAAAATCCTTACCTTAAAAACTGAAGGGCGTCTTATTCAAAGAAGTCAGCCAAGAATCGCCCGGTTCCAAACTGCCCATACTTTGTTTCTGCAGAGAGGCTTCCTCCTATTGCTAGCCCCCAATCACGAGTGAAATAGCTTGTCTCCCAAACAGACTTCCTCCAATCACGAGCCTGATGTAACTGACGTCAGCTGATGCTGAACAAACCAATTAGAGGAAGGCTGATTGCAGAGACACGCTATCTGCAGTTTCACTCGTGCTTGAATGTAATCAGTTAAACAAAAGCCTGGAAATAGAGCTCCAGAGAGATGGTTTGGACCTCCTCCCACCGAGTGTATCAGGTCAATGTTAACTACTTACTAAATAAAAATGTGTTCTGCACTATCTTTAAAATATTGATTTTTTAATTTTGGGCTGGAAAAGTGGGGGTCGTCTTGTACATGGGGGCGTCTTATTGTTGGAAAAATACGGTATATTGGAAACCTCAGGACTGGCTGGAGCCTTCTGGCTGAGGAACGTGCAGGCTTTAGAGCAGAATGTTCTTCTATGGACCAAGTATTGGTGTTACAGCATATTTTTTAAAAAATATTTTAGTAAACCCAGAGCAGTCTGTAAATGACATTTGTTAATTTTATTAGTGTGCTTTTGACTCCATCTCTAGAAAAAATCTTGTGGGGAAAAGTTTAAGTTTTAAAGCACAGATATAGGCCTACTCCTGCTTGCATATATACTCCATATGTATGTAAACTTCCAAGTAAGATGCAACCCATTGAGATAACTTAAATTGTATCCCAACTCAAAAGGGATCAAAGCAGGGCTGTTCACTAGCTTCTTTGCTTTTCAATCTTTACATAATACCTTTGGGTCCTTGCATAATCCAGATTCCCACCCTCCCTAAATAGCTTGAGAAAGTTTTCCCTTCTTATGAAGAAGATGCTGTTTTATCACAGACACCAAACAGCCTCAGAAGAATGCTGAAGACCATTGCTGCAGTACTGTTTCTTCTAATTATCAGAAGACAAAGATGTTGTAGTTGTCCAAAGCCCCAAGATGAATAATCGAATATACACAGCAACATCACTGAGCAGAACAAGTGCTTCAACTATCTGGTGGTTGTATCCCCTGGCTCAGATAGAGGGCTTCAGCTGAATATGCAGTATAGACAGTAAAGCGATTTGGGTTTTTCTGTTTAAAACAAAGTGATTTCATTCCTGCTGTCATTACATTATTTGACGCTAAGTTACTGGCTTAGTTTTTTATATGGAGTTCAGACCATGCCCTATTATCATCCTCAAGAAATATTGCAACTTCCTGAGGACAGTGTTTCATATTCCCAAGTGTGTCCGTAACACCTCCTTGTGGCTGGAGGCCAGTTTACCCAAGGTGGAGATTCATGCTTGGCTTATCTTTAATCTCTGGCTAAAGTTTAACTTCTGTCAACTAGCAATTCAAAGCACTTGTGCATCTTGCCACATTGTATATTTTTTAAAAATAGGAATGTGTATAAGCTTATTTTATTCCTTTTAGCAAACTTTCTAGGACGGGCAACCTATTATTTGTAAGATAGCAACATTTTGTGGCAGTATGCAGAGTGAGCAACATACAACACCGACTCTCTCACCAATAGGAGCATATAAATCTGTTGTTTTCATATTACTGTTTTACTGTAGTATTAGTCTAGATTACTGTTTCTCAACCGTGGCAACTTTAAGACATGTGGACTTCAACTCCCAGAATTCCCCAGCCAGAATGGCTAGCTGGGGAATTCTGGGAGTTGAAGTCCACACAGTGTTAAAATTGTGAAGATTGAGAAACAGTGGTCTAGATTTTTAAATTCTTGTAGGGTATTGTTAGTTGCTGGCCTTTGCCTACAGTAAAGGATTCATTTAATACTGACAATAGCAGTTCTAGTTTAGGTGGCCACTATAGGACAATTGAAAATGGGATTGAAAATAGTTATGGTCAATAATGGCAACAATCAGGGTAAGCCAAATATTTGGAGTGACTAAAACATGGTGAAGCAGTAAAAGGGGTTAGTGATAGCAGTCACAATCACACTTGGTCAGAACTAAAGGCTCCATATGACATCATCCAGGATTCAGTGCAGAACAGGAGTCAAGTGACTGGGTATCCTGTGTCAAGTGACGGGAGTCAAATGACCTTGGTATCCATATAGCCAAATATATGAAAATATCCTTTCTTGGAAGAGTAGATCTCTTCTTGGAAATTAATGAAGCTACTCAATGGCCTGTTTTGGAGATTCCAGCAACAGCAGCAGCATGTAGCAGCCTGGATTGTCATTTGTGGAAAAAAATGCTTTTTCATTCCTAAGCAGGATTGCAAATCAGAAATACTTGTTCAGTCAGTCTGAATGTTTAGATCCTTAAGTGGTGGTGACATGGAGTGTTCTGGTATGGGTGACAGAGCTTGGCACTTTTTAGATTTCTGTACACATTTTCATTTATCCTCAAACTTTTGAAATTAGCTTCCTGACACCAATCTCACCATTGTCACAGCCTGGAGGATTTGTTCCCAGAACCAAGCTTGGGGACACAGTGAATGGTTACGGGGTGCCTTCTCAGTAAAGCCCTGACAACATCAGCAAAAATCAAGCAACCTTCATTCAGACATGAGACACAAAACATTTCGTGTGGGGGGGGGGGGGAATTACTGCCACACTGAAGGCATTTACTAAACCAGTTCTTCAAGGCCAAGGCCAGTTCTCTCTCTGGCACAAGGAAGATGGGGACAAAAATACAATATAACTTTATTACAGAAAAACTAACAGGTAACAAACTTTTAAAAATAAAAACTATGTAAAAAGAGCTCAGCAACAGCCTCAGGAAGTAAATTCCAAGTTGTTTTATTTGTGGTTGAAAAGAACTTAATGAAATTACAGGAAACTGCTGAACACAGGAAAGGAACTTCTTGGGCCCACAGTTCTAGAATGTGCCAATGATGCCTGCCCAGCCACAAAAATGCACCTACCAATATACAGGTGCCCGAATCGCAGAGGGACTGTTCTAAGCGTAGTCAATTGGTATGCTCAGAAAAGTGGAACCCCATGGAAAAGATCTGACAGCCTACTGCCAGTCTTCTCACACACCACAGACCTTTTCACTACAGAATGGGCAAGCGTCTGTAAGATTCAGCTATTCTTCTGCTCCGTTCTTCACGTTTGGTATTTTCACCACAAGCTCTGGATGAGTTCAGCCAATCCAAAGTCAGCCCACCCAGAACACTATAGGCTGCTCCCACCTTCTTCCTCCCCCAGGCAGGGATCTGTCTTCAATACTACAGATGTATACTAAAACTTTACAACTTTAATAGCTTTTATATAACATTATTTCTTAACTATTTTCAGGACTACACTCCCCCCCAGTGGCATACAGATATATGCAATTAGGACCAAAACTTAATAGATTCTGTCTACAAGTTTGCTGCTGAACCTAAAGATGTGTTGATTTCCATAAGAATTGAGTCTTATGTCATTCTGCAGGATAACCAAATAAATGCCATTTACCCTTACTACAGCCAAGCCAGCAAAGACTAGGTAGCATAGCTTGACGCCTCACAAATGAATACGTTTCTTTTTGGTGTCTAGTTATGCGTCACTGCCAGTATCTGCCCTAATTTCCCATCTATCTGTTCTCCTTTGTCATGTCTCCTGTCATTATGAACAATCTATTCTGACTTCCAAGCCTGGTAGTCTTTTAAAATAGCAATGAGGGATTAATTTAAACCTATTTATATTACTTTTTAGTGTGCCCTAATACGAATGGCAAAATGTATGAACCACATTACTGAAATTTATTAAACTGAAATAGTCAACGAGTGCCCAGTTTTTCTCCTCATGGTTCAGAATTATCTGTATACTACTAAAACTGTTTGTAACCTCCAATTGGCCGAAATGGTGCATCATAGGGATAACTTAAGGAATGCGTCCAAAATCAGGGACCCAACTCCCATGGAATTGAAATTTCAAGGATCTTCACATCAGTTCTATTCACAAAGTTGTGGCTGCTGCATCGCTGCAGTCATGTTATCATGATGTATGACAATGCCTTCCAGAAACCTGTAGGTTGCATGGTACAAGGGAAGATGGGAGGGGCGTATCCCTGCCCTCTTTCCCACCTCCCTCTAGCCCCTGTGCCCAATTGGCTGGCAGCAAGGCCTGATGGACAAGTGGCGATTGGCTGCTTTGGAACTGAGGTGGGAAACTGAAATCTCTTAACTGCGGTGGGTGGTGAGCAAAGGATGAGGGAGCAACTCAGATGCCCGCTGGCGAGCTAGGGCTGGCTGGGAGGCTCTGGCGGTTGACAGATGAGCCCTTTATCCCTGGGGGGGACCTTGGGGACATGCCAGGATGGGGGAGCAGGGGTGCAGGCTCTCTTTGTTTCCCATCCCCCCAGCAAAGTGGCAGGCAATTCCGTGGATCAGCCGAAAAGGTAGCAGCTTCACCGGGGTTCTGCTGAGGGTCGTGAGGGGAGGAGAAACAGCACCAGCCTATATTTTATGTGGAAAGAAGGATGACCCAACAAGTCATAGGTTGTCTAGTTAAGAATAAAACTAGCTGTTTATAGCCCATTTTCAAACTTACAGCCAACCTGTTAACCGACAGCATAATGTAAACTTATCTGAACTTGTAGTACAGGACTTTATAAATTCCTGCTATTGTCTATAAAACTCATTAGATGAAGAAAAAGAAAATTCAAATGCCAATGTTTAAGGAATTTTTATTAAAGCAAGAATTTTATAATCCAAATTATGGTTCTTTGCTCAGCTATCAATCCTTACTGTTAACTACAACAGTAGTGATATTCTGAGCTTTTCCACAGTAAATTACAAAATTAAAGAAAGGAATGCTTTAAATTTTTTGTACTGTGCTGAAAATTCTTTTCCCCGGGTTTATAAAACATTAATTTGTTTTTTAACTTTTGCTATTTTTTTTTGTATTTTAAATCAATAGGTAATCTAGGACTAGCAGTTTTGCTAGTCCTGGCATTTGTTGTGTACATAAGCTTCAAAGTTTCCTTTCTTTTTTTTATTTATTTTATATTTTGCAATGTTTTTCTCAATATTTAGTAGTTTTTCCATGTTTAGATTTTTTTCTTCGGTGAAGCGATATTATAATACGTAGTCCTGGGTCTTCTGCAATCAAGAAAATACAAGAATATAGAAATGCATTATTTTGAGGCCCATTTTCATTGTTAGTATATTTATTATTGGGGCTCAATAATAAATAAATAATAAAGCACTCTACACCCTCTCCTTGTTTAACAACTGCAATCCGTTCCTTAAATTGGAAGCAAAATGGTTGCTAAGCAAATACATGATGGGGGGAGCTGCAAAGATCACTGGTTGCTGCCATCTCATTCAGATGAAGTTGTCTTGTACAGTGTCCTGTGCTTGACCTGTTTTTTTCTCCCCTTTTTTTGCCCCCTTGCAGGATGGACAGATTGCTTGAACAAGCTATCACTTCTTAAGCTATTTTTCTCTGCAACGCAGTGCTTAACTGCAAGTTAAAAGCTCAGTTGTGTGACTTTAATTAGTTGATTAGAACCCTCCTGCTATCTCCCTGCTGCCTGAAACTGACCAGATCTTAATCAGTTTCACATAGAAGGCTTTTGTTGTCAGGGGCAGGAAATTTGGCCTTAAAAGGCCCAAATTGGTCAGAAAATGATTTTTTAAATTATTATTACTGTCATATTTGCCAACGGTCACTAAACAAGATAGTCACTAAATGAGGAGTGGCTGAATTATTTATTTAACATTTATAACCTATTCCAATCCTGATCTACTCTGGCCAGCAAACAAGCATGAACAAAAATTAAACAACCAAATAGGGCAACTGGCAATATTTCTGTTAAATGTTTCCATTAACAATGGACTGGAAACTGGATCTATGCCATTGGCTTGCGGAATGTTGTTTTCTGAGTTAATCCTGCCAGTCTATAGATTTCATAAATGGCAATGTATACTTTACAATTCTGGAACAGTAGTAGAGACAAAATTAAGACTGCAACTTCTATGGCCTTATTTCTATCATTGGTAACCCTAGTTTGAGCCCAAAACCAATGCATGTTGAATACTAGTCCCAGAGATAGATGAAATCCAATAATAAAAGTAATCTGCTGTTTGCCAAGTAATGAGGTTTCCATTGTTCAACACGGAAATCCTTATCTATAGTTATCTAGATCTCAGATTTTGAATACAGTAGTAATGCTGTCAAGAAAATTCAGCATGAATGAAACTCTAACTGGCCTTCCATTATACTGGACAAAGTTAACAGCCTGTTATGATGCAGCAAAACCTATCGCTTGAAATGAAATGCAATCCCTAATACAATTTATTTCACTTATGAAGCTTACTCTCATGAATACTTACATTAGACGCTTGGAACTCCTGCTGGATTGTTAACTGCTTTTTGAGCAGCTTCTTTAGCTTGATGGGCCTGCAGTACGGCTACAGCTTCATCAACCTAGTTAAGGGAAAAACTGAATTACTCCTACTTCTGTTAAAAAGTAAAATATGCTGGATTCCAAAAGGAAAACCACAACAATACTTGAAGAATCTGCCTACCTTCGAACGAAGAGATTCGGGAGACTCAAGCATATGGAGAAGTTCAGAGTTATCAATCTCTAGCAACATACCAGTTATTTTACCCGCCAAAGTAGGGTGCATGGCTTGGATAAGAGGGAACAGACGTTCTCCTAGAAAACAATTCACATGTTTACAAGACCACATAGTGATCCGTGTACCTATCCTAAACAGAACTACTTCAACAAGCCTCAAATAACCATTTACATACTAAAAATTGTTCTTTTAGCAGAACAGGAGCTGGTTAAGAGAATAAACTAAGAAGTGTGCAAAGTAGTAGTATCTTAAACGAAGATTGCTATTTTGAACAGCCAATGCCATTATCAATAAAATGATTTGAACTATTAAGCTCTCTGAATAGCTTCTTCCTCTAACACTTGCACATTCTCTTTCCTCTACATAACTTTCAGCTGAGTTAACTGGACTTTTAAATTTATTTCCACCATTAAAATAATCCCACTAAGAAGCCACAACCCATGTTTTAGGACTTCTGAGGGCTGAATCCAAAGTGCATGCTTGCACATAGAAGATTTCTGCTTACGGAAACACAGTTTCACTCCTCACATTTAGGTAATGCATTAGGAAAAACTGAGCTGCTTGCAATGCTTTGTGCAAGTGGGCAGGTATACCAATAAATAGGTTGCACCACCAGCAGTTATCTTCCTTCTGCACATGATTCAAATATTCTGCTGTAGCTTTCCTCCTTCCATGCCTTACTCTCTCAGCACAACATACCAAAACCTCCTGTCCCATTCTCCCCATGTTCACCTAATATCAAACAGTAACTTACCCAACATCTGCTTTTGTTCTTGTGGAGGGGCAGAAGCCAACATGGAAGCAGTCAAAGGTTCCTGACCTTGCACATGGACAGCAGGCTAGAATTTCAGAACATTGAATAACTAATTTTATACATTTTACATCAAACAATATACTGATTATATCTGCATTACTCACATTCAGTCACTCTGATCTGAATACCAGAGACCAGAATGCTGAATGGCAAACAATTCACTAAAGTATAACAGATCCTACTTGGAGATACAAGTGTGTTTACTGACAAAAGATTTACTTCAACTTAAGCCAGCAAGTTCATCCTTTTCTCGAGTGTAAAGAAGTTTTGAATAGAAATCCACCCAAGGTTTCCTGCTCAATAATACTACACTAATAGTGTGCTTTCATAATTTATTTCAATATATTTTAGATATTTCTAACTATGCAGAGGTTCCAGCTGTTACCCCAACTTTTAAGGTTGCCCCATAGTTTTCATGCTTACCTGCTGCATAGCAACCTGAGGCTGTGTGTTAAGATGCTGCTGAGGATTGCGAACACCTGCAGCATACTTATACTGTGGAACAGTGCGCACAGCTGGAGTGGCTGCAGCAGCAGCAGCTGCTGGACGCGGACCCATGGTCTGTGTTGATGTGTTTGCTGAAAAGAAAATGATTTCAAGCTAAGAGAGAATTCTCTTCAACTGTACTATAGTGGGTCTCCTTGCACAATTTTTGCTTAAGTGTTTTTAAACATATATATGACATTCAAACTTGTAGGCACAACTGAACTGCATATACTTAATGAACTATACTGATATAACTAGAGTACATACATATCCATCATGCTACTCCCTTTTGGTAGAAGCAAAATTATGCAAACCATAAACAACAAATAAAAAGAGAAATTAAAGAAAAGCTAGGTACACCACTCACTATACCTCTCCATACTTTTCTATCCTTGTTTCCATTGCTTCTTACTTGCCCTTTGTTATTTAAAAATTAAAGTAAAAAAACCTTCAGAACTCACCAACACGCTGTGTTGACATTACTCGTGTAACTTGTGATGAAGCTGGCCTCATGGTACTAAATGGTGGTCTGGGAGCTGTAGGGCGGATGGCACCTGGCATATTCTGGAAAGCTGCTTTTAAGATAATTTAAGTATGTGTTTTAGAAATTAACAAAACTAGACTTTTGTTAGTCAAGCCCACATTGCCCTATATTCTGTAAGAAAACTAAGTCACTTACGATGAGGTCTGGCACCCTGAGCAGCCCAGCGAGGACTTGGTCTAAGTTGAGTAATCTGGCTAGTAGGATAGTAGGCTGCACGGTTTTGTGTCTATTAGGAAAAAAACAATTATTTGATTTATAATCTGCCTTGCATTTGGGAGCTCAAACCAGGATATACAGCACTGCAGCATTATGAAATTAACCATTATTCCACTCAAGCTTAACCGTTGGACTGTTCTATATAAAAAACTGCAGGCTTTCTAAAGCAATAGAGACAAACTATTTTAATAGCTACCATGTGTCTAGCACAAATCTATGACTATATCAACTATATATATTTAATAAATTTAAACTTAATAGGGAGAGGTTCAAGCCATACCTGTGGGATAGCTGCCATGAAATAACCTGATGGAGGTGCTGGCTGGTAAGGGTTGATGACAGGATTGGGCACTGCTCTCACACTTGCCATTCTCTGCATGTATTGGTTGGTGAGGTGAGCTTGGCGTTCCTCTTTACGTTGAGCTAAAGCTACATATAGTGGTTTGGTGGCCACAATTCTACCATTCATTTCTGTAACTGCTTTGGTTGCTTCTTCTGGTGAAGAAAAGCACACAAACCCAAACCCTTTACTGCGGCCCCCTTCCATCATGACCTGTCAAAAGAATTTAAAAAGTTATCTCTGAGCACCACCTCACATTATTGCAGTATGTCTGTATAGTCTGTAATCATTTACACTTCCACTGAAACTTACAGACAGCTACACTAAACTATGCTGTCCTTCCAGGTAGCCCTACTGACTGGGCTCTTACGATAAAATGACAGGTAAGCAATTTTCCAATCAATGTTGCATCCACTGAGCAAGTCACAAATTCTTCAGAAATTTAAATGTGTCATACACAAACATTGTATGTACCTGTTATACAATGTTTATTTTATTTAAACATTAGCTACCATTTTTCACAGAAAAAATAGACAATTCCTCTGGAAATGTTAGATAACTTACTCTTCCTCCAAATTTACCACAGAAGCACAACTTCTTGCAACTGTGCTTACCTTTGCGCTAGTAATTGTGCCAAATGGTGAAAATTCTTTGCGTAAGCGTTCATCATCAATTCCATCATCTAAATTTTTCACATAAAGATTTACACCCTTGGGGAGGGAAAAAAAAGAATGAAGTGATAAACTATGAAGAATGTAAAAATCAAGCAAAAACATAACTATCCAACTGAAATTTTACCTGGTATCTTGTAATCCTATCCTGCTTCATTTGTTCAAATTTGCGTTTAAGCTCTGTTTGTCTCTCGACTTTTTTCTGAGCTCGACCAACATATATTTGCTTTCCATTGAGTTCTTTTCCATTCATCTCATCTACAGCCTTTATAAATAAAAAATATAAGTTAAAATGCTCTAATTTAAAATAGAATGTGCTTCTACTAAGAGAGCATAAACAATTCTTAAAAAAGATTTGATAATATGAAGTTGGAGTCAATATTGCATAAAAGCAGAATGACGGAGTTAAAAGCACAAAAACACAGATTTAACATAGCTCGATGTGTATCAATGAAGAAGAATAAAGGGTCCAAAACTAAATTGGTCACCAACAACAATATTCTACAAAGTTTACACAAAGTAATATATAGACTTACTTTTTGGGCATCCTCATGTCTTTCAAAACTGACAAAGCCAAAGCCTTTGGATTTTCCACTTTCATCAGTCATAACTTTCACACTCAAGGCAGGTCCTACAAAGCACACAAAATTTGTTACATATATTTGCCATTCACCCATGTTTAGAGAGAACCTATCCCACAGTTTACAAAGATTCTCCCAGTTGGGAGACTATCAGAAAGACCAACAATAAACCTATTTCATTTTGCTTAGATTTTTTAAACATTATAGTAACCCTAAGAAAATTATCATTAGCACTGAACAAATTATTTCAAGGATTACGCTGGAGACCCTCTCCCTATCTACCAACCTCCAAGTGGATTCAATTAAAGCTCTAAGCATCCCCAGCCAGGACACCAATGGTATAGTTTGGGGAAGACTATATTGCTCACATACTGTGTCCAATGTTAAAAGCACATGGGTATTTCATGTAGCACACCAAGCATTTTTAATTTAAAGGTGCTAAAGTCAGAAAAAGGTCTATGGGTAAATAATTATGGGTTACTCTGAAATTAACTGTTCATTAGGTACAACTTTAATGTATTTGAACTAATCAAGACCTGCAATCACTCTGGAACCCTGGTATTAAAGCTCTAGTTCTACTGTTTATGACACCAAATATTAATGATATTTTAACAAAGTTTTATTTACTATATATCCTCATGGATAAGCTGAGAATTTTAGATGCCATAACTAGTTGAATGTGCTGTATATACTCACATATAAGCCCATCCATGAATAAGCAGACCCTCAAGTTTTTGACAAAAATACCATGAAAAATGTGGGTTGGCTTATCCGCAGATGGCACATTTTTTATGGTATTTGGCTAAAAATTCTAGGGTCAGCTTATCTGCAAGTATATATGGTATGTTCAAATAGTTATGGTACTTATTCTTTTTATTGTTATCAGCCTTGTACCTGAGTCTTTAGTGGAAAGGCAATATATAAATTAAAAAAACAACAACTCCCAAATGGATGAAGGTCAGTGGCCACAAAATCACATTCTTTAATTCCTATGCACATAGAGAATCACAAGTTTGATTCTTGCTATCTCCAATAAAAAGCTAATGTTAGGGAATTGCAGTTGGGTAATCGTATCATATTAAGATACCAGCTCTTCTCATTTTTATATACATGAAAAGATCAAGACATTACCAAACTTGCCAAAGAGTTCTTTCAGTCTCTCATCATCCATGTCTTCTCCAAAATTCTTGATGTAAACATTAGTGAATTCCTTAGCACGAGCTCCAAGCTCTGCTTCCCGTTCTTTGCGTGATTTAAACCTTCCAACAAATCTAGTTTTAAAAGGCAAGGTGAGAAGCTGCTTAGATATTTTGAAAATGCTCACTACATGACTTTATGTCCATAAAGGAATACTCTTTATAGCCAATCTCTGAGGTGCTCACCCACGTGCTGTGTCATTTCCCTGTATGCGAGCAGCTGCCATAGCACACTGCAGTATTTCTTCAGGGAAATAGTAGAGTATTAAGCTTGTCCAGTCTCCTGTCTGTTGTGAGACAGACTGTTCAGAATGGAGCAGTTATATTACCCCGCTGTGCTCTCCCATCCAGGGAAACATAGCAGTGTGGTATGACTCCTCCTGATTGTGACATATTATGTCTCTCACAGTTCCTATGCAATGCATGAGACAAGTTTTCCCTTTTTGTTTTTTACATATATATTTCTAATGATGTAAGCCAACATTGGAACTAGGGTGTCTGTTTTATAAAATAAGATTTCTCTAAATACTGTTTAACTTTTAAAAGCTCAAAGAAAAACATTTTTGTACTCACACTTTACGATCGTTAAGCAGCATTCCATTCATTTTTTCAATAGCTCTTTCTGCAGCTTCTTGTGTTTCAAAATGTACAAACCCATAGCCTTTGGATCCATTCTCATCACATACGACCTGCAAAAGTATTGCAATGCTTGTGAGAACAACTGAATCTAATCATGTTAATTCCAATCTGAAGTATTTTCTCATTTTTTGCTTTCTTTCCACTCACCTTACAAGAGAGGATGTTTCCAAAAGCTGAAAATGTATCATACAGAGCTTTATTATCAATAGATTTATCCAAGTTTTTAATGAAAATGTTGCCAACACCACTTTTTCGTAGAGATGGATCACGTTGAGACCACATGATACGCACTGGCTTGCCTTTAATGACGTCAAAATTCATGGTATCTAAAGCTCGTTCAGCTGTAAAACAAAACAATTGTTTTAATCCTAACAGAATACTGTCATTGCTTATAACTTCAACTGTGTTATTTACTTCCTGTACTCCAAGGAATGATTAGACTACTCCACCATCTGAAATTGTGGAAACAGCAAGGGAAAAAAGGTTGACTGAGTTTAGTAGATGCAGAGTACACATTCAAAAATGGAAGACAATGTCACATATTTTGCATTAACAAAATTCACTATATTTTAACCTAAAAAACAGTTTGTAATATTCACTTTCTAATCTTGATGTTTTAAGGGATTTAGATGTTTAATGAATATACTACTACGGGATCCCAATCTGCAGCAACAGTAAAGAACAGAAGCTTATAAAAAAGTTGTACTATCAAGTTGCAATATATATAAAACCTGCCTGTTTCCCAAACAGTTTTTATAGGTGCAAGATGCAAAACAAAACCATGCTGCAGTTATTGGCTTGCTACTAATAAAGAAATAAAATTTCTAGTCACAAGTAAAGAAACTAAAAGATTTGTTTTAGTTTTTTAGTTTTAGATTTTTTGTTTGCTTTTCCAAACCAACATAATAAAAATTCTATATTACCATAGTATAAAAGGGCTATTTGCTATTAAATGAAGGAAACTGGTAAGACAGACTTTTAAAGTTCACTCTTGCTAATGAAACTTCTCCAAATTCTTGTTTCATCCACAGCAGCTCAATAATCCTTGCCAACGAACCAGAGTACAAAAATCCTGCAACACTACTGTATGTTAGCCAATAACAATAGGGGGAGGATGTGACAATCAATGAGACTAAAATTTCAAAGCACTGCCTCAAGTTCAAAACTGAATGTGCAGGCAAACTAGAGAAGGGCTTTTTGTGCAACTTTGTATCTTCCTACCCACTTATGCTCAACACAGAGCAATGTACCAAGTGAAACAACTGGAAAAGCTTTCCCCATCCCCAGCAGTCTATGAATTGCTTCCTTGTACAGTAGCATCTAGAAACCGTCTACGTCAGGAATAGAACTACTCACAGGAGTCAATGCTATAGTTCTTGCATTCTGTATCAATTTATGCACTATTTAATTTCACAGCATAGTATATAATAATAATGTTAGCATTTGCTAAAATTAAACACATAGATATTTTTTATACCCACCACCATTCCTATCATCCCAAACAAATCTGGTAAAGCCACGTTGACTATAGATGCAGCTAGTTAATTAATACCAGCAGTTAAAAAGCTTAACCAGGCAACCATGAATAAAAGTGGTCTTTCTGTCCATAAGATTTATTGCCCTTTCAGGAACAGATGCAGAGTGCAGCAACACGAATGGCAATAGCAGAACCAGCAAGGAGCACATTAGGAAATGTGGCCGGGCCCTGGCTGGCCTTCTGATGGAAAGCAGGAGAGCAAACCAAGGCAATGGCCCTATCTTTTTTATTTTGTTATTTTTAATATTGCTGGTCTGCAACAGGAGCTTAGAGCTCTTTAGTCTGAACCTGAACATGAAGTGCTAGTTAAATCTGCCATATCAGTTTTGTTTTTTCACAATGCAACTCTGAAACAACAGCTCCACCTGCTGCTTTCCAGGCACAGTGCATAGAATGGGAGTTGCCAATTCAGCAGAGGTAGCTCAATCCACTTGCATACATACAAAATTTGCACTGAAGGGGATGGCAAAGAAAAGAATGAAGGCAGAGGTCAGTGAAAAAGGGGAAAACATGCACAGCGTGCTAATTTAAATTATTCTAAAAAAGGGTACAGGTGCTTTCTTCCATAATGTTTACTCAAGTCCTAGTACTAATAAGATGAAGCAAATTATAAAAGACAACTTTGGACCTTCAATAACATTAATATGAGGAATATATAGTGATAAAGCTGTAGAGGTCATGTTTCGCATATATATTCTGTGAACTCAAAAAAATACAAATGATTTCCAAGAAATCCTTTGAAGCATTTAACCAAGCCCTAACTCTTTTCCCCCAGTAACTGTGTATGCTGTGGTCTATACAGAGTTTATACATATCTTCCTCATCCATCTCTTGGTAATAATTTCTTAACAAAAGACAAAAAGCATTTCAGCCAAGTTCATTCTTTACTTTTAAAGCTACTGAAAATGCAAAACATTGGAGAAAAATAGAGTAGATATCTCTAATTAAATGTATAGCTTTCCTGGGATGGTAATTTAGTTATTAACCACTAACTAAATGCTTTTTATTCTGAAGAAATTCAAATGTCACAGTAAGCCAACATTCTTTATAGTCTCGCTTCAGTTGGGAATGAATAAACCATGTACTGGTGCATGTAGCTTCATAGTTCTCATTTTATTCCCCCTGGCAGCAAGAGTGGTTTAATAGTACCAGGTAACTACAAAACTCTAGCTTATTTCTCTAATAAGAATCATAGGCCATTGTTTGTTCTTAGCTGCTGTAGCTTATTAGAAAAAAAGAGTTCTAAGAGCTTACTTAATTTAACTAAAACTTTGGACAGATCATTCAGGTTTATTTAGCTACTTCAAAAAGAACAAAGTAGTAGCAATTGTAGCATATACCAGGATACTGCTCATTAACACAAGCCAGAATTCTAAAGAATTCTGAATTCCAGCTTACTGTGATGTCTGAACACAGCCATTATTTTCTGGAATAAATGAATCCCCAGCTGAGAAGAAACATCTCAGCAAAATACTGAAGCTAGTTGGAAAAAAAACTCCAGAATAGTTTTTGAGAAACAAATCTACAGAAATAATCCTATTTCTGGACACTCCCTACAGCCTCAATGAACAGACTGTTTATCTGCCGACTGGATGAATTTACACAGTCTGCCCTTCAATATACTGCCATGCTTGGACAATCCAGGCTTATAGGACCAAACAACAGAGGCTCCCATTTTCAATTCATGCGAGACAATGCACATTGGAAACCAGTTTTCAATGCCCTATGATGATTCACTAATCCACAACATGGTTTATTTTTTCCTTAATGCACTGTACATAACTATCACAAGAAATAAGGCATATCAAATAAATCCAAAATAAATGAAGAAACAATCCACATTATGGCTTGGCATTACAGTATCTCTGAATCAGGCATTACTTGGTCTCAAAGTTTTTATTTCATCTACTCTTCACTGCCCTTTTCATGTATCATGGAAAATATAAGGACTTATTAGGGTGTGTTATTTAATTTTAAAAATCATACTAATTTTTAAACAGATGTTTATTGGTTTAGTACACCAACTACACTCAAAGTAGAAGACAAATTACTTTGAAGAGGTTTGGGCACTTGGACTTGGGAAGAAACTTTAGAGCCTTCTCCAGTTCCTGTGCCTTTTATTTGACAAGAGCTCACCCTGCTCCTATCCATCAGTATAAAGTCTAGCCATGCTGGCTCGCCTTAGGTATCCTCCAATGGCAAGTCTGATGGGTTTTCTCAATTTCTGGTCACTCATTCAGACTGTAAGCTATGTAACTCAGAGGAAAATAAAGCTATTTTACTCTTTAATATTTGTCATGTGGCCAAAAATGTTTAGATACTCTATATAAACTAAACAAAAAACAGAGTTAAGAGTTGAAAGGCTTCAAATGCAATAATCAAGAAAATATTCTATCAGACATGGGTCAAAAAGATTTTAAGTGGCTTTTCAAAAAGTGTTTAAAAAATATTTACTTTTTAATATAACGTACATTACAGAATCAGGCACATCTTTGCTCTCCAGACCCAAAGGGCAGAAAGTACTCCACAGAAGGAAAGGATAATTAAACACGGCCTACATTCGTTTTAGTCACTACGGGTTCAAAGACTCACTTCCGCCTTATTCCTCCACCATTACTTTAAAAGTTATAATTCAGGTGGAATTTCCGCCAAGGTGCCTTTCATCTGCGCTTCCTTCTCGCGCCCGACTCAGCGCCTCCGCTGGCGGAAGCGAGCGCCCGGCACGCCCTTGCGGGGGACATTTTAAGGCCCTGCCTCGTGATCCCAAAGCCTGCGCAACCCCTTCGCGGAAGTGAAGGGCCGAGAAAGGCCTTTCAGCGGCCAGGCCTCTCCCTTCAGTTTCGGTGTCCTGCCACGAGGCCTGGCAACCCCCCCCCCCGTTTCTCGCAAACGGCGTGACCGATTCCCTCGAACGGAAGCCCAAGTTGGGCCGCTGCGTGCGGGCCTCCCTCGCTACCCTTCTCCTCCTGCCCGCCAGCCATCCCGAGCGCGGGGAATTCCTGCCGAAGCAGGCGCGGGAAAGGATAGGCCCGGGACGGGGAGGCCGCGTTGACTGTAAAATGGACGCACTCGCGGGGGGAGATTGAGCGGGACCCCGTGTGGGGACCGCGAACAGGAGGCGGTAGAGGTGGGCCAGACCCCAAGTGAAGCGCCTTCCTCAACCGCCCTGGCCCCTTCCCACGCTGTAGCCCGAAACTCGGCTGCTTCGTCCCCACGTGTCCCCCTCCCCCGCTCCCGTCTCTCCTTTCCCATGTGCTCGCTCGGAAAAGCGGCTCCCGGGGACGGCCGCGTGGGGCGCGCACCCACTGGGGAAAAGGGGCTCGACCCCCTCCCTCTGCCCCCGCGACCCTTCCCGCTTCCTCACCGTCGGCGGGCTGCTGGAAGTTGACATAGGCGTAGCCTAGCGAGCGCCGGGTGATCATGTCCCTGCAGACGCGGATGGAGAGGATGGGCCCGGCGGGGCTGAACTTCTCGTAGAGCATGGCCTCGGTGACATCGGGGTGCAGGTCGCCCACGTACAGCGAGGCCATCGGGTAGCTGGGGGCACTGGGGTTCATGCTGGCGGGGGGACGGGGAGGGGGAAGAGGCGGCTGGGTAGATTCGCGAGCGCCGAGGAGGCCGCGACGGGCCGGCGGGTTCTAAACTCAACGGCTCCGCGGCGGCGGTTGGCGACGGTTGGCGACTCGCTCGAGTGCTCGGGGCTGCTGGCGGGAGGAGGAGCAGGTGGTCCTGCTGCGGCTGCTGCTGGCGGCTCTTCTTCCTGCTGCTGCTGCTGCGTGGATGGAGGTGGTTTGGGCGGGTCTCCTCTCGGCTGAGCCGGGTCCGGGACTTCGCTTCGCTTCACCGGGTTATTTTATACCAAACCGGCCGGTTGCAGGTAGGGGCGGGTGGTAAGGCGAGGAATTTTTTTAAAATATTTTTTCGGATTTTAAGATTTTTTTTGGATTTTTAAAGGTTTTTTTTCTTCTAGTAGTAAATGGTGCGGCAGAGCTGGTGTGTCCGGGGAAGGCCGGAGCACACACACTGTGCACACAGCACCGTCATCGGCCGGGGGACAAGGGGGAGGCCACCGCCCCGGCCACGCACTATATATAGCCGCCCCGCCCCCAGCCGCCTCCACCGTTCAGCACGCCACGCACTGAAAGGCCTCTGTGCGCACGCGTCGCCTCAAAAGGCTGGGGGGAGTGGGAAGGGAGAGAGAGGAGAAAGGGGCGGGGCAACAGCGCGTGGCGCTTAGGTAGCACGTCGTCCTTTGCGAGGAGACGCAGGTGCCCAAATTTGGGCACCCGATGGCGCATGAGCAGTTGGTAGAGGCAAGGGAGGGTGAGTTTTCAGATCACGGACCTATGACCAAGGAAGGGAGGGTACTGTATTACGAAAGGGGCTGTGGAGAAGTAGCCCAGAAACGCATGCGCTTTCCTCTTGCTTGCGTACAGGCATGCCCGTCATAGTCTTCCTTTTCGGGAGAAGCAGCGTTGTGCGAAGCTCGGGCAAGTAAGAAAGACTAATTCTGCTAATGTATCCCAGGGCGCTGCAATTCAGATTGAAGGCTAATTATGGTTAAGCAGACGGACATGAAAACAGATATGCGAAGGGTTCCTTACCAAAAACATAGAACTGGGTTGATTTATAAGCTGTAAGAAAGTTTCGTGAGGAGCAAAATTTAATCACCGCCCATCTCACTCAATGAGTGGCTCTGGGCAGTTTCCAGTAAAAACGAAACCTTTAACCTTCTCACCCCTCTCTTTGGAGAGTCTCGTCAACTCCACCCAACCGTGGCTTTCTCGGTCTTCCCCTTCCCTCAGCCTGTTCATGTGTCATATATTTTCTTTGTGATTTGATCCTCATGTTTTTTTTTCTATATGCCCAAACCACCACAACGCACTTCTTTCATACCCGTTATTCACATTTGTATTCAATCTTCATTCAGTGCCCATTCATTCCAGCCTCTCTCTCTCTCTCTGTTTTGTCATGCACATACTAAGGATCCCGCTGCTTTCAGCTGCTGCTTATGTTTTTGTTGACACGCCTAATACTTTCATTGAATGAAGTAGACGTTACCTCTTAAGCCATTTTCACTTCTGACAAACATTTATCTTCACAGATCACTTGCTATCCACATTCTATCAGTATTTGTATATCTGAAAATTTTCTCCATTGATTTCCCCATCTTTAATAAACATTTATGATATAGATAGATAGCAATTATGCGGTCTGTTTCCCCTTCAAGCAAAACTATTTCTTGATATGTTAATTTTCAGATTCATACTGCTCATTGCATCATATAATTTATAAGACATTCGCTGAAAATATTTTTCAGCCAACGGTAAGTATCAACTGCATACAGAAGTATAAATACATTCATGTTCCAAGCCAACACAGTTTACATATTTATTAACTACATTAAACAACCAATGAAACATCCACATTGTCATTTTACGCCATGCTCAATTTTGAACCATTTCCAAAGTATTCCATTTGTTCTCTCACATGCTTTACTTGCAACATATGTTACTGTTATCAAATGATAGCAACCAACTTTCAATGTTACATTGGTTCAAATTTAGATATTAATGTAATATATTTATATGACTACCCATCTCAAGCACATGACTCTGGGTAGCTAACAATATTAAATTCTTCAAATCTGTTTATTATTAACTTTCTCTAAATCAACCTAAATGGCTGGCTGGGGAATTGTGGGAATTGAAGTCCATACATCTCAAAGTTGCCAAGTTTGAAAAACACTGCCATAAACCAACCACATCCATACTTTAACATTTCTTCAGTTACATCTACTGAAATCTTACAGTTTTTCACCATTCTTACAGCATCTACTAGTTCCCTTTATTTGTCCATTTTTTTCTTTTTTTCACATTTATAGCACTCGTTTCCATTCCACTCCTTGATTCATCACTATAATTCCTATAGAAATCTCTAAGTACTCCCTGATATCAATTTTATCCCAAATAATTTCATCACTTTTATTTTTAATTCCATTCATGCTTCTGAAAGCTGCTTGTTTAACCCTCTTCACCCACTTCTAAAATATTTTTATTTCCATCAAAGAAATAAAATTTTCTGTCTCTCTCTTAATCTTGCTGTCTTTGACCACATTCTTCTCAGCTATCTTTTTCTCTATATATACATTATACAATATCTTTATCTGATCCTGATTTCTTGCAGGATCATTCTTTTATATGCATTTTTCCTCATCCACCACATAAATAGGGCCAGCAGGTGTGAATTGCAAAAATCTGAATGACCCTGCAGTGGTAGGAAAGAGCTCCACGGCCTGGGGCTTGGTCAGAAGTCTGCAGCCCGAACCTTGAAGCCATAATCATGTACCTCTGTTCGGTGGGTCATCTTGTTGGTATAACTTTTAACCAACTGAAAATGGACACCCAAATGGCTTGTGGTTCTGTTCAAATATACAGTATTTGTGTCAGCTCTTTGAGGTAGGCAAGGTCAAGAAACAGACACAACAAGGATTACAGGAATATTCTTTATTGTTGTTGAGTATAACAACAGAATCTTTAAAGCCTGCCAGAGGTTCCTTCTGCCCCCTCTTGTACCAAACAGATGGGGGGGGGGACATTTTGAGTCTTTTTCTCCCACTCCCTCCTTTCCCAGCGCTGAGCTGTCATTTACTTTCTCTTAATGGTACGGCTCGTCCATAATATTTGTCAAAGCTATCTTTATACTCTCCTACAGTTTGATTGTTTCTTTAATTTTAATTTTCTCTTTTGGGAAGTCTATAAAATGCTTAAGATTTTAAAGAGTATGGGATTAAAAGAGAGACCCAGGAGACAAGTTGTCTCAGCTTATCTGTCTTGCCCACTTTGATGTACCCTGCCTGACAAAGGTCTTTCCTATTTGTTGTTGTAAGAGCTGCTGGGGATCAAACTAAAGACCTGCAGCTTGCTCCATCCACGGGCTCTTGTCCCTTTCCTCAAGATAATAGCTGTGTTAGACAAGATTTTTGTTTGCTTACTTTATTCTTCACTTGCCCAAAAGATAATCTATCTTTAATTTAGTGGTGATGCTTTTATTCTAGCCTTCCCTCAAAAAAACATTTGTGCTTGTGCCAGGCCAACTTTTCTGTCCTAAAATGGAGCAGATTACGTATTTAAAACAGCGCTGTCCTCTATATTTATTGTGCATCAACTCCCATTAACTCCAACCACCATCGCCATTTATTGTCATGTTGCCAGTGATCATTTTATTTATTCGTATTTTTTGTGTGCAGTTCCTGTCCCCAAACAGGTCTTCAAGACACAGAATCAGACATGGTACATGGGACCAGGGTTTCCGCTTATAGCCCCATAACTGAGAACAGTCTATATGTGACAAGAAGAAGGGTTAGAGCAAGAATTAGCAACCAGGCAGTTTCACGCAACATTGCAAGTGCTAAAATATAAAAAGCAATGAGTTTCTGAAAAACTGATTTTTTTCAAAAGCTTATGAGATCTCATGTGAGAACACAGGAATTAATTATTGGGCTGTCTTGTGAGATTTGGGTGATCTCTAATTTTCAAATTTATTTTTTAAAAATATATTGAATATCAGTGGACACTGTTTAGTAGCATTGTGGATTTCATGTTGAGGTTGGAGACTTTCTGATGTATGCAATACCAGAAGGTCCCTAAGTACCTCCTTCCCAAATGAGATCTGATTTGAACAGGGATTTGGAAATCCCTGTTGATCTTCCATTCTACTGTTAAGGCTGTCCTTTGGTTTTAGTGACTTTATTGGGGTATGATTGTTTTTAACTGTGTTTATGTTGCTGTTTCTTTTGATGATGACACTTTATGTTTGTACTTTATTATTAATTAATACTGTGCACTTATAAGAAGAAATGAGCTACAGATGCTGTAATCAGTTCATCAGTATGGACCTTTGTAGTGATTTCTGTTGTCTCCCACTGTTTGTCACTATCTTTCTGAATACTTCTTTATGTCTTGTATATTTTGTTTCCAGTTTCCTGGCATTTTCCTTGCATTAGGGAGCATATTTGCTCATAACTTGCTCACTTATTTCTCTGGCTTGAATATTGCTTTATATCAGTTGCTACTATTAGACTTTGTCACTAACTTTGGCTTGTTCTTCTCAGTGGATTGGGTGTTTACTACTTTGATAGCAGGTTTAGGCTTCAAAGCATTTTTGGAGTTTTATTGAAGCAAGAAAAAAAGCAAAGTAATTCAGCTGCAGTACAACTAATAGTTACTGCCAGGATAAGCTACAGTATTTAGATAGCATTCCAGTAGAAGTAGAAATAACTGTTCCTCTATACTAAAATAGCCAATTCAGCCTTTGAATTAAGGGATTTGGGAGAATTCTGGAATGTATGTCTACTAGCCATCTTCTCATTTTGTTTGGTTTCAATTGCACATTCTAAGTATGTATTTTTCCAGTTTTCATCACTTTTGAGTTTCATTTCATGATATTTGATATTGTTTTTCCTTTTTGTTTATTAAGATGCATGTGTCGAAAATTCTATGTAATATAGGTGTATAAGAGCTGTTGCTCAATGTGTGTTTGCTGTAAGATTCATCAGATATGAATGTGTCCTTTTGATTTCCAGTCTTCAGTTGTAAAGGAGTGGATTCAAAATAATAACTTCCAAGAAAAAAAATAGTATTAAAATTAAGAATCAAAAGAAGATGGATGGATGTGTAATAAAACAAGATGTGGTAAAGTTATGAATGAATGTGGACTAAACACAAAAGTGAGTGACCAGCATGAATGAAATATATTGAGTTGATTTGATCATATGGAAGGAAGGAATGAAGACTTAATTGCAAAGCAGATATATGAAGGAAGAATGAATGGATCAAAAGGAAAGGAAAGACAGAGAAAGTTGTGATTTGATGAAATTAATGAGATTCTCAAAAGGTGAGAGGTGAGGTTTAAAGAACAAAAGGCAATTTATAAATCAGTCTGTGGACACAGTGGAAGAAAGAGTGGCTTGCAAGAATAGAAAAATGTGGAGCAACAATTGTGAAACAACACAACAACACTAAAGTGTGCTTATCCAGTGTGGGAGCCTGCACAAAGGATGTTGGCTTAAAGAAGTGCTGACTGCCTCAGTAACAAAACAGAATAAGGATTCTGCTTGCACTGAGAATCTGCGTAGAACAGAGATGAAGAACACCACTTTTGGTGCCGGTAACCACGGGTCTTCTGCTGTCAGTTCTCTGATCCCATGAAGAGATCATTCCACAGCACTGAATTCTTTGCTGCTTCTCTGCCCCCATCCCCCCCAACTTCTGTTGCCACCCACACCAGGGGAAGGGGTGGAGAAAAGAGACCCAGTCCCCCATTCTTTCCCTCTGCTTCTTGCCATGGGTAGAAAGGAGGGGACATAGGTCTTCTCTCCCTCTACCACAGAGGATTGCCAGCTGAAGAATTACTCTCCCAGCTTCTCTTCCCCCATGGGAAGGGAAGCCAGGAAATGGCTCTGCAGGTGACAACCATAGTCAGCCGTCTGCTGCTCCTCCTGGCTTCTCATCCAGGTGATATAGCTGCTCACCTCCACTCCCCACCCCCACCCCTGCTGTTTAGATGCTGCACTGCTTAACCTGGATAGTGGGGGAGAGACATGATTTCCATGTATGTCCAGCAGCCTTGGAAGATTGCTGGACTGGTGTCAAGAATGCCCCCACAGCTTTGGGACCTAAGCTGAGGGAGGATGAGTGCGGCGTTCCTTGGAACTAAAGCTGTGATAGAACTTCAGGGGGTATTGGTAGAAGGGAAGGGAAGGGAAGGGAAGGGAAGGGAAGGGAAGGGAAGGGAAGGGAAGGGAAGGGAAGGGAAGGGGAAAAAGCAGCTCCCTACAGGATTGGTTGAACTACCTGGTTTCTCCTGCAGGCAAATCCAAAATGGTCATGGAGTTTCAGAGCAGAACAACTGGACAGGAGGGTCAATCCTAACAAAGTGCCAGCTGAAGCCCAAGAGACCACTCATCTCCAAAGGCCCCTCCTCCTCCAGGCACCCTAAAGAGTTGTGATAAGAAGAAAAATGCTATTCAGCAACAGGCTGGCAACAGGATGGGATCTTTGTCACGTTGACATGGCCTCATCAGCTGGTTAGTCCCATGCAGATGGGATGTGCAGGGAAACCCTAGACATAGCTAGATTTTGCCTTTTATCTCCTGCTTTTAATTTATTTTGCTTACTATGTTTTCCTTTTTTTCTGCAGTTTGCATAACAGTGCTTTACTGCATCTGGAAATAGTGTGGTATCTCTGTCCATCTGTCTGTCTGTGGAGTTTATAGGGCGGAGCACATTAAATTGCTCACAGAGCTTTTTGACAGCATATAAAGAAAATAATGACATATTCATACATGAAGGGGATTCTACATGTGTTTGTCAGTTAAGGAATATTTAACTATAATTAGCCTTTCGTCTAAAGTGCAACAACTTGAGATACATTAGCACAATAATTGGAGGAACAAGCACATGAATCTTTTGGAACCAAAACAATGAAGATTTTTATGGCACCTGAAAGACTAAGAAACTGCTAGTGCAATTTTATACTAGATAATGTGGTTGCCACCCAGTATTTTGACTTTCTTTTCCTCTTTGGCTAGGATTTAGTAAACTACTAGAAATTGCTTTTCTATGAGGTTAATAAAACAAACAAGCAAACACCTAGGCCAGTTTATTGATAAATTCATGGCATAAACTATTTATTTACAGTTGCAATATCAGCTATCAACTGACTACTTTATCTTGTCTTTTAAACTGCTAGAATTTTGGCTAAAATGTAAAATTAGTTATTTATTTATAGAATTTAGTAATGTTTTAACTTCTTTAACAGGTATGAAGGTTTATCTGAATTTGATTCTTTTTTCTTTTTTCTCTATTTTATGTCGCATTCCACCCAAGATCTGGCTGGTCCTGATCCTGCCTGCTTCCAAATGTCTCCGAAGACGCATTCCCTCAGGCACTAAGTCAGGAGCCTCTCTTGACTGATGGTTTCTGGTTGTTTTAGCCACCTCTGGGGCAGGATGTTTTATTAACTGTTATTCTTTTGCTTGTTGGTATTTGCTGTTTTTAACTTGCATGCCAAATTGACAGCTATAAAAAGTGAATAGATAAACATACATCAGTACTTCCTATTTTTTCTGTATATGTAGGATTATGTGTTTATAATTTGTATGCCAGACTAATGATGAGATAATTTCGATCTGAGTATAATTAATATGGCTTATTTTTAAATAACACCAAAAAAAGACTATCTAATAAAGGTAGCTTACAACAGGTCATTAACAACAGCACTGGATACATCAGAAATCAGATGCTGTTAAATATGCTATAGTGGGATAATACAGAAACATTAGAAAAAGGATGGAAAGATCCAAAGGAGATATTAGGCCAGCAATATTTGGAACAAAATATAGAAAGTTATGAGGTCAGAATAACTGTCCGTCTAATTTAGTCTTGTTTACTCAGTCTGGCAGTAGTTCTCCAGCATTCCACTGAGAAGCTTTCGTGTAATTTACCATTTCTTCCAGGGACTGAATTTGGGTGTTTCTGCATGCAAAAATAGTAAATATAGAATGTTTGAGGAAGTTTTCTTACACTTAGCTGGACAACTGAGTCCAGCTTTGTCAACTTTCACTGCAGCATTCTGCAAACATTGATTGCCTGTGTGCATGGAGACAGTGTATTTGCTACCAGGGGAAGCTCTAGGGCAGTGTTTCTCAACTTTGGCAACTTTAAGATGTGTGGACTTCAGCTCCCAGAATTCCCCAGCCAGCATGGCTGGGGAATTCTGGGAGCTGAAGTCCACACATCTTAAAGTTGCCAAAGTTGAGAAACACTGTTCTAGGGTTGGACCAGGAAATTTAATCTGCTACAGCAAATACTGTCCAACTGATACATGATTGCACGCCATGGTAACACTGGTGTTTCTGTTTTATAACCCTTTGAATATGGTTTAGCTGGTAATTATTATTTTTTAATTGGGGTACATGATCAGTTCTGCAAAATTATTTATGGGATTCTGTTTTGGGTTTTTTTGTTTTGTTTTTGCTTTGTCCCTTAGAGGCCACTCATTATGTATTGGATTTATGTCCCCTTTTGTTTGGTACAACTCAAAGCAGTATTCATTATGCACCTCCTATTTTCCCCACAAGTCTGTGAAGTGGGTTGGGCTGAGAGAGAATGACCGGCCCAGAATCATCCAGCCAGCTTCTGTGCCTAAGGAGGACAATTCATGGTTTCCAAGTTCTAGTCCACCCCCTTAACCACCATGCCAAATTGGTCTTCTAATAGAACAGCACAGAGAAAACAATTTTTCTTTGTTTCTTTATACAAACTGTATGTTGTATTTTTGGAAAGGAGCTGATGGTACAGAATATACTTCAATGTGAGGCAACAGATTTGTACCTGTTGGAGTGTTTAGTATGTTTGTTTCAACTGATTCCCAACGTGTTTATTTGTAAATAGAAATATTTTTTAAAATACAGTAAGCTTCTAGTGCTCCCTCCTTCTGAAGGAAATCCAACCAAGACAAATTGTTCATGAGTTTCTTGTAGCTCAGGAAAATGAGAAAGATGTAAAAATAATAATTGGTATGCCTATGTAAAGAAAAATGGTTAATCTGTCCAACACATTCTCACCTCTTATTCAACTTGTGTTCCACCTGCTAGCCTTTCTTTCTTACCAATCATTCTTTGGCTACATCTAGAATTGGTCTAGTGCCAATAGGAGTAGCTATAATTGGACACTAAATGAATATTAGTGCACAAATTAGATCTTCTGTCACATCAAACCAACTTTCTCTTTCTTTTAGACGTGTTGAACAAAATCACCAAATGTAGTGCATGCTTTTTGTTCATTGACATTATGTTCTATAAAACACAGAATTCCCAATTTTTTAACATCTCAGCAAACCTCAGATCACCACAGTCTCTGCTGATGATAAATGTTTTCCATGGCAACCAGCAATTCATGCCCTGAACAATTAAAAGAAAGAAAATAATAATCTTGTTGCTGTTTTTAGCTGGATTTAGAAAGTGGAAATGAGTATGTTGGATGCTGGCACTGTGGAGAAGTTCTTTAAAAACTCTGATTTCTAAGGGAGCAATTTGGAACTTAAAATGAAAGTGTAATCCTTGGCTGCAAATAAGGTCAAAACAGGAATTCTAGTCCAATGAGACAGAACAAACGGGAGCCAGCCTAACGTTGGAATTTGCTTTGGAGAGCAAGTACATAAGCAGATTCCTGAGATCATTCAAATAGTCTGTCAAAACAACTCTTGGAAGTGGTTATAATTCAGATATTTTAAGTGCAGTTCAAAGGTGAGAAGAGCAGGGGGGGGAAAGCATCTTCTCCAAACGTTCTTGCCAGCTCAGCTTCTCCTCTTCTGCAAAATTAATAGGGTGAGCATGCTTTCCAAAAAGGCCCAGCTATATCCTGAAGTCTGCAGTTGGAGATATTTCCCTAGCCAGCTGTTCTTGTTAGGAGGGTCTTCTACATTTTTAAGCAGACTCCCACTACCATCTTCTTTTTTTTTTTCATTTTTCAACAATTAGGGGCCCATTCATGTTTTTCTCCCTTCACCAGTAGAGGAGAACTATTTCATACTAATGATCTGGACAGGAAACAATGCAAAGAAGTTTCTCAGAACTCTGATTAGTAAAATTTATTTGAAGGAAGGTTAAGGTTGCAACCCAAGAATTCCAGTGAGTATTTTACTTTGAAATGAGGCAGCAATATAGAGGCAATTTGCAGTGGCAAAACCTTCGTCCATTTTCTCCCAGTCTTCTGATGGAAAGAGTTGAAAGCCTGCTACCTTTGTAAAGGCAGGGCTAACTGCCTCTGCTCATTGCTCTGGTGAATGCTAGGGGAAAGCTTCTGTCAATGTAAGAGCCCATTTGCACAGGTTTGGGGGAGGGGAGCTAGCAATCTTCCCCCTCATGTCATAAATGCCTATGCAATAAATCATGACGAACACAAATGCAATTACAATTCCTATTTCTAAAAGGAACTTTAACTCTTTAAGAAAATCCATTTTTAAAAAATCTACTGATGGGCCCTATCCTGCTGACGAAGAACTCACAGAAGAGACTTTTGGGAAGTGCAGGGTCTGCAGTTCAGAGACAATGGCCTTCTGCTTGTGGAATATTTGAACATAAGCTTATTATTTCTGGAGCTCTAAAACAAGAAGATTCTGTATTTCGGTCAAGGCATGGCCTAGAAGAGAAAGTGGTTGGAAAGAAAAGGTAAAGAGGGAGATTAGTTGGACAAGTGCCATCAAGCAGGGCTGAATTTTTGATAGGAATCTTAAGTTCTCAAACAGAGGAACCAATCCAGATGTGGAGTTTCTGGAAGGAAAGAGCAATGTCAGAGTTGTTCTATGAAGGAGCCACACTGCAGTGATAGAGTACACGTCATCCCTAAATTAATCATAAATATCTCCTTTAAAAGGGGATTTGCTGGTAGTTTAACCTGAGATTTTTCCAGTCACAGGATGGCATTGTGTATGGGTCATCCAATAATTAGAATATGTAGCAGGAATGTGAAACATGTCTAACCAGTACACTGTGGCTGAGTTTATGAGCTAGTCCCAGTTAATATAGAATACAGCATATTTCAGATTTATGAAGAGCAGAATTAAAAGCCACATTGATGAATAAGCCATCTGAGCCTATCCTGTTCCATTTTGGAGTTTTCTCAAAATCCTACATCTGCAACAAAGGAACTCTTTTGATTTCCCCACATCAATACAATTCCTATCATTCTCGGCCAACAATGGTCATGCTGTTTAGAGATGATGGGGACTGTATATAGCCCATCCGGGGAATGCCAGTGTATGGAAGGGTGATTTAATGCTACAGTATAGAATGCCTGCTTATTATAGGATTCTGTAAGAAATTTTGCAGAGAGAGAGAAGTGCAGCAGGTGACTCAAACCCACCAGTCCAAAATATGGATTGGGGGGAGGGTACCATTAGTTTCAGCAGTATGTTTCATGTACGTGGAGAGATGAACTCCTTTCATCATCAAGGAACTAAGATATGCATCATCTCTGGTGAACATTAACAGATTGTAGCCTGGCTTAACTGGAAAGCAACAGCCTGTCTGGGGCCCTGCTGCTCCCTACAGCCATACCATAAATTCCTGCTGCTGGGCCTGCATTTCTGGCTCTTCATTGGGCAGACTGGCTGAACCATACCCTTTGTGATGGAAACTGGAAAATAACTACAAAAAATTCAAGTCTGAAAGAGTTCAAGCATCATGAGAACGATTTCAGAATGGATACAGAAATTGTTGTTTACTGGCATTTGGTAAGATCTCAGCCTGATTCGCAAGATAATATACACATATACAGCTGTACATTTAAATGTGATTCACATATACGGCTGTTTCAGATTGTTCTTTGCATCTATCTTATAATCCATGCCTGAGTCCTGAGATGAGATGCAAGTATTTTTCCCTTTAACTGGTACATCATGATGTAGAAAACAAAGGAATGAGTGGTATAAAATTGTATTAAAATTACTGCTTTACTATGGTGGCAATTTACTAAATATTAGTAATGGTCATATAAAGTAACTTCACCTGTTCTTCCTCTAGGCCACATCACGTTTGCTTTATTCCTTACCCAGTTGTCACCCTTGCAGAAATTGTCCCTGGTCTCTCTCTAGGACAGTGTTGTCCAAACCTGGCCACTTTAAGATGCATGGCTGGCTGGGGAATTCTGGGAGTTGAAGTCCACTCATCTTAAAGTGGCCAAGTTTGGACAACACTGAAGTAGGACAAAGTACTGTCTTTTTTATGGGTTACAGATCTAATGAAAGAAGACTGTCCTTTGGCTAATTATAAGCTAATTATCTTGCTGTCTAATGATTTTAGTCAGTCTTAAAACAAAAATTATAAATGAATAACTCTTCTACGGAGATTTTGTTCAAGCTTTCTGCAAATAATTACTTCCACAGTCCTATTAAAATACATTGCATTTTATAAGTCTGTATGAAGAAAAAGGACATAATTTCTAATTATCTAAAAGTTTATGTTGTGAAAAGCAACTACAAGAGCAATTTCCATTATAGAATAAATCCCACGTATATATTTACTATTGCTGCTTGTAGTGGTTTCAAAATAATTTCTATTTCTTTTTCAGTAGTCATAACTCAAGTGAGTGTTATTGTTTCCATATAACTAATTGGAGGGTATTCTTAAAACTATGACAGCCTTCTCCAACCAGAGATCCTCCAGGTGCCTTTTCCAACTTCTAGCTGAATGGCCAGGCAGGCAGGACCAGTCTGGAACAGAAAGAAATGCAGGATAGTTATGATAGAATTTAGTGTTCTATGCAAGTAGCTTTAAGTCTAAAACTTAAGAAAACAAATGGATATCTCTTTTATATTTGAAGTTTCTGCTGTATTGTTTTTTCCCCTAGCTGTTTAGTGTGCTCAGCAGTGGATCCAATTCTGAATGTTACAGTGGGCCAAAAAAGTATTTAGTCAGCCACCAATTGTGCAAGTTCTCCCACTTAAAAAGATGAGAGAGGCCTGTAATTTTCATCATAGGTATACCTCAACTATGAGAGACAAAATGGGGAAAAAAATCCAGAAAATCACATTGTCTGATTTTTAAAGAATTTATTTGCATATCATGGTGGAAAATAAGTATGTGGTCACCTACAAACAAGCAAGATGTCTGGCTCTCACAGACCTGTAACTACTTAAGAGGCTCCTCTGTCCTCCACTCGTTACCTGTAGTAATGGCACCTGTTTGACCTTGTTATCAGTATAAAACACCTGTCCACAACCCCAAACAGTCACACTCCAAACTCCACTATGGCCAAGGCCAAAGAGCTGTTGAAGGACACCAGAAACAAAATTGTAGACCTGCACCAGGCTGGGAAGACTGAATCTGCAATAGGCAAGCAGCTTGGTGTGAAGAAATCAACTGTGGGAGCAATAATTAGAAAATGGAAGACATACAAGACCACTGGTAATCTCCCTCGATCTGGGGCTCCACGCAAGATCTCACCCCGTGGGGTCAAAATGATCACAAGAATGGTGAGCAAAAATCCCAGAACCACATGGCGGGACCTAGTGAATGACCTGCAGAGAGCTGGGACCAAAGTAACAAAGGCTACCATCAGTAACACACTACGCCGCCAGGGACTCAAATCCTGCAGTGCCAGACATGTCCCTCTGCTTAAGCCAGTACATGTCCGGGCCCGTCTGAAGTTTGCTAGAGAGCATTTGGATGATCCAGAAGAGGATTGGGAGAATGTCATATGGTCAGATGAAACCAAAGTAGAACGTTTTGGTCTAAACTCAACTTGTCGTGTTTGGAGGAGAGAGAATGCTGAGTTGCATCCAAAGAACACCATACCTACTGTGAAGCATGGGGGTGGAAACATCATGCTTTGGGACTGTTTTTCTGCAAAGGGACCAGGACGACTGATCCGTGTAAAGGAAATAATGAATGGGGCCATGTATCGTAAGATTTTGAGTGAACACCTCCTTCCATCAGCAAGGTCATTGAAGATGAAACGTGGCTGGGTCTTTCAGCATGACAATGATCCCAAACACACCGCCCGGGCAACGAAGGAGTGGCTTCGTAAGAAGCATTTCAAGGTCCTGGAGTGGCCTAGCCAGTCTCCAGATCTCAACCCCACGGAAAACCTTTGGAGGGAGTTGAGAGTCCGTGTTGCCCAGCGACAGCCCCAAAACGTCACTGCTCTAGAGGAGATCTGCATGGAGGAATGGGCCAAAATACCAGCAACAGTGTGTGAAAACCTTGTGAAGACTTACAGAAAACGTTTGACCTCTGTCATTGCCAACAAAGGATATATAACAAAGTATTGAGATGAACTTTTGATATTGACCAAATACTTATTTTCCACCATGATTTGCAAATAAATTCTTTAAAAATCAGACAATGTGATTTTCTGGATTTCCCCCCATTTTGTCTCTCATAGTTGAGGTATACCTATGATGAAAATTACAGGCCTCTCTCATCTTTTTAAGTGGGAGAACTTGCACAATTGGTGGCTGACTAAATACTTTTTTGCCCCACTGTATTTCCTGCAGACTTCTCATTATCACCATTCATAATTCTTCTGAAAGAAGTCCAGGTGTGATGGGCCACCATAACCACTTCTGTCACCTTCAAAAGTCCAACAGTTTTCTTAGCTTCTTTCTCAGACTTCCTTTACAGATCAAGATGTGGGAAGAGAAAATAAATGACCTGGACATGTTGTGCTGTTCATCAAAGCAATATGGAGATGTTGCTCTGGATAGGTATCTCATACTTTTGCATTTAGCAAGGAGAATATTGAAATGGAATTTAGATTTTGCTCTCTCCTACTACATGTCTTGTGTAGGAAGCAATTTACCTTACCAACAGTAATGTGGAATTTATAGTACAGGAATGATACCTGTATAAAATTCATACAATTGATTCTGCTATTGCAGGTATACACTGCAATGGGTGATATTGTTCTGCCATCCAGGAGGGAAGAAAGGCCACAATTGATTATTTGTCTCTCTCCCATAACAGCACTGTTCTCCCAGCAGTGGAATTAAATGCCAAAAGTTGTTAACTGAAGGATCATTTCAATTATGAGATGACAGATTTGTCACTTGAGATTTTCAATAGGCTGGTCATTTGAATTTTCTATCACAGAGTGATTCATCATGAGCTAGTTGCATTGAACAACCAATGGATAAATATTTCACTCTCTAGGAATGCTTCCTGGGACCTCTCTTATTTTTTATATTTATAATGTAACCATTGCCTTTAAAAGTCCTTAACTGCTCTTTTTAACAATGCTCAGCAATAGTATCATGCAACCAACATCCTCTACAGCAGTGTTTTTCAAACTTAGCAACTTTAAGATGAGTGGACTTCAACTCCCAGAATTCCCCAGCCAGCATGCCTGGCTAGGGAATTCTGGGAGTTGAAGTCCACTCATCTTAAAGTGGCCAAGTTTGGATAACACTGCACTAAAGGATAGTTTACCAAGTATCAGAAAGCAAAAGCTTATTGTCCTGTCTCCACATCTCAATAGTGATTAAAAGATGGGTAAATTTCTTTCAGCCTCAACATCTTCAGTTGATGGCTTAGAACCTGAGAACTGCTGACAGACAAGGATCATAGAAGTCATTACTTTTTCCCCCTCACTCCATGGAACTGCCATCCTCAAGACTTGTTTTCAAAGGTCAGAAGATCTTCCTCAATGTGGTGGGGCCTTGTGGCATGAGGCATCACAGGGTAAAAAGCTTGTTGAAAATTAGGCACACAGAAGATGCCTCCCAGAGAAGATATCACCACCTGATTTTTGTTAATCCCCCCTTAATTGCCCTATTACAGTCCATCCCATTCAGATGGCCCCCTGACTCACAGAAGCTTAGATGCAGATGAAGTCTAGAGAGCACTTTTCTCCAATCCCTTCTATCAGTGTTTCTCAGACGCAAGTCAGTATCCTCTTCAGTGAAGATTCAGAAGTCTTGTGTATAATTTATTATGATGTGAGCAACATAGTAAGCATATTAGAGTCTCTGAACATTAAGGCAGCAGATAGATTGCATAAATAAATAAGGATTATGAGAGTTGGTCCAATACATTTGGAGAGCACTAGATCAGAGAACACTGATGTATAACATCCTAAATAGCTAATATACTGAAATGGCCAATCTAATTTTGCCATCCATGAACTCTTAAATTAGTTTTCTGAAATCTGGACATGTGCCAGTTATGAAACTTCAGCTTCCCAAATTCTCATCAATGGGAGTATTGCATTCAGTTTGGGGAAGAAGGTGGTTTTAAATGTTAAGATATTTTTGTGGGGTTGTTGTTTAGTCGTTAAGTCGTGTCCGACTCTTCGTGACCCCATGAACCATATTGCGCCAGGCCTTCCTGTCCTTCACTGCCTCCCTGAGTTTGCTCAGTTTCATGCTCATTGCTTCAGTGATGCTATCTAACCATCTCATCCTCTGCCGTCCTCTTCTCCTTTTGCCTTCAATCTTTCCCAGCATCAGGGTCTTCTCCAAAGAGATCTCTCTTCGCATTAGGTGACCAAAATATCTGAGCTTGAGCTTCATTATCGATCCTTCCAATGAGCAATCAGGGTTGATTTCCTTTAAGATTGACTGGTTTGACCTCCTAGCAGTCCAGGGGACTCTCAAGAGTCTTCTCCAGCACCACAGTTCAAAGGCATCAATTCTTCGGCGCTCGGCCTTTTTTATGGTCCAGCTCTCACAGCCATACATTACTACTGGAAAAACCATAGCTTTGACTATGAGGATCTTTGTTGGCAAGGTGACGTCTCTGCTTTTTAATATGCTATCTAGGCTTGCCATAGCTTTCCTCCCAAGGAGCAAGCGTCTTTTAATTTCATGGCTGCAGTCTCCGTCTGCGGTGATCTTGGAGCCCAAATAAATGAAGTCTGTTACTGCTTCCATTTCTACCCCTTCTATTTGCCAGGAATTGATGGGTCCAGATGCCATGATCTTAGTTTTTTTAATGTTGAGTTTCAAGCCAGCTTTTGCACTCTCCTCTTTCACCCTCATCAAGAGGCTCTTTAGTTCTTCTTCACTTTCTGCCATTAGGGTGGTATCGTCCGCATATCTGAGGTTGTTGATGATTCTCCCTGCAATCTTAATTCCGGCTTGTGATTCTTCCAGCCTGGCATTTCTCATGATGTACTCTGCATATAGGTTAAATAAGCAGGGTGACAGTATACAGACTTGTCGTACACCTTTCCCTATTTTGAACCAATCGGTTGTTCCATGACCGGTTCTAACTGTTGCTTCTTGGCCCGCATACAGATTTCTCAGGAGACAGGTAAGGTGGTCTGGTATTCCCATCTCTTTAAGAATTTGCCACAGTTTGTTGTGATCCATACAATCAAAGGCTTTTGCATAGTCAATGAAGCAGAAGTAGATATTTTTCTGGAACTCTCGTGCTTTCTCCATGATCCAGCGAATGTTGGCGATTTGATCTCTAGTTCCTCTGCCTCTTCGAAACCCAGCTTGTACATCCGGTAGTTCTCGGTTCATGTATTGCTGAAGCCTAGCTTGTAGGATTTTGAGCATAACCTTGCTAGCATGTGAAATGAGTGCAATTGTGCGATAGTTTGAGCATTCTTTGGCGTTGCCCTTCTTTGGAATTGGAACGTAAACTGACCTTTTCCAATCCCGTGGCCACTGTTGCGTTTTCCAAACTTGCTGGCATATTGAGTGCAGCACTTTAACACCATCATCTTTTAGTATTTTAAATAACTCAGCTGGAATCCTGTCATCTCCACTAGCTTTGTTGTTAGCAATGCTTCCTAAGGCCCACTTGACTTCACTCTCTAGGAAGTCTGGCTCAAGGTCAGTGATCACACCAGCGTGGACATCAGGGACATTAAGATCTTTCTTGTATAGTTCTTCTGTGTATTCTTGCCACCTCTTCTTAATCTCTTCTGCTTCTGTTAGGTCCCTGCCTTTTTTGTCCTTTATCATGCCCATCTTTGCACTAAAGGTTCCTTTCATATCTCCAATTTTCTTGAAGAGATCTCTAGTCTTCCCCATTCTATTGTTTTCCTCGATTTCTTTGCATTGTTCATTTAAGAAGGCCTTCTTATCTCTCCTGGCTATTCTCTGGAAATCTGCATTCAGTTGCTTATATCTTTCCCTTTCACCCTTGCTTTTCGCATTCCTTCTTTCCACAGCTATTTGTAAAGCCTCATCAGACAGCCATTTTGCTTTCTTGCATTTCTTTTTCTTTGGGATGGTTTTAGTTGCTGCCTCCTGTACAATGTTACGGACCTCCGTCCATAGTTCTTCAGGCACTCTGTCTACCAAATCTAATCCTCTAAATCTATTCATCACCTTCACTGTGTACTCACAAGGAATATGATCTAAGTCATACCTGAGTGGTCTAGTGGTTTTCCCTACATTCTTCAATTTAAGCCTAAATTTTGCAGTAAGAAGCTCATGATCTGAGCCACAGTCAGCTCCTGGTCTTGTTTTTGCTGTCTGTATAGAGCTTCTCCATCTTTGGCTGCAAAGTATATAATCAATCTGGTTTCGGTATTGACCATCTGGTGATGTCCATGTGTAGCGTCGTCTCTTGTGTTGTTGGAAAAGAGTGTTTGCTATGACTAGCTTGTTCTCTTGACAGAACTCTATTAGCCTTTGCCCTGCTTCATTTTGTACTCCAAGGCCAAACTTGCCTGTTATTCCGATTACTCCTTGATTTCCTACTTTAGCATTCCAATCCCCTATGATGAAAAGGACATCTTTTTGGTGCTAGTTCTAGAAGGTGTTGTAGGTCTTCATAGAAGCGGTCAACTTCAGCTTCTTCAGCATCAGTGGTTGGGGCATAGACTTGGATGACTGTGATATTGAATGGTTTGCCTTGGATACGCACTGAGATCATTCTGTCGTTTTTGAGGTTGTACCCCATTACTGCCTTTCCCACTCTCTTATTCACTATGAGTGCAACTCCATTTCTTCTAAGGGTTTCTTGCCCACAGTAGTAGATATAATGGTCACCCGAATTAAATTCACCCATTCCCGTCCATTTCAGTTCGCTGATTCCCAAGATGTCGACGTTCAATCTTGTCATCTCATGTTTGACCACATCCAGCTTGCCTTGGTTCATAGATCTTACATTCCAGGTACCTATACAATATTGTTCTTTACAGCATCGGACCTTCTTTTCGCTTCCAGATACATTCACAGCTGAACGTCCTTTCGGCTTTGGCCCAGCCGCTTCACTCTTTCTGGAGCTACTTGGAAATGCCCTCCGCTCTTCCCCAGTAGCATATTGGACACCTTCCGACCTGAGGGGCTCATCTTCCGGCATCATATCTTTTAGCCTTTTAACACTGTCCATGGGGTTTTCTTGGCAAGGATACTGGAGTGGGTTGCCATTTCCTTCTCCAGTGGACCACATTTTGTCAGAACTCTCTGTCATGACCTGTCCGTCTTGGGTGGCCCTGCACGGTATAGCTCATGGCTTCACTGAGTTACGCAAGCCCCTTCGCCACGACAAGGCAGTGATCCATGACGGGGTTTTTGTGGGGAACTCTACACAATTCCCTTTGGCTGGACAGTTGCTAAAATTCAACGCCTTGTGGAAACATAGCTAGACTTTTAATTTGGACTGGCATACAGTGGCTGGTGATGAGGGTGCACCCTTAGATAAATTAGAGGTGGTTTTTTAAAAAAAATCATCACCACCAGTACAAATCATAGCAGTATTGATCCATGAGTGGAAAATGGGAACCAAGATCCATAATTAGATCATACCTCTCTTAGGGTCAAGCAGAATAAGGAGCCTGCAAGCTTTTCAGTTCTTCAAAATTTTCATCAGGCAAGATGTTGAGTAGAAACCAGCAAATCCCATAATTAAACCAGATATTTTACCCATGAAGTCTGCAGTTTCATGCCAATTGTAAAATGGAGATTCTTGAGCATCATAAAAGCAACATTTTTTTTACCATTTTCCCTCCCACTTTCAAGCCCTCTGTAATGTTGTGCTACATCCTCTTACATTATTGTGTAAGCTAAAAAGGCCGTGTCCTGTGTCAGCAAGATAAAAGAGGAGCTTGAAGCTTTCATAAGGGAGTGTCCACTTCTTTTAACTGATACAGTGTGCTTTGGTAGCACTCTCTGGGTCAGTCAGTCTGGACACACTGTTCTGCGGTGATCTTTAAAGCATTGCCAGGTCCAAGTACGTGTTTAACAGGGATTCCAAAGGTCAAAGTCTTTTTTTTTTTTTCTTTTCTGTGCCCATAGGTGATCACACGTTCTCATGATGATGTAAAACATTCAGGGGTGTGTTTTTCTGATTGTTCAGCTGAATTGAGGAAGGTTCTAAGGAAGTGCCTTTGCAACAAACAGAAAATGTTCCATTTCACTTCCTGAGTAGATGTTACGCAGCCTAATTGGTTTATAACACAGCGTAAAAGCAGAAAGAAGAAATAGTACCATGGACACCTGCCATAAGAAACATATACAATACTGCCATCAATGCAGCAGAAATGGCAGCTCCTGCCTAGGGAAAAGGGACCATTTAGTCCTGGTCCTAACTGCATGAATGCAAATATTTATGTATGCTGTCTGTTAAGAAAAGAGCAACCTGAGCAATTAGGGACTGGGGTGGTGGTAGTGGAGGGAGTGGTGAAAAGAGGTTAACCCAGCCTCTTTTTGGCTGGCTGGGGAATTCTGGGAGTTGAAGTCCACCTGTCTTAAAGATGCCAAGGTTGAGGAACTCTGAGTTAATCACCCAACAGCTGAGTACAAGGAGGGAAGGTTAGACTGACTGAGAATTTGGCTGAGATTAATTCTGGGAGTTGAAGTCTACACATCTTAAAGTTGCCAAGTTTGAGAAACACTGCGCTAAACTATAATGTAATCTTTATGAATCCAGCTGTTGTGGCTTAATCAGCAAATCATAGGTAAAGCAAAGCAATTCCAGGCTAAGGAATAGAAGCACAACAACAACAATTTATTAAACTTGTATGCCACCTGACTTTCAAGGACTCTGGATGGCTCACAACAATCAAAGAAATTACAATAAAATCAATAAAACATAAAAGATAAAGATAAAAGATGGCAAGCATGATGAAATGAGGGCTCTCATTCTTCCTTGCTGAAGGCCTGGGTGAAGAACCAGGTCTTCACAGCTCTTCTAAACAACAGCAGAGTGGGGGCCATCTGGATCTTGGGGGGAACCTCATTCCAGAGGGCAGGAGCTGCTACAGAGAAGGCACACTTCCTGGGTCCCAATAGATGACATTGTTTAATCAAAGGAACCTGGAGCATACCAACCTTGCAGGATTGAATTGGTTGGGCTGATACTATGGGAGGTAGGCGGTCCCTGAAGTAACCAGGCCCTGTGCCATGTAGGGCTTTATAGATAACAACCAGCACCTTGAATTGCACCTGGAAGCAAACTGACAACCAGTGCAGCTCACGAAATAGAGGTTACATGGGCATACCAAGGCATGCCCATCACTGCCCATGCTGCCACATTCTGGACCAGTTGAAGTTTGTGGGTGGTCTTCAAGGGCAGTCCCATGTATAGCACATTGCAATAATCAAGCCATGAGGTGACTCTGAAAAGCCCTCTGATCTAGGAAAGGCTGGGTTCATATGACATGGTAAACTGTAATGTGATTTGGCTTAGCATATTCAATAAATCCAGCCATTGTGTTTTTTCAGTAAAGCATGGTTTGGTAAAATGTAAAAACCATGTTTAAGTTTCAGCAGGATAGCCTCTGCCTTGGAGAACTGCCAGAGCTCTCTTGGGATGACGCCTACCCTTGGCGTTCTTTTTTGATCTTCTAGTGATCAAAGGGCCGCACTCACATTTCCATTTCCTCCAATGGCTCAGGGCATCCCAAGGTATTGTTGCTCCAAGCAGGGCAGGACATGACATTTAAATGGTGACTCCAAAAGGCCAAGTCCACAGGGCACTGCTGCCGCCAAGCAAGTCCACCAGGTCTATAAGGACATTCACACAAGCAGGAACAGAGAGCACTGTAGTAAAGTCTCCTTCATGTTTCTGGCCTCCCTCTGTTTACAGAGATACTATAATATATATTAGTCCCTTCCTTAGTAGAAATGATATTGCTACAGGTGCTGTATGTAAACAATATGGCAGTGTAACTTTCCTTGGGAAAAGTGGGGTGAACTAGGCTGCCACTATGGTCTCTGAAACAAGGGTGGGTTCCCTGAGTAGCATGCAACACCAGACACCCCAAGAGGACTGCTGAAATTCAATGGGGCCATCTTTTACTGGTCTTCAGGGAGTTGTAGCTTGACCTGGGAGCAGAAAGCCTCTGGAGGGACACCATTCCCATTCCTAAACCTCAACCCTTCCAGTGGGCAATCTTTGGCCTGTTTCTATGGCATTTGAAGGGGGGCAGTTAAGGGGGGGAATGGGAGCAGGAGGATGCTGGGAGCAAATGGCTCCCATTCATTCTCTTTAAAAAACCCCAAAGCTACCCCAAACAGCCCCAAGTTGGCTCCCCAGATGGCTTTAGCCAGGAGAATGCTGGCAAGCCCTCCCTTTTGGATGGGTGGGCGGGCAGGCAGTGGTAGATCTGGCTTGACCCCTGCAGTTTCAGGAAGTGTTCTGAACTGCCAGCCCTTGGCAATGAGTTCTATAATACATGACCTTGCTTTTTTAGCTGTTCTTTTTCTTGGAGGACAAATGGAGGATTTGACTGGGTTTTGCTCTTCCCTCAGTTGAGGAGTTAGTTTAATTCTGTGCAGTGGGGCCTCCTCTCGTAGGAACCACTTCAGAGTTAACTGATGGGATTAACAGATCCTTTCCTTGGTCTTGCTGCAATGTACTACCCCATCCTGTCAACCCAATAAAATGGGTTGTGGGAACAGGGCCGGAAAGTTACAATGTACAGTATATGCTAAAATATTCTGGCATTCTCACTTTAGAACAGTGCTTCTCAACCTTAGCAACTTTAAGATGTGTGGACTTCAACTCCCAAGTCCACACATCTTAAAGTTGCCAAGGTTGAGAAACACTGCTTTAGAATAAAGGCTAGCTTCTATGTCATGTTGGAATAGTTTTTTACAAACTGCATCTGCGTCCATAGAAACATCATGAGTTTGAGCCAATCGCCAGTTCTGCTGCTGTTCTTAATCCCTATCTTCTCCCTACGCATTCCAGATTTGCTGCAGAGGATTGGAGGAGCATTGGAGCAGTTACATGCAACGGGATAATGTGTATATGAAGGGAAGGACACGATATTGTTTTTGTAACAGAATGTTCTTTGTTGGAACAAATACGTGCACTTACACCAGCCATTGGCTGGAAGGAATAAGAACTGAAGCATTCTTCTCAGTTTCCTACTTCTCAGTTCCATCACATGAGAAATGTCTTATCCTGCAGGCAATCGGTGGGTTGTGTAGGTGTTGTGTGAAACCCAGTACTTAATCAGGGGAAGGAAATACCTGGCAAAATCCCAAATGTGGAATGAGCTATTCAGGAGAGAATTTAATTTAATTTGCTATAATACTTTACAGGTCATTGCAAAATCCCTAATTTTAATCACCAAATGCATTTCATTTTTCATCCTTTTTAATATAGGCTTTGCATGCAGGAGTCTTTGGGTTCAGGTTTAGGTTAATAATTTCAAGGCTGAGAAAGACAAAATCAGATTTGGGAAGATCTGATCAGTAAAAGACGACTATGCTGTGCTGGATGAACCAACAAAGACAAATGCAAGACAAGTCAGTGTGTTCACAAGTGGGTAGACATGTCCTTTTTTGGTAGGAGACATATACAGTATAAGCTTGAAATACTGCATTAGTATGTGGTTTGTTGCTACAATGATGCAATGTTACAGAAGTTATTATAGCATTATATTGATTTTGTTTGGAATTATTAAAATTGTGAACTCTATAATTTCCACAACTTTACATCCTTTCCAAGTTGTAATAGACAGCGTGATGTCATTCCAAGTGGGAGAACATTTTGGGGGTTTGTTTTAGTAGAAAACTTGCCATATAGTATGATCTAATCAACTTCTTGAGTCCTGAAAATATCTTGATTTTTCTACCATTTCTGATTTAGATTTCTGGATTTTCTCCCCTCTTAGCTCCAATCCCCCTTCATTTTTAAACCGAAAGTGCCACCAGAACTTTCTGCTTAGCAATTAGTTGTTTGCAGATAGATCTGCTCTGATGTAGCCTAAGAGGGCCAAGCACAGTTGTTTTCAGAATGGACCCATTATATTGTTATCTGGGCTAGCAGATTAAATGGCGTTATTACTGTATGCCTAAATTATTGGCTACCAATTTATTTCCAAGTTCATTTCAAACGGCTGGGGCTGACCTTTCGAAACATTAACAGCCTCTGATCTGTTATCTGCCTGAACAGTAAAATGGATATTTGACACCCTGGTTTGCAGTCCTCTGCTCTCAGAGATATGGCACATGAATAGGAGGAGTTTCTTTCAACTTTTCAGCAGAATTCTGTTATACGGGGTTGACTTTGCTTTTCCTCCCCCTTCCAGTCTCCTTTAGCATTATGTTTATTAGATTGCTAGGCTGGAGGCAGGACTGTAATTTTTAAAATGTGTGTACATTGGTTAGGAATAGCTGATAATTTGCTTTATTGTGTACCAAGGTCTGTGAATTCAGCACAGGAGACCTAAAAGCACAGATCAGCAATCTTTGGGGCAGCGGGTACATTTACCATGCCATGGCCGTGCTCACAAAATGGCCAGCAATCTACTCGCAATATGGCTGCCATAGCTGGCATGGTGAGTCATGAAGCACCTGCTTAACAGGAGACAATTACGTTGTTTCTTCCACTTTTTTAAAACTATTCTCCCCTACTTCCCCAAAATTCTTCCACCACAGTTTTCATTTTCTCCTGTGCCAGACGACCATATCTGAGCTACGAACATTCAGACGGCCACTACAATCGCAATCCTTCAGCCCACAGAGCTGTTGGGGGGGGGGGACACCACTCGCCCCACCTTGTACATAGTGGGATGCACTACGTACTCCTACATGAAAAATATAAACCTAGCAAATAAAGAAATGAATAGATGGGAACAAAAGGTTACTGAAAACTCTGCTGCTATCTGGTGGTCATCTGATTGCTGCAGCCCCAAGGCACATGCTCAAACAAGCACCAGGCTGTAGCCATCCCACCATTTATATTTTCTAAGAAGGCCTATGGGCCCAGAGCAGCGCTACTAGACCTGGGCTGCAAACATATGGATGACCAAGAGATGGTAGCAAAGACATCTAAACTGCAGGCATGTTTAGATCAAAGGTAGGAATGTTCTTCCCATTGGGGTACAACGTGGGGAGGACCCCTTTGCTGCCATCCAGTACTTATACGGAGTTTTGCAGTCCAAATCTGGTACCTGTGTCCTAGGGCTTGATGTTGCCTTCCCCTAATCTACAAATCATAAATAAAGTTTCAAATCTAAGCAGCACATAGAGGGGACAGCATATGATCACTGGTGACAGAATGAGCTCACAACCCATTACTTCTGCAGCAGATGGGAATGAGGTCAAGGCTTATATTCTAGCCCAGGAATATTTCACAGCAGAAAGACCTGAGATAACACTAATTCTCCCTTTGTCAAGCGATTATACTCCAGATCAGGTTGTATACTGCTTGTCCTTCCCAGCTGTCACACAATACTTTGAATGGAAAAGTATAGAAAGATTAGAAACGGAGCCCTTCCCTCAATCCATGCTCCTTCCTAGCCTTCAGCCATGCTATTGATGTTGCATTTCCATTTCTCTGCCGCAAGAGAGCACTGCTCTAATTAAAGCTGGTGAATACAAAGAAGAAAGGCCCCAAAACAAAAGTTGTCATTCCTAGAATTCTCAGACATTTCTCCTGTTGTCAGTTCCAAAGGGGATCAGCAAGAGCTGAATTATTCACCAAGTAATACCTTGGCCACTAAGCAGATCTGTATAAACACAAGGTGTCTCCCATTTTGCACCCATACAGCTCCAGAGACGAGCAGACCCCTTGGATTGTTCTCAGCTAGGAGTTGAAGTCCCCAGCAAACCATTAAAAAGCACTTTCTTCATGCTTTGTAGATGACACACGTCATTGATGGGCATCGGCTTTCTCTCAAGTGAGTGCTTCTTGTTAAAAGGTCCAGAGCTTTTCAGCTACCTTTTTAGAAAGCCTTCACAGACAAGCTATTTGCTGGGAGGTAATTTTCTTGATCGTCTGCCAAAAATTTACTCTTCCATCTTAAGCCAAAGCTGTTTGGAGTTGCAGTTATATTGTTATCTGCATCGTGGCTGGGGAATTCTGGGAGTTGAAGTCCACCCATCTTCAAGTTGCTAAGGTTGAGAAACACTGATCTATACAATTCACTTTTCCAAATATGGAATTCATACCAGGAAGACACTAGAGCAGAGTTCCCAAATAACTATTTTTCTTCATCCTTGAAGATTATTTTCTGATTCCTTGCCCATATGCATAAAGAAATGAAATATTGCCAGTCAAAACCCCAATAACAAACAGTGTTTGTACTTGCATCTTTGCCAAAGAACACAATGGCGAAGGCAGCAATTGGTGATGCAGATGAGGTTTGAGGGAAAGTTACTGACCCCAGATCACCAGCCCTCTTCATATCAGAAGAAAGATTTCAACTTGGCTTTCTCTAGGTTTAATTTGAGGGTGGGGGACACTCTCTTCTGCCCCTCCAGAAGTTTTGAATAACAACTCCATAAACTCCAGCCAGCATATGCAAAAGTCAGACATTTTGGGAATTGAAACATCTGGGAAGCAGCTGACTGCCCACCCCCCTGCAGTCACAATATTCCACTTGGCTCTGACACTGTTCTCACAACACACTTATCTCAGTGACTAACCCTATCAAATCTCATTACCAGCAGCATCCAACCACATTAACTGGGCCAAAGGCTGCTGGCTGAGGAGGATGAAGTCCCCGTCCCTGTCTCTTAGAAAGCACTTGGGCTGGACTCCTTGCACCAAGAGCGTAGAAGAAGGCTTCATAACATCCCTAATCTTTCCCCCATTGTTTTTGGCAGGCAGCAGTAGGCATGGGTTGACTGTAGCAAAGAATCAGTGTTCCTGAGATGTTTTCGCTTGGCATTGAGGTGGTTGTATAATGGAGAGCTTCCCTTTTTCATCTGCTCTTTTTCTGAAGGATTAGGTTAGCAAAATGGGGGAATGGACTAGTGGTGAAACAGCTATCTGGGGGGATTTGGTTAACCTTATGCAAGGAAAAATTTGCAGCTAAATCTAACCCCTATAGGATTAGTCGTCTGGGTCAATTTACCCCTTGGTGTTTCTAGAATGTATAACCACTTCCCACCCTCCACCCCTCATATGACCCACTTAAGCATGTTGTAGGAATGGGGTCTCTGGTACTTTTCTTCAGAAGATATTGCCTCCAGCATTTCTACCAGTTTAGTGAAAGGGATGTTCACAGTCTCTGCCCTCCCCTTTGGATACACTACTAGGCCTAGGAGTACTAGCCAAGATTGCATTTGACTGTACTGGCTGGACATTCTGGGAGTTACTGTTCCAGCACCTTTGAAAACTTGTATGCATTATTCTTAAGCATGTATGTAGTTTCTGTTCCATCTGCCTTGGTAAATGGGGCAGAGGCAAGGCTTGTTGCAGTACAGGGTCAACAAGCTGAGCTAGAGTTGTGATGTTAGTTTCATAGAGTTAAAAAAAAAAGAGAACATAATTTTTAGGACTAACTTGTTTTGCTTTCTTGAATAGCTGGAAGCAAACTTTTGAGCCTCTTCCTGAGACTTGATATCCAAAGAGTGAGAAAGAGCAATTTCTTGTTCAGCTGACATCAACATTGATCTAGTTTTCTTGTACAAAGCAACCCCCTCCCCCAAAGACATAGATTACCTTACACATTTAACAATGTAATATCAATGCTATGACAATTAATATAATGAATATCAGGCCCCAAAGGCAAAGAGGTCTTATTTGCTTAGGCTTTCTCTGAAGGATTCACATTCCTAAGAAAGGGAGTTTTATTTACTTGGAGAGTAGCTTTGTGATTCCAGATTCTTTCCAAGAGCGTTTAGTCCAGCAGTAAAGCAGAAACTGTTGGCATAATAGATTCTTCTTCCCTACATGTCTCCCCAAAACTGCTCTGGAGAACTGGCATCCACTTGAAGCTTCCTTGTGGATTATACCCCAGAGAAGAAACAAGCCATGGCTACTTGATGTGAGCAGAAGTTTGCATAATATTGCACATACTCCACTGATGTGATGTGGGCTCTTCATATGAGAATTTGAACAATTTGTTTGGAATTGTTGGGATAGCATGTAGTGAGTGATCAGTTAGAAGAGGATCTAAACACCATTGAGTTAATCTCATCTTCATGTATTCATGTTGTTTTTTTAATGATTGCTGCTGCTTCATAATGTTTCTTTAATTTTCAGATTGGCTAGAAAAGCAGTGTACAATTAAAATCTATGCAAAGGTAAAAAAGTACAAAGAACAATGAGAGAAATGTTATTGCTTTGGTGCTGGAGCACATGGGTTAAAAGCTCTATTTTCCAGGCTGATGATTAAAAAAATTGCCTTCCCCAATAGAGTGCTTTCTACCCATGCTGGCTGGGAATCATGGGAGCTGTGATCTATTATAATGGGAGGGGCACCAGATTGGTAAGGCTAACTCAAAACATCTGTGTTGCTGATTCTTCTCATGATACCTGCTGGCTCTGTTTTATGTAGACTTTCTTGAAAAGCAATAACCTCAAATGCTGCTGTTATTACGGAACAGGAGTCAGATATGTTCTTTTAGATCTAACACGCTGTATTTCAGTGCACCACTTTGAGTTGAGAATCGAGCGGCTGATCCATATTTTCCATCCCTCCGACGATCCCAGCCCTTTCCACAGCTTCTTGAGCCAGAGAGAGGTGGCCGCTGGCAGTGCTGCCAAAGAGCAACTCCCAGCATTACACTGCTACTATTTATAAAGTTGCCTCGGCCTGCATTGTGCTGATGAGATAATAGCATCACTGTTCAACTGTGCAAAGCTAATGTTGTCTCTCTCCCCCCCACACACTTAGCTGCATTGCAACTGTTTCTCAATTACCTTAAAAACTATGCATGTATTTCTCTCTGCCTCTGAGAAGGATATGCCGATGGCAGAGCAGCAGCGGGTTCAGAGAGCATCTTGTTTGTCCCAAGGCCCCGTGTCTTTGCCAGCAATGTTGTAGCTGTCTCGCTTCAAGCTCAGTTCTGCACTTCATCCAACACATCTTGCCTCCAGCGGGTCCTTCAAGTAATCATGGGGAGTTCATGTATGGATGTGACCCCTTTTGCTTCTCATCAGTTGAGGATTTGTTGCAGCCAGACATCCAAGGCCAAGTTTTGATTCTGAAATGCTACCTGTGGTGATGCATTTTGGCCATGCATACATACAGACAAGACATACTTTGAAACTGTGACCCTCCATGAGGAAGAACGTTTGTGAATGAAGGCTCAGGGTGAATAATATGAAACTTGCATTTTTGAAAGACAGCTCTTTGAACAGTTCTCAGTACAGACTTTGAACCCTTTGGGCAAGGTTGCCCATGGGGCAGGGGTCAAGGTGGTAGCCATGATCACATGATCAAAGCCTTGTGACACACATAAAAAAGGTGGGGGGCTTTGATTGTATGGTTACAGCTGCTTCCCCCTTTATTTTACTCCCCTCCCCCACTCATGGACACTCCTCTCCTTTTTTCTTCCTACCCTACACATTGGATAAAATGTTGTGCTTTTACCTAAAGAGAGATGGGTAAAATCATAAGCTCCATGAAATTGACCTGAAAATTTTGGTCACATCACTGTCACTTAGCTGACTTGACAATACTCTTATGAGGCATAACTGAGCTAATCCCATCCATGTCTCTTTGAAGAAGGGAAGAAATAAAAACCCTCATCCTCTCATCACTACCAGCTGGACTCTGGCAATGTGTTCTATGTGGGGCTACCCTGAAAGATTACTAGAAAGTGACATTGATGCAAATGCAGTGATTCACTTGATATTTGGCACTAAATGTCGAGAGTGCACGACATGTGGGCCCTGCACTGACTATCAATAGGTTTTCAGCTACAATTGAAAACGCTAGTTGTGAACTATAAAGACCCTTGGCATCAACATATTTGCAGGGAAATGGAGGGCGCCTGGAAGTCTTTTTTAATTTAATTAAGATGTTGATATCTTGTGAATTTTTCTTTCTTTTTTCTTTTTGTATTGCTCTGGTTTTAGATAGTATGTTGGTACGCTTTTGATGGATTTAATTTGTTCTTTGTACCAGGAAAGTTTTATCTTTTACTATGGATGTGGTGGATGCCAGGAGTCTCACACCTGTGACAGTATAAAAATTACTTTAAAAAGAATAAATATAATGGCTGTGTCTAGGTTAGGTTGCTTAACTATAGTTTATTAAATAAACCACAATGGTTGGGTTCACACAGCATGTTAAGCCATAAGTATGTAATCATGGCTTATCATACTTTAGAAACCCACTCACAGAAATAGTTGGGAGACTTTAAGAACAGTTTATGAGTTCTGCAGTGGTATGACAGAAAACTCTTCCAAGAATTCTAGAGATGCGAGTCATGCCAACCTAAGTTATGACTCACCAAGCCAGTACAGCTCCCAGCTGAGTATTATGGCCTGCTGCAATCTCCATTTTTGCACTCTCAGGCAGACAAAAGATCCTTCGTTGGTCGCTGTACTTGAGTGCTGAACTATGTTTGGGTCGTCCCACCACCCGGTGTGCTGGCGTGCCTCAGCTCAGACTGAGCTGACTGCATCAAAAATGCTATTAGGATGATAGTTACTGTTGCTGCTTTCAAAAAATGAGTGAGAGGAGAAATGCACTTCTTCTGTTTCGATGTGACGGCAGAGCTATGCAGTTGATCAGCTATTATCAGCGACCACAACTTTTCCTGAGGTGTCTTCCATCAGCCTGAAAGGGATGGATCTGTGGCTTGTGGGTAGAAAAGGAACATCAACAAGTGTATGCAGGGTGCTTATCAATTTGTCACCAAGGAACTGCAGTTCATCTCCATACATTTCAGATGAAGGCTTCCATATAAACTTCAGTGGTGGCTTTCTCTTTTTAAACATTAAAACTGCTGCTCCCATTTTCCCATTTCATAGAATAATATTTAAAAAGAAATAGAATTGTTGAGAACTTAAAACATATGCTAGGGCATCCTTGCTAAATATATGCCAGTGCCCCACATCTGTATCTACTTATTAAGCTTGGTTTAATACTGTTAGGCAAAGTATTGCAAATCAGGTACACAGATAGATGTGGATAGATATCAGAATAGGCAGAGACATACAAACACTGTATGGAAATACTCAGGTGAAGTGGTGAAGACCTGAGATGGTGTCACTTTAGGATATGGATGCTGGGCAGGCTTCCCCCACAACTTCCCTTCATTAAAACTGTAGGTTAAAAAACTATTTCACCTGAAAGATACAGCCTGTGCTAGCATCTCCCTTACTGGCAGAATAAATGTCTAGTTCTGGGGATGGATGGATGCTTTAGACCAGTGTTTCTCAACCTCGGCAACTTTAAGATGTATGGACTTCAACTCCCAGAATTCCCTAGCCAGCATGGAGTTGAAGTCCACACATCTTAAAGGTTGAGAAACACTGCTTTAGGCAAGCATTCAAAAATCATTTATCTGCATTGGCACGCTGAAGTGGTGCAATGTGTTCTACCTCTTTGGACCATGCTATCTTATTTTGCTGAATGTTTAGATTAGTCCTTGCACCAGACCAGTTAACTTGATCAGGCAGAGATGGAAGTCAAGGAGGAGTGAGAGATAAGGCTGATCTCCTACTAGGCTGAAATATTGTTAGATGTCAAGACAGAAGAAGGCAGGAAGCAATTATACCTCTGAGTATGTCTGTGCTGTTCTAGAAATAGCATCTTGGATTTGCAGCAAAATTGAGGCTATTTGGATGGTGGTTTTTTTTTTTTTTTTTTGGTGGGGCATGGACAATTTCCTGTTTTTTCCTTCTGGATTTCCCTTAAGCAAGAAGGGTGGAGGAGGCTAGAATCTTATTTTTCAGACTCCTGTTTATTTTCTTTAATGAGATCCACGTGTCTAAAAACGTGCAAGGCTTTGAAAATTTGGGAGTGGGAAAGCTGCTGCAGATGGGAGCATGGCGTATGCATCAGTGTACAGAAATGGAAATGCTGATAGTTCAGTCACAGTATGGGGGACAAAGATTGGATAACACTGTTAGATTCCTTTCTAACAGCTGAAATTCAGCAGCAGATTTGGAGTAGGCAACATTCGGCAGGCCATATAAAGTCCCTGATCTCCCCTCCCCTCCCCTCCCCTCCCCTCCCCCTCCCCATGTCCAAGGAAACTATTTTCTGGAAAACAGTTTCAATAACCAGGTAATTTGATAACCTGGTAATCTCATGTAGACTGGAGATGAGGAAGAGAAATAAGGGCATCTCTCCCTCATACCCAATCCTTTCCTACTCAAAATCACTGTAAGGAAGCTGTCTGTATCTCAGAAGACTCCTATATTCATTTTCATCTTTCTGCCTTTCCAAATGGTCTGACATTTGTTTTGGCTGTGTGATTTTAGGCCTTTGGAGGGGTTGGAGGGGTTTTTAAGGGTGGAAATGAGTGGCTTGCTTCCTAGAAGTTCCTTGCTCCTATTCCCATTCTTACAACAGTGTTTCTCAACCTTGGCAACTTTAAGACATGTGGACTTCAATTCCCAGAATTCCTCAGCCAGCATGCTGGCTGGGGAGTTCTGGGAGTTGAAGTCCACACGTCTTAAAGTTGCCAAGGTTGCCTTACAACATCAAACATTTAGAAAAAGAGGCCCAAAGGGTCTTGTGCTTCCACTACTTTCTAGTTACATCTTCTCCAGCCCTCAGCTGGTTGCCATAGAGTTGTTCACCCCTGGGCTAAAGAGTGAACTTAATTTTGCTAACCTGTAACCCCTGGCCAACCTTTTGAATGGGAAGCAAAATATTCATAACCTTTTAAGTACTGCACACAAGTTCAAGAGTATATTATTTTTCCCCTAAATAATATAACTTACATAAAACTTTATCCACACAATGTGGGATTTAATTTAATACAAATGTAATTCACTGAGCCCATTTTATATAAAAAGAAGAAGAAAACTTCAACTGATATGCAGCTGCACTTCACAGTATACCAAAACTGGGTTGTTTTGATAAAATAAGAAGCTAGCTGGCAACCAGCACAGCAGCTCCCACGGTAGAAATGTTGCATGGTGACCCTTGGTATACCACCTGAAGCTTCCAGATGGTCTTCAAGGGTAGTTCAGTGTAGAGCGTATTGCTATAATCCAGCCACTAGTTTACAAAAGCATGAATAATTGAGAGGAAAGTCTCCTGATGCAAGAAAGGCTGCAGCTGGCTCACAAGATGTAATTATGCAAAGGCCCCTGTGGCTGTGGCCTCCACCTGCTGTTCAAGTAGGAGCTTTCAGCCCAGGATGACTCGATTCTCAGCTAGCTCCATCTGGGGAAGCACTGTTCCAATCAGAGTCAAAGATGGATATCTCTGACCTTAGTCTGCTTCCAAATCCACAGCTACTCTCTTCACAGAATTCAGCCTATGCCTGTTTAATCCAATATGTGGAATCATCTGCATCTTGATGGTACCTTAACGCCACATTTGGATGACTTCGCTTGTAGATCTTAAATAGTAAGGGGCCCTGTGGCACTCCATAACAGACTTCTGCTAAACAATCTTTAAATCTATGCCTTGTCTGCCAAACAGACCCTAATGAATTTCCAAACTCTTCCAGTATTTTATTTATTTGATTTACATCCCACCTCCTATTGAGGAGCTTAAGGAGTTACACAGTATTTTGCCCCACAACAACCCTGTGAGGTAGTTTGGGCTGTGAGACCATGCCTGGCCCATTATTCAGTTTTACGAACATGCTTTGAACAAACTCAGAAAGGCAATACCAAATTCAGATTGCAGGTGGGTGATCAGAGCAATTGCTCATTCTTTACCCATGTTGTGGATGCCAGTTGGTGTCCGGAGGGCCACAAAGATCTGACTCTTCCCCAAGGCCTTGGGCTCGGGTGGTTGGTGCCACCTTTGCTGGATGTTTTGGTGTTTACCACCTTGCTCTTCTTTTTCTTTGTCCTAGTCTGGTTTAATGTCTGTTGCTTCTGTTATTTTGTTTCTATAAAGTTTGGTTCATTGTGAGCTGTATTGTGAGCTGCCCAGAATCATTTGGAGTCAGGCAGCATCACATCGAATAAATAAATTTACAGATTTTTTTCATTTTAAAGGACAGTTCTTGAATATAAAAATGCAGATAGGAAAAGGATCATGTGAACAGAAGGGTAAATTGTGTTCCTATATAAGAAGAAACATTCAAGAAAAAAGCTGCAGAGTCTGTTTTGTTTCTTACAACTAAATATTAAATTGTACTTAAAAAATAGTGTCCCCTTAATTACAGTGTTCCCAGTAGGGAGAGTTGTTGGGTAAAACAAATGTCCAGATTATGGTGTATGACTGGAAGGAAATGGGTAGCTTTGATGATATTCACATCCCCCCCCCCCCATGGCTTGAAGAACAGTGGCATAACTAACTGCACAGGCAGCAAAGAGCCTCAAGTAATTAAATGGCAAGTCAAGTTTACAAAATGATATGGTTATGAAAATCCTGTTTTTAGTACTGGGAAAATGCAATATTCTTTCATGAGATGCTACTGTCCTTCGCTTGTAGCATTTTGACCATTTACAACAAATGAGGAATGGGATAATTGCTGCATGTGAAAATCAGCCTTGAAAGAGCCGATGAATAAAAGTCCTGTCCTCAACAGTCTACGGTAGCTATTCCAGACTTAGATGTAAATTGTGTACTATATGCAAGGCAATAATATGCCCTAGTATAAAATATAGTATCAACTATGAAGAGACAGGAGCACAACATAACACCTGAATTCTATCAACTGCCTATAACACAGAGTAAGACCATTCCAAGCAATTGTAGAAAATTTTATAGGCCACAGATGCCACTTACCATTTATAAAACAGCCCATCTATATCCATGGAACGTTTATTTGAAAGACAAGAATATTTCTGTTAGTAAGATGTAGTTAAAAGAGGACATACTCCTTTTTAAAACGCCTCTTTATCACATGCCTACTGAGTAAGTACTCTCTTACTAATTGACCTAGAGTCTGTGGTGTCTTTGTCAAGTCAAAATTAGCACTTTCTTTGTTTAATGCCCATCAGATTCTTTTCCCCCTTGAGTTTATAGAAGTCAACTGGCAAATAACCTTTACCAGTTTAACAAATTATTTCAAATCCAATTGCAGATGTATTTAACTTTTCCCCCACCTGTCAACAGAACCCTCCCCTTCATTTCTTTAGCTCCCTATCCCAAAATGGCAACCTAAACGTCTTCAGCATTTTTTTTAGCTGTTTTTGTGCGTAGCCTACCAGCAGGAATAGTGTTTGGATCCCAGAAAAGAATACTAAGAAGTGTCTTGAAAAGATGCCTTCAGAAGACTGCTTAGGGTTTAGATGCCTTAAGAGCTTTGAGTAAAGCTTTGAGCAAAGCCATACTGTACTGTAAAAAAGTCATTTCACAACGACTTTGGTGAAAGGACTAAATTTTTATTTTGTTCTAATCTTGCAAGCCTTCCATGAGTCTCATAAATCTTATTTGTAGAGCTGCAGCAAGGTCTGGATCACTACAGGGGAGTAACCCTCTTCTTTCCAGAAGCTGATATTTGAAGCATGTAACTAAAACAAATTAGATCCAGATTGATTGGGAGGAGGAAGGCAATTCTCAGAGAAAGGTCCGGAACTCATATACATTCCAAAAGCTGTGTGGAGCCGTTAGAATTACCCTCTTTCAGAGTTCTTATCTTTTACAGAGCTTTAGGAGATAGAAATGGATTTGATTACTGAACTGATAAAGCATTAATCTCTTATAATTCTAAATGCCTTGCACTGTGGACTTCTGGGTGGAAAATTCATTATCCAGTCTGTTTAGCTGGTGATCAGAATCCTCTGAATATGCTTCAATGCAATAGGAAGCAGGTTTTCCTCCATTCCCTTCAGTTGAAAGAACTTCTTTAAGAGACCTGATATGCATGGAGAGAGATGTGGGCATGGTGGTAACCTAGTTCAGACTGTGGCATGTTGGAAACACTCCCAGGAAGAAAAGGTTTGGAGATCACTTTTAGTTAATGGATCCACTGGGTCTGCTGCTTTTTTCCATATAGAGCTACTAGCTCCTGACAGTTTACATGCAAGAGCTACTTTGGTGTGTCCTGAATGATTTAGAAATTGAACCAGGAGTGATGGAAACTAGCTAAGTGACTTTGGGCTGGGCTATACATCCAATAAATAAGTTTCAGCTACTGATCTCAGACTTTCTGTGGCATTTCCAGATGCAGAGTGAGTGATCCAGTACTGACATAACAGAGGACTTCTTTGAAAGGCTGAGATTAAACCCCCCATTCAAGGGAGTTAATGTAGATCACATAATCTGTTGCCAGATGCCAGAGATTCAGGTAATGGTGAAGTTCATTAGTTAATAGAATGAAGTTTCTGCTATTGTTCTTCTGACAGCACTGTCTCCAGACGCAGGTCAATCAATAGTATGAAGGGACTGGATGAAGTGATGGAGACATATCACAACATAGTTTTGCTTAGTAGTATTGTTCCATTGGAGTTCTGATGAAAATAATTCAAATAAGGTAAGAGATTCTTGGAGCAGAGTCAGGGCATGGGATAGGCTTCAACCGGAATTGCTTTATCCTGAACACACAATTGAGAAAGTAGCAATGTGCTGGAAGTACTTTGGAGCAGTTAAGAATCTCTGTCTCAAAAGTTCTCATTCTGAGAAAACAATTTTAAGAATTTGAGGTCTAGAATAGCACTTCATTCTATATTTTTCTTAGGCACAATAAACAATACAAAGGAAAAATTTGAGAACACTTCTGAAGGCAAGACTTTTCCACTAGCATCTGTGTTCAGGAGGGAGACTGTCATTATAAACTTGTAATGCGTTCAATACTGCATAAGAGAACAAACTGTTAGGAATAGGGCTATGAATCCCAGAGGATACCACCACACATTGCTTCCAAAATTCTTTGAGTCATTTATTCATGAAGAAAAACAAGTGCAAACAACATTTTTCTAAATCTCCCTTGCTTTGGCCAATTTAAACATTTTAGGACATTCTTTGCATCAGTGAGAACAGTCACTCCCTCTGCCCTCAAAAAATCTAATTCCATCCTGGCCACAACTAAGGCAGCCTGGAAAGAGAGGACAGGTTCATGAAGTCTACAACGTATCATCTCACATTTGTAGTTCACGGAGCTTGAGAGTACTCCTCATCCATTTTCAGTATCACCGACTTGAGTAGGCATTATTAACAAGAAGAAATTCAGGCTGCTCACTCTTAGCAGAGTACAATATTGCTCAGATTGATGAGCAATCTGGGCTGTGTTAAATTTTCCCATTTAGATTTTCTCTATAAAGCACTACAAATTTAGTTTTGTAAACTAGTCAGGTAAACTGTATAGATCTTAAGCAAATTAGCAAACATGTCATGTATGAAATACCTCAAGGGTTCCCCCAGCATTCTGTTCATTCTGCCTCTTACCAGTTTGAATTAGAAATCCTTCAAAGTCATCCTCTCCCTATCAGAATGAGGTTTCAGAAGGAGACAGGCTACAAGGGGTTCTTTAGGGTAAAAGGAAGGGAATCATCACCCACCCTTCTGTGGCCCTAAGCAAGAGGTGAGCAGTGGGTTTCCCCCCCATCCTTGGTCAGCAAAAAGCTTTCAAGCTGAAAATAAAGCAATATACAAGAGGGAGGAAGAGCATCTTATTGGCTTTCCTGCAACATCTGGGGGATAACTTCTGCCTTATCTTCCACTATTGCTGGAAACACTGTAGTACATCAGGATTGCAGCCATACTATCTCTAGTGAAGCACAGGAAGCAAGGATTTGTTTTTAATTTGCCCTGATTGTATATACAGTATATCACTTTATGCTACATCAGAAAAGATATCACAGACTCTACCTGAGATGTTGAGATATTCTCCACGTTGGGCCTACATTTCTATTCTTCAGATCTTCTTTGCTGTTTCCAGGCCAATGTGTGCATGAGAAAGGGGCAGAGTAATTTCCATAGAAATAAATTTTCTCACGATTGACAAAACCCTAATATCTGCCATTTCACAAAGAGGAATTAACCGTTGCTATCTGCTTTCTGAGACAGTGAGCTGGAGTGAGCTCAGACTGTAGTATAAAGAACTTAATGAGGGATCAGAAAACATAAAACCTTTAACAGCCACGTATGCAGCTACCACCAGAGGTGTATTTAAATTCTAAAAATGCTAACAAGTTACATAAAATTTTTTTGTATTTATCATAATTCATATATAAACTGCAATTGTCTTACTTTGATGTTGCCATAGTGAATTGGGTATTTGGGAGTTCACCATTCATTGCAATGACTAATTTGATAAACAGAAAAATTTTGCACATGCTCTCTGCCATGGCAACAGTGCCTCCCAATGAGAACTGAAATGTCCTGGTAGACAGTAACCCCTTGGGAAGCATATCTGTATCATGAGAAATAATGTCTTGCATTGGCCTTCATTAGTGGTACCTTCCCAGCAGTTTGCTTATGAGAGAATGGCAGTTGAGAAATAATATGCTGTATTTTATCTAGCCAGGTAAGGAGAGGGATTGGAATAGAAGAACCACCATCTATTCCCTTCCCCCATGCATGGTTATGGACTTGCTCCCAGAAATGCAGCAAATAGTGAAGTAAGGAAGGAGAAACCAACTCTTTGGCTGTTGGTTAAGGAAGATGTTGCCTTAGGTTCAAGCTAGCCTTAATGATGGAATAAATGTCTCTTTTGAAATGTAATTCATAACCTTACAAATCTAGCAGAGAATAAAAAAGGGACACAAATTGCAAGAATATAAATCATAGTTTGAGTACCCAGTGAATCCCTCTGCATCATAACTAGACATCTATCAATCTTCTACAAGCAATGTCTTGGTACATGATTTACTAAGCATGTGTTTGAGATAATTACAAAAACATATTTTAATAATTAGGGGCTGAATGCAGTAGCTGAAATGTGTAAGGCTTACAAACATTACCTACTACCTTATAGTTCACTCTCAAGTTTTTCTGGTAGTTCCCAGACAGAGCAGCCTCACAAAAATATGGAACGTTGTGTTACAATTTGTCAGATTCTGAATACAGACAACTTCAGAATTAGAGAGACTAAATCTTGCACTGCAGACACTACAACAGAAGATATCCTCAGCAGGAGTTCAGATGCACAGGAAAGCTACTGAGAAAGTAGTTGAAAAGTCCATTCATAAAACTTTTATTCCACTTACATCAACTTAATACACATGTTCTTAACAGTTATGTTTAGATTGTTCATGAAAATTTTCAGGAGACATTAAACAAAGCTAGCCATCATCTCAAGTTATTTCCCTGTTAACTATTTTTACAGCACATGCATGTTAGGCAAAGTATCAAAAAAAATCACAAAAGCAAAACCCTAAAAAAGTTAAATACATGGGTTTGTTTTACTGCTGTGCTCGATATACAGTGTAATTATGGATATCAAGCATTTCATTTTTTACTGCATCTTTACTTGTACATTTGTTCTTAGGTTGCCTAAACCATTTAAATACAAATAAATTGTGTAGCAAAAATAATGAAAGCAACAGCAGGTAACTTTACAAGTAATGGAATGTGAACCGTTTCTGCCCTTCTCTAGAGAAAGTTCATTTGGTTAGCAAGCCACTTTAAGGAACATCTTTCAGCTTTAATCAAAGATGCATTCTTGGATTGTAGATTCCACAGATTCACATGATTGACATGTAATATCCATGGGACATTAATTTTCCTTTGCTGCGCGTTCCAACTTTGAAGTACCCACATTCACTACACCTATGTGGTTGCAACCATCATCCCTTTTTTAAATCACTGTGACAGACCAATATGCAAGCAGTTTTTCATTGCTCAACATAGGAAGTTGTTTAACACTGGCTTTTGTGGGAAGCCACAAAGTACCAAGAGTACTATGCCAAACATGTAAAACTTTTATAAAAATTCCACATCCCTACATTGGCCACCTTGGATGAAACAAAAGTTCCCCAAATGTTAACTGGCTCTATTCCCCTAATATTAAACATAAACCACATGGGAAATATAGAAATCCAAATAGAAGTAACATAAACCTGTCATAAATCGTAAACAAAAACTATTTGTGGGACAGCATGGATGACAAATGGTCTACTGTGTAAATTTTAGAATGAGGCAGACAAAAATTGGAAGGCTGGTTAATTCTCCCCTCCTTCTCCTGCTTCAGCTTCATCTCCTTGGGTATCTGATGTCCACAACTGTTTAAAAAAATGCAGACACGTGTTACTGTTTAACATTTAGTTGCATGAAGTGTTCAGCAGGATCATCCCCTACAAAGCTATGCTTTAAGAAAAAGACACTCTTTCAAGAGTGAAACTACTAAGTAAAATAAATCTGTGCTACGTATTTTACTCATAATTAGACTTCAGTTTTTATTAACAATGGCTATCTGATAACTTAGCATTAAGGACTTCTTTATCCTTATTTGTACAAAATATTTAAAAAGTCCAAGTACTTACTGTCAAATTGTCTCTCAGTAACTGCATTATTAGTGTGCTGTCTTTGTATGACTCTTCACTTAACGTATCAAGTTCAGCAATGGCTTCATCAAAAGCCTATGGTTAAAAAAAAGTACATTTGTACATGCAAAACCTGTTAAAAATACTAAATTTAGTGTAACAGACTATCAACTCACAGTCTTTGCAAGGGAACAAGCTTTCTCCGGTGAGTTCAGGATCTCATAATAGAACACAGAGAAATTTAGAGCCAGTCCTAATCTGATAGGATGTGTTGGTTGCATCTCTTTTTTGCTGATTTCAAATGCTTCCTGGTATGCTTGTTGCGACTGCTCCACTATCCCTGAAAAAAACAAAGACCAAACACCACATTAGCAACTTTATTTGGAGTTTACAAAGCACAAGTAAACTAAATTTATTTGTCACATACACATACAAGATAGTTTGGTTTCAGAAAGTGATTATTTTTAAAGTGCATGCAATATTTACAGAAGTATGCTATTGTGTGCAGCTTTTTGTATTGTTACATTTATGTAATCTGGATGAACTAACTAATATACTTAGGTTTTCAGATTAAAATCTTAAAAGTAGAACCTGAAAAATGTGACTTTTGCAAGGTTTGTTACTTCTATAGGTTTCTTGTATGCCAGAAAAAGCTACCAGCTATTCAACTATCTCCAGATATTGTCAAAAGTAATAGTATTAGACTGAAGAACACCAAGAATCTACTCCTCCAATTTCTGGTTATACTAAGATCTCCTAGCAGGTGGTTCTTATCATCACAGCAATAGTGCTTTTTAAGTGATATATTACATTTAAATATAGAAGCCTTGGTTCTATTATGCTAGGAAATATGGTAAGTTTTAAAACTAAATTTAATGTTAAAACAAAATATAAAGCAAAAAAAAAAAAAGTCCAAGTTTTAAAAAGGGTAAACTGGTCAGCAAATAGTTTAAATGACAGCCATAACTAACATTTCACTGTACTGTAATTCATTATCAGTAAGATAGCATCCAAGCCACAAGGAATGCTAATGATTCTTTCTACTGGCAACTGTCTAGTCAAAACTGTCATATAATTATTTAATTTTTCTTACTGGCATGTTTATGCTAGTCTTTTGAAAGCTAAGGGCAGGCACCTGGACCGGATCACATATGTGGGCAGGGAGCTGGAGGAGTCTTTTGTAATTGTAATATGCCTATTTTGGGATCACACTAGTACTTTATCTGTTACTCCTTTCAAAGTGTAAATGGTGCCGAAACTTTTTGCAATCCTAATCAGTGGGGGAGGGGGCTGCAAAGGGCAAAGGAGTTGCACGCAGCTCTGGACCACCTGCTGCAAGCTGTGGACCACAAGTTAAGGAGTTTTGTGACAAGATTACTACAATTTTAACACAGCAAGGTTTTGATAAAAGAAGTATTCTAGCCCAGAAGAGGCAACCACTAGAGAGGCTAATAATACCAATTTTAAAAAATGACCTTCTGGCATAGCCAGCATGGAATGATGGAATGAATGATCTAGATCGGAACATCTATTTTTAAAACACTGACAGACACAATTTACTTCAGCCTTCCTGAGCCTGATGCCCTTCAGACTGTTGGACTACAATTCCCAGCCAGCAAAGAATACAATACAGGCCTTGTTATAAACAGGCAGCAAATGGTTAAGTACTGTTTTTTATGCTGTCAAATTCTGGTAGTCAAACATACAAAGCGTGAGGCATATTTGGGGTTGCTGTCTTACTAATACCCAGAATAAATGGTGGTAGTTATGTTTGCTACTCACATGAGGACAAGGAGCAACTACATTTTCATTTTATTATTGTTTCAAGTTATAGTCCATCTTTCCATCTCTAGCTCACTCAAGGAAATATTGCCTTGCATCCTATAACCAGAGAGCAGGGTAGGAGAAAGCCTTTTCTTGAGTAGAAGATAAATAAAGAGGCATCATGGACCTTAGTATTTAGTCACATTTATACAGAGATGAGTAGTTACTCAGACAATCAGATCCTAAGTGTTTTAACATTAAAAACCAACAGTTTGAATTGTGTTCAGGGCACCATATGAACCCACTACTTTGGGGCAGCCTAACTGGGACATTTTATACAAACTGAAGCTTCATGAATCTCCAAACCTGTTGTAACTGATTGCCCAAGTTAACATTTATTTGTTATACTGTATTTATAGCCTGCCTTTTATCCAGGAGTGTATGTTTTCTCCTGTCTGTTTTTTGGCCACTCATGTTAGGCTGATCTTAGATAATGGCTGAGGATGAACTTGAATGGGACCTCCTCAATGTCAGTCCAACATCTTAACTGCTGTAGCATACTAACTATCATAAAAATACTACAGTACTCAAGTTATTTTAAAAATCCAATGTTTAATTACTGTTGGAATTAAATTGGAACTGAAATCACGTAAGAGATATGGTATGGCACTATTCTGCTTCTGGGGCACGTTAACACTGGGCTTCATCATTTCTTCAAACTCTCCATCTCCAGAAGCAAAAGAGATTGGTAACAAAGAACTCAAATGGTCTTAATTCCTTCCACTCTTACTATGCAACTTGAAGAAACTATGTATTATCTTAATATTCTTCCTTACTCAGTACCTTGTGTCCTCTGTGTGGGGGGTATGGCTCTACCTATGCTATTAATCTCAATGCTCCTCAATGAACTGAGAACACACACAGCACAATCTAGATAATAAGTTTAGTATATGTGAACTAGGTCATACTCATTTTTGCAGGCAAGAGCCAAAAAGTATGCTGCAGAACAAAGAGAAACCACACATTAAGCTGCTTGCCACTTTGCTCTAAGGATGGATCAGTATTGCTTCAACACATTCACCATCAGCACTTGAATCCTTATAGGTAGATTTTCAACAGGAAAACCACTTTACTGCCCATTATGCATGTGTGGAGTATGTGTGTAATTGGGCTGAGGCTTCTCTAGAACACAGGAGCCAATCTGCTATACAGCTCCTAGCAGTCTTGTAAATACAGCAGCAGTTACTCCCTTTCTGCATAGCCACAGAAAAATGCCTCTGGGCCACATAGGCCTGCCAGAAGTGTTGTTTTAAAATAACAATGATACCAGCTGCAGTCCAATGCTTTGTTTTGGAGGGTGCACCCATCTGCCCTGACAACAAACAAAAGTTAATTTGAGGTTACAATGACTGGCCACTGTGGCAACCATTTTGACAGTGCCCTCAACATTCTAAATGTGCTCACTGGCCCAGAACGACCGAAGACCACTGCTCTGCAGTATGCAAATCTCATGTACAATCCTCAGCATTGGTTAGAAACCAACCTTATCAGGGGTTGCCTTCTTCTGCTTCTTAGAAGATCCTCCAGTCTCTGAAACCTATTTGGCATAGCCATGCAACAAGGTCAGCTACATTCATCACAGCAAGGCACCACAGGGGGAAACTGCACCTGTTACTTTGTCATTTGTCAAATAGTTCTCAAAATCACCAATGATGCAATTCAATAAAAGCTGATGATTTGGCCAATATTGTACTAAGGAGGCTTATCTCCCTATACTGTTATTCACTCTACCAGTATTTAGGAAGACGATATAGAGATTCCCTATCATCATATTTGATGAGTTTTTACCAACTGTTCCAGAGTAGGGCCAGTATAATACTAGCAAGAGTGACACAGCAGGTTCCAACAACTGTTAGCTGTTCTTGCTCTTTTCCCTCCTTATCTGAAAAAGAAATCTGTTATTGAAGACTTTGCTTTTCTGAAGGCGGTATTTCCATCCCCTGGGAACAGCCTTTGGTCTCTCCTCCTGTAAGCTCTGAGGCAATCATCTCAGAGAGCTCTGATTGCCCATATATTTATCAATACAGATTCTACTCATTTGACAAAATTATTTGGTTCACTTTTTTTTTTTACAAAAAGTTTGCTGAACATACATTAGATGATGCTAATAACACTGTATACACGGAAGTCCAGTCTTACATCAGAACCTAAATAATTGTTGAATATACAAGTAGTCCTTGGTTAACAATCACTTGTTCAGTGACCATTCGAAGTTATGACAGTGCTGAACAAGTGGTACTTACGGCCGGTCCTCAAGGTTCCATCCATCCCAGCACCCCTACGGTCACACAATCGCAATCCAGGCACTTGGCAACCGGCTTGCACTTACGACGGTCGTAGCATCCTGTGGTCACGTAATCACCATTTGCAACCTTCCCTACCAGCTTCCCACAAGCAAAGTCAATGGGGAAGCTGGCAGGGAAGATCACAAGTTGCTCCTGCCACTTTTTCTCCTGAAGAGCCTGGCTACAGAGTATGAGATCTCGGGGATCTCGTACACCATAGCATGCACCTACCTGCAACACCCCCTCACCTGCACTCTGCAGTGCCTGCCTAGCTGCACTTATGCCAGGCTGCAGCAGCCACCCTTTGTCCAGCTGGGCTGTGAAAGCTACCTATGCACCCTTCTGCACTCCACAGGAGCCACCTCCTGCCCGGCCATGGTTGTGCCATGGCAGCCACCCCCCACTCAGCCGCACTCCATAGAACTCACCTATCTGCAGACCTGCTTGCGAGTTGCCCAGGACCTGCAACTTCCTGCCGGCTTCCCTGCTGTTTTTGTTAGAAGCCGGCAGGAAGTTGCAAATCAAGTCACATGAGGTCCTGCTTAACGACAGCAATGGGGACTGCTGGGATTGCTGTTGCTAAGTGATGCGTTCATATGATGTTGCGCTTTATGACCGCATCACTTAATGATGGAAATTTTGGTCCCAATTACCACTGTAAAGCAAGGACTACCTGTAGCAATAGTGATGATAAAAAAAAAATCACTGATGGGTTTCAAATGAAGGTATCTGATAGAATAAGCCATCCACTAAATCTCCTGAATCAATCAATGTTTAAAGTTATGAAAAGATATATACATACATGTACATATATACCATATTAGTAGATATATTATAGTAATTCAGCAATAGAACAAACGGATTAGAATCAGTTTAACTTTTACCCAAAAAGGATGATTTAAGCTTAGGGAATTATTTCTTGTGACAAGAGTTGAATCAGATCTGCCTATCTGATTTCTGTCTCCTCTTCTGAGATAGACAGATACACATAGCTACATACACATCTCATCATGTTCATTGGCAGCACATGAAGCCAGTAATAGTCTGCAGTGGCAGGAACCAGGAAGTAAAGTCTTTATGCCCAGTATGAACAGAAGATGAAAACAGGAGCAGTAGTCATACATTTGTGCCCTGCCCCCCAATAATCTTTTTTTCCCCTTTATAAGCAATTTTATTGACTCAGCTGGGAGTTGCACCCTATCCTTAGGCCTACAAGATATAAGGAAGCAAGAATGCTATGAATCACCAGTAATTTGCTTAGTATATGACAGATAATCTTGTTCCCAAATTCCAGCTCAAGCTAGCAGTTTCTTCTTGCCCTTTTGTTCAAAAATATGAGGGGAAAAAGACAAACCTTTGGGGAAGCTTTGCTTATATATTTTGTATTTATTAGCAATATGTAAAATGGAGCAATTCATTTCCTGAATGTTCCATTTTCTCCCCCAGAATGGGTTGATCCAAGCATATGGGGATGATTAATATCTGTAGATGTATATATATTTAGAACAGGAAGTAACTTATAGTATTCTGGACAGTCTGACCCTGCAAGATACATTTCTTTAAATGCATGAACTGTTCCAGAATGCTTGGATTGGCCTATTCTGCAGAAGAAATGGAACATTCGGGGGGGGATGCCCCCAAAACAAATGGCTTTTTTTTTTAAATAGTATTTCTTAGGAAGGTGCAACACTTTGTATTTGAAGGCAAAAAGGTGCTTCAGAGCACATGATGGTGCAAACATTGCATTTAGCTTCAACTGCTTAAATCAAACATATATTTTCTCATGGGACAGGCATGCAATCCTGGGAAAAGGCACTGTTGCTTTAAGGAATACTACGTAGTTGCTACAAGTATGCCCCCAAGCATTCTGAAACTCCTTTTAGGTTTTAAATCTGAAGCATTACATGTCGTAATATTTATGTGTTTTCTCAGAATTAATTACAATGCAGATACCACTCAGTATTTGATTTTAACAAGAAGAATACCATCAATGGTTCAGCACGGCTATCAGAAAAACCCTGGAATAGAGCTTTGAAAAAAGGGTCGGTTCTCCAGTTCTGAACATCTGACATACACCTCCCTTCCCTTTCTAGAAATACTACTGATATGATTAGTGATCAGGGAAGGGTTGGCTGTGCCATTTTCAGTTCCCCTTAACATTGCTTAGTAGTGCACTTTAGTTTCATCTCTATTTGCAAAACCGATCTCTCTTCTCAACATTTTCTTCTGCATTTATACCTTCAGCTCTCATTCAGAACAAGAAATGGTCTTAACTGTATATTTCTTCCGAATACCTTCCAGCTTCTACTTTACTTCAATTGCAAGTAAATATAAGGTCAGAAAATTTTGCTTTATGAAATAACTGAAGAACAAAGCAGAAAATAATTTCATATCTCTATTTTAATCTCAGAATATTTTTTCTGTAGACTGGCTCCATTTGCAATTGTCTTCTATCACAATGTCTCTGAACTGACTCAGTTTTCTCTGGTTTCCATCTGTCATCCCTCCCCACTTTTCTGACCAGTCAGCTTTCATTCTTCCCATATCTTGCTACCCTACCACCTCAAAAATTCTGGATCACACATTAGAAATCAACCACATTCTTTCACCTGCGCTGACCAAATTGTCCCGATCACATTTGATCGATCTTCTCAAGTTCTCAGAGAACACATCTCAAGCCACAACAAGAAAGAACCCGGACCTGTAGCCATTCCAGCTTAATCTACACTCATGCCTGACATCTGAATCTGAGATATAATCAGCTGCTGCTGTAATTTTAATAAGGTATTGATAGCCATTTAAAAAATTAAATGGTATCCATTTTTATTAATACTAGGAGCCAAAGTTCTACTATAATATCACCTTATGAAATCTACCTGATATTAAAGAACATATATAGTGGAAAACAATATATATATCTTTTGTGTATGTGTGTGTGTGTATGTATGTGTGTGTGTATGTGTGTGTGTGTGTGTGTGTATATATATATATATATATATATATATATATACACACATACACACACTCATAAAGACAGTTATGCAATAGTGAGAGAGGACAATGAAGACTATGTTGCCTAAATATACTACCTCGCAACAGTTAATTGTATGTATTCAAATATTAACAAGAACATCTTTAAATCTGTGTCCTTGAAGCAATTGGTACCCTCACCTACGTGTGCTGGGAGTTGTATTCCAGTATGTCTCCAGGGCACCAGTTTGGGAAATATTACCATAAAGCAACATTCCATTGCTGCAAAATTCAGGTATATGTTGCCATTGCTGAAAATATTTAAAATACTTCCTTTATCGACTTACATCAACAACCTCACCAACAGTTCTTATTCTACTGAATATAAATCTACTGAAAATGTAATGCTAAAAAAATAACACACTGTACCTTTCTTGTCATCACCAGCAGCAACCTCAGCCAAGTAACGGTAGTAGTCCCCTTTCATTTTCAAATAGAAAACTTTGCTTTCTGCTTGGGAAGCATTAGGAATCAAAAACTTTTCCAACAGAGACTGCAATTAAGAAAAAAGTAGTCAGAAGGTTTTACATACTGAGAACTTTTAATATGTTATTGACTATTAAAATTGGCTAAACTCTTGTAAAATGTTTTCTCATTTGTGCTGCAGAGAATCAAACTACTGTATTTTATATACTGTACTAATGTTACAAATTAATTTAGAACATTTAGCCTTTTTAAAACTAGCTTATCTGAATATGCATACTTATGTTTAGTATGTGTGGCCCAAAATAAAGAAAAAAAGGTACAAGCCAATTTATGTAAAGCTTTTCTGTTTAACCATCCAGAGCCAATTCTTAGTTTCAGTAAGTAATCAAGCAAACGTATAGCAGCTTGATCTCGTTACCTGCTGTAATACACAGAAAAAGTAGAATCAAATTCATTTGCTCCATTTGAAAGTTACTGAAGGCAAATAGTTACTAGAAGATTCACTAGTTCTATATTTGTGGCATCTGAACAGGACTGTTCTAATAAGCCTTATGTAAAGTGCTTGCCAAACATTTATACAAAGCATTTAAGTGCTGCTGGTCTTTCAGCACATAAAGGTATCTTCAAAATGAGTAACAGCTATTAAATGTAGTGGTTTCAATTGCTTACTATTCTCCACATTTAGATGGATTTTCATAACCTTTTCTCTACTTTTAAAACACAGTTGCCCAAATAGCCTATGTTACTACTCTTATTTTAGAAACCTGATATGCAATCATTAATTCAGAGATTTCAGGATAGCTTATAATATTAATGTAGTAAAATAAAAAAATCTTAGACTAGGTAGAAAATGCATCAAGCTGCATCTATGCATGTATGTATCCTTTCGCTACTTCATTCTGCATTCCATATTCTTTAACTGATAACCCACTGACTTATTCCCTAAGCAAAAGAAACTATCTGAAAATGAACCTGCTCAGGAATTTTTTAAGCAACTGCTTAGCCAAATAGGAATTACTTTTCTAATAATGACTTCAATGTAAGGCTAATGATTGATTCAACCAGAGAAGCAGATCTCTGGATGCTAAATCCACAATTAGGCCTGCCTATGTGACCAAATTATTTAACGGTTACTCCATATGCAAGGGAGATACGAACAGAAAAACAGCTCTCACATGGCTACTGTAACATTTAAAACATATCAACAAATTAAGATTAAAAAGTGCAATAGTAACAGAAATATTGAGGAAAAATCACCCAATTTAACAGTTACTATAACTTCCATGTTAACTATGACAGACCAACTACAGTATATAGATTTTGCCTTAATAGTAAACAAACTATTATGCATTCTTCCAGATGTTTAGCACTACAAAAGAAGGCAAATTTACACTAATCCTGGTCATCAATGAAGGAACTTGGAAAAACGTGTTTCAATACCAAAGGCAGAATAACATCATAGTTCCAAAAGACTGTCACTGAACTACAAACTGTAAGAATTATGTTATCTCTAAACACAATTCTAACTGATATACTGGAAGTCTACTGAAACTGAAAAGTTTCTCTTCGTAGCTGCTGCAAAAGCTTCCAAGCAGTTTGGAGGATATTAAAAGGAAATTGCTGTCAGTTCAGAAAGAATTATCAGGCTATCTCTTTATCCAGAATTTTTGGCTGAAAAGGGTCACTAATTTTTTAATATAAGCACCAATATTCCATTCAGCAGTTAGTTAGATTTTAAGGTGAGAAACTCTAATCATATTCAGGTTATGTGCTCTCTTAAATTGAATTGCTGCCATTTTCATACTGAGCCAGGTGTTTGTGGCAGAAAAACATTTATTTCCTAATTATCTACCCTTTATGTATTGTTCTTTTAATACTCTGTAGGTGAGAAATTAATGACCTGCTCTTTTGCAAGAATTGCAAAGAGAGCAATACCTAATAAAACACGTGGCCTCAAAAACAAAGAGCCAGCTGCATTGGTAAAAACTGAACTTTTCTAATAAAGCATGAATAATTTCAAAGCTAGTAACTGATTCAAACAAGATCAAACAAAGATGTAAGGAGTATGCTTAAATACTGTGCAGTAGAAATGTAATCATTTAAGGTACCTTAGAAGATATTCCTTTCTTACAAGAACCTCTAGTACTAAAAGATGAAGTTAGATCAGCACTCTGGTCATTACCAAGTCAGAAGGCTATAGGAACTGAGGAAATATCCGCAGAAATATGGCAAGCAATAGGAGGATCAGTAAAGATTCTAACCAAGCTATGCTAGCAAATCTGGGGAATGACACAATCACCAACAGACTGGAAGAAATCAATCTACATTCCAATACAAAAAGAGAGAGACTTAACAGAGTGTGCAAACTATTGTATAATACCCTCTTAATGTCATATGCTAGCAAAATAATGCTTAGGATCATCCAATGCAGAGTGGAAAAAGAGATGCCAGATGTTCAAACTGGCTTTAGAAAAGGCCAAGGAACACAAGACATTATTGCTGATACATACTGGATAATTGAGAAAGGTAAAGAATACCAAAAAGGTCACTATGCCTCTATTATAGGAAGGCTTTTGACTCTGTTGACCACATCAAGTTGTGGAACGTGCTCAGAAAAATGGGAATCCCAGAATAACCTATTGTTCTCATGTGAATCCTATACAGAGGTCAGGAAGCCACAGTATGGCCAAAACATGGAGAAGCAGGCTGATCGCAGATTGGCAAAAACGTGAGGTAAGGCTGTATACTCTCCCCTTATTTAATCAACCTACATCCTGAATATATATTAAGGGAAGGTGGATTGGAAGAAGATGAACATGTTTTTAAATTGGAGAAAAAACATCAATAGCCTGTGCTATGCTGATGATAGTACTCTGATAGCTGAAAATGCAAAGGATCTGCAAACTCTAGTAATAAAAGTCAAGGAGCACAGTAAAAAAATTGGACTAAATTTAAATATAAAGAAGACCAACTAATGACAAGTACAACAAACCTTAGAATTGACAATGAAGATACTGAAGTAGTAGATAGCTTCTGCCTTTTAGGATCAACCATAAACAGTAAAAAAAACAAGCAGTCAAGAAATACACCAGACTAGCACTTGGTAAAGCAGCCATGAAAGCCTTGGAGAAGATATTTAGCTACCATGATGTGTCTATACTTACAAAGATCAGAATAGTGTAAACAAAGGTATTCCCTGTGACACTCTATGGAAGCAAAAGTTGGACTTTGAAGAAGCAGGTAAGGAAGAGTATTGATGCTTTTGAACTTTGGTATTGGAAAAGACTTCTGAGAATACTGTGGACAGCCAAGAAAACAAATCAATGGATCATCAAACAAGCCACAAATGACCAGGCTCAAAGCATCCTATTTGGATACATTATATGAAGACCTAGCTCTCCGGAGAAGGCTCTAATGCTGGGAAAGGTGGAAGGAAAACGAAGAGGTTGATCCACAAGGTGGATATATTAAGCTACAGTGGTGATGGGTGCTCCATTGAAAGACCAGGCTAGAGACAGACTGTCATGGGGTAAATAGAGTCAACACTGACCTGATGGCACATAATCAATTTCAAAGCAGTTACCTGGAAAAGTGTAATAGAAATTGCACTCCACATGGGATCATTTTGACAATTTATTTCAAAATAATAAGGAAAAAAAAGCAGACATTTGTACAGTAAATAAAGCTCTGGAGGCTGCAAATGTAAAGATAAATGACCAGAAATTTCATATAAAGGTAAAGGATAGCTGTTGCTTTCTATTCCTCTTCTGTACAAAAATTAAGCAGACTGGCAGGGAAGAGAAATCCCCATTTTACAACCATCTCAAAATAGTTTCGTGTAGCCCCAACAGACTAGCAATTAAAAAAAATAAATCGAAGTCCAATAACTTTAATATTTAAGAAAAGATTGCATTTGTTATTTAAGAAGTTAAACCAACTAGCATTTCTTAGAGGAGAGAGGATAATTTGAAGGCAATTTCACATTAAATTTGTTTTTTATAAAGACTATAAACACAAAACTGTCCTATTTTGATAACAGAATTTATTAATCCTATTAATAAATTTAAGCTTAAGCTTTATAACATCGTATCATCTGACCCCCACAGAGAAAAAGTGTTATTCAGCAGCCTGATGTTAACGAACCAATTCTGCTTGCATATGTGTGAAAGAAAAGTGTTGTTAGAATCTGGTCTATGCATATGAAAGAGGAGGAACAGCTGGCCTGGATATTGATAGAGCTAAGCTGGAAGAGAGGCCTCATGTTCAGCTTTCTTCTGGCCACCAAGATCTGTTGCCTGTATCTGTAAGAGCAGCTCTATGCACTTTCCAGTTGCAGAATCAAAACTCATTAAGTTGTAATGTACATTGATCAACTCATACATAAACAGATCAGCACTAACTATTAGTGGACAGCACTCTTTGCAGTTTGCTGCCATTGTAAAAAAAATGCCACTGTTGCCCAACATTTTCCATCTAATCACAAGTAACCACACTAAAGGACAAAATTATGTTCGGCAACAAAATTATCAAATAACGTGCCACTAATATGTGAAAGCAGGAGATAGCATTGCAGCTGTGTGCTCATCTAACGCTTCCAGTGCCTGCCATCTTTCCTCTACAACTTATTTTTCACCAAGCCTCTTTCCTTCCTGCCCATTTTTATGGGCAAACATTTACCTGGAACCTAGCTGTGGAAAAACTGCCAAGGACTGGATCAAAAAACAAAGCAATAATGTTTTATCCCTTATCTCTCCTCCATGTGCATATTTGAAATTTCTTTTGCCACCAAATGTACATTTGTTCACTATGGTATAGTCATATAAATTCAGATGAGATGCTTGTGGTACTAAGATAGATTTAGTTAATGGGCCATTTTTCTACAAATAATGTGAAAGATAGGGAGAGCATGAAATTCACAGCTGCAAATAAGCCATGAAGCTATTCCTTTTACTTGTAACTGCGACTCAAGAATCTTCTCTGTGCCATTCTCTTAGATGTTGGCAACATTAACACGTTTCTGAATTTTATACCTTCTAATGCCAACAGTGGTATTTTTAATATATCAAACTGTATTTTCACACAGTGAAGAATTTCTTTTCTGCTATTACTGTATAAATACTTATTGGTATCGACTTCTCTCAATAATTCTGTATTTTAATATCCTTCCCAAAAGCTGGCACACTGCATATTACTTTACAAATCAACTATTATATGGTCACTATAGCTACACAGATAAATCACGGTCTTACACAAAATGGCATTTTATCAGCAGCCTAACAGATTGGTTGTCCTGCCCAATCTATGTCCAAACTTCTGGCATTTTTTGAATTCTTGAACAATTAAGAATATATCCTTGATGATAGTGTAGCGCTTTTACTTTTATCACTTTACAGTATAGTGTTATAACTAGCACAAGCTCTCAGTTTTGTCCAAATCCATGTATTCACCAAACCCAAAATACAACAACTCTAGCTGAAATGCTTGCTGTCAACTCATGTTTTCTTTCCTGGAATACCATTATTTTCTCAAAAACCAATCTGAGCCACAGAAGGTAGAATATGTAGGCAGAGATGTAACACTTCCAAACCACACTGTACTGACAATTCATTTTCTATAGTTTTTAAGTTACAATATTAATGTATTGTTTCTTATTTATATTAAAAAGCAAGAGTGTATATAACCTAAATTATATAATTTAGTTATTAAATACAATTACATATTAATTATAATTACAAAATATAGAATGTGATTTACACACACACACACATACACTGACTTTAGAGATTTTATTCAGAACTGAGTTCCTATCGGTACTCAGTTGACCCATTATATAATTACATTAAAGGTTTAGATGTTTTTCCTCTCAGACAAACAAGTTGCAAATAGTGAAGAACTCTGTTCCAATAAATTAACCTTCTATTTAAGATTCTTTGCTGGCCCATTATGAAGGAGGAAGAAACCAATTTTTAGTATTCAGCTTCTTATATGCAGATGCTAATAATGAGCATTAAAATCAACTGGGATTTCAGTAATTATATTGCTGATGAATTGAACTATTAATGTTCTATTTCCCTTTTGATGAACTGAAACATTTTACTTGTCCCAAACAAATAGGACTAAGAGCAATGCAGCCATAAAGAAAAGTGCATGGTTTTTCCCCAAAAGTTATTGCCTCTTCTAAATACACCAAGCCAATTATAATCTTTATATTATTTAGAAGAATTCTTCACTGTTTTGCTTCATTTGAATTATTCTGGAGGAGTTACACCTAACTAATTAGCATTATTGATTTCTGACAGAAAATTAGAGATGAAAAAGTACATTAACTTTAGTAAAGAACTTGAAGTGTTTTGAAATGAGTCCATCACTGACAAACCCACTTCTTTTAAGAACCAGACGCAAGACTTTCCAAGCTTTAGCACTATTGATCTCCAACTCAATGAAAATGGAATGAGGGAGGGGTCTCCATACACCCTTGCATGAGACATCTCATTAATTGAGGTTTCTAGACGTCTGAAATGTTTTCACAAAGACTACACAGAACCAGTTTTTGAAGTCACACCTTATCCTTCATTCTGCTAACCATATACTTTTTAAAAATGTTTCAAATTTGGGGTGAAATTCATTCCAGTCTAAGAATGCAGTTTTTGGGATGGCAAAGCTAGCCTTACAGTAGATCTCAGCTGCCACCCTGACTTACTGGACTTATTACTGATTAGGAATATTATTTTCTAATTCATAGCAATGCTTCTCTATTGATATCTATATGAAAAACATGTTTATAAATTAGCAAATTCTATACACTGATTCCACTGGAATATTTTTCCCTGCTTTCATTTATTTGCACTTACTAAAAATGAAATTATGTTAGGTCTTAACAAAAACTGTGGCAGAAACATGCTTTTTTATATCAGTTAAGAATTTTTCATTTTGAGTTCGCTTCAAGGGAACTGTGATTCAATATTATATGGATATTGTAATGTAGACTATCCATTTTTGCTGACATTATGAATAGTATCTAGAAACCATAGTTTAATAAAAAGATAACGAACTGAAAAACTTGATTAGTTGATTTATCATACTTTAGTTCATACTGGCAATCTCACAAGCTTATTTGCAAAATTTTAGAATTTTTGCTCTCTGCATAAAGAAAGGGAATTAACCAATGCTAGTGTGAACAGAGGTGGCTCATACAATTTAACTTTTGTTTAATTTAGATGTTATTTGGTATACTTTAATCAGCAGAGCTAGGCTATCATTTTGAAATCTGGATCTAAATGCCTGAAAAAAAAATGTAAATGAAGCCATTTCAAAGAAGTTGCTTAATGATCCCAGTTTTAAAAATGAGGCACCTGAAATTTCAACATACTTATTTCTTTATATTTGTACACCGCCTGACTCCCAATGATTCTGGACGGCTCACAAGATACAAACTAGACTTTCTATTCATCTGCTCAAAATGCTTTCATTCAGAAACATTTCCAAAATCCACAATCAATAACTATTAGGATTAACCAAAAATGGACAAAACTGTAGCTGTTTTTACAATGTTCAGATCTCTTTCATCAGGCAATGTTAAAAACTCCAGACTGTGAGAAAGGGGGAGAAGAGGAAGAAAATATAAATGGCTGACAAACTGAAGAATTGTATGATCAGTATTTTAAGATCAGTCTTGTAACAAATCCAGGCTTAAAACAAGTAAGTTTTACCAGAAACTTTCCATATTAGATTTAGGATTGGTTGTGTTCCAGGATGATGGAAATTGAAGTCAAAACACCTAGAATGTAGACTAATTCCTGGTTTCTAGCCACTCCCCAAAACAGAATATGCCAAGTGGAATTAAATATATTCACATCAAGTCAAAACCCTTTACAGTGTTAGCTTAGCATGTTATAGAAGTATGACCATGTATGTATGCTTATTCAAAAATCACACACACACATATTACTTAAATCAATTTTAAGATCAATTACATGACTGGCAAGAGAGGGGGATCATTCAGTCTGGTTATTATTCTCTCTGCCAAGTTAAGGTTTTAATTAACAAGTAAATGTTACAGCTGTGTTGGGACTGTATGGAATTATTGATTAGGAACTAATGCATTTCCCCCATACTTTTGCCTAGACGTAGCCAAGGCAGTTTGTGCTCACCAGGATCCTAACTTCCTTTCAGCACAGACGTATGTATTTTACTTGAACCAAAGGGCTTCCAGATGGTAGTAAGACAAAGGCAGAAAAAGGCAAACTGAGTTACAAATGATCAAGCAAGATTCAGCGTCAATGTTGTTTTCAGGTGCCAGCCAACAGCTTGTGCTACATTCCTGACAGGTGCTACAGCACCAACATAGTAAAATGCAGCAATAAATCTCCTCATGCTGTTTAGGGGCTGGAACTTATTAACTCTTCATAAGGTTGAGGATAACCTCCATTACCCAGTCCAACCTTGAAGGGGAGGCTGGGGCTCTTCATTACTGTTGCCACGACGTTAGCAAGCATAAATATGGATCTCTAAACCTCTTAATTCCTTATCAGTTGTAATTGTGGGAACTGACCCAAGTGTAGCACCACCGTCTGTGAGATAAAAGAGGAATCCAGAATTGTGTTCAATTCATGCATAGTGACTTTAACCTCCCTGGTATCCATGATAGCTTCTATGCCACTCTCCCAGAGAGTGATCTCACTGAAAAGAGCCTCCTTATAAAATAAGGGGTGAACCATAAAATATTTTCCCTAGCCTGTTTCATCCTTGCACATGTGATTCTAAAAAGTTCTAAATGGTTTACAACCCGGGACAAAAGGAGGACAAAACACGGCACAGAGAACTTAAAGGTAATTATGTGGTTCAACCACTACAGTTAAAAGCATCTGGCTCTGAGCAATGCCTGGTCAGGAGATCATATATGCAAACCAATCTGAGTTCGTGGAAGGAAATAAGGCCATAACAAGTACAAAGCCTCATATCCTTAATACATGATTCCACCCACCCCCCACATCCAGAATAGAGCCACTCGCTTTTGAGGGAGGAAGTAAAAGTTTATACTTTAGGAACATTGCTAGAAGGATGGGAATTTCTCCCCATCTTTCAATCCCAAAAGGGATGCTCAAGTGGAAAAGGGAAGCAAGTACTCATCCTTTAGGAAGCAAAAGATTAATTACGTTCAACACTCCTTTGAGCAAATACAAAACAAAAAATCTTGACTGAAGAGACTTTCCTTATTTCACTAAAGACCAAGAAGCTACATCCAATTTAGGCGAAAAGAATGCAGAACAAGAACTGAAATTAAAAAAAAAAAACCTTCCATGGGAATGGTATTGGTGATGAATGGGAGAGTGGACAATGGGTGGGAGAGGAAAGGTCTGAATTTGCCAGGGCAAATCTGGTGAGATATATACATACATACATACATACATATATTCCCCCTTCAAGTACCCAAGAATGAAGAAATGATCTACTGCCAATGAAAAAGAAATGTGAACTTTCTGTTCAACTCCTGAGCAAATTATTTCCACTTAAATAGTGCCTATTCATATGATAATAAAAGTGCCCCAATTACACATATACACAAAAATTGCTTCTCCTAGGAAGTAATATTCACTGAAAGACCCTAAATGTGTATTAGCCATATCTACTCTCTCTTGGATCAGATCCTTTATAAAATGAGGTTACAGAAAGCTTAGAGGGCCAGTACATATTAATACTTTGCTTATGAGCTATTTTCTAGGTTTAATAATGTTCTACAAAAAAGGAATGTTTCTACTTAGTTTATACCAATTCAAATTATCCAAATACGCAGTTCCCCTCCCTGATATTTATAACTAGAAATATATAAGGTTTGCCATCATATGAAGTGTTGCAATAATTTGGGTAAGTCAATTTCTAACATCTGATGGAAACTGAGACTACAGCTTTATATTAGTGGGAAAATAATTTAAACATTCAGGTTTCTATTAGCTAACAAATATAACATCACTTGCATAGCTCTAAAAACTACTATATTAAGCAGCATTTTGAAGTGTTTTTAGAAAGGAAAATGTATTTTTGCTATAGCTAAATAAAATTCACTCGGAGACTAATTGGCCAAGATGCTATTTAACATACATTCTACATCTCTTGTGATTATCACTCTAATTTCCTCAATGTCTTTTATATGGAGAAAAACCAAGGTAAAGGAATGACCTTCAAATTAATATGCTTAAAATATGGCTTTTGGACATACCTAAACAGTATATTAAAATGCATGTTAATTATGCTAGAATGATTGATTCAATGCACTAAAGGAAAGTTCTCACTGAAATGTATCCAATTTCAAATATTTGATTTTTTTTCATGTTAATACAAAAGCTACTAAAAGAAAAATTGCTGGTTTATCAAATAAAAAATAAGACTTAAAAAACACATTTGGTATTGCTAGATTTTTTTTATTCACACAATCACGTTTCAGATCAAAAAGTGCAATTACAGATAACTTGCTTTGAATTTACAGTTTAAACTAGACTTTTAGTACTGTTGCTGCTCTCTTTCCCCTCTTTCAAAGTGTTCTATATGGGTGAGTCATTGTTAACATTACATCATCTTATTTAGGGAGGGGCCTGATTTCTGTAATGAAAATTACAACTTCTCACACAAAGCATATATCCTCTAGTTTACACAGATAATACATATCTTACAAAAGCAGATAGAAATATTTTACTTTTCCAGAGAGCTAGCTGATCACATACTTCTCATTTACCTTTAATGAACTTATTTGAACACTGACATTGTTAGCAAGACTTAATTATGTCACTGTAATATCTAAATATCATGCTAGGTTTCCAGGTATAAGTTTTTAAAAAGATGAAAGTCATCCTACTATCTGATTTTCTAAAGATGGCAGTTCAAGAAATGTATAAGAGATTTTAAAAAATGCATAAAACATGTTGGAGTTTGCCTAAACAAGAGTTTATCCACTCTTAAATGTAAGAAAAAAAATTAAAATTAATTCTTACCAACACATCATTGCAGATGTCCCTTAGTTCAGTCTCAATTTTCTCTCTGTATTCTCGAGCCATTTGCTGCTTTTTCTCAGCACCTTCTGTCTTTTGTTCAATACTTGAGACAACTCTCCAAGATGACCTTCTTGCTCCTACAACATTTTTGTAAGCGACAGAGAGAAGATTCCTCTCCTCATTGGATAATTCTGCTCCTTGTTCAGTCACAGACTTCATGCAGGCTGCCATATCATCATATCTCTCAGCCTGCTCAGCCAGTTTGGCCTTCTGCACCAGCTCGTTTTTATCCATGCTGATTTCTCTACAGAATGAAAAATATCAAAATATTATCAAATACCTACCAAACAAAAGCATTTGGCATTGAACTGTCTCTTAGCAAGGGCACGGACAGACTGTTAAGGCTCCGGATCTTGTATGTATGAAAAACCAATGTACCTGAATTTGATTATCCTCAATATAAAATGAGTATAGGATTGCAAATTGAATTCCTATAATTTTGTCAGAATAGGAAGCAAATTTATTTCCTACCCAGTGAAAATACAGAAATAATCTAGGACCTCTGCAATTCTATAAAATTTCAAAGCAAGGAGTGGAAAGCATTCCCTTGAAAGTTTCGGTCTTCAATCCCTAGATGATCCTGACTTTTTATTTCAAGCAGCTTTGCTATTTTGAGATGCCCATTTTCGAATTTTGGCAATGTTAAAAATTTCATTGGAGAATGTCTTGTGAAAGTCATTTTTTTAAAGTGCAACTTAAGTTACAGATAGTACCAGCTTCTTTATAACCCTACATCCTTATACATAACTAAGAAAAATTTGATTATTTATCACTGAGTATACCCTATAGCTAAATCAAAGAGACTCCAAACTACATGTTAAGATTATAATACAAAGCTATTACTTTGGACAAAACTTGGCTCTACTTAAATATTCTATGATCAGGATGCAGAGCTGCAATCTTTGAGCCATACGAAGGGAACTACTCAGGTTTGAAAAACTTCTGATTGTAATCTATCACAATTTTAGCCACACAAGTATTTCAAAGAATCATTATGGCTTCTGTACTTCCTGATCGATAATAAAATTTAATGCTAGAGAATTCTAAGACGACAAAATACAATTTAGGATTTAAGTGGCACTGCGCCCGCACGGTAGCTCGTTTGCAAAGGACGATAGCATACCTCTGCTGTTTAAGTGAAAGGGAACACGTTGTGAAAAAAATCCGGAATAATCCCCTGTGGGGTAAAAGCCGCGAGCTGACTGTATAAAATGGTGCTGCTCCGTGTGGCCACGCTTATGCTGCTGCATTGGCAAAGCTCGGAAGGCGACCGAACGGTGAGGCTACGCGCAGAAAACGAATCCGACTGAGATGTGGGCGAGTAGGAAGAGGACAAGATAAGCCAGGCCAGACTTTGGTCGCTCCTCCCTGCGCCGCAACCGCCCTCCCGGCTCTTAAGACGCGAAGCGCCTTGTCTGGGCTCTTTGTCATGGCGGATTCGTGTCAGAGCCCAGCCCACTTCTGTGCACGTTAATCCCCCTCACCTCCGCCCCGCGCCGGGAGGGAGATGCAGCATCTCCGCCCCTGCAAACCGAAGAAAAGGGGAAGCCCAGGCGGCGCCTAACAGCGGGAGGACGAGGAGACACGCCCGCCCACCTGCCTGCCTTCCTGCCCCGATCCTTCCCTGCCCTGCGGCGCCATCCCGCCCCGAGGGGGCCTCTGGCACCGCGGCGAAGAGCTGCTCCAGCCCACCACCTTTCTCTGGCGCTCCTTCTCCCCCGCCCAGGAGAGGCGGCGGCGGCGGCGGCTGCTCTTTTCACGGCGGCCCCGCGGATCTCCTATGCGGCGAGGAGCCGCGGACCGCACCGGTTGGATGCGCCTCGCTCCGCGGGAGGCCACACCCTAGAAGCCACCCTGCAGTCACTCCAGACCGAGAACGAGAGGGCCTTCGCCTCCCGAAGGGGAGATGGGGGAGGAATGGAGAAGCCACCCGACTCCCCAACATGGCGCCCTCACAGGGCACTCCTCGTTTTACGCCTTCCGCCGCCCTCATGGAGAGGTGGCTCGCCTCCCCCGCGCCCGGCACGGGTGAGGAAGAAGGGGGGAGCTGCGCGGGCGGAGGGGAGCGAGCGGATCGGGGGCCGCAGCTCCTTCTCCCTGCCCGCCTCCTGGGTACGCCGCCTTTCTTAGCGAAGCCTTCCCAACGCCGACACCCCCGCCCGCTCCAAAGCGATCATAACCCCGGCGCTCCGGATGCGTGGAGAAAGGGGCACCGCCCCGCGGCTTCACCTGCCACCGCCTGGCCCCGGGCAGAGGGGCTCCCTCCCGAGCCGCGCGACTTTCTCCCGCTCCCCACAGGGGGAGGCGCGGGAGGCTGCCCAGGCAGGTGGGGCCGGCCGCACCTGTGCGAGGGCTGAAGGAGGAGAGGCTCCCGCGCCGTCAGCGAATGAATGGCCCTTCCCCAGCAGGCCGCTCGGGCGAGTCCGCCCGGCGGAGGGCCGGTAGCCGCCGCCCTTCTGCTCCAGGAAGAATGGGGCCGGCGAGCCACCGCCTTGCCGCTCGTCTTCCCCTTTCCTCCTCTACGGTCTCCTGTGCCCACTCAGCGGCTCCTGCTGCCCCACCTACAGTTTCCGCAGCAAGAAAGGAGGGCGATCCCAAGGCAGGACGCGAAGGAGCGCCCCGTAGGCCGTTACCTGCGAGGTTGAGGGTACCAGAGTCTCTAGGCGGGTGGACCGGCGCCGACTGTGCCTATATCGCAGCTCGCTCCGCTGCAGCCTCACTCTCGCTCTCTCAGCGCCACACACAGGGTCTCCGCCAATCACCGCGTCGCAACGCACGGGCAACACAGAGCCATGACGTCAAACGGCGCCATGGCAACCGCGCGCGGGCACGCGCCTGCGCCTACACTTTCCATCCCTCTCTCCTCCGCCCCACCCCGCGGTTGTCTCTCCCCTCGCTTCTCGCTCCTCCCAGTGCGATGGCTGCTGTAATCTAACCGCCGCCAGCGCGCGCTCGTTCGCGCGGCCTATCGGCCACGCCTTAACCCTGCTGTTACGCTCTCCCGACGACGGGGGACGCGCGTGCGCGCGCCCTAGACCCCCCCCTCCGTCTACCGCAGAGCGTGTTCGCACGCGCATGCGAGAGGGCCGCGCCTCTTCCCAGTGCGGCCGGCAGTTCAGCTTCTGGGAGGGGGGCGGGGCGGGATGGGACGGGACGGCGGGGCCTCTCTCTGTTTTTTTCGGGGCCGGTATCTCTGCGTTAGCGGCTTTGCCTATCCCTAATGTTTTGATAGAGGGGGCGAAGTGGACCCTCGCGCCAAGCGGCGAGAGAAACGCCCGACGCCTCCTTTCAGGCGCGCGCGCGGCCGCCGCTCGACTCTTTTTCCGGGTTTCCAGCCTTGGAGGCCTTGAGCCAAGTCTCAGTCATTCAAGGCCACAGAGGAAGTTCTCTCAGGTCCCTTTTCGATGGTTTGCTACATGTTTGAAAGGAGGGGGAAAAAAGTGCGGGGTTAGCGGGAGGCCCAGGTCCAACGCTACGATTAGATTTACTTTTAAATTAAACTGTGGAGCCATCTTGGGAAATGCACAGATCCCAGGATAGTAACCAAATACAAAGGTGACCTTCCCCGCCTTCACATACTTGTTTTTAAGCCTTGTAATATGTACTGTGTATGATCTTGTTCCAAGGGGTCTGGTATTTGTCGTTGTGGTATCTGAATATTAAAGTGCCAGTTTAAATTGCAGCGTTTTAAAGAAATACTAAACTCTTCACATTACTAAAGTGCACTTTTTATGTTTCCTTTGGGGTAAATAGAGAACGAAAGGAAATAATGCTTTTGAATTGGATAAATAAATATATTTGAGAAACAACCCACACTTACACTGTACATCCTATTCCAAGATTTAAACTATAATTTATGCTGCCATGTAAATGACTAAAAAGAAATTGTATAATGCACTAACCTCAGAGGATTTAAAAATGTTTAAGTGGTGTAAATGGTAAAGGTCATAACAAAAATGGAAAAAGAAAGAAAAAATGGGCAGAAGCAAAAATTAAGTTTTTGATGTTGATTTTAACAAAGCTATACTTCATGAAGTTAGTTTAATGTTACAGCTTCCTAAGGGATTCTTGTACATTTTTCACCAATGGTGAGAAACTTCTGTTGATAAAAATGTCATAAAATTTTGAAGGCAGATAATAGTTATGCCATAATTTTCATTTGAGTGACAAAAAAAAAGTGTACGCAAGCAAGACGTAGCTGGGTTTACCAAGGGTTTAAAGTCTACCACATATAAAGGGCCCTCATTGAGAAAGGCTGCTACACATACTCTCTCAAGATAGTAATTTGAAATGATAATTACGTTTGATTTTGTGCATTTATAAAGATGGCTCTTAAAACAATGTGTACAGCAACTTCTCCAACTTGATGCTCTCCAAGTTTGTTGGAATTCAGCTCCCAGAATTCCTAGCCAACACAGCCAACATGCCTGAAGACCAACAGACTGCTCAAAATTTGGTTAAGGTGTATCTTGTAGAAAAAAAATATAATCATTTGCATTTGTAAGTTCAGCTGGCACCCAGCTAGTTTGAATACAGTAAGACTGTTTTTCTATTCAAACATGTAAATATTTGGTTTCCATTTTATCCTAGACAAATTTTTTAGAAGTAAAAAATACTGATTTAATAGAATGCCAAAAAGTGGTGGAGGGATTTTGGGACTCTCAAGCCTGATGTTGCATTTCTTATTCCATGAAGATAGTATTAAAATGATACTTGCTTAAAAGTTTCTAGAAACATTTGTTTGCTGTTCATTTTTGCCCAAGAAATGTTCTTATATTGGGTAGGCATTTAAACCTATTTTCTGTCATTCAGATGCTGCAGTAAACTAACAGAGAAAAGGAAAGAAGAAAATAATTGTATTTCATAAACAGTGTCTGAAATGATTCAGTTATAGGTCTTTATCACAGACAAATCCACGTACCTTGGCCCAAATAAGGAATTTAATCAAGAATATGCTTTTAAAATGTATTGAAAATGAAAGAATCATAAAAAGAACTCTAAGCAAAGCTATTTGAAAAATGTTGAATACTGTATATTTTTAAAATCTCAGCTTTCTAGCATCTTCCTTAGCTCCTCTGGATGTGTGAATGCCATTTATGTAAAAAGGGTTCCCTCTTTCTGCATTTCCTTAGCACCTGGCACACAAGGCTGAATTACTGAGGTAATATAGTTCTTCCCACAAATAGCAACACCATTTATTGATTCAGAGTAAATGTCACTGACCTCCATTGGATAATGTCAGTGATGTTTTGAACAACTATTCTCTACCAACCTGCACAATTTTCTCTGGAAATGTTCTTTTTTTACTCTTACTGTATGACCCGTTCCTCAGGAGTATGCTCTTCTAGTGCTACATTTGTATTAAATTATCTTTTCCCACATGCTCTTAGATGTTATTTGTAACTCAGTGTAGGGCTATTATACCCGGGCTGCACTAGTCCAGATGACCACTGGGCCGAAGCAAAGATATATAAGAAATTTGTATATAGATGTATATAGATGCTGCCATCTCGTGGTTGTCTGGATTTTTTCAATGTAGGTATGGTAGCCCTACTTAAATGTCAGCGGATGGAAAAAACCTAATCTGGCTACTTCTTTAGATGATTTATTTGCAGTTCTGCTTTCCACTGCTTCATGATAATTAGGTACACATAATGCAAATTTGAGTTAAGAGTACAGGAAACTGCCCTGTAACTGGACAAACTAGGACTCTACTTTGGGCAAAAGTTCCTGTCTGTTATTTTTTTTTAAATACCAGAAGTTAAACCTAGTGTATGAGTTTGCACTCTATCACTGATTTATACTTCCTTTATTATTCTGTCCATTTTTTTAGTGAGTAGCTGCTTGTTAATTATAGTCATCTAGTGTCAGATTGATAAAGAACTAATGCTGGCAGCTTTGCTAAAAATAACTCCAGGCATACTACTATCTTTATTGCATTTCCAGGAAGTTAGACTGGATAAGTATTTTTTTGGCTCAGTTCTTCATGCATTTATATGGGAACAATCCCACTGACATGTAAGATTGCAGGATTTTCCACCCCAGGATTGAGGTCACCATATACCAAATAGTCTACCAGAGTCTTCTGATGCACCTAGCCAATGAGCACTTTTTCTTGCCTGGTACAAGTTAGTGAAGTACATTTCATTTACTTTTCTTGAAAAAATTAAGACATTGAAATCTTGTCTTGAACATTAAAGATACCAGGCTACCATATTATAGTTGTTGCTGTTTAGTTGCTTCTGATGAATGTCCATCAGGTCTTGAAGAGATGGACATCAGCTTGCCAAAACTATCTGTCAGTAATTGCTTTGAATTCTTGTAAGCTCATGCTTGCTTCATGAGGACCACGCAATTCTCTGTAAACTTCAGTTGTAAAAAGAGGAATTGGAAAGCAAACTAAATAGACATTAGAAAAGACAAAGGCTGTAAATAACAGTTGTGCACACTCAAGCCCCATAGAAATGCAAAGAGCTTAATTGCATTGATGCAATTTTTTTCCCCAAATAAGCCATATTTCCAATTGCTAATGCTTTATCTGTTAAACTATTATTTGTAATTCATTGTTTCAAAATTTCAGTTAAACTCCTAGGATTTTAACTATGGCCGTTCACTTGCAAACTGACAACATACATATTCTTCTGTCTAAATAAAGTTGAAAATAAGAGCAGGAAATGAGGATCAAAATTTGTATAAACCTTAAGTAGTGGTTTGAAAGGGTGACTAAGATATGTCTCTAATATGTGAAGGGGAGTTAGGTGAAGTGAATTTATAAAATAGTCTACATCACTAAGAAGCTGCCTAATAATTCATAGTCAATCGTGGGTACATATGCAAAGTAAAAACAACTAATATTACAGGTAGTACTAAAGGTTAGGGAGAGATCAAAGACCAAAATTAAAAGGTGATTCCAAGAAAGGAAGAGAGCTGAGAGGTAATGATATTTGGAGTTATTGGACTACAGTGTAGATACTTTTTTATTTTTTTGAGCCCTAATTAAACTAGCAATGGGATTATAGCACATCTACACATCTATGGTGTATCCTGTCGTGCTTCTTTTTCATTAACATTTGTGCTAAAGGTAAGTCCGTTCAGAGCTTTGAAGTGGATCTAGCATTTAACATGGGAAAAGTTACTTCTTGCTTTTGAACCCCTTGCTAGCTAATAGGGCTGGTGTTACTTTTAGGCACTGCAACAGCCGCTACTCTAGACAATGCAGGCAAAATGTCTAGAACTACCTATACATGTCCTCTTTGCCTCTGACATTACTTTGCACCCTTAGCTGTAGTGGAGGGCACTGTCGTCTTATCAGTATTTAAAGAAGATGCATCTTCCAACTTCTGTCCATCAAAAATGGAAAGCCGCATTTTATTTGCATCAGAAAGCAGCATGTCTTGGGCCAGCATTTATGAAGTCTGATGCTTTATAAGGCATTTCAGTGTAACAAGTGAGTGTGAAATCTGAATGTAGAACACACAGGATTTCAACATTTTTACTGACACATCCCTGAGGAGAAGGGTATTAATGAGTTTTAGCTATTAGTTTTGTTGGCTTTACCTAAACTGATGAGAAATACAACTGGGCAGATATTACTGCAGTCATGTTCTGCTATGAAGTTTTCCCTAAGCATCTGATTGGCCAATATGGGAAGAAAATGGAGTACAAACTAGGACTTTAGTCTAATTGAATATAGCTGTTCATATGTGTACGATCAGATAATGATTTACAAAAAGTTTTCAAATTAAATTTAACATGCGAAAGAGTTCATGGATAGGTTACAGACCAAATTAAAGAGATCCTTAGGATAATAGAATGAATAGAAACCCAGATGCTTAAAAATATTTTTTGTAAAGAAAGCAAATGACAACACTTAAGCACTTTTATCTAAATCAACTAAGATGGCAGAAAATGCTTTCAATTTCCGCAGAGAAACGTTTCAATAAAGAATGTCAGTGTTTCAGCACTTTAATAGTTATCAGTATTTAACATACAGACAGACACTAGAAATTCTCAGAAAGGAATGGTGTGATTGGCAGATTTTTGTGAGAACTGAAAAAAAGAACTTGAAAAGATGACCTGACTATCATAAAACTAGCCAGTGACTGAAAGTCATTTGATTCTTCGTTTAGTTTTGTTGAGCTTTATCTATACGAAGTTTTATCCATGGGATATTTTAAATGTAATATCTGTGTGTAACTTTTATATCTAAATAGATACTGATACAGAAATTTAAAAAATGTTCTCTAATCAGGTGATACAGATTAAAAGCAGAAACAAATAAGTGGAAAATAAGTACATTCCTTTCACACCAAATTTGGGCTGCCTCCCTTTGTTTTGTCTTTGCTTCACGCATCCTGTTTTCTTGCTCATTTCCAAATCTCTTGCACAAGAAAATAACTTTGAGAATTGAATTCACTGAAATTTCTAAAAATATTAGAGGGGAAAGATTGTTTACCTAGATTCAGAATTGGAACTCAAATGAAATATGAAGTACAGGTAGAAAAAAATAGCAGAAGGATTACTTATATGGCATTAACAGAAGGGTAAAATTACATGTATTGCTTGTTTTTTAATGGCAGTGGGAGTAGATATTTGAAGTTCTTGGTGAAGTTCACTCAAGCTCTAAGTAGAAATGTTAAATAACCTAATGACAATTTCTCTTTTTCAGAATTATTTACTATTTAGGAGAGATGTGATTCTTCCAGAAACTTTCTAGATTTGGTTGTAAATGTATGTACACTTCAGAATAAATCATGGCATTCCACTGGGATGTACTTCAGAATCAACAAGTTAGGATTACTCTGACTTTGGACAAAACTATCCATTTAACTACAGGGCCAAAATCATATACAGAGCATCCTGAGCAATGAATTTTATTATGATTATGATTACCACCAGTATCATTTTTTAGATTTTTGTTTATTCCACCTTTATTATTTTTATAAATAACTCAACGTGGCGAACATACCTAATATTCCTTCCTCCTCCTATTTTCTCCACAACAACCACCTTGTGAGGTGAATTGGACTGAGAGAGAGGGACTGGCGCAAAGTCACCCAACTGGCTTTCATGGCTAAGGTGGGACTAGAACTCAGTCTCCTAGTTTCTAGCCTGGAGCTTTAAACACTAGGCCAAACTGGCTCTCACCTGATTACAGAGAACATTTTCTTAATTTCTGTATCAATATCTGTCTATTTAGATAGATCATGTACCTCTTGCGGTCTCCCCAAATAGAAAATGTTCAGAATACATTTTTAAGATATAATGTGAATAGCAGTATCATATGAGAAAGTGTTTGTTTGGCTTGCTCATGTTTATCTTTGCTGCTCCCATAACACAAAGGTTGCCATCTTGCCCATCCCATTAACAGCACAAGTCCATCTAATCTTTTTAGCTGTGCTCCATTCTTGGGAAAGTATTACTAAGGAAAGACTATAACCTTGCTTATATAAGACGAATCTCCTTACTAAATTCAATGCAGGCTGAATCTGTGCCATGTTCTAGAATCCGTGTGTCTTGTTCTAGAATACAAATGCAAAACTGAGGAATGGAATTATGCTTCTGTAACATTTCACCAATCAGTTACAGAGACATTCCACACCAAATATTTGCTAATACAAAACTGAACAAATCAATAATTCCCTATATGCCTAAGAGCAATACTTGGTAGAAGACATTCAGGAAATAAAACTGAGCAATCTTGAACTTTCTACACATCAACTCTATTTTTTAAAGCTTGAAAGCTTTTCAGAAAGTTGTTCACTCTCTCCACTGTGAAACCATAGAGATTCAGAGGCAACAGGGGTTTGCAGGAATGTAACTAATAAGTCCTTGAGGGATCATGCATGAAGATGTGAATAGTGGTAACAAATAAGAAGCAGCACTCCATAACCTAAAATGCATTAAACTGTACTTTAGATGAACAGGAAAGCAGGATCATATTTCCTTTAAGTCTTGTGAACGTAAAGGTACATTATGAATCTTGTGAGAACATAGTTCTGAAGAACTGTGTTCTTATCCTGGGGCACAGAGACACTTGCATCAATTGGCATTCCATCAATGCCCTTTTCATAGTATAAAGTGGGGTGGTGCAAACTTTTGGAGCGTGGGGGTCATATTTGGAATTTTGAGAACAGGTGTGTGCTCTCGCACAACGATTCCTGAGGGAGGGGGGATTCACTCAATGGCTGCCATCAGAGAGCAAGTCACAAAGGGCCAGTGTACCAGCACTTTTCCTTCCATCTCCTAACCCCTCCTCCAATCTGCAGGACGCACTATTCCACCCCAACTTACCTTTGGCATTTTTCTAGGCAAGCAGACACTGCCATAGAAAGCACAGGGCCCATTGTTTTTATTTTTAAAGAAAACATATATGGCCCATTTGGAGTCGAGAAGCATTTGTGGAAATTAAGGTGATGCTAGAGATGGATGTTGTGCAGAAGGCAAACTTCCCATTTAACAAGAAGTAATTAAAAATGTGTAAAAACCCAGGTGAGGCAGGCAGCCCGGAAGGTGTCAAGGGATGCATCCATCTGTTCTTGCACTGATCCCTCTGTAATATTTATGAATGAAATGGGCAAGATAGTATTTCCGTGAAATATGTTTACTGGCCTGTGTCACTAAAACGACACTGTAAGAGAAAGTCTTTTCTGAACCTCTTCAGAAGGATGATAATGTGTGTATATTTATATCTTTGTTTCACCCATGTGTTACATTGTACGTTTTCAGACAAGGGGCCTCTTTGAGGAAGAAGCACTCTGATCTAGTGGGAAAACTTGCCAGCCACTCAACCAAGGAGACCTGCTATTCAATTGCTGTATTGAGAAACGTCAGCTGGCCAGCATGCTAGGATGCCTGCCAAAACAACCTGCAGCAGCTTGTCTTGAGCTGGAACTACTCAAACTATGAGTAGGCTTTGCACTTGTTGGCCAGCCACGTGCCCCTACTTGGCTTGCGGAACACCCAAAAGGCTGTGGATAGCGGCTGCAGCTGCATTTCTGCTGCGAGGATCGTGAGGTTATGTTCAAGCAAATCTGTGACTACAATGCAGCCCAAAGCTTTTGTTTTAAATGTTGGTATACAACATTGGGCTAAGTATGGCTTAACTATGGTTTGTTGAATAAGCCACAATTGGCTGGCTGCCATAACATTATGCTTTATAAACTACAGTTGCCAGATTCATAAAACACAAACCCAAGACAAGGAAACCACATGACGTGTGAATGTAGGCTCTGGCCTACTGCTGTTTCACAATTAAAGTCACCAACTTCCTCACCAGCAAGGAGTTCCAGAGACATACGATGGAGGCTGAAGGCTTATATAGTTCTTCGATTTATATCCCACTTTTCCTCTGGGAGCTCAAGATGGCATATAGAGCACCCTCCTCCAATTGTTCCAGCAACAATAACTTGAGAAACAGGGTAGGCTGAGACTTGGTGACTAAGCTCCAAGTCACCAAGCGGGTTCCATAGCAGAGTATGGATTTGAATCTGAGTCTCCCCAGTCCTAGTCTAACACTTGAACCCCTGCGCTGGACTGGACCGGCTTAATGGGGCTTTGTAATTAATGTGCTTATTTTCAAATTGCAAGCTGAGCTTATGACCCCAAAAGGCATTTAAATCCACTGCCTTATTCAGGAAGAAAGGCAGCATTCCAAAGCAGACTTGGCTTACAGAACTCACCTCTCTGCTGCCTTTTTATTTCCTGAATCAAAACTGCAGTTTCTCTCACTCCACACAGAGAGCTAGAGAAGATTACGTCACCCTTCGCTAAGGGAGAAGGTATGTTCGCAACCCCCTTCTCTGATCAGCTTTTCCTGAGCAGAACACTGCAGAATGGTGCTCTATCCAGGAGCAATCTCCAAACAATTAGCTCTCACTGAGGGGCATAACCTTAATATCTTGGGCAATTAACATTCCTTCCTCAAGTCAGGCTCCAGTCAAGAATTACCCTGAAGGCAAATCACACTGATAATCTTTGTTAATACCGACAGCAAAGCTCAGAACAACGTATTATTGTTACAAGTGGCTACATTAGGAAGTTTGGGTGGGAAGCGTTACTTTGGAGAGTAGGACTAACTTAGTGAGTTGGTTTAAAATTTAATTCAAAACAAATCAGCAAGAACCAGTGTGATGCAGTTGGGCTGGGACCCAGGTAGCTGAGGTTCAAATCGTCATTGAGCTGTGAAGTTCACCACATTTCATGTATCCTGCTTAGCCATAAACCTCCCATTAACAAGCCATAATGTCTTTGCATACAGTGCAAAGCCAAAACCATACAAATAAGTTTTTGGCTTAGCAGCCAGTCAAATATTGTGGGTCAGTTATTATGTGAAAGAGAATGGGATGAAAGGCATTTTAAAAGGAATGTTGAAATGACCATTCAATATGGGATGTATTAATGTAATCCAGGCTTTATAAACCTACATATTTATTCCCTTGAACTCAGTGGGATTTTAATAGGCTAAATTTATGATGTACTAATTCTAAGACTTAAAAAGAAATGTGCGCTCTGTGGAGTTCTAGGCTAAATGTGCCTATTTCACTCCCTTCCCCCCGTGCAAAATATAGTGCTGTCTAAACTAAACAATTTATCACCAGCTTTCTCAGGCAAATCTTGAGGGGTTCTGGGGGAGGGAGTCATAAAAATGGGGCTGCAGACAATGTGTGGTCTGTGGGTTGCTCATCCCAGTTCAGTCCTTGAAGGAGAAGGCAAGGTAGGATTAATGCAAATAACACAACCAATGTGTAGTATTTAGTTAACAAATTATTCCAATTTGGAAGCAAAGGCTCTTTTCATGCCTCAGACTATATTTATGGAGCTGTTAATTGCTTTTAACAATGTCCACTCTCAAGATTCAGAACTGCCACAGGAATTTAACCTGAGGAATGGCAATGAGTTAGCTTATATGTGCACCACTGGTTTATCAAAAGATAGAGTTAAAACGTGACCAAGCAGAATTTCAAGCATTTTGATTATGAAGTATTCTCATCATATAGGCCATGATGGCCAAGGCAGCTGGGAGTTGTAGTTCAGCAATATCCCAAGGGCCTTACATTCCCCAGCTAGCTCTCTCATATTTCCAGGCTATGCGTGGTTTTTGATCTGAAAAATAAGAAACTTCTGCTCATTTCTCTGGAACAAAAGATGGAGAGGCTCCTGTTCAGTCAGCTAGGACATCTCTCATTCTTCTGTTTTTTTGCCCCATTATTTTGAGACAACTGAATATACCCAGTCCTCATTGGGTAGCTGGTCTCTGCTCCATTCCTTAGGATCTCCTCCCCTAAGAATTCTGTACTGTTACAAGACCTGTCCCACATGAATGCAGAAGGCAAAACACAGAATAGTGTATGTTGCAGAAAGTTATAGAAAGTTAGATTCTGGTTGAATGATAGGAGAAACTTCCTAACAAGAAGAGTAGTTCAACACTAGAGGGAGGTGGTGGCTCCCCTTCACTGGTTGTATTCAGACAGAGCCTGAATAGCTAACAATTCATGTATCATCATATTACCAACTAATGTAGTTGCATCAAGCATCACAATGCAAAGTGATACAAGTATGTAAGTCATCTCATTTGTATGAGGATGTCATGATGTATGCAATACCATTTTTATGTCATCATGGCTTGTTATAGATGTCACTATGGACATCCCCTTCTCATGGATACTTTAATTTGGATTCCTATTCAGAGAGAGATGTCTTAAATGGCCCTATCCAATTCCCTGATTCTGTGTTTTCTCAGGAAAACCACTTTGGTACAACCTTGGCAGCCCTCACCAACTGAGTTTTCAGTCAGAGGGAGTGATATAAATGTTAACATCTCTTGGGAGCACATGTAGGTTGCTAGCTAGAGAATTTTCAGAAACCAGAAAGAATCAAGCAACTTGATTGCCTTGAAATCCTGCAAAGATTTATTCTTCTAAGTGAGTCCCCTTTAGGTAGGGTGACCTTTAAGCTGTTCAGAACCTCTAGCCAGAACAGCTGGGTAATTATCAATTCTGTCTGTTGTTGATGTTCAAAATGAGAGTGTAATCTTTCAGCACTTCCCCAGATGCTGTGGCTGCTGCAGTTTAGGTTATTTTGAAGTGATTCCAGTAAAGATGAGCAGAAAAGTTTGTTTAACTGTTCTGTACCTGGGAAAGAGAATCACATTCCTTGTCCCACCACCATTATACCATATACCTGCTGATTCAATTGTTTATCTGCTTTCCTATTTAATGTTGCTGCAAATAGGAACAATGATTTTCCTCTTAGTTGCAAAAGAGATGGCACACAATGGGATTAGGGAAGGGAAAAACATAGAAGATATCCCAGATGTATCTTTTATTGCAGTACAGAAATAATACCTTTGATTACCTAAGAAATTAAGCCAACTGAAAATAGCTTTTAAGTCAGAGTTGTTCTGAAGACATGTAAAAGATTGGAACAGTTTCAAGTGCTATTTTCATACAAAGACTTTAAAATCTTATGGGAAACAAAACTTTAAAAGGACAGTTAAAATTAGGTCACATGCTCAAAATGCATTACAATTTTACTTGCTAAACTTTATCCCATGAGAACAAGACGTAAGCAATTTTGCATTCTGATTCAGCTGTAATCTTCACTTTTTCATGCTGAATTCTATTTGACACATAACAAACTAGGATAAGGAAGGTGCTGGTTATCCTGAGTGCTTCAGTTACATAGCTTACTAAATACGCTGGTCTAAGGCTACAATAAAGTTGCTTTGCTAGCTTAGTAACAAAAACAAGAGGACGAATGTTGCAGATATATAGCATAACTGGAAGGTATGAAATGAAATTACATCAAATTATATATCCCTTTGCCCTCTGCAAAGATCTACCTTTGGACACTGGGGTCAGAACACTAGGGAATGTTAATAAAAGATTCACAGCACCGTCACACAAGGGCTGCTAAGTGGTAGTACCTGGTCACAACACAGCTGACCTGAGCACTGAAAGGCCAAACATCCATTTCACAGAGAAATAAACTTGGTGAAGCTAAAAAACCTGAATACATGACAAAAACAGTAACGCAGCCTATGAATAGCAGGTGTATTCTTTGAACCTATAGATTTGTGCTCCATCTGAAATCTTGTTCTCAGAAGGCTCAGAGGTTAAGGTTGTATTCTAGTGTGTTGCACAAACCCCACTCGTGGTTAACTAAGGGTTGAAAATGTATTGAAATCAGAATATGGAATTAAGACAGTAAGTCATTTTAAAGTTAGGGTTAGGATTAAACATGTCATGTGAATGAAACTGAGTGGTAAAATAATGGCAACTGGAGCCTAGGGCAACTTTTAAATATTCCCAAAACCGATAGGCATTTTGTCAGCATAAGCACCACGGTATCTGTGAGCATCTGCTGCATATTTTAATCTACTCTGACTAGCAACACATCTACAGAATTTAAGGTTAAAGTCTTTCTAACTATCTGTTTCTTTTAATTAGTGATGCAAAAGATTCAACCTTCCTGTGACCCTTGGTTTGTCAAATGTGCATTCCATTGCTATTTTCCCCCCATTGTCCTCTGCATGTTTATCTTTTTCAGAAATCACCCCATGCTGTCTTCATATAATATGCTTTCAACCATGGTTAAACAAACCACAGGAATAGCCTTCAGTAGTAATTTCGCTTTTTGTCTCCCTGTATCCTGTACAATTATGCTGAAGTTGCCAGATGGTTTTCAACAGGCAATTTATGTTACAGGGTTTTTTTCTATTCTTAGAATATTATTGAAGTACGGGAAAATCTATACTGTACCTTCCTAACTTCTCATATTCCTTCTCTTTCAATAAGGTCCAAAGAGCCATTAATACAAGTTGTATAAAATGAATTCTTCTTTTGCTTGTTCCAAATTCAGTGCTTTGCCACCAATTAGCTCCTAAGTTTTGTGATCTGGCACACATGCCTCCTTTTCAGTTAGAGTGATGGCAGAAGATCTAATCAATGTCTGATTGATCTGGGACAGAGGTAGCTGAAGTTTGTTGTTGGTTCGGCGGATATAGCTGTAGATGGAGATTACCAGTAATTCTTGTGGCATTCTAAAGGCTTCCCACTCCAGATCTCTGAGGATCCAAGTTTCATTTCCATGCTGTAGGAGATCTGGCCAGGGGTTGTGTTTAGAAGCCAAATATAATTTCCATGCTCCCTGTCAATTTATAGGGAGTCTCAACTGTCTGTCTGTCTGTCTCTCTGCTGTTCCTAACTTCCTAATGCCCTCTAATTGTACTTTCTTACTCTTGCTTATTGCACAAACTGTTTTAATTTTTTTCCCTTCAAAAGGTTGTGTTATATGTTTTGTGTGTGTTATGTGTTTTATGTGTTCTATGGTTTTTATATTTTTAAAGCTGCACTGGGGTGGCATTTAATTTCGTTGTACAAGTAGTACAATGACAATAAAGATTTCTATTCTAAAAACACCTTTATCAGGTAGATTGGGCTAACAATGGTTGTGTTCATATATTGCACTTAACCATGGTTGGCTGAATTAGTTACAAAGAGGGGTTCACATATTGCACTAAGTAATATGCCAGAGATATGCAACTTAGGCTCCAGGGCTACATGGGGGGGTCCCAACTTCTAAAGTTATTCTAAATTGTAATTTTAACTGTGACAGGAGAGGGCTATTACTGATGGGAGAATAATCTCATCAACAGTATTCAATGGAAAATGAAATTATATCAAATTAGTTTTTGTTCTGGTCCCACCCATTAGTTTTAAAGTGCCATTCCCCAAGGACATTCAAAGCCAGGTGTGATCCTTAACCCCTTAGAAAGTGTGAACCTGTGTGGTAAATCATAGTTGGATTGGTTGTGTGAATGGCTGGATTCACACAACATTCCAAACCAAAACTTGGAAACAATTGGGCATTGTTTTCAAAGAGAGTACAGCCTTCTGCAAAACCGGATGCATGGTTATGAAGCATATCAGCTAGGAAGGACAATTGATTACTTGGGAAGGGTCCTTGTGGTCAACAGAGCAATGTCATCCTATCAAGGAACAGTATGCTCCTCTTCTACATGGATTACCCGAATACACTAGGCCAAAATCATCTGCAGCAGTACTGTAACTAGGAGTCTAAATAAATAAATAAAATAAAAAATTAGTAAATAAATAAATAAAAACCCAAGTGGAAAGGAACAGCCAGTTTAAATAATTCATTTAAATCAAGTTTTCTCTTTCCTAATTCATGCATTTCTTGAATGCATATGGGTACTAATTGGTTGCTATAACAATGAAAACATGTATATTTGTGATTTAATTGTGCCTTTATACTACCCATGTGCATAATCTAAAATCTCTGATCATCTAGCCTAAGTATCTTTTATATGGCAAAATATGAATATCTTTATTGGAGAGATGGGAGAAATTAATCATTTGTGCTTGATTATCTCTCTGAAGCAGATTTGTCAATATGATGCCCTCCAGATCTGTTGGGCTTCAACTTTCATAATTCCAGGCCAACTGATTAGGAAAGCTAAGGACTTAAGCAAAGTCATTTAGGTCATTCCATACAAAGATATAACTGGTACAAAAAGGTATGTTGCCACTCCATGGCTTTCCTTTGTTTACAAAATGTTGTATGTTGTGACATTGTGCATATGATTATCACCATGTGAAGTGTCCTATTTGGTCAATGCCCAGGATGCCTCATACTGGGTTCCACTGCTGTAGTTCAGCTTTCTCAACTTCAGATGAGTTAGACAGCAACTTCCATCACTGTCTGGGAATGATGAGAAATTTAGTCTGGAGAACGTCAGGTTGAGGAAAATCTAACTAGATGTTATAAAGGTATGATCAGTGGTCTTATGTTTCTCCTCTTCCATAGTTTGGCCTTTTCCAATATAGATGAACTTCAGCTCCCAGAATTCCCTAGGTAGCATGACCATTTTTGGAGAATTCTAGGAATTTAAATCCACACATCTAGATGGCAGCTGGATTGGGGAAAGCAGTTCTAGTTAGACTAGTTATGCAGGATCTTTTTTCTGTAGAAGTCCCCATTCCCTTGGGGCTGATCTGTTACAGCCACATGCCAATAGTGGCTGGAAGGAAGCAATCTGTGAGTGGGACTGAAGCCAAATGTGGGAGAACCGTCTGTTCTCTTTCTTTCTGACAGTCTATATTTTTTGCTTTCTGACACCTCTCTCTCTCACTCTTTCTGTAACACTCTTTTCTTTCCCTCACACCGCAGACAGCCAGAGAAGGGACAGGTCATTTTTACTAGAGATCTGAACAGCTTGCTTGCAGACAGCTTTGGAGATCAGGCTAAGGGTCTCATGTGACCTTGTCAGATGATCACTTACAGTGGCTGTTTAGATGTGGCCCTCCACATCATTAGCGTGATGCCCAGTTTCCTCTAATTGCAGAAAAGACCAATGAAAGGGTTGCAAAGTAAAATCTCAGTAACTTAGTTGTTATCTTCTACTTTTCTGTTCTTACCAGCAATCAAATGTTGCTGGAAGATGAATGAGTGGAAGAAGTAAGAGGCCTGAAGATGGCTTCTCTGAATGCCTGTGTTATTCATTCTGATAATAATGTTGGGGTTATTAAATGTTATTACAAAAACCATAAGGAGGAGAGAGGATTCATTCCTACCTCATGGAGAGCCACGAGGAGAAGAGAAAGAAAATGAGGGAAAAAGAAAAAGGCGGGCCCCAAGCCCCTCCCACACAAAGCAGCAAAGCTAGGCTGCAGCCCCTTCTTTTCAACCTTGCATGTCTCCATGTCCTACAATATTTAATTTTTCTCTTAGTTCTTGATAACTGGTTCTCAACAACGGCTTCGTGAAGATGTCCACTGTCATGTTTCCTGTGGGACAGTAGTCTAGTTGGATTAACTCTTATTGTTGCAACTCTCTCACCACATGATACTTTACATCAATGTGCTTAGTTCTCCCATCTACTTTCTCTGACTGTGAAAGTCTGATGCAACTCTGATTGTCTTCAAAGATTTGTATAGGGGTTGGTTTGTCTATACCCAAGTCCACAAGCAATAATCTAAGCCACTCAGTCTCATTACATGCGTCTGTTGCTGCCACATACTCTGCTTCTGCAGAGGACTGTGCTATTGTGCTTTGCTTGTGACTTCCCCAGCTCACTGTTCCACCCCCATAGAAAAATACATAGCCACTAGTGGACTTACCGTCAGCAATGTTTTCTGCTCAGTCTGCATCTGTGAATTCTGCTAGTCTAGGATTCTCAGTGGCTGGCAGTTTTAGTTTTAGGTGCATGGTCCCTTTTAAGTACCTTTCTACCCTCTTGACACCAGTCCAGTCTCTTTGTGTGGGCGTGCTTGTCTTTCTGCATAGAATGCCCACTGCAGCTGCAATGTCTGGTCTAGTGGTGGCGGCTAGATACAACAATTTTCCTATGGCACTTCTATATTATTGTTCTCTGGTAGGAGATCACTGGGTTCTTGTTGCTCGTGGAAAGCTGTCTCCATCAGTGTAGGCACAGGATTGGCATTTTGCAATCCTAGGCTTTTGAATAGTTCTAGAATCTTTTGGTTCTGACTTAGAAGAAAGCTCCCATCTTCTACTGTCTCAATCTGTATTCCTAAGTAGTAGCTGGCATTGCCTAGATGTTTCACTCCTACTTCTCTATTTAGTTGAGAAACAGTATCATTAAAGTCCCTCTTGTTATTGTGGCAAATCATTAAATCATCCACATAACAAAGTATATACACATCCCTCCCATTTCTGTGTCTTGTGTATAGGCAGGGATCAGCTTTTCCTTGAACGAAACCCTGGTCAAGAAGTATTTGATTTAACTTCTTGTTCCATGCTCTGGCTGCCTGCTTCAGGCCATAAATCCCCTTCTGAAGCTTGCAAACAAGATGATATTGGGTACTGGGATTAGTGAAGCCTGGAGGCTGTGTCATGTAAAGTTCTTCTTCTATCTCCCCATGTAAAAATGCAGTTTTAACATCTAAGTGTTCGACGTCCATGTTCCTGGATGCTGCTAGACTTAGAAGCATTCTAATTGTGGTGTGTTTCACAACAGGAACAAAACATTCATCATAGTCCTGTCCATATTTCTGTGAGTAGCCTTTTGCTACCAATCTGGCCTTGTACCTTTGTACTTTGCCATTCTTGTCTTGTTTTGCCTTGAACACCACTTACAAACTATGGCCTTCTTGCCTTTTGGTAGTTTAGTTAAAGTCCATGTTTTGTTTTTGTACAGAGCATCTAGCTCCTCCTATGCTGCCCTTTTCCACTTACTTGCCTCATCTGCTGGCATTTGCAGCACCTCATTCCATGATGCAGGTTCGCTTGGTAGCAATGACCTTGCGAGGTAGGTAAGTCTGTCAGTCTTCTTTGTTGGGTCGTGATGAGCGTCTCAGAGCAGGTTCAGGAGCGACAATTGATGGTTCACCCTCTTCTGTGTCCTCAGCCTCATCATCTGTCTCTGGTGGAGTCTCTTCCTGGACTTCCATCTCCCTCTGGGTTGGTGTGGTTATGTCTTCTGGTGTCAGGCTGAACATCTCAGGCTGGTAACTGCTGCTGCTGGTTTCTCCACAGTCATTATCCACCTGAGTGCAGCAGCTTCTTTCCCTCTCATCAAAGTATACCACTCTGCATATGCTTACTCTTCCTGTCTTTGGGTTCAGGATTCTGTATCCCTTGCTTCCTGGAGCGTAGCCAATCATGACCCCTTCTTCAGCTTTAGGGTCTAGTTTGGATCTCCTTTCTTTTGGTACGTGGGCATAGGCCTTAGATCCATTCTTAAATGCTTGACACTTGGTTTTCGCCCATACCAAAGCTTAAAAGGTGTTACCTTATTGGCTCTGGTTGGCCAATATTTTGCAAGTATGTAGCTGTGATAACATCTGGCCAGTATTTGTCAGGTAGATCTGCCTCTAACAGCATACATCAAACCATGTCCATCAATGATCTAGTCTTTCATTCTGCGACTTCATTACTCTTTGGCGTGTAAGAAGTGGTTAACCTGTGCTCTATGCCTAGTTATGTTAGGTATATCTGCATGGTGTTAGAAATGAACTCACTGTCTTTGTCACTTTGAAGGGCTTAAGGGGTCCGGTTGAATTTATTCCTTACCATAGCAATGTATGTCTTTAGCATATCCCTAGTTTGGGACTTTTTTTTCATCAGGTAGGTTACACAATACCTGGAAAAATCATCTATAAAACATATTATATATTTGTTTCCACCTGCTGACGTTTGAAGAGGTCCACATAAATCAATGTGGATAAGTTCAAGTGGTTTTGTTGCACGCCTTTCCCTATGTTTGGGTATAGCAGGCCTTATTGCCTTTCCTCTGATACATACTACACACTTTGACTGGTATTTTTTGCAATTGCTTAGTTCAAGGTCTCTTACCATATTTTCCTTCTTCATTCTAAAAATTGCATCAAAGTCCCTGTGTACAAACTGCTTGTGCCATATGGTGGCATTGATGTCCTTCTTTCTCTGCTGCTGTTGGCAGGTGAGGCTGACATTTGGTGATGGCTGTTCACAGTTCACCTGTTACACTCCATTTTTGTCAAAGCCTGTAACATAAATCTGCCTACCACTGGTTACTTCACATGTTCTATTGGCTTTAAACATTACATTGAAACCTTTTCTGTTTAATGATCGCACACTCAGCAAATTGGTTGTCAATCGTGGTACATAATATGCATCTGGCACTATGAGGTCTTTGTATTTTTCTCCATTAAAACATCTCAAGGGTATTTTGCCTTTTCCTCTTATTGAGATGGAATTCCCATCAGCAAGAGCAATGTTCCCTTGTGGCTATTCATTCAGTTCACTAAAGTTATCTCTGTTCCCACAAAGATGTTGGCTTGCACCTGAATCTAAGATCCATTGACTTTTGGCTTCATTAGAATTAGCTCCAAGAGCATTTTCTGCTCTGAAAACTACGCAGAGCTCATTTTTCTTTGGAATGCCTTCCTTTTGAAAAATCCTTTTTGTCTCTGTTTTTACAAAATCTAGCTATGTGTCCTGGCTTGTTGCAGGAATGACAAACAATGGGTTTATTGTTGTGCTGATGAGCAATCAATGGCTTCTGCTCACGTTTCCCTTTTTCTGCCAGGTAACCCATGTCTTTTGTTGACTTTTTATGGAAATACAAACAATTTTTCTGTCTCCTCGCTTCACTTCTAATTGCTCCAAACAACTGAGACAAATTCATACCTTGTAAATTCATTCTTGAGATTTTGAATTGTGCTCAGCCTTTCAAAGATAGACTGCATTCTCAATAAATGCTCATTAATATCTTCTAAAAAACGAGATGCAATCAGTTCCCTCAGTAACGAAATAATCTTCTGATCATCATTTTCTAAATATAACGTCCTCAGGTTCTCAATCATTTCTTTGGCAGTAGGAAGATCTTTTATTTCTGCCAGTCTGTGATCAGGTAGTGAACTAGAAATTAAAATCATGGCCCTTTTGTTTTCCTGTTCCCATAATCTCTTGGCTTCCTCAGAATCCCCTGGTTGTGGTTGTTGTTGTTTAGTCGTTAAGTCGTGTCCGACTCTTCGTGACCCCATGAACCATATTGCGCCAGGCCTTCCTGTCCTTCACTGCCTCCCTGAGTTTGCTCAGTTTCATGCTCATTGCTTCAGTGATGCTATCTAACCATCTCATCCTCTGCCATCCTCTTCTCCTTTTGCCTTCAATCTTTCCCAGCATCAGGGTCTTCTCCAAAGAGATCTCTCTTCGCATTAGGTGGCCAAAATATCTGAGCTTGAGCTTCATTATCGATCCTTCCAATGAGCAATCAGGGTTGATTTCCTTTAAGATTGACTGGTTTGACCTCCTAGCAGTCCAGGGGACTCTCAAGAGTCTTCTCCAGCACCACAGTTCAAAGGCATCAATTCTTTGGCGCTCGGCCTTTTTTATGGTCCAGCTCTCACAGCCATACATTACTACTGGAAAAACCATAGCTTTGACTATGCGGATCTTTGTCGGCAAGGTGACGTCTCTGCTTTTTAATATGCTATCTAGGCTTGCCATAGCTTTCCTCCCAAGGAGCAAGCGTCTTTTAATTTCATGGCTGCAGTCTCCGTCTGCGGTGATCTTGGAGCCCAAATAAATGAAGTCTGTTACTGCTTCCATTTCTACCCCTTCTATTTGCCAGGAATTGATGGGTCCAGATGCCATGATCTTAGTTTTTTTAATGTTGAGTTTCAAGCCAGCTTTTGCACTCTCCTCTTTCACCCTCATCAAGAGGCTCTTTAGTTCTTCTTCACTTTCTGCCATTAGGGTGGTATCGTCCGCATATCTGAGGTTGTTGATGATTCTCCCTGCAATCTTAATTCCGGCTTGTGATTCTTCCAGCCTGGCATTTCTCATGATGTACTCTGCATATAGGTTAAATAAGCAGGGTGACAGTATACAGCCTTGTCGTACACCTTTCCCTATTTTGAACCAATCGGTTGTTCCATGACTGGTTCTAACTGTTGCTTCTTGGCCCGCATACAGATTTCTCAGGAGACAGGTAAGGTGGTCTGGTATTCCCATCTTTTTAAGAATTTGCCACAGTTTGTTGTGATCCACACAATCAAAGGCTTTTGCATAGTCAATGAAGCAGAAGTAGATATTTTTCTGGAACTCTCGTGCTTTCTCCATGATCCAGCGAATGTTGGCGATTTGATCTCTAGTTCCTCTGCCTCTTCAAAACCCAGCTTGTATATCCGGTAGTTCTCGGTTCATGTATTGCTGAAGCCTAGCTTGTAGGATTTTGAGCATAACCTTGCTAGCATGTGAAATGAGTGCAATTGTGCGATAGTTTGAGCATTCTTTGGCGTTGCCCTTCTTTGGAATTGGAACGTAAACTGACCTTTTCCAATCCTGTGGCCACTGTTGCGTTTTCCAAACTTGCTGGCATATTGAGTGCAGCACTTTAACACCATCACAATCTAGGTTGTCCTGAAAGTCCAATCGTAGCCTTAGTCTGTGTAGCCAAGTTGAAAAATTATCTTCAGTCAATTTTGGGATGAGGGGAAGCCCCTCCTCCCTCTCCATTGTTAAAGGGAGAAAAAAAAAATCTGAATTGAGCCTTTTTTTTTAAATGTGCAAGCAGTTTCTTGGCTGTAAGACCAAAGAAACCTCCTGGGCTGATACGCTGGGCCCGTAATCCTATGTTGGGGTTATTAAATGTTATTACAAAAACCATGATGAGGAGAGAGGATTCATCCCTACCTCGTGCAGAGCCATGAGGAGAAGAGAGAGAAAATGAGGGAAACAGGAAAAAGGTGGGCTCCAAGGCCCTCCCACACAAAGGAGCAAAGCTAGGCTGCAGCAAAGCCACCCCTCCCTTTGTGCTCGTGTGAGACAGGCTTGGTTGAAACCCCATATTTTCCAACAAATAAGACATACCCCAAAGTCTCTTAGGATGTGGCGGGAATTTCCCGGGATCCTGTGTGAAGCAGATCTCCCTTTCTCCCTCTCTCTTTCAGAAAGAGAAGACATATGATACCTGATATTTTATTGAAGCATAAAATGAGATGCTAGACCATTTATCGGGGCTAGAAAAATAGTCTGTTGATCAGGGAACCATCTGGGAATTTCTTAGTCTTTCTTATATAGCATAAATGGCAGCTGTTGCTACTCTAATGGGGAGAGATTAGTGCTAAGTCATCACTTTGGTGTAGTGTAACTGTGGCCAAGTCAGACTAGCAATGTTTTCTGGCGTCGCGGAGCTAGAAAATCATCTTTCACTGTGCAGTAGCCAACGGGTTTTGTCAGGAGTGGCACATTTTACAAAGGTTATATTAGGCAGCCTCAGCATAGAGACATCTTCCCTTGTTTCATCTTGACTCTGAGATTCGGTCTTTCTGCTGTTCAAGCTGCTAATAGCCAAGCTGTCTGATATCCTGGCGTTAGTGAAGACAATGCAGCAATTTGCTCTTTCAAGGTTTCTGCACCGTCAGCATAGCATTCGTCATTGATTTTGCCATTCAGATTTGGCAGGTACAGTCAGCGTTTTATTTATTCTAAAACCACTACTTTTTTTCTCCAGTCGTTCCCAGAGTTCCCAGGATAACACATCTTGACACCCCCCGCAACCCCCAGCTCAGCAGAACTTGCTCTCACTGCAGCAGAGAGATAGATAGCGTTGTCTTGAAACACAGTCAGCGTTCAGCTTAATGTTGTTCTTATCCGCTCTGAAAGTAAATAGCAGGACTGAAAAGAAATATGGATTGTATACTTTTGCAGCTGCTGGAGAGGGAGAAGTCTGAAGCAGGCTGTATTCACGTGAACGTAGAGAAGGCAGGTGGTATGTATGTGTACGGGGGAAGAGGAAGAGCAGATTGTCCTCTTGTCAATTAAATGTTGCCTTGTGTTTTAAGGCAGGTTTCAGTATGTCTTTGATACATGAGTGCATGGCACCTAGTCTGTAATTGGATGCACTCCCCACATTTGCTGTGGGCGTCTGTTCCCACTATAACTCTGCATATTTATTGGACTAAGACAGTTGTCAGGCTGCAGTGACTTAATGTCATTTGTGGAATTGCTTTTCTGCAGTCAAACCTGATATAAGCAAGTAAGGGCTTTGCGCATGATCATGGCTACAGTTACCACAGTTCATAATGGCTACTGACTGGGGTTTATAAGAATTGAACCCCAACACAGCTGCAGAGTGCTATTTGCCTTTTCTTGATGTGGTGAATCTTCTATGTTGTTCTGATTATGAAAACTGGAGCACAGGGAGCCTTATAATGATTTGTTTTTGTAAATGCACATTCAGACCTATGGAGAGAAACTCTACATTGTGCATCTAGAGCAGTGTTTCTCAACCTTGGCAACTTTAAGATGTGTGGACTTCAACTCCCAGAATTCCCTAGCAGACATGCTGGTTGGAGAATTCTGGGAATTGAAGTCCACATGACTTAAAGTTGCTGAAGTGGAGAAACACTGGTCTAGGGCTTCTAGAACACAAGGTTTGCAGCAAGAGACTGATCTAGAACAGAAATAATCCATAAAAGAATTCAAGTAGGTTCATGAAATTTAGTCAACCCACTGCCTGCAGTTGCATGGGGACTCCAATAACATTTCTGTAGCCCTCAAAGCTGTACAAGATTGTACCACCTAAATTGAATGGTAAAATGCTGATTTTGATGGTGTGAATTTTGCTGAGCTTTTTTCTACTCAACTCCTTAATAAGTGTGTTAAGCCTCCACTAGATCTAACATGCCTGTTGTGCATTTAAAAGTCTGCAAACTCTTTCCCAAATTCCCCAAAATGGGCTGAAAACATTGACTTTGCCTTCACGGGTATCACTGGCTACTGTCATGCCCCTGTAATCCTTGGAGGCCCACAAAGAAAAGGGTAGCCCCTGGTTGCAAAACAATTGCCCGGGTCATTACTTCCACAAATAACAGTGCTCAAGTAAGCTTTGAAGTGACAGGGGCACCCAGAAAGGGGGGAGGGGTTAATCAAGGTGCAAAAAGCAGCGTGAATGGCGGGATATTTGCTAGAACCTTAGAGGAAAGAAGAAAGGGCTAAACTTCTCCATGGTGCTGTTGTTAACCTGAGATTCATAGATGTCTGCCTTGCTGCTGCTGGTTTAACATTGTGAAAAAAGTCACGTAAGTGGAAGTTTGGCTTTCAATAACATCAGTTACAGAGTATAAAGACTGAAAGGTACATTAGAGATCATCTAGGCCAGTGTTTCTCAACCTTGGCAACTTTAAGATGTGTGGACTTCAACTCCCGGAATTCCCCAAGCTGGCTGGGGAATTCTGGGAGTTGAAGTCCACACATCTTAAAGTTGCCAAGGTTGAGAAACACTGATCTAGGCTGACCCCTCTGTCCAGCTCTCCACCTTTCTTAAGGAGTCCTATTTTTCATCCCTTGCAGCTCACCCTCTGCCCAAATATCTGCACCTAATCTCTCCTTCCAATCTCTCCTCCAAATCCACTGTTTTCCTGAAGTCCTATTTGGTTGCATTGGGGGGTATGGAGGGGGAGAAAGGTGAGAATGGAAACCCTAAGGTGGTTGCAAAAAGGAAACTTCCCAACACACAAATACTAAGCTAACTTCTCATGGCAACACTTCATTGCAATTACCACTGGTAGAATTTTCTTCAGCAGCAGCAGCAGCAGCAACAACAGGGCCTCTGTTGCTTTGCAAACAAGTCCTGCTATCCTACCTTCTTTCAGCCACTCTGCTATCAGCTCTCCTGCTCCTATGAAACCAACTGAACCCCTTTCCTCATCCTGCAGCCACTGAAGAGGGAAATGTTGCACCAGCAGTCTACCCTGGCCCTCCACCATGATTTGGTTAGAGAAAATCAAGTCGCTTGCAGCTCCTGGGGTAAGTGGAGGCACAATGGAGATGTGCCTTCTTGAACAGTTCTCCTGCTTCAAAGCTAGGTTAGGCTGAAATCACCAGGTGGGTTGATGCCTGGGTGGGGTAAACATCTTCCAAAAGGCAGTGACTAAGGGCATCAGTGCAGAAGTTAACAGCCCACAATTGCTGTTTGCCTTTGTCTCTTTTATCAGTCAGGTAAGTTGACAAGTTGAATAGTGTTGCTTAGGACCAATAGCAAGCAAATGCTTCTAGGTCTTCCCAGGGGCATCTGGGTTTAGCCTTCTGCCTGAACCTGATCTGTGGTGTGGATAAGGACTTTTTGCATCGCCTGCTTTTCCTAGAAGCCTCCACTTGCTCTTGGGATCAGGTGCTGCAGCCCATACCCACCCAGCAGAAGATCCACAGAATATCTGTCCCTCTTACTCTCACACTGTCTCTTGCTTGCTCAGACTATTCTCTCTTGGATCAGATAAAAATGAAGCTCAGGTATGAGCTGGGGGTTGAGATGAAGGAGGCATCATGGGGACACGTCCTTAAAGAATGATCAACAAGCCATCTTTGAGGCATAGATAGGGGGACGTAGGGATGAGCCTTAAGTCAGGGCAGTGGTAATCCAGTAGTAAGGATAGAATTCATTAAAATTCCGGCAGATCATTCAGTAATTACACACTTGCAGTTGGTGTGGGGGAGGCATAAAACTGTTAACATGGAAGAAAGTTAGTTTAACTGCAAATTGCTTTCAAAGTCTAATAAAATGCACAGATGACCCTTTTCTCTTCCTTTGGTATGTACCACATGTGAGTTACATTAAGAGCTCCTGTTCTCTTATTGCCTGAGACAAATAGAGAAGAAAGGATCCTGGAATCTAACAACATATTATGGGGCTTGATAGTCTATAAATCATCTTCTCATATTCAGGTAATTTCACAGCATTTGCATGAATGAAATAGAAATTGCTAGAGGCCTTACAGGCAAATGCAGCCTGGCAGGGGTTGTGTTATTTCTTTTCTTTCATTCAGACTTCTTCTGTGCCAGTTCCTTTGACAACCCCAGGGGCTGTCAGGTAACTGGTTTTAAATTAGCTATAATTCAGGTCAAGCTTGTTCATTGAAATCCCAGTCTGTTCAAAGAGATGTGTGAAGGAACCGGGGTCCCCAGTACAGCATCCAGAAGCACCAATGTGCCTAGAACTCTCATGGGTCCTATCAAGCTGATGTTCTTCTTTTTTAAAAAATAGGAAACTGGCCTGATGCAAAGCAAAGTGCCAGCATTCAGAATTACTTTTATTTCCACAAATGTACCTGGGGCCCAAATGGGTTCTGTAACTATCTGAGATTCAAAATGACGGGCAGCAACAACCTAGTGATTTGCTTGGACGTCCACCTGCCCAGAAAAAGAATAAAGGGCACTATGGGGTAGTCTGAAGAAGGGGAGATTAGAGGAGATACCAGTGTTTTGTAACTGGTTCTGATCCCCCTTGCAAGCATTTTATGATTGTGCATATAATATGTTCTCCAAAAAGGCTGGGATCCCCTGGATTACAGCATAGGAGACTGGTGGGTTAAAGTTGCTAACCATGCCTTGCACGTCACCTCTGTACTTTTATTCCAAGTCTGTTTTGCTCTTTGCTCTTAGGGAGGGCCCCAGAACAAATTCATTTGCTGAAGGGGAAAGTGTGCAAGCAAGGTGCCTGGAGCATTTGCCTTGCTCCGTGTCTTTTCTTAGAGCAGGAGATTCAGCCCAGAAGATTGCACAGTCTCCCACTCCTCCAGATACATTGGCCAAGGTGATGGTCCTGCTTTTCCTAAAAGAAGAGCTGGCTTTGCCTGGTGATGTATTGCATTCATATTTAAATTATACTGTAATAGTTCCCAGTCCAGAGGTAACATTGAGCCTTCAAGACTAATGGTACTTGATAGACCTGTCCTTCATGAATGTGTATCCAATCCCCCTTTAAGCTGTCCAGTACGTGGTATATTTGTGACAATTATTTCCCAAAATTGCAAAGCTATTTTGTGTCAGTTTAAGTAGAGCAACCAGATCTGTGCTAAAAAAATCCAGGCGGCCACTACATGGTAACAAAAAGATACAGAAATCTGAAACTACTGGTCTGGATTGCTGCAACCCAGACTTGGCATACATAGTAATGAATTCCATCCTTTATTGAGGTCCTTTGTCTATTCTAAATCTCTTTATAATCAGTTTTTTTGGATGACCCCTGATCCTCTTTTGTTGAGAGAGGAGAAAAACTTTTCTCTGTCCATTTTCTCCATCCCATGAGTGATTTTATGCACCTTAATCAAGTTCTCCATCACAAGGAGTCATAATCATCCAGCTTTTTCTCTTGAGGAATGTCTTTGAGCCCTAATAATTTTGATTGACCTCTTCTGCATTTTTTTCAGCTGTATAACATCCTTTTTCAAATGAGGTGACTAAAGCCATTCACAATATTACAGGCATGGATATGCCATACATTTGTACAATGGCATTCTAATGTGAGTAGTTCTATATTCATGTTAAATACATATTGCTATGGTTTGGCAAGATATTGAATGCTTTTTATGCCTGCATAAATTATCTTGAAAATGTGCCCTAGATCAGCCCTCCAGCTGTCTTGAGCTGTAAGTCCACAATGCCCGAGATATGCTGTCATATAATTCCCAAAATGCTCAGATAGTTTGGAATTCTGGGATTTTAATCTAAAACATCTGTCAGGCAGTAGTTGACGCAGGAAGTTGTAGGTAAAAGACACTGCCTAGTTTTTCTCTCTTCTCCCTATCCAATGTACATAAAATATTGCCCTGTTTACAAATTATATGGACAAAGCCATTGCAATTGAAGGAATCATCCATCTGTGCTTATTCTGGAATCATTTTTCCTAACCAGATGTTCTTCTGTGCCCAATTCAAAGTAATGATGATCACCTATAAAGCCCTACAGAGCATACCATTGGGGTATATCAGGGAATGCCTTGCAAAGCATATTTCTGCCCAACTGGTTTGAACACTGAAAGAAGGCCAGCTCTTGACATCCCCACTATTGGGGGGTGGGATCAAGGGGACTTGGACCAGGAGACAGATGTTTGTGGTATAGTCCCTACTTTACAGAGGCTAGTCTCCTGGAAGTGCAAATAGCTTCTACTTTCCTTGCATCCAGGAAGGCCCTCAAAACCATTTTATTTCAGAGGACTTTGGGGCCTTAAAATGTTTTTGGCCCACACCTGCTTTTTCTTGTTTGCACCTGTTTTTTCTTATAATTATGTTGAGTGTGGGCCATTTGATCTTCACTGTTTAGATTCCTCATCAACACTGCATCGGGTTATTCAGTTTCAGGTGTTGGTCTATAAGTATTGTCAATCAATCAATCAATCCAAGAAAAAAGGGAATAATTTCCCCTTTATTTAAAAAAAAGTAGCCAGGGAGCACCGAGAGCAATTGCAAGCACTTAGTGATCGTGGCTTATAAAGGCTTGATAAGCTTCGGGTAGAGCTTTAGATATACCCTAGCATGAACCCAAAAGACAATGTCCAATCAATCAATCAATCAATCAATGAATCCCCTGTTTAAAATCTCCATGTAGTTATTCACCCAATGTGTTTATAGACCATTCAGAATCTAGATTTGAAACATGACTCCAGAATGGGTACTTTGCAAAGTGAGGCATTTACAGGCCTTCAGTGATTATTCCCCTCTTCCCCCTATTAAATCTCACCCAGTTGCCGAATATGATGAATGAGCAAATGATCCCCCTCTTTCTTCCTGTAGATGAACACCTACTGTATTGTCTTGACAGGCAGCCTGGCAAAGCTGGAAAGCAAGTCATTGATTAACTATGATATTGGGAACCAGAAGCAACATCCTAAACTTGTTGATCCTAAAGGAAAAATCTGTGCTGCACTTACAAAACCTGCCTGCCTGAAAAAAGGACCATTCCACTGCTCATTTCCAGGTGTGAATGAGAAAGAAGATATGGATTTTCCATTTTTGTGTGGTTCTTGTGTGTTCAAATCCTTTCAATTTAAGAAAGCAAATTGGGTACCCAGGTAGTGTTAGAAAAAGCATTTCTGGTGGAGAAATATAAATGTACAGGTAGTCCTTGACTTATGACCACAATTGGGACTAGAACTTCTGTTGCTAAGTGATGTAGTCATTAAGTGAGCCTCACCTGATTTTATGACCTTTTTTCCTGTGGTTGTTAAGTGAATCTGGCCTCCCCCATTGACATTTGCTTGTCGGAATTCCCCTGGGAAGGTCGCAAATGGCAATCACATGACTCCAGGACACTGCCACTATAGTAAATACATGCTGGTTGCCAAGCACCTGAATTTTGATCATGTAACTGCATGGATGCCGCAACGGACATAAGTACAAGGACTGGTCATAAGTCACTTTTTCAATGCCATCATAACTTCAAATGGTTATTAAATGAATGGTCATAAGTTGAGGACTGCTTGTATTTGGTGGCATAATCAGAGCTGAGGGGGGCTGGGGGTAAGATGCCCTTCCCCCTCCCACTTAGTCCCTTTCCAATTTTCTCCCCCCAGGGAACATTTTCTTTCTCTGTCCTTGACCATCAGCACATCAGGCAGGAATATGACACCTTCATCTCCTTTGTTCACTTTCTGAGCCCTTCTTTACTTCATGTCCCTGTGGCACAAATGTGCTCCAGCATCCTCATTTTTTCCACAGTGTCCTCAACAAGGATGTTTAGGGGGTCCAAAAAGTCAAGACGGCAGCCACAACCATGTGATTGAAGCCCCTCCTTTTTTACATGCATGTAAAAAAGGACAGGGCTTTCCTTGCGTGGTTTTGGCCGCCATCTTGGCTTTTTGGATTCCCCTCCCCTCCAGACACCCCTGGTCCTCAGGAACATGCCTTCCTTTGATTCCCAGCCGATCTCTGAGGCAGCCTTAGATGAACTGATATTAGTGTGTTCTTCCTTATCCTAACATAGGTTTTGCCATGGATATAAACTTCAGGTTGGTCATAAGACAGAACTCCTGCAAAAAAAATAAAAATAAAAATTGAAGGTATGTTTGGTCCTGAATTTTGGAGGCATTTTATGCTTGGTCCAACAGCTGAACTATCATACGACGTTGGCACTTCCATAATCTTGTAGAAGTCTGATTGCTGTGAAGTCCAATGACATGGCAGGGTATGAGAAATGGAAGCATTTCCTTCCATCAAAAATTCTCCCAAACACGTATAATCTTATAAAGCTGTCTTGCCTCCATTAGTTGAGGACCCAAATGGTTCAGTCCATTAATTAGTTGCCCTTATTTGTACATTTCTAGCACCATAATACATTGTTATCCTCTGATTTAGTGACTTCTTTCCATATGGATTTAAAACTGAAAAATACCTACCACCTAAAAAGCTTCTTTCCTCTGAAATGCAATGCAGTGTTCTTCTAGCAATAGCAGCAGAACTGGTGCATGGCAACGGGGTTACAGCTATTTTATGAAAGTTCATTTTTGTTCCTTTTACTTCTTTGCCATGATTGCTAGCATTTAGAGAATCATCTGAGAATGTACATTGTCCTGTTCAGGCATGAATGGAATGTTTAATTACACATAAGAGGTATGGAGCCATGCACACTGGCCCTGATCCTGATCTCTCTGTGTAAGCCATTCCTGCACACTCAGTCCCTAGCCTTGCCATCCTGAATGATAACTTCTGACTGGGGTTCTACAAATAGTTGCTTGAGCATCAATAGAATTCTTTGGTTCCCTGATTACATAGAACATAGATTTCCATCTATTACCCTCTAAAAGGCACACTGACAAATCTGAGAACGTGTTATGAGCACTCTGACAATATGAGTGCCTTGGTGGTCATAGACATTCACAAAACATCCATTTACTGGAAAGCAACCTGATGAGATTGCTCCCTGTCTCCCTCTGACCATTCAAGAAGCTCTCTACCATCCCACTATGGTTTTGCTTTTCTTCTGGGCAGGTGGGCACACTTCTAGTCAAAGCCCTGGGCTGCAGCCACCCATCCTTTTAATGTGCTGAGAAGACCTCTGATGTCTATGTGGGGCCTGGAGGCATTGCTGGCAATACAACTAAAATAACGTGTGAAGCTTGTGTTTTTCTTTCCAACATACTATCTTCATATTGATTTTATAATTAAAATAATTTTTAATAAGTAAAATCAGGTGGGGAGGTTAGCTTGGTAGCTGTCAGGAGAGGTGTTACTAGGACACTGATGTACATAGACATCATGTTAGGGACTTAGGCCTCGAAGAGTTGAATATGCACACAGCTGAACTGAAATATAGTGGCTTTCAGACTTTAGTTCTCAACTCGGCAAGGCCAGGAACTGAGAAGGTGGGGAGTCAGTGTGCTTGGCCCTTTCCCTTTTTGCCTAATGCCCAAGGAGAGCCATTGAGTGTGTAGCAGTGTTTCTCAACCTTGGCAGCTTGAAGATGTGTGGACTTCAACTCCCAGAATTCCCCAGCCAGCCTTCCCCAGCCAGCCACTCAAGTTGTCAGGGTTGAGAAACACTGGTGTGTAGGAAAGGGCTCCAAGCAAGGTTTTGCTCATAACAGAATGATGGACTAAAAGGTGTTTGATCAGATCTCTCAAGACTAGGCTTGTGTTCTCATGGCAGGCATGAGCAGATGTTAGGCTTGCAGGATCTACTGTCTTTTTTACTAGAACCCTGAGGTTTAATAACCTGAGCCAGATGCCAAATGATTGCTTTAGGTAGGGTAAATCCATTTACTCTCTGCACTGAATGAGCCATATGCTGGGAAAATTTGCATGTATAAATTCAAATTATGTCTGACTTCTACCAGATAAGGAATTCTGTTAGCTTAATCTACTATTGACAATTAAAGTACCGGAAATCATTCAGCAATCTTCTCTTAGATCCTTATCTTTATTTAGCTTACTCCAATAATAAGGAATAGATTTCCAACTTCTATTTTTATTTGGTTAAGAGAAAAACTGTATAGATGTTTTATTCTGATTGACTGGGTTCACACACTGCATTAGATCATTGTTTATCTGATCTTCGTTTGTTGAATGAGCCCTGGCTGGCTGAGTTGACAACATGCTAAGCCCTAAACCATGGTTTATATACAATAATGGCTGTGTTCATATAACATTCTAAACAAAACCCAGACAAATCATGTTATGGCTTAGTATAATATGCAAACTGGTTTGTAAGAATTTCTTTAAATATCAAAAGAGGGTTGACATATCTTAAAATGCATGTACATATATCAGGTCTGGACCATGAGCATTTCATCTAGTTCAGAAATCTGTTATGTCTTATTGTAAAATTAGGTTTAGATAGAGGAAGGTTAATGAGCAAGATGAAGTGTTTTAAACCTATTTGTTAGGTAAATGGCAGCAATATGTTGCCATGTGAACCAAAAATCTAAGTGATGATTAGATGAGATGAATTAGTCTGATTCCTCCAGCCCTACAGGGGAAAAGGGTAATGTACCTTTAGATGAAAGGAACAACTGAGTTCCAGTTTGGAATTAGTCACACAGACACAGAGAACTGGATTTTAGCCCAATAAGCTAAAAAAAACCTGTGAGTATCAGATGTTTCTCTGGAGTTCAGATGTGGTAACAATGGATTTTGGACTATTGGAATGTTGAATCTATGCTTCCATCTTTGATGAACCTGTGTATTTGCAATGAGAAACCAGACTTGTGGGTGGTCTTTTACTATAGGGAAGCAAAACCTCTTGAGTTAGCTCAGGATCCCCTGGAACTTTACCATTCAGAGAAGTGGGATATATAGAACAGTATTGTTCAGAAAGTGGTCTCACTCTCATGTATTCATGTAAATATCAAGGAGGGGCAATGAGGGGTCTAAGGCTGCAACTCTGCCCCTTGATTTCTCAGAGGCATGCAGGAGGGCTGTGATGATGTCATCAGAAGGAATAAGACCTAACTTTTCTGACCTGCCTTCTGTGCATTGGGGTGGTTAAGGGTGAGAATTTGGGGGTGCAGAGAAGGTGGTGGCGTTGCAGCTTCAGAGGATCCTGGATGAATGGATTATCTGGACCCTTCCCAGTCGGGTTTCAGGCCCGGATTTGGGACTGAAACAGCATTGGTCACACTCTTGGATGATCTCTGGTGGGAGCGGGATGGGGGTAGTGCATCCATCCTTGCTTTTCTTGACCTCTCAGTGGCTTTCGATAGCATTGACCATGGTATCTTTTTGGGTTGGCTTGGGGAGTTGGGGGTGGGTGGCACAGTTTTGTGCTGGTTCACCTCCTTCCTCCAAGGCCGGTCCCAATTGGTGTTGATAGGGAGGGAGAGGTCCGGCCCGCGGCCCCTCCTTTGTGGGGTGCCACAGGGTTCGGTACTTTCCCCGCTCCTTTTTAACATCTACATGAAACCGCTGGGTGAGATCATCTGCCACCATGGGATGAGGTATCATCAATATGCAGATGATACCCAGTTATATATCTCCCTCCCAGGTGATTTGAGTGATGCTGTGGCTACCCTTTCACGGTGCCTGGAGGCTGTGGGGGTCTGGATGGGGAACAACAGGCTTCAGCTGAACCCTGGTAAGGTGGAGTGACTGTGGGTTGGGGACTCCTCTGTATCTGGAAGTTTACCATCTTTGGTTCTGGATGGGGCTGCACTACCCCAGACAGAGCTGGTGTGTAACCTGGGAGTCCTCCTGGACTCACAACTCCTGCTCAAAGAGCAGGTGGCAGTCGGGCCAGGAGGGCCTTTGCTCAACTACGTGTTGTGCACCAGTTACACCCTTTTCTGGATCGGGAGTCCCTCCAGTCAGTCACTCAGGCCCTAGTCATCTCCCATATAGACTATTGGAATGCACTCTACATGGGGCTACCCTTGAAAAGTATCCAGAAGCTTCAGCTGGTTCAAAACGCAGCTGCGCGGGGAATTTTAGGTGCCCCAAGGATGGCACATGTTACACCTTTGCTACGTGAGCTGCATTAGGTCCCAGTTTGCTTCCGGGTCCAATTCAAGATGTTGGTTATCACTTTTAAAGCCCCACATGGCATGGGACCGGGTTACCTGAGGGACCATCTCACCCCCATTATATCTACTTGTCCCACCTGGTCAGGCAGGGAGGGTATGCTGTGGACCCCGTCGATGAAAGAATGTCGACTGGCGGGGTCCAGAAAGAGAGCCTTCTCTGCCGTGGCCCCTGCCCTATGGAATACTCTCCCCCCAGAGGGGAGGCAGGCCCCAACTCTCTTGTCCTTCTGGAAAGCAGTCAAGACCTGGCTCTGCCAACTGGCACGGGGTGCAAAAAAGGGCAACCAACTCTGGGGGTGGCTAGCACCTTGAAGATGCACCCATGTGTTAACATCTTACTGACCATCAACATCTTGGAAGATATCATTTGTATATGTGTTTGGTTTTATTGTATTTTTACTGTATTTTTATACTGTTTTTATTGTATTTTAATTAATATTTATTGCTGTTTTATTGTGAACCACCCAGAGTCACTTTTTGTGAGATGGGCGGTATCTAAATTTGAAATATATAATAAATAAATAAAAAATACCTTGATGCCAACTTATTTCCATACTGTATTTTTTTTCTTCCTAGCGTTTTTCCTGTATGCTCAGAGTCCGCTTTTTTTTCCTGATCAACCAAATGTTGATCCGTTGGTTGCAACAGGAGCCCGAGCCTGACGTTGCGGGCTGAGAGAGAGTAGCCCAAGGTCACCCAGCTTGACTGGCCCAAGGTCACCCAGCTCCTAAGGCGGGACTAGAACTCACAGTCTCCTGGTTTCTAGCCTGGAGCCTTAACCCCTAGACCAAACTGACTCTTGTTTTCATACTGTATACTAAACAAACAAACAAAGAAATTATCATCTCTAGTTTATTCCAGTGCTGGAACAAGATCCCAACAAGTTTGACTGAGATAAAATGAAGCTTTAGAGCAGTATTCCTCAATCTGAACAACTTTAAGATGTGTGGACTTCAGCTCCCAGAATTATCCAAGCCAGCATGCTGTTGAAGCCCAAACATCTTAAAGTTGCTGAGATTGAGAAACACTGCTTTAGAGGAAAAAGTTTCCTCATCTCTGAAAAAAGGGGATGGCAATAAAGTTTCTGTCTCTGTTCTGAAAAGAATCTATGTAAAGCAGATTCCCCGGGTGTATTGCATCTATAAGTCCCAGAATTTCCAATCTGCCTCACTCATATAAAATTTCAGGATTACTTTAAACACATCCATTCTTTTCTGAATGTACTTAAAAGGCAAAGGCTGTGGAAACTAATATCCCTTTTCCACTTCACTTTTAACAGTGGATGAACATTCCTTAATTTTCACCTGGAAGGATAGGTCTTATACAAGCTAACATTATCTCAGATGAAGCCAACCTGAGCATTGATGGGTTGCTGGGCAAGATCCACTGTGAACTATTACAAATTATTTGACTATGGAAAAGAATTCTATAACCATCAAGTTACAGCCAGGTTCAGACAAAGCCTGGGACAGCTCTCAGGAGTTACAAGATGCTCCAATGGGGCTCAACTATATTCTTATGACCCTGTACCTACAATAGCCTAAACCTAGTTAGACACAAACCCATTCAAATCTCCTGGATGGTTCTGGCAGTATGCAACCATACTAACTGGGTTAAAAGGTGACATTTGGAGAACATAGAATCCCCACCACTTTTTCTAGGAAGGGCTTAGTATCCCATGAGCCCTTGGACCAGGATTGTATCACAAAGGTTCATTACATTACCAACTCCTTCCTTACTGGCTAGACAGGGAGCAGTAAGCATGGTTTGGCTACTGCATTGAGTCAATGTTTGGAGGGGAATGTTCTGTACTGCCAGGCCTTTGCAGTGAGTTCTGTAATGAAGGAGCTTCTTTCACAGCCATTCTTTCTCTCCAGCTCTTTTTCTTGGAAGACTAGTAAACTAAATTGGTCAATTGACTTGATTTAAGTCTTCCTACAAATGATGGACTGAGTGGACTTAGCTTAACCCAAGCATGACTGGGTGTGTTGTGGGTGAAGTTTAGCTCCCTGAGGGTTAGTTGACTGGATCAATTGACAATTGTGTTGGGGATCCCAACACAACAGTATCCATTCCCCCCCCCCCCACACCTCATGATTCTGTTAAGTGTATTATTGAAACCAGGTCAAAAAATAAAATGTTCATAACCCACAAAACAAATGTTTTGCATCATAACCTTTGGTAATGATAAACTAAAACACCTTTTAAAAATAACATTTTTCCTCTGCTGTGGTGGGCCAAGTTGAATGACAATGTTTTGCTGCTTGCAATATGAGGGAAAATGCAATAATACTGGAATTTCTTTTTAACAAAAAGACAGCCAATCTCAAAAGAACACATAATAAATTAACCTCCCAAGCATAAACTACATATAAATGCATGCAATAAGCAGCCTTATAGGGCATAATAATTATTCATTATGTTGATTATGGTGCAGTCTAAAGACTAAGTAAGAACAGGCTTTCTTTGTGCTAAGCAATGGGAAAATACAGTGTGATATTCCCAGGGTCCCAGAACAGGTCCAGGTTCAGGGAAGCACATAATAAGTGACTTTATGGTCAACAAACATTCAGTGTTTTGTTCTCCCTGGAGGAAAAATTAAACAGGCAGAGATGATGGTGAGAATGGGTATATATTTCATGTTTTTTTAACACTCCCATTTAAAATGTACGATATGTGAAGCAGATCCCACTGAATTTTATAGAAAAGTCCTTTTCAATCTGGTATACTGTAGATATTTTGGGGCCACGACTTCCAGCATTCCCAGCCTGGCTATACACGTGGCTCTTCTTCTACCCTCTCTAAAAGCATATTACCCTCTTTTTAAAAAGTCCTTGTCGTAATACTATACCTTATTAAATGAAGTTTGGAGAAAATGCTTTTCCTTCCTGTTTTCCATCTCTGAGTCCTTCTGGGGCCATAAAAAGAAGAATGGAATTGACATTAAGGATTGATTGGCAAGTTACATTTTCTAGCAATGAGCACCTTCTAGCAACATAATACTACATAGGCAAACATTAATATATTCAGACTTTTCCCCAACTTGGTGCCCTCCAGATATGGTGCCCCCCATTATCTCTAGCCAGGCTGTGGAAAGTTGCTATAGTAATGGTATGGGAAAGACCTTGGGAGAATGGGTCCAGAGACACTGCCTAGGGAACAGCAGATAAGAGACAGCATAGCTCACAGCTGGATGGTGGGTGGAACAAGAGGCTCAGAAAAGACCCTCCCTAATTTCTCGGTCTGTAAAGGAGATGGGGGAGAGTCGTACTTTCAGACTTGCAAGATTCTGTTAATGTAGCCTTACATTAGCTCATCTGGTCATGTTTCCTGTCTGGTCTACCTAGTAAGGCTGACAGCTATAGAGGCTCTATCTGAAAATCATTCAAGTATTCAACAATAATGATTACATTTCAATCCCTTGCCATCCCTAAGTTTTCCAGAGTTCAAACTGGGTTGACTGACTTTCATCTTGGAACATTTGCAATAGAACTTTTGTCATAGTGATCACTGGTGCTTGTCATTAAAAACCTCTTCTTTGCCAGTGACATGCTAATTTTCTTCCCAACCAATTTATGTTGGAGGAGTAACAGTAAATGGATATGCTAATAGAGGTGCTAAAATTAATTACATGACGCTGTTAAATAGTTCTTGTTCAGATCAAGGTCCATTCCAACTTTTTGCTGTAAGCATTACTTTGAAGTTAAAAACACACATCTGAGTGAACAGTTGGAATAAATAGTTTTTGTGTTGGAATATCTTCATTTTCGAGTAAAGACGTTCTTACGATCAGCTTATATTTATCTTAAAAGCTAAGACAACTGGGTCAGAGAGCCAATTTGGGGTAGAGGTTAAGGCATCAGGCTAGAAACCAGAGACCATAAGTTCTAGTACCACCTTAGACATGAAGCCAGCTGGGTGACCTTGGGCCAGTCACTTTCAGTCCTAGGAAGGAGGCAATGGCAAATCACTTCTGAAAAACCTTGCCAAGAAAACTGCAGGGACTTGTCCAGGGAGTTGCCAGGAGTCAAAAACTGACTTGAAGGCATTAAAAAAAAAGGTCAACTTGAGGATATCTTTATATGTTAGGAAGATGTATGCTTCTCCATTCATTACTTTGCCTTAATCAGTAGACATGCTGCAACCATGTATGTCCTTTCTTCTCTTTCCGTGCCTCCTAAAACAAGGCTTATTGCATGTCTCCCCTTCTTGTGAGGTTCACTGGGGGTGGGCCAGACAACAGGCTTTCCCAGGGATGACCCCCTTCTATAGAGTTCTCTCCTGGAGATATGGATGGCCCCACTCTACAAATATTTCAAAAACAGACCAACACAGCACTGTTCCAGGAAGAGTTTCGCCCTAAGGTTAGGTGAATGGCCCCTTTGATATACTAGTTTTTTTATTGTTGATTTCTATTACATACACACACATGCACACATGCACACACACATTTATTTAATGGGGGGAAATTGGAGTGGGACTTTGCTGTATCCTGCCCTGAGTCTATAAGGATTGGGATGGGCTATAAATGTTGTAAAATAAACGAATAAGTAACTAACTTATGAGACAAGATTACTATTATTGGAGTAAATATGTGTGTGCATGTGTGTGTGTGTGTGTGTAATTAAAAAAAATAAGTAAAAAAAGTCAATTTGGTCTAGTGGTGAAGGCACCAGGCTAGAAAGCAGGAGACTGTGAGTTCTAGTCCTGCCTTAGGCATGAAAGCCGGCTGGGTGACTTTGGGCCAGTCGCTCTCTCTCAGCCCAGCTCACCTCACAGGGTTGTTGTTGTGGAGAAAATAGGAGGAGGAAGGAGCATTAGGTATGTTCCCCACCTTGAATTATTTATAAAAATAATAAAGGCAGGATAAAAAAAAATTCTAAATCTAAATCTGAAATTATAACTGACAAGGAGGGGAAAGAATCACATCTGATGCCTTCCTTTTACTAGATTAATCCATGGGCAAAATGTTTTTGTTCATTGCCCTAAGCAGAAAAAGGGCAGAAGAGTCATTCTTTTTATTAAGCATATTATTCTTTCTGATCACTAAAACACCCAGTGGCTTTGTTTGTTTATTTAGTTACCTGTTTGACATGACCAGTTTAGGATCCAAGCAGCACTATATGGCCCTACGTGAAAAGTTTGGAACCCATGTGAGATAGATTTCTTGTAATCTTACTATTGTCTTAACTCTTTAAGCCTTTTCTATATCCAAAAAGATGACAGAACTCTGTCCTCCACAGAAGGACTGTCACAGTGGGTTGGATTCAGAATAAATTAAATAAATCAATGGAAAAAGTTAGTCACAACTAAATTAAGTCCTACTGATTTCAGTGAGAATTAAGTGCAATTAACCTTATTAGGTGCAACCCAGTGATTAAAATAAGCACTGCAGTCATCCTATTAAAAGTGCAGATTCTGCCCTAGAGGTAGGGGCATCCATGAGGTGGGACAAAAAAGGCAAAACAGTATCTCCGACCATACAGCCAAAGTTCTGCTCCTTTTTAAAGTGTGTTACACATGTGGTACCTGTAAACAGAGGGGCAGGGCTTCAACTATATGATTGTAGATACCATTCTGACTTTTTTGACACCTCTGCCTTGAGATAATGTGAGGTACAGAAAGGACAGTCTAAGGGAGCAGAGAAGGCACAGATACTGCAACTGGATTGGATGGATCCAGATTCAGCTAGATTTTGAGTAGACCCACTGAGTCAATAGAACTTGAGTTAGCGATTACTACGTTGAGCCCCATTGACTCCAGAGGATGTACTGGTATGACTAAACTAGAATCAACACAGTACTTCTTTGCAAATGATCAAGCATGACAGACACTGTACACCAGTGGCATTTATCTGATTTTGAAAGTTTATGTGGAAGTACTGAAGTCAAACAACTTATCTGTTCCCATTTTGTTCCTCAAGGCAGTGCTCCATAGCCTGATGCCTTTCAGGTGGCCAGAATGGATGATAATTTGGGGAACTGTAGCCCTAACACATTCAAAGGACACCATGCTGGGGAAAGCTGCCATGAAATATTGCAGTAATAGCCAAACTAGGAGAGGTTAGCATGTAAGCGAGAAAGAGGGAGAAATAAAACGGTACTCTCTGTCTGAATAAAAGCTGCTTGATGATTCCTTCTTGTTCTATCTGTAGAGTTTTAGATATTGCTGCATTAAATTCCTATTAGCTCCAGCCTATGGTCACAGATTTTGTATGAGAATTGTAATCTAGTAACATCTAGAGATTCACAGCTTTTCCATCCCTGGCCAGCAGCAAAATCACTGGAATGAGGCCATGGGAAGTTGCTAAACAGACACACACTTTAAGAAGCACCATATATCTATCCAGAGATGTCCTTCAGGTCCAGGAATTGTAGTTCAGAATATACACTTTTTTTTGGAGGGGGGTAAATCTTTTATTTTAAATTTATCTCTTTTCTTGTACTACTGAAAATGAGACAATATTGGGCATGGAGCCATTCTGGTTAGCTAAACAAATGCTCTCCCCAAATAGCTCATCCCTACTGCTTTTTTTTTTTTTTTAAATAACAAAGGCTATTATGCTGTAGAAAAATGTACTCTTTGATTCAGTCTGTTTTAAATACAGAATTTGTATAATTTTCACTTAGTAGCAGGGGAGATAAGGAAGTAGGGATATATACTGGTCAGAGTTGATGGGAGTCAAGTGGTGTTCAAATAATAATGTGTCTCTGTGGATGGATGGATGGGTACTGTAGATAGATAGATAGATAGATAGATAGATAGATAGATAGATAGATAGATAGATAGATAGATAGATAGAGTATAAAGTAACCTAAAGTCACTTTCAAGTCAAGCTTGATTCCTGGTAACTTGCATGGGCACATCTATATACTTTTCATGGCATAATACAGTAGAGGTATCGCCTTCCTCCAAGATTTTTCCCCCCAACTTTCCAATGTAGTCCACAGCCTTGGACTTCCCAGTATGGTCCCCCATCCAAGACCAACCGCTGTCATCTGCTAAGGTATATATACATATACCTCCACACCCACTCAAAATTAAATCTGTTCCCATGCTAAATGGAGATGACTGGAATCTCCTGTATTGTTCAATACGCATGGAACAGAAGTAGGCAGCGTATTTTCTTTAATGATAGATTCAAATGCAGTGCTAGCTTTCCCCATGTTGGTGGGGTCTGTGCTGAACTACAATTCCTATTAGCTGTTGCCAACATACACTCCCCCATATACACACACACACATACATATATACATACACATACATACATATAAAATCCCCTCTCACCCCTATGGGTGGTATGTGTCTTCCTCAATCTCAGGTCCTCTACCAGAGGCCTGGGAGTTTGAGGGTTCTGTACAGTATCTTAGCTGTTCCTAGCACTGCACTCAGATAGTTGGTCTATCTCAAGTTGTGAGCAGCTTCCTCTTACTATGTTGAAGCATTGGGTAACTAGCTGTTTCTGTTAGTGTGGATGTAGGTCTTCTGTCCATCCATAGTTCCCTCATACATTTCATATATCCCCTTTCATTAGGTCTACTGTTGTAGTAGCATTCCATCAGTTCCAGGTTTTCTTGCTTGTCTGTGTGTGGTTTGTCCCAGTAGCCCACTTATTGTCAGATTGTCTTGGTTCCCCAACATCTTGTGTGGACCTTGTTAATCTGGATGACGTCTGAGCCGGCATGACTCTCTTACTTTGTGTCACTCTCATATCTGAGGTAGGCAAGTGAAGTGTTAGGGGGTCTTTGCCCAAGGACCTCTACTGGTAAGGTTGGTACCAGCTGGGATTTGAACCCCGGTCTCCTGTGTCAAAGGGTGGTACTCTAACCACTACACTATCCAGCCCCTCCCTCCCTCTCCATATATATATATATATATATATATATATATATATATATATATATACACACGCCACCCTTTCAAATGATTAAAAAATTTCCAGAGGGGGGAAAAAATGGGGAATGTTGCTTTATTTCTATTTCCCATGACAAGGGATCTGGAAGCTTTTTTAAAGGATGGAAGCAACTCTGAGTGACTGTGTTGTTTGTTTCTTTATCCTAGTAGCCCTTGTAAATATCTAAGATACAAGCTCCAAGCCCCTAGGCACTTGTTGCAGCAAAATTTGAAACTCCATAGCTTCTTTCCATCCAGCCTGTAACCAAATGTAGTCTCCATGGCTTGAAGATGTTATTTTTCCCTCCTCTGCCCTCCCCTCCTTTCTTCTTTTAGCTTGGTTCATAATCTTGCTTGTTGAACCAAGGAGAACTCAAAAGCTTGCATGCTGTCTTATTACTTTGAGAGAACCTAATTAAAGTCTTACCTTAATCTAAATTTTGAATATTCCTTGGGACCAATATAGAAATCCATGCTTCTTTAAAAATGTTTCTTGAAATACCTTCATGGCTGAAAGTAAGTATGGTTTCCTCTACCCTTTTTCTAACAGTGGGTCATTCTAAAGAGAAGCCTTTGGAACAGCATAGGACATGTCCCCCTACCTATTGTTCTCCTGTTGTGTTGGACCATAACTCCCATCTTCCTAGCTAGCAGAGTCATATGGCAGTGGATTATTGGAGATGTGGTCTCCAATTATCAGGTTAGGCTGGATTATCAGGTTAGAAAAAACAAATAGAGCAGCTCTTAAGGGAAAAGATCTTCAGAATCTTCCTTCCATCTTACATAGCTAAGCATAGGGACTGAGGTAAGTTGACTTATTTCCTGTGGGTATCCTAAATACAGAAGACAGCTCCATTTGCACATTATGCTAAGACAGAATTTGTTTTAGCCATGGTTTGTTGAACTAGCCAAGAACACATTAATGTTAATCTATCAGGCAAACAAAATAAGTGTTCTTTATTTGGTCAATTTCTGATTTGCTGGAATCCATAATTAAAAATGGAAATTAAAATATTTAACAATTAAGCAAAGATTTTGGATTCAGACCTAACCACCAGACTTAGTTTAATTAAATCAGGATTCATAAACTAACAAACAATGGTTTAAATGATGGTTTACTGCCAATAATGAACAATTTTCCCCTTGGGATGGAGCTACAGATCAAGCTAAGCCAAATATAGAAATAAACACATTATGATTTAATATCATATGCAGACCAGGCTACAGATATTACTCCCATATCTACCTCCCATAGCTTATTTAATTCTTGGTATGCAAATTCTGGGAACTGGTTGTGCTGATAAACATGGACAATTTCTGTAGAGAAAATATTCATCAGAAACCAAGAACCCCTTTCCGCTGCTGAATTATATGCAGGTTTAGTAGTGCATCAAAGATTCTGCTTTCAGTGATGTTCATTGCTTTTATTATCTCACAAAACAACAGCAAAACTGTGCTGTTGTTTTTTGTGAGCTAAAAGTCTATATCTATCATGTTCCATCCCCACCCTCAGATTCAGTATTCTAGAAAAAGAACCAAGGAAATAATGTGATATCTTAGCAGCTATCAAATTAAATTAGGTGAAAAAAATCATTTATGCGAGGTGTTGTAGAAAACATAAGAATGTAGCTCTGCAAAAGAAAATCTGTATGTACAGAAAGGTTTTAGGGGGGAAAAAACAGTTTTAGATAACTTCTCCAAAATGTATGGTTTAGGGCTGGCAAATGCTACACTTTAATAATTTTCACAGCATTAAAAGTAAGCTTTCTGTACTAAATACATATTATTAGCATGATCTTTAAAGGCAACATAATCCATCTAGGGCCACACTTAACACATTTAAATTCCTGTTTTCAGAAACAGGGTTTTAAAGTGATAAACTAACCTTCTGAATAGGTCCTTCTGTCTGGGGTTTGGGTTTGTAGGTGGGTCCCACCCATGTATGTTTCCATGTAAGGTAGTGTGTTTGCATGGAAACTTGTTCTCGGCAGGTGCCTTTCCTATCTCTTCACTTGCTACCTGGAAAGCGTCAGCATGCGAGCAAAGTGATTGGAAATCAGACTCACCCACACAGAGGATGGTTGAGCATGACCTAAGTGCATACAATAGGAACTTGGGCAATTGGTTGGGGTGGAAAGGAGAAATGTGCTCATTCCCTGTTTGGAATTTAGTGTGCTCCCATTTACAAATATTGTAAAAGAGCAGATCTATAAAAAGTGGGGAGTCAGAAACCCAATATTTTCTTTCTTTTTTCTCTATTTTTTTTTCTTGGTGTTTTAATTTTTATTAAATTTGCTCTGTTTATCTATTTTTTCCTTTAATTAACGTGTGTGTGTAGGTGTATATAGATATACAGTACATATAGATAGATATAGATACACACACACACTAAGTAACAATATAATGGAGACTTTAATATTAAGTAATTAGCTTCAGATCAAAACCTCTAGTATACAACAAATAATTTAATGTGAGTTGTAGTGGTTCTTTTCTAATGTTATACAGTACCTATCTCTGGATGAAAAAGCCAAATAATTTTATGCTGTTAATATTGACATCCCTAACTAACACTGATAGAATCTTTTTTCTTTCTCTTCTCCACTCTCAATACTCTAAGCTATTTAAATAGTAGAATGTTAATAATCTTCAGTCATATTATATAAACATCAGTGTATTGAAACAACACAGTGTATTAAGATTTAATAATAAAACATAATAAAAGAGAAACAAAAGCTCATCCAAAAGCTCACTAATTACAATAACACCAACATTGGGGGACCCAGATTCTGTTCACTAAAGACTGAACATGCTCAATTAACATGGGATATTGGGGGCAGGGCGGGGAGGGCTGAAATTCTGGGGGAAGAACTGGAATGGCTACACAGGCAACAGGCTGAAATTCTGAACAGCAGCATACTTCACTGCAATGCTTTCATACAGTTTCCATTTTTAGCCCAAACTGAATGTGTAATTTCTGTTTATGCATGAGCAAAAGAACATTTGCATGCTGTAAATCAATTGATGGGATTATAAACCTAAGAAATCACGTGACTGAAGATCTAACTCCTGTCAGAATCAGAGACGGTTTTCCAGTGTTCCAGACAGCACATCAGCAATGTTTTTTTAAAACAATTTAATATACAGTATTTGTCGGGTTCTTTGCTATAAAATCCCCTATTGTTTGCCAAGTCCAAAATGTTTCTGCTGCACACTCCCCTCCCAGTGTCCCGGGAGTCACCGTGCCTCCGTCTAGGCTTATTTCCTTACTGTTTACTCATAGAAGTAGAGTCTGAGCTGATTCATACTGCATACACACCATTCTGAGTCTTGTCTAATGACTTACCATACTGTGATTTGCAGTGAAAAGTGAGACCTCCCTCCATTAAAAAGTAATGCATTTGGGAAGATGGTAGCTTTTGGGCTGCCATCTTATTTGATTCGATGATTTGATGATGTGCCATCAAGTCATTTTCAACTCCTAGTGACCGCATAGATTGATCTTATTTATTTATTTATTTTATTTATATTTCAAATTTAGTCACTGCCCATCTCACTCGACAAGCAACTCTGGGCGGTTTATAATAAAATAAGAATAAAAAATTAAAATACAATAAAAAACAGTAATAAAAATAAATAATATAATCCAAGGGACAGACAATATAAATAAATTATCGACCTCTGGGAGCATCTTCAGGGTGCTAAGCACCCCCAGGTTGGTTACCCCTCCTCGAGCCCCACATGAGCTGGCTGTGATGGGATGGTGTTATGAAGGCCACGCTCAGGGAGATAAGCGTGTTCTTAGCCCCCAGCAGGAGCCTGGGAAGTTTAAGAAGATGAGACTGGCACCACCCTAAGGAATTCACAGTGTTGTGGCTTGCTGGCTTGGGAACTGAGGTTCAGTCTGGAGAGATTTCTGTCTTGAGGTGGAAGCTAATAAACGCAACAGAACTGTATCTGCACTGTCTCGTGGAGTTTTTTGGGCTGAACCTGACACTGGCAGAGCCAGGTCTTCCCCGCTTTCCGGAAGGCCAGGAAAGTGGGGGCCTGTCTTACCTTTTCAGGGAGAGTGTTCCATAGGGTGGGAGCAACGGCAGAGAAGGCTCTCTTCCTGGGACCCACTAAGCAACATTCTTTAATCGACGGGGTCCGTAACATACCCTCCCTGCCTGCCTGGGTGGGATGGGTCAATGTAATGGAGATGAGACAGTCCCTCAGGTAACCATGGTCTCATGTAGGGCTTTAAAAGTGATGACCAACATTTTGAATTGGACCCAGAAGCAGACTGGCACCCATCGCAGCTCCCGTAGTAAAGATGTTACATGTGCCATCCTTGGGGCACCCAAAATTACCCATGCGTCTGCATTCTGAACCAGCTGTAGCTTCTGGGTACTTTTCAAGGGTAGCCCCATGTACAGCACATTGCAATAGTCTGTACAGGAGATGACTAGGGCATGAGTGACTGACCAGAGGGCTTCCCAATCCAGGAAAGGGCATGACTGGTGCACAACACAAAGTTGAGCAAAGGCCCTCCTGGATCCTTTGCTCAACTTCCCAGAGCAGGAATTGTGAGTTCAGGAGAACCCCCAGATTCTGCACTGGGTCTCCCTGGGGCAGTGCAACCCCTTCCAGAACCAAAGATGGTAAACTCCCAGATACAGAGAAGCCCCCAATCCATAGCCACTCTATCTTACCAGGGCTCAGCTGAAACCTTTGGTTCCCCATCTAGGCCCCACAGCCTCCAGGCACTACAAAAGGGTGGCCACAACATCACTTAAATCACCCGGGATGGAGATGTATAACTGGGTATCATCTGCATATTGGTGATACCTCATCCATGGTGGCGGGTGATCTCACCCAGTGGTTTCATGTAGATGTTAAAAAGAAGCGGAGAGAGTACTGAACCCTGCGGCACTCTACTGTCACTCCCTATCAGCACTGATTGGGACTGGCCTTGGAGGAAGGAGGTGAACCAGCACAGAACTGTGCCACCCACCCCCAACTCCCTAAGCTGACCCAAAAGGATACCATGGTTGATGGCATTGAAAGCTGCTGAGAGGTCAAGAAGAACAAGGATGTATACACTACGCCATCCCACTCCCACCAGAGATCATCCAAAAGTGTGACCAATGCTGTTTCCATTCCATATCCGGGCCTGAAACCCAACTGAAAAGAGTCTAGATAATCTGTTTCATCCAGGATCCTCTGGAGCTGCAGTGCCACCACTTTCTCAGCCACCTTCCCTAAAAAGGGAAGGTGGAAGACTAGATGAAAATTGTCCAGCACGGTGGGATCCAGTGCTGGTTTCTTGAGGAGGGAGTGCACTAGCACCACTTTAAAGACAGCCAGAAACATTCCCTCCACCAAGGATGAATGCATCATCACCTGGACCCCCCTACACGTCACCTCCCGAGCTGCCTTAACCAGCCAGGAGGGGCAAGGATCTAATTGGCAAGTGGTGGCATTTACAGTCTGGAGGACCCTGTCCACTTCCTCAGGCCCAGCAGGATCAAACTGTTCCCCAATAACAGGGTAAGTATGTTCCCCAGGCATCTCCACAGGCCATGCCACACACTTGGTATCTAACTGGGAATGGATCTGAGTGATTTTATCCTCCAGATGCCCAGAAAACTCCTGCACAGCTGTGCAGGTAGGTCACTGGGCCCACCTTCCCCAAGAGAGATTGGGTGATCTTAAACAGGGCTGCTGGGCAGCATTCTGCAGATGCAATAAGAGCAGAGAAATATTGACGTTTCGCTGCTCTTACCGCCATGAGGTAGGCCTTATCTTGTTTAGAACAATGCTATCTAATTTTTAAAATATTATTTTAGTTAAAAATGAAGAAGCTAGCCTGCTGTTGAGAAGCACCACTCTCGACATAACCTCTGTTTCCAACAATGTATCTACAGTAGATCTCAGAGGGCATCTTAGCAAATAAATTGATGGTTAACTGCATCCCAGGGCTTTGTTTGGCTTCTAGCATTTGGCTCCTTTGGCCACACCCACAATGGCAACCATTTTGTAAGGACAGCCATAGCATGATCTCAAACCCCCAAGAATCCAATTAACTGGCCAATTAATTAGTTTTCTGGATTTACACAACACAATAAACCAGAAACAAACCAACTAAACTGGGTTCATAAAACATGCTTGGCTAAAATGTGGCTGGCAAGTTTGTGGCTAAGTGCATCATAGGAACACATGCATTTGTCTCCTCCTTCTCCTTCTCCTTCTCCTTCTCCTTCTCCTTCTCCTTCTCCTTCTCCTTCTCCTTCTCCTTCTCCTTCTCCTCCTCCTCCTCCCCCACATGCTTTCCTTTCAGGCCAGGGGCAAGAAGTAAATACCAAAAGGAAGTCATGACCAGAGCAAGATACATGATTGCACAAGAAAATCTTGTTGCTTAAGCAAACCCCAACTGAAACTGAAGCTCTGTCCTAATTTTGCCCAGAAAAAGCCAACAGCCAGTTTAGATGGATGAATCATTCCAGGTCTGGAAAGTTCTTCCCCGGAAACTACTGCCCACAGTGCAGCCTATCAATGCACAAGGCAGCAGTGCGCAATGAGATACTGTCATTTTCTTTTTATATTTCTTCCTTCCTCTTTTTGAATCTTAAATAATCACAAGAGAACAATGGTTTGGTTCAGTTTAATTAGTGGAATTGCTGGCCAGAAATCTAAAATCAAACAAAACAGAAGAGTATATAGTCTATATTGTAGACTGTGCTTCATGGGCATTACCCAAAAGTCTTTTGAGCAGGTATGTGTAGGATTTCTCCAGTTTATTAGTCAATGTCTGTAATACAATTCATTTCTAGAGTCCAACTATTGGTCCATGTTCTTTGGTTAGCTCAGGTGTGGCTGGTTGGCATGATTCCCAGCTTTCTTTGTGTAGAGCGGCACTTTGAGTTTGAATCAGTGAGCCTATTCATCTCAGATACTGTATGAGCCATACTGCCTAGCTAAGAATCTACTTCAGCCCAATGCGCCTATGATTGGGTGTGAAGGCCAAAACCAGCTTTGGGGAATGTATATCTAAGTCTGCCATTACTGCCTATCCCAGTCTCCCTTTTTGGTTCCTTGTGAAGGTGAGTCAGTCTTGAGCCAACCAATCCATAAAGAATGCAGCAATTAAGCCACCCAAGGCAGCTGATGAGCTAGCTGGAAATAAGCAATTCAGCTCTATGAAACTGGAACATTTTGATCTGCACCCCTATTTGATGGAAAGGAATTCCACTTTCTTGGCACTCCCACTGAAAGGGCCCTGCCTTGCCCAGATACCAAATGTATTTCAGAGGATAGGGGAATGCATGATGCCTATTACTGCAGTTTGAGAAATGAATTTATTTTAATATTTTCAATGCTGTGTTTTCTGTTGCAAAGTGTAGTCACTTTGTAGAACCTTGCAGGTTGGAAATGAGGAATATAAATGTATCTAAATATAAATAGTTCAATCTTTACCCAATGTCCTAATCTATCCTTATCCCCATCCCATAGCATTACATGTATTATTTTCTCTTTGTTTCTGCTTGAGTTTAGCAGCAACCCAAAGGAACGAACTTCTGGCTGGTGCTGTGGTAGATGTGTTGTTCCCTAAATGCTTTGGGCATTTTTTATGGAAAGACAACCCAATGGTAGGACAGTTGGCTTGCTTACTCTCTCCCTCCCCCTCAGCTCAGATCACTTTGCACATATCCTCATTTTCTCTCTTTTTCCCTTCCTTCTAACCTTATTAACACAGCTCTCTCCCAAAACACCTTTCAGCAGAAGTTGCAACACAAATTAGGTCAAGTTGCTCTCTCTCTGTGTTAGAATTAATAGCCAATTTCCTGTATGCACAAATGAAGCTTTTAGAATGCAGTTAGCCTGCCTCCAACATGAAATTTTGAGGAATAGTTTGTGTTTTCCACTTGAGGCTACATTCATGCAGGATGCTTAGCCTGGTTATTCACTTAACCCATTTTCTGCATTCTCATAATACACTGAACCACTAACTAATCAAACAGGCTGGATGCACACAAAACACTAAGTGACATTAAAGGTAACTGAACTTAACTTGTTGCTCAAATGCATCTGCTTTATACTTTTGGACCAATAGCATAAGGACCATGAGTCTAGGTTCTTCCCCTAGCAAAATATATGTATTTTTCATGGCCAGGACCACTTGGCACTGCTACATCTGGATCTGGAAGTATGTATGTGTGTGTGTGTGTGCATACATACACACACACACACTAACATCAGAATCAGTGAGAACAAAAGGGGCAGGAGGAAGACTTGATCATACTACCCCTGGACCTCTCAATATGTTGACTGACATTATTGTCTATTTAGCTTGAGTATATTGAGATCAACTAGAAGCAGCAGCAAAGGGAAAACACTGGATTGAAACTAATAGGAGAAATGATATAAAATCCCATGTTTTGAGTGCATGCTTTGCACTGGAAAAACTTTCTTGGTGCACTCCAGATCCTGGCAAACCTCCTGGGATGAGCTTCATAAAATTCACCTGCTGCTTTGGCCACTCTTAATTTTACATGGCCTTTCTTCTGAAGATCCTGGTACTAGGAGAAACAGTTTCTTTGCAGCGGAAGGGGATGATGGGGAAGACGCCATCAAAATAGCTCCAAGTCTTCTGTAACTAAATTTCAGCAAGAAGCAAATAGTTAACAACCAGGCATAAGTCCTCAGCACCTACGATTTATAACACAATAAGAGGGAAAGGTTTGTCCTTTGGGCAAATATGCCAGCTTTTGTGATTCCTGTGCTGATATGCTATAGCACTGAAGGTAATATCATTTCATGTCCCACCTGGGTGTCTCAGGTCTTGCACAATATAAATATGAATTAATCTTTGCCAGGGACAATGGCATCATAATCAAGATAGGCTGGAAAACGTGATGAATTCCTCCCTCTGGTCATTAACAGCAGGTCAATGAAGCAAGCAAAATCAAAGCAAAACAGCTACCCAGGCATTCTTTTAGACCAGTGTTTCTCAACCTTGACAACTTTAAGATGGGTGGACTTCAACTCCCAGAATTCCCTGGCCAGCTGTGCTGGCCAGGGAATTCTGGGAGTTGAAGTCCACCCATCTTAAAGTTGCCAAGGTTGAGAAACACTGCTTTAGACTAATCTTCCCCAGCCTGGCACCTTCTGGGCATGTTGGACTACAGCATTCATTCCTCCCATTGGCTATGCTTGCTGGAGATTAGGAGGTTGTAGTTCTATGTCCCCAGAGGGCATTGGCTTGGAAAAGGCTGTCTTAGACTATCGGTTATGAGGCTGCTCCAGCAGGGAGGCATGAGCAAATAAGTGCTTAATATGCAGGACACACATAATGGCAGAGAGAGTGGGATACGAATAATGTAACACCCTTTGGCACGAACAATGCGATAAACCTCAATTCTGCATGGCAAGTGGTGCAGAATACTATGCAGCTGTCCTGTTTACTGCAGAAAATGGGTGTGAATTTAAGGCTGGTTTGGAAAAAGAGAAGGCCTTGAGAAGAGGGGGAGTGACCGATGCTGTCCTCACTAATGGATGCAAAAAGGGTTTACATCCAGAACCATGTGTTAGAGCCACCTCTATCTAATAAATTGGTTATTTTCAGGTGGCTACCCCAAAACCATTTAATTCAGCCAGCTTCCAGATGGTTTGTGATGCTGTCGCCATTTATATATGGCATTGCTATTTCAATGTTGCTTGCTGCTGGTATTTTTTATCAGGCATTTAATTTGATCTATGGATTGACCGGCTACTGCTATTCTCTCTGTTGCTTTACCTTGTTTTCATCCCGTGTTGCACAATATTTGGTTTTCTGCTGATATTGTTAGCCACTTTGGGAGGGTGATCTCTTTTAATCATCTCTCTTAAAAATGGGGTTTAAAATCCATTTGTGGCGAAAATGATCCAAAATGTGCCTGGGTAGCAACATTTTGTGTTCCGAAAATGGTTTTGAAAGATGGTACATAGAGTCATTGTCCAAATGTGTGCTTAACTGAAGTTCCCAGCAGACTAAGAATGTCAACTACTGTTGGATCTAGTAAGTAGACAGTGTTCAGCACATTAACTCTCAGATATGAACTCAAAATCTCATGGTTGGATATTTCATTCTGTTATTTGCAGTTTACATGACTGTAAAGTCCCTCACTCTCTTTCTTCAGGTATTAAAAATAGATTTCACATAATGGCCTTATCAATTGCAAAATTAGGGGGGTTACATTTAGCACATCTGGAAGATACTATGCTGAAAAAGTCTTCAATAACACATATAATTTGCATGCCACACAAACAAAATTATTTACAAAATTATCTTTATTACTCTTGGGTTGTTTTTTTTTAACATCAGATTCATACATTTTATTTTAAAACGTTTCCCTCTGCTCCTGACTTTGTATAACTATATTATAATGAGTCATGCCATTATGTTACAGATAACGAAGAAAATGATTCTTCTTTAGACAATGAATGTTAATGGATGGCAGAACTGAGATGCCAACAAACTGCACATTGTATAGCAACCTCCCCCAAACTCACCATCCTCCAGAAATCTCAGTCATGGCAAAGTTGACTGGGTAATTTTGTAAGATGAAATTCACCGATCTAGAATCCATCCAGATTTGGGCATGCTGACCTCCTTGAACTGTATCATTATTCAGCCAGTAATGATTGGGAGTGGCATGACTGAATGATCGTCTATATAAATCTGACACATCAGAAACTAACACCTCAGCCTCAAGGCTACGCTACAATCTGTCTCCTTGACATATGATACAGGAGTGTTTAATCCCACAATGTCAGCCCTCCCTCTATTGTAAGGCTACATTAACAGAATCTTGCAAGTCTGAAAATACAAATCTCCCGCTGTCTCTTCTAACAACCTGATACGTTAGGGTGGATCCTTTTTAAGTTTCTTTCTTTTCCCATTACAGTGGAACCTCGGGTTACAAACGCTTCTGTTAACGAACTTTTCGGGTTACGACCAGCTCTGGCCGCAAAATTTTGCTTTGGTTTGCAAACTCCGCCTCGGGGTACGAACAGGATACGCGGCCATTTTCCCTCCTGTGACATGGTCTGCGGCCATTTTTCCGCCCCTGACACGTGGTCCGCGGCCATTTTCCGCCCCTGACACGTGGTCGTAGGGAGGGGGATTCTCCCTCCAAGCAATAGCCGCCTCCCTGTCCTCCACGCCAGAACGGATTAACGGTAATTACATTGAACCTTATGGGGAAATTTCCTTCGGATTGCGACCAATTCGGGGTGCGACCAGAGTCACGGAACGAATTAAGTTTGTAAACCGAGGTTCCACTGTACTCAGCTGCGGGCTCCTCCCCCTTTTATCTAATTGTTCCCTAGGCAGCATCTCTTCCCCTTGTCCCTCAAGGTCATTCCCACATACTATTACACACTATATAAAAACATTAGGAGCACCCTACTCGATTAGATCAGAGTTCTGAATGATTCAGTATCTTCTTTGTTTTAGTGGCCAATCAGATGCCAGTGGGGAGCTCATACTGGAAGCAGGACATAAGCCCCAGATCACCCTCCCATTCCTGAATCCTAGCAACTGATATTAAGAAGCATATTCCAATGCCTATTATCATGCCTAGGATTCACTAATGGGAGTTTAGCTTACCGCTTGGAAACTCATGTAGTAGAAGATGGAATATTATCCACCAGGTTCTACTAATTTGCATGACATTGCTGTATTGGTTGCAAAAAGAGTCATTAGCATAAAAAGAAGAAAGCTGGTGTTTGAAGCACTCTTATGGTGAGAGGCGGTATCTACTTTCACTGAAAATCGATGGAAGGCAGGCAGTTGATGGCTGCAGTATTCCCTGGGTTTGTGAACTGATTTAAGGACTGATTTGCTGCAGATTGTAGAAATGATTTGGTTACTGTCAGACTGCTAGCCAATAGAAGTCAGCACATTTAGCAAAAGGATCTGCCTCATCTGCTCAGTAATAAGCACAGTAGTTCATATCTGTCATGTATCTCTATGAAATGTTTAAGGTGGATTTAATCTCCTCCCCTGTAGGCTGAGGAATGAGCAGAAGTTCTGGGAGCTGCGACCTCAAGCCCCTTTTTCTTGAAAAGAGGCTCTGAAGTATATGCAAGAGCAATGGAGAGGGCTCTTTGTTATCCAAAAGCCTGCATTTAACATTTTGAGGAGCATTGAGGGTCAAAGGAGAGAGGTCATATCACCTGTCATCTGCCAGGTGTCAGGAGATGTGCCACCTCTGCTCAGCATCCTCCCTGAGATTCAGTTGGCCCCCGACCCTGCTGCCCTTTGAAAGGCATTAAAGACTTTATTTATTTATTTATTTATTTATTTATTTATTTATTTATGCAATTTCTATAGCCGCCCATCTCAACCCAAGTGACTCTGGGCGGCGAACAATTTCAATAATTAAAACCATTATAAATTATACATATAGGCAGCCAACAGTCATCACAAAAATTACCTAAAAATCAACAGTGCAACCAGGTAACGGGGCCCTTAACCCTTTTGGGACCCCAGGCTTGGGCACGTAGCCAGGTTTTTAAAGCCTTACGAAAGGCTAGCAGGGTCGGGGCCATCCTGAGCTCGAAAGGGAGAGTGTCCCAAAGGGCAGGGGCTGCTGCTGAGAAGGTCCGCCTTCTGGTTCCCGCCAGCCGCCATTCCTTGGCTGACGGGATCCACAGCATCCCCAATCTACCAGACTGAATTGGACGGGTAGAAACTATTGGGAGAAGATGGTCCCTTCGGTAAGCTGGTCCCAAGCCACGCAGGGCTTTAGCACCTTGAACTGCACCTGGAAACACACTGGTAACCATTGCAGCTCCCATAGTAGCGGTATTACATGTGCGGCATAGCTGGCACCATTTACTACCCGTGTAGCCACATTTTGCACCAGTTAAAGCTTCCGAACACTCTTCAAGGGCAGCCCCATGTAGAACACGTTGCAGTAATCCAGACGGGAGGTAACGAGGGCATGAGTGACTGTGAGGAGGGCCTCCCGGTCCAGGAAAGTTTTGTGTTTTTCCCCAGGCTTTTGGTCTGAGAACAGCATGACCTGTTGGATGAGTTTTCCTGGCACTTTATGTTCTTGTTTTGGGGTTATGTTTTTTACAGTTTGGTTTATTATGTTGTTTTTATTGAGTTATCGTTGTTTATTAATAATGTACTCTGCCCTGAGTCATGTGCCAAGTAGGGCTGTCATAAGTTGAATGAATGAATGAATGAATGAATGAATGAATGAATGAATGAATGAATGAATAAATAAATAAATAAATAAATAAATAAATAAATGCTTGAGTAGGACTGATATTTGGGGGAGGGAGGTTTGCTAGCGATGGAATATCTCTTTGGGGGCTTACACTATAGTTTCCACATTCAAACTTCAAAAAGATAGGAATCTATGCTGCTCGTTTCCAACAACCCATCTGAGAGGGCCATTAAAAGGGCTGCATGGAACTAGAGTTGGCCAACCCTGTGCTAGAGCATCAGCAAGAAAGGATCCTGAGGCTTCTTTTACGGTAGAAATGCTGGGGCAGCCTTAGTTTGGATAATGGATGCCTAATCAATATGATCCCATTAATAGCTGGGACAAAAGGGCTTACTTTTCTTCTTGTATCACTTACTGCAACCTTTAATTGGTTTTAATAATGGTAATGCCCATCTATGGGGCTGGATTTTTTCTCCACATGGATCAACACTGATACACTTATTTTTTATGTGTGTCTTGGCAGACAATGCATTTAGTCAGATAGGAGGGAGTCTGTCCCCAGCGATATTCTGCTGATACAAAGATTTGTTTATTTGTTTCTGCCACACTAAGTCACCTGTGTGCATTATCCACAGCAAGAAATGGACTAATTTTGTTGGTGTTTTCAGAACCATTACTAACAATTGAGTATAACCTGATACCAGGAGAAAGTCTGTGCATTCAGTTCACAACTACTACCTTGGAACTGACTGTAAACTGCATACTGCATGGGTTAAACATCTGGCCTAATGTTTGTATTTGCTTCCTTCTTCCTGTTTTTTATAACATCTTGCCTGATGAAGAGTTCAGGAGAACTTAAACAATATGGGTTGGGTTGGTCCATATAAAGATACATCCCAGCTACGGATTATGGATATTCACTCTACCCCAATGTCCCAACAGTTTGCTTGCTTTTCTCTTTACACTGATACAGTCAGCAGTACTGTAGATGGTTTAAGGCCATGCCTGTATGTTGTATATTTAGTGCAGCTTTCATGCATGCTGATGAAGCTTGCTCAAGAAAATGTTTAGAGGACCCTGTTGTATATATTCTTTCACAGCTTTGCGTCTCAGGAAATTGCTGAACTAGCCTTCTCATCATGCACAAGCATCACAGCCAATGAGAAGGAAAGATGGGAGTTGAGACCCAACAGCATCTGGGCATTCAGGGTTGAGCCAGGAACATGGTGCTTCTGGCGAGAAGACATTGAATTGCCACAGAAGTTCATGCCCTAGGGGAAAACTGGATCATAGCCCATGGATGGGGCTCAAGTCTCATATACCATGACGAAGTTGGGAAAGGAACTGCCACAAAGAACAGTAACTAAGTTGGATGGGCCAATGCTTTATTGTCTCAATCAAGGCAGCTTCTTATACTTAACAGTATGATTCATAAAGCATTTTGGGGCAATTTGCCATAATCAGTCAGCCAAGGCAGTATGAAAGGAAAGAACAAAGCAAACATAACCCAGTGCCATCTGCCATGGAAGATTCTGCAACTCAGCTCAAGAAACTTTGAGTTATTAACAGGGATCTTATATCTACTGATACATGTGCTTATATTCAACTGGACACAATGAATAACGTTAGACTAACTAAAGAAGCCTGAGACTGAACTATGGTCCCCAGGTTTGATATTAATATATTAAAGGCAGAAATCAAGATATACGACAATCAATTATGTAAATAATTACTGTATTTAGCCAGGCTGGGTGGAGTTGATAAAAAAAATTGCATAGAAGGAAGCATTTAAGTTGTTGATTTCTAACACTAGAAGTTATTCACGTATGAAGTATATAATGGTATGCCAGGTCTGGGGTTAGGGGGCTTGTGAGCCCCTGTCAATTTTTTAAAATGTTATTTATGTAGTTTTGTCCAGATAGTGATATTTCTTTTAAATTATGTATTCTTTTAAATAAGCCACCCACAGTCTTTTGGAGTCGGGTGACCTTGAAATCCAATAAATAAATTCAGTGAAAAAGAGGAAAAACCTAATTGTTTTGCATCCATTTCCCCCCATATTTGCACTGTTATTTTTCTTATGTTAATCAAATAAATAATAATTAAGGCTATATAGAATAAAAACATCATATATCATATTATTTTAAGTAGTGACTGGGTTCACACATCACACTAAGCTGTGTGGCTTAGCTGATGAAGGTTCAACTCAATCATTTTGGATTAATAAACCATCACCTATGTATGAATATACTGTGTGGACCCAGCCAATCATCGCTTCTTTGACAAACCATGGTTAAAACCATATCCACGCTTTGAACTCTCAGACTCTTTTTGCACACAACAGCAAACTTGACATTTCATGAAGCAGAAGTACTGCATTTAAAGCTGATCCCAGTGGAACCCCTGCGTGCTTCCACCGGTGTAAATCACAAGTTTTGAAGGAGACTTCCCCCGAGAAGGAAAGGGGTGGATTTCTTTTCCTCACCTGCTGCAAACCTAGGAGTCACTCTCCTCCTCCTATGTGTGTCCCGCAGCACTCTTTGCACTTTCCAAAAGGAATGCATTAGATCTTTAAAAATCAATCATAAACATATGGGGAGGGGACTCATACAAAATCATAGCTTTGTAATATTGTACCAGGGTCGATTTATTTAACACAAAGATTATGCAAGCTTTTAAGTTCTTTAAAACTTTTCATCAAGCTGGTGTTACAACAAGATGTGCTTTGGCCTGGCTGAGCAGAAACACAATATCACACTCTTTGCACGAGCAAAGTCAGAGAATAACTTCATTTCATCCGCTGTATTAATGCAGCCCTTCTTCAATTTATTTTCAATTCAATTCCTTCTTGTTGTTTGCAGAATCCATGGGTAGCTAAAATGATATTTTCTAAGGCCAATAAAAAGCTAATATATTGGTATAAAAGGGAAAACATCCATGTTAGCTGCACGTGGCTACTTGCAGTAGCAAGTAACTGCTATAGTCCATGGATAATTGCAGCCTTCCAGTTAAAAAACCCCCATGAATTGACTACTGGGAGTTAATGTAATCTAACAGCCAAGAGTGCTTTAGCCATGAACTTTATGTGGCTCTTGCCTCTTAACCTCAGCCTCTCCTCTGCAGCATGGGAAAAATGAAACCGGCTGACTTTACGGAGGTGTAATAATAGATCCCTCAAGTAATATATGGGAAGCCCTTTTGACAGTGAAATAGCATTAGGTAGCAGACGTCATTGTTATCCCTTTGTTTGGGGTTGCTTTGTGGTTTGAGAGCTGTGACTCGGTAAGAGGAAGAATCAGTGTAAAGGGACCATTGCCGGCTGTCTCTCGTTAAGCTTTATATTCATAAATTCCATGTATAGCTTTAGGCAGATGCACGAGGAAATAATTGCTTTGATGTGCTTTCAGCTAGATCATTGTGCCAAGGTAAAAATCAGGAAAAGAAGCCTGAAATATTTTAAAAAATCCCAATTAGTCTTATTCAGAATGTGAAAGCTGAAGCTTCCAATAAAACAAGCACACAGACCAATATATTTACCAAACCGGATAAATGTTAAACACATCATTGAGGAGTTAAGTGTGTGTTTGTTTTTAAAGGAAGGCACCATGCTTTTATGTTGATTATCTTTCCCTGAGATGGCCCCTTAAACATCTGCATCAGTAGTCTGGAAGTGATGGGGTCAAAACCTGAACTCTAGTTCTTAAGATAGAACTAGAGCAAATTCTATAAAATGATAATATATTTGCACATTAAATTTGCAGTATGTGCAGGTCATCGTATTTTACATTCCTGCAAATTCTGGGATACTATGGCAAGCTAAACATCTATCAGGCTGAATGATCCCAACAGGTTGATCCCAACTGGGTGAACTACAGATAGTAGGCTAGTCATATGTCCCACTTTATAATGAACAACATTCTCTTCCAGCATTTCCTTATAAATGAGGCCTTCTAAATGCATTGAATTTTAACTTCCAGAGATTACTCCCAGCCAGCCATGATGCCTGGGGGAGTTGAGGTTGAAGTCCAACACAACGGAAGAGGACTGGGTTAAGAAAGATGTCCTCTATTTAATGAGTTGTAAAGTGAAGGCAGGGTCACAGCTGGCATCCGGACAGCGACCAAGAGAGTTTTCTATTCATGGTACAGAAGATTTATTTATTTATTTATTTCAAATGCTTGTAGGCCTCCTGTCAATAAAACCCACTCAAGATAGCTGACCAGATAAAACAGTCCTGACTTGTGTTTTATTTCTCTCTAAATTATAACAATTCTTTCTAAATTTGCAACTACACATATACATTAGCAGAAGTCTAATTTATGAAAACTTACTCCATAGTTTGTCCCTTCATTTTTTTTTAAAAGAGTCATTTCCTTTGGGTTTTTTTTAGTGCCAAACCTTGATATAATTCCTGGAAAGAAGGTAAATATGTGGTCATATTCAAGGCAAAGTGGCTGGGTAGCAGATTAAAATCTTCTAGAAGATAGTTAGGTGGTTTGTAGTAGTGTAGCAAGCTCATTTTCTCCCAGGTGTTTGCCATAGCAACAACACAAACCTTCTCCAATCCCAATTTAACCTAATATAATTCCTGATCCTAGAGTAATGCATATGTGACTTATATTGATTGTGTTTATACAATATGCTAAACTATAAAACATGATTGACAGCCAGTTTGGTGTAGTGATTAAGGCACTGGACTAGAAGCCAGGAGATTATGAGTTCTAGTCCTACCTTAGGCCTGAAAGTCATCTGGATGACTTTAAGCCAGTCACTCCCTCTTGGCCCTAGGAAGAAAGCAGTGGCAAACCACTTCCAAGAATGTTGCTGAGAAAATTGCAGGGACTTGTCTACATAGTCAAGGCCAACTTGAAGTCACACATAGACACAACCCCCACCCTACCATGTTTAATAAACCACAAAGGTGTATTTACAGACGCAAGCTAAGCCAAAACAAGCCACATTATGGTTTGATTTTTAATTTACATGTAATATAATGAATGACATATAGCTAATACAATCTCCCACCATAAACTTAATAATCTTCCTTTTCTGTTGTATTAATAATTATACTTCAGGAACAACTGTTGAAGATGGTGTGACTGTTACATCGGGGACCTTTGTGCAACTCTATCCTTTGACAGCATTCATTTGGGTGATTAAAAACACTACCTTATTCAACCATGGGTTCTTCTTAAACCTTGAGAATGCTACAAATTTCACTCCCTCCCCCCCCCCCCCCCGCAATTCACTCCTGTAAAAATTGTCCTGAAATGCAAAATATTCTTTGACACGTTTTCCAAGAATAGAGATGTTGGTGCCAGAATCCTGACTAATTTTCACCTGATTATCCCTTTGGCTTTAGTAATGTGCACAGGAGGTAATTCTGACTTTTCATGTTCATGTTCTCTAAGAATAGCTTGTAGGACTGTTTGATGTGCTTTGAAAAGTTTCTACTTTTTCTCCAGAAGCTCCCACATTTTCATAATGGTGGAAGTGACCAACTGAGATCTCTGGGTGAAGCCTTTTTCTACTACAATGGTTAGAAGGCAGAACAACCTGCTTGGCACTAACTGCTCAAGGGCAAATCGACTATGAGTGAATCCAGAGAAAGTTGGGGGATTTGAATATTTCCCCGTATGCTTATAAGTGCAATCCCACGCCTGTTTTTCATGGAACTGACAAAAGGGTTGTACTTTTTCACATAGCACACAGCTGAATTAAGGAATTTGCTGCCATAGGCTAGGTGACAGCCACAGATTGATATGGCTTTGAAGGGGGAATGAAAAGTTAAGACTGTGATAACCACTAGACATGATGGCTGAAGGCTACCATCAGGATTGGAGAATGCATTTATTTATAATTTAGATTTATACATTATACATCTAAATTAACTCAGCACTGATTCTCGTCTACATCAGGAATACATTCCTGACTATAGGCTGCTGAAAAAAAAAATAACTGGAGAGAATTGTTGATGTAGGGACTTGTTAATGGGATCACTCTGGGCATACACAATACTGAACCAAATAGTCCTGATTCAGCAAATCTCTTCGTCTATTTTATGGAAGTAAGTCCTACTGCATTTAATGGCACACACTGCTAGATAGATTGCAAAACTGTGCATATGTCTGAGTTAATTTAGACTGGAAATCAGTTTCACAGGTAGCAATTGACTGGTTTTATAATACAAAAGCCACATTTGAATAGGAATGGGGGCAGAGAGTTTTTAACTCTTAACCTCCAATAGTGATCTCAATCCTGAGGATGACCAGGAACTGGAAATTAATGCCTACAAAAAGACAATTAGGAAACTGGTCATGTTTAGGCTTGAGAAAAGTTGAGTTGAGAGAGATGTGGTTGTACCCTAGTATCTGTGGGGTGACCCAATGATGAAGGCCAAAATCTATCTTCCTAGAGTACAAGATATGAAAGAGTAGTGTTAAGTTACAGTAAGGCAGATTTAGGCTGAATGTTAAGAAAAGCTCACTAATTCTAAGAACGTCCTCGATGTCAGTACACTCTATATGTTCTATACAATATATATTTCTTAGTGAGATGTGGGAAAAACTATATTACTCTGCAATGTGATCTCTGGATTAGAGATCCTGGTTTGAAGATAACAGCACGGGCAACTTCGCGACAAAACTGAGCCAAAACATGTCAAAACTGACCAGAACTGTCCTTACCTTTAGCAAAGAATGCCGCATGAGGCACAGATACAGTTAAGGCTGATGATCTGGTCTATACCTTCTCTATTTTATTAAAAAGTATTACTTGAAACCCTTGATTAATATAGGCATGATAGGTGCTAGAAGTCAATATCTACAGGCCCATCCGGTGATTGCCATGGCATATGGAAAATTGTGACTTAGAATGTAAGAGGACTAAATGGCAAACAGCATGAATTAACAAATGAAAGAAATGAAAGAAAAATAGGTTATATGCCTGTGAAACTTAGAGAAAGGGGAAGGATGTAATAGATCTGAATGAAGGTAGCCAGATCTTCTGGGATGGAGTTGATGAATGTATGCCAGGAAGAGAAGGTGTAAATTTAATTATGAATGGAAAGAGTAAAATTTATATCACAAAGTCAGAATTGGTATTATCTAGGTTGTTATGGGTGAGCATGAAAGAATCCATAGGCTTGTGAAAATTGCATGTTATGCTCCATTGAATGGTGAAAATGAAAGATCAGAAATGAGTTTTGAGAAAACTTTTAGCAAGTTACAGAATGACTATAAACTGGGGGGAAATTAGTCTGCTAGGTGATATGAACGGAAGGATGGGAATGAGATAAGAGAATACAGAAAAAAAGTGACTGGGTCTCTGAATGGCAATGGTGACTGCTGATCGTCTGCTTAGAAGAAGGTTTGTTTATTTTGAATACATGGTTTAAGCATAAATCCATTTAAGCATACATGTGGCAAAGGAATGAATATGAAACATAATTGATTTTGGTGTCTTGGTTTGGGACATGCATGTATGGATTTTATATGCAGATGATGCCATGATGTTGGCTGATCACGTGTACGATTTTTAGTGAATGTTATACAGATCCCATAATGCAACAAAGACAGTTGTATTTCACAGGGAAAATGGAATTAACGTTTGGAAGTTTTACATAAATGGTGAAAAACTAGAACATGCAAATGAATTTATTTACTTTGATAGAATATTTACTCAAGATGGGAAAATGGATGGAGATATTTTAAGATTTGCAAATGCTGATAGAAAGATAGTATGCAGTCTGTTGTGAGGAATGAAAGAAATGAAAATAACTGTGTATTTAATGAATGCTTCTACCCACTATTATATGGAGATGAAAGTAAACAAAAAAGTGGGAATGTAGTACTTCAGAAGCATGTTTAGTAAAACAAGAAGAGATGCAGTACAAAATAAATGGATGCTGAATGAATATGGACTGAATACAAAAGTGAGTGGCCAATCTGAAAACAGTAGATTGAAATGGATTAGTCATGTAGAGAATAAATAGGGACCTAATAGCAGAACAAGTATAGGAAAGACAAATTAATCAAGGGGAAGAGGAAGCCTGCGAAAGTCACATTCATGAGATCTTCAAAACGAAAGAGGTGAGAAGTTTAAAGAACAAAAGATAATGTGCGAAGTAGCATATAGATGTGGCGGAAAAAATATGGTTTGCAAGAACAGAAAAATATGGAGAAGCATAATAAACACTGATGGCATAAACTAGTTTTAGCTATGTTTCCTTTTTTTTCTTATCTCTACTAAACACACACACACACACAAAGACACACACACACAAACAATATAGATAGTCCTCGACTTATGACCACCATTGGGACCAGAACTTCCATTGCTAAGCAATGAGGTCATTAAATGAGTCGTGCCTGATTTTACAGTTTTTTTTGCCTCTGTCATTAAGTGAATCACTGCAGTCATTAGGCGAATCTGGCTCCCCCATTGACTTTGCTTGTCGGAAGCCCTCTGGGAAGGTTGCAAATGGTAATCACATGACCCTAGGCACTGCAACCATTGTAAATACATGCCAGTTGCCAAATGCCTGAATTTTGAATCCATGATCACAGAGACGCTGTGGCAGTCGTAAGTGTGAGGATTGGTCATAAGTCACTTTTTTCAGCGCCATCATGACTTTGAACGGCGTTAAACGAATGGTCATAAGTCGAGGACTACCTGTAAAGAGCCTCAAAACTAAAAGATTCATGACATATGATATTAATCTCTATACACTCAAAGTGAGAAGTATTTCTTTATTTTAAAGCAACTTCACAGAGGCCCATGAGAAGATTGCTTTATTGTATCACTTGTTGTTTTATTCCAAGTCTGTACTGAACTTAGTTATAAGTGCATAATAAATAGATAAAACTACTAAAGAAAAAATAGTTACACAGTTTTGTTTTATACTGCAATGTTAGCTATATTCATATTAGAGTTGTGTCTAATAATAAGTACTGCAGCCAATCTCCAGATTGTTAAAATCTCAAAGCAAAAATTCAATCATCTATCCATTTTTTTTCCCAAGTTAGCTGGTTAAAACATGGTTACCTTCCTTGAATTTGCAATTCAAATAAACCAAATGTCATGCAGTCTTCTGGCTTTAAGCCAAGCAATCCTACACATCCTGAGTGGGGTGTGAAATTACACAACTGATTCTTTAGTATACATGATGTGCATAATCATAACAAGTGGCAGTTCTATCACCTCTACACATATGTATAGCAAAATATACATGCATCTTATGGGAACATAACAAATGCCTTAGTATAAGTTTAAGATATATTGTATTGGGAAGGAGAAGACATTGGCATGCAGCTGTCTTTCAGAAATCTTCGGAGGCTCTGGTTACGAAAATAGATGAAAGTGCCAGTGTGTTAGATTTATACGGTGATGAATCTAAAGGGAGCAGTCAGAGAATATCCCAATCTTTGAGACAGCTCTCCTTTTAAAAACGTGTTGAAACACTGCAGCTGCCCAGGTCTGATGATTTGTTCATGGAATGAAAAAAGTTCTAGTTTCATCTGACTCTCTTAGCACCAACATCTGCTTTATCTATTGCGCTGATTGTTCTGTTGGGCAGAGTGAAATGGTCATCTTGGCAACTACTTCTTAAAAAGAAATTTCTGAGCATAGAGTTCTTTAATGCGCAGCGTACGCCTTTTGCAATCTTGAAAACTATTCTATTGATCAATCCGTTTGACCTCAGGTCTGTCTCTGTGTGTGAGTGTCTAAATGTTTCTTTAGCTAGTCGTGACAGAGGATGCAGAGGAAAAAACTTCCTGCAGAGTGAATTAAGCAGCAATAGTCAAGAGGAAAGGTAGGGCTCACCTCTTACCTTTCTCATTTTATTCACTCTTCAGAAGACACTAGTGAGCAACCTGTGGTCCTCCAGATGCTGTTGGATGCTTCCAGCGTCCCTCACCATTGCTAATGATGACTGATGTTGGTTGTTGTATTCAGAAATGTCTTGGGGTTATCCCTGCCCTAATGTTGTGACTGCATCCTTCTTTAAAGACTCAAGCAATCGGGAGAAGGCCAGGAAGCATGTACAAACAAGAACCCCAAACACACCTAGCCTTTTTCTGAAGCTAAGCAGTCTGCAAATGTCCATTGCCTGGGAGCTTGTGCCTCACAGTGTTCCTCAGCAACATGTTCCTTGTGTGATAAACCCTAAAGGTAATATGAGAGCCAGGCTAAAACTAAAAATGTGGTCACATTAGTAAAGGCTTGTCTATATGATTGTCCATCTCTCGCAAGGACCACAAGGAAGAGGTTGTTTAAATCTGTAGCTTAATGCTAATATGAGAGCCAGAAGCAAATTAAAAGCATAAAGCAGAGTTTATTTTCCCCGACACCTCAGATGAATGTCAATTAGACTTCAGAATATGACAGACTGTTTAGAATCCATTGCTTTTAGGGCTGTTTCACAATTTTGGACATCAATTCATGAATTCCACATACACACCCGTAGCACTGGAAGCAGTTTATCCACATGAGTATAAACCTCTGCATGCATCTTGCACCGAGAAATCAGTTCCTCAGCTGTAATACTGAACTGGGCACAGTAGAACAGGAGACCATCTGACACCCTGCTCCGACTGCTGCATGGACCCTTTAAAGCCTTCCGGCGTCTCTGGCTGTGCAGTGTGGATGTCATGTGGTTTTCTTGTTGCCATGGCAACAAAACCTTGCTTAGTGTGCAGCACAGCTGAGTAATCCCACACAGGGACCATCCGTGTCAGATCTTTTCACGAGCGTCGCCTTGCCGTGGCCTCCTGAGTGACAGATGCTGGACTACAATGATCTCTTGTTGGATGAAGGAACTATGTTCATTGTTATGGAAGGGTTTTCCTTCTCTGAGTTTGAAATAAGACTGTGACAAACTTTCCTTCAATTATTCCTTAGCAATTTTGATTCAGAACAAAAGGATGAAAAGGGTAAGGATGTAAATGAGAATGTTAACACTTTATTTTGGTGGTGTTCTCTTTGATTGGAAAAAGGATCCAACATGGAAATGGTGGAGGAATTCTTTCTTCATTAATCGAACCATATGATATTTCTGGGAACAGTGACCACAGGAGGAAACTAGTAGCCTATTGCCTCTGCTATTGAGTTCTTTAGTGCCATCAAAAATAAAAAGTGTGCTTTGTATTATACACATACGATGACGAGATATAAAACTGGGATTGAATCTTGGATCTTTGGTACATACAGCATAAGCTCTATCGTTGAGCTACAGCTGCTATTCATCTTTTCCCAGTTAGGTTCATTGAAGGACACACAGAGAACATTTAGAATGAGGCCAAGTATGCCCTGGTCACACAGCATTGCTCAAATCACTGAATCAGAAAAAAATTAAAGAAAGAGGGACCAGTACCAGTTTTCAGAAATGTGCCACATAATGTCATCCTGTCATGTAATTCTTTTGAGCAGAAAGCTCTGCTTCCCTCAGGAACCCAGCATGGCAGCAATGAGGAGATTGCAGGGTCAACGGAGACCCTAACTTTGGCAGATCATTGTGAGTCAAAAGTAGGCTATATGTTTATCAAGTTCTTAAGATCTTTGATGGCTGGCTGTGATCATAATTTAGGAGTAAGACAAAAGTTCTTACATGGAAATCTGTGTAACATTACTGAATCTATTTAGCAGATCCCTAAAAGAGCAAAAAACAGTTTTGGTCTTTTTGACATGCACCAATTAGCGGTGGAAAACTTCAAAATTTGAAGCGGGGCAAAATTGGTTACTTGAGCTTTGCAAAGGATTAAGGCACTGTATCAACCCTTAAAAACCTCCAAGCCCACCAAATCAAGCCCACTCCAGGCCCTGCCCTGCTTTGCCTATTTACGAAATGTGGTTCTTGATGTTCTGCATGAAATCTGGTGCCACCTTTGAGCTGATGAAAGTGAAACATCCCTGCCATAAATTGATGGTTTGCTGTAGAGAGGAGTTTTTCTGATCTGCCCTGAATATTCTGACAATCCAGGAGAGAATAATCATCTGCATGAAATGAAAAGTTAAACCAAGTAAAGTGTCAGAAGGAAAGAAGTATGTCAGTGGACCTGGTGATGGGGCAAAAGGAAGAGGAAAATCAGGAACAGAACAATTAGTGTATTAAAGAGAGATTAAACCTGGAAATCTAGGTCATGGCATGTCACGTCATATGAATGAAAAGCCAGTGTGCTTGGTGGTGTAATGTTTCAGAGAAAAGGTGGGATTTCTAACAGTTTTTAATAGCTCAAAATTAAGGTGGATCCTGGCATTTATTCAGTGAAGGAGGTTATTCCAGGGCACTGTGAAAGGAAGCAGGAAATAAAGAACTCAGTTTCAGCCCTATGGGAAGAGATAGGATTGAAGGTGCAACCCCTCCCCCCCCCACCGCTGCACTGCTGTTTTTGTACTGCCATTCTGCATGCTTGCTAAGAAAATACGAATGTGATAGTTTAACATGCTTCTTGACCAGAATGATATTTTCAGGCTGCAAGCAGCCGATTTATTTAGGATAAGACTCTGCAACTGACAACCCACCACTTTACAGACCCATGAAGGTTGTAAATGCCAGGAGTGGTTGCAAAGTTACTTTTTTGTCACCGTCATGACGAAACCGTACTGATTGCAAACAGTCAGTAAACGAGGCAGTCACTAAATGAGAACTACCTGTATGTCTTACTTTTGTTCTGACACTGAGAAGAAAACCATAGCGTCAGATTGTGCTCAGGAGCAATGCCTTCTTTAAATTATATTTTTTGCTCTGGCTCTATTGGGAGACTTTGAAAATCTAGAAAGAAAAAAAAAGCAACAAACAACGCCTATGAAGTTTACCCAGGTTTGTAGCTGATTTTCATATATAAATATGCAGTCAGAATGATTGAATTAAACAGAAACAGAGCATTACTGACCCTTATAAAGAAAGCTGTGATGATCTGTGTTCTATGTGCCCACTCAGTTTACTGGCCAGTTGTTGTTGACAAGTAACTTCAGGGCTCTCATTCTACCACCTTTATTTTTAAGCTAGTTGTTAATAAGAGGGTCAGTCTAGTGTAGTGGTTAAGGAACCAGGCTGGAAATCAGGAGACCGTGAGTTCTAATCCTGCCTTAGGCACAAAGCCAGCTGGGCAAGTCCCCATTCTCAGTCCTGGGAAGAAGGGAATGGCAAAGCACTTCCAAAATCTTGCCAAGATAACCTCAGGGACTTGTTCAGTCACCAGGGGTCTGACTCGCACCAAAAAAAATAATAATAATAAAATTGCTAATGAACAGGCTTTCAAAACATGGAATATCCACCTAACCATTCTCATGTACCGGTAGTTTGCATTAGTGTTCACACAGCATTCTTACTCATAGTTAACTGAGCCATGGTTTATGGCAGCTTTCCGTAACCTAGAGCACCTACAATTGGGATTGTAATTTCTGCTAGGAGTTGCAGTCAAACACATTTGGATGGTGCCAGGTTGGGGAAAGGGCATTATGTAGTTAGCCCCCTCATTGGAGGACCCAGTAACCATAAATAAGCCTCACCTTTTCTGAACAGAATCAAACCAGTCACCTTTTAGCCTAGTGTCCTATGCAGAATGCAAAGTCTTTGATATTTCTCTCCTTTTTTTCTTATTAATATGAGATAGAAATGAGCCTTCCATTTTCTCCACTCCTCTCTCCCCAGCAATCTGCACTGTTGGCCTTATTAATAATATGGGGCATTTTAAGTTGAGCACTTACATGATGAAACTCCAGGATATCGTGAATTAATAAAAATGGCTTACATGAAGTCAGTAAAAATGCCTGTTTTTTAAGGAATGACTGGCATATTGGGAATCATTTGTCAGAAGAGACCGGGAGAGGAAAATTGCATTTTTCTTCCAAACTAACTGGTCCTGTACAGTCACAGAGCAGGGAGGAATCCAAGGTGGCAACATGACACAGCCAGCGTTGGAAAGACAGTCAAGAATGAAAGGGCTTTCTTCTTTGCAGTTGAGCCTGAGGCTCTCAAACAATTGCTGCAAACTGTCTTTTCATCTCTGAAATGTCTTGATTAAATTTGGATAAGTCATAGTCATGAGATAGTCTCCTCTTAGGAGTGATTTTGAGCTCAAAATATTATATCACCTTTAATCCACAAACTTGCTGTTCTGTTCTAAGCCCCTAGGGCAGTGTTTCTCAACCTTAGCAACTTTAAGATGTGTGGACTTCAACTCCCAGAATTCCCCCAGTCCACACATCTTCATGTTGCCAAGGTTGAGAAACACCACCCTAGGGAGTCTTAGCCACTCCAGAGTTCTCCAGATGGGTTGAATCTCAACTCTCATCATCCATGGCCAGCTTGGGAGTTGTAGTCTTAACATACCTGAAAGGCATCAGGTCAGTAAAGACCCCAAATTCTTCCCAGCTTGTCCGACAAGCAAGTTGCTACGCTTATCACAAAGACAACAGCAAATAAAATCATACTAATTATAGTACACTGAAAGAGGCCATACACATTAAGCCATGGTTTGTTTGGCTTCAATTTACTAATAAATCACAAAACTAAGGTGGTCGTATTTACTATGCAGCATACTAACCTTCCTCATGTTGGGATAACATCCAAACCGAACAGGTGAAGGCCTTTAAATACCTAGATATCTCTTTTCATTCTTTTATCTTATCTGTGGACCAAACTGCTAGCATTTGGGAGGGCCTAAGCCCTAAACACGTTGTAGCATAGATACAAGCGGCTTAGGATTTGGGGATGCTGAGAACATTTGGCAATTAACGATTCAGCTGGGTTTCCCACTGCTTCGCTTCTCGGGAATCTGGGCGCCTTTGATTTCAGTGCCATCAAATGGATTTATGAGGCTAACAGTTAAGCATGCTGCTTTGAATCTAATTGCCTTGGTAGTTCTGATAATCTGAAAAGCAACCAACTCAGTGGGCGCTGCATTCCTCCTCCTCCTCCTCCTCCTCCAATAACATATAAACCGTGCAAGCTCTGGCACGCATGATAACTCATGTGGGAGTTATGAGTCAAAACCTTCTTTCTTGCAGACTTCAGAGCAAAGAAAAGAAGCTTCAAAGGAAAGCTCTGCTCTGGAATTCATGCCCAAAACTTTTACTGGGGATCAGTTAATGGTGGGTGTGCCAGTGGCACTTCACACGGGCGCTATGTGCCCTAACATGCTTCTGCAAGAAACATGTATTTGATCTTCACTGCTTGTTTCTATTTCTCTTGGAAAAATATGCTTTCCCATTTTCATGACACAAAACAGGGAAAGAAAAGAAGGGGGGGGAAACACTCCTCAAATTGAACTGATATACCTCCAAGGTAGAATCTATACAAGAGGTGCCCAACTCGCAGCCTGTATGCCACATGTGGATTCAGGACTTTTTTTTTAATGACCATAATTGTCATCAGCCCCCAGAACCTCCAAGATCATGCCATCTGTAGCCCTGTTCCCACAACAAGCTTCATTCAGTCAACTACAAACCCAGTCAGCTTTGCTTACCAGTAGTTCTACCAGGACACAACCATCCTATGTCAAAGCCCATTATTTTGGGAACCCAGAGTGTCTATTTTCTCTAGAAAGTATATAAAATCTGAGGAGCTCATGTCCATTATGTCATTGGCTTTGGATTTCTTGGAATAGAGGTAGCCCAGGCTCACTGTACATACCTTGTGATCAGGTTCTCTGGTCTTTGGAAGATCAGTGCGGAAGTATTAATCAGGTTTATTGCAGATGTTTGACCCCTGTTTCATTGCACCAAGGAAGCCTTGCAGAGATGCAGGATGAAACCTGATTAATGCCTTGGTATCAATCTCTGGATGCTCAGAGATACTGACCACAAGGTATGGCCTCTTTCTTACTAACCAGACGAGCAACAGTAAATGTGGTTGAGCTGCTGGGGACAATTAAAGTTTGTAGGTGTGTTGTCTGCTGCCAGGCCTGACTAGTGAGTTCTGAAACAGAGAGACTTGTTTCTTCAGCTGCTCTTTTTTTTAGAGAACTATGTGAAAAGAGTAATTTGTTTGGGTTTAGGTGCCCCAGGACATGTTTGGTTGGCTGAAGTTCATGTGACCCTATGCATGACCCTATATCAATTGGGGTCAAATTTACCCCTGGGAATGAACTGACTGAGTTAACTGACCCCTTTTTGCTGTTCCCACAACATTTTAACTCCCTTATTGTCTCAGTGAAATACATTTTGGGTATAAAACTATTGGGTAATGGAGCATGATTTTCTGGCTTTTTTCTCTAAAGAACAAGCAAAATTAAGTTAAGTTTTGGTTAGATTAAACAATCCTTTTTTATATTAAAATTCCTGAACATGGATTATAAATAATTCTATCCACACCATCCATAGATGTCACTTCATCACTGCCTTTCCCTTTGTGTTCTCTTGCTGTTGGATTTTTTTTTTTTAAGGGACAGTCTTCATCTGTAAAGATTACTAACCCTTGGGAGATCCTGAGTTAGCCCTTTCTGTGTCTTGCTCAGAGACAGAATCCTGGCAGGATAATACAAGCAAGTGAAATTCTTCATGATGTGACAATCTTTCCAAAAGCATTTGGTAAGTCACAGTGAAAATAGGATCCTGGATTAGTTTGCTCTTTGATTAGAGCTTGCATAGGGATAATGGAGATGGGTTGCAAAAATCCAGACAACCATTAAATGGCAGCTTAGCAAATAACAACAACAACAACCCCCAGTGAGGCACTACCGTGATGTGGTTGTGGGGTTTAAGTGCTCCAAGGAGGATGAGAGCTATGCCAGAGGTTCGACCATACTGGACAGGCCTCATCAGAGGAGCCAGACAAAGAGTGCCTCTCCCATAAACAATATGGTGTGACGTAATTTACAGAAACCTATACCAGACTGGTCGTTGCCTGGGTCAACAAGGACTGCGCTAGGTGTTCTAGTTCCTGGACATCTGGTGACAAGTGGGCTACAGGACTCAGGACTGTTGGCTGAGCAACCAGGACCAGCAGCTGCAGGACTACTGGAAGAAAAGTTGTTTAGCCATTGCAAATATACAAAGACTGAAAACAAAGAAATAATGATCTGCTATTACAAATCATGTCCAATGAGAAGAGGATACCTGAAAAGAACACACCACTTCTGGAAAGAACAACATCCAGAATCAGAAATAAGAGGTTAGCAGATCAATGATTATTTATAATATAAAATAAAGTATTCATAGAAGTAGAACTGGAAGAACTACAAAGATCTACCCAGGGCAAAGAAACCAAAGCCTTGCCAGAAGTACTGTAGCTCAGACTGTAGAGGCAAAGTAGGAGGAGTCAGCAGTAGACAAAGCCAGAGTAGGTATTGAATTGTTTTCATTCCCAAACCAGGCACCCTCTCCTCTGCCTTCTCCTCAGAAAGAACAAAGCCCTCTAACTAAAAAACAAGAGGAATTGAAACAAAGAATAACTGAACATCTGGAACAGCACAAAACAACAGAATAAGGTTGCCTGCATGGAAGCTTGTAATGAAGAAACAGCTAGCCAAGTATTAAAAGATGCCAGTACTGTAATACCAAATATAAGCACCAGCGCACTGCAAGAAACAAACCAATTAATGTACAGCATGGCTGCAATTATAACTGAATACCTTGGATGCAAAATCAACAAACAAGGGAAAAAAAGCCAAACAGTGCACCACCAAAATGGACCAGGTTGGAAAATAAGATCAGGATGCTAAGATCAGATGCAAACAAGCTAGAATAGATGAAAGAAAAGAAGCTGAGGAACAAGACCACCAAGAAGATCAAGAAATATCACCTAGAAACAAGGAAGATCAAAGAAGTACTGGAAATAATAAAGCAGCAAATAACAGCCACAGCCAAGAAAATCAGCAGACATGAAGCTCGAACTGCACAATATATGTAGAATCTCCAATTTCAGTCAAATCATAAACGTTTCTATCAATCCAGCAATGGAGAGATTGCAATGAAGCAGTCAATACCTGACAAAGAAGAAACAGTACAGCTCTGGGTGCAGCGATGGGACAACCCAAAGAAATACAACAAGAATGCAGCTTGGATAAAGGAGGTGGATAAGAATAAAAAAGAAGCTGAAATGAAAGAACTTGTAATAACAGCAGAAATAGTGGAAAAAAGGGCAAGGAAGATCAAGAATTGGCCAGCATCAGATGAAGGTGAACTGCATGGTTTTTAGCTGAGACATCTGACTGGTCTGCACCCACTCATTGCCGAGCAGTTTAACAACATACTGCAAGGAGCTGAAATTGAAGATAGGTTTTGCCAGATGTTAACCAATCTGATAATGAAAGATCCAACAAAATGGGCAACTACAGGCAAATTACCTGCTTACCTACAACTCATATTGCTAACTGGTGTGGTAGCTGATACACTCCAACAGCATCTAGTTGAAAACAAGCTCTTTCCACCTGAGCAGAAAGGAAACTGCCCAAACAGCAGAAGAACAAAAGATCGGCTCTTAATTGACAAGATGATTTTGGAAAACTGAGAAGGAAGACCAACTGGAATGTAGCTTGGATTGATTACAAGAAGGCATTTGACTCACTGCCACATGATTGGATAATCAAGTGCCTAGAAATAACAGAAGTCAGTAGAAACATCAGAACTTTGTGCAAAGATCAATGGCACAATGGAAGACACAGTTGATGGTCAATGATGATAGACTGGGAGAGGTTAACATCAAGAGAGGAATCTTTCAAGGAGACTCACTATCACCACTACTGTTTGTCATTGCATCGATTCCTCTGTCAACAATACTGAACAAGTCAGGCCATGGCTACCAAACATCAAAAACATCTGCCAGGCTCTCCCACCTCCTCTACATGAACAATCTGAACCTGTATGGAAAAACATCATCTGAAATAGAATCACTTCTTAACACTGTCTGAACATACAGCCAAGATATTGCAATGGAGTTTGAATTGGACAAATGTGGCACCCCTACCATCAACAGGGGAAAAATAGTGAAAATTGAAGGAATCAAGATGCCCTATGGATATAACATCAAGAGTCTGGATGAAGAAGATCACTACAAATACCTGGGCATCCTTCAAGCTGACAACATCAAGCACATTGAAGTCAAAAAGAAAGCTAGTAGTAAATAAGGTCTTAAAGTCCAAATTCAGTGGAGGAAATACCATCAAGGCAATTAACAGTCATTAGATACACAGCTGGAATAGTGGACTGGACTCAAGCAGCACTAGAAACCCTGGATAGGAAGACCAGAAAAATAATGACAATGAATCATGCCCTTCATCCACGCAGTGACATTGACAGACTGTACTTACCAAGGAACATTGATGGGCATGGAATGTTGCAAGCACACCAAACAGTTGAAGAAGAAACAAGGTGTTGGAAGAATATCTGAAGGACAGTGAAGAAGATGCACTGAAACTAGTACACCGTGAAGACTTACTGAATACTGAAGAGACCAAACCGGCCTACAGGAAAGACCAAATGAAGAATAGAAAAGAGACATGGCAAGGCAAAGTATTACATGGCCAGTACACAAAAAAACTAGCAGGCAAAGCAGATAACAAGAAGACCTAGCAATGGCTAAGAGCAGGAAAGTTGAAGAAAGAGACAGAGGGACTAATTCTGCTGCACAAGACCAAGCCTTAAGAACAAATGCATACAAAGACAGCATTGAGAAGACAGCAAGAGACAGCAAATGCCACGTCTGCAAAGAAGCTGAAGAAACAGTGGACTGCCTAGTTAGCTGCTGCAAGAAGATCACACAAATTGACTACAAGCAACAGCATGACAAAGTAGCAACAATGGTGCATTGGAATATCTGCAAGAAGTACCATTTGCCTGCCAGCAAGAACTGGTGGAACCACAAAACAGACAAAATAATAGAAAATGAAGAAGCAAAAGTGCTCTGGGACTTTAGAATTCAAACAGACAAGCACCTGCCACACAACACCCCAGACTTAACAATTGTTGATAAGAAAGACAAAAAAGTCTGGATAGTGGACATTGCAATACCTGGAGACGGCAGAATAGAAGAGAAAGAACTGGAGGAAATCACAGAATACAAAGACCTGCAAATAGAAGTAGAATAACTATGGCAAAAGAAAGCCAAGATAGTACCAGTAGTAATAGGCGCCTTGGGTGCAATCCCAAAACATCTGGAGCACCATTTGAAGACCATTGGCATTGACAAAATCACCATCAGTCAATTGCAAAAGGCAGCTTTACTTGGAACAGCTTACATCCTGTGATGATACCTTTAACACCATCAAACAACATCTGCCTATCCCAGGTCCTTTGGAAGGACTTGATAAGTGGATAAAAATGCCAAATCCAGTCTAAACATCTGGCTGACTCAGGGACCAACAACAACAACAATACCCTCCTAACACTGTGCTGCCATCTAGTGGTATTTTCCATTTTAGCAGCCCAGATCCAGTAGCCCTAGTCTTATAGGAGTCTTCATATATACTCATTAATATGTATAATCAAGATGAATGCAGTATTAATAGATGTAAGACACCAGAAATGTTGTCTTAAGCTATGAGCAAAGCAGTCAGTTCTTACTAAATTTTTCTGATTATCTAGTGACTTTATCCACAATAGCATGGAGATAACTCAAGTCTCCCGGACAACTGATTTTTCTTTCAGTTGTTATGAATGCATTTAGTGCAAAGAGCAAAAATTAGGAAGCTACCAGTCATCACCCTTCCTCTGAGATCACCTACAAACATTCTAGATTAGTGAAAGACATAGGATCTGCTTGGTTTAATGTGTGGATCCAGCCCGCTTGGTTAGTTTATAATTCAGTTTATTTTTGTCAATAAGAAAATAGGTACATTCAGTGCCCAGGTTAGCTACTTATGTGAGCCCAGGCTCTGAGAGTCAGGAACTAACCTTAACCTGATGCCCTCCAGATATATCATGACTTCCACCTTCAGGATTTCCATCTCTTTTAACAGTTTAAAATGATACTCAACACTTGAGTAACATTTCCAAAGTGAACCATAAATCCCTTTGTCTCTTTTCTTCTGAATAATCCCAAAGATCCTTTTGTAAAACAATCAAAAACCTGCAGATGTGACACAATAAGCCATTGACTCTCCTTAGCTTCAGAGATCAGCCAGAGTAGACTAACTGCTTCTAACTATTGTTGCCCAGCTAGGTCAACTGAATGATCTTAAACAGCTAAATAGATATGGGGAATAGCAGAGCTTGTGGCTACATTGACAAGCCTAGCATCAACCGAGATTCAAATTTGACTTGAAGGAGACTAGGCATGTCTTAGGTATCTGCTGTTAAAAGAAATGCTGCGTCTATCCCATGAGCAAAGGTACTAAATGTTTAATGAATATGGGACTATTATCATGATTTCACATGTAACATACAACATTCAGTTTGTTGACATAAGGGAGTGATCTTTTTAGTGGGTATGGAACTGTGTTGGTAAAGACTTACATCATAGATAGTTCTAGATATGCTTACTCAAAATAAATACCATTGTATTCAATGAGCTTCCCAATAAGTAGGTTTGGTGTTGCAGCCTTAGATGTGTAGCCATTCTCCTTCAACAGGAAGCCTATTGAATTGTTTTTGATAACTAGACAGATGCCTTTTGTGTAAAGGTTCCACATGCGTGTGGATGTGTGTGTGGAACCTTTATAAAAATCTTTTGGTGTAATCATCATGACCATCATCGTCATCAGTGCAATGACCAGATGTGTCCAGATCTGTTTTATTTGTTTATGGCAATGTTTGTATTACAAAAATTAGAATCAAGCTTTGACCTTACACCTCTTTAGGTTCCCAACAATCTTATAGAAAAAGCAAAGCCATTAATGTTATCTCTTCAGAAATAAAGAATTATGGCAATGCCAAACCATTATTTTGTGCAGCTTCTTTTCTAAAGCTTTAATTAAACAATCAAATGAGTTGTGGTTTCACAGGCGTGCAACGCAGTGTTATTATGGCAATATATGTGAGCGAGTGTGTCATCAGACACAGGAAGCTGCCAGCGTTGCACTGCTTTTCAGCATCCTGGTACGTGTATATGTGTATACTCCAAGTGTATAATGCCAATACAGACTTTTTTTTACAAAAATGTGCACTGCACACCATCAAATGTGCAGGAAGGTGAAATCTGCCAGGCAAATATTGCAGCTTCCTGAGCGGGTGTGGCTTAATGATGCATTTGGGAGGGAGCTGTAATTATTCAGCATGAATCATTTCGTTATTTTATTAGCCCAGGCAGGTTTCTGCAGGTGGAAGGGGTGAGTTTTAAAAAGAAGCAGAGAGTGAGTGAGTTTTTATTGAGCAGAATGCTCATTCTCTTGCTAAACCTTCCATTCGTTCTCCGTGATCAGGTTAAATAATTCTGTTCTCTAACCAATTTCTGCAGGCCCAGAAACTCCTGCCTCAGTGAAATGGGGAGTGGGATTTTGTTCGTGGGCCCCTTTTATGCGTGTGCAATCACCTCCTATAATGCCACACAGCCAAGGGCATAGTTGTTCCTGGAGTGGCCTGTCCAGAATTAATAGGGGACAGCAGATTATGCAGGCACATGGATCAATGGTTACTCTATTTCCATTTCATTATGCCAGCTTTTTTTATTACTCTAAATTTATTCAAATGTGTTTCTTTTTGCCCTCTTAATTATTTTGAAGGTAGGTTAATACATTCCTGGGTTTTGATGATGCATAAATGGCCGCCCTTTATATAAACAAAGGATGCTTCAGTCTGGAGAAGGACCATAGTGGTTCCAAGGGCACCCCCTGGGCAGGAGTCAAAAAAGTCAAAATGGTGGTCACAACTATGTAATCAAAGCCCCACCCTTTCCCCTTGGTGGATGCCCTTGATGTTACAGGGGATTTTAAAAAATTAACCATGGCATGTGGGAATTGTGCACAGTAGAAGCAACGTGTGAGATTTTTCAATAGAATTAATATGTGTGTGTATGCATGGACACAGTTCTTCCAGTTTGGTTGCTTGTGCCATTAAAATTGAAAGGGAGGGGGTTCCAAGTGATGAATCAGTTTTCTGACTAGCGGAAAATCATTTGCATCATGGAATGGAATCATTTGTTAGGCATTCCATCCCTTCCTCATTCCGTTCTTTGCCTAATATTCCATCTCTCCTAGTCAGCATTCTGAAAGCATGTCCCATCATCCTTGGGGGGGGGTTGAGGGGAAGGGGGATTCTCTCTCTCTCTTCCCACACCTTTAGAATTTTTTCTCTTCAAAGAGCTTTTGCCCTTCTGCAAACTTTACTGTACAGAATACTTCCCTTTGCGCATGGGTGTTTTAAGAATACAAACCTGGAGAATGTTTACTCTTAGTACGTAGAATTAATATGGAATAGTAAGACTTGTTTATTTTCTAAATGAAAATAAAGAAAATAATCCTTGGCAATAGTTATTGCCATGAAAAAGCTTGTTAATCTTACCTGCTTCCTTAAATCTATGGTAGACCTTGGGGAAAATATTTTTTAAAAATATTTTTATTTTGTTGTATGGCAAAAAGGGAAAGAAGAAAAAAAAGGACACAAACACACTATATTATATATAAAAATAGAATCCATTGAAATTGTTAAATGAATCAGTATTATTTGCATGGTCAAGCTTTAATTAGTCTTTTCATTGCATCAAAAGAGTGCCAGTGAGAAAGAGGGCACATTGCAAATCTGGACTAACGCCACCTTTCCAACACTGGAAATTATTTTCTATACTATCCCTTTGTATGATAAATCCATAATCCATATAGTGATAAATTCCAAATTTTTAGTATATGATTCAAAAGCACATTCACATTTTTTAAAACATATTTTTGCAACATCATACTATCAACTTTGTGAATATAAATTAAAATGGAGCATTAATTGAACAAGGCTGTTCTGCAGACAAGTTTTTCTTTATCCGTATTTCACTTCCAACGTAACGGAATCAGTGACCGTGACCAGCCCTTCTGGAACATTCTGTGAGGGATCTGATTGGTAGCAGGTAGGTAAGGTAAGCGAAGAGGACTGCAAGAACATCCCATATGCCAGCTGATCGCCAATCAAAGCCAAAACCTACAGATGGCAACTCAACTGGATATGCCAGTGATCGGGCCAATCCTGATGGGGGAGGGCAAGCATGAAATGAAATAACATAAGGAATAGTAGCAAAGAGAGAACTAACATAGAGCATAAGGTAACAGTGACAAAATAGAAATTAAGAAAATTGAAACTATAAGATAAAGGATATGATTGACATTGGTCATAAGACAGATTTCATACAATACTTACTTGTCAATAAGAAGAAATGTAAAGCGGAATCTAATTCAAAGAGGACAGACCTGGCCAGTCACTATCCTAATCAAAGCTATGACGGATACCTTTGAAAATCTTAGTGTCGAATGCAGGTTAACTATATCTAGTTGGTTTTCTTTTCTTTTCTAATAAGTTTTTCATACATTCATACATTCACATACAACAGGGATGAGCTCCGATTCAGATGGCTTTAAAAAAACAAAGCAAGTAGTAGTGATAGAGAACCTCTGATAAACTGATCCTGGGAAGCGCTAACAGAAAAAAAGTCTGGTTGCTTCTACTACTTGCTTGTGACTTCCCAGAGCATTTGATTGGCAGCTCTAGGAAAACAGATGACGTTTAATACAACCAGAGTAATTCTTAATGCCAATTTATTGTTATTCATCTGGAAGTTGGAGTTTGGGGCTTATTTTTTCCCTGCTGGTGAGAAGATGCTGGGGCCTACATATTTGGTGAAGATAGTGCAAAGGTGAGAGCTCAGAAGGATTCCAAGTCAGTTACATATTCACAGAATCTACTGCATTACTTCCATAGGAAGACATGGCTGGTAAGACAGGATAGTATCTACCCTTCTAAAAATGTTAGGTGGTTGTTATACCTTCCTTGCAAAGCATAAATGAGGAGAAATACCAGTTTCAGGAAAGTTTTAGCTTCAATTTTAAAAAGAGAGCTTTGATTCCTTTAATAACAGGTACACCATACATTCTAGGTATCTATCTAACTACAGGTCTAGAATATCCAGGTGAGCAATATTAAGTACATGTTTTTTCAAAGGTTAACAGAATACTTAGATCGCACAGGAAATTTTCTTTGAAAACTAAAAGAATCTTTCCCTCTATGCCATGATTAATTCTTCCCTCCATGTGAGGATTTAGCATTAGATTTATTATCCCTTCTCCTATTAGAAAGTGGAACAATTGTTGAAAAGAGCTGCTGTATAGAATCCAGATTTCCTCTTTGAAATATGGATCAAATAGATTTAATGCCTTAATTTTGCATCATTAAACTTAGGTTTTGTACATGCTACAAGGTCTTTAGTCCATCCTATTGTAAATGGAATGGCATGACTGATTGTTACATTTGCTTTAATTCAAGTATGTGATGCCATTTCCAAAGAAAAATAGGAGGCAAAATTACTTATGCTGGGTAGAAAAATCTTACACTGTCGAGGCAAGCTTCCCAATTTCAAGCAGTTTTTGTTGTCCACAAAATACTAGAAATCATTTTCAAGGAACTCAGTGGGTTGTAGGGTAGATAGGAAGAAATAGGAAAACACCACTTGATATCAGATATAATCTTATCCCTTTTTTCTTTCTCAGGGTTTTCTCTTTTTACCAAAAAAGGCAAGTTTTTTTAAAAATCTCAGTTACAATAACTAAGTATCTTCTTTTACAATCTTTCTTCCATAACTACATTTGTCAATAACATCTAGACTAGGTGGGAAATGTCTAAGCTTTTCCTGAGAGCAGTGAGGGGAGGAGTTATTTTTCAGACAAGATGACAGTTCATCTAAGAAAGCTAACAGGGTGTTTCATGTCTAGATACCTGGTTGGCACCTAGACATGAGACTACTAAGAAATATCAGGGCTGTGATTAAAAAAAAAAAAGGAAAAACCACCCTGGAAGAATCAATAATAAAGCACTTCTGGCTTATCAGGAAAGCTACATTGACTTGTAGATTTCACTTTTTAAAAATGACCTTGTGGAAACAAAGGAAACACCAAATTCTAATAAAATACTGAAACATCTGAAGAACTCTTAGATTCCACTTTTTATAGTTGGTTTGGAATTTAAGTGTTTGTATTGTACTGGGGTAGTGATTCTTCTATTTTTTACGTTTATATTTTTTCCTAACAATATTTATGTGTTTTAATATGTCCTTAATGACTTACGGTTCACTCTGATTCTTGTGTGAATTTAAAAAAAAAAATAGGCCAACATGCCAAGAAGATTGTAATTAGTCAGCTTGGAATATAAATTGGATTAGCTCACTCAGTGAAGTAATTAAATGCTCCCATCTTCCCTCTTTTCTTTCCCAAATTTTCCAAGCTTCTGCGCAATTAATAAGATTGTGTTTATGCATTGTACTGAAAATTTCTGAAAAATGGCATGAATTTTACATATGAGTTTATTATACAACACAGGATTAGTGCACCTGTCCCCAAAAGCCTTCACTGAAGGTATGTCTGTCTGTCTTGTCCCATCCTGATTTTTTCAGGCCCTAGCTTAAATATTCTTCAAGCTAAGAAAACAGGGTTTTTCAGAGATGGGCATGACCTTGAAAAAATTTATTCAATTTAGGTGCTGCCTGACTAGACGACTCTGGACAATTGAGCAGCATGTGTGCTGAGCAGCCTCTTTTCCTTTACTGATTTTTTTTTCCTGAATGTGTATGGATTTGATGTTCAGCTAGGTGGCAGCAACTAACCAACTTTGGCTGATCTCAAAAAGTTAAGCAGAATTAGATCTGATTAGCATTTGGATGGGAGATAACCAGAAAGTCCCAGGACTCTAGACTAGACTAGGAAGTAAAAAACACATGTTAGGAGAGGCAGAAGTGAATCATTTCTATACTGTTATTAAGAAAGCTACATTGATGTGGCCTATAAAGTCACCAGGAGTTAAGCTTGACTTGAAGATTAGCTTTCAAATAGGGCTGGCTATAGATTACATTTTGTGCTTGCTTCAGTGGTATGAAACACATTAGAATCGTCCTTCACAGCATATAGAGGTGTAACATTCTAAAGGAAAAGAATACAGTAGTTGAGATTTTGAGATGGGTAGCAATGATTATAGCCAGATAGAATGCAAACCACTTGATGGTACCAACTGAGATTCGATCATATCCAATACAAAGGCCACAAGAGACAGATACAGCTCATGAGAGGTGGTCACTACTCCACGTGAAGTCAATGTTGAGATGCCACCTCACTCTGTTCCCAAAGACTCCTTGATTGGCCAGAAAAAGTCTAGTTGTAATGGCAAGTTCTAGTTCCTGCATCACAAGCCTTCTTTTATAAGCTGCAGCAAATAAATGGAAGTGGAACCTAACAAGCCACAGGAAACCAACCCATCATCTAGTGATCCCACATACCATCAATGGTTCACAGAATTTCTCATAAAAGGTACAAAAAAACCCGGAGTCTGATAGCACCTTTTCCAACTAACATGTTCTGTGGAGCTCATGAAAATGCCTTTTAATAAAATTTGCTAGTCAAAAAAGGTGCTACCAGACTCCTCCTGATTTGTCACCATAGGCTAATGCAGCTCTCTTCCTATCATGAAGGGTACAAAGCCCTTCCTTTGTTAGCAAGATTGCACATTCCTGGAATTTATGTAGTGTTGCACCTTCAGACTGAGGACTCCAAGATCTAATTTCCTTGCTGTGCTTATTGTGGTCCTCAAAGAAAACTGAATTCAAGACCAGCTCAGTATGCACGAGCTCTATTGCATCTCACCTAAGGCATTTGGTCTATCCATCAGGAGCCTGTGTTTGTGACCACCCACTGGTTAACAAATAATTCAAAAGGCCCATTCTGAGAAATAAAGCTATACTGGATATATCCATATACAACTGGGTAAAATGGCATCTGAATAAGATTGCATGGTTACATACAGATTGCTTCTACAAATTACAGCGTGGATTTATCCAAGGAGATTTCTCATTGCAGATTCTTCCAAGCTGGTGCACTCTATTACAGGAAACCCTAGATTTAAGGGGTTTCCTGTAAAGGGTCTGTTGAAGTCCAAAGGGGATTAAATGTCAAAGGGGATTCTTTGAGCCCCATACACACTTGGGCATGTTGCTATAATAGCACTAATCAGAGAGAGGGGCAGAAAAAATGCCCGCTGCACAAATGCCACTACTGGAGCTGTTAGGGACTGGAACTGCCTTGCTAAGCAACAGTGGCCACATAGTGGCTAGCCCCAGCAGGGGAATGGTACTCTTGGCTGGGTTATCACCTTTCAGTTGTGTTGGCCAGCAGCCACTTCGTTCAGGCAGCCTGATATTGCCTGAAATTCAGGCCAAACCTGGATGGAGCAATTCTTGTCTGTTAAATCTTAAGTCTACTAAATCAAAATCTATTAAATAAGGGTCCTGGGAACTACATCCTCCAGAATACTCAGAACATGTAATTTTTGTGTGGAAAGTCTAAGTCTTGAAATACCAACACAACTGGAAAACAGATTTAAGCTGATGCAGTGCTATTAACTGAGTTCGAAGTACCTAGTTTTAATGCTTTTCATATAAAAATTTCCAGTAAATACACATGTTATATTACCTGACCTCAGGAAAACAACTAATTATACTCAGCATGGATAAAGTAGAAATGATTACTTTTTTTTTTTGGAAGATCACAGCTTTATAGGAAGGAAGGTGATGGAGAGCTGCCACATATCAATGAACTACCATAAACGTATTATTTTGCATAAAGTACCCCCAAATTGAACATTTAAAGGAGCAAATATTTATCTGTAGGATGCATTACTGAAAACACTTTGAATGTTAAACTACGTGCCCTTTTTACTATGGCAGGTCAGTCACGATGACACTTTCATAAAACATGCTGTAAGCACTAGCACAGGCCCCACGAAATACATGAAAACTAGTATCTTACCGCCATCTATAATATTAAGAACAGCTGGTAAACTAAATTTTCAAAGTCAAAATTTGCCTATGGGATACTGGCCAAGGGACAGAGAAGAAATAGCTGCCTTCTCACGCACTTACACTTCATGAAATCAAGCTGGCTGGCCAGTCAATATACAGTGCATTCAGAAAGTATTCAGACGCCCTTCACTTTTTTCAATTTTGTTATGTTGTAAGCCTGATACTACAATCGCTCAAATTCATTTTTTTTCTCATTACTGTACACTCAGTACCCCATAATGACAAAGTGAAAACAGAATTTTAGAAATGTCCTTAAATGTATTAAAAAGAAAAAACTGAAATATCACATGTACTTAAGTATTCAGACCCTTTACTCAGTACTTTGTTGAAGCACCTTTGGCAGAAATTACAGCCTTGAGTCTTTTTCAGTATGATGTGACAAGCTTTGCACACTTGGATTGGGGGATTTTCTGCAATTCTTCTTTGCAAATCCTCTCAAGCTCAATCAGGTTGGATGGGGACTGTCGGTGGACAGCCATTTTCAGGTCTCTCCAGAGATGTTCAATAGGGTTCAAGTCAGGGCTCTGGCTGGGCCACTCTAGGACAGAGTTGTCCCTAAGCCATTCCTGTGTTGTCTTGGCTGTGTGCTTAGGATTGTTGTCAAGTTGGTGGCTGAATCTTCAGCCCAGTCTGAGGTCCTGAGTGCTGTGGAACAGGTTTCCATCGAGGGTATCTCTGTACTTTGCTCCATTCAGGTTTCCCTCAACCCTGACCAGTCTCCCAGTCCCTGCTGCTGAAAAACACCCCCACAGCACAATGCTGCCACCGTGCTTCTCTGTTGAGATGGTATTGGGCAGGTGATGAGCGGTGCCCGGTTTCCTCCCGACATAACATTTAGAATTGAGGCCAAACAGTTCGATCTTGGTTTCATCAGACCAGAGAATCTTGCTCCTCACAGTCTGAGTCCTTCAGGTGCTTTTTTGCAAACTCCAAGTGGGCTTTCATGTGTTTTGCACTGAGGAGAGGCTTCTGTCTAGCCACTCTGCCAGAAAGCCCAGATCGCTGGAGGGCTGCAGTGATGGTTGTCCTTCTGGAACTTTGTCCCATCTCCACACAGGATCTCTGGAGCTCAGTCAGAGTGACCATTGGGTTCTTGGTCACCTCTCTTACTGAGGCTTTTCTCCCCCAATTGCTTAGTTTGGCCAGGCAACCAGCTCTTGGAAAAGTCCTGGTTGTGCCAAATTTCTTCCATTTGAGAATTATGGAGGCCACTGTGCTCTTAGGAACCTTTAGTGCAGCTGAAATTTTTCTGTAGCCTTCCCCAGATCTGTGCCTTGCAGTAATCCTGTCTCTGAGCTCTGCAGGCAGTTCCTTTGACCTCATGGCTTTTGCTCTGATACAGTATGCATTGTCAGCTGTGAGGCCTTCCATAGAGAGGTGTGTGCCTTTCCAAATCATGTCCAATCAATTTAATTTACCACAGGTGGACTCCAATCAAGGTGTAGAAACAGCTCGGCAATAATCAAGAGAAGTGGGAGGCACCTGAGCTAAATTTCAAGTGTTGTTGCAAAGGATCTGAATACTTATGCCAATGTGATATCTCAGTTTTTTCTTTTTAATAAATTTACAGACATTTCTAAAATTCTGTTTTCACTTTGTCATTATGGAGTAGAGTGTAGATTAATGAGAAAAAAAATGAATTTGAACGATTGTAGTATCAGGCTACATCATAACAAAATTGAGAAAAGTGAAGGGGGTCTGAATACTTTCCGAATGCACTGTAAATTCAAGATACTAGATTACATGAGCAAGGGGGGAGGGGGGGGAGAAAGAATATATTCAGATTTAAGGTGTAACAATCAATGTTGCTAATTATGGATGTGATTTTATAGTTTACTTAAGGTACAAATTAAATCTAGAATCAAATCCATGTTTCAAAACAGAAGCAGCCTGCAAACCTTAGGAAATATATGAAATAATTTAATTTTAATCCCACTTTTTTGGGGGGGGAGAGAAAAAATGCATTAGAGAAAAAAATTACTCTGGTTCATACTCAGACAAGACCAAAGTTTAAACTTAGCCATTCAATAAATGATCATGAGAGCCAGTTTGGTCTAGTGGTTAAGGCTCCAGACTAGAAACCAGGAGACTGTGAGTTCTAGTCCCACCTCAGGCATGAAAGCCAGATGGGTGACTTGGGGTTAATCACTCTCCTCAGTCCCCAACCTCAGGCTCAGTTGACAAGGCAGTTGGTCAATTCCTGTCGCAACCAACAGATTGACATTCAGTTGATCCGAAAGAAAGCGGACCCTGCACATGCAGGAAAAACTAGCTAGGAAGAAAAAAAATTCAATAAACGACTGTATTAAATGCATACTTTTTAAGAAGCTGCACACACACCCACTTCCTCAAGAATTCTGCAGTGCCTCTTAATGCCAGAGTTGTACATCACATTACTAAAACAACAGCAACAAGCCCCAACTTAATATACAATCAGACTGAAGAAAAATTTCCTCACTTGATATAATCCAGTTTTGAAATTCAGGTAGCCTGATATTTTTTTTCAAGAACAGCAACAATCAAGTCTGAACTATTAGACAGATTTTGTATTTAACATTACAGTGTTTAAACCAAATGTTTTACTAAGGTTCTTTGCCAATACTCAGAGCCACCAAGATTAGGCAGCATTCCAAAAGGTGAGATATGTTCAATATTTCACAAGAATGTTATTTTGGAATATCCACATTCAATTAGCCTTTGAAGTAGGGCTGTGACCAATACCATTGGAAGGAAATGCACTACTGTATTGTGCATTTTGGCACATTACAAGTATGACGAATGATGGTTTAAACAAACTACACAAAAGCATGATGGCTTGCTAATAGCCACACAGTGTTCATCACAGCAAAATTCTTGTGCATATTTTCTCTAACCTTATCTTGGTATGTCCAAACACAAATTACTCATGCTTAAGTGAATCGAATGAAACCTTTGCTGTTATTTCCATTCCTTGTGCTAAACAAAGAACTAAAGCTGCCCAGTTAGCATCAAGGTTAAAAAATGACACTTGCATTAAATAGGCAGGAAATATCACATTTTAGACTTTTGCTTTTTAAAAGATTTTAATCAGACACATTACAATGCACAATTGTGTCTTTTTATCCAGAATTAACAGGGTTCCATCCACAAGGTTTGGAAAGGTTTTCACACTTATTCCTTACACCCATTCCTTTAATCAATACAGAGAATTAAAGATTCCTACTACTGATGGTTCCAACCCACCCAATTCGTTTCCATAGGCTGAATGTCAGGATTTTCTTGTGGCCTTTAACTGGTTAGAAACAAATTATCTTTAGCAGTATTAATTAATATATAAAACCAAGATTTAGCTTGCCCAGTGCATAGACACAAGCTACTTATAATAGCAATTCAGAAAAATGCAGTCTGCCACATAAGTGGGTCAGTTGCACTAATCTAGTAGAAACTTATTTTTTGTTCCCATACAATTATAAGCAAGCCACCCAACCCCTTTATTTGTTGCTAACTAGTCTGAAAGAAAATATTACATGTATCAGCTTGAGGAATGAACTTATCTGAAAGCAGCTTTCTGGAATTCCACCAAAACAAGTGTACACATAACATTTTGAATTATTTTTAAAAAGGCATTCCACTTCAATTTTTCAGTACACCTTATCAGTTTGAAAGGCAGATTTCTTGCCTATGGGACCTGGTTGTCATCTTACAATGAGGATATTTTATTAGGTAAGAAAAGAAAATGAAACAAGAGCTTTATTCTAATGTCAGGTGTACAAGTGCAAAAAAGCTACGTAACTGGTATGGTTTACCCCAGGGTAATGAAAATGTTAGCTGAACTGATCTATCAGATTGGTAAACAAATATATCATAATTTTATTTATGTATCAAATATGTGACTTATGTGTGCTATCTTAATAGAATTATTTCAGAGAATTATTTCAAAGATGACTGTTCTAGGCACAAAGCAAGCTTTGGTCAATATTTCTGTCAGTGTCAAACCAGTAACATAAAAAAACAACAGAACAAAACTTCTAAGTAACCTGTCACAAATTATCAGTTGAAATGAAAAGCACCTGGGGCAGAACCTATGGAATCTGCACCTGAGATCAGAATCCTGCTCAAACGTATTTGGGAAATCTGTAACATAAAGCAACACTGCCAGGTATTAAAATTTTAACATCGACCCTGCTCTATGTAATCAGTTCCAACTAATCAATGCTTAATTAGCCATTATTTCTATTGCATATGCCATCCTATTCCTTCAAATAAGCTTTTTCAATATTTGTTTTCACAGGGAAACATTTACAGTAGTCATTTTTATATATGAAAGGTTGCCAGGTGGCCCACTTCTTACAAGTACAGTTCAGAAGCTACACAGTGGGTCTTCACAACAGAAACCAGTTATTTCATGTTGCTATAGTCTGAACCATTCAGATCATGTAAAAAACAATGTTTAGTTCAAGTATATTTCTGCTATCCCATCATTTAGTATAATGATTCACTGCTACTGCAGGTGACTCCAGTGCATAAATCCAAAATACAACTGCCTTTATGTATAAAGAGTGAAATTTCACAATGGCCACCAGAATAGGCACTCAAAACTAAACAGTTGAAAGTACACACGTCTTCAGTCAAAGCAGTGGGTTTTTTTAGAAAATGATCAGGCTCAAGCAAGTAGCATACTGAATGGAGAAATAATTTCCTTGCTTCTAATGGACTTCATTAATAGCAATGAATCTACCCTAACTAAACTACTTAATTTTTGGCAGGGTAAGAAGTTCACTTGTTGGAGTTTTATAAGGCAAATAAAACATGGAAATAGAATTTCTACAAGCATTTGACCTGTGATATTGTAAAATCAAAGTACTATTTTATTAAATGAGTTATTTTACACAATATGAACATCAATATAATTACAACTGTAAAAAATTTTTAGAATGAACCAATTTCTGGATTTCCAAGTAGGGCACACTGTACAATTACACAGAGTTGTCTTTACATGAAGCCCAAGAGGAACAGCATAAAAATATGAATGTTTCTATAGCCCCTTCATTTTTTGCTGATCAACAGTTTGTTAGAAAAGCAGCTGCAGATTTGTTATGTAATGTCTGACAATAGAAGAGTCAATAGATTCCATGAATTCACCTGCAACACAAGAGTAACTTCATTAATTGAACTGTTATGTAATTATAATATTAATAGTATGCAATAATTTAATGTAGTGTTTTTCAAACTTGGCAACTTTAAGATGTGTGGACTTCAACTCTCAGAATTCCTTTAAGAAGCATCTTAAAGTTGCCAGATTTGAAAAACTGATTTAATGTCATCCAATTTTAAAATTAGTCACCCAAACTGCTGTAACAGAACTGGCTAAATCAAAATTAGAACATTACAAACGTATCCTTTCACCCATTTATTGCAGATTTTGCAAATAGGCATGGTGATAACAATAGCCTGATTATACAAGTTGAAGTTGTATATACAACTACCCCCCCAAAAGCTCAAGCACAGTTGACTTTATATTAAAGTTAACTCTCCATTTTCATACCCTTCGGAAATATAACAAATGAAATATAAATGAGGCAAAATTACTTAGGATTTATAATCAATTAATTTAAAATGTAAATGGTACAAAATTACCAGTGAATTTTATGCCTGAACATCAGCTAATTCTGGAGGAAGGGGGGTTTTGGGATGCTTGCTCTCAAAGTGCTGCTTGAAGGTCTTGGGATCTGGCATCTGTGTCTGATTAAGGAGAGAACAGAGCTTTATGCAACACAAACATTCATACAGAATGAAGGATAGTTTCTTCTTCCTGTATCCTTAAGATCTGCCAAGCTCCTTTAGCTTTTTTCACTCAGTCCACAGTAAGATGTGTTTTGGAACATTACCTATCATCAATTAATTTTCCTACTTTAACATATTCCCCATATTCAACTTTAATTATCTTACAAATTCACCCATATAACAGTGCCTCCATATCCTCCCTTTTTATTTATATTTAGCTGACATTCCTTCTTAAAATCCAACAATTAAATTTTGCATATTTTTTATTGTTGAGCATCAGAAATTATAAAATTTAATAAAATACATATACAATTTTCCTGATACACAAATAAATTATTTAGAATTGCTTAATTTTCCTGAAATCCTAATATGACATTCAAGGAAGACATTTTACTACTATCTTCTGACCACAAAAATAATTATTAACTACAAGTCAATAACTCAGCCTTTGATAGACTGAAGTTTCTACCAGTACTCCTCCTCTTTATTGTCATGTACATGAAATACAAAAAACAAGACAGCAGGAAATATGTATACGAAAACAGATAAATCAATGTTCTTCAGATTAGAGAATAATAATTTCTATAACGCCTAACTATCATCCATGTTGCCTGGAGTATGTGGGATTTCTAGATCAAAAAATCTGGAGAGCAGGTTATCCAGCCCTTGTTTAGAACCAGGGAACTCCCCAAGTAATTGATAGGTTCCCCTCACCCCCAAATGTTATTAATACATCTGCTTTGCAAGTCCTGCATATTCATTCATCTGTATATTTAGGAGTAGCAGCATAACTCTCTGTAAATGCTCACATTACTTCATCCTGACTACTCATAACAGTTATGCATGATACAATGTTATTACATATTTTACCCAACATGCTTCTTGTATTTCATATTCATTGCACACAATCTTGGAAGTCTCATACTAATATATTTTATTTATTTAATCAATTTAATCATATACATTGATCAAATAAAATATAGCTCTTATTTGGAATAGAACTCTAGCTATCATACCTTCTGGAACAAGCCTCCCCAATGTTACTCCTAAGGGAAAATAGCTCTCTGAGGCACAATTTCCTCACCCATTTTATACAATACAAACTTATACACAGAAGGGTGTTGCCATTCCTATACTTCATACTCCTGATTTAAAATCTAGAAAGATTGCCATAATATTTTGCTTTAAGAGCCTCTTACCCTACAGACGGTGCATGTATATATTAAAGCAGCTTTAGCTGCAGCCTTCTGATCATGGCCTTGTTTCTTTTTCTGTCCAGCTTGCTTTTTGGCATTTTTCTGTTGTGACTGGATTTTCTGCTGTCCACGAGCCATATCTAGAAGTGCAGAAATTATAACTGATTATTCATGTATAATTCCTAAATTAAAGGAACTTGTAGCCTGATACATGCTTAGCATTACTGCTTCAGAAACTAAAATATGAAGTAGGGAATGATCCTGATTCAAAGGGCAAAATGTGATTCATAGTAACAAGGGCACATATGTACAGTAGCAGCTGTCAGAAACATCTGAAGCCAAACACGCCTTTTCCCAGGATTACACGTCAGCTGCAGAGGGCAGCTCATTTAAACACTTCAGATAAAGACTGAAGCAAACTGAGAGTAAAGCCATTAGTTTCATGTGATACTCAGGTGATACTCTCTATTCTGAATGAGGAACAAGTTTATAGTCTGGGAGTCCTCCTTGATCCTGCACTGATACTCTAAATCATATAAACATATAAAATACTGGATAACCACATTACACCAGTGGCAAGTGAGAGTTTCCATGAGCTGATAAGACAGTTGTGTCCCTACTTGGAGAGAGACTTGGCTTCAGTGATACATGTGCCAGTAACTTCAAGTGTGGATTACTGCAACATGCTCATGTTGTGTGGCTGCCCTTGAGGCTGTTCCAGAATGAAGCTGTATCAGTGGCACCACTAGAACACCCCTGGGTTGAAACATTTACATGGGTTGCCAATTTCCTTCCAAGCCAAATTCAAGGTGTTTGCTCTGGTGCATGAAGTCTTACAAAGCTTAGGCCCAAAATAACTGCAGAATTGCTCCTTGGCCATCTTAAGTCTTCAATGGAGCAAGTTTTGTAGGTCCTGCCACAGATACATTTAACACACAGCAAATTCTGGTTCTACTCTGGTGAAGCTCATATTCTAGAATATATTACTATTACTGTTGAAGCTGGCCTCTTATTTCAATTCTGGACTTAAAACCTACCTTTCTGAGTTTTAAGCATTTAGTTTTAATGTTATTTTAGAATGGTTTCAGAATTCTGTGTATTACATATAGTACTGTGCAAAAGTTTTAGGCAGGTGTGAAAAAATGCTATAAAGTAAGAATGCTTTCAAAAATATATATTTTGATTGTTTATGTTTATCAATTTACAAAATGCAAAGTGAGCAAACAGAAGAGAAATTCAAATCAAATCAATATTTGGTGTGACCACCCTTTGCCTTCATCAATTCTTCTAGGTACACTTGCACACAGTTTTTGAAGGAACTCGGCAGATAGGTTGTTCCAAACATCTTGGAGAACTAACCACAGATCTCCTGTGGATGTAGGCTGCCTCAAATCCTTCTGTCTCTTCATGTAATCCCAGACAGACTCAATGATATTGAGATCAGGGCTCTGTGGGAGCCAAACCATCACTTCCAGGACTCCTTGTTCTTCTTTACACTGAAGATAGTTCTTAAGGACATGTTTGGGGTCATTGTCCTGCTGCAGAATAAATTTGGGGCCAATCACACGCCTCCCTGATGGTATGGCATGATGGATAAGTATCTGCCTGTATTTCTCAGCATTAAGGACACCATTGATCCTGACCAAATCTTCAACTCCATTTGTAGAAATGCAGCCCCAAACTTGCAAGGAACTTCCACCATGCTTCACTGTTGCCTGAAGACACTCATTATTGTACCGCTCTCCAGCCCTTCGGCAAACAAACTGCCTCCTGCTACAGCCAAATATTTCAAATTTGGACTCATCAGTCCAGAGCACCTGCTGCCATTTTTCTGCACTCCAGTTCTTATGTTTTCGTGCATAGTTGAGCCGCTTAGCCTTGTTTCCACGTCAGAGGTATGGCTTTTTGGCTGCAATTCTTTCATGAAGACCACTTCTGGCCAGACTTCTCTGGACAGTAGATGGGTGTACCTGGGTCCCACTGGTTTCTGCCAGTTCTGTGCTGATGGCACTGCTGGACATGCTGACCACTGCGTCTACGGTCCTCAACATTGCCCGTTTCTTTGTGCTTCTTCAAAAGAGCTTGAACAGCACATCTCGAAACCCCAGTCTGCTTTGAAATTTTTGCCTGGGAGAGACCTTGCTGATGCAGTAGAACTACCTTGTGTCTTGTTGCTGTGCTCAGTCTTGCCATGGTGTATGACCTGTGACATGAAACTGTCTTCTACAATCTCACCTTAGTAGCAGAATTTGGCTGTTCCTCACCCAGGCAAGTCCCCTACACAGCTGTTTGTTTCAGTTAATGACTGTGTTTCAACCTACATATGAAATTGATGATCATTAGTACCTGCTTGGTATAATTGGTTAATCGTACACCTGACTCTAATCCTACAAGATCCCTGACTTTGTGCAAGTGTACAAAGTGTGCAAGTGTAAGAATTGATGCTGTTTTGAAACCAAAGGGTAGTCACACCAAATATTGATTTGATTTAGATTTCTCTTCTGTTTGCTCACTTTGCATTTTGTAAATTGATAAACATAAACAATTACAATATATATTTTTGAAAGCATTCTTACTTTACAGCATTTTTTCACACCTACCTAAAACTTTTGCACAGCACTATATGTATTTTTGTAAACCACAGAGTTATTGGAATGAGTTGAATATATAAATTGAATTGAATTAAATAAGATAATTAGTATTCTCACAACAAATATTCTTTCTACTATATGTCTGCCTTATATTGCAACGTCGTTAATATTGTACATTTTCCTGCTCCTATCATTCCATTAAGTTCTGTGGCAAACCAGTGTTTCCTAATATATTTTGTTCCACCCTAGGATTATGCACATCGCAATGTGAATGGAATGCTACCAATCTTTCACTAAGTAAAGGAATTTGGCCCTTTTACCACTCAGGAAAATATTAATTTGCCAGCAATTTTGGAAGTGCAAGGAATAACAAACAATTTTAAAAAAGAAAACAAGGGTTCTTTAGCCACCGAACACCATTAACAACTTGGGGGAGGGTGTATTCAATCATTGTAAGAGGAAAAATAAAAGTGGAAAAAAAGGATTGGAAGTCTGGTCACATGGCTCATTTGTGGCCACAGATCAGTACCAAAACTAAAGGGTAATTAATGCACATCTAAAATCTTTTAATAGGCACAGATAAGTAACAGGTTTTCCATTCAGGCACATTCAGTGCAACTAAAATATCAGGATTTAAATTATCAGTAAAGTCCCCACAATATGCTATCTTTGGTTTAAAAGATAACTATTCCAAAATTCTTCAGTCCTCTGCCTTGCTGCTTATGAATACTGGGTGTTATAATCCAACATACCTGGGAGGTATCTAGTTAGGGAAAGCTGTTTTCTCTAGTACTCCCATTTTAATGAATCTATACAAAAATTCCCCATGTTCAAGAAATAAATTATGAATATTTATTAAATATAAACCAAAACAGCTTGGTATTTCATTTTATTAGAAACACCATTTTACCAGATATGGAAAAACTCTTAATTTTGTACAGTTATGGACAACTGACTTTAAAGAAAATTAAACTTGCGAAGTATGAAGCTACTAACTCAACAACGCACATTCTCATGCACATGTACAGCAAGAAAGTCCAAATCCAGACCTTTACAGGAGAGATTCCCCTGCTCACCAATTCTGTATAGTAGGTTTCACTAATCTACCAGAATACTGGATTACAATTGCTGAAACAATGGGTTAAAAGTGGTCAGGAAGTAACTGCAGATAAAAAAGTCATCAGTAAAATAATTAAACTGTTTCTTTCATCCACCAATCCTCCCTTGCAAAGATTACTCTACGTATCTATACAAATACTATAAATATGGATAGGAAACACATGTTTGTCAAAGTAGTTGTCCCACCTTGTGGTCACTAAGGCTGTCAATCCATACATACTTGGACATTTCATGGAATGCCTGAATTGAAATTTTTTACAATTAATTTTTTGCAATTAATGCTTACTGCCTTTATTAACAGAACTTATATAAACAGAACTAAACAAATCAATTAATATTTTTATTGTCCCTTGCATCTATGCAGCTATAACTATAGCAAACAATATATAGTACATTCTTGCTTCTTATTTATAATTTAAAGTTGCCTTGCTTGTATGCAGTTAAGCTGCTTTCAAGAGAGGCAAACTTGAAAGCAACTTAACAGTCACACACACAAAAAGTCTCAACTGAAATTCACATCTGGATCCTGCCCCAACTTTGCAGAGCTCAGGACAAGATATACAGGATTATTTCTTCTTATTCTCCAAGCAGCTCTATGAAGTCTGAGTTAACATGAGTGGTTTGAGGTCACTCTGTTGGCTTCACACTTGGATAAGATTTGCATTAACCACCAAGTGTGCCAACAAAAATGTTCTAGTAAATGTTCTTTTCAACATACTGCCTTTGTTTGCACCACATTATCCAATGTGTGAAGTAGGTGGAAAATAATTATTCTGGTTTGCTTTAGTTGCTTCTTGAACCATTTTTAACTGTGTAGTATCACAATATGCCAGTTCACTCTGAAAAGGAAAATGCAATAGTGACCATTTTACTGGAAAGATTAAAAAAAAGATTGAAGAAAGACAACCAAATCCTGTCCAGATTCTACAGATAAAAATCAATCCCATAAAAATGAAAATCTGTTTTATTCAGCTTAATATTTAAAACATACCTATTGTAATATTCACTCTGAATTTTACTTGAATACTTATTGCGGCTGCAATCTGGTTAGAGTTTTTAACAGATGCAAACTTTATCGGATTAGATAATAAATGCATGGGGAAGGGATGGAGAATTTATAATTTTTTTTTTTAGTTTTCAGGAGTACTTGCATTAAAAATGATCTATTACTCAGTTAACTGGTTTTTTAAAAAGTAGATGAAGAATTTTGTAACTGATTTGATTGTACATTGCAGTTTCACATTTTATAACAAGCAATAATTTCAGCTGAGCTCAGTAATCAATAATCAATAACTCAAAAACCTAAAATTCAACCACCTTCTTTGAGAAACTGAATGCTGGAGGTGTAGAATTTACCATTATGTATCCCAGCTTTGCTTTCCTCAGTAAATATTAGCTCTTCTTTGTTTGATAACAGATTAGGACACAAACATAGGAATTCTACAGGGTGGCTAAGTCTTATTTCCCTCAAAGGGGACATTTGGAAGATCTATGTTTCCCATATATAGTTTATCATCCCCTCTAATTTTTCACAAATGCCCCCTTTTCTCACCTACACATCAGCAAATTAATTCAAAACAAAGAGAGTGACAGGCCTGTGGGCTATATTTGCTATATATAAGTATGAATTACAGACAATTACTGTTTTAATCAAACAGCTGAAGATCACCTATTCTCAAAATATCAAAGGAAAGCTGAGGGGCCTTCACAGCCATATGCAGAGTAGATCTATACCCTAGAAGTTTAATGCTGCATTACAGTTTTCACAATTTCATGAAATTATATAAAGCTCTATATAATGTCATTCCTTATACATTTACAATATTCCAAAATTTTAATATACACAAACTATTTTATTTTCATTTATAGGCCATGGAATGTAAGTGTTGGGAGAGACCTTGGAAACAGTTCAACCCTCTGCCCAGTGCAGATATCTACTAGTACAGCATCCCAACAGATGGCCATCCTCTACATAAACATTTCCAAGAAAAGAAAGTCCACCACCTGTCAAGGCAGTCGGTACCATTGGTGCAACTCTTACTGTCAGAATTCTTTTCCTGGTGCCGAATCAAAATCTACTTCTGGTAGATATTTCCTATCTTGTCTTCTGGAACAACTCTGAGCAATTCTGCCCCATCTTCTATATGACAGCCTTTCAGATACTTAAAGATAGCTCTCATGTCTCCATGCAGTCTCCTCCTCTTTGGGCTAAACATACCCAACATATATATGTTTCTCCTTCATGGGCCCTTACCACGTCAAATAACAAACTGAAGCATCTTCAGAGGACAGCAATGCTCTTCCTAAAATACAGTACTCAAAACTAGATGCAATAATCTAGATATGACCTGACCAACAAAGATTAGAGAGGAACAATGTCTTATTTTGATCTTTACATTATGTTTGTGTCAATACAGCCCAAGACTGCATTTGCTTATTTTTGCAAGTGCAACACAGTTTGCTCATGTTCAGTTTGTGAACCAGGGACAACCAAATATTTTCACAAGTTCCCAGTATGGTTCCCTCCTCCACCCTATACCCATGCCTTTGATTTTTCCTACCCAAATCTAGGCCTTTTAATGTTATTTTCTACAACAATATTGAAATCTATCTTTTTGTAGGGTTTTTTACTTCAACAAAAATAAACTCTTCTGATTAAGGAGTGTTATTATCTGTATAATAATTATTACACTGGGTCAATCAACTGGGGTTCAATCAGCATTACAAACTGGCTCCTATTATGATGCAATATCCTTCTTTCCAAAACTCATACAACTGTCCTGTCAGGCTACAGTAAATTTACGGATACCTTGTTTGGAACAGCTGAGGATTTTAAAAAGTAAGTTGGGTAGGATATTTCTAATAACAAATGTATAGTCTGTCCATGAGATTGTCAACAAGAATTCTTTAAGTCCCAAAAGAATTTTACATTTGTGACACCAGATACCGTTCTCCTGAAACTGCACATAACTAGCATATGCTACCAGACTATTCTTGGTTTTCAAGCAAACTCACAATATCTGACACTTAGTCCTGAAAGAGCTTCTCATTTGTAAAAGCAGACTGCAATATTAAATACTTTCTTAGGCCATATTCATGTTCTTACATTACAAATTATAGTCTGAAATAACTGGGGGCAATGTATTATTTGACTCCCTTAACATCATCAAATCAACAACACACTTTTCCAAACAGAACAAAACTACAAGTTGAGCAAGTCTTCAAAGCTGTATATGCCAAACAAAGTCCAGAAAAAAGTAATACTAGATTAAACTGTCAAGCGTATTACATCCTTTGTGCAAGAGTTGTTTCCTAGGAGGAAATATTTAAATTTGAAAACAGGCAGCGCAAGCGACTGAGAAACAAATGGTAACAAGGTCTCATAACTCTGTTCTGACACCAAGTGTCTTGTACACACAAAGCTGAACACAAATTAACTATTATTCAACTTAATCTGAACTTTATGATACATCATTATATTTAATCCTCCCTATACCCAATGCAAAAATATAATCATTCCAGATGCACTTTAAGCTGCTTGCAATGATGACAACAGCAGACTCAGTCCCATCATGTGACTGTAAGGAAAGGAATGAAACTACAATAGGTAGTACGATTAGAAATATTGTAGACATGAAAAAGTTAATGGGCAAAGTATGGTTCATGCTGTGCATACAGTATTCAAACACAAGAGCCCGAAGTGGAAGGGGAAAAAAATCAGAGGTCAAATGTTGACTTTGTGCAATACAAAAGACAGAAACCTCTTCTTCGACAGAGACAAGCCTCAAGAGCCTGACCTCAGAGGAACATTATACCTCCACCAGCCTCACCTATTCAAGGCAAACAGGTACTCCCAGTAAAACCACTGCATTTCCATAGTTAACTTCTCCCAGGAAGCGCGGCAAGTAGTTTTTAAACAAAAACAGGGGGGAGGGGGAAGAAATACAAAGAAACGTCGTTTCCCGAAACGCGGCTAGGACTCACTTCAAGGACCGATTTTAGAAAGGGCAGCCACCACTCCCCGCCCCGTCCCAGGTAAGCGCCCTTCCACCTTTCCCGGGACCGCGGAGAAGAGAAGCAAATGCCGTGACAAGCCGTTGCCTTCCGAGTCCGCGCAACAATGTGTCCGGCCGTCAGCCCCAAACGCCCGTCTCGGCTCCAGAGGAGCGCGGGCCGCCTCCCCTCCGTCCTGGGGAAAAGGGCTCGCCCAGGCCCGCCGCGGCTCCGGGTGGCCGGTCGGTCGGGAAGGCGCTGCCCTCCGCCCTAAGCAGGCGGTCGGCCTCGCCGCCGAGGAGCTCTCGGGCCCGGCGGGGCTGCAGCGGCCCCCGACCCCCGACTTCTCCCGCCTCGCTTACCCGGGCTGTGGTTTCTCCCGCCGGCGAGGCGTCAGTCGACGGCGAGGCGAGGGGAGGCTCCGCGCAGCCCAGCAGCAGCGGCCGCCGCTCCTGCCGCCGCCGCTGCCCGCCCGAAAGGATGGAGGAGCCCGCGCGCTTTCCTGTCTGTCTTCCCGTCCGTCCGTCAGTCCGTCGGCAGCCCCACCTTCGCCGCCCCGCGCAGGCGCCACCCCTCCCCTCCCCTCCCCTCCCCTCCCCACGCGCCGCCCCGAGCCGAGCGCGAGGCAAGGCCGCTCCCGCCAACGCCTTACTCAGCTGCGCTCGCGCTGGGCCAATGGCGGCGTCTGGCTGTTACCTCAGGCGGGCGCGAGAGCGGCGGTGGGGAACGGGGCGCGCGCGGGAGCCCGGGGAGCCGTCGCGCGCCTTGTTGCTCCGTCTCTCCCCGCTCCGGTCCGGGACAGCCGCCCTCCTCCGGCATCTTGCGCTGCATGTTGCCTCGGCAGCAGAATTAGTTATGGGCTTTCTAGTCCTGCCTACTTGGGAAGAGCCTGATTGGGCAAGACGTGTGAAACACGTTCACCCTCTCAGTCTGCTGAAGCCTTCGGAGTGTCTTCAATTAGATGAATATAAATGAAGGTATACTTGGGTGGGTTTCGTTGTGGTTGAGTTTGGGTTGTTTTGTCGTTGGGGACATTGCAATTCTGGAGTTGGGTGGCCGTACCAGCCCTTTAAACCAGTGTTTTTCAACCTTGGCAATTTTAAGATGTGTGGACTTCAACTCCCAGAATTCCCCAGCCACTGTTTAAATCAAAACACTGATTTAAATAAATAAATACATAAACAAGGGATTGCACCATTTACATCTGAATTCGCTTATTTATACTATAGGCTCCTAATGAACTATCATGATACAAGTAAGACCAATGTTCTTGATTTACTGAAAGGCATAACTTTCTCCTTGGCTCATCCTGGTGTTTATCTGGTAACGTGAGCTTGACTCCCTCCTGAACAATAATTACAGTGTCACATTCAAGATAGCATGGAAAAGAATATGAAAGTTAGGGTTAAATCATGAAAACTCCTAAAAGTACATGTTTTCATGAATGGGCACAGATGTGATAATACGCTAGTTTTTAATGTGTGTAGTTAGCCAATGTATATCCTGCCATTCCAAAAATAATAGGGCAGGGGGGGCAGTTTGTCCAAAAGAGGTGATGCTTTGCTGAAAATGAGTTTAGTTTGGTAGAATAAAATATCAAGGAACTAAGCATTAAAGGTTATTACATGTTCCCAGATGCTCTGAGCGCAAGGTGCTGGCTCTGTGCTGTATTCTACTGATTGTCACTTTTCCAAGTCTAAAATAGGCTGTATAGCTACACCCTTCATGGGAATAAATCCTATTAGGTTCAGATTTAAGGTTGTAAAAGATTTGGGGTCAGATTGTTTAAAAAAATGGCCTCATGGTGGCTTACCAAAAACAACAACAACATAAAACCATTACAATAGCAGCAGATCAAGAGAAACATACAGTGCTACAATAAATGGAACACAATTAATTAACAAATACAATTCAGTGCAAAATAATTTTTGTCTATGCTTTGCATGTCTGTTGAAAAGTGAGACCCATCAAAAGCCCTTATGCCAAAACAAGTGTTCATAGCACTAAAATCTAGTTGTTCAGTACTGTACTTAATGTTGACCTATTTGGGTATATATATATATATATATATATATATATATATAATGTAAATATTATAAATATTTATAAATATTTATATTTATATTTATAAATATTTATATAAATATTTATATATATATATATATATATATATATTGAATTTAACATAGTTATATATTCCTATCATGTGAAGTATCTCCATGTATTATACCAGACTGAAATACATTTTAAATGTACAAAACATAGTAAAAGATAAAATAATATTATTGGTAAAATTGTAATGAATGGCTATGAGTAGCAGAACAGTACTCTTCTGTGGTATCAGGTGCCAGATAAATGACAATATTCCTAATAAGGTTGATTAATGCTTTATCTCTAGGGGAATTGTATTCCATGGAGTAGAACACGTAGTTCTCTAATACTAGAGAACTAAGAAAGATTTGTTTCAATAATTTAACTGGCATTAAGTATTTTAATTGTTTTTATTTTGTGTTCTGTTTTATTAAATTGTAATTAGGTTGGATACTCTGTAGGAAAGCAGTATGTGGAACTGAATACATTTCAGTTAAATATGTTTAAGAAAACTTAACATGTTATATAAAATATTTAATCACTTTATGTAAATCTAATAATTTTTACATGAAGCATTGTAATATACTACCTAGGCATGTATTCTACATAATTATTGAACACAAAAATCGTAATTACTAATAGAGAATTGCTAATAGAAAACAGCAGTAGAAAATTAAGAATGCAACATCAATACTGATTTTACAGTATTAAAAAAGGCAAATTAAAAAACAGTAATTAAGTAATGAACTAAATATTCCCCCCCCCCCAAAATGAAGCTAATTCTTAAAGTGAAATGGAATTCCTTTGGGAGGTTTTCACAACCTAGAGGTAGCTATGAAAAAAAGCTGTTTTCTTTAATCCCAACTATTGTTGGGACAAACCAAAGAGCTTTTGTAGATGATAGGTGGGCAAGCCAGTCAAGCATGTTGCTAGACAGTAACCTTTATTTACTCTGAATTAAAAGTCCACCATAGGCCTAACAGTTCTGTGAATGTATGCTTTGATTGTAACGTATGTTATGTAATTTTTCCAGGCTTCAAACATCATCACTAGCACTTCAAAATGTATCCAGAAACATACTGGAAATGAGCCTAAGGATGCAGGTTGGTTCTGAGTTGGGGTGGCTACATAAATAAATAATTGGCACATGCTGTTTCATACAGTGGCCTAGAGGAGCTGAGAATGCAATATTTAGAACTGCTGGCTGGAAATTCTGAGAGTTGCAATTCAACACTTCTGAAAACTGGGGAAACCCTTCTTTTGATAAACCGTTTAAAATACAAAATGCCCACCTTTGTTGACTACAATCAATAAGAACAATTTCTTTACATTTTTTTCTCTTTTCTGTATTTCTTTTTCATAACTGTAGCCGGCTGTTAAATGCTTTGGTTATTTAGTTTGAGGTGTCAAGCATATATTGATTGTTATAATATGACATGTTATTTATACATTTCTTTTCCGTGCACTTATATAAAGAAAATAGACACTTGCTAAAGAGCTTGCAGGCTAAAATTAGTCGGTGCAGGAAACAGGAGGAGGGTAGGTGTTTCACTTGTAGCAGCTATGTATGAACATGAGCAATGGCAGCTACATGTACTAAACAGACCCTCCCAAGGAAAACTCGTCTTCAACAGGTTTTCAGAAAGGATTTCTACAGCCATGTGCAACCCTTGGCTCATTTGCTTTGTTTTTAATAGCTTCTTCTATTTTATCAACACATGTAAGATGATCTGTTCCCATTTACTTGTAATTAAATTATTGGAGCAGGGACTTTTCTCTTTCTATTGAGTAAATGCCATGACAGTCCTACATAGGAGTACACAAGAACAAGTACACTTAGCAATCCTACATAGGATACACAAGAACTTTTTTTAAATTGACATGCTATTTTTCTACATAGAAAGCACTTGTTATATAGAACAGCATATGTGAGGTGAGGTCCCTCCTGCAATGTAACATGGAACAGCTCTGGAGTGGCCTTGTCCCATCTGAGTCATCTAGAACAACCCAAGTGGGATGTGCTAGTATGGTTATGAATCATGTTGAAGAGTTTCAGTTTCTGCAAAAGTTATAATAGCGTTTTATTATGTAATGCTGTCTAATGTCCCATTTGCAACAATGCAATACAGTACTGTAGTTAACTCTCTGATAGAGGAACAGCTATAACAGTGTAAGTTCTTAGAGTAGCCTTTCTCAACTGGGGTTCTGTGAGTGGTTGCTAGGGGTTTTTGAGAGGTCGTGATTGAAGAAAAAATAAACATCTTTTTTTGGACTTTGTGTGCTATGCATAGCTAGCACTCACAATGATGTGAACTTTTATGCACCGTTCAGCTGCTGATGTGCTGCTTTGCTGTTGTTGTAAATGTTGCAAAATTGTGTAGGTTAGAAGTGAATTGTATTGTGAAGTTTTCATATTTTTTGCAATTTTTATGCAGGGGTTTCCTGAGACCTGAAAATTATTCAGGTCCTGAATGATTCTTCCAGGGTAAAAAGGTTGAGAAAGGCTGTCTTAAAGATATCTAAAGGTGGTTCCTGGTCTTCATTTATCAGATCCCAAAATCACAAGACTTTTCTTGGGTGAAATCAGAGAACTGAGTTGTTTTTCTTTTCCCACCCATTTTAAGGTAGGAAAAATGCACTGTTTTAATGTTGTTTTATTGCTGTTTTTAAATGTGATTGTTAACAACTTTCAAATGTTTCCTAGGAAACAATCCATAATTGTTTTTAATAAATAAAGTATGACCAGGTTAAAAAGTATTTGATAAACCACATGAAAAAGAATTCTAAGGTTTTATATGCATTGTTTTATTTTTCAAGTCTTTTTGAAAAGAAAGAAGAACACAGATGTAGCAAGAGTCCTAGATTCTAGAAATGCATTTTCCACTCAGAAAGAAGTAGTTGGAAATAGTAAAGGATCCAAGTCCTCAGGTTAAACAAGAGCCAGCAAGTTTCCATTTAAGTTTTGTCATGATGTAACAGCATGAAACAAGAACATTTGTTTCAATAACTAGCTGGTATGTCCCAGTTTCACACATAATTAAATTATAAGCTTATAATGGGCCTGGTGAAATTGCTTGCCATCATGTCCTTGAGTAGTCGGTAGGACCACAAATTTGTACTCTAGGGACATTCTTGAAATAGCTCTTGCTGTGTCACTTCCTAAAGCTGCATTATACTATTACTGGCCTTTTGGAGGGATCTGAAGACCTGGCTCTGCTATCTGGCCTGGGGCAAGGAGGGGGATCATCAAGTGTGGGATTGGCTAGTCCCTTAGTGGCCTGGCGTTGCTGCCTTGAACCATCGGCCTCCTGGATTTTTTTCCTTTTATTTTTGTGAATGTGTATTGTTATAGGTTTTAATTGTATATTTATTTATTGTTTTAACGTGTTGTGAGCCGCCCAGAGTCCCCATTGGGGGGAGATGGGCGGAGAACAACTTTAATAAATAAATAAATAAATAAATAAATAAATAAATAAATAAATTACAGCATTGTACAATATCCTTGTTTGTCATAGCATTATTTAACTCCCATTAGACTATACAGAATAGCTGATGCTCAAAAGCCTGGAAACAAGAATAGAAAAAGTAAATCGTAGGAGACAGCCAAAGGTAGGCAAGCCAAAGGAAAATAAAACAAAAGAATGGAGATGAAGAAAATGCACGTCCAATCAAAAGCTGAAAAGGGGAATTATTTGTGTAATCAAGGTGCAGTAGATAAGAAGCAGCAAGCTAGTTGAGAGCAGAGAGCACTAGCTAATTAGGTAATGGCACGGGACAAGGAAGTTTAAAGTTGGCCCCAGGATAGTATGGCTAGGAGACAAGTAAGATTATTGTTTTCCTAGGAACAAAATAATGTGGGAAGATTTGAAGGAAGATTGCAGCTTAGTTATATCATATTCTTTAATATTTACAAATCATGCATGCCATTCATTTCTTTCATTCATTCATCTTAAATAAATGTTCAGACTTGACTCCTCTTCATCTTCCCTTTCTAGCCAACATTTCTGCAACTGGTTACACTGGGCATTTTTCTCACATGGTCATCCAGATGGTCAGAGACATCCAATCAGAAATAGGGTTAGGTTTTTATGCTGCCTGGATCACCCTCTCAATACAGTATCAACACCCTGGCTGGCTTGGGCGTCTACAGCAGTCTGGCAAGGGGGTAAAAGCCATCATTTGTTCATGATGTAATTCTCCAAATGATGTGGATTCTGCAGTGATGCAACAGTAAGCATAATTTGTACAATGTTGACATGATGTGTATGATGCCATTGTGCTGGACACATCTGCTAGCTGGTTTCTCCTTGGTTTTACTCTGAGCTCTGAAACATATGTCACATACCTAATTGTCTGGCTTCTTAATCTCTAGGCCATCTTTGGTTTTGATTGATACAGCCATGCATAAAAATAGGATACATGTATGCATGCATCCAAGGTGCACATGCACACGCACAGTTACTTTTTGGCATATGAATGTTACGAGAAACATTCAGAGGCTGACCGTAAAAGGTGAACAAACACAGGAATTGCTGAGGGCAGAAGAGCTAATCTCTTCAACAGTACCTGGACCAAGGTAAGCTGAAAAGCTGTGACTGGACAGGCTATAAGAAGCGGGACTTGGGGAAGGAAGGGAGTTGCTCAGGATGGCAAATACTGCAACAAGGCACATAGTTGAGTCCGCAAACTAATTATAATTTGGAGGATGCAGGCAGCTGTTTGCCCTGCATTGTGATTTGAACCCCAGCAAATGTAGTAATGTCTAAAGTAACATAATAGTAATCTAGGATTGTCCTATCTCCTATTTGACAAATTCCTTTATTTAAAGGCATCTTTGAGAGATAACCTGTTTTGGGCCAATGACTACTACCCCCCTTGGCCTTTATATAACATGTTGGGAACCACAGTCTGAAAAATAGAGCCACAACAAAGAAATCATAGACTCATAGAGTCCTAAGGGAGTTTAGAGGTCACCTAGTCCAACCCCTTACTCATTGCAGGATCCACTAGAATATAAATTTGCCGCAGCGTTTGCTGTCAGGGCAATTCAGCACCCTGGGGGTTGTGCATTCTTTCACTCTTGGAAGGACTCATTAGTTCAAGTTGATTTTAAAGACAATCAGAAAGAAGAGCATTTTTTAACAAATAGTACACACTTATATCTAAGCATTGTGCAAGACCCATTTTTTTCCCATGACAACAACCCTGTGAGGTAGGTTAGACCATTGTTTCTCAACCTCAACAACTTTAAGATGTGTGGACTTCAACTCTCAGAATTCCCAGCTAGTTGTTGAGGTTGAGAAACACTGGGTTAAACTAAGAGAGTGAACCAAGGCCCCTCTGGGAGCTTCTGTGACTAAGAAGATTTGAACCCAGGTCTCCCGAGTGCCAGTCCTGCACCTTAACCACTCCAACACGCTAACTCTTTTGAAGTTCTCCATTAATATCTAGCTCTTCAGGAGCAGATTGAGCAGGCTCACAGCCCATGGATAGTTATAATATTCCCCTTAGAAAGAAGGAGAGAAACTCATGCAAATGTTGTGCTAATTTGTGTTTCTTCTTGTCCTCTTTACTGATCATTTGCTTTTCGGGGTCACACATAACCCAGTTGTAATCACTTTGCTGTTTCTCGCTCCTCCTGTTCCATTAATTTAGAACTGGTTTATTACTAAGATGTTAATATCAGTGCTTTTTTGAGACATTAAAAGAAGTGTAAAATAATGTATAGTGCAACCCTATACTTTTCTGCTGTGAAATAAGTGCCACTGATTTCAATAAATAGGATTTATTCTCAGAGAAGTCTAATAGAGGATTATAGCTCTAGAGATTGACAAATAGAATTGCAATTTTAACATTTCCTTTTTTATTTCCTAATAACAAAGTAGATGCAAGATTACCTCTTTTTTTAAAGCACCTCTTTAATGGACAAATCTAACATAGTGTTTGCACTCCTAAATTAAATTTTCTCTAATTTATAATCAAACATATGGCATATAAATATGTTAGATATGTGGAAGACATCATAAGTGGCAACTCAGAAGCAAATCATGAGTGTAACAAGCTGGGTAACTTCCCCTTTGGGGGCATTTTGTGTGGGAATATTGAAACATCATGGACTAGGGAAGATTACTGACTGAAGAGTCTTCTTAAAGTAGTTGGTGCTGCTTTAAGAGCAAGACTATCATTCTGAAATACACAATTATCTTTCTATGTCATCGCTTACATATAATTATCTCAGCAAACTAATGCACACATTTCCTGTTCCCACTTTTTAGCGGTTGCAGAATGAACAGGATTCTGTTCCCACTATGATAAAACAGTTGTTTATTGGAAACCTATAAGGCAAAACCCAACTGCAGTAGAACCCCTTGTGTTAGCCCTTCGAGGTAGTCCAGACAAGAAGCACAACCATGAATATTAATGCTACCTTTATTGTAAGGTTACAATAACAGAATCTTGCAAGTCTGAAAGCATTTCTCCCCTTCTTTACTTTTGCTTTCCAGAAAACTAGGGAGTGTCCGTTATGAGATACTTTCCATGCCCCTTTTGCTTCTGTGGGCTGAGATACCTTTCGCATGATGGTTGTCTAGTCTCAGGGTGTCCTTCTATCTCCCAAGGTCATTCCCACAGACCATTATGCCCATATTTCTCAGCAACTGATATTGAGAGGTATTTTGCCTCTATTACTGGAGATAATACACAGTGTGGCTAATACCTGTTGATTGCCTTTTCCTTCATGAATTTGTTAACCTCCTGTTGAACAATCCATGTTGGTGATTATCATCCAAGACAGGTGACTTCATTATTCCCCTCTCCTTGGCACTGATGAGACCACACTTGGAGTACTGAGTATAGTTCTACCTTTCCAGAAGGACATTGACAGGATAGAGAGGAGGGCAATGGAGAAGATACAGGGCTTGAGAACTTTCAGGCTGAAGAAAAAAAGACTTAGGGGAGCCATGATAGTTGGGTGCAGTACATAAAGGGAAGTTGCAGAGAAGATGGTCAGGAACTATTTTCTATGGCCACAGATACTAGGGCCAAAAATAAAAGGTCGACATAGCAGCTGCCTGGCTCTCATTTCATTTTTCTGATGGAAAAGTCTGCACAACAGTGGAACTATCTACTTACGGAATTTGTTGATTATTTATCTCTGGAGGTTTTTAAGAAAGGCCAGACAATCATCTCTCATGGGTAGTTTATTTAGTTTTCTTGTGCTTTGCAAAGGGCTGGGTGTGATGATTCTTGTGGTCTGTTCTAAACCACAAAATTTTATGATTCTATGACTATGAGTTATAGAACTAAAATCCATATTTGAATTATAATGCTTTGTTTATCTGCTGTGCATCTCTTACCATGCAGTTTTACTGGACGAAGCTGGACTCTTGTGAGATAGGGCAAAGAAAAGTACCACTCTTCAGTTTTTCCATAGCTTGCCAAACCACAGTCTCTTATTTGTTTTTACTGCATAACCATTTGAGGAAATCTGATGGATTTTAATACATTTTGTTTGGGCTTCAATTTTTATTTATCACTATTGTCATCTCTAGAGCTAATGAGTATGAAGTGGTTTACAATAAAAGCTAAATTAGAGCAATGAAAAATAGAATATTAAATAATAAAATGTACTTGAGCAGTTAGAAGCAAGTGTGCTAAGGGGAAACCAATCAACTACTTGCCCATCATAACTTGGAGATGGATGGTATTGAGATGCCCTGAGATGATATTAAGCAACATCAGTGTCCACAATGATAACATTTAAGAGAATTTTTGCTTTTGGTTTTATTTCCTGTAATTTTATTATACCATTTTTTTTCAGTTGTATATCACTTTGAGGTGAGCAGAAACCAGGTGATTTATAAATAGTTAAATAAATGGTAAGATAATTGGTAATGCTGGTTGTCCTCTTTTCAGTTCTACCTAGAAGTGTGCATAGTGCTCCAAATGTGATCACACCATAGATCTGATTTAAGGCATTATGATATTGGCAGTTTCCTTTTTTATTCATTTGTTAATTTATAAACATAGCAACAGAGAGTGTGTGCTTTTGACAATGGTTCTTTTGTATATCATTTTCAATGAGCTATACCAAGATTATTTCCAATCACTTTCAGATGAAATCCTGTGTATTAATAACAACTCTTTATCAAAATGACACATTCTGTTCAAAAAGGAGCTATTCACAGGGTTGGAGAAATCCCAGAGTCTGAAGAAGGGCAAACCATCTTTAGAAAAATGTCAGATGAAAGTCTAGCACATCTGGACAGCTCCAGATTGAGGAAAATTCCTCTAGGAGGTTAAAATCCGAAAGGCATCACTTTCACCAAGTGTTTTATTTTATTTTAATTGTATTTATTTACATTAGATTTTGATTGGGCTGATTTTGCTGTTATGTTTCATTATGCATTTCTGTATTTATTTTGCATTTTGTTTTAAGCTGCCTTGAGCAGTTATTAGATATAAGCAGAATATATCTATGGAATTAAGGGGGAAAAGATACATCAGAGCATACAGGGATACTCACACAGCATCTGTCAGCAACTTCTTGAAGTGGCTTCATCTTCTCCTGATTGGTACAGGGGCCTTCTGCGAATGCAGCACAATTGTAGGAAAAAATATATATATTTGGTTTAAGCAGTTGCCAAAAGGCATTATGCAAGTGTCCCCTTGCCCTAGGGCAATGTTTCTCAACCTTAGAGACAGTTCTCAACCTGCTAGACATTTTACGTCTTTAAGAGTTTTGTCTGCAATTATGACTGCATAGAATTACGTAATTGTTTTGGTTAGCTACTACAAATGCTTTGTCTTTATAGTATAAAGACAGTTAAGATTAATAAACAGGGTAGATGATAAAGTACTTTTTTTTCTCTATGTGTTGGGGGGTCATGGAGGTAAATGAGGTTCAGAAGGGGGCCTTGAGCAAAAAAAGGTTGAGAACCCTCCTGCACACCACAAAGATGTGGTGATGCTTCTGCCTGAACATTTAGCGACCAGTGCAGTTTGCTCATGACCATCAGACATGGAGATGGGCTTTAATTCCATTCCTTGACAATCCTTCCCTCTTTTTTTTTTTTTCTTTTTGAGCTAACAGGAGCGTCATTAGCAATACTGTAAGGGTAATTATGAAAGAAATTTAAAAAATGAGAGCCAATCTATCCAAGTGGGACCAATTTCCTCAGTACTTAATACAATTGCCTCGGTTTTCTATTTGCAATATTAAAACAGAGAGATTTACAGCTTTATCCTGAACTTTAGTTCTAGGCTTTCTTATAAGCAAACAGGGAAACCAAAGGACAGAATGTCAATAACTGCCTCTCCTGCTGCCCATCAGAGCTCCTAACCTGAAATAACACAGGTATTCCAGAACATATGCAATCCAGTTTGACTGCTTATGAAAATCAGAGGCCGTGATGTTGATGCTCAGCTAACCCATTTGATCCACTCTAACCCACAGTGGTCTATATGATAGTAAAGGACCAATGTAGGGGCACCAGCAGGGAGGTCAAAAAAATCAAGATGGCAGCTGCAACTGTTATTAAAGCCCCACCTCTTTTTTACATGTGTCATGTTCTAATGCTGGGAAAGGTGGAAGGAAAGAGAAGAAGATGACCACCAGCAGCAAGGTGGATGGACTCAGTTACATTGGTGATGGGTGCACCATTGGGAGACCTGAAAGACCAGGTTAGGGATAGATCTTCAAGGAGAAAATCTATTTATGTGGTCACCAGGAATTGCAAATGACTTGATAGCACATCAGTCAGAATCAATCATGTATATAATGCACATAAAAAAGGACAGGGCTTCAGTCATGTGGTCACAGTTCCCATCTTGACTTTTTTGACCCTCCCTCAGACACCCTTGGAGCAATGAGCAGTTGCAGTATAGGAACTCAGACTCAAAGGAGTATGATCATGGTGCTAACATCGGTATGGTACCAGGAGAAGAGCTTAATCCAAGTTGTTCTGCAATGCTGTCAGCAAGTTCTGACCTCATGGCTGTCACTTCCCAGAAGTATCCAGTAGATGGCTGTGGAGAAGTGACTGGCTTGTTCACAAGAATGATGCTCATCACTGTGAAGTGTAGTGCTGCCAAAGATGAAACAGAGGAGGCAAAAGGGTGCTGCTCCCTCCCAAGCAAGAGCCATAAGTAACTGTGGTGTGTTCCACAAAGATTCATGGGAATAGCAGTGCATGACACTGGTCCTTGGAGCACTGAGTGGATAGGATGACATTTGTGCTTGTGCAAGAGTCCTTGGAAACAATAAAAGTAGTAAAAAAGACTTTTAAAAAAGCCACACAAAATTCCTTGTTGGCAGAGCCAGTGGAAAACCTGTAATGCTCCCAGTGGTAACAGAATCAACAACACACAACTGGCAGAATCCAGCTCCCTTTCCCAGTTTTTCTTTTACAACACAGGACTAGCCTTCTTTCAAGAGAGCACTAAACCCTTTTTTTCAAAACAAGTCTAGAGCTCTTTTAAAAGAGCACTAAACCTGTGTTTATAAGAAGACTGCCTAAGATGTGTCATCCATAGGCAAACAACTCTGCAAATGCCAGGGGAGGGCCCAAAAGCTGTAGTGGCATAAAGTGGCCAATAATACCTGGGCAGATCCCAACTCCTGGCTGCATCAGCAACTCAAAGACTACAGGTAGTCCTCAAGCTATGATGGCAATTGGGACTGGAATTTCTGTCACTAAATGATGCGGCATAAAGTGCAACATCATGTGACCACATCACTTAGCGATGGCAATCTTGGCAGTCCCAGTTGCTGTTGTAAATCCAAGACCATGCGGGTCATTAAGCAGGAAGTAGTGGGAGTCCCAGACAGAACGTGGAAGGATGTGTGGGTGCTATGGGGAGGTGTGGGGGGGTGCTGCATGCAGGCACTATGAAGCACGGGTGGTGCACAGGTGCCGTGGGGGGCTGGGGGGGCTGCTAGTAGGCATTATGGAGCACGGACAGGCTGGCAGGAGCTGCGGGTGGGGGGTGCTGCAGGTGGGTGCACACTATGAAGTGCAAGTGGGCGGGGGTGCTATGGAGTACGAGATCCCTGGGATCTCGTACTCCATAGTGGGGCTCCTCAGGAGAAAAAGCAGTGGGACCGACTTATGGGAGGAACTTGTGACCTTCCCTGCCAGCTGCCCCATTGACTTTGCTTGTATTTATTGTATTTCTTTGTGTTTGAAGATACTGTTCAGTAGTTTCTATTTCCTGATTAATTTGTCCTTTGAGATCAAAGATTCTATTGTTACCCAGGTTTGTAACTGTGCAGTTTAATATTCCCCTTCTTACCTCCATCTCGGAATTAAATTAAATAGAATTCAAGAGAACTTCAGACTCTTTTCCTAATGCCATCTGGTGGGCTTAGCTATAAATGCAGGAGCCGTCCAATTTTTGTGACAGTCACTTGGTGGGGGAAGATTTCCTTTCATCACATGCTCAACTGAGAAGTTCTGATCTTGAGTAAAGTAATAGGATTCATGATGGGTGGTGTGGAGGAGAGAAACACAGAGGGTTACTTTCATTTAGCAGAGCACTTTTTTGGATGAGGGCTTTGCTGTTTGGAATAGTGCTTCATGTTGCCTTTGCAAGTCAGGAGCTCCTCTGAAAAAGCAAAAACAAAACAGAAGAGAAGAGAAGAGAAGAGAAGAGAAGAGAAGAGAAGAGAAGAGAAGAGAAGAGAAGAGAAGAGAAAGGCAAGTCTCTAAAAGTCCATTGGAGACAATTTGTTTAGAGGCAAACACCAGCCCACTAGCAGAATAAATCTGGCAAATCTGCCCCTTCGTGCCATAATATTGTTGGCTTACCTTTAGCTTAATATTATTATTTAAGCAGCCATATACCAATGAGATATAAAAATTAGTAGAAACTATGCAATAATTAAAAGGAAGAAAGGCATGCAAGAAGCTGTGTTTCATAGCTGAGATACACATTGGGAATCAAGTAGGTGTGACTCAAGCCCAACAGAGACTAGTATTGTCTGGCAAACTCCTATATGGAGATTAATAGAAGATACAGAGACAAAGCAATCAAAGAATATATTATAATAGCAAAGAGAAAAACCGAGTCCCAAACTTTGCTATCCTTATAGCTAAAAATTTAGCAAACTTCTTAGAAGTTTCAATACATTGTTCTTGCAGTAGCTGATGTGTACTGATGGTGGAAGGTAGGAAAGCTTATTAACAAGTAGTTTGAGAAGTTCAAGATGGCCAGGTATAATATAAGTGGCAATTTAGTAATATATGTGCCGTAGACTCAACCTCAGTTTCTTAGCAGTGGCTTAGTCTATTGTGGGAACCTAGCGATTGCCTCATTCTATTCCTTCACTACACTATTTCCTTCCCAGAAACATGCTGCTGATAGTCTCAGGCCCTTTCTCCAACAATTCTTGTAAAAGATGCTTCAGCACAACTTTGTCCATCCTGGGACAGACTCCCTCTACAGATTCTTCTCATTTTGCTGTTGGCCTTTTTTAAAAACAAGGCAACAGATTGCTAATGTGTTGACCTGTGGTTGGTGGTGCCTATGATGTTGGGAACTGGAGTCTGCACCTGGAGAGAGAGGGCAGAATTGGGGAAGGCTGCTGTGACACAAGCCTGATAGATAGTTGACTTAAATTGCAATATTACTACACATAGCCATCAGTTGAAGCTGGAATAACATCACATGATTCATCAGGGAAATGATGCAAATGTTGTAATTTATCTCAACTGCATCATAATGCTGATAAAGTACAGCACCTAATTCATGTCGTTTGCATGATGAAGTCATGGGTCTCCTCCCAGTGGACACCCATGTTATTATGCACACCTACTTGGAAAGCTTTAGGCTAGGAAACTCAGAAGAAATCTATGCTGGTATGCTGTCGGCTAAGGCTTGCTGATAGAGGTACATCCGTAAGCTATTAGCTTAATTAACTGATATTGTTTCAGGATTATTATAAACTGGTTGTTGAAAAGGATGGGCCCTAGTAGTAGCTGTCTCAAATCTTGATGGGATAGAGAAGTTGGTTAGAAACCAGAGCCTTTTTCTTCTTACCCCCTTCCTCTGCTACCAACCCCCTGCAGTTGATGGCTGATTGCTATAATGAAAGTGGGAGCCAGGGTTCACTCTAAGACATTCTACCTTTCAATCATTGAGGAGAGAAGAATAAGAAGCAAGGCATAAATATTCATGAGGCATAATGATCAACATTCTAAAAGCATCCCCAGATACTGGTTAAGGGAATAGGACCCACTCCAGAAAAGCAAGAGTTGCTCAGTAAGAATCCTGTCATCTCCTAGATTAAAATAATCATTCAGAAACATCCTTCATTATATTCTTTGTGGGCTGTTGTGGGTATTTTTCATGTACTTTTTTTATAATTATGGACACATTACCCAAATAATAAATTCAGCCCTTCTGGACATCATTCTTTCTTTACACTCTGCCTATGCTGGAGTATCACCCTGGCTTCACCTTTATAATCAGGTTCTCTCTAGGTAACTGTAGATCCAGAGCAAAGAGGTTTATATAGCAGATTGTTTCCCAGCAAGATAGCTCCTCATCTCCCAACACCACAACCACTGTGGTTGTAGAAAGTATGATAGACTTGGACCAGGAAAACTCAAAAGGTAATTTTAGGTTAATCACTATCTTTCAGCCCAACCTATCTCACATGTTTGTTGTTCTCAGAATAAAACAAGGAGGGGAGAGGGCTATGTATGCCACCTTGAGCTCATGGATGAAAGGGGGGAGATAAATCTAACAAGTAAATAAATAAAATGTTTGCTCATTTCTGCAGTTCTTGCTCTACCATTCTTGCCAGATTCCCGAGCCTTCTTAAATAGCACCTTCAATGAAAGGAACTCATATCTTAGCATGCCTGCAGAGGGAGATCACTGAAGAACATTGAAGAACATCAATAATATGATCTACACTTTCTTGTGAAATACCAAGCATAACTGCAATTTCCCTTTGAGCAATCTGCTGATTGTCCCTTAATCATCAGCCTTTCTCATGTGAAATTCATAGTTTGCTGTCACAGGTCATAACTTCATTCTTGATCACACAAATCAGCTTTTCCTAGTTCAGCATCTTTACATTTTTTGGCCCAGCAATGCATAGTATTCATATCAACACAGTCATCATCATAAACAATCTGCATTTGGCAGTGAATTTCAAGTGGAGGAATTCCTTTGTCAAAAATTCAATCACCATATGTAACTTAGAGTGCAACTTATAACATTGAAGACATTACTTTTCATGCAAACCTCATATCTGCAGTTCATTTCTAATCTTAGGGTTTTGTAGGCAGATTTTGGGGGAGGGGGCTGGGAAAGAGGGAACATGCCATAGCTCAATACTGTATGTACACATCAAAATAATTCCACTGAGAAGGAATAATGTATGGGTTTAAGTTTAAAATGACATTTAAAAGTACATCTGTGCATATTGATTATTGCCTTATTTATCTGTCTTCATATGTAATGCATCTCAGAAGAAGGCGATGAAAGCTATTTCCATATCATGTCAAAAAATTGCGTGGAAGTGACCAAGTAATCACCAGGAGTTGTACTCAACTCAGTGACATTACTTTGTAATTATTGAGTCCTAATTCCTTTGTGAAAAGTTATAATTGTTACTAAAAACTGATGTAATGTTCTTATTCCAGGCACTTCCTCCAGCCATCATTGGAGGAAGCTCAGTACAATCTCCATTTATAGAAAGCTAAATAGGAGAACAGCCAAACGTTTTGCAAATGAGTATGGATTTAATTCAAGGAGGTGGGGAGCCTTCATGGCTTTTCAACCCTTGCTAAGCTCTAATTTCCCAAAGCCTTTGCCAACATGCCTAGTGTTGATGGATGGGAACTGGAAGTGGTACTTCAGCAACATGTGGAAGGCTACAATTTCCCCATTCCTGATTTAAATTCAATACAAATTTACACTTCTGGAATATATGTCTCTCCTTTCGGAACTTTACAGAAGTTTATATCATGACGCCTAACTAAAAAGATAACAATAATCTCCAAAGATTCTAACTCCAATGAACACTGTCCTTTGTTATCAGATATACATACATTGTTAACTGTAACCATATGTCATGATGGCTCCATATGTTTGGGAGATCTATTGGTTTGTACTAGCCAAGAGGATGGAGTGAGGTGAACTGCCTCAATGTTCTCCAATATTCTGCAAAGGAAAACCTGGACATCACTTATTATATTTTGTTCACCTTTTTTTCTCTTCACCACTGGGATCTTCATGAAACACAGTGGCATCTCATGAAAATCAAAGGTTCTGAGCTACGATGTTGAAAATGGCCCTATTAGTGGCAAACTGAAATGGAATTATGAATAAACTACAGCAGCACTGTACTGTAAAAAGTTAGCTGGTTCAGTATTCTGGTCCTGATCAATATGCCATTAACAACTATTATTAGAAAAAAGAAATCAAGTGCAAGTATTATCAACTCTTCTGTAGACTTTTAACTGACTGTCTGAATGGTACTTTGCAAACTATAAGTTTTGAGTAAAATTCCTTTGTACTCTATAGTAGCAAATACCCCATAGGATTTTAGAGAACGTAGAAGCTGATCCAGTAGTTTAAAGAATATGATTTCAGAAAGGAAATATGCTTCAGTTCAAGAACTGGCTCCAAGCATGATGCTGGTGCCTCCATTTTGGATCATGCTCCTTTTAACTTATTCACAGTATAAATATTATTCTGTATAATAGCAATATTTTTACTATTGAACCAAACCTCTGCAACCTAGAGCTTGCCAGGGCAAAATTTGACTCCTGGTGACTGTATGGAATTGTCTATGTAGTTCTCTTGTTAACTGTAAAGAAGTATTTTGCTATTGTCTTTTTGAACTTCCCAATTTAACCTGCAGCTCTGAAATCTCCTGGTGGTCTCTCATCCAAGTTCTAATCAAGATTGATCCTCTTCAGCTTTTGATTTTTTTTTTTTTTTTATATCAGTCAAAGTTGGCTAGGTATTGCCATCTGCTGTGGAAAAAAATTCTTTGAGTCAAGCCTGACACTGGAAAAACACATCCTTGCAGTTCTCTTGCAATATTTGGCCATTGGTGGGATGGTTTTTTGACTTCAGACTAGTCTACAGCTCTGAAATTTCCTGGTGGTCTCCCATTCAATACCAAGCAGATCTGCTTAGATTTTTTGAGATCACCCAAGTTGGTTAGCTACTGCAGTGGCAAATAGGTTCACAAAAATGAAAGCCTGTGGCTACACTTCAGCTTAGGCCATCTGTGCTTTTACAAGACAGATTATCCCATATTGTGTACGTCTGAGACGTGTGTGTGTGTGTGTGTGTCACACTGCATGGCTAATTTCCTTTCCTGTTAAGTCAGCAACAGAAAGTAGACACTTTCTTAAAAGTAACCCCAATGGAACATACCTCTGAAAAGACATCCGGAGGCTATTCATATTCCATGATAAACTATAATATGGTACGTTTGGTTTCTTTGGGGGGTATTTAACCCTTTTAAGTGTGATCCGGAATGTCTCTGAGGGTCAACAAGATTGCCTCTCTCCCCCACTTACTGCATTATACCAGCATAACTGAATTCATTTGGGAAACTGATAAATTTATAAGCAGTTTATTGCCTCTCTCATCTTTATATTTGATATTACAAAAATGAAATAGAAATATTAACATCACACTGATAGGCAGATCCTCTTTCCTGGACTCTGGAAATGCTGCTGACAGTACCCAGTGAAATACCTTTGAAGGCAAAAAGAAGTCCGGAGGGCAGGTTCAGGCTTAGCAGCATTCATTTGATTTCATTCATTTTAATCTCACTCCTTTTGTCCAAGAATCCTTTCCCCAGTCCATAGAGCAGTGTTTCTCAACCTTGACAACTTTAAGATGTGTGGACTTCAACTCCCAGCATTGCTGGCTGAGGAATTCTGGGAGTTGAAGTCCACACATCTTAAAGTTGCCAAGGTTGAGAAACACTGCCATAGGGTGTTTCTCTCCCTCCTGCCACTGCTGCATTCATAGAAATCTTATTTGGATGCACCAGAGTGCCAGGGGCACAATGGCCACCCTTTCGCCTCTGTGCTCAGAATGCGGGTGATTGCAAAGCCAAGTTCCTCAAGGTCCTCTCCCCACTGCACCAGGAATTTCTCCTGTCTGTCCTTCCCCTGTTGCTGGTCACCTGTTCTTTTCCTACCACTAGGAAAACAGGAAGGGGAAATCTAAGAGCAAAGATCACTATCACTTCATATGCCCTTTCCTCTCTGCTGTTTTCTGTATTTAATGATTAACCAATGTATACCAAAGAAGAAATGTTGTCTTCATCAAGCTAGCCTCATAAGCAGGAGAGAAAGTTGTTGCAGCAGCCCTGGCATTCTCTAACCTAGCGCACTCTGCGTATGCTGCAATGAGAGCTCTCAAAATTTGGCAACAGGGCACCCAGTTGGGTGTTAATCTTACATTTAGTATGGAACAGCTTTGCCAGACTTGGTGTCATACAGTATTTTGGAGGACAGTTCCCAATCAGTATGATGAAAGATGAGGGCTTATGACAGCCGTAGGATAAAGTAATTTAAAATATTTGGAAGTTAGGGATGTGCAAAAGTCATTAGTGCAAAATGTTCCATTCCCCTCTGGAGTATGCCAAATCTCTGTCTACCCCGTGCTGTTCCAAGGGTGGTTTTTGGAAGTAAATCCAGACAGGGCATTTTGGATGAATCAGCATGTTTTTTGCCCATCCCCATTTTACAGATACCAGGTGGAGAAATGTGATTATAGAGTAAAGGCTATGTATGCTGGCTTAAATTATTAGAATTAAATTCTGGCACATTTGATGGGCATCAGTGTGCTGAAGGATGGAGTCTAATTTATATATCTGGGATCTGGCATCTCCCAGGCTCCCTGCCTTCATCTAACTTTTTAAAGTGACTTTTTAGTGGGGAGAAGTAAATGGGAAGCTGGCCTGGTGCAAAGTAAATCATCAGCCCCAGGCATCATCTTTCTAATAGTGCCTGGGCCCTACCTAGCCCCCATAAATAATGTAATGAAAAAAGAAAAAGTGGGTGTTTTCTTCGAAAGCGTTCCCAGGTGCCTAGGAATAAAGGTAAAGGTAAGTGGAGGTGGCTGAGACCGTCTTGGCAGCCTGGGAGTGATGGCTAGAGCCGTATCTCCCACTTGTTTTCAGGGAGGTGAGATTGTGTGACTGGCCACCCTCATCAGGGTGCGAGTGGGCAAGCTACACGACGCACACTCAAAGTTCCAACTATATCCATTGATGCAAAATGTCGGAGACTGGTTCTGTATACTAATTTAGGAACATTATTGTGGCTGCATGTAATATAGACTGTCTGTCTTTTTGACACTGTATTTAAATGCTCTTCCTGTCATTTGGATTATATTAAGTTTTTGAGAACTGGCTAACCAAGGCTACCAGTTCTGGGGTGCAGAAAACTGGATGACCACTGCCCTATTCCTATGGCGGGTTTTTTTTAGAAATCCAATAAGCACCAGGAATGATGATCAGATTTGCAAAGGCATCCAAGTGAGGGCAAAACAGTCAAAATGGTAGCCATAATCATTATGTAAAAATGGGCAGGGCTTTGATCATGAAGTCACTTTTTTGGCCCCCATCCCCCCCACAGATTCCCCTATGGATTTACCTGTCGCTCCTCTATTGTATCATAGGGTTCGGGCAGCACAGTCATTTTTGAACCTTGGCAAAGAAAACCTGGGTAATGCCGGCCTTTCTTTGGGACTTTGGGAAGAGCTGTCAGATCAGAACTAGCTGGGATCATGATTAGTTACATTTTATTTTAACCATGATTTGGAAATTACAAGAAATTTAAACCGAAGTTCCCAAATCACAATTGCTGAAATCATGCATTATTCTATACTGTAATGTGGTCTGTTTGGATTTGGCTTATGTGAATCCAGACATTCTAAACTATAAACCTGGCTTTATGGTTTATTATGATTCATGAACTACCATGAACTACCATGAATTCATGAACTACCATGTGCTGTGTGGAACTATTGCCTCAAGAACCCTGCAAAATATATCTTATTTTTTAACTGAAATATTATCCTTTGGGTCTCTTTATCTTGGCCTACTCCAGATATTACAATCCTAATATACTTCAGGTTGCCAGGTTGGGGAACCGCTGTAAGCCAGTTCTGGAACATATGATACTTCCCATGGCTTGAAAATAGCAATAACCAAAAGAAGGATATTTGTTCTTTGTACAAATTGTGACATCTTGGAAATGAATGTAGTTGGCCACAATATTTAAATATCACGGGTAGTTAAAAATGGATATACAATTGAAACCAGAGATTTTCCTTCTAGGTATATGGATAAACAGATGGAAAGATAACATGGAAATTTATTTCTCTATATGATAACAGCAGCGAGACTTTTACAGGCGCAAAAATAGAAAGATTTACAAATGCCTACAGTAGAAGAATGGATATTGAAATTAATAGAACTGGCAGAGATGGTGAAATTGATCACCTTGATTAAAGAAAAGGCACTGTCTAGCTTTGTTTTTATTTGGAAACCACTCTTGGACTTTTTACTTGAGACTCAAAAAAATAGAAATTTTGATTCTGGGGTTTGATGACTGATTTATTTTATAATTAGAGAAATACTTTGTATTAATCTGTTTTATATTATTTGTTGATATAGATTTATATTGTAGTCTTTTAAATACTAGAGTAAGAGATGAATGCGTTTTATATCTATACCTGTACCAAAGAAAGTCGGAAGTCACTTTTTTCCTTCTGCATTTTTTTGTTATTTTCCTTTTTCTTGTTTTTTTATTCTTTACTGAAATTTAATAAAGTTCTTTCAAAATATTACAGATGGAAGGTTCAACACTTAAAAACTACAGTATACAAGATCTCGTGCTGAGATGAGGTAGTACAATAAAACTAACACAAATGTGACTGTACATTTTCTTGTGGTTGTTTCTTCTAAAAGATAAATCTGTATCTTCCAGATTGTGCTCAGGACTATGTTGATGAGAATTAGATGTTATAACAATAAACATATATTATTAATGAATCCTTTAAAAGGAAACTTCAAACACATGAGCAGCATAACTCTTTGAGAATAATCCCAATGAAGACAGTGAAACCTATTTTCCAGGAAATGCATGCAAAATTGTACAGCCTTTTCTATACAGGGCAACAAGGGCGATCTCCCTTCAAATACTGATGTGGTTTCTAGACAGGAGTGAAAAATTAAAGAACTAAATGAAGATCATTTATTGCATGCATAAAACAAATTTAAATGCAAACATTCTTGTCAGAATTTCACATATCATTTATTCAGATTATATCATCATCTGATATTAAAAGAATGAAACAGGTATATTTGCATTGAACTAATATTTCCCATCTTGACTTTTCTGACTGCCCCTGCTCACAGATACCCCGGGCTCTGTGTAATTATTCCGTTTTTCTCATCTTCACAGATTTTTGACTGATAGCAAAAGAAGAAATGATAAAACACACACACACGACAGATACTAAAGGACAATGACATGTTGGCTCCCACCTAAAATTCTATGAACGAAGCAGGGCAATTTTATAATTAAAAAGCCTTATTTGGAAATACTCTGAAAACCTGATGATTTTGAAAAATAATGCAATTTTCAGATGTGTAGGTCCCTACCAATCCTGTTGTGCTTTTTTTAGAGGAGCCAATGACCTACAAAGCAAATGAACTGATCATACATAGATCAAGACACACCTGGGTGAGTCACACCAACACACTAAGCCATTGGTTTTTGGAGAAATTATAGTCCTCTAATTTATATAAAACATTAAGCCAGAAACCATGGTTTACAAGCCACAATGGTTGGGGTCATATATCACTCTAAATTAGGGGGGGGGGGAATCAACACATTTTTACTTAGTTCATTGCTATCCAATATACCAATTTTAATAGAGTCCGAGCAGTCCACAGCAAAAATCAACGTAATGTAACAATCCATAAAAATAATTCAATGGGTGTTCATAATCATACTATACACTAAAGGCCCATTGAAATAAAGTCATCTTTGGGTCCTTCTGGAATGAAAAGTGTCAAGGCCAGAGACAACACCAGGGGAAGGATATTCCAAAAATTGGGGCCTATTACAGAGAAGGCCTAATACCTACTCTATACCCTTTGTACCTCACATGGAGGTGGGACTCCCCAAAGATCCTCTCTAGATGTTTGGATTGGATGGACAAAATCATATTTGCAAGGCAGCTCCTGATGTATCCTGATGCTATGCAGTATGGAGTTGTATGAGTAATAACCAGCATTTTGAACTTGGTCTGGAAGCATACTGGCAACTAGTGCAATGACCTCAAGATAGGAGTATAGTGGGTTTCCCTAGCTACCTGTCTGATGGCCACATGCAGGATCAGTTGGAGCTCCTGAATTATCTTCAAAGGGAGTCCCATATGGTGTGCATAGCAGTCATCTATTCATGTGGTAATCAGGACATGAGTTACTGTTACAAGGGCTTCCAGGTCCAGGTGGAGACTATAATTGATGCACCAGCCATAGCTGGATAAAAGCCACTATTCCAGAAGGAGCTGTGAGTCCAGGAGTCCCCGCAAGTCACAGATCATCTCCTTCAAGGGTAGTGTAACCCCACCTAGAGTAACCAGTGAGGCTGATATTCCTAGATAGCCCAGATGTTTAGGTACAAACAGTAACTCCATCTTGACAGAATGTAATCTGAGTTTGGTTCTCCTCATCCAGTCCCTGCCAGCTTCCAGACCATAGTTCAGACTTCCACAGCATCTCCAGCTCAGCCTGAGGTGGTGATGTAGACTTGAGTGTCTTCAGCGTATTGATGACACCTCACCACAAACCGATGGATGACTTCTCCTAGCAGTGTCATATTGTTGCTAAATAACACAGGTGAAAGTACTGAGCCCTGTGGCAACTCACACTGAAGTAGCCAAGGGCTCAAGCACTTATCTCCCAGGGCTTCTAATTGGAGCTGCCACCTCAGTAAGAGCAGAACCACCATAAAGCAGTGCCTTCCACTCCCAGCCCTTGCAGTGGTTCAGTAGGAGACTATGATTGGTAGCACTGAATGCTGGTGAGAGATCTAATAGGATGATGAGGGATGCACTCCCACCATCCAAATCACATTTGTTTTAATTTTGTAATCAGTCTTTAAGTAAAGTTGAATACCTTTTTCAGTAATATTCAAACTATAGGTAGTCCTCATTTAGCGATTGCCTCATTTAGTGACTGCCTCATTTAGTGACCATTTGCAGTTATGACTGTGATGAGAAAGTAACTTTGTGACCAATCCTCACATTTATGACCTTCACAGGTCTATAAAGCAAAGGAAAGCTGTAGTAAGATCATAAGCAGAGTCGTGGTTTCACTTAGCGACCACTTTGCTTAATGACTAAGTTGCTGGTCCCAATTGTGGTCACTAAACAAGGACTACCTGTAATTAAAATGTAAGCAAGCATCCCTTAAATGAAAGTTTGCTAGAGCACTATACACATAGCAACACTGTATATTACTTTTAAAAAATAATAGGGGGAAATTCCTTCATACTGCCATCATAGCAAAATGTTTAACATTGTACTCGAGAAAAAACTTTCCATTTTTTAAAAATAACATCAGAGAAGTATACAGTCATATCTTTATAAGGGAGAGATCTACTTTTTAAAAATAGTTTTCCACTTAACCATTTTAACTGAATGGTGGTAACTGGAAAGAGTTGACCATACCTTTGGAAAATACCAAACATGGAAAACCCCATCATCCCAACTGATCCTACTGGACATCCTGTTCTGAGATCCTCTACCATTTTACATTATCCTCACCAGCTTCCAAGAACTCCAGACCTGCCTTTAATGCAACCACATCCTGCTCCATTTTCTGTTTAACCTTGGCTTATCAGGTCTCTCAGTGCCATACTGTAGTTGTAAAATCATGCCAGTGACCTCCTTTTCTTCATCTCCCAACTTGCTGGTCTTTTACCAGCAACTTCCATGTCGCTCAACACCTTATATGAATCCTATAGAACTGGATGAAAGTCTGCAGAGATTCTCTTGGGAGGGAAGCCGTGGAGAAGTAAGCTTTGGAAATACCAAGGTGTGGGAGCAGCCTAGCAATTACTACATTTTTCCAATGTGTTTCAGCTCGGTGCAGGTACACAGTATAGTAGTTGCCTAGTTTAAATTTGTATCTCTTAAGGATGTCATTCTCCACATAAATAACACTGGAAAAGTTTGCTTTAATAAATATTGTTAAAAGCCATGAAAATGTGGGATATCAGTTTTATAAACATAATAAATACATGTGAATGTATTATTGATTTATATCCTGCCTTATTTTGTACAACTCAAGACAACATGATGTAATAGTATATGGGAATGACCTTGGGAGACAGGAGGGAGAGCCACAGACTGCATAACCATCATGTAAAATGTAGCTCAGTCCACAGAAGGAGAGGAGGGGTGTGGGGAGTGTTTCAGAAGGGACCTTCCCTTGTTTTCCAATACTTTCAGACTTGCAAGATTCTGTTAATGTAACTTTATAATAAAGAAAGAGCTGGTATTTATTGTTGTGCTTCTTGTCTGGACTATCCCTGAAGGGCTAACATATACATAAGGCTTCCACTTCCTATTTTCCTCACAACAATAACAACTCTGTGAGGTGGGTTGGGCTGAGAGAGTGTTACCCCCCACCAGCTTTCATGCCTAAGGAAATGTTAGAACTCATGGTCTCCAGCTCAGCACTTTAACCATTACACCAGACTGGCTCTAACTGGTAGAATTGGATCTCCTGTAGCAGTGCTTCTCAACCTTGGCCACTTGAAGATGTGTGGATTTCAACTCCCAGAATTCCCCAGCCAGCATTCTGGGAATTCTGGGAGCTGAAGTCCACACATCTTCAAGTGGCCAAGGTTGAGAAACATTGTCGTATAGAGTATGATTTGCATCACATTAAAATAATGGGAGCTTTCAGTTAGGTTTAGGGGAGATTGAGATGTCTATCTATAATCTATGTTTTAGGGTGGTAAAACATGACAGCCAGAGTGGTGTAATGATTAAAGAGTTGGACTTGGAACTGGAGGACTGAAGATCCAGTCCGCCCTCAGACATAGAAACTTGGTAAGTGACTTTGGGTTACTTACTCTCTGTTAGTCTAACCCAGTGTTTCTCAAGCTAACTTGTGAATTCAATTCCCAGAATTCTCCAGCCCGTTGGAGGAAGGACCCCAAATTGATTAATATGTTGACTTGTTAGTTTACAATGATGTATGAAGAGGATGTAGGGTTTATCTGTAGTTCTCTGAATTATTCCTGGCTTGTTTTTACATGCTGCCTTAGCCTTAGCCTCTATGAACCACTAGATGTTCAAGACAAAAGCAACTAAAAAAGAGAGAACACAGATACTTATCTCATCTGCTAGATGGACCTTGGTTTCTTCAACAAATCATGATTAAAACAAACTATGATATAAGCAAAATAGAAAGAGAAATGTAAAATTAAAGATCTTTCCTCTTTCATGCGCCATTGAAAACAATCTTCTTTGGAACAAATTAAATATATAGTCTGATTGTTTTCAATAGAAAAGTCCAGTGGGTTTCATGATTATAGGAAGCAAAGTCCAGTGAGTGCCAAAGATTATAGGAAGAAAAGCAAGTGGATGAAGTCTGCAATTGGGTTCATGCCATTCTTAATCATGGTTTAGTAAATGAACCACAATTAGTTGGGCGTGTACAATACACTAAACCATATTTACCTATTTACATGCCACAGCAGCTAGCATTGCTTCATTCTAAAGCAAACTCAAACAAATCACAGTATAGCTTAATGTATGAACCCACCCTGTATGTAAACAGGGCTGCTACAGAAGTTTTCTTAATATTTTATTGCTTAATAGTAACTGGATGAATAGAAAACCAAAGCAATAGATACTGGGAAAACTTGTGTATATGAGAGAGACTATATGAAATCTGAGTGTAGGGGAAATACAGTTGCCATTTTTACATATGAAACATTCCCTTACGTGCACACTAACCAGCTGGTTCAATAAATAGCTCATAGCAGATCATCCATATGGAAGCTTGTTCTGTGTTTCAGGGGCTCAAAGCCACTTGGGGATTCCCACCTCAGTGAGTTAATTAACCTTTCCTCAAGTCAAGAACAGGGCTGAGAATTCTAATCAGGAGGCTGTGATTAGCAGCATTAGCACGGGACTAAAATAAAACCATTAATATAAGTTAACTGTTATTTTGTTCTTATGCACATATAAATACAGAGTTATATTGGGAATTTAATTGGCAGGGAAAAGATATTCCCCTTATACAGCAGATAGCTAAATAATGTATGAATGAAGTCACAACTGTAGAGTACTACTTTTTGAAAATCATTTTTCAGGTTGGCCTTGACATCAGGGGCATCCATGGGGGGGGGGGGGTAGAATAAAAAAAATTGGCAGCTGCAACTGCACAATCAAAGCCCTACCCCCTCTTTATGGGCAATATGTACATAACACACATTAAAGAGGGTAGGACTATGATCATATAATTTCAGCCTCCATCTTGAATTTTTGATACCCATCTCCATCCCTGCAGATACTCCTCCTTCAAATGCTGGCTTATCTGCACCATACAGCAAATAATCACGTTTTATTATTATTTTCAAACAGAAAACCATCTTGGTATTTCAAAAGGAAAACCTCGCTTAAGGGTGTTCTTCCCAAAACTTATGATAAGCCTGACTCCCTGCAGAGCACACTTCCAAAGGAATGGAATCTGGAAAGAATTATCTCTTCCACATCTTAATAGATGGGCAGAACCCACTAAGACTGGTGATCCCATAGAAACTCAGGTCTTGAACCATGAAGGCTTTGAAGATGACATTCGCTTGAATTTCATCTGGAAATACATTGATAATCAGTACCTTGGAACAGAGGTGCTATATGGGCAAGGTGACTGATGCCCATAACTACTTGAGTGCTGCATTCTGGATCAGATGAAACTTCTGAGTGCTCTTCAACATGTAAAGCATATTGCAGCAATCCAAATAAGAGGTGACCAAAGTACAAGTGACCATGAGCAAGACCTCTTGATCCAGAAAAGGCCATAACTGGCCCACAAGATGTGCTTTATGAGCAGAAGCTGTGAGCGCAGGAGGACCCCCAGACTACCGACTAATTCTGCACAGGGAAACATGAAGCCATCTAGAATCCAAAGGATGGAATATATCTGAAATCAGGGGGCCTTTGCATTCAAATCCACTCTGTCTGGTTGGGACTGAGCCTGTTCCTCCCCATGTAGACCCTAGCCTCCAGACACCAAGACAGAAATTCAACTACATCTCTTGTTCAACCTATTGTCGAGATGTATAGTCAGGTGGTATCATCAACTTACTGATGATATCTAACTCCATGCCAGTGGATGACCTCCCCACTGGAAAGCAATTGGCAGGGGAGGACCTATGGTAGGGGACTCTGGGGCTGCTGGTGCAGGGCAGGTGTTAGATTATGGATTTATTGTGGAATCACAATCTGGGACTGTAAGGATTCTGGACTTTATTGGCTGTCTAGTGACTGCCCTTCACATGAGAATGCAGAGGACGCCTTCTGGACTGGAGCTCTGCAATCCCCCCCACCCCATTCTAGTGAGGGTAGAGTGGAAGACATTTAAAATGTTGCCATGGAAAGACCCAACTTGAATCTGACTAGTCACTGGTAAGAGTTCATGTTTGAGTCTATACAGTGACAATATGGATAGGAAGAAGGAAATATTTTGCTGCTCTTATCATATCTGCTGAATTTCACCCAGTGGCCCCTTTTAAGGTTACTCATGCCCTCTTAGAGAGGGAGGATTATCAGAAATATCTGAAGGTCTGCTGTGAAGAATTCTCATAGCATTTGACAAATAAACCACCCAGATCTGAGCTGCATTGGACTTTAGCTGACTGATGGAGCTGACTGAGGTTTTTCTTGTAAAGTCAGCTACCATTTGCATCTATGAGGCCTGAGGAAGTGACTAGGACTCTCTGTAGTGTCAGCTCCACTACTTCTCAGCTGGATCCCTGTTCCTCATTGCTAGTTAAGGCATTCTACAAGGTACCAGGAGAGTGGATCCAAGCAGTAATTAATGTTTCTTTGGGTGAGGGGGTTTCCAATCTCCTCTGAAAGAGATGGTGGTGTCCAGAAAGCCTTTGATTGATCTGATTATTTTGGACAACTTTGGATGAGTTCCTAACCTCCTTTTTGGGCAGAAGTTGATAAATTGGTGGTGCTACAACTTCAGAGGACCCTAGAAGAAAAAGTGGATTATATGGCAATCAGGTTTCAGATAGGGATTCAGTATAGAAATTGCACTGGTCATGCTTGTAGTTGACCTTTGGAGATCAGGGGAGTGCAATCTTCCTAGTTCTGTTGACCTCTAGTGGTTTTTGATACAATTGATCATGGAATCCTGGGCCTGCTCTGTGGGATTGAAGTGAGGGGACCAGTTATTCACAGGTGTTCCTCTTTCCTAAAAGATTGGTTCCAGTTGAAGGTGGATAAGAGTTCTGCCCAGAGACCTGTACTCTGTGGAGTCCCCCAGGGCTCTCTACTGCAGCTAAGGATGTGCCTGAACTAGATAGACCCAGGCCATTGTCTTGGTTAGAGTATTTTTAATGTAACCTGGAATTCTTGATGGATAAATAATTTCTGTTCCATTTCTGTCTGAATACAGTAGTGAAAATGTAATGGAGTCCTTTAAGCAGAAGATGGCAGCATGGTGCCATCAGGAACCTTTGCTTACTTTTTTTCTTTTTTCCTTTCCACCAGAAACAAGGTTTTGTTTCCACAACAGTTCCTCTATTTGTGGATAAAATGCTGGAAAAGACATCATATTGGAATGTGATAGGCTACAGACCAGCAGACCCAAGATGATAAATCAAATGCCTGTGGGCAAAAAAAGCCTTATTTGTTTTCTTACAATTAATGGAATCTGTGGTATGATTAATCTCTATGATAGATGATGTTATGAAATCACAAAACAAAATTCAGAGTAAGTTAGCCAGAATATGTACTTGTCTTTCATATTTATAACAATAATAATCAAAGCAAGTGTTTGAGTCTTATAGAATTCTTCCTCAGGGATACTTCTTATAGATTGGAGAAATCAGGTTTCAGACTATTCATCAAAGGAAACTTCATTTGGTCTAGCATATCAGATTTAACTACTGTAATATAATACACATAATATATGTATAAGACATAGTGTGAGTAGGTTTGTGTCTGTGACTGTGAGTGTGAACTTACAAAAAAAATAATTTAGTTCACAAACTTCCCCACGTTGTACTTCTCAGACCTATACACAAACTAGAATTCACTTCCAGACTGGATTGTTTGCATTTCTGAATTAGTCAATATGCCCAAAATCGCATATATTAGGAGAAATACACACAAAAACATGTACATCTTTTAAAATTAATCGACAAACTTATAGAGACCCAGGTCAAAACAAACTGAAAATCAAGAGATGAAAAACAGCAAAATTAAACTTGTGGAGTGATGACAAGTGCACATGGTCTCCTATGCCCTTTGTGCTTATCTGTGCATTCCTATTTGGTGAGATGAATACAGAAAGAAGAGGTACTGAATCCTGTAGAATTTCTCTGCATGCAAATATTCTACCTGCATTCCATCAGATCTGTTTGTTTCTGGATTTTTGATTTTTAAAATATATTTTATAATAGGCATTTGGATTCTATAATAGCTCCATTCCCATGTTACAGAACAAACTATGTTCTGCTAGTCTATGGTTGTTTTAATGCAGTTCCTTGTAACTCAGCTTTCCATCCATGGTGCCTCTGCTATCTTGGAATTTCAACTCCCAGAATTCCTAGTTAAGGAATCAGTCAAACCTTGATTGCTCAAAGATGAGAGAATACTGATGCAATGTCTTCAAAGTCCATTGTAGATGTCTGGATGCTAAATATCTTTGCCTAATAGAAATGCATTACCCACAAGACCATGAAATTTGTTTTAAGTATAGTCATGAAAACTGTAGGTGCTATTTAGAATAAAGCATTTGAAGTAGTCATGTAGTCTGCAAAAGACAGGAAGGGTATCCTCAACCAAGTTCAGTTTAAAGATAAATAACTTCAAAAAGGGATAGCAAGCATACAGTATAGGACTTGAGTACCTGAACAGCAAATACGTGGGCCACCTACTTGCAGCTTACCCACTGTGATGATGTATGGCATTTATCTTTCTTATTTCTAAATTTGAATCTGTTTAGAATTTGCATGTTATATGCAAAACCATTGTTTCCTTCCTTCCTTCCTTCCTTCCTTCCTTCCTTCCTTCCTTCCTTCCTTCCTTCCTTCCTTCCTTCCTTCCTTCCTTCCTTCCTTCCTTTTTTGGCGGGGGGGGGGGTTGATGTATAAGTAGCCAGTGTAATCATGATGCTTCAAGCAACACAGACATGAGGGTTAAGATCAACCTTCTCCAATTCCTTGGTGGCCTCCCAGTGTATACAGACTATAACTCCCAACATTCCTAATGACCATTTTGTTCAGGAATTCTGGGAGTTGTAGGATTAACCAGGATCTTTTTTAAAGAGAGTGGTGCAGGCAGTTGACCAGCTCCACAGATGAAAGCCCTATTCAAAGTATTATTGAGTATTTGGAATGCACAGATTTTTTTTTCATTCCAAGCAGTAAAAATAATGTCAAAACATAATCTTGAGATCTATTTCAATAGGGTTACCATAGCTAGACAACAAAGTATGGATGATAACAAGATGGCAGTAAAGAGTTACAGAAAACTATTTGCATTGATCTGCATCACTAGGCCATAGAAAGCCCACATCAGCCCATATGCTGATGCTGGGACCATCAGCTACTGCTCCATCATCTTCCATTTTTTGGGTGGCCCCTTGGACCCCCCCTACACCAATTTCCAGCTGAACTATGGATATTACCCAACAAGTAAATAGAAAACACCGTTCTTCTAAATGCGTTGGGTTATCACTGCTACAATTCTCAGACAGCAGGTTGGGGAAAGCTTGTCTAAGACATACATGTACCTTCCCTCAAACTTTGAAAAATAGATAAGAAAACCCATTAGACAGCAGTAAGTGATATATAAGTCAGAGATTGTTTTCTTGAAAAGGAAAAATAAACCTTTCATGCTCTACCTTCCTTCCATGCATATAAATTTTATTAGTGTTCCTGAGCTACTGCATCACTTAGGATTGGCAGTACTTTTCTGTCCTGAACATAAAAATACATTTTTATTGCACCCTAGTACGCTAACTCACCCGAAGTATCTAATTTGCATTGGTGTCACAGCCCCAAACAGCATAGTGCATATTTGTCTCCTATGCACAAATCAGATGCTGCTGTGCTGTTCTATTCAGGTATGTGCCTTCTCATCGCACAACATGCCAAAGGCCAGCAGACACCATATTCTCATTCTTTCTTATCCCATGCTGGTCAGATCCTGCAAATACCTGCATGCTGTTTGTTCCCAGTTACGTTTAGGACATTTTCATAAAGCAACTGTAAACAAGTCAGCAGCTGCAGGACTGAAGCTTAAGGTTGCTCAAGCCCACTTGGAGGAAAATTTGTATTGCTTAGTTGAGCTTATGAAGAGGCAGAGAAGCAGCAGGAAGAGGAAGCAGGTGAAAAGAGAAAAAAGAATGTAGGACGGTGAGGGTGGGCCTTGGCCAACCCCCCCCCTTGTGCAAAGCTAAAGGACAAGCACCGTTTAATGCAGAAGGAAGCTGGCGCTAGCTGATCTTGGAATGCGCACTGCTCACTGGTGTGATAGGTTTTTTCCTCATGAAAGGAGATGAATCAGCTTCACCGCAGGGACACAAAGACAAAGAATCTACCTGCAATACAGGTAAAAACCAAAGATCAATTTTAGGGTAACGTCCTTGCCCACTCCAGTTTGATTACAACTCATTCTTCTGTATCAGTGTTTTTCAAACTTGGCAACTTTAACATGTGTGGACTTCAACTCCCAGAATGGGGAATGGGGGAAAAAGCTGCTCTATATCCTGGTTTTTGTTTTTTTGTTTTTTTGGGGGGTGGGGTGCCTTCACGTCAGTTTTTGACTGCTGGCGACTGCCTGGGCTAGTCCCTGCAGTTTTCCTGGCAAGGTTTTTCAAAAGAGGTTTGCCATTGCCTCCTGCCTAGGGCTGAGAGAAAGGGACTGGCCCAGGGTCACCCAGTTGGCTTTGTGCCTAAGGCAGGACGAACTCACAGTCTCCCACTTTCTAGCCTGGTGCCTCAACCACTAGACCAAACTGGCTCTCTGGACGTATCAGATATTAAACTGATAAGAACAGTACTACACTTGATCTTAGCCAAGAAGTGATTGTGTTTGCTTACCTGAGCTTAAAAGTGACCAATTGTCCCCCCCACATGTGCCAAAATAATACAAGAAAAGTATCTGAGAATGTTTAGGATAAGCGAAAATATACAGACTGATTCCCTTCCAAATATATTTATCCTCCATTCTTCCTTCCTTCCTTCCTTCCTCTTTTCTCATGTACACCCAAACAACGTCTGGGTTCACAAAATGCACACGTCTGCAGGATATGTCAAACACGTCAAGAGGGCAGCTGCCAAGGTGTGATCAAAGCTCCATCTATTTTTTGTATATTATCTATTTTGATGCATGTTGCGTGTGCATTTTTCTGTCTTTGTGCATTTTTATGTACAGGCGGAGGTTTGATCACACGATTGCGGGCTGACATCTTGACTCTTTTTTACTGTGTCCGGCAGACGCCTCTGGTTCACACACTGCCCTCATCCAAGATTTCTGCTCACTGTTTTCTGAATAAGCAGCAACGAATACCTTTTTATGTACATTCGCAATGCTGTGTGAATGTACATAAAACGTTATTCGTTCCTGCTTATTCAGAAAACAGTGAGCAGAAATCACAATGCTATGTCGTAAAAGAGGGGTTACCAGCCACAATGGGTGCTTCCTTTGTAACCATGCTTTGCCACAATGACTGCATTCACATAACCAATAAAGCCAAAGCAAACAATTTACATTACATATTGCGGTGTGCAGTATATAAACCCGGACAATGAATTCTCAGTGCCTTCCAGCTGGAGAACCACACTGCATCCTGCCAGAAGATCTGCCTACAGGACTCTCTTTCCTACTCAACCTGTGGGTTCGATGGCCATCGATGGTAACATTATTATTTTGCTAAAAAGGACTAGAGAGGGCCAAAACACCTTCAGGAAGAAGCCAGAACCAAATCCAGAGGGCAGATATTTCCAGTAGTCCTCTACTTCAGCAATTTTCAAACTGGATTCTGTGGAATCCTAGGGTGCCATAAGATGTCACAGGATAATATAATTGTCATTGCGTTAATGAGACATTCATGTAAAAAAACAAGTTCACCCAAATGCTGCCTACTTTCTATCACTATAACTAACAGGTTCTGCAGCCTGAAAAAGTTAAACAAAATACCCTGTTCTGCATAATGCCGGGAGATGGGTGGGAGGAGATGTGAATTCAAACCTTAGCAGAGGGATAGTGGCGAATGGCCAACTCAACTTCTGTATTTCTAGTTCTCTGACTGCCTCAGGCTGGGCCAGAAACCAAAGGGAGGGAACTCACAAATAGAATCCACACAGAAACACCACAGAGCAGTTCCCTAAACACAATCGCAGGAACAACACAATAAGTGGAGGCGATTTCTACAAGAGAGTTTGCCACTAATTCAGAAGGAGTTCCAGACTTTTGTGATTCCATAAAGTTACCTAGCCGAGTAATGAAACATCTGCAAGAAAACAACCAAGCTCAGAGAACCTCAAGGACTTCACACGATTCCATCATGTCAGCAGTTGTGTACTTGAAGCCGGAATAAAACTATAGTAGTCGCTGCTGCTGCTGCTGCTGCTGCTGCTGCTGCTGCTGCTGCTGCTGCTGCTGCTTTAGAGATCATGGCACTGTGGAGCTTGAGGGGGGCCTATTCCCCCATTTGCAGGAATCTTGCCTCCCCAGACCTCTCAGCTCAGCGACAGGTCTTCAAGGAGAAAGGTGGTTTGATGATGCCTTTTCAGCTTCTTCTCTCTCTCTCTGTCTTTCGCATATGAGTAGAGAAAAGAGCCCCCCCTCCCATAAAATAGGGCTTGAAGGGAGATAGGAGGATGCAGATGATTTATTTTAGTTCTCTTTTGCACAGACTTGGGAGCAGGGGAGGGGATTTTAATTACTGCAAGATCTATGGCAACATGGGGAAACGTGGGGATTTTTGTTCTGTGTTCTCAGCATTTCAAGGTCAAGAAGCTTGAAAATGATCACAGGCTGTCTTCAAGTTGCTTTTGAAGGAGTAAGGAAGTGGTGGTGGTATAAAAGTGGCAGGAGGCGTTTGTATTCTACTGCATTTCCACCTTCTCAGGTTGGAAGGAAGATTGCCACCTCTGATGTAACCGAGCCAATCAGAAAAAGTGTTTTGAGGGCCAATAGCTTTTCATTTCCCAAATGCACAAGCACCTTGTAAACTATCACCCATATTGCCACTTGTGGCAACAATACCTTCCCACTTACACATCCTAAGAGTCCTGTTATCTCACAATCCAAATTTATAGTCCATCAAGGAGTGGTTGAGTTTTTAGCTTTGACCATGGAAGCATAAATCTCCTGCCTCTTTCCTTAGAGTCCTATTCTGAGGACAGATGAAGCCAGATGATTTGAAGGCATGAGAGAGAGATGCTTCTTCATTGTTATGTAGCAACAACAAAGATGTACAATTCCTGAGGCACAATCATAAACCTGATTCATATCTTATTTGTGTGTAGAAGCTCTGCAGCTGAGATGGCAAATAGTTTATACAGAAATATGTGTTTCAGTCGTAATGCATGAGAGCTCTAAATACTGCCCTACATGACTGCAACGTCCATTAACTTCAGGCACTAAAAAAATATTTGACCTATTCTTATAGTAATGCCCTGGCTACTGAAGGAATGAACAATAAGATGTGTGAGTCACTTATTACACATTCATGAGAAGAAGCAAAGAGGAGAGGTAGAAACCAACAACTTCAGAGTCACACAAGAGAAGAGCAACAGGGGTGGGAAGATAAATATGATTAGGTGTCCTCTTTCCCAATATAATAATTGTTTTTTCAGACATAATTAATTCAGAACACAGCAATCTTCCACCTGGAGGGAGGGTGTAACCCTAAATACAGATGCATAGTAGAGAAGGAAAGTAGCCATGCTGGAGCCCTTATATGAATGCATTTCTCCTGTATGAAGAATGTTATGCATTTGCCTCCAAGGAATGGGAAGTTTCATTTTCTCAATAGGCAACACCTCTGTTTTGAATATGGATGTATTTATATAGAATGCATCAATACGTATTCTACATCAGATTTAAGAAGGCACAGATGGTGTGAAAACAGAGGAGTGATTCTATTTATGTCTTTTCAGTGAATATTCAGATTCCAATTCTGGACAGGAAACCATTTTTCCACCAGGAATTGCACTGGGTCCCCCCCCCCCCCACATTATTTTTGGCGGCATAGGGTCATAGCAAATTAGATAATGAGGCTGTGACATCCCCAAAGTAATGGGGGTGTTTGGGGGTTTAGCCATTTAAGGTTAAACACACTTCCCCCCAGAAATGGCAGGAAATGGCATTATTGATGTTTGAAGATTGTCACTGAATTTTGGCTACACAGTATTAATGGCTGCATGTCTGGAGTCCAAGCTAGCATGCAGCCATTGGCCAAGAGTTGCTCACCCTTCTGAACACCCAGCCCTATAAGAGAGCCATATTTTTAATATCCTGTATACATAGGATGTGTGAGCATCATATTCAGCTCAGATAAATTCAGACTGCATCGTTGTTTGTTTCTTGTAAGATGGTCATGGGTCCAGACCAGTTTTAAATGTGAAGAGCGGCCTGATATAGTCTTCTGCTGGAAGGCAGGCCAGACCAGTTCAAGTCAAGTTTAAAGGGCAAAAAAATGAGAGGGAACAGGTACCCTTGAACATGGCCCTCAGTAGTTAGCACTTGGACAGCAGACTGAGAAGCTCCCCCAGTTACTGGTCACTCTCTTTCCTTCTATGCTGAGATGTATTTTTCCATTATATTATAGCAGAGATGTTTAGATCAGCATCTACCTACATATATTAGCATGTGCAAATTTTATATCTTCCTCGATCCTCTTTTTGAGGATCTGTCTTTTTGAAATAAGCACCCAGGCTGGATTCTTGTACCAATTGCAGCAGCTGTGCACACGAAGGCTGAGGGCAGGCTTGCAGGCCTAGGATGGTTTATTTTTGCTTTGGTACAAAAAGTTCAGTTTTCAGACAAGCCTATGCAAGCACAAAAAGAGATTAAAAGAGTTGGGTGGGTTGTAGTTCAAAAACAGAGCTTGCATGTAAAAGATTCCAGATCCCATTTATGATCTCCCCAGGTAAAGAGAAGAAACACTCCTGTTTCAAATCCTAGACAGCCATTAGGTTCCTATTTTAACTGAACCAGCCCATGCATTACATAGTCCTCTTGCCACTGCAAAGATTTTATTTCTTACATAGTTAATCATATTTTGTACAGGCACAGATGCTGATGCTGTGCAGATTTCTATACCTGAGTTTTTCAGATACTGTATGTTGAACTACAAGTAGGGTTACCAGATGTCTGGCAGAAGGAAGACATGCCCTTTTTTTTGTCCTCATGTCTTCTGTCTGGCAGACATAGCCTTAAAATCAAATTTTGTCTGGATGTACAAGCTATGTCTTCCTGAGCAGCTTTTCTCCACTGTGAAGCACTTCCCTAATAAGCGCTAACTGCAAGTGGACAAGCTCCGCTCTGTGACCTTGATTGATTAGAACCCTCCCACCTTGGGCTGCTGCCTGAAATTGACAAGATCTTAATCAGTTACTTAATCAGTTAATCCATTGGGAGACTTGAAAGAACAGGTTAGCAATAGATTGTCAGGGAGAAAATCTATCTGTGTTGTTGCTAGGAGTCAAAATCGACTTGATGGCATATAATCAATTAATCAATCAATTAATCAATCAATCATACACTGAAGGCTTTTACCTCCTTAACTGGCTCTAGCACATTCCTGTGATTGATAAATCCGTTTTTCTGATGCTGGAAAAAGTAATTTCATATAAGTACTTTCCCCCCCCCCCCCGTTTTTCCCTGTAATTTTTGTTGTGATGCCGAGAAAGTTAAACAGTTAGTGTGTCCTTTTTCCATTTGTTCTCCTTTTCAACTGCTGTGTCCTCCTTTGCCTGTGCAGCTGTGTGGTAACCCTAACTACAGGTGATATAATCTCCAAATCAATGACCATGGTGATGGGGCTAGATGATGGAGATTGCTATCCAGTATATCTGGAGGGTTTCAGTTTGGGGAGGATCACACCAGTAAGACCTGCATGTAGATTGTACTTTTCCTCTCTTGCTATAACTATGTGGCACTTTGTCTTATTTCAGTCACTTATCTGGAATATATACCCATTTATAATTCTCCCCAAATATCTCTTACCACATATTGATATCCATCCCATCCTACTTCCTAGATAGCCTTCTCCACCTTGTATGCTCCAGATATATTGGTCCTTAACTCCTATACTCCTCAGGCAGCATCAAAGTCATTGTCATACTGGATTCTAGCAATGGTTAAAGCTGATTTTTTTCTTAGTTCATAACCACAAAATTTCCCTGCTATTTGTTTACAAGACCGCTGGTTTGTAGCTAATATTTGAAATGCACATTGACCACTTGTTATGTGAATCACCTTCAGGAACTCCCTGAGCTATTGTAAACTGCTAAGAGTTCTCAGCAGTCAGTGGCTTCAGCAATCTACTAAATAAATTATACAAACAAATAAATAAAATGTAACAGAGATACCTTCAGTTATTAGGTTGTGTAATCTAAATACTCCCCTTTCCTTCCACTCAGCACAGAGTTTATTTCACAAGGTTTAAAAATGGAGGAAGATCAAGGGAAAAGGGCAGAGCAGAGGGGGTCTAAGAACATGCACACATCTTTGGTATCTTCAACCTTTATTGGAGTAAATTCCTAGAAACAAGTATTAAGAAAAGTGGCATGAAAAGAATGGAAAAGTGGAACAGATCTAGGGAGCTTCCACCCTATCTTGCTTTTTGGAGAAGGCTTGGGATATCAATATGTGGAGAAAGCTGATTTCTTTTGCCACAGCTGCAGGGGTTTTATGGAGTTGCTGGCCCTTGTTTGTTCATTTCTGTAATTTGCTGCACTTTTCAGATTTGTATTATTATGCTAATTACCATCTGCCTTAAGATCTCTTCCAGATTCTTTTGTCAGAGAAAGTTTGTTGAGTAGAAACAAGGAAAAGCTTTTGCTGGGTTACCACTTTATCTCTGGAATGCCTTCACTTCCTTAGTACTGATGGTATTAAGATTTTGTTGGCAGATTAAGACTTTCTTATTTATACAGGCATTTTGCCTGTGACATTAGTTTGAACCTCTGTTGTACTATCTCTTTACAATTTTGCTTTATAACATTGTTTTAATTATATGGCAAGGGGTTGTGGGAGTTGTAGTCCCAAACTTCTAGAGGGCACCAGATTGCCTTCCTCTGTTTTAAACATTAAGCTTCATTTTATTTTAATTGTTAATAATGAGAGGGTAAGATCCTCAGAGAGCTGCTAAAATCAGAGGCCTGTGCACTGCAGGCTGCAAAAAACATTGCAAAGCCTCAATTGGCTTCTGGCATCTGCTCAACTTGCAGAACAATGTTTGAGCTAAGACCAATTGTCACAAAGTTCCATGTTCTCTAAGCAAAGCTTTCTGGGAAGCATCTGCTGGGCTACTTAAACCCCCAGAAGCCTAATGTGATCCATAGGAAGAGTATTGTCACCTTTGAACTTTGGTGTTGGAGAAGACTCCTGAGAATACTGTGGACAGCCAAGAAAACAAATTGATCTCAGAGATCTCGCTGGAGGCACAAACGACCAGGCTCAAATTATCCTCCTTCAGACACATTATGCAAAGACCTGACTCTCTGGAAAAGATTCTAATGCTGGGAAAGGTGGAAGGAAAGAGAAGAAGAGGATGACCAGTAGCAAGGTGGATGACAGTTACAGTGGTGATAAGTGTACCATTGGGAAACTTGAAAGATTGGGCTAGGGATAGATGATCATGGAGAAAATCTATCTATGTGGTTGCTAGGAGTCGAAAACAACTCTATAGCACATAATCAATCAATCAATCAATCAGTCAATCAATCATTCTGCCATCCTCTAAAATTACTTCATTTGTTATCTTTGAATCTGGAGGAAAGCAATACAGTGGTACCTCGGGATACAAACTTAATCCGTTCCGTGACTCTGGGCGTATCCTGAGTTGGTCGTAACCCGAGGTAAATTTTTCCTGCCGAAGCTGGTCATAACCCGAAATGTTCGTTAGTAGAGGCGTTCGTATCCCGAGGTACCACTGTATCTGAATTTCCATGGAAAATTACAGCATAATGTGGTCTATTATTTACATAACAATTATTAAATCTGGAAATGTGAACATTTACTGCAGGGAGTGAAAAGCAGTCAAATGCTGATTAACAATGGATGTGTGTACTTTTAATTTATACCAGGCTTTTCCAACTTCTTCAGATTTTGTAGATTTCCTCCTCTAATTCTTAGCCAGCATACTGGCTGGAAATTATAGGAATTTAAGTCCAAACATTTGGAAGGTGGCAGACATAAAAAAGGTGAGGCTGATCATGATCATGCACTTGTGTCTGTCCTCTTGACTTTTTTTCACCCCATCCTTCCTCGGATGGCCCTGATCTCACATACATCTACTCAAATATAAGTCTTGCTAATTTCATAGGACTTACTCAGATTTCAAAAGCATTCAGCAAGTGATCAGTTATAACAATCCACCTTTCTTTATAACCTGTAGACTGGTACACAGGTTTAGAGAGCTACAATGAAGACATATTTTATGCATTTATGTGGTACTTCTCAAAAATCACAGGGCTTTTTAAATTGTCTAATCTTTAAACTAAATCTCTCAGGTAGGTTGGTATGTTTAGACCCATTCCATACATTTAAGGTGAATAGCTGAAACTAAAGCCACTCAAGATCTTTTGGTTTACATGTATCGACAGAGTTTTTGGTGAAGGCAAGATGGGAGGTACGCCTTTTCTTTCCGTCAAGAGGGTGACTTTGGGCCTTGTTTTACAAAGGACAGTCTTCTATCTGAAAGGCTCTCTGATAGCAATCTCCTAAAGTGTTCTTTTGAAGTTCTGATCACTCTGCTCAATTTAAAGATAAAGAATCATATTAAGAAAGTGGGACACAGACCTTGAAGTGGCCATCATTACAGTAATTGCTGGCCAGGCAGCAGACTGAGCAGACATTCTAGTCACACAGTCTCCTGCATTATTCTGAAACATGTGATATATTAATTTAAATTCTAGCAATTATTTCCAGTCTCTGGAAAAGGCTGTAATGCTGGGAAAGGTAGAAGGACAAAGAAGAGGACAACCAGCAGCAAGGTGGATGGACTCAGTTATGCTGGCGATGAGTGCACCATTGGGAGACTTGAAAGAACAGGTTAGGGATAGATTATTAAGGAGAAAATCTATCTATGTGGTTGCTAGGAGTCGAAAATGACTTGATGGCACATAATCAATTAATCAAAATTATTTCCAGATTTGCATCTCTCTTTCTCTGTCTCTCAATAAGCATATTAATTACTTTATCTATCAAGGATCTGTAGGTTTTGTTTCTTATATTCCCTTCACTATTGTAACCAATACTCTGTGGATTCTGGGCTTTACAGTGCCTCTATCGCTGCGGGGAGACAGTAAGCTTTTCAGCCAGAATCTTTAGTCAAGGTTTGGGTCCTAGGAGGGTGTGGATTTTTCTGAGGGAGGAATTTATTGAGTTTGTTCTAACACAATTCCAATATCTCTTCAGAATCTCAGTAGAAAAGCTTTGTGAGTGCCATCATTTCTCCCATAAAATGAAATAAAATAAAATGCATTTTATTCCATCCTTATGCAACCTATCAGCTTGCACACCAACTTTATTGACTCTGTTAATGCCCCCGGCAGATTGCTGAACTGTTAGCCACACCTTGCATAACTCATCTTTGGGGGCAATTATTATGAATTGAAAAAATGGAATGCAAACAAAGACATTTGCTTCAGGAGATTGGCTCAGGTTTAATAGAGGATGTTTGCTCTTTTCTCAGTCCTTCTTGGCCTACAAGGCATAACCATTGTATCTAATGCAAAGCATAAGTATTTACTCAGGACTATTATTTATTTTATAATTAAATATCATAACCTTTATTAGTCACCAAATATCAGATAAAACTAATCTTGTTTTCTCACTGGAAAGTTTTGGATAATCCTTCTATGTACCCAGAGTTCATAATATGGATAAATTTATACCTTTGAAGTTTAGATATACTGAAGTTTAGGTATTTGTTCATCAGGATAATATATATATATATATATATTTATTTAAATTCAGAGATGCAGCTGTCATTACACTGAGCTACTGGAGCTCCCACAGGACCCTCTCTTATTGACCTTCCTTCCTTCCTTCCTTCCTTCCTTCCTTCCTTCCTTCCTTCCTTCCTTCCTTCCTTCCTTCCTTCCGTCCTATTTCGAATTTAGTTATCGCCCATCTCATGAAGAAGTGACTCTGGGCAGTACACAATAAAACAACAAATAAATATTAATTAAAATACAATAAAAACAGTATAAAAATACAGTAAAAATACAATAAAACCAAACACATATACAAATGATATCTTCCAAGATGCTGGTGATCAGTAAGATGTTAACATATAGGAGCATCTTCAAGGTGCTAGCCACCCCCAGGGTTGGTTAGTTACCATTTAGTTCTTCCTTAGTTACCATTCACACAGGCACTATACAAGGAACAATTTGCCAATGATAAAGGGAGCATACTGGTAGTTCCTAGGGCTAACAAAATATAAAATAAATAAAATAAAATTAGACAACCCTGTATCACTTCTGCAGTTACTCATTTGGAATATGCACGGTTGTTAGTTAGTGCATGTTGTTAAAACTGAGCAGAAACGTATCAGTTAAATTACTGGAAAGCAGCCCAGTCATGACCCACTATCTACCAGCCTGGTGCCCTCTAGATGTGTTAGACGTCACTTCTGTGTGTCCCAGGCTGTTGGAAAATGAGTCCAACACTTCTGAGGACTGGCAGGCTTGGGAATGCTGCTGTACCGTGTCACTCCAAAGGAAGCAGATCACTCAAGAGTGGCTGATAGAAAGCCTAGCTTTGGCCATGGGGTTTCTTTGCCATATTGTGTGGAGGGGAAGACCCGCTGGTAAGGTTTGGGCAACCTAACGTCGGCAGATTATTTTTGAGGAACAGAGATATCTTTTGAATGTTCTGCCTTTGAGAAATTATTTCTGCTAGGGGGCCTCCTACATATTACTGAACAAAAAAGAGACACAGCACAAGATGTATGGATGTACAGGTACTCACTGGAGAACAATTTGTGTAAGTTTAACAGAAATAGAATACAATTTGCCATTGTAGGGAAAATGAATGGTGCCTACTCAGACTATTGCAGCAGCAATAGTTAGACAAGTGCTAACTATTGAGGTGAAGATGCAAGGCCTTTGCTAACCTTTCTTATGGGTCTTTTATAGTAGAAATTAATTTAACTTTGACAGCCCAACCTTTGTGGAAAGTTGTCTAGCCATGCATCCTACTTAACAGCCTTTTGTAAAAGAATGCCCTTTTGAAGGGTTGTTCAGTCCAAATCCAGCTTAAAGACAAAACATCTATACCAGTGCTGGGGAATTCTGGGAGTTGAAGTCCACTCATCTTAAAGTGGCCAAGTTTGGACAACACTGATCTATACAATTACAGAGATTCTGGAACTTGTCTAGAGGGTTTGTACTGAGTTCACATAGAAAGTTGCCAGGCACGTTGGGTGACTCTCAGGAACAAGTTGGAGAACACACATTTTTCACTATGTTGGCACATCAGAACAGGAAGATCATTTGTGTTTGCATTATCTTCTCTTTGAAAGACAAATGCACCAGTTTACTGAAAAACGGGTTCACTAGGTCCTACAATCAAATCAAAGCAGTTGTATGAAATACTGGCTCAAAGCAGAAATACAAAGATCAAAACACACAAACTTAATGAGCTAGAATATAATCTTCCATTCAATGACCCTCACATAACTTGACTAGTTCTTCACAGTCTTACAGTGTTAAATTATGCATACCACTGATTATGGAATAATGGAATGGTTAGGTATAAATGGTTAGATATAAATAGTAGGTATAAACTAGATTTCAGCTTTATGGTAGAGACATAACACAGAAAAGGATAATTCATATTACCTGGTTTTCTTCATGTTCCCAATAAGGAAAGTAAGAGAATGGAGTTATTTAAAAACAAAAACAAAACAGGAGCATTGCCACTTTTATGCCTGCCTGGGCAAAGTGCCTTCTGAGACGACCCTTCCCTGCCCATTTTCCCCATCTTAACGTGCCCACATTGGCTTCTCTGCTATTTCTTTCTGCTCCACCTAGCCAAAGAGTAGGGATCCCTTCCTTCTTTTGAGGATGTTCTGTGGGGTTTTGCCTTCGCCTGCTGATACTGAGTTCTGATGCTGCACAGGCTTCCAGTTGCCACTATTGGTATCTTCTGGGGGTTGACTGGGACCCTAATGTGCAGAACTAGCAAGAGCTACTCTTTGTTCTTTGGATAAGTAACATGTGGTCAAAAGAAGAGTCTAGAAAAGCATAATTGCATCATAGTTGAATGAATAGTTGCTCCTGACAGTAGCAACTAAATTATCCTGAAGAAAAACACACTAAGTTAAGGAGAACTTATGTACAATATCTAGAAAGATTGACTAATGGAAAATTTTGGCAACACGTTTAATGTCTAAAATATTCTCATTTCATCCTTATTGGATCTGAGTAATTGTCAAGATAATCCCATTCTTTCTAGCCATGGTGGAATATTCACTAAGGAATTTTAAAAAATTAAATTCAAAGAGTTAAAGGAAGCTTAATCCTTTAATGGTCAGCAGGTTAAACAATTATATTTTGTAACATTAAAATCCAATTCACATCACTAAGAACACAGGCCATAGAAACTTCTCATGATTACTCTGTCCTAGGATAATTGTTTAGAGAAGGTATAATCTTCCTGCAACTGAAGGTCAGTCAATCAATGGATTTAGAAAGCTGAAATAAATTCTTGTAGTGTTAATTCATCCAACAAAGTGAAACTCAAAGAGTTATTTCTTGATCCACAGCATCCTACAAACTCAAACCAACTCAACAAGGTGAACAGAAACTTCCAGTTAGGCAAACAAATATTTTTGGTCTTGCCTTTGCTTCCACTGTCCTGATTAAGATGGTGTGCATATACAACTAAAATATCACAAGGAGATAATTGAAGTTAGGTCACAATTAATTTAAATGTAGGCAGTAATCTAGTACTCAGTCAGTAGCAACATTAATTGATCTTAGTAGTCCTTAGTCCTACACTTACTGTAGCCTTTGGATGGCAGGCAGAAAACCAGGAAATCTCAGGGTTATAGGCTAGATTGGGAAGATAAAGAAGGTCATCGCCAACCACTTCCAAACTGTTGCCAAGAAAACTACATAGACATTAGGAAAAGAACATCTTTTCCTTTACATTTATTAATCTATCACGCCACAGCTGTGCACCCTATAATATTGGAATAATGCTATTGACATACTATATGATCAAATTGCTAGAATGGTAATTGTTGTGAAGAATTTTAAAAATTCAAAAGAATAAATGCCAAGCATTTTGATTAAAATGGTATAAATACAATACAGTACTCTCACAGTAGTACATTTTCACTAGATATAGCTTAGACTTGATAAAACAGAATGAATACATCAGCTACGTTCCATTGATTTTAGTCAGTCTGCTCTAAGCATGACAAAGTAAGAATCCAACCCATAATAATATATGGATTTTCTCTCCTTCCAACTGTAAAGGATCTATATATTTAAATATTTCCAGGAAAAGAGTTTATATAAACAGCCTAAGCAAAGCACTTTTGCTTTCAGTGCATGATATAAAGACTAATATTTTGACATATATTTTGATGAAATCAAATCATTTCAGTTTGATGGCCCACTTACGGACTGAAAGAGAGCAGGATCTGTCTGTAAAGCCCTGGCATTAATGCAGGAAGATATCATGCAGTTTTATGGTACAAGGAAGCATACATATTCAGATCTTACATGACTCAAGGAACAGGCAACAGAATGGACTGGTAACACTAGGTGAAATCCACACCAAGAATTCTCAGCTTCTTTATAGCTTTCAGTATCATCTACAGTTTGATTCTCTTGGCTGTCCAGAGTTCACACATTATCCCATTAGGATAGTGTATTATTCTCCTTCCACTGTTCTCTCCTATCATGGTGATACCTAAGGTCTTATTAGGGAGTAAGAAAGAACTTCCTGGAAACCTAAAGCCATAACAGTATAGATTCTTAAGTAGAAATAAGTCAAATGTGCATAGGTTGCATGAGCCTTTCAATTTATAACTGTGCTCTTGGGTCCTGATGCCTCAGAAATAGGTGATAAGGTAGATTTCGGTATCATTTATATGCATGCAGAAGCAGGTATTAAGTTTCAGCTGGGCATGCTCTCAGCAAATGTGTGGAGGATTGTAACCTTAGCTTATTTGGTGATTCCCATACATCCTGCTAAGTGAAATAAAATGGTTCCTCTGGTTATGATTAGACTTATAATTCTCAGTTAATTGTATTGTTGCTGTTTGAGCTGAGATAACACATAAGGTCTGTGTGAGCTTGTGGCTATTTTGCATGACGTGTGTGTACTTGAACATAATAACTTTTACCTCTCCATTAGCTTAGTAATAAGCTTAGAGATCTATTTGCTTATGGATTGGGCAATCAGTTGTCCTTGACTCATATGAGATTCTCTTTCAGTATTTCCATTGTTTGAACTGTCAACTTTCCACACAGTTATAAAATCTGAAATCATGTTGATGATTACCAGAACTTATACAATTTTCATCAGCAATATAAACTATCCCACAGGTGCCTATTTCTACCCTTTCTCCATGAAAATACCAACATATTTGGTGTAACTTTCTTTTAATCTAGCCCTCTTTGTCCAGAGAGTAATCAGGCCTGTCTTACAATGTCTACTTCAGATCAGATGATGAAATAATGGTGAAACATGCATTGTGACATCACAATCCAAACCTAGTCCTTTTAAATGTGCATCTTGATGTTGGACGCATGGACATAGATCAGAGGGTTTATATTATGATGTCATGGTGTCTGTTTCATTTCCTGCCCCCTTTTGCAGTCTGCCTGTCTGCCTTCCTTCCTTCCTGACCAAACTGCAAGCTATTTTGGGGTGACAAAGATCCTGAAAGAGATTTACAGTAGTAAAACTTCATTAAAATATTTTATAAAAGTCAACCATTATAAAATGTACAAACTCCAAAAACAGATTTTTTTTAATTAAAAGACAGTATCAATTTAGTTACCCAGAGCTCTTCTAAAGATGGTAGTATGCTAGACCATGCAGTCATTCGCAATGAAAAATTGGATATAAAATCTTAAGCTACACACAAAATTCCCAGATACAACCTAGCACGCACTCAGCATAGATAAAAAATGACACTGGTAGCCTAGCAGAGCAACCTGAACAGAAGCCACCAAGTTGTGGCAGAGGGACCAAAGAAAAGCAGGGCCATCATGACCATTGGGATTGGTCTTTTCACCACTGGCTATCCAGCAGCCATTCCACCATGCTGCAGCAACGGGAGAGATAGAAGCAGGACCACAGCATTAACTCAGCTAAGAGACTGGCAATTGTGGTTTATGCTTCTCATTGAGCTGTTTCCATTCCAGGCAGTCTGGAAAATAAAACCAGCAATTTCCAGACTATCATTCCAGGCAACTCTTACCTTGCAACTATTATATCTGGATTACATCTCATTGTTATAGGATCTATATAACATTAAGAATCGGCACCTACAGTTTTCTTCCTTCCCCCTTCCTCCCTCCCTCCCCCCCCGCCTTTTGGGGGGGGGGTTGATTCATACAACATTGAAGTGATAATGTGGGTTTTGTTTTTTTTTACTGTGTTGTGGTTTTAAAACCATGGTTTAAAGCTCAGTATGATATGTGAACCCACTACTGTGGCATAAAATCACAGTTAAAGTAAACCATGGTTTAGCTTTCTGTCATTTTGGATTTTAAATCCAATGGCAGGAGTTGTCTCTTTTGATTGCTGTTGATTAAACCTCTTTGGGAATCCTTCTAGCTACAGCGTAGTACATAAATAATCCAACATCCAACAGTGTGAGAATTTTCAACAATGTGAAAGAGGTGATGTTCTTTCCTCACAAATTATTGACTGGATCTGTTAAGTCCAGAGAAATATTTCAGCTTTCTGACTTCAGTTCTTATGCATGTCAGTAGGAAGAGCAACAAGGAAGTTCTCATCTTCTTCCCGAGTTTCCCTTCTGTGATATCTTGCTTATCTTAAGAAGGTGATTTTAAGTGCATCTGGAAAAGAACAAGCAAAAATGGAACAAAACACTTGTGAGGCATCATGATACAACATGCACTGTTCAAGTATGCATAATGAAAGGCGAGGAAAATTGGCAAAGTAGAATGAGACACAAAAATGCCTCTAGAAGTTAAACAATTATTTGAAGCATTATGCAATCATTAGGTATGTACTACTAAAGATTCAACAGGCCTTGGTATTTAACAAAGCTGGGAAGAATTCCTTCCCAAACTCTATTGATTCACCTGTCCTACAATCCTTGAGGTAGTATTCATCTGATGTGGCATTATTTTCTCAAGGATAAAATGCCACTGTTGGGGTATAAACGGGGCAGGTGGGGGAGGGACAAACAAGTCAAGACGGATCTGTGACACACATAAAAAAGGGGCGGAACTTCAACTGTGTGATTGCAGCTCCCATTTTAACCCCCCTTTTAACCCCCTCCCCCGTGGAAGTCCCTAACTATTCTTTTGTTATATTTGAGGTAAAAGTAAGTGGGCAACAGAAACTGTGGAACCATGTTCATGTTTCTACTCAAGGTTTATGAATAAAATATTATATATGGTTATTTAGTCTTAAAATCTTCTATTTTTCAGGGGACGGCCCCAAATCCAGTTTGAAGGAAAAGAACCCTAAAAGAGGGAACAGATGCCTTGACATTGCCCATCAGGGATTGAGACCTAGACTGCAGACCAAGTGGGCACTGAGGTCTCTGAGAAGCATTCATGCACCCATAGTATGAAATATGCTGGGGTATGGAGTAACTTGCATCAATCTCTTTCTGTATAAATGAGTGTGATTCATATACAGTATGTGTGCATGTGTATGTGCTGTGATATATTACTTATTTATTTATTATAAGCATTTATAAACCCACCTTTCCAGCACATATATACCACCACTAAGGATGGCTGACAGCAGCTGACGCCAATACAGAATTTAAAAGAAAAGCAAAAACAAGACAGACTGGATGGAAAGGAGATGGCTGTTTGATAAAAGCAGGCAGGCAGAGTACATAACACAATACATTTGAATCAGGCAAAATTTACACTGCCTGCGGAACTAATGATTTTCTAAATGTTCACTAGGGAAAGTACCCAACCAACCATCCACAGTTCAGCAATGATGAGATTTCTCTTCTGGGGTGGTGCATAAATAAGTAGCTCTTTTTTTTACCTCTTTTGGGAAGCCATTCAATTCCCTGCTGCCAAACCATAAAAACCTTGTTCTAGGTACTGTATCTACCAATCCTTTTTTGGATTTGCAGTGGAGATGTCATGCAAGGCTTATACTGAGGAGAGGAGAAAGGAGAGGGAGATGATTCTGTAGATATTTTATTCTAAGGCACTTTATGGGAGAAACATAAAAAGGTGCACCTCGAATCAAGGTGATTCAAGCTAAGACTTTTGAGTTGGTTGCACATCGGTGTAATATGCTTTAAAGGCCAACAACATTAAAAACAAGTTAAAATACATACTGTATATATGTTATCTATATTGTTAGGTGCTATGAGCATATGTTTATGAGGTTTATGAACAAATGAATGCTTGCACATATCTTCTGCTTTGTAATTCTTTGGGACTAAGACAGCAGAAGAGGCAATGGAACACCAAGACAGCCTTCTCCATCATGTTGACTATGGATGGCTGATGAGAGTAGATGTTTAGAGTAACTAAAATGGGACAGGCTTCAGCACAGAAGCCTAATCCTAGGGGCAGCCCTCCAGATGTTTCAGAATACAAATGTCCTCCAGCCCCAATCATGATGATCTGTGGTCCAGAATTCTGGGAACTGTAGTCAAAATCATCTAGAGGACATCTCGTTACTTGCATTTGGCTTAGCTCAGCTACTTAGGTTTAAAAGATGTGTTTAGCTGAAGAAGGTAAACGCACTGGATTATATAAAAATATTTCCAAACAAAATGAAAGCAGTCATAAATTGGGAAGAAAGTAATCCCTCATTCTGAAAAAAAGAAGCAATGAATGATGAATTGATTTTGCCCGTATTTTTCTCTTTTTATGCTTTTTATGGATTTGCGTGTTTTACCATTTTACATACAGAATCCTGGCACTTCATATTCAGATTTATTAAAACGTTGGAATTGTTTTAATCTTTACCTTACATAACAAGATATCTGCTCCAAGATATACTCTATATTAAGATATACTCTTAATAGTCTGTTCTTTTATTCTGCCCCTTGATGCATAAGAATAGAAGCAGATAAGAGATTACATCACTGCCCCCTAATCTTAGGCTGGGCATCCTCACGTTTAACTTTTATTTACATTACAGTAAAGATGAGATTGAAATCAGCAGGAACTTCATTTGCAAAATCAAAGGAAAACTAACTCAGATTTGAACAGAGATGTTGATTTCATTATAGGAGTTGGAAGAGGTGGAAAGGTTTCAATAAAACAGTCAAGATGCTATTTGGGATTAAAAGGATCACACTTTGATGTATCAAGATTAAGTTGCAGAGTTGCAACTTAAGTTTTAAATTTAAGATTAAGTTGCAGAGTTGCAACAGTTGCAAACAAACAAAATATAAATGCATTTCGAGAGCATTTGTTAAAGTTAACTTTATACCTTATAAAATGGATTAACTCTAATATCAGAATAGGTCAAATAATCCACACTTGTAAACTTTAAAATTGCTTGCCGTTGACTCTCTTCTGTTTGAGTTTTGTTTTTTATTAGCTTAAGGCTGCGTAGACTATTTCATGATCTAATATAGATTACACTTTTGGTATAAATATTAACACATATGCATACATCCAAGGGTCACCCCCCTCCAAATCCACTTAGCAGGCTAGCAATGATTCAGGGGGGCCCTATTATGATTCTGAGCTTTAAAAAATCCAGGCAGATTCAGAAATGTCAGCATAATAGAAGCTCATCCTCCTCCCTGCCCCTTGCAATAGTTATTTTTTGAAAGTCCTATTGAAGTTATCTCTGAGTAGATATATAGAACATAAGTGTACAGCCTGAAGTTTCAGGATGACAGACATACGTACCTCTTTAAATGTGGTTGTCAGAGTTTCTCCAAAAGTTGTCACCAAACTGTAACTTTGATGAGACAAAAGGCAGAAATCATTAAATCTGTAAGAAGCTATCTTAATTACTTTAATTTTAATTAAGTTTACATTTAAATTAAATTTGAGTTCTGTCTTGATCTACCTCCTCTGTTTCACTCTGCCCATTTTCAGAAGTATGCCTTCCAGGCTTTGATATTCGGAGGCCGCTATCTTGAAATTTTTTTTTACATATCCCTAATCTAAAAGATTACGCTGTTGTTTCTCCAAGCCTTTCAGGAAACATCAGAAGTTTGTGGTGTGAAATGAAGAGCTTGATTTTGTGCTGTACGGTATTTTTTATTTTTGTTGGTATACTTTATGAAGAGGCTCCTGGAATAATAAAGGGTGGTATCCACAATCCTTACAAAGAATAAAATAAATACATTTTGGAAAGGTACCTGATATAATTTATATGAGTCACTAATATACTGAATACCATTTCCTTAAATAAATGTGGTGTTTGAGGCCTCTACATTCTAGAAGTTTTGTTGAAAAGCTGCCTAAAACTCACTTTTAAATCAGAGCTGTGCTGTTGCTTTATTTTGAGCTGTTCTTACCATTTCAAAGAATTCTATTAAAATCTGCCATCAGCAGGATTGGCTCCTCTTCTTCTCCACCTCCCTCATAGCAAGGAACATGTTCTAGCCATTACTCTCTCCCCTTGCATTCCTCTGGAACAAGATGAATGATTTCATGAGATCTTTATTTTCTATTTTTATTTCTAGTCTATTTTGAGGTACTAGTCTTTTATTTAAAAATAATAAATGCATACCTTAAGACTTAATTAGGTTAGGTTATGATAATCACCTTCTTGGTGTAAAGAGTTTACTTAAAAAGAGAATGTGGACCTTGAGCAACAAGCAGAAATGGCCAATGTCTGATAGGACAGTATTTGAAAAATTATAATCCAAGAGGTACCTGTGGACATACTGAGGACCTAGGCAGTATGATATTGAAACTTAAAGGGTGATGCTAGACTTATCCATTGAGAGATCAATCCCAGTGAAATCAAGATTGCCTGCTCCTAGGGAAATTACTACACTTTTGCAGCCTATGGTACTGTATCTCTGTATTTTGCTTCAGTAATTGTAGGAAATGGTAAAAGGCAACTAGGAGGTGCTTCCTAATGCTTACCTTTTGGGAACATCCAGTTTCATCCCTGTTGGGTCCTAATAAACCTCACACCATTGTCAGTTGTCTTGGTATTCTGTCCCATCATAGCAGGCAAAGTAGATTTCTCACGCATTTTGCAGATCACTATTATATTATTTTTGGTTCAACTTTTTAGGTAGGCAGGCAGGTTTGTAATATTTATAACATCTATAAGTACTATTTCTCTACTAGTCTTTTTAATGAGCAGGTGGCCACATTTCCAAAGCAAGCATAGGGTTGAAGACACCCACCATTTTTTACTTTCTAAGCACGTATGTGGGCCTGTGTAGGACCCAGAAACATGAGCCTGGCCCTTCATTTTTTTTAATTTAAACACCTAAAATATACTAAGTTGGGTGAGACCAGGTAGCCACAGGATGCTGTGCTCAGGAGTTCCAGGTTCTCTCCATCTTTAGAACAACTGTAAACATTGGGTATCTGAACTGGGTTTTTTCTCTCTCTCTTTTCCTGTATTCCTTTTATGTCATGCCTTTTAGACTGTAATCCTAAAATTACAGACTGTCTTATTTTGTTGCTAATCTGTAAACTGTTCTGGGAGACTTTCTGGCTGAAAAATGGAGTGAAAAGGTTTAAAATAAATAAGATTGCTTATTTAGATAGCAAGACCCAAAGAGTTTGGGACTCTTTGATTTGTAAAAGCAGCAAGTATAAATGAGATGGGGATTTTTTTTTTCTTCTACCCCATCACTTAACTCTACAAACTTCACTCAGTGAAATGGACAAGCAACAAACATAAGGGCAATGGGAAATATTTCTTACACATCATTAGCTTTCCATGTCCCAACATACTGCAGGCCATTAATTTAGATCTTTTTAAGAAGATATAAATTTGTAAGTAGACTCTGTGGCTGGCAGCTGAATGAAATTCCTGTGGAGAGCAGTATACCAGATTTTAGATTTCTAAACTTGAGATGTTGGTGGAGTACAATTCCCATGGCCCTTGGCCATGCTAGTTATGGCATATTGCAGTTGAAGCCTAACAACATCTGGAGGGCCATAAAATCACCACCTGGATAACAAGTTCTGGGTACAAATAAGAGAATACCCTCCTTTATGAACCCACAGGTAATTTGGCTGGCTTCTTTTGGAAGTAGCTTGCTGAACTAAGCAGAAGTTTCTCTATTTTAACAAGAGAATTCCAGTGGTCTTGTGTTCCAAAGATTGTTCTATTACCCTCTTCTTCTGTGAGCATCTCACTATGTTTGAACTTTGTATTTCCAGTCTGTTAAGAGCTATGTTTTAAAATAGTTTTTTGGCTTCCTTCTGTTGCTACAACAATAGTGGCCATGTAATAGGACAACCGCTGCTCATGTCAGATTGCTTACCTGGGGAAGTATCTGACACCACCATGTTCCTAGAAAACAACACTGGGACTTCAGAACAACCCTACCAAGTTTTTGCTAGTTGTTTATCTCCTGTGGGTAGATCATAATATATATATATTTTAAAAACCCTTGCCAGATGAGACTAAGAAGACATCTATTTCGGTATCTTATTTCTCATCATGGCCAGCAAAATGATTCATAAGCAAGAAATGGAGATAATCCCCACCCTTCAACAGCTAATATTGTTGCTGATCCTTGCAGTTCTATTTCTAGCCAGTATGGCAGCTGAGATGGTGAGAGTTTTTGTCCAACAAATCTGGAGGACGTTTAGTTGGGAAAGTCTTCATTTAGCTATCATAGCTAATAAGCAACTAATACCTCTGTGAATTTCTCTAATATCTTTTTGATATTAGAGACTTGAACCAGAACCTTGTCCTATAGCAGATAATTGTTCAATATATATATCCAATAGTTTTATCTTTTCTCAAAGACGCTAAATTTAAGGCAGGCCAAGAAAGAGATGAATAAATGGTATCTTTTAACAAAATAAAAACTACCAGATAAAAAAGAGATCACTTGAAATGGAAATGAACACCTCCTTTCTGTAGTTGAAAATGGACTTCATTAAGAACAAGACTCATTCTTTGTGCTCTTGTGTTAGTGTTGGTTTTTGAGGAAGAATGTTTGCCTCAAGTTCCTGTCTTAGAGTACCTTTTAGTCATTGTGGATTACATGTCGGAGCGTGTTGAGAGATTCCTTCTCTATGGTAGAATGTCTTTCAACCAACATCCTTAAAAACACTAGTTAATACAACTTAACAGACTTCCTTAAGGGAGTCATGGGTGAATATCTGATCATTATAACAATTGTCCAAACAGCCATTCATTAAAATGCATATAGCAAGTAAGAGTCATCACTAATCACCAGGTAGTGAACCTTATGTTAATTTTATTTTTAATTACCAGTGGTCTTTCAGCCATATACAAGCTGGAGCCATAATATAAGAATGGGTGGCATGCATGCATATATATTTCAAATTTTAAAATATTATTTACCATATATACATATATATGATTAATAATATTTTAAAATTTAGTAGCTTAATCTAAACTAAAAGAATTGACAAACTAAACAACGTACAACTAAAAAGAAGTCTAAACAAAAGACAGGTTTTGAAAAAAAATATTTGAAATATTTATACCTTATCTCACACTGGCTTACAAATTTAGTAATCAGGTATTCAAAATGCAAGGTAATTAAAATGCAACAAGCAAAAATGTAACACAAATACAAGTCAGTGGAAGAATCCCTATTTCTCTCTTGGACCAGGACAGTTTTAATTTGCCACTGAAAAAACAGCATGATCCTCCTGGTGTTGCCCTATCAGAAAACAATCTTCCATACTTCCATCAGCAAAGGGAGCTGGAGCCAAGCCTCAGAAGTGGATCTTAATAACCAGGTAGATTCATGGATATGCAAGCCAGTTTGGGGTAGTGGTTAAGGCACTAGGCTAGAAACCCAGAAACCATGGGTTCTAGTCCCACCTTAGGCCCAAAGCCAGCTGGGTGACCTTGGGCCAGTCACTCTCTCTCAGCCCGAGGAAGCAGGCAATGACAAGCCACTTCTGAAATCTTGCCAAGAAAATTGCAGGGACTTGTTCAGGCAGTCGCCAGTAGTCAACATTGACTCGAGAGTGTCAGATTCAGCCGGCGCGGCACGGCTAGGGACTTGCCCAGCTGCACTTAGTCAGTTTCACCGCCTGAGCGCCAGCAAAGGAAAAGGGGAAGTGAGAAACCGCAAACTGATTAATGGGCCAGCTGGGACCGCTTTACTAAACCGAAAGTGGATACTTTGTGCCAGCGCCAAATTGCCTTGAGCGCTGCAGATAAAGGAGTGAGCACGGCTCGGGGCAAAGCAATCAGCGCGTGATTGAGAACCCCCGGCTTTGTGCACAACAGAAAGACCCAACGAAGACAACCACGCCATCGGGGTAAAGCAATCAAGAAACAAAAGAACTGGACAATCTGCCATTTCGGTGAAGGGGGGGATCGCTGCGGGTAATTTGTAACCAAGCAACGGAGCTAAGCGCAGGAACAGGGGGACTATAAGTTGTGCTGTAAGATGTGCCAAGCCAATCCTGGATTTGTCTGTAATTACGTATGTTACGCTTGAGTAAACTTCTTAGTTGAACACACGTGTCACGAGAGTTTCCCTGAGTTGAACGGGGTAAACCTTACAGAAAGCACATACACAGATTCATGTTTAGGTCCACTATCAAAATTGACACTAATAAGGGACTGTGAGCCAGCCACCACTAAGATTTCCTATTGATGATGCTACCAAGGGTAGTATGGGAAATTAAAAGGATAGTTTGCTAGTAGAGGCATACAGTTCATCACATTCACAGGTTACTCTTGCTCCATGGTGCAGCCATGGTAGGTTGGGCACTGAGAAAGATGCCTTCTCAGAAAGATAATCACCACTCTCCTCCTTTCTCAGCACTGACCTGCTTGCTCCTCCCGTTTATAAAATAATGTGGACTTCTGTCTTTTTTCAGTGGGTAAGTAGCTGCACTAACATCTACCTCCTTCTCTCTTTCTATTTTATTCACATTGAATTCCTGTGCTCTGTGAAAAGAAGATGGTGGATGAAGCTATTTTGATTTTTGCTGACAGCAATGCATCTATTTTATGAGAAGTTTTAAAAAAGGGTGTAGCGACTGCAACAGTATGAGGAGGGACCCTGCGTGCCTCAGTCTGTCCAATCCTAATGCACCACTGCACTTACCTAGTCTTGGTGGTGGATCAATCACAGACTTCTGCCATGCGAACATGTAGCCAACAAGCCATCTATTTGTTTGACATCCTGATGTGTAAAAACTCCATCTGCCTGAAATAAACCCACATTTTGGATTTTGTTTGTTTTTGGCTCTATTTCCAGGCCTCTTCTGTGTGGACAAAGCCACAGTTGAACATTTGTGCATCATGTTAAACGAAGCTAATTGAGTCTCATATACCCCATTAACTATGCCCACTCACAGAATGACCCAGCGATTGTGAGTTTGCATATTCACTGCCTAATTTTATGCCCGAGTAAGTGTAGCATGCAGACTGCAATTTTGTCTCATTACGTTTACTTTATTATATTAGCTTATTCAAAACTTTTTCAAATGTTCCTAAGTAAGTGCATTATTCCAGCCCATTGTAAACCCAAGCCATAATGAGACACAACTAAAAGGCAGGCATCACGAAGTGCAGGGTTTGGATTTAGGATCACACATGACATACGCTGCGACCAATTTTTAGAGTGGGCAAACTTTGAAGCAGGTCCCTTAAGTGGACACATCTCTCCTAGTTGCTTCCTGTTGTGAGCAGCTCAATATTGTATTATGTTATGAACTCCATCTCCATTATTTTCCTAAATCATGATTCTAAAGAGAGATTTTCTCCAACTTTGAGCAAATTCAGGCCTCTCGCTGTTTTCTAAAATTCTTCCCTCCCTTTGCATTAGCCAAATTTCATCCTCCAGTGGCAGATGCTGTGGGTGTTTTCTTTTCTGAAATGAATCTTACCTCCTTAAATAATATAACTTAAACTGCAGGTGCAGGAAATGTTGATAGGAAGCACTTTGACTCATGCCTTCCCCTTTTGTGAAAGATAGCAGGGAAGCCTTTTTATTTCCTGAAGTGCCAGAATTTAAACCCACTCGAAATCATTTGGATTACAGGAGTGCCATGGTGAAAATGGTTTGGTTTCTGGAAAACAAATAAAACGAAAAGTCAAGCATGTCATTTTCTTCTGTAACAGAGGTATTTCATCAGATCAGTTCAGGCTTGCCTCCTTTATATTGTTCAGGCCATAGAAGGGGGGGATTTAAATAATACATGAACAGCATTTGAAGTCTCTGCAGTGGCCTACTAGTAAGCTACATCTTCCATCTTTTGACACAGTGGCAGCGGAGATGAGGTAGGACAGATTATGAACCTCTGTGTCTCAGGAGCCCAATTTGCCTCACAAATATATCCTCCTCCAACATGAGAGGCTAAATGTGACACTGGACATACTGATGGGTGCATTCCAATCTAGATCGGAACCACTATGAATGGAATGGGAGAAGGCTGTGCTTCTCTCCATCTCTTAATCTTATTTCACCACCAGGAATCTCGCTCAATGGGAAGGAGACTTTTATGTACTCAAGGGGGATGAAAAATGAAAGAGTCACGACCCTTGTCCTGCTTCTACCTCCATGTCTAGAGGTTAAATAGCAGAGATAATCCCTCTCTCTGTCTGGGGTTGGATGACATCTGATGCCATGCAAACATGGGTAGAAATTGTGATTAAGATACTCTACCTAATCATGCTATGGCTGAGATATCATGCAAATCAGGTCTCATTAACTTAGCCTGATGCGCCAACCTGTCTAAGCAAATCTACCTGGACTCAAAGCAAATTTCACCAAAATCAGTGCTAAGAGCAGAAATACAATAGCGTGTCCAATACTGCTGTCTTTAGCAGTGACACTTAAGCTATGGGTCGTCCTCATTTAACAACTGTCTTGTTTAGTGACCATTTTCAGTTACGATAGTGATGAAAAAGTAACCTTATGACCAGTCTTCATATTTACCACCTTTGCAGTCTGTAAAGCAAAGAAAAGCTGAAGTAAGATCATGAGCACAGTTGTGGTTTCACTTAGCAACTGCTTCGCTTAACAGCTGAGTTCCCAATCCCAATTGTGGTCGCTAAACAAAGACTACCTGTATGTTTTCACTGACTTCATGTTGATGGAACATTTTTATAGAATTTAAAGCATTCCATAAAAAGTAGAAGAGTACAAAACTCTTGGTTTTGTGTCATTTCTTAAAGCCATAAATAATGCTGGCCTTCCATCCCAAACTCAGACAATATCTGAGCTCCTACAGAAGCAATGAGGGCAGAAATCGACAACTTCTATGGCAATTTCCAAAAGGTGCTAAATTCAGCATTAAGAAAGGGGTGGTCCTGCTAATGGGTAATAGGAATGCAAAAGTTGGAGAAACAGAAAAACCTGGAATCACAGAATGATTTGGATTAGGCAAATGCAACAATGCAGAAGACCTGTAGAGTTTTCTGAAGAAAAGTATTTGTTTACTGCCAACACTTGCTTCAAAAAACATAAACAATGTTCCAGTCAGCCATGAAATGTCCAGGTGTGATTGTGGAACAGACCATGAATTACTGATGTCAAATATACAGATTAAACTTTAAAAAATACAGAAAGTTAAGTGTGCCAACAACATATGACCTGGAGAACATATTGTCAGAACAGAGCTACCAGATCCAGGCTGCAGAAATCCAGATGACCACCATCCAACCTTAAAAAAATTAACTCTTTGCTTCTTATTTATTGGTTGTCAAGATTTTTACAACCCAGATTTTCTAGCCCTGATTAGAATAAAAGATCAGTGCAAGGAACTGATGTAGTATGCCAAACCTAAGTGAAAGTAAACCTAAGAAGTGGCGCAAAAGATAAAAGACACTGTGAAAACCAAAGTAGAAACAAATGCTAAAATATCAGAGAAGTTCCAAGTGGCTTTCAGAACAAGCTTCATGTCATCTAGGAAAAATCAGAAGATTAAAGCCTTGAGCAACAAGAAAGACCAATGATGACTGAACAGAGATTTTTAACATCAAACAAGAAATGCCAAGAAAATTCTCAGTCAAGAATGTAAACAGAGGATTATAAAATATGAAAGAAAAATGAGAGATCTTTTTAAAATCAGAAAAATCACAGAAAAAAATTACAGCTAAGGTAGGAATACTCAAGAGTAATCATAGAACAGAACAGATAAAGGTGAGTGAGGATAACAGAAGATGAAAAGCTTATACTGAACCCTTTATAAATGGAATGACAGAAACCTTGTTAGGGGGAGAAAATATTCAGAACCCACTCTGCTAGAAAGTAAGGTACAAGAGACAATGGACTACCTGTCAAATAGAAAGGGCCTGGTACAGATGAAATACTAACTGAACAGTTTAAAACTGTTGGTAAAGACATAGCTGAAGTGCTAACAGTTCTGCGTCCACAAATATGGAACAAGACTATGAGGCCTAGAAAATGGAAAATGGAAAAGATAACTGAACATTTCTAAATCAAAGGGAGATGCAAGAAAACGCACCATCGCTGGACCACTATATTTGTTTATCACCCAAGCTATGTTTTGCCTCAAGATCTTACAAAGAAGAATACAGCTGCACAGTGAGAAAAAATGCCAAACAAGTAGGCAGCTTTCAGAAAAGGGAGAGGAATACAAGTTCAGATAGCTAACATGGTGGTAACATAACAAAAGAATAAGGGAATCTGCCTTAGCTTCAAACTATTTTGACCTCCAGTTTTGATTCCAATTGTCATCTCCTCCAATTATATGGACGAGACAACAGCTGGAATCAAATTTTGAAATATGAAGATAACACCACTTTAATAGCCAAAAGCAAAAAAAGACTTATAATAGCTTATAATGAAAATTGAATCGTGAAAATTTCAGATTAATATTAAATGTTGAGGAAAGGGTAATGTCAAACTGTTTAGCGAATTTAATGTCTAATCATGAAAATATGAAGATGGTAGTTTTATCTTCTTGGACACAAGGATAGATAAAGATGGATCGTTGGCTGGAAAAGTAAAGATGAGATTAATCCTTAGGCAATGACAGACAAGATAATGAAGGAAAAAGACATTTTAATGACATCAAAAATCAGAATAGTTAATGCAATAGTTTTTCCAGAGGTAATATAAAGCTGTAAAAGCAGGATCCTGATAAAGAATGAATGAAAGAAGGAGAGATACCTTCAATTATGGATTCAGAGGGCACGTTGTTACTCAGTGTTTCATGGACTACAAAAAGAACCCATCATGTACTCAGTCCAGTACTAAAGAAAGATTGACTGCTCCTTGAGCCAATAGAAATTCACATACTTTGGGCATGTGATGTGAGCTGATAAGGAAAAAGTATGTTTGGCAACACTGAAGGAAATGACAAGGGAAAATAATGGATACGGTGCATGGACAGGGTCAAAAAGATTATAGGAATGTCCTTGGAAGAGTTCTAATACTGTCCATTCAATTGGAGTTGAATCTGCTCTTAACATAAAGTTGCAACTTTTGATCAAGTAAATGCTTAATTAATAGATCGAGAACATTTTAATTCACTGGATAAAGTTGATTTTAATAGAAGCAAAAATAAGCGTAGATGGCAGACACTGTCTTAAGAAAAGCATTCTTCCTTCAATCCCGCACAAATGGTACCTATTCTGAAATAGCAACTGCTAAGGCACAAATGTGCAGCACCCAAAAAGAAAAAAAAAAGTGTTTTCCTTCTAAACTATTTGGGTGGAAATGCAAATGCACAGAGATTTAATCAAAGAAAAGTCACTGGTTAACTAAGATTTCTTTAATTTACTGACAAACGTACTTATGAAATCGAATTGTCCCTTGGGAAAAGAGGAGGACATTTCAGTAGTTTGGATGACATTAGAATTAGTTTTCAAGATTAGCAGTGGTTTGATATTGTCACCATCTTCCTCTCCAGTTTCCCCACGGTCATCATAAGGATTGCTTTTAATATTAAGACTTAACGTCTGGGTTTACTTGCTGCTTCTTATCCCCACCCGCTCCTTGTGCACTGTGCCTTGTAGAGTATAAATCTGCAGGCCAGGACTGCTTGTTCTGATTGTTATGGCAGCTACTCTGGGATATTTTTGGCTGAAGAGCATGGTAAAAATGCTTTAAGTAAATTTAGAATACATTTCTGAAGGGCATATATGGTAAACCCTCAATTTACCAGACCTCAGTTTAGCAGCCTTCAGTTGCAATAGGCAAAACCCCATTTGCCATTTAGTATTTCATGGACCTAATGGACATCTTTTCCCCCATTAGTCTGGTCAATGCAGGTTTACTTTATTGATATAACATGACTGCATGCTTCAAATGCTTGTTAATTGAGGAATACTGTGAATGTGCTACAGATTATATGCATGATCTTTGTGAGTGAATAGGTGTGCATTTTGAATCTGAACCCCCAAAATAAGAAGGTTTGTATAATGCAGCGTCAAAAAGCATTTTCGAAGAAGTTATATTAAGCTTTCACTCCTTTCCAGGCACTCTAGCAATGCAAAGCAAATAGTTGCTCTGATAGTTTCTTCTAACGCAATTAAAAGGTGAAGCCAAGTTTCAAGTGGGTCTGGAGAGGCAATATTAAACACATCAGTGGTTCATTTCACTTCTCAAACATACTTTAAAAAACAACAGGATGTATCTCCATTTCAAAATAGTTCAATCCAGGCCCAGAGTCAGACTGCAATTCTACACACATGTAATTGCGAGTAAGTTCCACTGAAACGAATTCCAACTGGTCATGCGTGCCATTCATTCAGTGAAATTTCCCATTTGCCAATGGCTTGCACGGGGAATTGTTATTAAGAAAACTGAGAGGTGGGAATAGGATATCCTTAGGCTTTTTAAATTGAGCACCCCTTAAAACTTTATTTCCATCATTACAAAATCTTCCAAGTAACATCCTTTTGGTTCTTATTCTCTCACTGTCTCAAGCTGCTTTAACATGCTCTGCATCAAGGCAAATTGTATGTATAAGTATATGTTTGTGTGTTTAATTTTAACTGGAAATAAATTGTTGGGATACTTATTTGGACTGCAACAATATGTAAGAATAGTAAGTAAACAAACAAGGCAAGATAAAGGCATCGTTGTGCAAAATGAGAAGATGCTCAAAAACCCCTAAACTATCAGGGATATACTCTAAGTCTGCATAAGGAACAGGGGCTACAATGTGCTCTTCCAGGCTGACAGGATTGCTGAACCAACCCAACAGTCAACTAACCAGGAAAAAGCTTCCTTGGAAGGCAAGTTGAGGAAATCTCTACAGAAAAAGACCAAGTTTCATTTGTTTAGTTTGTTTATATCTATTGACTTGTCTCCATGTTACACAAAGCCCTGGGGTTGTTGACCACAATTTGTTGACTAAGCTACAATTGGCTGTTTGAGCCCATCAGGCTACGCCATGAATTCTCCTCTTAAACCACAATGGTTAGTTTTGCACAATACACAAAACCAGGTAAACCACAATGCAGCTTAGCATGGTGTGTGTGACCCCATAGTGTTGCTTCTCCCTCTGCTTCAGCTACTATTTCAAGGTCCATTCCAAATCTATCTTTGTGCATGATTAAAATGTGTTTATTTTAATTTTGTTAAACTTATATCCTATCCTTCCTCCAAGAACTCAAGGCAGCCTACATAGCATATTCCCTCCTCCAATTTTTCCCCGTAACAACAATCCTGTGTGTTAAAGAATTTTCTGACCCAAAGTCACTTCCGTAGCTGAAGATGAACCTGTATCTCCCTGGTCTGTTCAACAGTTTAACCACTACACTATACTGATTCAATCATCAGCAAAATCTGATCCCAACTAGTGCTGCAACAAAGCCCCAGTCTGGCAGATATTCTTGTTTCTTTTAATATTTAATTTTGAGAAACCATAACAAACAAATGTGTGACATATTAAATACTGACAATATCTTTCAAACATGCTATAGAGAGCTAATCTGATGTAATGGCTAAAAGGCTAGACCAGACAACTTGGGTTTAAATCTCCATGCACTATGGACCAGATCAGTGTTTTGCAAACTTGGCAACTTAAAAGAGGGTGTGGACTGACTGGGGAATTCTGGGAGTTGAAGTCCACACATCTCAAAGTTCCCAAGGTTGAGAAACACTGGAGTAGATGGATGATATAACCTAACAGAGTTTCCAGGAATATTGTGAAAATAAAATAAGAAAGGAACTATCTGCTCTAACATCTTTGGATGATTAAAATTTTCATACATTGATTACAGAATGGCCACTTCAAGCAAATATTTTGTTCACAGTGCTGAATTAGAAACATTTTCTTAAGATTTATAAGGACCCCTACATATCAAAAGTATACATTGTACCACATATGCAAAACTCCATTTGGGATGATGTTCACAGATCCATGAGAGAAGGCAGAAAGAAAAGCACCATTGGAATCTGACACGCATTACAAAAGTCACCAACTGGTGTCCTCCAAAGGTACTGGGCTACAATTCCCACTGTCCCCATGTTCACTGTGGATGAGGGATATTGCAGCCAAAACATTTGGAGAGCATTAGCCTGGGGAAAGCTTGTATTGTACATTGAAAATGTTCCAAGACACGATGGTTTGTTCCATTCATTTACTAACCAAACAGTTGTTCATCTTACCAGACCAGTAGGAAAAGAGAAAGGGGAGCGAGCCAAGAGCCTCGTTCTTCCCTCCATCTCTTTTTCTTATCTCTGTGGCCACTATTTATTTTGCTTCTTTGCTGTGCAAATAACCAACCACCTTCCAGAGGGGCTCAACCCAGCCCTTTTATGCCCTGCAGTCATGACTATGTCTTTTAAAGGGAAAATTGATTCTTTGGAATGCTGTGCGTGCACATACTTATCTGAGCCCTACAGCCCACACCTGTTGAACAGGTAAACCAGATCCTCAGCAATGGGCCTCAGCCACGACATTCCAGCTTGGCAAGCTATTACTCTCTAATTGCTACCTGTCAAACAGGTAACCTAAGCTTTTGAACCAAGTCCAAACAAGCGTATGTTCCCACGAAATCCTAAACTTCTTGACCTTTGACCCCAGCAGAGGGTTACAAATAATTTTAAGCAGCGGTGGCTGGAATATATGAAGGCACTCTCAAATGGTCACCAAACACTTGCCTTCTACTTGCAGCCCAAACAATCCAGCCAACAGCCGTATTTAAGTGGGGAGGGGGCCTCCAGCAGCATGCCTGAAAGGCACAGCTATTCCCTAAATGCAGCCCTGAAATGCTTCATCTGTAGAGTAGCTGGAATCATCAACAAGTCACCTTCTGCTTGACTCCCTAGTGCTGCAACAAGAATCTGTCAAGTTTCCCAGGGGGGAGCAAGTTCCCAAAGCATATTTGGGAAAGGTGGAACAGGCACTTCTTGTTCTTTTCGTCCTTCCCGTTCAGGCTTGCCCAGCACAAAGCAGCAAGGCATAGTCTGCACTTGCTCTAAATAAATGCACCTACCAACAGAGGCTTATGCAATAACTGTGCGATTGGGCAACTAATTTTCTCTTCCTTTTACACAGTAAAAACGAACCTCAGAAAACTGAACATACCCTCATCATGGCACCTCGTAATTAGGGGAACAAGGTAGCATTCCTCTCACAAGAAGTTCTGTAGATAAATCCAGGTGCTCTAGAGATGCTGGAAAGGGGCAAACATTATTTTGCTACATCAGAGGAAGCAGCTCCCCCAATACAAGCCAGAGATGTGTATTATTTGGTAACAAATAAATAATGGTTCATGTTTATTTTAATTATTTGGTTCAAGTAAATAAAGTTCATGTTTAATTTTTTATGAAGTGAATGCCAAGAGTAACGCATACTTACTCATTTTGATACCTCATTTGTGTCTTATTAGAGTGCAGGGGAATTTATCTTTTTTTTTTAGCTCAAGGGTAGATGGCTAAACTGGTAGTACGAATGCACACTAACTTGTCTTTGTTCCTCAAAATAAATATTGCACCAAACAGAATCAAATCCAATCATACTGTATTTGCAAGCAAACATATGAAATATGGTTGATCCTATCTGTAATTAATTCAGTATCCACATCTTCCTTCCTTCCTTCCTTCCTTCCTTCCTTCCTTCCTTCCTTCCTTCCTTCCTTCCTTCCTTCCTTCCTTCCATCCTTCCATCCATCCATCAGCAACCAAGCAAATATCTGGGTCTTCTAATTGTAGACAAGACTATATCTATTTCTTCTTTCATCCATGATTGCTTATGGTGGTACTAGCGATACTGTGAGAAGTTTATATTAGAAGTCTACCAGAATTATATTTATCTAACAGATCTAAGGGCAGTGCAGGTAATCAGATTATACTGCCTTCAACTAATCACAAATTCAGCTAAATGACTAACATTTATGTAAGATCACTCTGATATCAGTTTACATGAGAATATGGAAATTTAGGTAATCTTATATGAACAGAGTTGTTTATCATACTTCTGATTTCTGATTATGTCAGTAAAATCCCAGAATCAGGCTTGGTTTAAAACAGAAGCTGGGCATATGCAGATTATCTATCTACATTGGTCTCAGTGGCAAATGCCAACTGAAAGGTTTATCAGCCCCTATGAGTTCAGGCATGGAAACTTTCTTATGTTCCCTGATACACTGGGTACATGAGGGCTGCTGAAATGTGACAATGACCAGGAGGGACAAGTTTGCAGATATTTATTTATTTTTATTTTTTTTGCAACCCCATCCGTACTTTTAAATGGTGCTTCACTCTTATTTTGCATCCTTCTGCTCTAGTGTTGACAAGAGTCATCTCATTATATGCTCAGTGATGCAATGCTAGTGATTTTAGTGGGTTGTGTTTTCCCTTTAGAATCTTTTTATATTTTTTTACACTTTACATTCCTAAAGCATAAAATTGTATGTGTGTGTGAGAGAGCACATGCATTTATGTGTGTAGGAGAAGAAATAACCATGTGACAGCAATAAGATATTTCTACTACTGCTGTGAGTTCCCCATGGTTTCAAAGTTGCGAAATGCCTCTGTAAGCTTTTAGCACCATGTCTAATTGCAGAGGTGATTGTTTTGTGAGTTGGGTACTTTTAATATTCCCACTATAGTTTTCTGCTGCCAAATGCATTTAATTGTTGTTAGCAACTGTAATATTTAATTAATATTTAATATTTAATCACATAGGTCTCTCCAAATGTACTAAACTTGATTTAGGTGGGACCTGGGAGGGGTGCAGTCATTTGTCAGCTCCTAATTAGTGACTAATCCTGCAGAGTGATATTCCCACACATCATCAAGTTGTTTGATGAAGTGAACAGTATGAATGTTCTTGCCTAGTTTTCTGGCCAGTGTAGATTAACTGTAGTAATCAATTTGGCTATATACTCAAATCAATTGTGTTGAACTTTGTTAACACAAGCTATAACAACCATAACCGCAGGAAGAAGTTAGAAACACTTACCTTCAACTGGGAAGGATGTGTTGAAAATTTCAGTGTCTTAAACTGTGTAATAAGTTGCAATTCCTATCAAAACAACTAAGGAAGTCTGGAATACCCTTCCTCAATCAGACAGATTCCAGGTGTTTGGTGGGAATTTGAGGAATTGCTGTTGTAAGGCACCTACAGTATGAAGGACACCTACTTGGAAAGGATGCTATCCAGCAAAATTTCCTTTTGGGTAGGATTGTTCCCATAAGTCTTCCCCATCACGGAAGTGGAATGCTCCCCTTCATTCCTAATGTTGAGACCCTTGGAAGACTCTGAAAGGAAGCCTGGAAGATTAGACTATTAAACTGAATGTTCAGAAGTAACATGCTTCTGAATCACAGTTTTTGTGGGCAACAGCAGAGAGAGGGTTCTTGCTTTGCTGGTCCCCAGATGGGTTTTCCAGAGACAATCAGTCAAATCAGTGACTCTCTGTGCTCTAATTAAGTCTCTCTATCCCTCTTCGCCAACATTTTCTCTGACTTGGGGCATGCGTTCTGCCTCTGCTACAGTATTTGCAACCATCAGTTACAGTATTAGGTTTGCAAGCCCCAGATGTCTTGAAAACAAATACAAGTCCTTTAGCTACTAACTACTCCTCATCTTTTACCTCTTTGTTACTCTGCTCAGATTATGGGGGGAAACTTTCAGGGAAAGCAGGAGATGAAGAGGAATTGGTTATTCTAGTCGAATGTTAGGGGGAAAATGACAACGCCCATATGATTTAAGGAACCATCAAATGGGTGATCCCTCATCACTCCCATAGGAAAATTATAAATAAACGCTAGAGATGCTCAGAAGGACTAGGAGTATGGGTGGGGTGTATTTTCATTTTCTTTTCTTTATGCCATTTCTAACAAACCTAATTGCACAGTACAGAAGTCAGTTTCTCAGACTGACTTCTGGGATTACGTTTTATTGATACAAAGCCAACTAAAATAGATCAAGACAGAAAATATCAGTTCATCCAATCAGTTTTCAAAGGAACTGGATGGTAGATCTCAGCTTCTTATTCTTATTCTGACTTTGAGTATCTTATTCAGCTACATGTTATTCAAAGGATATTAGAGGCAATATAAATGTACTCTGCATTTTCATAATTTGTAGAGCTGAAAGTTTTACTTTCATATTAAATCAATTTTCTTTGGGAAAAAATGATTTCATAATGTGTGCATCTTCCACAAAGGTCAATAGGCAGAATAAAGGAAGAAAAATCCAGTGTCTTTGGGTGGCACCCAGGATCAATGTTATGTAAACAGTGAGGTAGCTTGTACAAGGAAATTCCAAGAAGAGCTTGATCCAACTACAGTCTATACTAAAAACAAATATGCACATTTCTTCCTCTATAGGTACCCTGTAGGCATAGAGCGCACTTGGGTGCAATAGAAAATATTGTAACATTTGCCTCAGTTAATGATAACATTTGCTAAGAATCTAAGAATATAAACAGTTCATTTTAGCCCAAGCAACAAGCGTTACGCAGTCTACCTATCCTGATTGGTAAGGTCCCCATGTTCCTACTCTGTGGTCTTATCTACATCATCTGTCCCCACTGAGCTTCATTTCCCATTTAAAAACCATCCAACCAGCTTATCTTTCCACATGGCTGAAACAATATTAAACAGGGGGCCAGAGGTACTTTGACTTTTGAACTGAGTCAGTGTCAGGCTGCTGCAAACTGCAGCCAAAAAGCAATTTCTGAGAAAATTATGATTAAGCATTTTTAGTGTTATCTTCAGTTTTCACCCTGAATTTCACTGGGACTGAGAATCCTCCTTTAATCTTGTTTACATGGAAATTTTCTAGTTTTTCCCTATCAGAAGAGATTTTTCTAAGAAAAGGCAAATCAAAATCTACATAATTCATGTTGCCTATTCAGAAATCTTTTATTACTTAAAACTACAGGTAAAGCCTATTTTTATATATCTGTTCCTCCAATATCAAGACCTTTTTGAATTCATAATACCACCAAAATAGGAACCAGCTATTCACATCAAGAGAGCTATGTGACGTGTGAGCAGTTTTTGAAAGTGGCTAACATGGAAGGCTTAACCTACTCTAAATAATTATTCTGAATATGAGGTGGAAAGATTTGGCAATACCTACAATGGAGGAATGGTTGGTGAAGATGATAGGACTTGCTGAGATGGCTAAATTGACTTCTTTGATCAGAGAAAAGACAGTATCTACGTTTATTACTGACTGGAAATCCCTTATGGACTTTTTGCGTAAAACAGAAAAAGATGAATTTATGATTTATGGTTTTGATGATTAGATAGACTAGATTATAGAAAGAAGAGTGTTATGATGTAATTTTAAGAGAAAGGGGTAAATTTATAATTGTACTTATAACTGCTGTAAAGAAGAATCTATTTTTCTTTTACTTTTTCTTTCTTGTACTTTTAGCTTTCTCTTTGATTTTTCTTTTTCTTTTTTCTTCCTTTGTGTTAGTTTTTATCTTTGTCTTTAAAACTTTTAATAAAATTATATTTAAAAAATGAATATGAGGTAGAAATCCATGCACATTCCCTTAGCTCCTTAGCAAGAGATGAAGGTTAAAAATAACAGAAAATATCCAAACCAATGATGATGCTCTGGTGTCCATCTAGACATAACGTAATCAAGACTTGCTATTGTTTAGCTACCACACAGTAGTTTAAAATAATTTAAATTCATCTCCAAATGCCCTCATTGGAAATAAGATTGAATGCGTGTCTGTCAGCATACCCTTTCTCTGGCCAGACAAAATATTGTTAAAGCCAAGTTTTTAAGAAATATACCGTGCTTCACTTTAGAAGAATTTGGCTGCATCACTAGGCACATTGTGTTTGGCATCTGGCTCCCACACATCGTGTTGCAAAGGTGGGTGAATGTTACCCATACAATTTGCAGTGGTTTCTTACGATCATACATATATAGTCAGATTATTAAAATCAACATCCTCTATAGCTTCACACATTCATGCCCAGCAACATGAGATGGAATTTGAATTAAATAAATGAAGATAAGACATTTTCCTGGATACTGCAAAAAAAGGGGGGGGGGGAGGAAGAGCAGAAAGACAATATTTAACTACCTCTGTAAGAACTGATGCTATAAAAAACATGTAGCTTTTCTACTTTGAAATACAAGCTAGGGGCAAGACAGACAGTATTCTGAGTTCAGAACACTGGTTTCACAAGTTTTCTTATTCGGCCACCATTGATTTTCCATTTGACAACAAGGAAACAAATCTGCAAGGGCACAACGGACTTGTGGCTGACAGGCTGCAATCACAAAACAATGCAACCACCCAGTGAAGCAGCAGTCACAGCTGTCTTCCTTCGCAATCCCAGGGCTTGTGATTAAATTAGGAATATTCTGAGTATAGAACATGGTTTCTGGCCCCATCCCAGCTTCAGAGCTACAAGGGCAGAAGCCCCACTATCTATGGTATTCATGTTTAGAACTACCCCAAGTGGCTTTCCTGGGCATTGCAAGTTAGTTCTTTGTAGTTCAATCATCAACAGAACAGAGATGATCATCGTTCAAACTTCTCTGGCAGCCAATAACTGACACTGAATTGCAGGTAGGGGAACAAACTGGCTGTTGGAAGAGAGACAGATCACACCATCCTTTCGTTTATGCCCAACATGGAAATAAAGTGGGCTGCCAGAGAAGGGAAACTCCATCCACCACATCGAAGATAGAAATGGTTCATTGGTTCCATTGCTGCCACCCAGTGTCTTCATACAATGTTTGCAGGCTACTAACATTTGTGGGCTTATTAACATGGCTGGAGCAAACAGAGAAAAACCTTCACATGCTTCACCTACTTAGCTGTTGATAAAGTTTGGGAACTACAGAAATAAGGACAAAACTATTACTCCCATTCATCTCTCTTAAATATGCAAGTTATTGTTTAACGAACATAACAAAATGTATCTTTAGGATGTCTGCAAGCAGCAAGCACATCAAACTCATTTATTTATTTTTTAACTAAAGCAGGTGTTTTTTTACGAACCATGTAAGAAAACCTAGCAGTTAAAAAAAAAATGAAGTGAAGGTGCAGGGAAATTGTGGCAAGTGTAAATAAACCTGCTTATTCTAGCTGTTTACTTTCTGAACAGGAATAAGGAAGTAAGTTCTTCAACACGGTCACTGTTTATTTACAAAGCCATTTCAAGGGGAAAAAAACCCCCACACAGCAACTTGAAGCATTCAGCCCACAAACACACTGCGTACTATTGAACACCATTTAGAATCATCTCAATTAAGTTTTCCTCAAAGCATCATTAAAATATAGTCGTCTTCAAATGAGCTCAACCTCAAGTGATTTCATGGACACAGTCATGCAGTTTTCTTGGCTACACAATGGAAATGGCTTACATTGGCTGCTTCAAGAATGTTTCTTGACTTTCCAGGCTGACCCACAACGTTGTTATTCCCTAGTAGTCTCCCATCCAAGTATGAACCAGTGGCACCCCAGACAGGGTCTGCCAGGTGCTGCCACCTGCTGAGGCTCAACGTCTCAATGGATAGATAAATTCCTCTATAGTGAGATGCAATACAAAACACAAAAAGTGTTTAGGAGATTTTGTGTAGCACTGTAACTAAAAAGCTCATTCATGCTTCAAGAAACACCTCTGTTGCAAATTTATTAGGTAACCTAGTTTTGGGATGCCCAGTGTGGCACTCTATGGGGCCGATACGCCTTTAGATACCATTCTTGGTGCCTGCTGGGTCTATCTACTCCAACTTACTTTTTCACATAAAAAAAACAACTTTAAAAATTATTTATTTATTTATTTATTATTAAATTTGTGTGCTGCCCATCTCCCCCAATGGGTGACTTAATTAAAAAGAAGGCAGGCTGCAAATCTAAGTTCTGGCCTCCACCATCAATGTTATTCCCAGTATCATTTTAGATCCCATTAGTCTTCTCAGAAAATAAAATAAAAGGCAGCCGCAGTCCAGATCTTTGTTTAGAAATGTGGCCATTTGCCCAGAAAAAAAGGACAAAATTAAGCAGGGAAAATAGAGAATGTCCTAGAGATGATGTCAGGTAGCATTCAGTTAAATCAGTGGGTGGTTATGCCCCCCATGCCCCTCTCAGCAGCCATTTTGTAAAAGTCCTCATAAGGTGTTCTCCATGGTTCTTTCAATTCTCCATTTGCAATATAAGGATAATAATTTTCTTCTACTTACAGGATTGTTTTTAGGAATTACAAGATAATACAAAGTATTTTGAACATTCAGCATTAGGGATTACTGTTATAACAGCTAGATGGGGCAAAATCTGATACCCTACTTTGAAAATGCAGTATATCTTTTGGTTATATTTGAGCCAATCATTTGTTCAGTTCTGGTTATCTAAAAAAGTTAAGTTGCAGAGTGGAAAAAGTACAACTTACAACTCACACATCAGAGGCTATGATAGAAGCTGTAGCTGAAAATACTTAAGAGGCACTAGTTTGGGACAGTTAGGCTGAAGGTTGGAGTTTGTTAGGACTAGGAAAAATATTTAGAAAAGAGGGCATGATAGAGATTTAAAGAATTAGTCAGCTTACAGAAAATGCATAGAGATACAACCTTTTTCATCTCATATGATAATAGAACTTCAGATCATCCAACAAAATTGATTAGCAACAGATCTGGGATAAACAGAAAGTGCTCTTTACATAGCTAACAATTTATGTGATGACAACTCTCAGTGTCCAGAACATATACTAGTACTGAGAGGTTAAGTGAGCTCCTAATTCAGAGGAGCTGAATACTCCACTAATACTTACTTACTTACTTACTTATTTATTTATTTATTTATTTATTTATTCGGCTTGTATAGTTTCTTCCTCACTTTTATTCTTACAATAATGATGTTAGAAAGATTAATTCTGGAAAACAAGAGGCTGGGGTAGTTAATGTTTACTCTTACTCAGTAAATCTTTCTTTTCTCGTGCTGATTCTACACTCTATACAGGCTAAATCTCCAGACTGGAGAAGATCAGCAAGCACCATATCTATACTATCTTTGGCAGTGATATTTATTTTTTCTACAGACTTTTCTTGCACTTCTAGCTATTTCTAATACTACTATGATATCCTTTTCTAACTTACATGGTAAGTTTTACAGCAACTGAAGTATTCACTTTGGATGGGAAACATGATTTTAAACTCTCAAGTGAGCCATAAAGATTTACTAGGTAGCTTTAGGCAAGTGATTATGTCTCTCCCTAATCTACAATAATGATGGCTGGGCCCCTTGAAAGAAGGGCAGGATAGGAATGTAAGCCCCCTACCCCAGTTCAGATAATCATGAAATACATCACTGATGAAGGTGCATGTGTTTTAAAGTGCTTATAGATAATATATTGCCCTCTCATTTATTTATATTGCAATGGTTGTTTTTATGGTTTTGATAGTGCTAATCAGCCGACCAAAGTACAACTAAAATTTCTTTTGTTCATTTCAACAAAAGAGATTCTTCATCACTGAAGATTATTAGATAACCTGAAATTTCAGAAATATAAAGCAATCATATATATAAACTCAAAATACAGTTATCTAGCATGAAATGTTTATTAGTGTGCGAAGAGACTAGCCTACGTTTTCACTAGCATACCTAATCCATCAATCTAGTCTCTTCACAGAAAAGGGCAACATTTTAATTACATCAATGGAGAATGTTTTTGTTGTGGTGTTTTACTCGTGTAAAGTTATGAAACTTGTACTGTATCTGGCCTTATGGCTGTAGTAAACAATTTGACTTGGTTCTGTTCTTATAATTGCAAGCACAAGGTTCCATAATATCCACAAGTATAAAGCTCTGGAGATTTTTTTTTTAAGTGTTAACTGCTGAAATGAGCCTCAAGAACACACCCAAAAGCATAACTGGTTTGGTACAATTATGTTTGTTTAAAATATGGCTATATCCAGAGTAGAATAATCAGTACCAATTTAAATATTTTAAATATTTATTTTCTTGATCTAGAAGCTCAAAGAATAATCTGCACTGAAGGCATTCTGGACTGTCTGCAGAGATAATTATGGTATTGAGAAGAGAATTAAATCTAATTCCAAACAGTCTCTACATGTCAAATTTAGGTAGTATTGCCTTTGGGGAGCACAGTGCTCACAACTGACCATATCAATGATTTTTTTTGTCTCCAGTTTCTGTCAACAGTTGCTTATAATAGGCAAAGTTAACAATTGACTACAACAGCATTGTTTAAAGCTAACACACAACAGTGTTAACTGCTGATGCTCTTGCTTCGAGAAGTAATCCAGGATAACTCATGTTTGAACAAGCAAGACCTAGTGCCAGGGGGTGCAAAAGAACATTCATAAGGCATACGGGAGATGGCTGGACAGGACTACATCTCCTACCATCATTAATCTCTGGTAACCCAGCTCATCTGAAGACAACTGGATTAGAGGGGGCCGATATAACATTAATTTCATAGATTGGGGAAACCAGACAATTGTTCCTAATATTAATATAATAACATGACAAGAAACCATCATGGTGGTAATAAAGTGTTTTTGTACTGAACGAAGAACTGTAATGAATTGGGTACATTCCTTTAATCCTTAACTATTTCGTTGGCCATATGGGGACAATGAGAAACAACTGAGTAAAATCTTCCTAAACACATCTGCTAGGAACTTCCTTAATGAACTCACTTCAGCATAAATATTGTTAGATTGGGGCAGAAAGTCAGTCCTCTATAAAGTAATTCTATAAAGGTGCTGTGATAGAATCATAAACACAGGGAGACAGGAGTTTTGCTATCCCCCCTACAGAGTATCTTGGCACCCTCCCTCCAAATGTGTTGGGATTGCAGTTCCTGGATACTCTCAGGCAGTGTAGCCAAATGTTGCAGTAGCCATCCATTCTCAAGCACGACACGCTATACATAAAACCAATGACCACCATTAAGGCAACCTAAGCCATTACAACGGAGCTTCTATCCTCTGCAAAGTGCAAAAATAAATAAACAAACCTTCCTCGACCTAAGTCACAACCCCCTTCAAAACAAATTATATAACGAGATGATTGCTAAGTTTTAAGATACAGCAAGGATTAAGTATAAGTGCTACCTGTTGCAAAATTAGCAGCTGGCTTTGTGCATGCTGCTCTTTATTGGAATCTGGCACAAGAGCCTTCAACGACATGCCAATAGATAAGCGCAAACATATGTAAGCCTCCCTTGCGTTAAGGGAACGGGTCGTTCCAACATCTGCTGTCTTCCCACTGTACTCGTTCGCAGCCTTGCTTTGATACAAATACAAGCCGGTAGCATCTTCATCCCATAGATTTGTTTTAGCTGCTTCCATAACACATAATTTTAGGTACTTGTAATTATAATTTGTAACCTTCATTAAACCCTATTTGAATATAGTACCTGATGTTTTTCTGTCCCTAACCAGCATGCCCAAACAATACTATTATTAAAAGGGAAAAAATACTCACACACGGTAAATTGATCTGGAAATAGTTGACTTTTACCTTGATTCCTTTTTCTCACAGTAGAATTACTGCTGTTCGAGAAAGGAAGTGGCAAAGTGAAAGTATGAGAAACACTGCGATTCAAATGGTAATAAAGCCTATAACCTGCTGCTTAACAACTCCTTCTCTATTTTTACTGTTTATTCTGTTCAAACTCTGCTTAGGGTTACACATTTACTCTAGTTGCTGCTGTAAGCCTCACACTGTCCGATTCTGATTTTGGACCAAGGACAAGACCTTGATTTCTCTTAACGTTTGGCCTGATTGTATTTTAATTCACAATGGGGCTGGTTCAGTGAGAAATACTGCATTGGACAGAGCTTTTTTGGATGTACAATATGATCCAAGAGTCACAGTTTTTAAGCTAATATTGCCTCTTGTATTCCCACAGTGTATTTAGAATTAGGGTATTAATCCTCAATTCAGGGTTGTTATTCTGAACTCGTGCTATTTGGAAAAATGTTTTACTTAAAGCAGCCAAACTTGACTGCAAAAAAAAAAAAAAGTGCTGTAAATTAAGTTTTAATTTGATACACAAAAGCCATCTAATTTAAGATTATGCTGCCCACTGAAAAGACCCAAAAGGGTCTCATTCCCTGTTTTTGGTCCCAGTATCTTATGTAGTTGTCTTTAAACACCAGAGGCTTAATTTAGTATCCTGAGCAATAGTCGTTGACAGATTTTTCCCCGTGAAGTCATCTATTCCCCCTGCTTTTCTTGAAAGCCATGAAACTAGTGATTATCATCCCATTGTGCAGCTGTAAATTCCATTATTACTTTCCTACTACCCCATAAAAGTTAATAGGGCCACAAGAGATTTTTACTGGCCCATGGAATGAATAGTCATTTCTGTCATATCAAAAAAGAGAGCTCATTCTCCTAAAATCTTTATCTGTTCAGCTCTTCTTCATCACCACAGCTGAGTAGGCAATTTCCTTACATGGATAGCACTTCCAGAGTATTAAGAGGGGTTGACTTCCAAACAAGCATATACAAAATAGTAGACTGAATTGCTTATTTCCACGTCATTGATTGACAGGGCCCATAGCAAACAGTCTCTCCTGGAAAATGGGGGAAACCTGGCATTTTGTTGGTAGGTCTTGATACATTTACAAGCAACAGATTGCTCTCTGTGGAAATAGTGGAGGGTAAACAAGTGCAGAGGACCTAACATGATGGATCTATCCAAGGTCTAGGGACTGCATATTGTTTATTATTGTTCATTCCCCTGAACTTACATAAAAACCTACTTTTTAAAAAGCAAAATAGTGTGCATTAATTTTAGCTTATTGCACACCTTGCAAGGATGAAGTCAGGCAGAAAGGATATAAATACTGCAAACATTACAGCAACGGGGTGGGGAAACACACAATTCATGTTTATTCTTCTTACCCAAGGAAGTAGTTTGAAAGTTTTCAGTTGAAGAAAAGGGGATACGGGTAGGGTGCGACTGACTTCCTTTTCTCTATCTAGCTCCATCTAGCTAAAGCCCCCCAAGCAAATCCGAACAAACAGATTTACAACGGAGAAGTCGTCTTAACGGGACCCCTTCCCGGCCCTACACGGGCCTGCAAATCCTGTTGCGGCAGGTTTAAAACACGCGGAACTCCAAAGCACAAGAGTGCCCTTTATGTAACAGGTGAAAAAGATCTCGTGGAAGAAAGGCGGCTTAAGCTGGCCGTTTCTGTCCCCAGCCTCTTGGGTAGGTCCGTACAGAGGGCGGGCAGGTGTCTGGCGCTCTCCCTCTGGGCTCCAGGCTGACTGTCCCTGCCTTTGGGCTGCGAGGGTGGAGGCGGGCGCCGAGGTGACTTCGGGGCCCGGAAAACAGCTGCGAGTCAAAGGCGAGTTTGCCAGAGCCGCTCCCCGTAACTCCTGTCCCGGCTCAAGTCCAGACACCCCCGCAGCGCCCTCGCTCTGCCTGTCTTCTCCTCCACCCCCACGTGCGGGACGAGCAGCCGGTCTCCTCGCGCGCCCTCGGCCAGGGAGCTCGGCCTCCCGCGGCTTCCTCTGCCAGCCTTCACCTGCCCAGCTATGGAAGCGCCCCATTCAGCTTCTCTGCCTCTCTCTCCCCCCATTCCCCGCCCTTCAGCCCGCGCTCCTTCAACCAGTCCGGCTCGGCTTCCCACAGGGGAGATCGCTCCGAGTTCTAAGCCAGGGCCTTACCTGAGCGCGCCTCTTCCAATGGCTGCGCACCTGAAGGGCCGCTCCGCCCAATCAGCTCGCGGCTCGTCCCTCTCGCCTGCTATCCTTTAGTGAAAGAATCCAGCTTCTCTTAGGAAAGTTACCTGTAGGCGCCTTCAGCTTTTGTTGCCTGGCTGCTCGGTGCCCTAAACCGCGGGGGGAGGGAGTGCAAAAGAGAAAGGCCAGCCAGTCTTCTTTCCACATGCGAGGGGCGGGGAGAAGGGGGCTTTACCTGTCCCACTCCTGCCTCTGCGGCTGGCTGAGGAAGAAGTAGAGGGGGGAAGAAAAGCAGAATTACCAGTAGCTCTGGTTCTGCCGTCCCGGGAGCTCGCTCGCTCTCACACGCGAGCGCACACACACACACACACACCTTTACCTGCACAGACTTGAAAGTCCAGTTTCACCAGAGAGACTGAGGCATCTGGAAAAGGGGAGAGAGTTCATTGGATCAAACATGTCACAAGAGACGGACAAGTAAGTGATCACAGCCAGCTTGCTACTTTTGCTGCTCCTGAACGGATCAACTGGTTGGTTGTGTTTTCTTTCCCTTAAAATAAAAAACAAAACAAAACACGATCTCGGTGGTGGACGCACTGCGATTACATTTCCTCCTTTATGCAAGGAATACAGGGGTTAAATAGAACCCACAGGAGAGCTATTGAATCCCACTAACTTTCCCAATCTCTTTTCCACTCCCCCCCTTTTTAAAAAAAATAATAATTGGTTCTGGACTCTCTGTGTACCTTTCCCAAACTTTGGGGAGATCTTTACTTCTGCGCTGTAGAACTGGAGGACCAGTGCCTTCCTGTCCTTCAGGGCCTAGATTTGAAACGCGATTCTTGGCTTTTGTGTGTGAATGCAACAAAAGAGCTTTTATATTGGATCAGAAACGGCCATCTTCTTCCCGTTTTCTTGGCACTTCTGTATGTGTACTTTGGGACAGAAAGATGTAGAAGATGGAGCCCAGGAATTCTTTATTTCAAGCCATGGGGGGTGAGGTGGCGGGGGGGCGGGGGCACGGGGGGATTAAAAACGCCCTGATTTCCAGAATCAGAAAATAACCATATTGTAGAGTACAGGTTGGGGGAGGGGGAGGAATATGGGGCTCCCCCCTCCAGTGAGAGGAAGTGATTTTAGATAAAAATATTGTTTCGGTTTTTCACTAGGTTGTTTGTACATGTGGCATAAAATATTATTCCACTCCATGATGAAAAGTTATGAATTTCACTTCCTTAAACCCCCAAGTAAAAGGAAAAACAAAATGCACTTTATTAAAGATGTCAAAATTCTTTGAAAAACTGTAGGTTGTACATTGGGATACCTTGAAATAAGCAATAAAGGCTACTGTTTAAGAGCGTTCATAATAAATCAAATAACTTTAACATTTTCTTGAAGTTCTAACACGCCAACGCTGAAGGACACTGTGATCCTGGGATTGTTGTTTGCGCATACATAACACTCTAGTCTACAGTGGCCTCTCTTGTATTCTTTTCCCCGCTTCCAAACATGTGCAAGGTGAAAGAGTTAGACAATCTTGCACAGGCTTCATCTCCCCCTCCCAGCTCCCTATGACTCCCTCTTCCTTATGGCAGTTGTTACTGGCTCCTTGGGAGCTTCCTGGTAACTGCAGATCCTACCAGTGTAAAGGGAGAAGGCCAGTATCTTGCAGTGGGCTGGGTCTCGAGATCAGGAATAATAGATTGTATCTTGCACCTTTCTTCTGAGCCTGTGCAGCACATTGTTGTCGTGCACAAGAAGATCATCTCTAGCACTGGGACAAAACTCCTGTTGTGGAGTTGCTGTCCTGGGCTGCTGACCTACAGGTGTGGAAAAGGGAAGGACAAAAGAAGAGGGAGGGAGGGAGAAATCAAAGTAGCATTTCAGTTCAACAGGGAAAAGGACCTGACCAATTTTTAGCATGAGAAGGCTGGTTGGTAGGAGGGACTGACTCGCTTGAGAGTTGAGAGCGGAAAACATAAAGTTCCATAACCAGAAAATTACCCTATTATAGCAGTGGTGTATTGGTCTTCTCCCTACACTCTCTATCCAGTGGGAAGAAATTTACCTGTGTATGGTCAGTACAAGAGGACTAAATCATTCAAAATAAGATGGCATATCCATGGAGTTTTGTGGAACTTTCATGTGTTTTAAAGAACAATATAAACATCGTTGGAGTCTATATTTTCCTACTTTTAATCTTAAGGACAACTCTCGGTTGATTCAAGATTGTGTGCCAAAGGGTGATGATGGTTCTGGTTTGATAAAACAAGATGAAAAGGTTTAATCCTTTATATCACCTCCTGGAACTTTTGGAAAGTGGTTTTGTTCCATGTAGCACATTATTTATTATAAAAGTAGGTGTGCCCATTAAAGTCTGGAATGAAGGACAATTGTTTAAAAGACAGATTTTGATCAGTATCTGAGATGTTACGTATATGCCTGGCTTGGTCAAAATGTCTTGAAAAGATTAGGCTGTTCTAGTCTTTTGAGTAGAAGTGAAGAAACTGTGTGTTTTTCTTTTCTTTTTGTTTTTTAATGCTTTGTATTTCTGTGGCTAAAGTAGTCAACCAGATTTTGGTTTATTGCCAAAATTAATTTGTGTAACGTTCAGGCTGCATTCCTATGAACTTTTTATTTGATACCATGTCCCCTGAATATGTTGGACTTGTTTCCCAATAAATGTGCTTAGGATTACTCTGCAAGACATATGTGATAGGTAAGGTATTCTCATTTATTTCATGCAAGATTTTATACAAAGTTTTGGAAGTATTATTGTTTTAATTTTTATGTAAGAGTGACAGAGTTGCATTAAGGCCATCAAGTACTTAACATTATTTGCATATGCAAATAAGGCAAATAAGGTTCCTTACATATTACAAAACTGACCAATACATTCACAATACCCTTTTTCTTGTGCACTTTCCCCTTTGAGATGATTATATTGACTGCTACTAATTTTAAATTATTTTTGCATCAATAATAGCAACAATGTTTATTACTTTTTATGTGGAGGAAGCTAGATTGAAAGACTTCTAATGAACCTTCAACTTCTTTTATTCTCAAAAGCAATTGCATTGGATTTATGGGGGGTGGGAGAAGAAGGGTGAAGCTTGACAGGGTGTAGACATTTCTAGATTTGAATCTACAATAGATCATAGAGACATTTGTCAAGAGACAGCTATTTCAATCTCACACTGCATGCAGCAACTTTTTTGGTATCTATCTGTTTCCACTTGAAAGGGGCTTCCAAATGTTTCTAGCTATTTATTTATTTTATTTGTGATATCGCCTTTCCTTTAATTGTTTAAAGTGATATGTGTGTGGTCTCCCATTTATTTTTATTCTTGCCACAACTCCTTGAGGTTATATCTGACTCAAAGTCACCCAATGACCTGGGGTTTAAAATTTGGGTCTTTCCTCTCCTAATTCAGTCCTCTAACTTTATACAGCAGTGGTTCATTTAGCTATGAACCATGGGAAAACAAGCAATGGTTTGCACGTCAAGAAGACAGCATGCGTTTTTAAAAACAATTTTTCTGAAGGTGATGCAGTGTTTATTTTGGGAAAACTAATTTTTCTCCTTGTCAGTAGAAGTATTGCCCCTCATGAAAGTTAAACACAACAGGCTATTAGAGATGAGAAGGACATAAAACCCACTTACATATTCAGAGAGAGGACATACAACCCTCTCTCTGAATATAGATAGAGGCAGTTGAGTAAATATTGCTAGATTCACACACGGAAGTAAGCCAGTAAGTAATGTTTTTGGCTTAATATGGTGTATTGGGAGGGAGGGTATGGTTGTAAGCCACAATTTGAAACCAAGGTGTGTTGTTATTTCCTTACTGCAACTTTCTTAGCAAGATGTGAAAATAAGGATGCCTGGTTGGTTGGTGGTTTCTTAGCTTAATCTTGATTTGTTTCTGTGCCCTATTCAGGTTTCTAATCAATGCACAGAAATGCAAGGCAAAAACAGCTAAGAAAAGACCGAACCAATCATTGGCTAAACTGCCCATAATTATTTTGCTTATCTGTGAAGCTTTTAGCTTATTCAGTAAGCAGTGGATAAAAATATTGCAACTTGTTCTACTCTGAGCAGCCTTTGAAAAGTATCTGAATTGGTGCAAAATTCAGCAGCAAAGCAGGTCACCAGTGCACAATACTAGGATCATATTATGCCTGAATTAAGCAATCTGCAAATGTTACCAGTTGTTTCGTAGGCACAATTTAATGTGCAGATTTTAGCTTTAGCTAGCTTAAATAGCTTAAGGCCTAACTATCTAAAACTTTCTCATTATAAACTTGTCCAGGCGTTAAGATCTGCAGGCAATGCCCTCTTAAAAATGCCTTTCCTTTCAGAATCCCGTTTATTGGGCATTTGTGAGAAGGCTCCCAAACAAGGCAGTTCAGTCTCTAGGAACTTGTGGTTGATTCCCAGTCTCTGTCTTTTAGAGAGGGAGTTAAGACTCACCATGTAAACTAGACCTTTTCATTTTTCTTAAGATGTTTCCAATATTTATCTGTGTCATTTAATTTAGCCATTTTGAGATGGAAAGATGAAAGAGAGAAAAAAAGGTAGAAAAAATGAGCAAATGAACTGTGGCATAGTATAATTATTGTATTATATTTGTATCTTGTCTTTTCACTGTCAGATCACTCAAGTAGGCTACTTACAGGAATAAAATATTAACATAATATAAAAATTGAATAAACTACCATATAGAGTGGGGTCGGCAACCTACAGCCTGCAGGCTGGATGTGGCCTGCCACCTGAAATCATCTGGCCTGTGGCCATCCAAAGAAATATATTTACCCAGCCTGCAAGAGAGAGAGCACTTAGCACCTCCTTGGGTAGCCATCTTGGTGACAGCTTTACCAGCTGCTTCGGCATGGGCAGAACAAGTCCCCTGGGAATGGTGGTGGTGGTACTGTGGCCCATGCACAGAAGAAGGTTGCCGACCCCTGATATAGAGCAATTTAAACTGGCACAAACTGAAAAGGCCTGGCTAAAGAGAAAATTTTTGATGCTTTTCCTAAGAATAGAAAACAGTGTGACTCCCAAGAATGTACTTTCCCTAGTTTGAGAGAAACATAGGAGAACATCTTCTCCTTTGGGCCTGACACAGGGATATCAGAAAGTGGGGACATCTTTAAGAGTAATTCTACTTCTGGACAAGTTCATGTAAAGCCAGGAAATCCCTCAAGCAGAAGCCCTGTAGGTTTTTAAAGGCTAAAGTCAACATGTAGTCAACCAGTTTATGTAGGTATGACAGTGTAAATGTAGCCATGTTGACTGAATGATGGCAATTCTGAGATTTCCTTTTTCCTGTTTGCCCATCAGAACATCCTGATAGAATTTGGACATACTGTACATATAACTAGCTGAATGCTGATGTGCATCACAAGTCATTATAGGAGGCCTTCATCACATAGCCAGACTGAAGATCCTTTGCCTACCACTGAGTACTCCTAGTATTGTACTAAAATGCCAGGTCTTTTCTTCTGGGAAAACTTCCATCAGTTCTTAACAGCTTCATCCCATTAACAGCTCCTTGACTGTTGAGTTTGTTATTACTGCATCTGCATGACAACTCCTGAAGTAATTCCTTATCTTAGTCCGCTATAAAGATGGATAACTTTTTGCGAGCCGGTGGCTGCACTTAATCTTTTAGTGAGTGGAGCACTGGTGTGAAATAGATAGGGACACATCACTCAAGAGAACTGGGCCAGGATTTCCAGTTTTAAATGGAAAAACCTGCTGGTGCCCTTGAAACCACAGTTAGGCATCAATAAATGCTGGGAGACAGAGAAATACAACTGTTTTTGACAAACAGGTACCTAGAACTGATGATGGAGGGAGAAGAACTCCAGTAAAGATTTATGCCTAATTTACCTCCCTGATTGCTGCTTTTCAGGAGGCCAGAGTAATAAACAATCGAGTTACTACTGTTTGATTCCAAGAAAGAGTACCTTGCCTATTTAAATCTGATATTCTGAAGACAATATATTCTTCATAATATATTGCATTTCTCAGATAATTATTCTAGCTGAAAAGTAGCACATCAAATACATGATCAAGCAAACTTCTCTGCATTCCTAGCAACCCACACAGCCCCAGGCATTTACATAATAGGAATGGTACCTGTAAGGACCTTTGTCTGGAAATGCCCCCAAAGTAGAATCCTTTTCATTTTAACAGGATATTAGCTCATCTGCTGGAGCCAGGTTTAGATCTCAAAATTTGTAAAAGGAATTCAGGCGAGACAGGTTTCAGAAAGAAGGTCTCCAATCAAGCAGATATAATCAAAATAGCTTCAGGGAGAAAACCAAATTTTCTTCTTCAGATCGTGATAGCATAGGAACTCCTTGTTTAGTTCTGGATGATTTCTCCATGTACACTAAACTTTATGCCTGGAAAATTTAGCGGCATATGCAGTCCAGTGATCTTAGGTTTGTGTGTGTGTTTTAATAAATGTGCATATCACAAAGAAATAAGACAGAAAATATTTAGCGAGAACTAAATATAACAGGGAACCATCAAAACACAATCCATTTCAAAACATTAACATTCAGTGCACTCTAGCAAGCTGGCTAATCCAGTTTCCCATGCACAAATACATGCATTATTGTGCCAAATTAAAATGACATACAGTAATCATTCCAAGATGATTAAAAAAAATGTGTTTGCATATTTTGCATGCGCTGATTCTTCAGAAATTCATTTTATTCATATGCCTTTACTCTGGGAGAAAACCAGCAAGAAGAGACTGTCAACAGTTATCCTTGCTGGGAATTATGGGAGTATTTATCCAATAGTTCTGAAGGGTTCTCGGTACATGAAACTAGCAGTATAATTTTATACATGGTTATTCAGAAATGAATCACTGTGCTGAGGCTTGCTTGTTAAGCCTATATGCATACACGTGAAATACTTATCTTGCTTTGGATTTGTTATACAGGGGTAAAAAACTGGGATTGAAATTTTATAAATAAATGTTTCCTTCCTTCCTTCCTTCCTTCCTTCCTTCCTTCCTTCCTTCCTTCCTTCCTTCCTTCCTTCCTTCCTTCCTTCCTTCCTTCCTTCCTTCCTTCCTTCCTTCCTTCCTTCCTCTTCCTCTTCCTCTTCCTCTCTTTTCTCTGTTCTCTACAGAAAGTGAGATAATAAATTACTTGGGGCAGAGATTTATTTCCTTTTATTACCTGAAGTGCAATCCAATAACAAATTTTACAAGTCCCATTGAATCAGCAAATATGAATTACCATACCAAAGACATTTTTGCCCTCTGTATTAACTTTTTTATTTTAAAAGAGAGTATAACTATTGTAAATGTTGAGCTAGATCTTGTTCTGCAAAACTCTGTCCTGACCCTGCTATAGCGCAGGATGAGGAGAGAACCTATTTTTGCATTCAGACTTTTTCTGCTACTCTTCTCTCACCCCAAGCTAGGACTATTTTATAATATACAAGTCCCAATTAGAGACATGAGTTGACATGATAGTGAGGTGTTTTGACCTCAGGATCTCCACTCAGAAAAAAGACAAGACAGAAAAACAGAAAGACCGAAAGAAAGAAAAAAAGAGTTATCATCTAGTCTAGAGGTAAATAGAAATATTATACTGGACACATTCCAAAGACGTTACTAGGACCTAAAACAATGAAGCAGTTATAAAAAAAAATCTTTAAAATGTCCATCTTATCTGATTCACCAAACAGAAACATAATTAAAAGAATATTCAGCCTATTTAGATCCTATTCAAGTCAATAAAACTTCCATACTTCATGGTATTAAATCCCTGAGGTTGTCCAGGTTGAGTAATCTATTAGAAGCATCAAAAAAAATGCTATCTGTTTGGCTTCCAATTCAATCTTTTCTTCCTCTGTTTCATGATTTCCTTAATCTAGTCTCCAGCATATTGTCTACAGCACTTTTAGTATTCTCCTTGGTGCCCAGAAAGCCTCCTGACAAGTTATTACCTTTTTTAACTGAAAGAAGTGGTAGTTCCTATTACTAATTAAAAAAAAACAAAAAACCTCTCCAGTTGTTTGTCAACTTTATTTTCCCAGCTTGACCTTCTGTGGGCCCAGAGGCTTCTGAAAAAATAATGGCTAGAGGCAAATATCATTCTGAGCACACTCTATCATCCACAGCAGAGTTCCTCAACCTTGGCAACTTTAAGACGGGTGGACTTCAACTCCCAGAATTCTGGGAGTTGAAGTCCACCCGTCTTAAAGTTGCCAAGGTTGAGGAACCCTGATCTACAGAACAGAGAAGGGGGAAATGAAATCACTCTTGCTTCCTAAGTTAGAATGAGACAAGAAATGAACAGGGATGCAAAAAATATCACCCACTGGCTACATACAACCTGACAACATTGCCTTTGTGGTCCCCAGACTCCCCCAAGTGGTTGGGGCAAAACATTTAGGCCTTTTTTTAAAAAAAATGGGGGGATTGAGGAGATTAAAGATCAAGATGGATTATTGCAAAGGTTTATGGCACCGTTTTATGTCTTAGAACTCCCAAAAGCCTGTAACCCTGCCTACTTTTTGAGGGCAACCCCCAACTCAAAGCCTGATGGAGCCTTTGAACAACAGAAATTGTCCATCCCTGAAAATAGTCAGTGCATAATTTGGTGAACTCCTGATGAGGTGGTTCCTAACTTTTTCCTTAATACAGACCATGACAATGGGAGTGAAAGTTTTTGGGAATGCCATGCCCAATAAGAGAAAGTTTGGGAATGTGTCACCTGGCTTCTGGCAATCCCTCAGAATGCATGAGAAATTTTGGCTTCCTATAGCTTTAAGGCAGGAAAACACATAATGTAAAAAATAAGTTTAACATGTCTAATAAAAGAAAAATCAGAAGCTGATCCTAAAATTAGTTTTAAAAATATAAGTGCCTGGTTTCATCCATCTGTATGATATGCCTGTCTCCTTAAATTATTGTCCCACCCAGTCACATATGCATGTATAAAAGGGGATACCAAAAAAAGTCTTATGTTCATCAGCTAAATGATTCACAACCCAGCGTGAAAGGGAAACAATACAGGTAGTTCCCAGTTTAAGAATGGTAGTTCCCAGTTTAAGAACAAGTTCCGTTCCCAAGGTCAGTCCTTAAGTCAAATTTGTATGTAAGCCGGAACAGTATTATTGTATTGTGTAATTAACTCAAACCTTTGTGTATTTAACTCAAATTTTGCTACAATAGGCTCCGTTCTTAACTATGGGTTGTCTGTAAACTGGGCGTTCTTACAGTTTACAGGGGACTACCTTTATCTCAGAATGCAGATGACTGGCACATTCAGATTTTTCAGTGATTCACACATTCTGTTTGAGATGAAATAATGATACTGTAAATCAGGAATGAGCAACCTGCAAGCTGCATGTGGTTCTCACTCCTATTTTTGTAGCAGCTGAAGCCTTCCTTTTCCAAATTACATTACTGAAATCTAACAGCCAAAATTAGATTTTCACTGATATGATTTTTTACTTTATTTTAAAAATGAAGATGGGTGCATTAAGTCTCTGCTAGGCTTCACACATCTCTTTTATATTACACCCTACCTAATGCTCAAAACAACACTTGGAAAGTTCAGCACCACCAACTCCAGTGGTGTACCTCCGTCACCCGCCATGCCTGTGCCCCCTGCATCACAAAGAATTGTTCGTCCCTGCTATAAACCATATGTCAGTGTAGAAGAAAAGGCTTCTTTATAAAGTTTTATATTGCTTTCTATCAATCATATATATATTTATCTAACCATGTATATGTTCCCCTTGAATTCAGTGCATGGCATAAAACATTTTGCATTGAAATCATAACAATATGATGGTATGCCCCAACATAAATAATTAAATAAACTCAGGGACTATTTTTTTAATTTGGATTTTTTAATTTATTTATTAAATTTACGTCCCTCTTTTCCTTCAGGAGTTCAAGGAAGCATGGATAGTGCCCTTCCTCCTATTTTTCCCATAACACTGTGAGATTGGTTAGATTGAGAATGACTGGCCCAAGATCATCTAGCAAACTTCCTTCCCAGCTCTTAATCTTAACCACTATGCCACATTGGTTCTCTTACAGCCACCATTGATGAGGGATACTGGCATACCCTAAAGTGTTGTCAGCCTTGTGAGGTAATCCAGACAAGAAGCATACCCAGAAGAACTAGCTGTACTTTATTGTAAAGTTGTAAGTTAGCCTGCTGCGGGCTAAGCTACCTCTTATCCAATCATTGCCCTGGCTGCAGCTCTTCCCCTGTCTCTCAAGGTCATTCCCAAATACCATTACAACTGTAGTATGAAACCTATACATCTACAGGTAGTCCTCGACTTACAACCATTTGTTTAAGAACCATTCAAAGTTATGATGGTGCTGAAAAAAGTTATTTACAACCAGTCCTCGCACTTATGACTGTTGCAGCATCCCCACAGTCACATGATCAAAATTAGGTCACTTGGCAACCGGCATGTATTTATGACCGTTGCAGCATCCCGGGGTCATGTGATTGCCATTTGTGAGCTTCCCAGGGGTCTTTTGACAAGCAAAGTCAATGGGGGAAGCTGGATTCACTTAATGATCATGTGATTTGCTTAATGTCCACATAATTTGCTTAACGACTGCGGCAAAAAGTTCATAAAATCAGGCATAACTCACTTAACAACCACATTGCTTAGCGACAGAAGTTCCAGTCCCAAGGGTGGTTGTAAGTCGAGGACTACCTGTATATACCCTGTGTCCATTTGGCAGGTGGGCTTCTCTAGGCAAAGTTAATTTAAGATAGACTGCCACATGCAAAAACAAATGAATAATTAAGTAAAATAAATAGATACCCCTCCCCTTCACATACAAAAAGCTGATTCAACTGAGAACTGAATTTCACTTGACTATTGGAGACAAGATAGCAATACCCTTTGCCCCGGAAGACAGCAGATGAGCTCAGGGAGATGGTGGAAAGTTGGCATGGCATACAACTCTTCCTCTTCTACCATCTTGCTGTTGTCTCCTGACATTCTTTGGGGACTGATGATGGGGCCAGTTCTGGCTTCAGTTAAGCTCTGTGATGTGGATTAGATTTTTTACAAGTTATGTTCGTTTACAAATTATGTTTAACCATAACTGACCCTAATCCCCAGGCTGGTCAATGTGGTATAGAGCTACTCTTCAGTATCACCTTTTAAAGTACTGCCATTGTCTGGAGCAGCTATTTTGTTGGCTTAGCATCTTCCGCTTCCATGAATTCATAGTGTTGATATGTACTCTCCAATACAAGGGCAAGAGAGGTCTTGTTTTTTATGGAGACAATCTGATGCTGTGTGTGTGAGAGAGAGAGAGAATGAGAGAGAGGGATACAGGGACTCTTGCACTGCAAGACTGCCTTTGGGAAACAATAGAATTATTCCAAAATCAGGCTGTACATATTACTTGGCTTAAATAGAGATTTCCCCATGGAGAAATCTGGAAGGTGGCTTTGAAATGAGCTCCATTTCTGTTCTCAAGACAACTATCAGTATTTCTTTATTTGTCAGATGAAAAACAAACAACCCAGTGCTCTGTGGTGGGTTATTTGCTGTTCTAAACTTACAAGAATGAAACTGAGAAGATGCGTGCATGCCCCCATTTCAGAGCTGAAATCCTCCTATTTACCCATTCCTTCTAAAAACATCAAATATAGCCTTTCCTAGCCTGGCACTTCCCAGATATGTTGGAACTACAAACTCCAGAATTCTCAGTCAGCATGGTCTCTATCAACACCTAAATGGGCTTTTGAATTTGCTTGATTGTCTACTAGTTTCCTGTGAAAGGGACCGGATTACAGTGGAGTGGAAGAGAATCTCTGGAATTGGAACCAATCTCTGTAGACTCTATTTCCTGACATCCAGTGAAGTTCAGTTAAATATTTAAATAATAGGCAACGAACTCAATAAAAGCCAGGAAAGAGTTAGTGCATGGATATATGCGTAGGGCAATAACATATGCTGCAAGTATTCATTTTCTAAGGATGTGATGTAGTGGGTGTGTTCCTTCTACTGGTCTTAAAATATCAGCTTAGTTTCTTTTTACTATAGTGTCTACTGAAAAATTAATTTCTTGAAGAATTTAAACTGCAGCAATATTTATGAATCCGTGGTCTTCCCTTCTGTACCCCATGAATTTATTTATTATTTACAAAGCTTCTGAACCTCCTCAATCTTAAAACGATTGTAGACAGTACATAATGAACAACATGCAGAATGCAGAATACACAAACTACAATGATATAAATTACATTAATATTATAATACTTCTACACATCTGGCACTGATAATTTCCACTAGTTGTGTGTTTATTTATTTATTGTATATCGCCATCTGTGATGCAAGAGACATCCCTCTGCTGCACCCAAGAACCTCTGGATTAAGGCAGTCAATATTAGCATGGGTGCTGTTGGCTACCTTTCTGCCAGTATCCTGTCTGGCACAGATCCTACTTTCTTGCTCTTACATGAGGGTTCCCCAGTCTGGAGCCTTCTAGCTGTACCAATAGAAGAGAATATACCCCAAGGACCCCCTTCTAGCTGTGTTAGGACTATAAATCCCATAATTCCTTAGTTATGCTAACAGAATGCTGGCTTTAAGTTCTGGGGGTTTGATCGCTTTTGGAGAGCACTAGGTTCTCCACCTTGATACCCTCTAGATCTTAAGAAAATTATAGACCGTCACATTATAGATTGTGGAAAGCTACTCCAGACATAAACTTGGAAGAACCATTCTGAACAGACTCACTCCAGTTGTTGCTTTCAGAATTCCTCCTTCAGAACTTCAGGAGGAAGATCCTGGATCACCAATCCTGCATCATTCTTGGAATCCTTCTGCTCTTGGTCCCTTTGCAGATGTCTCACAAACTTATTATGTTGTATTTGTGTTATATGTGTTATATTGCCCCAAGTAATTAATCTGTCTTTTGTGCTGCATCTGACTTGACTGCTTTGACTGCTTCAAGGTTGCTTAATGTATAGATTGCATCTACCTCCTGGGTCATTCTCAATTAGCTGGCTACATCAAAGCCAGAGAAGCTTTGCCTTAGGGGAAGGTCAGGGTTAGGTTGAGGTTAGTTACATCAAGATAACTGGCTGAAGATTTTCCCCCCACTAGCAAGCAAACTCTGCTGGAAGGCGAAAGAGAAGATAAATCACGGGACATTTTCTGCAGTTGGCAGAGAAATTGAAACCTACAGTTGAGGAGTTCCATTTAAAATGTAATCATTAGGTTCTCCTCCACACTTTTATCATCTCCTCCCTTGCCTTATCTTCCTCCCCCATATTCCTTCTGCCATTCATTCTTTGAAAATGGTACCTGTAAAAATTATTTCAGCCAAGTGTTCAGATAAGCAGCAATGAACTTTCTTTTCAAATAATCCAGGGTGGCACTTTGATACAGTAGTAATAGGGAGAAATATTCAAACGAATGCAAGAAGCTATTTCTACAGGAAGCTGCTATGGCATTTACTGTGTTTCTTGCAGTACAAAATAAAATAATATCCCTGTCATGACAATCCAAGATCTATAGTACCCAAACTGAGCTATATAATCTCTGTAACTGATGTAAATCTGGAGTGGAGAATCTTTTGGCGGCTGTAAGCCACGCCTAACATTTTTGGGGAAGGTGAGAACTGGGGTAAAGAGGGCAATGGAGCTTTGGCAAAAATATGGGTGACATCAGGATTTCTGTGGGATTCTCTTTTCCTGGGTTTTGCTGGGGAATTTGTTTTTTTTTTAAACTATGTTAGGGTTTTGGATGTTTCCTGCCTCAAATAGTGAGAAAGCAGCCTTCTGATTTTGGACAGTTTGGGAGTTGCGTATATTCATCACACACTCAGATTACTTTCCTCTGATATAAATGAAAGCAGATATTTGTAGTATTTTAACACAAAAGTGATATTTGATTTAATTTCCTTTTTTTTTTTAACCAATTGGTCCTGAGTGGGGAGATATTCTAAACATGGAACAGAACTATCTTGAATCAACAATATTAATGTCATTTGTTTGATGTTTGTTAAGTCTTGGGAAGTTCATAAAGGATTTTTTTGTTGGAGATATGCTTTGCATGGAGAATAGGGCTGTAGGATTTGCAGACTCCTCAAGATTTGGGTACATTCCTAGAGCTCCTTCAAAACTTGACACCAAATTATAATGATTAGGACATTGCAGAAAATTATTAAATATATGAGAAATAATTGTTTTAACCATCTTCATTTAATGTAAATTTAATTTAGTTTTTTTGTGCCAGTCCTAGCACTTTTTGTAAGAAAATCCAAGGCACTTCACTCAGTGGTTAAAGACAACCCATGGCCTCAAAAAGATTAGAAATCTTTCTGAGATTTCTGATGTCGAAGACACATGTTCAATATTTGGCATCTTCTGTTAAAAGAATCCAGTTTGAACAGACTCACTCCAGTTGTTGCTTTCAGAATTCCTCTTTCAGAAGATGAAGGTGAGATATATTGCTTATCACAGATAATAATATTGGGTTTCATAAACAATAAGTTAGGTTCTGGTGTCAGGCAATTTCTTATATTTCTAAGGGCATATGCAGGTTAATTATCATTAACCTCTGATAATGGAAATATTCCTCAAGCATAAAAACACTTTTAAAATGTTTTAAAACTGCAGGCTAATTCAATATGGACAGTTTATCTCAGGATATACCTAGTTAAAGGCTTGAGGGTTGATCTGGGACTCATCTACTGTATATCAACTGTTTGTTAAAATCTTTTAAGTTCTGGTATTTGATAATGGTAAAGCTATTGCATAATTGATTCACTGCCTACCTACAAGTTCTGACTTCTTGACACAGACTGGTATTTCTCAACATTTTTCCATGCCTGATGTCAGCACTCAACATGTTTGGGCAATTGTTAGGACTCAACTGCTGACATCTGTCATACCACCCACCCACCCAAAATCAGCCTTCCAGACTAAGCACTGAATGCTGCTATCTTCATTTTTCAGAGCACTGGCATATTGGAGGCATTGTAGAAAATAAAAATGGGGCCTCCATCACAACACTACTCTGTTATCACTATTATTGTAGGCACAACTTTAACAAGTTCATGGCACTGGGCAGGGAGTAGGCTGGAGGAAGATACTGCCTTAGAAGTAGGCCCAGTGGGCAACATTTTTCCAAATCTCAAACACAGAATCCACCTTGATCACTTTTGAAAATGTTCTGTGGTTAATTTTACACAATTTCAATACATACTAAAAAAAAAAAAAAGTCTGATGTTGCCATTGAATGCATGACCAAGCTTAGTCAATAATTACAATTAGTAAACCACATTGTACTTGATTTCTAGAGTTTTGGGAGCTCATATTATTAATATGACAATTCGCTGTATCACAGCTCTGTAACTTTATTAGTAAAATCAGTTTCTTGGCTGGGTTAGCTGGATAACTCTGGCAGTCATCACAGTATGGCAATCTTAGTTGTATGCAGCAACCATTGAGCCTTGCTTGGGAAAGTGGGATGATAGCAAGCAAAAGGAACAATTTAGAGCAGTGTTTCTTAACCTTATCAACTTTAAGATATGTGGACTTCAACTCCCAGAATTCCCCAGCCAACTCCCAGTTCTGGGAGTTGAAGTCCATGCATCTTAAAGTTGACAAGTTTGAGAAACATTGGTTTAGAGTAACATTCTATTTTTAAAATCTTAACCTTGAGGGTTATGGTCCAGACTGGCCATGTAGCATTTAAGTTTTGAATTATTGTTATTTATTGGGATCTTCTACAAACAATTTAAAGTATGGGCCCAGTTCTTCTTACAAGTTGCTATTTGTGTGTTTTTGAATATATTATGGGCTACTTCTGTAGTCAGATTCTTTGATTTTTCTTGGTTTCCAGTAAACTCCTAACAGAAGAGGTCCTTCTGTATTAAAAGTGGCCAAAAGTAATTATATGAAAAAAAAAGCATATGCTTTCTTATGTTTCACCCATCCCCAAGGAATAAACACATTGTTGCCCTCATATTGCACTTGATATCATTGTGTGAAATTATTCTGAGAGGCTTTGACTGGCCTAAAAGCCAGGTAGGAAATTTTATTACTGTTTTGGACCAAGACCAGAGATTTTCTAATCCCCAGTCTGCTACTGTGGTCCAAGATACCCTGTGAACTTTTTAGCAAAATAGAGACTAAGTCCAGTCTTTCTGATTCTAGTCCAGTGCTGTCACCCATCCTTTTGCCCACTGACATTCACCAGAGGTGTTTGATGATACTGTCAATCATCATGGCAAGTGTTGCAGACTGTGACATCTGGAGGACACTACATTGGCAAGACTGTCCTAGAACCAAATGGTTCTAATTGAAAAGGCAGTATTTAGTTACTAAGTAGAATTTCTATACAAAACTATAATGAGATATACACATTGGAAAGTCTTTAATATGAATTCCACAAAGGACCTCATCGGTGTTTCCAGTTATGGAACACAGAGAAGATCAGAAATTGGAATGCAGTGTTGTCCGTTGTCCACATCTTTGTTTCAGTAGAATAACTGAGTATACCAATTGTTTTTTTAATTGTTGAAACATTTGTTTTTCTTTAAACTACTATTAGATTAGATTTTCTTCTCCCATCCTGTTTAAGATTAAACTGAGCTGTTGGTAAAGAAAGGTATTTCGGATTTGATAACATGCTTTTTTGTATTTTTAAATGGCAGTAAAAACCGGCTTTTGACTATAGTGCCAAGCGATGCTCCCTTTAATACCAGAAGAGCTTACACAAGTGAAGATGAAGCTTGGAAGTCTTATCTGGAAAACCCCTTAACAGCAGCTACCAAAGCTATGATGAGCATCAATGGGGACGAGGACAGTGCTGCTGCTCTTGGATTATTATATGACTATTACAAGGTAGGGAACTCAGTGCTGAAAATGGATTGTTACAGCGGGTGACTCTGGTCTTATTTAAATAAGCCTGGCTCCTGTTCCATTTCCAGGCTCAGTCCAAGAAGTTGATGTGAGGATGATTGGTCTGCCACCTGGGGGGAAGGATACTTTTGTTTTTAACGGTGTTCTTTATGGATTATTGTGAGCCACCTTGAGTCATCATATGAGATAGGCAGCCATATACTGTAAGTCCTGTAAATAAACAAACAAACAAACCAAGAGAAGTATTTTGGAGCCAGTTGTAATCTGTCTCTGAAACTGTAGGTTACTTTCTTGTGATCCATAGGCTACCAGAGACCAAATAAAACGGATCTGAAAGTCAGATCTGGCCACGGATCCTAGCTAAGCTCCACCACTATCCTTAGGGAGACCTTAATATTCTTATAAATAAACTCAACCTTCAAAAATCGTATGTCCTGATGTTTCAGGTTCCAAGAGATAGAAGATTATTGCCTGTTAACAAAGTGAGTGATAATCAAGAAGACCAGGACAAAAGGTAAAATACTTCTGAAACCTTATCTAGCCTCTGTGTGTATGTGTGAGGGGAGAATTCAATGCATATGAATAGAAAAAGACCTTGTTGGTTTGTAAAATTCTTCTTTCTCTCCCCACTGCCCCCAATTTCCACAAAAATGTCATGAAAAGAGGATAGGTTAAGGAAATTAGGCATGGTACAGATCTAAAGATAAAATTAGCCAAGTTAAAAAAAAAATCTCAAGAAACTGGCAAGCTAGAAGTGTCAGGATTGTGGAAGACAGCAACTAAAGAACTGTAAAAAAAAATTTAAACTTTAAAATACTATTTAATATTTTAAAAGGTTTTTAACTGTATCTGCCACTTACTTACGTAAGGGTGGCGCATTCAGTCAGCGAGACCACCCTATCCACAGTACCTTGTTTCGAGAAGCACTCTTTTTTTCATAGTGAGGTGCAATCCATGTTCCAGAACAGTGTTTCTCAACCTGAGCAACTTTAAGATACGTGGACTTCAGCTCCCAGAATTCCCTGGCTGGGGAATTCTGGGAGCTGAAGTCCACGTATCTTAAAGTTGCTAAGGTTGAGAAACACTGTTCCAGAAGGAGCACTCTTGGCTGTTTCTTCCATAGCAAAACAACAGCAGCATTCCATAGTGGACTGGTAGACAGTGGGCAGGCCACCCATGGAACTGTTACATTAATGACAGTTCAGATGATTTATTGTTATTTCTATACTGCCCTTCATCAATACGTTCCAGAGTTGTTTCAGTATTAATCCAAAGCATTCTAAACATCAGGACAACAGAGTGGAGTATTGTTTTATAGTTCACCTTTCTTTGAAGGAACTCAAATTTGGCATTCATAGTTCTCTCCTTCCACCTAGCCCAAGGTTACCCAGTGAGTTTCATAACGCAAAGCAAATTCAAATGTAGGGTTCCCTGTTCTAGTCCAACACAAATATCAACACCATGCTAATGATGTTTAATTAAATATACCTGATTTGATTATTTGCATGCATTTAACCTATTAGCCACCTCCCAAAATTGTCTTTTACTCGTTTTGTTTTTTCTCAGAAACTGTCTTTCCACCAGCGAAACACAAAGTAACTTGAGCAGCAATGGTGAAAACAGAGTACAGGTCTTGAAAACAGTGCCAGTAAACCTCTCCGTGAACCAAGAGCAGCTGGACACTTCCAAAAGGGAGCAGTTCAGTTCAAATGTATCAGGAAGCCCATCCTCCATTGCTGTGACTGGAGTTATGGTGGTGAAAGCAGAAGAATATACCCCAGTTTACATGACTCCTTCAGTGCATTATGCCAGGGGAGAAAATGAAGAGCATCGGGGGGTCATATTTGAACATGCACATTATGAAGTGCCTAGCATCACACCCCATTCAACCTATATGAAAGATGATCAGCGCAGTACTCCAGACAGTACTTACAGTGATACCTTTAAAGATGGAGGGACAGAGGTATGTCTGTTACTTTGGGCACTGTGGGTGCAGGAGGAGTGACATTTATTCATTTTTCACATGGTTTTCATTTTCCTCAATGGAGCTCAGGGCAGTTCGTTCACTTTATCACCCTAATAAGTTAGTGAGGTAGGCATAGCTGAGAAATAAAGTCCAAAATAATGGCTTGCATAACATTTCATGGATGATCACGAATTTGAGTTGCCAAGTGGGATAAATTCCATCTTTGGAGGATGTCTTCCAAGTGTCCCTCTCCAAAGACAGAAGATGACTAGATAGAGAGTCTTTCAATGCTGTTACTAAGTTTGTAGCATTATCTCTGCACCTGGTGCTAACATTTTTATCCTTTCGATAACAGCGGGAGATATTTCTGTTCCATTACATTTTCTAATCTATTAGCTTTATCTATTTCAGTTTTGATTCTTTTAGAATTTTAACATATTATTTTAACTTGTTTTAATTTAGACTGTTTTGAGTTACGTATTCTGCTTTGTATTTGTAAGTTGCCCTGGAAGGCTTAATGAAATGTAGAATGTATACTTTTTAAATAGTTGAGATTTAGTGCCATAAGAATTTCTTTTATATACAGTAGAGGTCTGGATATGTTTTGGGTGATCCATTTTTCTTGTGTGCAGTAACAGAGATAACAACATTGTTAGAAGAGAGTCTGCAACTCATACTTCCCTTTTGACATTATTTCTTTTTGCACATTTATTTAACATATAAACAATGGGATATTATGGGACTTGCACAGTAATCATAGAACTGAATGCTAATATTGAAAGATGTTATATGAACTCTTGCAAAAAAGCTGGGAGTCAGGTATAAAAGAGCTGATAGAAATTACTCATCCAACATATGGAAAACTCTAGCGATGGAACACAAGGATGCAATGGGCTCAGGCCCACTCTTTCACTCCTAGGATTCTGATCTCTGGGGAAATGATATTCCAAGGGGCGGGCACTACAACAGAAAATGGTCTCTTCCTGGGCTCTGCCAGATGACCTTCCTTAGCAGATGGAACTCAGAGCATGCCACTTCTGCCAGACCTAATGGGATGGGTAGACATAATCAGAGAGAGGTGGTCTCTCAAATAACCCAGCCCCATGCCATAAAGGGCATGGTTACAGCCAGTACTGTGAATTGAATCCAGATGCAGCTCATGGAGCAGAGGTGTAACATGCACTGATCAAGGAGTGCATATAACTGCTTGTGCTGCCATATTCTGTACCAGTAATAACTTCTGGAGGCTCTTCAAAGGCAGCCCCATGTAGAGCGCATTTGCAATAGTCTATTTGGGAGGTTTTTATAGAATTATTCAAAGTACTTTTGAGATTCCAAGAGTCTTGAATACAGGTGTTTATAAAAACTACAAATAGCAAACACCTTCTTGCCTCTTTTAAGGTTATCTTGAAATTATTGTACCTCATATGAACATTTTAAAAAGAGAGTTTGGCTTTAGATCTATTGGATTGGATCCAGTCATGCTGAAATCAGTAGAGCTTAAGTTAGTCATGACTTTCTGCTCAACTACTGTTGGTATATATTTTATTTCTCCATCTTTCAGAAATTTCGCAGTAGTTCTGTGGGTCCTGAAGAATATATTTATGAACAAACAGCCAAGTAAGTATCGGCAATGGGAAGATACTGAAGGTATGCTAGGTTTATAAGGGCTTTTGATTGGCTTCAGGCTATAATGTTGCATGGAGGACATTGATTTTGCTTGGCCATTTATTATTATGGACACTTTGTTAACCTGCATTCAGCATACCCAGCCCCTGTTTTCTTCTCCTGTGCTTCTTAATGAAATTCAGAGGAAGAAATATATCTTTTAATGGGATCCAGTAATGGTGCATTTTGTACATTTTATTTGTGCCATGTAGCAAAGTAACGCCAAGCATTGGAAAATTCTTCTTCACATCATTTTGGATGGCCAAGGGAAGCCCACCAGTGAAAATCTTATATGCACCCAGAGATATCACGGTTGTGAGAGGGATTTCTTCATCTTACTGTAATATATGAATGTAATATAGGTGTTACCTTGCACTAATATGGAACAACACTGTCACTCCATCAGGAAAGAAAGTGGTAAGGATCAGTTCTTCCTACATGGTTGCTAGATTCACATACAAGCATGAAATGCTTCATAGGAAACATTGTAGTTACTAAGGCTAGAATGAGAAAAATCCAAAGACAATTAAGATAATCTGAATTGTCATTAGTATCAGTGCAAAATAGAACTAGCTCACAAGGAAAAAGTTTTTATAGATTATGTAACTCCATCAGGATAAGATGGATCCTTTTCTTTTAATTGAATATAATATTATGGGGCAAGAAATTGTATGCCTCGAAGCTTAGTTGCTCCTAGTCAGCAATCTTCATTTAAGAATAAACTTTGCATATTTATTTGTCAGTATTTGTCATCCTCCCCAATTTTTTAAGACTCTGGGTAGTTTAGAACAAGGAACTATAAAAACAAAATCACAATAATACAAAAATGTAATCAATAATATATCTAGATATAATTGTCGCCCATAATTAGTCAGAACCAAAGGCGCGTTGAAATAAAATGGTCTTGATACCTTGTGGACTACAAGATGGGACAGAGCCAAACGTAAGTTCCTAGGGAATATGTTCCAGAATGTAGGGTTACTATAGAAAAGGGCTGGCATCTAGCTCGTGCCTCCTGCACCTCACATGGTGAAGGGCTCTTGGCATGGCCTCACTAGATGTTTGTGCTGGAAGGGCAAGGGCGGAATAGGGTTTCTATAGGTGATAACCAGGGCTTTGAATTGAGTCCAGAAAGCTATTGATAGCTAATACAGTGACCTTAAAATTAGTGTGATCCTGTGATGACTGCTCCCACTAGCAATCTAGGTGCTGCATTTTGTCATCTCCAAAGGCAGATTCACACAAAGTGTAGTCCAGTGATTAGGGTGAAAGTTAACTATCTCCAGAGCATCTGGTCCATGTCATGGGTCATAACTGGTACATCAGTCAAAACTGGATGAAGGCTCTCTGGCCACAGCTTCCACCTGCTGTTTAACCAGGAACTGAGAATCCAGGAGGAACCCCATTAGGTCTTGCAAGGGAAGCTCAATCCTATAAAGAATAACTACCAGGACTGATATCTCCATATTACCCAGATATTTATTGACAAACAGCAACTTGATAAGATTTAATCTGAGCTTGTTTTGTTCCATCCAGTCCCTAACAACCTCCAGCCACCAGTTCTAGATTTCCATGGCACCTCCAGCATAGCCTGGGGTAGTAAATCATTCCTGGCAGATGGCTGAGCAACTTCTATTCAAATGGTGCATATCCAAGGGGGGCGGGGGGAGCTTACTATTTCCCTTAGGAATTGGTTCCAGTCACATTTTTCCAAACAGGCAGGATCTGCCTTTCTGAAAACTTAATTCAGTACTCTGCCCTCTAGAATGGTAAGGTATAACTCTTGGCCTTCTTTTGTGTAGCACCTCTTCAGACAATTGAAAAGAGTCATTTCCCTCAGTCTTGACTAAGCATTCATACTACCTTTGATTTCTTTTCCTATTACTTAGTTTTCAGTCCCTTGATTATTCTTCTCCAAACCTGTTCAAGATTGTCTGAATCTTTCTTCAAGTTCTCAGAATTGGATAAAATACTTGAACAGAATGAAGTAGAACAATTTCCTGTGATTTAGAAACTGTATTTCATTGATGCAGACTAAAAAGCATTCAGTTGTAGATGCTCTCATTTGGATTCCTGCACAGCTGGAATCAATGCCACTTTGCAATTGTTGAAAACGTCAATTATGTAGGCTAGAAGTGAATTGTACTGTGAAGTTTTCATATTTTTGGGCATTTTTATGCAGGGGTTCACTGAGACCTGAAAATTATTTCAAGGGTTCCAACAGAGTAGAAAGGCTGAGAAGGACTGCTTTAATCTGTCCAGAGTCCTCTATCATTCATCTTCATTGGATAAATCCAAGTTATATTATTATGAGAGGGGGAAAGACATTCACTATTCACATTCTCCACATCATGCATAATTTTAAAAATGTCTACCAACTCTACCATTATTTTCCTTTTTTCTAATTGAAAAAAGCTGCAGCTCTACCCATCATTTTGTATACAGCCTTTTTCAGAATTAATTTGTTGAGAGGCAGCAATGGAATTATGCCCAATATTCTAAATGTATCCACAAGATATCTTTAGAAAGACATTATGATATTGGTGGTTTTGTTTTTGCTCCCTTTCCTAATGACCCATAGTCTGGCATTCACCTTCCTAGCTGTTGCATCTCGGATTGACATTTTCACTGGATTGACATTTTCACTGAATTATGGGCTATTGAGGATCTTATCAGCTCAGAGATCGTCTCCATACAAGTGAAGATAGGATTGTTTTTCCCAAATGTGCATTATACTGGAGTTATTTGGACCAAAATGCATTTTCCATTTCCCCACTTTGGAAAAAATTCTCAAGCCCTTTTTTTCACTCGGCCACTTGAAATAATTTGGGGTCATAAGCACTGCCTGTTCTAAGTCATTTATAAACATGTTAAAAAGCCCTGGTCCGCAATCTCAGTGCAGATTCTTAAGGAATTCACTTAAGGATTAAGGAATTCACTTTTTACTTTATGAATACAGAGCTGTGGAGGAATGTATGCGATAGACTGCATTACAAAAGCATTAGCTGCATTGCCTCCAGCATATATTCTTTTTTAAAAATGCAAAGGATAGCTGTTCTTATCTTTTTTTTTTTTCCCCAAAAGCAGAACCTTTCTTCTTAATAAGTGAAAGAGAGGAATATTATCAATATAATTAACATGGGCTATTTTGTATATTTAGATTTCAAGAATAAAGCATTACTACTCAAATAGTTTCATAGCACAACCAAAGAGTATATCTTTATCCATGAATTGGAGGTTAATGTAAGAATGAACCCTGCTACTTCTAGCCACGGGATACCACTCTTTCAACTACTGACAGTTTCTCAAATCCCAGCTTTCTCCACCACACATACTTGTGAAAGAGAGTACGCTAAATTTGGTTCTGGTTGTGTTTACCCACTGTTTCTTTATCCTCCTGTCACTCTGCGAACGCTGTCAATGATATAGTGACTTGAAAACATGTTTCCATGAAACACAGGAATTTTTAAAAGACCCTTGAAGACCAGAAGCTAGAATTCTGCTGGTTGCATGTTCATAATCATGATGCAGCACATAGTGCACACAGTGGGGTGTGGCAGTTATCACACCGTTGATATAATAAAGGGGAAGGGAGATTTAGGCTTGGGTCCAGTTTGTTTTTCACTAAAACACTAAGATTCACCAGGCAGCAAATGATGGCTCAGGAAAGGAGATAAAGAATTGAAAAGCAACAGGCCTCTGAACGTTTGCTGAGACAGAATTTTGTTCATTTCATTACTAATATGAGCTTGAGAAGGTGAGAGAGGCAGACAGACGCATAGGACAAAGTAAGAGTAATCCTCCTCTGTGGGGGAGGAATATTGCAGAAGAAAGAGAGACTCAACATCCAGTCTTCACCAGGAGCAAGTCTTTTGTAAAACTAATGATTCCATTCAAAACCAAGCTACCTCAAGTACTTTGAATTTGTATTTGAATTACAATAGTGGGATAATCCATTCTCCCTCTAAGAATTGCAACTCAGAAGGAAGCTGAGTGAAATGGCAGACTACATTACTATCCCTGCTAAATAAATAAATATTTAAATCTATGCTGAATTTGCTCATTTGAGACTGAGTATAAAACCTAGTGTTCAGTTATGAAGGATCACTGGATTGCAAACCTGTCATTTCGTAAGATATTTTTACTGGTTGATATGTGCAGAGAAGCTATAGTCCTGAGTTTGGAGATAGGTTCGGAAGTTTGCTTCGTTCTGGGCAGTTGCTCTTAGATATAAAAAATAAGAACAACATGCCATACTTTCTAAACATTGGCTCTGGTGGTGATCGTGCCTGGTGGTGTTATCATATCACACAGATCTACCTACAAAGATAGATCTTTGAACTTTGATTTGAACAAGTACAGAGGTAGGGTTGTTACTGTAAGTATGGAAAATTAAGGTGTCATTTCAATACAAATTTTAGCTTAATGAGAAGAGATATGATAGGTTTTGTTCAGCACACTGTCTCAGTAGTATCATTGTGGGACTGTCTTGAAAATCTGCATTTTTACCTCAGAGTTATATTTTTCAACTGGCCTTGCTCCAGTATGCTCAGAGCTATGCTTGATATCTTATACTCCCAGGTCAAATAGTCCAAGATCATCAAGTGAAATGTATAGGGAGGGGGGTTTTGTATTTTTTTAATTATGGAACTTTATCCTTTCCTTCTACTGAGTTTTAGAAAAGTTATAAATGGAAGATTTCAATTCTACCTATCTTGCTAGCTTTTTAAAATCTTTGCCAGTTGACAAGACTGTAAGCAGGGGGTTGACAAGTTTGGTAGAACAAGTTAGTTCATAGTCTGGGTTTTTTTTTTAATTAAGAATCAGCTTGCATATTACATTAAATCTGTGGTGTATTTGTGTATATGTTATATATTATTTGAATATAATACTTATGGTCATAATCATAATCATCAGTACATCATTCATATACTGAATCAAGGCCTCTTCATGGAAGGTTATAGACATACAGTGGAACCTCGGGTTACGAACGCTTCTGTTAACGAACTTTTTGGGTTACGACCAGCTCCGGTCGCAAAATTTTGCCTCGGTTTGCGAACTCTGCCTCGGGGTACGAACAGGATACGCGGCCATTTTCCCTCCCGTGACACGGTCTGCGGCCATTTTTCCGCCCCTGACACGTGGTCCGCGGCCATTTTCCGCCCCTGACACGTGGTCTGTGGCCATTTTTCCGCCCCTGACACGTGGTCTGCGGCCATTTTCCGCCCCTGACACGTGGTTGTAGGGAGGGGGACTCTCCCTCCAAGCAATAGCCGCCTCCCTGTCCTCCACGCCAGAATGGATTAACAGTAATTACATTGAACCTTATGGGGAAATTTGCTTCGGGTTGCGACCAATTCGGGCTGTGACCAGAGTCACGGAACGAACTAAGTTCGTAACCCAAGGTACCACTGTAATCCACCATGCTGGTCCAGTGTGGGTTGGTAGATAGATGTTTTCCAGGTCTAGCTCTGAGAGACAGTGACTGGCCCAAAGTCACCCAGCTGGCTTCTCTACCGAAGGAAGCACTAGAACCTAGGTCACTCCCCCCTCCATACACTCTGCTGGTTGGTGTCTCTCTCTTTTCACACACACACACACATTTTTATCATTGCAAGCCAACTTGACTGTGGAAGGAACAAAAAGTAGGATAGAAATTCATTAAGTAACTAAATGAATAAATTCATGGAAAAGAAGCATACTTTCCCTCATCCACATCGGGATAGTTGTGCACAGGACAGAATCATAATTATTTTCTTCCGTTCTGCAATATTCCAGAAATTTCCTCCCATGCAGCAGTTATTGCTAATACAAGGCTCCCATCTGAATCAAAGAGAGTGTTTTGGGGGGGTTGTTTTGTTGAGCAGGGCATACTGTAGACAAGGGACTTTATATGAGTTTCACTGCTGTGTCTGGATTGGGTATATCTTAGATATTGGCCATGTCTAAGTCCCAAATAGTTGCCATTGACCTGGGTTGGATTTTCAGTTGTGGCCTTTTATATAGTGCAGCTTAATGTTTGTTATTGGAGTGTCATTATTAAGACAAATAACATCCGCTTAGCATATGTGGTTACATAAACAATGGCTGAACTTGCATCTTAATAACAATATTAAAAAAGGTTGCAATCATTCATATTTATATGAAGTATTGCGTCAATCTAAGGCATGGATTTAGAATGTTAAGGCCTTCATTCAACCCTCCCTCGATACTTTCTAAGTTTATTCTTATTTTCTTCACAGTAACACATTTCGGTATACTTTGGAAGCTACTAAATCCCTCCGTCAAAAACAAGGAGAAGGACCAATGACTTACTTAAACAAAGGGCAGTTTTATGCCATAACACTGAGTGAAGCTGGAGACAACAAATGCTTCAGATATCCAATCAGCAAAGTCCGGGTATGGCTAGTGTTGCATGGGATTGATAATGTTGGTTTGCTAAAGACTTTCAATGTGCGCCCATGTTTTCATTCTGCTGAAATGTGAATATAGTTATGACCACCATGACCTTAACAGAAGCTTAAGCTCATTCTTCTCCAAAAAGATTGTGAGTCAGGGACCTGAAAGGGAATTCTCAGTGCAAAATGTCACGGACCACTACACCTGTTATGGAGTGCTAAATTATTTTAAGTTTTGTCTGTTTATTTGAAATGTTGATGTTTTGTTTGGCAGTTTCAGAAACTTATATGGCAACTTTTTCTTCTACAAGATAACATGATAATGAGGAGGGTTGTGCAAAAGCTATTAGAAGTGAATACTTTGGAAAGTGCCCCTTCAAACCCACATCTTAAAATATCAAGACGGCTACATCTCTTTGAAGTTCAGTAGGGCCATTTTGAGACCCTTTCCCAGCTTTTGAGCATTCTTGTGTATGGACAGAAGATATATGGGCCAGTATTGCTTTCAGAACACCTGAAAGCATCAGTTAAAAACAGCTTATACTAGGAATACAAGCAAATAAAAATCTTTCATTGGGTAAATAAGGCATCATATTTAATGCCAAGCAAATCTCTTGGAGTATTTTATATGTAAGGTACCAGAAAGAAAAACACTCCAGAAGGTAGGGAGACCTGGAGAAAGATCTGTAATGACGATGCTAAGATTCAGGCACGCTTCAGGGGGAGAAGACAGTTCTTTTGATATCTATATCCCCAAGATGTTTGGAGCTCTAAACATGAGTTGTGGGTAATGGCAATCCACAGATTTCATAATTCTGCCATTCATTTACTAAGTTTTATAAGAAGGAATTATTGTGGTTTGTTATCTGGGAGTGGCCACACTTGTTTCTAATTTGGGTTGATTGAGTGCCAAGTGAGGCTGCCATTTTTGGTCAGTTGGCAGGGCTGGGACTTTTTTTCACTTGTTTTCTATCTAGCTGTTCAGAGCAATACTGGGCAGTTCGATCTAAACACCAGTTCAGTGATACTATGCGCCTGAAATAACATGGCTCTAGTCTAGGACATTATGGGAAATCAAAAGGGTGGACAGACTCTCCAACTGCTGAGAATGTGGGTAGTTGGTAGTTCAGCCAGGAATTCTTTGTCCAGTATGACCAGTCAGTAAGACAGTGGCGGGCTCTGCTTCACTGGACATGTACAAACAGATCTTAAACAGCTGTCCCTGGGGGATGCTTTAATATGGATTCCTGCAGTAAGGAGGTTATAGGACTCAGTAGACTTAATTGACTTTTTCAACCCATATTTCTGTAAATTGATTGCTTTTGATGGTAATTGTTGTTAGGTTTCAACAATGAGTTTCTTCCTCTGTTTCTCTTGACATGGGAGCCTGATTGCCTTATACTAAACAAGGTACTTTAAGAAAAAAAATTGAGACATGACTGGTTGATGGAATCTAAAAGGAGAACAGTTATGTTCCTTAGCATTTCAGTTTATTGACCATAACCATTTGATGTTTGTTGTGTGGTCTTTCTAGAGTGTGATCATGGTTGTATTCAGTGAAGATAAAAACCGGGATGAGCAGCTGAAGCACTGGAAATATTGGCATTCACGACAGCACACAGCTAAACAGAGGGTCTTGGACATTGGTGAGTGATAAGCAGACCTGTGACTCCCATCTTCACTGACGCTTTTCATTACCTTGGAGACTTGCAGCTGGGGAACCAGAATAGGCATGTCCAGAAATGAAATTTATTCTGAAGTGAGAATAGCCAATTGGTAAACCCCGTCTGGTTGTGGTATGCAACAAGGCTGCACTAAAGTATTTTTCACAGTTGGTGCAAACTCACGGTATGGGGCTTCACCGTTTGAAATATGTAATATTTCTGGGAGAATAAGTATTCAGTCTAAGCAAAGTCTACATGTTCTTCAAAACCTAAACTGAATTTATTTTATGTGTTAAATATTTTTAGGTGAACTAGTAATAAAAAAAAAAAACCTGTTATAAGAGTAGCAGAATAAGCAACTCATATGTTCAAAGTAAATTCAAAACTACAGATTCCAGCTTCCCAGAATTTCTCATCAGTTTTCTGTCTCCAAACTGCCCACTCAGATAACTTACTCTCTCTCATCACCATGGTAACTAGTCACACACATTCCCATAATATCTTTCCAACTGACCACTCCTACATGAGATGTGCTGTATTTGACACTAGTTTTTTACTGCTCCTGGTATCTTCTTGATGTGCTGGGCTGTATCTCATTAGGAATCCTGGGAGTTCCAGTCCAAGACATCTGGAGATATCTAAGCTAGGGAAGGCTGCTTTACATGTCCATCTTTCCTAACCCCCCCTTCTCCTCTTCTCCCTATTTCTAATTCATTTTCTTTCTCCATCTTTCAAAATAACTGACAAAAGATCAAAAGTGATTGGTGGTATAGGTCCATCTATCACTTTATCTCCTGTGGTTACCCAACATGGTGGTCCTAGCCCACCAACTGAAAAGCAGAGTTTTATTAAGGCTTTTAAAATAATTAGATTAATTAAAATTAACTAATTTTCAGGCTTTTGTAAAGTTTTGGCCTATCCAGCTCAGGGAGACGATGGCATGATGGAATTGCATTGCAGCATCACATACATGTACAAAAGGAGCAGACCTTGCAACACAATGGCATGACGCTGCCTTCATCATTTTTATGAAAGCCTTTCATCTTGTTAAGACCTGGCCTACCATCTGTCTTCTTGGTACTGAAATCCAGGTTGGGAGCATTAGGGTCAATGGGCCATCAGCCCTTCTTCCTTTTCCTTGCCAGGTGGAAATACTTCATAAGGGAGCAGTGTTGTACTCCCTTTGTCTTTTAAAACAAAAAGTTTCCCATAGCTGTTCAGCATACCCGACTGCTCACACAAATCATACTTCTTATTAGAAAAGATTTATAAGAGATTATAAGATTTATAAGAGATTACAGGCTAGTATTAACTATTTGAACAGTGTTATTATAGGCTATACTCTCTTTTCCTTAGTCTTTCTTTCTCTCTCAGGGGTAATCAGCTTTTCCTGATTCTTCTGTTCTTTTGCCAGAGTTTAACTTTCACTTATGCTGATATTAACTGGACACAGCACATGGAGGACTACTTAGTTCCTTTTAGGGCAAAACTGTTCCATTTACTCAATTGTGCCAATGCAATATTCCATTGTTTTGTATAAAATAGAAAGTTCCCATCGATGGAATCTGCTCAGACCTCTCTGTTGCTCAGTTGAAGAGTTAAACTCTCTATCTTTTGTGTTTTTACCTGGTTTAGAATCATAGGAATTTTGGACGTCATCTGGTCCAGCCCCATGCTTAATGTATAATCTGTGTGTAGAATGTGAGTACAGTATCTCTGACAAAGCTATTATGGACATCCACTCTGACAAGGGAGAACCCACCACTTCTGGGGCACCCTGTTCTTTTCTTGAACAGCTCTTGTTCTTAGCAATTTTCTCCTAAACTTCTCTGCAATTTTACACCAACTGATTCTAGTTCTGCGTTAGGACAGCTGCTTGAAGATTGCTACCAAATCCGCCCTCCCCCAATCTTCTGTTCTTCAGGTTTGTCATGCCGTATTGCTTCTGATATTTGTACAAGAATTAGGGGGTAAAAACCTTAGCAAAATACTATAAGGAGAAGATATTCAAACACTTAGGCTCTATGTTTGGAGTGTATTTACATTATAAAGATAAAAATCTGTTTAGCTGCCTTTCTAGAAACATTTTACTTAGGAGAGGGCCACTGCTGAGCTGTGACTTTAGGAGGAAGCAGATGGAGACTGCATTGTCAATCATTTATCCATTTTCCAAGAAGCCTTCAAAAACTGCGGTCTTTGAAAAGGCATAGGGATCTCTTTTCCGAAATAAAGGGAATGGTAAGCAAGTAAAAAGAAAAATGCACCTAAACACTAAGAATTAAGATCAACAATAAACTACCACATTTTATGAACTATCAAAACATTATTACAAAAAAAAAAAAAAAAAGGTTTCTCATAGCATTATCAGATAAAAATCAGTTCAGTTACCAATTATATAGTTTAACCACTGGTCAAACCTGAAAAGTCACCTGCATCAGCATATTATGAATATTGAGCAACGGTTAAGGCACATTATCTGGGGAAAATTGCCTAAAAAAAGAAGTACTTTTAACAGGAAACCTTCATTGTTTTTGTTTGCAAGTTTTTGGGCAAAGTGCCCCATCTTTCTTCTCAGAGGGCTTTCGTGCGGGCACTTGCAGGTTTCATGCCAACAGATGACAGAGAAGTTTTCCATATCTTGTTTCCCAGGCATTTTTTGAAGAAAGAATTCTCACACTGAAACATGTAAAGAACATGTTTAGATCACATATTTAAATCAACATGTAAAGTAAAGGACATATTTAGATCTCTCCTAAGTTTGATGTTATCTCAAATCCAAAAGAAGGCTTTGGATCCAATGGATTAATATTAGTAAATAAATTTCTGGTTTAGGATTATTAATTATTTAATGTGCATAACACTAGGTGTAGGGGTGGTTTTGAAAAATGATGTGCTGTTTCAGTCTCCCAAGCTAGTTTCCTAAGTACCATCTTTCCTTAAAATAAATTCCAACATATTCTTGAACTATAATTCTCATAACCCTCATGTAGGGGGTTCTGAATTGTTAGAGTTGTTGCCCAACAATGTTAGACAGTCACATGACTCAGAAAACACTGTTCTTGTGATAGTTTGATGAGCTCTGAATAAGTGTCTAATGATTTTCTTTTATACTGTATCTATAGAATTTTGGAAAATATTACAATAATTATATGAATCAGAAAGAGTGGGTGTGGGTCTAATAATACTATGCTCTGAGATATTCTCACTGCCCCCACCTAGAATAGGGTTCTTCCTTATCACTATTCCTCCGTTCTACTTTTGTCATTGTGCACTGAGTTGAATCCATGAAACTGCCAAGAGAGCGAAGGGGACACTTGATCATATTGGTTGATGACATCTGGTGGCCCAGGATGGTGGTAATGTATCTATCCCGGCCCTCCTTTATCTTTTGGCAGCTGCACTGTCTCCTGTTAGGTTTCCAGGTGAAATTCAAAGTGCTGGCTGTCACCTTTAAAGCCCTACATGGTTTGGGACTAGGTTAGTTGAGGGACTGCCTCTTCCTGGTGATTTCTGCCTACCCTACCAAATCTGGCAGAGTGGACATCCTCCAGATACTCTTGGTGATACAGTGTTACCTGGTGGCCCCCGGACATGTGCCTTCTCTATCATGGTGCTTGCCTTATGGAACAGCCTTCCCCCCCTCCCAAGATTGGGATGGTCCCAACTCTGTTGGCTTTCTGGAAGGCCATGAAGACTTGTTTCTTTTTCCAGGCATTGGGGCCAGGATGTTAGCAATAGGAGTTCTGGCATGGGTGCCTGTGATTGATGCCTATGAAGATTGTATTGGACCTCGACTTGCTTTATTTTTGTTTCGTTTTAATGGGAAGTTTTATTTTGCCTTGTTTTTGCTTGTTCGCTACCCAAAGTTTGGGTACCCATAGATGGGCAGCCGTATAAATTGGATATATATAGTAAAGTAAAAAAAGCCAGGGGAACAGGCAGTTTTAGAGAGAAGGCAGAAGAAGAAGAAGAGGAGGAAGAGGAAGATGTAGGGAAGGGGAGATGGTGTGCTCCCTATTGGAATTTAGGGTTTTACTTTATGATGTTAATCCTTGACATTATTTCTAATATTCCATCTAATATTCTTAATTATCCTGCAGCAGTAACTTAACTTGATAACACAGTTCTGTGTTGTGAAAGATGGCCCAATTTTTTTTCACTAGGTAGATTAAAAATCTGAAACACGGACATCTGGGAATCTTCCTCTTACAGAAAGCCAAATCTCTCATTTGAAAATTCCACAGATTTTTGTGCCCTCTGGTGTGTTCGACATTCCAAGAAGATTGTTTCGCTTGTCCGGACAGCTTCCCAGCCTTTCAGAAGTGTCTACACTGAATTCTTTCTTTATAGTCAGTCAGATTTCTATCATGTAAATACTGTTGAGAATATTAATGGTCTCCTGAATAGAACGTGTTTCATTTTTATAGAAAATGAAGGAGGGGCAAGAGAATGGGTAGAAATTTTCCACATGTTCATTATAGAAATATACCGTTTTGCTCGTGTGATGTTAAATTAGTTTAATTCTGTAACAATATCATTTCAGAAAGTTGATTTTTGGGTTTATATTATCCATGAATTTATTTTGAAAGTGAATGTTTAGAATTTTTAAAGAAACACCATAAGGGTTCTACTTTCAGAATATTTAGGTCACTATTCAAAAATTTGAAATTTCTATAAATCTAGTTTGATGAGTGTAAAGGAATCTCAGGGCATAGAATGTGTTGCAATCCCAGGGCAGATGATAAACTAGCAATCTCGAAATCAGTGTTTCTCAACCTTAGCAAGTTTAAGATGTGGACTTCAACTCTCAGAATTCCCTAGCCAGCATGGCTGGCTGGGGAATTTTGGGACTTGAAGTCCACATATCTTAAACTTGCTAGCATTGAGAAACACTGATCTAGACCATTATTAAGAGATCAGCAATGTATCATACAGAACATTCGTGTTCTTTCTTCCCTTCCAGCCAAACTAGTTTGGCACAAAACTGCATCATGGAAAGCTGCCCAGGGTGTGATAACTGTACTTCCTTCTTCAACCCATGAACAATTCATTTATTTGTTATATACCATTGCATTGGGAGTGATTCCCAATGGTTGGCAGTATAAATAAGCCATAAATGTACAATGGTCCCAGAATATGCAACAGTAAAACTGTAAAAATAATAAAAGCATAACAATAATAGAATTAAACGTAAAAAGAAAAGAGCAGGAATAGGCACTACCCAATCTAACCACCATGACATTGATTCTCAAAGCCCTTTTTAACAGCCTTTCAAACCGCAACTGCCACTACCACTTGGAGTTGTTTCTACAAAGTGGGGACCACTGTGGAAAAACATTGTGGAGGGAGTTGTTGAACCTCCCCAACCTGGACCAGCACACAGGCCAGGCCAGTTCCACCTGGAGATAACTGGAAGCCAAGGCATGTTGTGCTTTATAGGTTAAAACCAACACTTTAAATCAGGGGTCTTCAAACTTTTTAAACAGGGGGCCAGTTCACGGTCCCTCAGAATGTTGGGGGGCCGGATTATAGTTTGAAAAAAACATGAGGAGAGGAGGAGAGCCGCCGGACCCAGCATACCTGTCATGTAGAATAGTCCGGCTCTGCGATCTCCCTCCTTGTGCATTGCCCGCAGCTCCCGACACAGCCCCAACACTTCCGCTTCTGACAGACAGCAGTGGCGGCCAATCAGGCGGGCGGGCTGGATAAATGACCCTGGCGGGCCGTATCCAGCCTGCAGGCTGTACTTTGAGAAACCCTGCTTTAAATTGTATCTGAAAAACTACTGAGAGCTACTGCAGTGCCTACAGTGCAGGTGTCATATGGCTCTAGCTGCTCTTGCACATTAGCATGTAGGCTGCTGCATTATGCACGAACTGCAGTTTCTGAATAATCTTCAAAGGCAGCCCCACATAAAGAGCATTGCAGTAGTCTAATTTAATGGCGATGAGGCCATGTGTTACTTTTGTCAGGGTCTCCCACTCCAGGTGGTGCCTCTTCTGCTTCTTCTGTCATGCTATACTTGGCCTTGTTTTTTATGTTCTCCCTCTTCTACTCCTGGACTGTGCAAGAAGGTCTTGTCCATCCACCTGTTTGCCAATAGTGAATGTTTGTAATACAAAGAGAAAGGACAACTGGAGTCTCTGGTTATTTGTTTCAGTGGGATTTGCAAAAAATTACTTAAAGCTAAACATAGTTGGCATCTACAGTTGATTGGTGCCAGTGTAGAACCCCATTATTTCTTCTATAATTAACTCCCTCAATAAAATATTGACTAATAGAATGCAATCAACCAAAATTAAGCTCTAGCTGACATAATTAGGCTAATAAGTGGGAACCTGATTAATTTTTCAAGTACCTTTTTACCAAGTTTGAAGAATAGTTGTAAGATGGTTTATAAAATATTGGTGTCAGCAAACTGGGCCAGAACAGCAGTACTAAAATGAAAGTCATGAATAACAAGAAAATATACTGGAATGTAAGGACAATTGTCTGTATTTTATAAAAGCATCTGTGATTTGTTGTGTTGTTTGTTACAGCTGATTATAAGGAAAGCTTCAACACCATTGGAAACATTGAAGAAATTGCTTATAATGCTGTATCGTTCACTTGGGATGTTAATGAAGAGGCAAAGGTAAGACCCCACCCTGCCAAAAATGCATAAATTTTGTAGGGTAACATGCAGAATTGCTCAGCAAACAGAACCTAAGGCAATATTTTGCATTATTGTGGGAAAAAATAGAGCCAAGCACACTATGTGTGCTACCAGAAGCTCCTGAGTAAAAGATAGGATGTACATCTACTGTATATCCATAAAAAATACATCCATTTTAATAATGGATCTTCTGCTGTTTAGAACTTATTAGTCCAAGATTGCCAATCTTTGGGATCTTTTAAATTACCCTTGTTTAAATACCAAATGTCAGTTCCAGTGAACTGTAACTTTGAAGCTATTTCAGAATGATATTTTGAAGGACTGCACAAGGTATCCTCTTTTATTAGGAACATTGGACCATTTAGCTTGAAAGTGTCTACATGTCGATAAATATGAAGTCAGGATTTTAGGAACGCTTGGTTGGTTAAAAAGTAATAGTTCCATTCATGCCTAAAACTAAAACATAATGGATGGGTTCAAGCATCACACTAAGTTAAAAGCAAATATTATGGCTTAACAAGATCTGTAAAAAAAAGCCTTTGCGTTCCAGTAGTTTCAGAGAGTTCTCTTCCCTGATCTTACATGGGGTTTCCCAAGCTGAACTTTGGACTTTCTGGGTGCAAAGAATGAAGTTGGCATATACTTCATTTCAAGTTGCATAGGTATTTGTCTTTCCCACAGAGAAATCATCTCCATTTATGTAGTCCATTTGTATAAATTATTCACACTGTTAGCCTATTTTCCTGCACTTGAGATGAAGAAATAGGATAAAAGATCTACATGAAGTGGGTCTTCACTTTAATAGCAGATGAGGGTGACTTTGGGGAATGGCACATCATGCAGTAATACTTTCTAGGACTAACAGCGCATTGGCCTTAAGTGTACCTGGGGGATAAAGAGAATCACCCCTTGAAGTAAAATGGCCAGGTAATACTTTTGAAGCAACTCTTGCTGAAAAGCATTTGTCTGAATCAACTTTATCACTACCTGGAGATATAGAGCTGGGTTCAGGGGTGTCTGCAAGGGGAGAAGGTCAACATCTGCAAAATGGCAACCATTGTGTCACTTGGATCATGACACCATTTCCAGATTTAAACACAGTCCCCCTGCCCCACCCCACTGATACCCTTGAACCCAGCTCCAGATCTCCAGATATCAATAAAGTTGATTCAGACAAAGTCATATCAGTGATACTGCTTCAAAAGCAGTTGGCTGGGTTTTTCTTAGCTTCATGATATACTGTTCTGGAGGCTTCTCCAAAATTAGACCCAGAAACACAAAAAGCTGTGTCAAGTTCTTTTTAGTGGTTTACTTCCTTTTATCCAAGGCAATTCTCATTATACAGTATTATTGTTACAAACTGTGTAAATTCAGCATGAATTGATGCTACAGCATTTTGTCTTGTTTGATTAAGTCAGTGTGGCTGAAAACACTTTACAGCTACTTTACAGAGGAAACCAGGTCTCAGTGGAATAGCGAGATCTTTCACTCAGAATAACTGTGATGGCATAGATATAAATGTAATATAGTGAACCAGTGCATTTCTCTATGGATGTTTTGATTGAATGATTCCAAGTTGCCTATTGTGATATCAGGAGCAGAAGAATGTTGCAAGAGGGAAATCCATTTGTTCAAAAAAGCATCCATAGCCCTGTCCACTAGAAATTGGACCACTAATATTTGCAGATGAAGGAACAATATCTCCTGGAATTACTGAGGCAAATAGTCCATTGTGTAGTACAGGAATTGTACTTCTATACGTTGTACAATCTCTGCTTGACAGATGTTCTGAATTTCCATTCCCATTAGCTCCAGCCAGCATAATCAATGGAACATTTATGGACCATGCAACATGTTGGAAGTTGGTATTAATTGTCTCTTCTACAAGCTAAATATATGCACTTCCTTCCATTTTCCTCATAGGAACTAGTCTTCAACATTATCGTCGCTCTTTGAACATATGCTACTTTGTTGATGTCATTGTATTTGATGAGCATAGCCACCCTCACACCCAAATAGCTTAGGGTCCTCTTCCTTGTGATGCACTCTTGTACTACTGAGCCATATGTGAATCTGGCATCTGCATCGTATCAGTCATTCCTATACAGTTGGGACTCTTCCACAACCATGTGGGATAATACCACAGGAAAATGCTTTTCTCACAGAAATGAGTCTATAAATCAGATTATGTACATGGTTCTACTGTGTCTGCAGACATTCCCTTGATGCTCACCAAGCTCACTGCCCACCTGAGTTCTTTTTTGTATCATTTTAAGTAAAAAAATAATAATTAGGACAGTATGCTGCAACATCTCAGCCTTTACTTATTTGTAGCAATACCTTAGGGTCTTACTAAGATCCCACTGGGATGGCCCAGATCATCTTGGAGGACTTGTGTGCCTTGTGGCTATGATCATGAAGATCTCTCATGGTGGCTAGTTTCCATGTACACCCATCACACACTCTCCGAATCCTGAAATGCACTCCCTATCCTTTGCAGCTATCCTTTCTGAGTTGGTGCTGTCTGGACACCTTGACATATTGTGCAGTATCACTGGTTCTAAAACATTGCTTTAGATAGGCCTGTTCAACATATGGCCCACGGGTTGAGGTTAGGGTTAGGGCTAAATCTCCAAGTCTCACTACTGCTGCCAGCTCCGGCACTGCCCCAGCTCCACTAGCCACCAAACAGCAGACTGAAGCAGCCCGTAATGATGTTTAATTTATCAGTGTGGACCTTTCTGCTCTACAAGTTGTGCAGGCCTGCTTTAGATTACTTTAGTGGGATACGTGCAGCATGTTATGAATGCAGGCTTTCCAGAACTGATAAGAAGCTTGACTACAAAACAGAAAACCAGGTGGAACAGCAGAAGTCCCACAAACTCATGGGAACATGGTGGTGAGAAATTGGTTAGAGAAAAAGATCGTTATTTCTCCTTCCCTTCTACCAACAGATTGTTTGCCACCTTGTTGCAGAGTTAGTATATATAACTGCCCTCTAATATCAGGATCTGGTGTTACCAGAGAAGTATGCATGTGTATATATATAATCTTGCTGGGAAATACTTTTGGAAGGGTGCTGCTGCTGCTCGTTTCAAGATTGCAAGACTTAGTAAAAAGACTTAGTAGAATGTAGTTCCTGTGTCAAAAGAAACAGTTTTAGGGAATGTCTCCAGCATGTAGCTGCTGAATTGAGAGTTCCTGTATCAATTTTCCACAGCAAGATTCAGATTCAGTGGATACTGAGGCTGATTAGTTCACTAGAACATAATTGTCCTTCAGATCTTTGGGTGTTGTAGCCCTTTCTAACCAAGCTTCAACTGTGCATGTCAGTGAGAAAGAGAAAGGGATGTATATTTCATTTTCTTAGAATAATCTTAATACAACAACATTTCTGTTAATGATTGGTACTTTAAAAATGTGGATTAAAACTAGAAACTATATATAAACCCAATAATCAGAATATTTACTTGAGATTGCACTTCTTTAAATCACATTTAAAATAGAATGTCTTACATAATGCACCATGACTGTAATGTCTTCAAGAAAGGCAGTATATACACATGATTGAACAGGTGTGTGATCGGCTTTTGCAGCAAATTGAATTTTTATGTAGTTGCTGGGGCGTGGTGCAGGGTTACAGGAGCTGCTTAAATGAAATGTAAACATTTGCTGGAGACGTTGGTATTGAGCTGAAACAAAGGCGTTGACTTTGCATGGAATTTATAAGGAACGGATGTCCAAAAAAGCTATAAAAGCTGTGCTAACTCTGCACAAAGAACTTGTATTTATTTAATGCCTACTCTGGCCTGTGTCTAGTATTCAGAACTAACTACATAACATAAAAATAAATAAATAAAAGGTTAAAAATATAATTGATACATGAATTCGTTGTACAATTAATGCATTAGTAATAGGATCCTTTTATGGCATGGAGCTCTCTTGAACTGAACATTATTCTCTCTCCTATAAATAGGTTTCTTATTTTTAAACCATAAGGTTATTAGGACTATAACAAGCTACCTTACACTAGACAAATCTTCAGAGTCTATGGACGTTGTTGGTATCAGGCCTTTGAGGTGGGCCAAGTCAGGAAACAGGTTCCACAAGTTTGATAATGGATATAATAACAGAATCATCAAAGCCTGACAGTGCTTTCCCTTCCCTCCCTCTTATACTCCAGGAAATTAGGGGGAATATAAGAAGCTACCTTACACTAAATCACTAGTGTAAATTGTGGTATTTCTCTGTAATGACCTGTGTTATTGCCTCTGGCTGCCAATAGCTTTGCCAGATCTTGTACTTCTGCATCTCTGTCTAGCTAAAACTATGTCATTGAACAAACCAAGAGCTGAATCACACTGCTCAACGGAACAAGAAAATACTTGAGCCTAGATTGTTCAAATTATCTAGGACAGGTTTTCTCAACCTTGGCAACTTGAAGACGGGTGGACTTCAACTCCCAGAATTCCCCAGCCAGCAAGGAACCCTCATCTAGGATATGTTATCTGCATCCAAATATCTGTTTCCGGTATTGTGTCCTTAAGAGAGGCTTCCTCTAGTCCCAACCAGGATGTGGTCCCAGCTGCATTTGGGCCCTGATGATGACTTAAGATAGAGGCTTCTTGGTAATGGCACACCAAACTGGGAATCTCCTCCTCCCCAGGAAAATGCAGTTGGTCCCCACATTGACAAGTTTTGACAATGCTATACATTCAGACACTTTTCTAGCAATATAGCCCAAAGACAAATGTATTACTTAAATCAAGGGGTCGTTGTACCATTACTCTTAGTAGTTTATGTATGTTTTACTTTGAGGTTTTACTTTTATTTTATTCACTATTTTGGAATATTTTAAACTAAAACTTCCATCTTCCTTTGAAACAAGTTTTGATTATTGATTTCTTGCTCTTCAAGCATAATTTTAAGGGCAGTTCTGTACGGATCTTCATAAATCTTCATTAGAGAATATATGAGAAGGTTTTAGGGAATGGTATGCATGTTTTGGACAAATAAATTTCTTGACTCAGTTCCAATTAAAAGGAGGTAGTATGAGAGGATGAGCACTGGAGGAACCACTGGGGGAGATGGGCACCTAGTCTGATTTGAAATAAAACAACTTCTTCTCTTCCTAAACCTCTCTCTGTGGCTCTGGTGTCCTCTGGATGTAGTGGACTACGACTGCCATCATTCCTACCTACCACAGATGGGATGGAGAGGAGATATTTTCCAGTCACCTCTGTTGCCAGTGCAGGAGAGTCCCCTGGTCCTTCACAGCAACTTTTTAGGAGCTATAGACATGGGGGTCCGAAGAACCTTAATTTAAGCATTGCGCTACTTTGAAAAAAATTGTTCCTGTCTTCATTGGATTTTTATGATGTTATTTGTTTTAAAGTGTACCAAAGATCTTTTAATTGTTATTAAACTGCATACTTTGTAAGCTGCCGAGAGCTGTTAGATTTTGGCGGGGTACAAAATATCACCAAGTCCTGAGGCCGTGATACTTGGGTAAACCTCTGAGAATTTCCTCAAATGAGCTCTATGGGCTAGCTCTGCTCAACAGATTAGATGCCATGATATTAGGTCTCATGTAGATAATTGGTGATATTGACTTCCGTTAAGAGATAACTTTGTGTTACGTTGACTAAAAAGGCTGGTTCCATGTTTGAGAGGATCCAGGGCAAAATCCTCATATAGACTCCTCCACTGACAGTGTTGCTGCAGTTGGGGGTCAGCACTCCTAGACAGGACCTAACTGCCCGTTAAATTATCATTGGAATGAAGCTAGGTGAAAAATTAAAATGGTGACCGGAGCCATCAAGCTGCCTAATGCTGCTTAGATTGCTGGATCTTTAAAATAAATGAGGGAATACCCCAGCAGAAAACAGGAGGATGCTTTGCCAGGGTTCTGGAACACTACAGTCCTGGCAATTGTCATGGAGGCCAGATGCTGGCACCAACACTAGTTACTAAGCTGGTATTTACCTAACGGCTGTTGAATACCTTCTTCAAGGCCATCTCTATACTCCTCTGTTGGCTGCTGAATGGACTGAGCTACTCCTTTCTGCCCAGTTCTGCTCCAGGCCAAGTGTTCACTGTTACTTTTCCATGTATCAGAAAGCTACAATTTGAGGCCTAAGGGTCTGACCCTACAGGCAGCCAAAAATTGTTACTAAATTGTAATTTTTATTGTAACAGGAGGAGAAAGTAATGAAATGCATGCCTGGAGAGTCATGCATTTACCTATGTATTGTTTCAATTACATTTAATGAAAACTGAATATAGTTTTTGTTCTGGCTTATCCTACCTATTCTACTCACAGAAAAAGTCAAGCCCAGAAAAGTTCTATAGCCCAACCCTAGACCCAAAAAGTTTGCAAGAAGCGATGTAATTGGTTGTAGCATTTGCAGTAAGATACATGATTATGCAAGTGTCATGTTTGCAATCTTTACTCACCCTTTACTCACCCTTTACTCATGCTCTCAAGGAAGTATGTACAACAGTTTTCTCCATCCTGGTGTTCTTGTTTAGCAAGATGATGTGCTTTTGTGATCTCTATTGCCTTTCCTTCAAACTTCTCTCCTCCCATAGCATACAGTACTGTAAATCTGACCTTCTGTCTTGAATAAGTTGCTGAAGTAAAAAAGACCCCTATGAAAGTAAATGGTTCCAAAGTGTTGGTGAAAGATTATTTATCACCCAGATAACTGACGATGGGTTGTTCATCTTTCACAAGCAACTGCCATTGCAGCATTAATGTCACCCAAACCACAAAGCTAAATAAACTTTAAAAACAGACTAAAGGAATTGAATAATGTTGATTTCATATGCTTGTAAATTGCCTTTCCATAATTAAATATAAACCTTCCTAGTGCGGCTTCTAAAGGAAGGTAATTGGATGGTGTACTGAGCATGAAACCTTTCAAAAAACCATTGATCTCCTTTCTTAATCTTCCACTTCTCTGTATTTGCCATGCAGAATAACATGGTGTTAATGCTGATGTGCAGACACACATCATGAGTATGCCTCTATTGATTGTTAAAGAGACCTGATATATGTGGTGTCAGGAGGGGGATATTCAGTCTTTCAAAATGATAATCTGTGTAACATTCATGGCATGATCACTCTTTTTTTGTACACCTCTGTCAGTATAATTTGCTGCAGCTGAATTTATTTCTTTAACCCAGTCTTCCCAGCGAACAACCCCAGAAGTTTTGTAGTTCAATCCTGCACTGTACTCTTTAAATGTCAGGAATCAACCTGCCGCTTGTTAGAACGAATCCACATTGTCATGTACAGATATGGTAAGAGTTCTAGGCTAAATTTGGCAATAAGAAGGTGCCTGTAGTTTTTAAACTTTTGAGTCCAGTTAAAAGGAAGGAAATTGAGAGTCATATTCCCTCTGTCCCCTGCATAGGAGATACTTTGCAAATACTGGAGAGAGGAAGACCTGAACTTCAAAAACATGTTATGTCATATTTTCTGGAGGTCTTTTTTTTTTAGAGGATCCAGTGACTAAATTTTTGCTAACAAAAGGAATATTATTTTGCATTTGCATCCATTGACAGAGATGCATAATCAAAGCTTATCAACATTTATCAATAGAACGCCATTCAAATGTCTCCATATGTACAATCCTATATTTGGAGAACACAACACTTTTATTTAGAGAATGAGCAACAGGACAATACTGCTGCCAAGTCTTGTCTGGCACTGGCCACACCCACTGGACAACCAGGCGGAAACTGCTGACCCAGTGCAAAGCAATAGGGGGTGTTGTGCCATGGAAGACAACAAGGATAGGGCCAACAGAGCAACCCTGCTGTCCCCTTTAATACATTTTCTAAATTCTGTGTGCAGAAGATGCCTGAAGGAGTTTATATTAAGACGGGGAGTGCTGTTGGTTGTTTAATCTGAGCATAGCATGTTTCTCCCAGCTCCTTTCATAGCAGTTAAAGTTCAATCGTGTAGTTTGTAAGCATACTCCTGCGATACCATCAAGAACTGAAATGCCGCTGTGCTTTTAGTTCGGTCAAGCAAACAAGCTGAGCTGACTTCACCATAAATTACTGGGCAGTACTATCTACCTTGGTGATCAGATGAATGCTGCTAAAATCTCTGAGCAAACCTTTTTCACCCTGTAGTCTATTAACCAAATTCCCTTTTCCTTTAATCTTCTTTTTTTGAATGAATTCAACAACAGTGAGAGCTTCCATGAAAATATTGCACAAGTTGATTATATTATCTCAGAATTCTCAATAGTTGAAGTGATAGAAGTTGTCAGGACTGAACTCTATTGAAAACTGAAATCTGCCTAATGCATCACAATAAGCCAGTGGTAGAAACTTTTGATAGCCCAGAGCTGTGTTTAACATTTCTGGGGAGACTCCTGGGAGTAGTGTCTGGGCAGGTCACAGCATTTAGTCAATCATGACTGATCTCAAAAAGTTAGGGTCATACCTGATTACTATTTTAATAGGAGACAATCAGGAAACCCCATGCCTGATTCTTGTTGGCTAGACTGGAAAATTGAAAAAGATTCCAGAAGAAGGAAATAGAAAGCCACTTTGGTATTGTTGCCAAGAAAATTGACATTGACAAAGTAACCAGAAGTTGAGGTTGATTTGATGGAGTATTTACCTATGGTAGCAAATCAAAAGACAAGGTTGCGTTAGGGCTGGGATCAGGATTTTTTTTTCTGGGTATTGGGAAGTTACTTGCTTTTTAAATTATGTTAAGCCTACCTTAATTTTTATGAGTTTCTTGCCTTCAAATGTTTTTGCAGTATAGTCAGAGGAAGCTCCTGGAGGCCACAAAGAAAGAACTTGTAGACCACATATTTTGCTAGGACTATAAACTGTCCCCTGGATTAAGCCATGGTTGGCTTGGTTCATACATCATGCTTTGCTATAAATAATGAGTTCAAACCCAGAATAGTTTATCAACCAATCCCAGACAATACTAAGCTAAATGGGCCAGTGGTTTTAAGCTGGTTTCTTTGTTATATTTAACCAGTATATTTTGTCTGGAATTGGCTTAGTATATGGAATTGGTCCATCTGCTTAGTGTTGCCCGTGGTGACTAGCGAGTTTGTTGACTTCTCAGTCCTACCTAGAGATGCCAAGATTGGACCTGAAACCATTTTCATGCGAGAGTGCATCTTACGGGAACATGTAACCTTTTCCCACCAAGGAACTCATTACAGAAGTAGTAGCTGAAGTCAGTATTCTCAGAATACCATCATTTCCCCAGATTACATTGTTAGCCAGAAGAAGCAGAGTCTTTTTTGCAATAGATTCTGGAATAATTTTCTTGAGGACTCACATCATGTCAGGGAGTTGCTTAGCAGCATTTATTAAGATTCGTAAAACCCATCTTTTACTTTTAAGGATTCTTCTGTTGTTTCCTTACTTTTCTGTTGTCTTAAAAAGTTTTGGTTTTAAGATGATTGATAAAGGGAATGTTAAACGTGAATCGTTTTACATTATTAAATTTTAGATCATGTCATAAAATAGCACCAGAGTTCCTCTAAAAGTTGTGTCCAGATTGTAGTGTTTAATGTGCTTAGAAGGGGAAAAGTATGGAATACATGAGGGTATATATATCTTATATTTATGTAATTGATTTGATTCGATGGCAATACAAGTCTAAATTTAGTTTTGGCACTGATTCTGCCCTCAGTTTAGAAACTGATTGCCAATATATTATTCTAAAGCTATATTTGCTGCTTGTCCCAGAAAGATTGCAAACCCCTATCCTAGACTATAAGTGGGGCATTAGTAGAAATTATTTAAGTAAAATAACATGGAACAATCCAAAGAAATATATTTTCTAATGCAATACTGAACAAGTCTACATCCTGTAATAATGATACCTATGACATCAACTGATAGAGATACCTATCTCTAACTGCTCAAGGAACAAAGTTATCTGAAGGTCCTGCAAGGGAATGAATATTGTCTGTTCAGTTGGTTTTAAGATCTCATGTAACGTTAACAGCAGGCTACAGGCTGAGGATGGTGACTATTTTTTGCAGTCTTGTATTTTGGCATCCCTTAGGGAACAATGAGTTTCAAGAAACTATTATGAAGGGCACAGGAGATGCATTTCATATATTGATTTCTGTGGCTGCAGACCTCCACTAATTTTATTGATTCTAACACATCACATGTTTAACAATCATATTAACTGAGCTGAACAAGCCATCCAGTCTTTGCCAGACTAGTTTCATTTGTTGGAAAAAAACTCTAAATTAAGTAGTAACTAAGTAAAGCAACTTACACCGATATCTGTTATATGGAAGAAAATTTCTCAAGTGGTGTTTAAATATTAATTAGAGCTTGCAGGTCTGTCTTTGTGGAAAACTACATCTGTGTAAACTTCTGTTTTTCAATCCCTATCAGATTTTCATCACAGTGAACTGCCTAAGCACAGATTTCTCTTCTCAAAAAGGAGTCAAGGGTCTTCCTTTGATGATTCAGATTGACACATACAGTTACAACAATCGCAGCAATAAACCCATTCATCGAGCCTTCTGTCAAATCAAAGTATTTTGTGACAAGGTAAGACAATGTATTTCTTAATTACTGCATAGCAAAACTTTCTTCCTCATTTAGTTAATGATTTTAGTTATTCTCGATCTGATTTTTAACATCATTCATGTCTTCAAGTCACTTTCATTTTAGTTTTGTTTCAAATCTTTTCTTTCTTTGCTATTGATGTCTTCAGTGATAGCAGCAAGAATAGAACTTATTTTGGCTACCGTTTTATATTCCAGAATCTCCTAGAAGTTGTGTTACTCCCAACTCTGAGGGACGAATGACAGCCACGATGCAAAAATGGCATCACATTGATAACAGCAGTCTTTTCCTCACATAATAACACCATTTTATTTATTTATTATTGAGTCACTCTTGACTCCTGGCGACTGCAAGAACAAGTCCCTGCAGTTTTCTTGGCAAGGCTTAAAAAGTGGTTTGTCATTGCCTCCTTCCTAGGGCTAAGAGAGAGTGACTGGCCCAAGGTCACCCAGCTGGCTGTGTCCCTAAGCCAGGACTAGAACTCACAGTCTCCCAGTTTCTAGCCTGATACCTTAACCACTGCACCAAATTGGCTCTCAATAACACAGTTACCAGGGGGATTCTGGAATGATAGAATGGTGCTTCTCTTTCAGTAGTTGCCAAGACCAACTTTTGCAAATGTCTGAGAATATAAGCCCCTAAATGACGGACAAACAGATGTGAAACTGGTAACAATGACTCACTCCACTAATACTTTAAAAATGTTAATTGCTGTAATTTACAAAAAAAAAAGTGAAAGTGAAAGAAAAAAGAATCCCCTTCAAAAACAGAAAAAGAAACAGCGGAAAGGTATTGAATTACAAATAGAAAATCATTAAGCCTTATACATAATTAAAATTTGACCACTCAAAATAAGATTGATCAATCTTCCTATTACATCAAATGAGAGACAGCTCATAAAAAGGTGAACGTGGGTCAGTGATCCAACATTGTAAATCTGGAGTTGCCCTTTCTTTCCAACCCTGCAGAGTGATCTTTTCTGCTGCCCCCCATCCATGATAAATCCCTAATTCCTCACATAGCAGCACATTCTATTACATATGTAATTCAGAAGAACTTTCACATCTTTAAACAATATTGATCTTTGTAACCTCATAAGTACCAGCTTAAGGATATTAAATCAAAACAAAGTAATTGTTGGAGAAGTTCATATCATATAAGGGTTCACCTGTTTTACACTCCCAGGATAATGTGGTTGTTAGTCAGCTCTTTTTAAACATTCTTTGAGGTGCTCATTATATTATTTAACAAAAAAAAATCTTCCGTTGAATTAGTATCTTTTTAAGATCATGAGAAACATTCTGCTAATTTTTAATATGGGCTATTCCAACTCCTTTTTTTCCATAGATCTTGCAAACTTATATTGCAAGATCTCTTCATTCATAAAAATTATAACATTATAGAAATTATTTTTAAAAATACTATGGATTCCGAATCAGTCAAACATATTCCGATACTAATAGTAATTTGCAAATAAATGCTGCTAAGGCATCCAGACCAAATTATGAATTATAATTAAAAGAGAAGTTTTAATTATATATACTGCCATTCTGTAGTTGTAGGCAATCCAAATTCTTGCAGTGATTGAAATCATTTAAAAACTTGATTGGCAGTAAGTTGATCTAAAGTATTAATACATCTCCACTAATACTAATGTTTAAAGCATTTGTATCATTGCCATCAATTTAATATCATTGGTTCCGTTTTTAATTTGTTACCTAATAAATATAATTGGAAAAAAATAAAAAATATTTGGCAACAGACTTATATTTAAAAGTAGCCTTCTTCAACCCACTGCTGGAAGTACAGCCTCCAGAATTTACAGCTGGGAGTTATAGGTCTGACTAATCTGGAGTGCACCAAGTCTGAATTTATCAAAGGGAGGTGTCAAGGATAGTCTTGGAGAATAAGGCATTTTATGAAAGCCTTTTTCAGAACTCCACTGGTCTCCAAACAGACAACTAGGAAAGGATTCTAATCATAAAATTAAAGTCATGGAATAGGATATATAAAAAAAGGATTAGTTGCAAATGAGATGGAATATGATGAGATCCAAGAAAAAAAAAGGTAAAAGGTAGGTAAAAGTAGGACACAATTTAAAAGGAGATAGCTAAAAATCAGGAGGAGTCCGGTAGCACCTTTTCAGACTAACACATTTTATTAAAAGACATAAGTTTGTCTCTGTTGCTAGGTAACTACTTTCATATTATGACCAGAATTACAGGAACCATGTATGGAATTACAGGAACCTTTGACATGAAAAATTCATTCCACCTCATTCATAATAGCAGGAAATCAAGTTCTGCAACAGTGTTGATTGTTCAGGTGCAAGGCTAGAACACTTCTTTTTAGCAATGTATTATTTTAATACAAGCTGTCCCAACTTGGCTTCCTCTGAATTCTTATTGAAGGTACTACTTATAAGAAGCTGATTTAGTTTATACATTAAAAAAAAATCCTACTGCATAGGTTAAAAAAACCTAGCCATTCATCAGTTTAATAGAATTTTTGCATAGGATTTGAATAATAATTTATTTCCCAAGGCTGTTGAAGAAAAGCTTCCATTGCCTTTTTGTTGATATGAAATTAATTGGAAGATTTTGCATTCTAATGACATAATAGCATGTTTTCTGAAAGGTAGAAGTTCTGTATGCTTTCTTTGCTCACTGTATTTAGAATAAGCAAGCAAATTGAATAGATTTCTTATTATAATCTTATGTAACTGAAACCATATAGAAATGTTATTTTCTTTCTATTTCACTGGCAAAAAAGATAAAAGGAACTTGCAAGGATAATTTTAAGGCATTGATACTTCAATTAAATCAGAAGTTTATTATTGTTATTATTTTTATTAAATAGCATTTAAAGCTATTTTGATGTTTCTCTCATGGAGCACTCAGAACAAATTGACATCAATTAAAAAAAAGGAATAACACAATTACAAAAATGAAAAAAGCAATACAGCTTAACAAATCAATGCAAACTACAATTCAAAGAGAAATGCAACTCATGTCATCAATACTGGGGAAGACTGAGACCAGTCTATGAGTGTGTACCTGCTTGCTCTGCTGTCCAGGTGTTGCCCATCAAGGTGTGCCTTTAAATCCTCTGGGCTCTCCTTTCTAATAGGGTCTCAGTTTTTAAACTGAACTTGGATTGGGCAGCCTTTCAAAAGGAGGGTGCCTTCAAATAGAGGACTAGCCTTTCAAAGTAAGATCAGTTCTCTGCAAAGCAGGACATTTTACTGGATCACCACCAGAGGAATGTTTGTTTATATATTTCTTTATTAGATATTATTTTAGCCATTATAATCCCAAGACTCTCAGCCATTGACAGTAATGTTCCAAGGACTCCTTGGGTGTTTTAGAAGCTGGAAGATTTTTGATAGCGAAGCTCTTATGAAAAGGGCTATTTGGATACAACTGGACATTGCATCCCAGTCCAGGCATTTTACTCTGCCCACAAAGAGGAAAAGAAAATAACCAGGATCTGGTTGCTAAGCAATGAGAACTCATAGGATGCAGTAACAGATGGGGTGGGGAGAAGGCATGAACAGAGTAGTAGAGCAACAAAAGGCTCTCAGAGCTATCCCATTAGCTCATGCTTCACATTTTGTATGTACTTTGCTTCTGGATGGCCCCACAGGTTGAGATGCTGTGAAACAAAATATGATGATAAACTCTGTTTTTTAATTTAAAAAAAAAGGGGGGGGGAGTTGCAAGCAATGAATCTTAAGCGTTGTGTTTTAATGTCTATTTTTTACATCAAATATTTGCAGAGATTGAAAGATACAGCTGCCTGTTAAAAGCTCAGTAAATGCCAAAGGAGTTAATACAGTCTTACTATTCTCCTGCTTGCCAGTTTTTAAAAAAGGAAGGAGGGGTAAGGAGAGAAAAAAGAAAGCGCTTAAGAGACTAAGACTCATCAAAGGTGACCTATAGATGACAAGAAGTAGAGCCTTTGAATTATACATATTCATCACTTTGACTATCCCATTTAATTGATACTTCAGTTTTCATGGTTGGGAAGCAGGAAATGAGTGTTGACAGATCTAATCAAAGCCCTCTTAAAAGTGGGAGAAAAGAGCACAAGGGCAGTTAAAATGTTACTCTTATCAAACTTGGAGTCTGGATAGCTCATGGAGGCTTAAAATAGGATGTGTGATCACTCAGACTGAAGCTTGCCCCAGGCTGCAGATTGCCAGAAATTAGGAAAGCTTAGATTCTTTGTTATTTCAGTTACAGAAGACTTCTCTATCCCTCTGGATTCTGTTTATTTGATCCTTCTCCAACTGGGTCCCCTCCAGGTGTGTTGGACTGCAGTTCTCTTTGGTCATACTTGGCTTGGAATTCTAGTCCTATTGCATCTGGTGAGGACTAAATTGGAGAAGGTTGGTTTACTTCTATACCCGACATTCCGGTAGTGATCAGTGGAACCATAAATTTCTCTGAGAATGTAGCTTTCAGATAACCATTTATAGCCAAGAGTTTCTTCAAATTGCAGTCCTGGACTGCAGGCAATCCTATTCAAATGCTATTTGAAAGCAAGGCGTAATGAACACATTAAAAAAAAACTCAACTTGTGCACATTGCCGCTCTACTATTGAGCACTAATGGTTCAAGCATTTCAGTGTTTCAGAGTATTGTTTTCAAATATTTGCTAAAACTTCCCAGTTGATCAAGTGGCAGTAGTAAAGCTCTAACCCTGAATCAGATTTTCTTGCAATTAAATTGCAACCAATCCAGGTCTTGCTGAAATAGATATAAACTCCTCAAAAGAGTCAGGTACACTGTTTGGAACCTACATTACATCCAAGGTAGGCTTCTGCTGTTTGTTGGATATGGGTCAGTGGTTGGGGTTCTGCAAGCTGCAGCTGCTACTGGATACTGATATTTGGGTCAAGTCAATAATTTGGATCCTATTACTCTGATTACATTATCCCCCAATTTGTGTTGAGCCCATGTTCAGAATACTAGACATGACCTTGGGTTTAGGTTATATGAAACACTGATTCCTTTTACATGAATCTATTTTCCAATAAGATCTTTTCTACATTTTGCTCTTAGCCAAACCTCAGCAACTTTGAAGTACAATTCTAAAGATATGTGGGGTGAGTGTGTGTAATCACGTGTTCTGAATAAATGCAAACGTATATTTGAATATTTCTGTTGGAGAAAGTCAGGAACTTGAAGCCGTAAATATAACGCCTGTTATATATTCAACATCATCTGAGCCATTGCTGTATATTATGCCCCATTCATACATCTGATTCTGACTGATTCTACTGCAAACAGAGAGGAATAGCTATAATTAGGAGACATTCCACTACAGATGCAGATATAGTTTCCCTGCATCAAACGGTAGCATGCTGTATACTGGAAACACTTCTTTTGGGTTGTCACTTGAACTGTCTCCTAGGCCTTCTGGCACTTGTAGAAACAGAAGAACTATCAGTTGGCTGCAGCTCGGGCAGGGATGACCCTACCGTTCAACGGAGTGAGGTGGCTATCTCAGGCAACAGATACAGATGCAGATTGGAGGACAGAGCTAAGCATGCTCTATGAACTCTCCTACATCTCTGAAACTTCCTGGTTGCCCTCAGGTGGCATGATGAACATTTTCCCGTTGCAAGTGTGGAAGTAGATGCCCTTGCCCATTGAGTCAGCTTCTAGATGTGAAATATGGGAGAGAGAAGAACACCCCATTTTGTCCTTCAGTTCAGGCAGTGAAAGGCCTTCAGGCAGCTTGTCACTGGGCTGCCTAGGTTACAGAAACTGAGGCTACGGGGACCAACGAGTGACATTTAAGCAGACCTAACAGCACCAGAGGTTGGGTCTATGACAAACCTGGGGCCTATTGTGTATTTGTTTCCTCTCTGTAAATCCACACGTGCCATCTAGTGGTATAGCTCGAAAATACTGACAGTTTGGAAAAATAAATATTGTAAAATAGGAGGAAGGAGGAATATTTTATTTATTATATTTAAACCCTGTCTTTCTTCCAAAGAACTCCAGGCAGCATAAATGGTTTCTCTACTCCTCACCTGATCTTCATTGCAACCATGTCAGGTGTAGATTAGTTCTGGGACTTTGTGATAGGCGTAAGATATTTGTTTTCTTATTGAATTTGTTTACAATGCTTATATTTTTCCAGCATGTCCAAAGCATCTTAACACCAGATAGCAGTAAATTACAGTAATATAAAATGAATAAAAATTGCAGTATTATAAAAAAAAACCAGAATATGCAGCAGCCTGGCAGAACAAAAGAAGAAATGCTACAAGGAAAGAATCCCAAAGGCAGAATGAAAGAGAACATTCCCATTACCAAGGCAAGAAGATGAGAACAATTTCTCAAATACAGAATTTGTTCCATAGTCTATAAAGACCACATGTTCCAGCTATGGATGTTTGTATTGCATGAATAGCTAAAATAAGTACCAAACTGATAAATGAAAGACAGTGGAAAGCTTGGCACAAGAGAAATAATCTGGCTGCTAATTGGGCCTGGTTTACCAAATTAACACAATTGTCTGGGTTTGTATCACACACTAAATCATAAACTGACTACTCGAGATGAGTTCAGGCAACACACTGAGCCACAACCCACCAACTATATAATAGACTGTCATAGGGTATGACAGTCTCCCTCTGGAAGCCTTCCTCAAGTTTGTGTTTTCTGGATGTTTTGGACCAACTCCCAAAGGTTATGCTGGTGGAGATACTGGGTGCTGAAGTCCAACATTTCTAGGGACTATCACTTGGGGAAGGTTGCACTCAGGAATTTTCCCCAGTCTGGGTGTCTTCTAGATGTGTGGGCTTTAAGTCCCAGAATTCCCCAGCAAGTCTGGACATTGAGGAGCATTCCCAGAGTTGATGTCCACATACCTGGAGGGCACTTAGGTTAGGAAAAGCTGCCCAAACATATGCAAGTCCCAGGTATCCTAATGTTTTTCACCCATTGTGCTAGTCCAAGTTAATTTAACTGTGATGCTGAATAAGTTACAATGGCTGGGTTCCTGCACCTTACAAACCAAAAGTAGTGGTCTCATGCATTGCACTCAGCTATGGAACATGGTTGATAAGCTACGAGCTAAAATGCAACCACATTATGGTTTATTAGTGTAATGAGTGAACTCAGTGGGGAAATTAAAACCAGTATTGGTTGGATCAAGCTTGTAAATATGCTGAAAGCCAGTACACTTGATCTAACAGCAGCTAACACATATCCCCATCTCCAGATATTCATTAGGAAATGGGTTGCTGCATTTTACAATATCCATAGGTCTTCAGTTGTCTTCAAGGCCACTGTGTCATCAAGCATGTAATAATAGCCCAGTTGGAGATTACAGTAGTATGGATCACATTGATTGATGGATTACATTTATATACCGCCAGAGTCAGAAGACACATGCAGACTCATGCAAGGACCTCTGCAATGACAGTCAGTAGCTTCAATATGGCAGGTGTAACATGAAGCCTTTCTCCTTTTTAACATGTGCCATACACATCTCACACATGTAAAAAGGGCTGGGGCTTTGATTGGCCAGTGATGCCCACCATTTTGAAGTCAGCAACCATTGCTGTGGATGACCCTGGACTTGTGGCAGCTTACAGTAACAAAGGCATGAAAACAAGACAGGTTAAAAGTGCAATAGACAAAATCTGTTATAACTATCCTTTCTTTTCTTTTTTTTGATAAAATCTTTATTATATTATATAAAAAGTACAATTAAAATACAAACAGAGAATACAGCAAAGAAAGAGGATAGAACTAAAAGAAAAAAGACAAGCTAAAATAATGAAAGTAGATAGAAGAATGAAATGGAAAGTGACTTCCGACTATTTCTAATATAGATATAGATACAAATTGAAAGAAAATTAATCTCTTACCACAAATTAATCCAAGTTCACATTATTTCTATCAACACAAACCATCTAATCATTAAACCCACAATCAGAGCTTCATTTTTTTCCAACACAAGCACATAATCTAAGAAGGGTTGCCATGCGGAGACAAATTTAGAAACAGTATTATCTCTTATTAATGCTGTTAACTTCGCCATTTGAGCCAAATCCATTAATTTAATGGTCCATTCTTCCATCTTTGCACATATAACAGTCTTGAAACTGTGATCATATACAAAAGCAAAGTTCCATGTTGTTTCTTCAGTCCTTTCTCCATCAAACCCAATAAAAACAGTTCTGTTTTTTTTTTTAATGCTCACTTTAAGAATCTTTTGAATAGCAATACATAGCTGATCCCAACATCTTTTAGCCTTTTCACAGGTCCACCAAAGATGATAAAAGGTTCCTTCACCCTGCAAACATTTCCAACAAACATTTGTTACACCATCATACATTTTTGATAACTTATCAGGAGTTAAGTACCAACGATACATCATTTTATAAACATTTTCTTTTAAATTATAATTCAACGTAAATTTCAAACCTTTATTCCACATATTTTCGCATTGTTCCAACATAATATTGTATCCGAAGTTTTTAGCCCATTTGATCATGCATTCCTTGACTTGTTCATCTTCTAAATTCATCTGTAACATTTTATACATTTTAGCAATAACATGTTCGTCATTTGTACAAAGTTGAATCTCAAAATAAGTTGTTTCATTAACAAAACTATAATTCTTTTTGTCCAACTAGAAACGTTCAAACAATTGCATATGAGTAAACCAATAACATATAAAACCTTCTAACTCCAACTGTTCTCTTGTTTTAAAGCTTGGTTCACCCTCCTCAAAATTTAACAAGTCTTTATATTTTAACCACTTCATTTCTCCCACATTTTCTCTTCTAGTAAATGCTTCCTGAGGTGATAACCACAAGGTACATTAGGAGACAATCTTACCTTATATTTATTCCAGATCTGCAGTAATGCATTCCTAATATAGTGGTTTTTAAAATCCTTATTAGCTTTAACTTTATCATACCACAAATAGGCATGCCATCTGTATCTTAATTCATGACCTTCAAGTTGTAATAATTTTTTATTCTCCAAGGTTATCCAATCCTTCATCCAAAGCAAACAACAAGCATCAAAATACAGTTTTAAATTAGGCAGACCCAAACCTCCTTGTTCCTTGGCATCTTGTAACAATTTATATTTAATTCTCGGGTTTTTGCCTTGCCAAATAAACTTGGAAATATCTCTCTGCCACTGTTTAAACAGTAAATCTAAAGTCAAAATCGGTATGGTCTGAAAAAGAAACAACATCCTAGGCAAAACATTCATTTTAATCACAGAAATTCTCCCCATGAGAGACAGTTGTAGTTTTCCCCATCTTACCGAATCTTTTTTCACTTCATTCCAAATTTTGCCATAGTTATTCTGAAACAACACACAATTTTTAGTTGACAAAATCACCCCCAGATATCTCACCTTTTTTCAATCCTGAAGCCTGTCTTACTCATCAGCAGATGTTGATTAGGCAGGGTCATATTTTTAATTAACATTTTCATTTTTTGTTTATTTACTTTAAAACCCGCCAATGAGCCAAATTCCTTCAATTTCTTCATCAAATACTCTGAAGATTCCAGAGGATCCTGTAGTATCAAAACTAAGTCATCAGCAAAAGCCCTCAATTTAAAAACCTCTTGTTTGATCTTTAAGCCCTTTTTTGTTTGTCCCTTCTAATATCTCTATTAAAAACTTCAAGAACCAAGATAAAAAGCAAAGGCGATAAAGGGCAACCTTGTCTTGTTCCTTTTTGTATATGACATGGTTCAGTTAATTCTTCATTCACAATAATACTAGCCTTCTGATCATTCACAATAATACTAGCCATATAAATTGACTTAATTCTCTGTATAAAATGTTCTCCAAAGTCCATGCTTTCCAAAACTTTAAACATAAACATCCAATTCAAATTGTAAAAAGCTTTCTCTGCATCCAAGAAAATAAAAGCTGTCCAACATTCATTATGATATTGTAGTTATTCTGTAATGTCCAGCACAACTCTGACATTATCTTTTAATTGTCTTTTAGGCAAGTTGTAACCATCCTTTCAATGATCAGATAGTGTCAACTAGCATAAGACAACTAATCGAACCTGAGGGGTTTCAGAGGGAGCTTGGGGTTGCCCCTGACGGTCTGCTGCATGGTGTGATAGAGGTCTTAATTGCCACCTGGAAGGAGAGGGTAGGTGGGGTCCTTAGACTGGATCATGGAGGGGAAGCAGGTGAAAAATGTCGAGCACTGCTGGAAGTAGACAAAGAGCCGCTATTAAGGCCTACCTTTTGATGGTAGGGATGATGAAGCATCAGTATTTCTCCATCTTTACTGCATCTGTGGATTGCTGTCCAGCAACCCTTTTTAAGGTGACTTGGGCCCTCCTGGGTAAGGGGGGACTCAGAAGTTCGCCTGCAGGGCTGCACAGAGGAATATGCAAGACATTTGTTGGACAAAATTGCTCAGATTCACTCCCAGTTAGACTCCAGCCTTAGTATAGTTCTTATGGAGGTACTCAGGACACAGTCTTTCTCTTTTATCTGGGATGAGTTTGACCTTGTTGGGCCTGATGAAACAGACAGGATCCTCATGACTGTGAGTTTGGGCACCTGTTTGTTAGATCCATGCCCTTCCTGGTTGACAAAGGCTGCCTGGGAGGTGACATGTGGCTGGGTTCTGATGGTGGTGAATTCCTACTTGAGAGAGGGGGTTGCTCCTCTGCCTTTTAAGGAGGCACTGGTTTGCTCTCTTCTCAAGAAATCATTGCTAGATCCAACCATACTGGACAATTTTCATCCAGGATTAAACCTCCCCTTTTTAGGGAACATTGTTGAGAAGGTGGTTGCACAACAGCTTCAGAGGATCCTGAATGAAGCAGATTATCTGGAGTTGTGAGTCCAAGAACACCTTTGCGCAGCTTCATGTTGTGCACCAGTTGCATCCTTTCCTGGACTGGGAGGCTGTCCTCTCAGTCACTCATTCTCTGGTTACCTCCTGAATCTATCCTGGAGATTACTGTAATGCGTTTTTCATGGCTGTTGCCCTTGAAGAGCATTTGGAATCTGCAGCTCATGCAAAATGCGGCTCACGCAGGCAGTTATGTACACTCTGAGCAGCTCACGTTATGCCTCTGATCCATGACTTACATTGGCTACCAGTGTGCTTCCAGGTGCAATTCAGGGTGCTGGTAATGACCTATAAAGCCCTGCATGGTATGGGGCTGGGATATTTGAGGGACTGCTTCTCCCCAACTTTGTATCTACCCATCCCATCAGATCCAGCAGGAGGGGCATGTTACGGGTCCCATCCACTAAGGAATGTCACTGGAAGGGGTCCAGGAAGAGAGCCTTTTCTGCCATGGGGCCCGCCCTTTGGAACATCACTCCTCTGGGACTTAGACTGGTCCCTACCCTTCCAGCCTTTAGGAAGGGCCTGAAGACACTGTCAGGATTTTCTTTCTCATGGGAAAGGATTCATCCCGTTATCTTTACAACAATAACAAATAATATTTTGACCACAGAGATCATGTGAAAAACACCTGTTATTGTGTGTTGTGTATTGTGCTATTTACTGCCACCTATTGGCGTGTGTATGCTAGTTACCCAGTGGGGGTGGCATAGAGCTATAATACAAGGAGAGGAAAATGTGCAGCCTCTCTGAGTAGTTGTTAGTTGTTTTAGTGTTAGCCACTATGTAGGTTTTATGGGCTATGTAGCTGTAACAAAGTACCAAGTAGTGTACCTCTTCTCTAAGAGTTTGTAGCTAGAGATTTTGTTAAGCTTGTGTTGCTAATAAGTCTTGGATGCTACATTACATGGGAAGATGTGTTTTTCTTTATATTTTGTATGATATTTGCATTTTATGGAATTTTGCATTTTTATCAATAAACACCAGTTAGTATATATTTTCTGACTGGATTTCTTTGGGAAACAAGAAATGGACATTGCATTGTGTTTGCTTTTATGGCTAATATTTTCCTGGAGTTTTTGCTGCGCTCTGCACAAACAGGAGTGTTTGTGATTATCACTCTGCCCGACAGACACGGCTGTGCCACCAATGGGGTCTGATAGCAGTGGTGAGCCTTTTCAATAGTTACACTGAATGGGATGACCGGCTTGTGTTCACCTGCTGATGGTGTTTATGTTTTGTGTTTAATTCAATTTTAATAGTGGTTTTAGTATGCTTGTATGTTTGTTATGCTTATTTATATTTTCTATTGTTCTTGATATGTGAGATAGGCAGCTATACAAATAAGGAAGGGAGGGAGGGAGGGAGGGAGGGAGGAAGGAAGGAAGGAAGGAAGGAAGGAAGGAAGGAAGGAAGGAAGGAAGGAAGGAAGGAAGGAAGGAAGGAAGGAAGGAAGATTGGTGTCCAAAGGCTCTGTGGAATAAAAAGAAGACAGAATGAGTTGTCTTTGATTCAGCCCACAGAAGGAGGCAATCACAGAGAAATAGCATTTGGAGGGCTTCTCCAGCCTCACCTCATCTAGACCAGGGATGTGGAAGCATATTGGCAACCAATGCAGCGTGCCCAGAATAGGTATTATTTGACTATAATGACTCTCCCCCATCAGCACATGGGCCACAGGGTTTTGCTTCAGTTACAGTTTCCAAGTAATCTTCAGAGGTAGCCCCATATATTTTTGAATATATTTTTATGTAGCCCATTTCTAAAAGGACAATCGCAAATTCACGTATTTGCAAAACAGAGGCTGCTCTGTGTCTGACTTTGCAATGCAGTTGACTCACATTAAAGCTTGATAGTCCAGGGCAGAGATTTGCTTCCGTTCAGCGTTAATTCAATTGCTCTTCAAGTCCTTTCACCTCCTAGAGAATAGCTAGCTATTCCTTATTACCATAAAATGATACTTTACCAAAAAAAAAGGCCTTAAATAGCAGGTTGTCAAGGAAACTCGGGTACACCACCAAGCTAGTTTAAGATTAATTTATTGCAGGCAGAAGCTGCTATCACTACTGGAGTGGAGGAGTTTGTGTCATAAATCTTGGTCTTTTAAAATACTATATATATACTCCTCCTAAAATTATTGCATCATTTCATCTTTGTTTTATCACCTTGCCATCCCAGAGAGGCTTGAGAAATTAAACTATAGAAATCAAAAGTCATCTTACTGACATCAGGGTGATAGAACTTCCATCTGGCCTGTGCAGTAAGAAGTCTCCAAAGTAACATTTGGCTTAGGGTTTGGGCTGTTTAAGAATGTCTCTCTCATGTGATTTGCAAATTTTGTATGTGTGCTTATACTACCTTATCTATCTATCTATCTATCTATCTATCTATCTATCTCCATCCATCCATCCATCCATCCATCCATCCATCCATCCATCCATCCAGAGATAAATACACACACTCTGTCTGTCTGTCTGTCTGTCTGTCTATCTATCTATCTATCTATCTATCTATCTATCTATCTATCTATCTATCTATCATCTATCTCTATCTCTATCTCTCTATCAACTCTCTCTCTCTCTCTCTCTCTCTCTCTCTCTCTCTCTCTCTCTCTCTCTATCATTTCAGGCCAGTGGTTTATACTTGAGACCAAGCAAGAACAATTTTCTCCAAAAAATGTGTTAGTCTGTGTCAGAATTGTAACAATAATTTTGAACCAGTAGAATCGTACAGTGTTTTAACTCTTAAAAGACACAAAGTTCTATTCATATTCAACACAGACAAGTGATATCTTGAGACAAATATCTAGAATTAAAAACATGGCTTCTATCTTCTGAGCAAGTGAAAGCATCTGGTGCTTCTAACAGACTGAGCAAAGCTAATGGTTAAAGTACCCAGAACTTTTCTTATAGAAGGCTTCCCCAAACATTTTCTTTTCTAAAAAAATCCAAAACAGAGGCTAAGATAGCTGCCAATAGGATAAATTACTTTTTCTGTCAGTTTCCATGCCAAGATTACTCGCATCCTGGAAACTGGTTTTGGCTATGAGATAAGAGATATATAATTTCCCCATTGGGCTGAAAGCAGGCAGAGGGAGTGATATGAAGGAGGAAAACCAGTGGAAATAGTATCCTTCTCCAGAACAGTATCTGGAGACTGCAGTCTGGATGGCCAATTTAGATGAAAAGTACTAGGAGGTGGGCGGGGGGGACTACACATGGTGAAGATGTATAGCTTGAGTCACACATACACATTTATGTTTGCCTGCTTGGGATTTAGCTCAGCTCAATGTAAGGGGAATGACTTCTTGGTACAAATCACAGAGAATGAGGCTTTCAGTTATTTGAGGCTTTGCAGAATCGTTCCTCACACGTATGTATCTACATGTGCCACAAATCTTTGCTTCACTCTTGGAATAACTGAATCAAATTTTAGGCTGCATAGATCCAAGTCTGGAGCACATAAGAAAAGAACACCAGCTTTATTCTGATCCTTGCCATAATTCTCCTTGCCATATTTTTAAAGGGCTGTTCCCATATGTTTATTCTTTTGAAATGATGGCAGTGACAACCTAAGAGACAGTGGAGGTTGCTCACAAGTCTGTGCTTTCAAGATCCCATGAAGATCTAGCTGGCACTTGAAACCTTCTAAATTCTAGTTTAGCTTTCAGGTTGCCAGTTGCGGACTGTCTAGCCACTATCATCAACAGGGACCCCCAAAGAAAGGGTAGAGACTATATACAATTTGTATTAGCTAAATGGTAGGCAGGCAGGCAGGCAGGCAGGCAGGCAGGCAGGCAGACAGACAGACAGACAGATAGATAGATGCAAATTTAGAAATCAATACTATAAGTAGGAAAAATGCATTGGTCTTTTCCAACCTGATGCTTTCTAAGTTTTGTATCATTTGACTTCAGCTTCCACAATTCTCAGTGCAGCTGTTGACCATGCTGACTGAAGATTCCAGGAGCTGTAGTCCCAAGACATTAGGAAAAGTCACTACTGGGGAAGACAGCTAGGCATTTCACTGTAGGAGGAAAGACTTATGCCAGAGGACCTACATAGGTTGGCCAATCTGTTGTCCAGTTTCTAACTATGGAAGAAGAACTTCAAAGCACCTCATCGTATTTCCTATGAGATGAGGGACCATCTTGGTTTTGTGGTGGTCAGCCCCTGAAATATTCTCTCTAAAATAGGACATATGATGATCTTATGTGAACCCTCTTCCAAATAGATTTGATTTTGGCACACTTGATGTATATCCCACTTCTGTGCATTACAAAAGAGAACAAAGAAGGAAGCAAGGAAGAAAAAGCCCAACTGTGAGCAGTATGTGTACTTAGGATATTTTTGCAAAAAGTATGTTCAATATTACCATGCTAGGGTCTGGAATGATTAAGATAATATTCAGATGACTAACCAAGCTTGTAAAATATTAACATTAAAAGTTCAGCCATTTCAAACACAGCACGGTGCTATGTACAATTGCCCTGCAACCCCCTGCTTTGGCATCATAAACTTGTAAGACCTTCACATGGCTTCCCATTGGCTTATAATCCCCCTTCCCCAACTGCCCATGCTAAGGAAGAATAAAATGCTGCAGAGAGGGTAGCTTGTTAATTCACCAACTTGGCACCATTTAAATAGCACAACTAAGTGCAAGGCAGTGGGATGCAAGCCAGAATTATATAGCCATTTAATAGAGGTTCTGGTGTCAAGCAGTGAGATCAGCATGATAGGATGGAGAGCATCTAAGGTTTTTAGTATTATTACTGCCTGTGATGATGAACAAGAGGGTTGTTTAACTCCATTGTGTTAGCAATGGATAAATGGCTGACCCTGCTTTGCCTTTGGATGACCTCCCAAGTATGGTTTTATGGCAGCAGTGAGGAAGTTGAGGCAGTGCTGAGGAGCTGAAGCCCAAGAGCCATATGCCTTGTGCCTAATTTCATGCCTGTGAAGAAACCTCTCCGCAAAGGATCAATTTAGAGTTGGAAAAGAGGAACAGTGGGAAGAATTCAAGCAGCCAAGGTTGAGAAACACTGGTATACACAGTGGTACAGAATTCCTTAGTAATATATTTACATATTGTAGAGCAGTGGTTACAAATTGCTATGTCAACAAAGGTAGATCTTGAAGTCCCACGGAATGTGTCCATATTTTTTAAATGTCTGCTTGCAAACATGATTGCACTTGCTTACAGATTCTGTATTATAGCTTTGTTCATTCTGATAAATGATATTGATTTGTCTTCTGCCTCTGCAATCAAAGGTGGGACCAGTGTGTGTCTGTGTGTGTGTGTAGGAATTAAGGACTGGATGCCAATCAATCTTGAAGTACAATAAATATTGTATAATACAAATTTACATCCTCTCTTTCATGTTTTCTCATTTTTTTTAAGTTGTATTTTCTGATAAATTCATGCGATGGAAGCTTTGCCTATTTTTTATGTGCATCATATGCGCAACACACATAAAATATAGATGGAGCTTTGATCCCACCATCGCAGCTACCGTCTTGAATTGTTTTTACCATACTCTGTGGACACCTCTGTACACAAAGGAAACCAGAAATATCACAATAAATTGGTAATCAGAACAATGTCCAAACCAAAAAAATAATCATAACAAGCAAGGATAAGCCCCCAAATTCATCCCTGATGTCAGGCCCAGCCCAAGAACAACGATGAAACAGTCCAGTCGAGTACAGTTCCTTTATTTGCATACACCTTATAGACAGAATCTTGCCAAACTAAGTCTATACTACAACAACAAGTGGATATACCCTGGGAGATTCTAGGGAGTGGCTATCCTGAACCTCTTACTCTTCCCTCGCTCCCCCTGCGGACTGTGTTGTCTCTTGTCTCCTTTCCCCTGCTGGAACGCTGCCCCTCCTTCCTGATAGCCTCCCACATCACCCTCCTCCTTGTAGATACATCCCATCACACCTGGTGACAGAGATGCCTCCTGTACAGAACAGCCACTTACTTTAAATTCTGTGCTTCTCATAATAGGGAGCCGAGAGGAAAATCCGGGATGAAGAGAGAAAGCAAAACAGAAAGAAAGTGAAAGGCCAGATTTCTCAAGCTACTTGCCCTAATGGTGAGGATACAAACCTCTTTCTCTGGTCTGTACAGTGCGCAGTGCAGTACTCATAATGTCTTCCCAGTCAGTAACTTTTTCTTCCATTTTCCATGAGCAGCAGAAGGGAAGTTGACTGCAGTCCCTCTCCAAAAGAAGAGTGATATCACCTACTTTAAAACTATGGCTGACCTGGATTCCCAGCCTGTTCTTTTCATACCAGATGTTCATTTTGGGAATCTCCAAAGAGCTGGGCAGGTAAGAAATGAGGCAATGTGAAGGTCAGTCCTTTCCTTGCAAGGCTTTTGGCCCATCCTCTAGGAAGTCCCTAGAAATAAATGGGCATGATCCAGCCTGTGTAAAGCAGTTTTGGGAGTCCACTGATGTACAGAAGAAGCTGCCTTCTTCTAGAACAGATTATTTGACCAACCGAGCCAGTAGAGTATACCAGGAGTGGTAGTAGCAATCACAAATCTGCAACACCTTATTAGTATCGTTTGTTACATCTTTTTGCCAAAGACTGAGCAGAGAACTTTCTGCATGCCACTCACATCCTCTGTCACTGAGGTGTCGACCACAGCTGAAATTGAATATAACTCAACAGAGCTAATTTTTTTCAACATTTCTGCGTTTTTTTCTCTTCAGGAATAAAAGAATTAGATTAATATTCAAATAATGCCTGGTGAGACTCCCAGTTAAAAACTGTTTGTAGTTTTTGTGTAGGTTTCCTAACCAATTCTTACATATAAATATTTTTCATGAATATGCTTCCCTTCAGCTTAGATCTTTGTCTGATTTTATGATAGAAAGTATGGTACACATAAAACTTAATAGTGTTTTTAAGGACTTCATGGAGAAAAATGCACACACCCCATCTTTCTACTTACAGAGAACTCAAAGAAGGAGATCTAAGAACATTGTCCAAGGAGGACACACTGCATGCAGAACGTAGTGAGAAAATTTATCCCTCCCAATAATCAAAACTTATGAATCAGCTTTATAAATTAACCACAAAGGTGGCTAACCCCAAAAAGGTCCTGGGAACTTGCTGGGAAGGGACAGGAACTCCAGCCCACCCCCAGGACCAACATACTTTTCTAAGCACAGTGTGAGAAGGAAAGTTCTCTACTGCCAGGTGCCTTGTCTCATAGTTATGTACTCTGTTTCTTCTCCATCAGTCTGTTTCCTTGCTTGCAGGCAATTCCCCTGGAGCTGTATGACAGTATCAGGAGTGTCCACAGGGTATGGTCCAAAAAGTCAAGATGGCAACAGCCCCATCTGTTGTTTTTTGTTTTTTTGTTTTTTTATGTGTGACACACATAATGGGCAGGTGGAACTTCAGTTGCACTATTTCAGCCACCATCTTGACTTTTTGGACCTTACCTTAGTGTTTAAATACTGTAAAAATCTGTTGTAAGCCTATTGGTCAAGTGCAGATGTCACACAGCATGGTTCCTGTGCTTATATATTACCCATTTTTCCTAACGCATGTATTTTTCTCCTTCCGTAAGGAATCCACTACCACAATACAGAATAAAACAATTAAACAATTACATCAACAAAAGATAAGAGAAATGGATCATTAGAGGAGATTAAAACAACTTTAGGCAGTGGCATGAATTCTCAGGAATTTGAGAAGCCCTAAAACCAGATTGTCTAAACTGTTAGTCAAAATCTATAAATTAATAGGTTAGAAGGAATTTGGAAGACTCCATATATATTACTTTCTTCTCTCTCCTTTCTTATTCCTACTGTGCAAATCCCAGGTTATCACATCTGTGCAAATTCTAAAGTAAAAATCCAGATGATTGATACATGGTAGCAATTAGAGTTTTCTATATCTTTGCTGCCATCTAATAGTTATTCAATTTTTGCAGCCCAACCCAGGTAGTCTTAAAATCGAGTTTGCTAACCTTCTTCTAGTTGCTCTTTCCAAGCTGAGGTTAATAAAATTATGGTTAGTAAAAAGACTGATACCGATGTAATGCTGTGTTATGGTGGGTTGTCAGTAGTGCCCAGACTACACAAAATTTTATTAACAACTGTGCGTCGCAAGAGAGAATATTTGACATTTTGTACAGTATTTATATGGAACTTGAAGCGTGCTCAGAAAATTCAGTTTAAGGCAGTGATATATCTAGCATATTTGACACCCACAGCAGATCATTTTTTAACACACATCCCTCCTCCATCACTGCTGTGTTATGCTGCCAGGCACCAGACCACGGATCAGCACACCAGCAGCACCCACCCAACTCTGCACCTGCCACTGACCCTCCATATAGTCACATCTTTCTCACCCCCAAGTTGCCAATGAAGCCCCTTATTGCCGCCCCCCACCTTTGGTACACCACTGGTTTAATGCCTCTCAGAAGAAAACAGAAGTTGTTTTTAAAGCCTTTTCTATGTCTCTAAGAATGTTGATATCTTTTAGTAAGAGGAGAATACAAGATTAATTAAGATTAAGATTAAAAACAAGTGTTGAGCTATCAAAATCTGGCTGGGTTGCTCAGTGTAACCAAACATAAAACAGCAAGGGCAAGAGTTAAATATTTCTTTTAATATGCTATTATTTAATAAGTGTTAGCATTTTAGACAGTGTGATACTGTCAGCTAAAAAGTATTTTCCAAGATTGAAGAAGTAAAGCCTAGATTTTAATGTCAACCAGTTCCTCTGATCATGTGTCTCTTTGTATAAAGGAATTCAAGGGGAAAGTGTATTTACATTGCAAACTCTTCTCAACAGAATTAGCAGAAATTACCGGTGTGTTTTAGATATTTTAATCTAAGAAAATGTGTATATAAGATGAAGTTTAGACTATGATTAATTGTTACAACTTAAATGACAATATGCTTTGTTGGCACATGCCTTGATAGGTCTATCTTGGGGGACAAGGCATAGCTTTGCATAGAATATATGTTTTATACCAGAAATGTACAACTGCAGCCTTTGGGCCCAGCACCTCATGTGCTTCCCCTGAAAATTTATTTGTGGTTCCCAAAGACAAGACTGTCATATGGAATGTGACAAGAGGGGAATATTCAGACCTATCTAACTGTAATATATGAATTATATGTAATTATAATTACATTTAATAGCCAATTCAATCAAATCAGTTTTGGTTTTTGACCTGACCCCATCCACTATTTTTAAGTGCATCCCTTGTTCTCTTGCACATCCTTCAAAGGCCAAATGTGACCCCTGTCCCAGAAAAAGTTGTGCCTTCCTCCTCATACTGAAACATCAAATTTGATCCCTGGCATCAAATCTCCAGTTATGGCTGGAATGTATTCTTCCTTAAGCAACTGTTTTCAGCTTAATGCACAGCCACATTTCCTCCACGGAGTTAAAGAGTGTGTGACTCGTCCAGGATGAAGGAGAGACAGAGAGAGAAAGACAGAGACAGAGACAGACAGAGAAGAATTTCATCCTATCCACTTTTCCATAGCAGTTTACACCTTTGGCAAGCAAAGCAGTCATGTTTACCTGATTTTGTTTAATTTAAAAAAACAACAGAGAACAAAAGAAATCTAAAGAATGAACAGACGTGATCTGTCAGGGACTTTTTCTGCGCAAATCCTCTAGAAATGAATGGGGCATGCCAAAACTGAATGTAACAAGCAGCTGATTTATGTGTAGAAGAGCAAAATCATGGCTTTGCCTCTTCCCTGACTTCCTTTCCCTGGAGACACCATAACTATAAATCTGTTTGTTGTTCTCTTTTACAGGTTTATTATAACACTGATGATGAACGAGAAGGGTAAGGCATTTACTACCTTACGTACCTACTGACATATTTTGTGACCAAGAATCCAACCCCTTGATAAAAAAATATAAAATGACATTAACATGGAAGTTCTAGTGCAAATTAAAGATTTTTTTTCCAGCAGTGACATTTCTTTTGTAGCAACTTTTATTGCTTCTGATAGAAGTGATCTGATATTTATCATACAGAATCTGCATCTTCTGAGATATAGTTTTGTCTAGATACGCTTTAAAAGATGTACCATTGAAGGCAAATGCTATAGCTTAGAAGACTTAATTTTTTTGAACAACGTGTTATGCACATTAAGAAAATGCAGTTCAGCTTGCCAATTTTGGAATATTTTGTTTAATTAATTGTTAGTAAATCACTCTGGAGATCAGTGGCTGTTGGAGTTAGTTCTACTTACCTTCTCCTGGTCTGCATGTTTTCCTTTCCTTGGCAATTAGAGTCGAAACTGCTACATGTCTATGAGTAACATTGAAACAGATCCCCTCAATTAAACAATGTGATCTGTCAGGACCTAGGAAGTGTGCCTCCTCTGTCACAGAGCCTGTCCTCTGTAACAGGATACCCCCAGAAATCCATATGGTTCCCACATAATGTCCTGAAAGTTTCTGAAAACCTGGCTGTTCTCCCAGGTCTTGGGGTAGGTGGTTGCCAAGCCCCTGTAGGTCATTTTTTATTGTTATGTATAATCTTCTTTCCTGGACATTCATGATTTTTTTCTTAATTTTTACTGTTTCTTGCTTTTAAAGCATAAGCTGCCCAGAGCTATTTGGACCTAGAAGGCCTCTACAGTATATAAAATAAATAAATGGAAGCTTAGATCCTCAGAGTTCCAGTTTTGGTAATAAAGCACAAAACTGGTTTATAGTCTTAACTTTTTTTGTGCCTAGTATCTTACAGAACTACTCAAGCTGTTAGCTTTGATAATACATCGGTATTATCCCCATGGAATTAACAATACCTTGTTCTTAAAACAGTCCTACCAAAAGTACTAGCATTCTCTTAAAAATTATGATTCCACCATTTCACTGTAAAGGCTGATCTTGATTTTTTTCTGTAAGTGATTAATTAATTCATTTATGTTTATTGCATTTTAATTTGGTCTGGGTTGAATTATAACATATAATGTTTGATGGAAATAATTAGCTGGAATTTGGAGAGACAGCCATTGGATGTGTGTCAGAACTATAGTTACCTTCTGGGTGTTCTAAACAGTGAAGAAATATTCCACTGAAGTTGTCTTGCCTGATGGCTTTTCTCAAGGAGGAAAGAGAGTTAAAGTGGTAGCCTAGATTGTGGAACAGGTCCATACTATGTACTACAGCTTTCACCTGGGCATCTAGCTATATATATTCTTCAACAAAGGGGATTTAAATCCCATCAAATTAAGATACATCAGGTTCAGTTAGTGCAAGGATGCTGATTTCTTTATTTAAAAAATTATGTTTCGTAGAGACTCCCTTGGATGGATGTTCCATCTTTAGGTAATCTTCCTTGTTCAGGGGGCTGAAGAGGATGATTGTACTTTGGTTAATTTACAAACCTGTTTCTTTCTGTTTTTCAACTCAGTGGTAGTATCCTGGCTAAACGGATATTCCGTGCAGTTGAGGAAGATTTTGTTCCACCACCACTGAAACAAATAAAAGAAGAAGGAACAAAAAGAGGTACCTATTTGTTCTCAGCCACTTTGTCTTATATTCCTTGCAGCAACTGATGATCAACTAAAATTACATACATAGCACTAAAGCCAGCTTTTCCAACTCAATACCTCCCAGATGTAGTGAGTAGCAGTTCCCAGAAGATGCGAATTACAGCCTAATACATTTGGGAGGGTATCAGGGTAGAGGAAGTTTGGTTAGAGAATTGGACATAGTCGAGAAAGAGCCAGGGTCAAATCCCCACTCAGTCACTGGCCCTATCTGCCTCTCAGCAAACACACCATTTGAAGGAAGGCTGGAGTATTTAGCAGACAATGTACATTTAATAGGCACAATATAGATTCTGCAAATGTCTACAATTAATAAGTTTCTATACTGATATATATAAAAGCAGACACATTCCTTACTTTTAGAACTGAATGCCACTCAACAATGACTTTGTTTACATGGGAAAGCAATTTCTCCACTGTAGTTTAACAGCAGTTCATGCTAAGCTGTTTACTTCAGTTTCTAGATGAGCTACACCAGCGTGTATCACAAAATCACATAAATGCATGTTATAAGTAAATTACAGGTAATCCTCACTTATCAATGGTAATGGGGACCCAGAACTGTCGCTAAGTGACACAGTCATATGGCACAATGTCACGTGACCATGCCAACTTACAACGGCAGTTCCAGCAATCCCAGCTGCTGTCGTTAGGAGAATCCCGTGTGGTCGCAGCATCCTGCGATCATGTGATAGCCATTTGCAACCCTCCGGCTTCCCTATTGTCTTTGCTTGTTGGAAGTCCACAGTGAAAGTTACAAATGGTCTTCATGTGACCGCAGGATGTTGCAATTTCATAATTGTGAGCTGGTCACTGAGCATCCAAATCATGATCATGTGACTGCAGGGAGGCTGTGACAGCCGCAACTACAAGGACCTGTTGTAAGTGCCCCTCGTTCAGCACCATTGTAATTTCGAATGGTTGCTGAATGAGTGAATGTTAAGCGAGCACTACCTGTATTTGCTAGTGATACTGTTGAAGCCTCACATTGGAAATAGTGAAGGGATTATTGGACTGTGTATGAAAAAACATTTTGGTGATTTACCTTGCTTCATCATAACGATACTTGTTTTGCCCTTGTACCACAAGGACCACAAAAAGAAAATCCATTCTATCAAATTTGAGTATTTGCTTTACAAGCTAATGGAACTTTCAGTTATTTATTGGTAAATTTGATATCAATGATGGCAGTCACCCAATTCTATAAGAAACTTCAGGGTAACTACTTAGAACGGACTTAAAAGTTCTGAAAGTTTTAAGGAATGCAACTATTCATAACACAGTTTCTTGGAAGGGAAAAAAAAGTACACACTATTTCCAAATCAGCTAATATGCCTCCTGCCCCATGTCATCCTTATTATGTGTGATAGTTTTATTTTTAATACAAGTGTCTGGCTTTTTTCAATTGTCATTTGGTGGAAAGAAATTGCCGTCCAAGGGAAGTGATTCATTTGTGGGACTGTTCTACATCTTCTCCAAAGCTTGGTTCTTGATTTTTTCAGTTCTCCTGTATGTGAGGAAAGAAGCAGATGAAGTGTTTGATGCTTTGATGTTAAAGTCTCCCACGGTAAAAGGGCTTATGGATGCGGTAAGTATTTGTCCCCTCATCTCACATCTTATTGTAGAAAGGTGAACAAAGAAACATACTTCATTTTAGTTTTCTGGGGTATGTGCAAGAAAAAATAATATGTTATATCTGCACAAACTTGAAAAAGATCCAAGATCCATATTTACTCAATACCAACCAAAATGCCACAAAAAAATGATGTTAATGAGCAAAATGTTAACACACGAGAAAAGAACTGTTTGTCGCAATTATCCTTGGTTGCTAATGATATCCCTTTCCAAGAAGCTGTTCCAGTTCCAAGAGGAAGTTGAAGTAGTTCATGCACTTTTTGGTTAGAACATGACCTCTTTCTTTCTGTCTCTGAGCCTTAAAAAAATCAGCAATCGCAATGATTCTCTGGAGAGTGTATAAGAGCTTCTCCGCTGACCCCTAAAAATATCAGCCTGACCACTGAGAAAATAAGGAATCTGTTACGCCTTAAATTGGACCTGCAACTTTTAGTATTTATTATTTCTAATCTCTATTCTCAAAAACAATTTGTTTTATAACTATTTTAAAGTTCAACTCTATTTTTCTTGGTTTTCAAGTCGATGAATCAAGCCTGCAGTAATTTTCCCAGCTCCCTCCTTTTTAAAAATTTTGCATAACCCTTTGTTGCATTCCCTATCTTGGGCACAATAGACTTTAGTTAATCAAAAGGTTGAAAGAGTGAAAGAAAATGTTGGTGGATGGTGACGAATAAACTTCTTGATTGCACAAGACTAGAATGGGTGATAAAAAACCATGAAATTGTTGAGCTGAGAAAAACTGTAGATTTGATTGATTGATTGATTGATTGCCATTATTTGTATGCTGCCTACTCAGACAACTCTTATATGGCTTACCACAGTACCTTAAAAACATCCATACAATCTATTTTAAATATTAAATATTAAAATCTTTTAAAATATGCTGCTGTTTTCCATTAAAACTCACTCCCCAAAAGCCCCAAGAAAGGTTTTTACTGGTTTCTAAAGGATAAAATGTTGGGGAACAGTCTAACCCAAAAGGGTAAGCTGTTCCAAAGTGAATGGGCTGCCAATGAGAAGGCCACTTTTCCCATCCTGCCCCCCCCCCCCCCAATCTCTCTAGGACTGGATAGCCACAGAATCATCTCCTGGCCAAATCATGTTGGGCGGGCAGATTCCCCTACAGTTGACAGTCCTGGGGGTAGCAAGGGCCTGTGCCAAAAAAGGACTTTATAGGCAACAACCAGCATTGGGCCTGAAAGTCTATCAGCAACCAGTGAAGCTCTCCCAAAGTAGGTGTTATTCTGCTGAACTGGCCAGCGCTGGTCTGCAGGCAAGCAGCTATATTCTGAGTCATCTTCAAATTGCAAGTTTGTCTGAGAGATGACAAAAGTATCTCTGCTTTTAACACCTCCTGGACCAGGAACTGACCCAGCTGGTGGACCCTCCCAAACCTGGGCAAAGGTTCTCCTGGAGAAGCCATAAATCTGGGAGAATCCCTAGATCCAGAGGATTATGCACCAGGTCTTTCTGGGGTGTTCAGTCCCAACAGGAGCAAAAGATGGAAATTTCATGGAACTAAATGGCTTCTGTGCCTACTGTAACTCCATCTGGCTGGGATTCAACCGTCGGCTGTCTTTCCTGACGTTATCTATTTGTATAATTATTAGGTTGTTTTTTTAGGGACAAGTTTGTTTCCTGTGGCTTTTAAATGAAAATGTTTATTATTTTAATAATAATTAAACGATTATTATAATATATTGTATTTATAGATCATGTATTTATTATACATTATTTTATGTTCCTTCTGGTGGGTAATTAAATGTTAGGATTTAGGATTTTTACAGTTGTGTTAATGTACTGATCTTTAAAGCTCATTTTGATTTTAAGAGTTGAAATTGATAATGGATGTTTTCTATTAGAGGCTGCCTTGTGAAGACTATTGTCAGGAATTATATTGTATATTTCAAATAAATATATACACCATGGGCATTGGAATTCTTCCTAACAAGGGTGTCTGCAGGCAGGGTCAAAAAAATCACAATGGTAGCCGTGACTATTTTTATGTGGGTCACAGTGCATGTAAAAAAGTGGATGGAGCTTTGATCATATAGTTGCAGCTGTCATCTTCACTTTGTTGACCCCACCTGCAGACACCTGTTTCCCAGCCTGCATCTGAAATTGCATCAGATGTGGGTTCATGTTCAAATAGATCTTTGAAACCTTGAGGGCTGAGTAGAAATGTGTGTGTGTGCACTTAATAAGCCAGACTAATTAAAACAGAATTTTGCACTCATACAGTTCCATAGTTGTATAATCCAGTCATTGAATACAGAGGGATATGACACTGGAAAGCTGATCAGTTTGGATTAAGTACAGTACTGGAACAATACCGATATTCCTATATATATATATTTGTGCAATTGAAAAAATGAGGATTTGTTTTAAAATATCTGGGATCCAGATAATGTATCCCAGATATTTTGTTGTTTTAAAATTTGTCTGGGATCCAGATAATGTTTTTGTTGGTATGAAGCTGCTTACCTTGTCAATAAAGATAAATTATCTATTTTGGAGAAAAGATGTATCCATACCTGAACTGGGTAAGACGACATTATCCAGAATGCATAGCTAATTCTAATCCACTTTTATTAGGAACCTTGTGATAAAATCATGTTAGTGCTTTTATGAAGCACTTCTAATATGGGGCAATTGCCAAGACATAGCATAACAGTTGCCTTGCTCTCATTGGAGATTTTAATTGAGATTAAGAGGGGTGAATTCAGAATTCCCAAATTATGGGGTCCTGTATGTTTATGCATACCATTGCCTTGTATCGTAAAAGGCAGTGGGAACAAGAAAATAACTCTCATTCATTGATGCCTCTTGCTGAATAGGTTTCCTTGCCAAAAAGGGCGGAGTTTAGAATACAGAAGTGTTTTAGCATGTGAGCTGTTGAGATTTATATTTTATGACAATGTAATTACAAATGTACAGTGGTACCTTGGGTTATGAACGCCTCTGCTTACGAACTTTTTGGGTTGCGACCAGCTCCGGCCGCAAAAATTTACCTCGGTTTGTGAACTCCGCCTCGGGGTACGAACCGGATCCGCGGCCATTTTCCGCCGTGACATGTGGTCCGCGGCCATTTTCCACCCGTGCCATGTGGTCCGCGGACACCGGAATGGATTAATGGTAATTACATTGAACCTTATGGGAAAATTTGCTTCGGGTTGCGAACAAATCGGGTTGCGACCAGAGTCACGGAACGGATTAAATTCGTAACCCGAGGTACCACTGTATTACAAACACGTTACAAATATTTGCAACAGTGCCATCTTGATGACCTTCACATTTCACTTCCGATAAGGGAAGGGAGCCTTGCATAGATATATGTTATACTTTGGCAAGGCAATGTAAAATGCTTTACTTAAACTTACATGCCCATCTATATAGATTCATGCCCTCTTGAGTTTGTTAGTTTTTTGCATCTTAAGCTTAGCTGTGTTTCCAAGACTGCAGTCTACCATAAATGCAAAGCAAAAGTTCCATTGTTCACACCCCATTTATCAGTTTTGATCTGTGGACTCACTCAAGCTTTCCATAACACTTGATCATATTTTCTTATATTTAGTATTCACTTCATTTTTCTTCCTTTTATAATGGCACACCAGAAGAATGGGCAGTAAATCTTCACATTCTGCTTTTTCCAGAGACAAGAAAATAATATGGCACCTTTGCAAACCAACTGTTTTAGCAGGACCTCTCACAGACAGCCATTGTATTGTCAAACAGCTTGGAAGGAGCCAGAACAGGATTGCTGAACATAACATTCAGATTTTGGAGAATAAAGCTTTTGAATAAGTTGAAAAGAACAATGATGCAATACACAATCAAATGACAGACAATGTTGAGTTTTGGAGAGGCAGAATTTTAATTTTACCCACGTCCAGGAAAATGCAAGTAGATTTCTATCTGAATTGCTCTGTTCCACTTCTCTTTATTAAGCCTTCATGGCAAAATCAGAGGAACCTATTTAATAGTAAGGCATAAGAGGGTTATATAAAGGTATTTAGGATATATTCAAATGGGCATTGGGTAGTTATGTACCTACATACTAAGCTGAATATTTATTACATACAGTTCAGACAAACAATTCTGGAAACCAGATAACTCAAGGCTGTTTTTAAGAGTCTAACCAGTCATCATTGACAATTAGAAATTACTAGTAACAGATTAAAAGCAGTGACTCAGATCCCTGGCTTGCAATAATTTGCCGCCATATTCAACTCCATAAAGATCAAAATAACAACTACTGGATATGCTTGATTCAGTGCTGACTGAAATTTTTTGGATTATCTACCTCCTGCTTTCAGGCCAAAAAGCTTCCTGCTTTTGCTTGTGAGGCAGCCCTGCTGTTTCTGTCTTCCCGAAGAGCAAGACAAAGTATCTTAAGATTGCTTAAGAGCTTTTCTCTGTTTTCCATTTTTCCTTGGCTTGAGTCTGAGTCATAAAAGAAGGTGTGAAGTGAACTCTAATTAGCTGTTTGCATTTGCAACCCAGAATCAGTTTTGAAGACTGCTTTTGTCCCAAGTTGACTGGAAATGTTTAATTTCTAAGCTGCCTTTTTTGCTCAGAATAGATCCCAAAGGTGAATTACAAATAAAAATTAAGACATAATTAAAAACTTTAAAAAACATACACAGTAAAATTAAAAGCAGAGAGAAGAGAGAGAAAACAGGAGATTAGAGGTAATTCATTTCAAATAGCTGGAAGGCCAAATTGAGCAAACAAGATTTAATAGCCTGCTTTAAATGCAAGTAATGGTTGTGCAGGGAAAGACTTCACATAACTAGTTAGCATGCCAGTATTTTCCTTTTCATTGGCATTATCCAGATAAATATTTTCCCAATTAAGAACAGTCACTCACCACCAGCTATGGAATCAATAAAGTCTGCCAGGCTGTCCATAAGCAAGAGGAAATTTTCTGTTATGCTTCGAATAAGGAAAATACAGTGAGGGACCAGTTGAGAAAATGGTGTGTCTTCATTCTCTGTTGTCTGTTAAATCAAGAGAGTACATATCTGCGACTTCATTATGCAAAAGATCCAAATTACACATTTGCGTCGTATTATATCATTTCCATAACAATGTCTGTGGACCATCAACGTGGATAAGCAGGAATGGATACTGATCAATTGCTCTAATGAGCTGGGGTCATCTGGCCTGAATAGGGGTCAAGACAGGGGTACCTGTCTTGTTCCTTTTATTTCCCAGTTAGATTTTTTTTGCATTTCTATCACTCTTGAGCCTCCTCCCAGGCATTTTAACTCTTTTTTTTTACATGAATTCAGAGCCATATAAGTATCTAAACAATGGTAATGAGGAAGAAATATATAATCATAACTAAAACCAGATTGAGATCTACTAATTTAGACACATTGAAGTTCATCATGATTGACCATTGGGATTTGAGGACTTTATGGGAAGGCACTGGGGTTCAGCAGAAATTCCATTCAAAAGATAAGGACAATCTAATCCAGTGTTTCTCAGCCTTGACAACTTTGACATGTGTGAACTTCAATTCCCAGAATTCTCTAGCCAGCATGAAGTCCACACATGTCAAAGTTGCTAAGGTTGATACTGATCAAATCCTTTCCTGTTGCCTTTCTCCAGCAGCTTTCTGCATTGTTACTGTGGAGGGCTCTCTGGAACACTTTATCAAGAGGCACAGGAAGGAATAAGGAAAAAGAGATATCTTGAATATTACCTCCTGCTCCCTTCCTCCAGTCTAAATGCTATTCTGATCCAACCCAGAGCTACCTTCTTGGTGCAGAAATTTAGATGAGGTGACCCTTTAATTCTTTACTTAAGGTCTGTAATTTGATTATGTTGACCTGCAACAGAGAAAGATGCTTGCTTTGATGTGTTGTGGAATCTGGTTGCCAAGGATAATTTGTATTCCCTGCCCGCCCCCCAGCCTCTCTTGACATGTTTTCCCAATTTGAGAACATCCTTGAAAAGTTATTTTGTTAAATTTAGAAAGACAGAGGAGTGTGTCCTTTGAGAAAGAATGCAGGAACAATTCTGAGGTCCACATTTCTTAAGTGAAGAACATGCTGCAATGTATCTACTCCCAGTCTCCATAAACACAGATGGATAGATTAAATCTATGCATTATCAGAATGGAAGAACTATTCTGATAGTACTGAGAACATATGGGAAAAACGGAGGAAGAAATAACGTTCAACCCTTACTTGGGAGATGTTCTGTTGGAATAACTCTAGAAAAACCTAGCTTGGATATACAGAGTTGCAAAAACCATGATTAAGGTAGTAGTGGGTTTGCTATATGCATTAAATAATACTGAGAGTTGGGGAAACATTTGAGATAATGGGTAATGTTTCAGAGGATCATTCATTATGTCCACTATTGTTTGGAATCATTTCTGTTTCTCTTTTGTCAGCAAAACCTCTCATAAGCATCTTTCTCTTCAGTCCTGGTTGATGCCATAAATGGGTATCAAAGATTCCATTTGCACATAGCTTGAAACAACTTGGTTGTAATGTACTTGAAGGAATTGCTATAACTCATCACTTTGGATGCCCCTGTAAGCATTTTCTTAGAACTAGCCAAGTTCTAAGATTTGTTATCTCATGCTTCATTTGGATTTTTTAAATTTTATTTTGCCAGGACTCCTTTATAAGATGCTGTGGCTTAGAACCTTTCTCAGTCTGGGTCCCTGTCAATGTGTCAAATTGAACTCCCCAGATTTCCAGATGGCACAGAAAGGAATTCTTTCTTAGGCTTCTGCATGTCTAGTTGGGCACTAGTTGTACCATTTACAGCCACAGATTCTACTAAAACCAGAGCATCTGAAAATGATCCATATTGCTTGCTGAATACTAAGATTATTTGCATTTATACCAAGATGTGTGCTTTTGGTAATCAGTGAAGATTATAAGTGTGATCTGATCATAATGCCATGGACGGGCAAGCTTCCTCTCACCCCAGCTTGCATCAGGTGAAGCTTTTGGCACTCTTCAAGGCTGTGCCATAAATTTCCATTAATCTGGTCACATGAAACCAAGGCATGGTTGGTTGCAACTGGATAAGGGAAAAAATATAATCATCTAAAACACTCTTTGCTACCTTCATCATTTGGAAATTTAGACACAGCATCAGATCAAGGTATACTGTCAGATTGCTTTTACAAAGCTGCATAATTCTTGCAAGGAGATTCACATTTGATCTTAATGGCTCAGTTCTTGGATAGTTGATCTTAATTCATTCTTTAGAAGAGAAAAAAAAAAGCCTGTTTTAAATCAGTAGAGATTAAAACTATGGGAAGGAAACCATGCAAAAAGTATAGTATAGGTAGAACAGATTTTAAAAGCGGCAGAAAGTTCAGCTAGACCTAAAGCTGCTTCGTTTCCTGTGTGTAAGTCCCACTGCTCTCTGTGGCATCTGTAAGATCGCACTGCAGGTCTGCCCTTTAAAGCTGACAATACTAAGAAGGGACACCATGCAGCCTGCCAAGCATTACCTAAGCCTAATTGAGGGCAGTGATCCTGCAGTAGGTTTGCTTTTAATACATCTGTCTTCCTTTCTTTTATTTTAAATATAGATTTCTGAGAAATATGGCCTTCCAGCTGAGAAGATTATAAAGCTTTATAAAAAAAGCAAAAAGGGGTAAGAGAAACAAACAAGCCCATGTTTTTATAAAATAGTCCTGAGACCACAGCTCAGCTTCTAAATCTTTCATGCTCTGATGTGTGCTCACACTGCAAGACAAATTTCCAGCTACAGGTTCACACAAGGATTGCAGCAGATGTCAAATCAGCCACTGGCCTCTAATTAAACTGGGTGGTTCTGCTGTAGCATTTCTTAACTTGATGCTCTTCAGATGTGTTGAACTATGTGTCTCATTATTGGACAGCATGGAGATGCTGAGAATAGTGTGAATTGTAGTCCAGTTCTTCTGGAGAGCAGCACATTAGTGGAGGTGGTTCTTGGAAGCCAGCAGCTTGGGAAGGTATCTTCAGCATGGAAGCTATAGCAACAACATTTCTTCCCCTACCACTTGGGTCACCTGGGAAGCCACAGTAGAAAAGTACACACATACTTATTTGATGGGTCCTCAGTTCCCCTATTTGTTGCTAACAGTGCTCTTGGGACTTCCCAATTTGGCTTTGGACTTTGACCCAAGTAGCTTGGGACTAGGTATTGTTTTTATCAATACTACAACCTACAATGCTTTAACCCAGCCTTCCTAAAATGTTGGCCCTGGACATGTTGGCACATAATTTCAGCCACTAAAGATGAAAATTGAGGATTATGAAAGTTGTAATCCAGTAGCATCTGGAATTTGTGTTTTCCCCTTTCCTGCTATGGTGCATAGGAACTATTCTGTAAAAATATTTAGGCTGTATGTGTAAAAAAAATGCAATGAAATAATGTAAGACATTGCATAGGAGATTTAAGTAGGATTCCCCTAGCATGGACCTAACTGGAGAATTCATATGAATTTGGATCATTAATGATAGAAGCATATGCATATTTACACAGGACAAAGAATCACAAAATATTTTATGAGGCAACTTGGAGTTGGACAATTAGAAGATAATGAGCTTCCCTGTGGGTTTTGTCAAGGCACTCATACAAATGGTCAACATAAAATAAGATTCTCCTTGTACACAGTAGCTGAACAGTCAATCTAAATTTATCCCCTTATTGACTAGATTCCCACATCCCATCAAGCTATTGTTTGTACCACCATGATTTATTGAATAATCTAGAATTGGCTGTGTTCAGACAACATGCTAATCACAATGGCTAGGTTCATACAATAAGCTAAATCAAAATGAAAGAAACTGTATCTTGTACAAATTAGCCATTATCTGAACTTCACCAATATATCTCTTTCCTATTTCAGGATCTTGGTAAACATGGATGATAACATCATTGAACATTATTCCAATGAAGACACTTTCATCCTAAACATGGAGAACATAATGGAGGGCTTCAAGGTCACGTTGACGGAAATCTAGTCTAGACCAGCATAGACCTTGTGAAGTCACACCATTTTACCAAGGAAGGGAAAAAAAAATAATCAACCCCCCTGATTTCACTGTTGCTGAGAAGAAAGGTTGTTACAAACCTAAGTTGGAAACAACCACACTTCATTTTTTTGCCACTGGAAACCAGTTTGGCAATTACTGACCAGTCTGTTCAAAAGAACATACCTTCATAAAGTTCCTTATTTATTGCTCCTCACTCTGCAATATGTAAATAATCAGTGGACCCTAGACTTCACAATCTTGATGTTGCAAGGGTGAAACAGAGACTTTAAATAAAAACAAAAATAGTTAATACAAGGAAAATAATAAGTTGAAGAATTATGTCAGTTCCACTGGGACTTAATTACTGAAATTGCACCCTCTAAATGAATTGCTAGAAAGTCTGATGAGAGCTAACAATGGGCAAAGTGCCTGGTGGTGTTTGCACACCTACTGTATATAAAACTTCTACCTAGTGCTGAGTATCATGTAGCTTAGCCATTTCCCTCCAAGTGCTTCCCTGCACAGGTCAACTGAGGGCTTTAAGACTCTTAGATGGCATGTACTTTGTAAGTAAAACACCATCCATTTTACCTTCTGTATATATTGTTTATAATATGTAATAATATATTTTTCCTATCTGTGTGAATGTGTTTACTGCCACTCTATTCTGTGTCTGGATTAGAAGTTGGCAGAGCCCTTGGCCAAGGAGAAAGGATCTCTCACCAGCTGTTCGTTCTTCAGGGTTTTTGATACCTTTTGTTCAAGGCTTGTCCAGGAGCACATTAGAAAGTTAAAATTCCTTATTATCACAACTAAGATTATTCTTTCCCTGATATACCAGCCTGTCAGGCCTTCCAATGAGATGCTTTTTCTTACTGTTAGACTAGAACTCCTGTTAAGCCAGACATTTAACCATACAGAGTACAACTGAAGGCAGTTTTAGTCCAAAACATTTGGAGTGCACCAGCTTTCTAGAGTCAGATTTATCCAATTATGCTGCAGTCTTTCAGTTCCTGAAGTATTTTTCCTTTATATGTACCCTTCGATTTTTATGTTCTGTCCAATGCATCCTTGCTGAACAGAACTTAAATTTTTGCTGGGCGTCATGCAGGGAATCATAAATGAGGCATTTCTGTGTCATTCCCACCAATGGCTGCTTCCCATTTTGACCCAAGCTTTTCTAAAGAAATGTTATTCTTCCACTCAAGTTACCTCTGCTTTGAAGTTTCTGGCAATGTGAAGCCAAATCTGAGTTTAGCAAGATATTTTATTTTTTCCTTCCATTTTAGGGAAGTCATATGCTCATAAAACAATAGAACTGTAAAGTTTGAAGGAAGATTTGGAATCATCTAGTGAAGTCCAGCCCCCTGAACATGCCAAGATATACAGTGGAGGATGCAAGTAATGGGTCTAAACATCCCCTAGAGGGATCTCTAGCAGAGGAGAATCCATAATCTACTGCAGCAGCTTGTTCCATGTTCACACCATGCTTTCAAAACATCTCTTAATGCTCAGTTGAAATCTGCTTTCCCAAAATGTTCTCATCCTTTCTTCAGGAGCAATAGAGAACAGCTATGCCCAGTAGCTTTCCATAGATTTGAAGATTGTTACTTTATAACGTCTTTCCATAAAAAAGGGTCGGACTTACGTTTGTAAATACTGCACAAGTCCTGCTGCTTTTTCTTCTTTTTCTTCTTAACAATATCAAATCATACTCATGATTTGGGCTAGAAATGAATTCATTTGGTTTGTGTTTGACCCAAACTGAAATTTAGTTACTGATTAAAATTCACTTTTCTGAATCTTGTGGTTCATAGATGTGTAGAATGCATTTATTCATGAAATGCTATACAAAAATGCATTATATTAGGAGACTTATTTGTAAGAGCATGGACACGAAGAGATGTGCCCCAGAATATACATCAAATGTTAGTGCAGTCTTCATAGAAGCCATAAGTGCAACAAACCAAACCTGAGAAATTTGCAGAAATGAGCATCTGAGAATTAACTTGCGATTCACAAGAATTAGGGACTGAAAAAGAAATGAAATTGATCTCTATCCTGTGCTCATCTCTATCCTGTGCATGGTGTATATATATGTATATATATACAACTTGAGTTTTGATAGAGTTTTTGGCATTGCAATTCATATCGAAATGCATTTTGTGAACTGCATATTTATTGAGGATATTCTACGATATGCATGAAGAGGGGGTTTTTTTCCCCTTTAATGGAATTAATCCAAAGAACTGCATGCCAGCTGGATCCAATCGCCTGAGTGAGGCGCCTTCACCTTCATTCATTTCCCCTTCCAACTCATTCAACCTGTTGCAGGATTTTTTGTCAATACATCTCCAAAGAGGTTTTGGCAAGAGTGGAAGAAATGTCTTGTATGAATGGCGTTTTCATATTATTATTTTTTTTCATTTAGTAAAACTGACTAGTGTTCCTGATAGCTCCCACTAGAATGTAAATACAAAAAATGTACATAATGCTGTTCTTGATGTGAGTCTGTGTACATATGCCGCCTACCAAATTTTTTGTTGTCGTCGTTCAATATCTAGTCATCTATTTTGTTTTGTTTTAATGGCACTTCCATGGATGGGGCTAGTGGGAAAGAGAAACAGCACAGCAGCAGAACAGAGGCTGTGCACACAGGAAGCCTTTGTTTTGGTCAGCAGCCACTTCAGGTAGAAACGCCGACGACCCTGGCAGAAACCCATCATCGCAAATAAGCCTTCCCTAACAGTAACCCTTCAGATACGTTGGGCGATAGCTCCCAGTTTTCTGAACCTTTAAACACAATGGTTTGCTGATATATATGAAAATAACTCTTTTTCATGTACTGTATCCATGTTTTTGTAGCACATTGTCTTCTAGAGATTTGACTGCATACCTACTATGTTTTGGGTGTGTTTTTCTGTCTCCTAGCAACTGCCTGGGCTAGTCCTTGCAATTTTCTTGGCAAGTTTTTTGGAAGTGGTCTGCCATTGCCTCCTTCCTACAGTTGAGAGGGATTGGCCCAAGGTCACCCCAATGATTTCATGCCTAAGATAGGACTAGAACTCACGGTCTCCCAGGTTCTAGACTTGTGCCTTAACCACTCCGCCAGACTGGCTCTTACTATGTACTATCCTATGCCTAAATCACTCCTTTATTTTCTGGGCTGTGGCAGCTTCTGCAGAATTCGCCTAAGCCATGAAATGTGACCTTGGAATTATTTATCTTCTGGCCATTCAACTCACCCAAACATTCCTTTCACCGTCTGCACAGTTGAGCAGGTGTAAGAAGTTCTTTTTAGTATGCTGTTGGTAATGGCTGGCCTGCTAATCAGAAAAAGGGTTTTAAAGGTTTCTTTTATATAAAGCAGCTTGATACAAATTTTAAAGAGCACTTGATCCTATAGACATTTATTTTTCTTGTGGCATCTTGGGGATTTGTATATGTCTCTGAGGTTTAAAATGTCACAGGAGAAATGTTAGACCTGGGTTATGAGATATAATTAACAGCTTCTTTAACTGTAAATTAATTTATTTAAGTCAGAATCTTGTATTTCCGAGTTCAGTCAATTTTTTTTTTCCTTTTCAAAGAAATCACAACGCTTTTTCCCCACTTGTATACTTGCATTAAATTGGATATCCGTAGAAGTGTAAAACTTTGATGGCTGATTGATTAAAATCGTACAGCCTTTTTATAGCAGACTTTTTTGCCTTTAAAATGACATACAGTGGTGAGATTGAAATATCGCTTTCCTTTGTTTTTGATCATCATGGGCTGAGGAATCAGCTGCACCTGTTGAACACCACTTGGCAACTGCCAAAGGCTGCTGCACCCTCTGTATCCCCCCAGCACTGCAGTTCACTACCGCTTGATAAGTTGGAGAAAAAAGCAGACGTGTATCAGCCAAACTAGATAAACTCTGGTTTTACACAAAATTTGCAGGTGATAATTTATACATACAGTAGATACAAATTTAGAAATAATTACCGTAATTTAAATAAAAATAGAGTACAATGCATGACAGGCATGCTTTATGTCTTAACTGTTCATAGGCAGCTTTCTTACCCGTAAATCAGCCAGAGTGCCTTCATTAGAGGATGCCTGATTTAGAGGGTTTCTTTCAGATTTTGTTCAGCCCCCCCACCCCCACCCCCACCAAGCTCTGCTAGTGGCTCATAGAAGTGTTTCATTGAAATAAATGTCAAATGAATCCCTTTGTTCCTGATGTCCTTCTAAATGGAGATGGAAAACCTTGTGTGTGTTGTGCAGTATAAGATGGGGAAACAAACTTGGCCCACAGCCTACCACATACGTTAGGCTGGTTCACACATTATCCTAAGCCATCTTTTCCTAATCTAGGTGCCTTCCAGCTTAATTGATGTGATGTTAATTCTTAGAAGTTCCTAGCCAGCTTGGCTGTTGATGAGAATTTGGGGTTTTGATGTCTGCATCAGGGTAGGCTATCTACACTTACAACAGTAGTTGGAAGTCATAAGGGGGTTGGCTTTGGCCATACATCTTGTGCAGATTCAGCTATTTTGGTGTAAACCATATTTATTTATGGTGGAGTTGTCCATTCAGAAGCCCAGGTCCATCTGACATTTGGGCAGAGTTCCTGCTCTCCCAGAAGCTGGTACCAAATTTTAATATTTAATTAATACCTATGCAAATGAAATGAAATGAAATTTAGTTTCTCTTGATCCAGTCTACTGCTTTTTTGGAATGCAGCTTCACAAATGCCATAGAAAGGCCCAACTTGTCTCTCAAATGCACATTCCTAGTTTATGGATGGTTATATCAGACAAATCCAACCAATGGTCGTTTATTCAAGATGATGGTTAAACAACACCTTAGCAGGTTGTGTGAACCAGATCACCTACTAGTTTACTAGGTCAAGGAGCAAATGCTCATAAGTGTTTCAGCAGACCAGATTATAATATTGAAGGTGAAAAACGATTACTGTTATTATCTTCCGAAATAAAGGATTTATTTCATTTATTTTTTTGCTGAGACCTTGGCGGATCCATTAGTTAGGGAGTTAGAACAGGGACAATATGTAGCATTTACAGATTTTGCATTTATGTTTTGAGAATACTTAAATAAACCTGCACAGCCACAGTCTGTAAGGACTAGAAGCTTGGGGGGGGGGGTTAATGAATTTTTCAAGAAGTTAAACTTCAAGCTTTCTAGCATATTATGCAATTGAATAGAATTGCAGATTGTACAGGAATGATATATTCCTTAAACATCAAAAGCTCTCATTATATGTTCTACAGACCTCACCACTGAATGTTACACAGTTAATGTCAACTTTTGACTTGTCCAATTGGGAGGGGAAAAAGGCTTGTTATGATTCATTATCCTATTAAATTTAATCATTATTGTTGTCAGGTCTACCTGTTTTTAACTCATCTTTTACTTTTACATGGGAAAAGAGGAGTATATAGAAGCTTAATTTAGCTTTCCCTTTTTTTCTTTCGTTATTGTTGACCTAATTTGATGCCAAATAGAAATGACCAAGACATATATAGAAGCATTTCATTTATGATTTGAATCTTTCTTCCTATTTATTTTCTTTTATTCTAACCTAATGTACCTGATGAAAGATGCAAATTAGCAAAATTCCTCCTGTTCTTAATTACAAGGTGATTGAAAAATTGTGGATTCAGCCTGCCATCACACTGCAAAGACTGTATGGGAACAGGCTTGCTGAAATTTTTAAAGTGCATAAGGTTTGTTAACTTTTCTAATCTTGGCTGTTTCCTCCTCCTAATTCCAGTTCCGCCTGCAAGATATTGACATGATGCAAATATGAAAGAGTGCTTGTGCCAAAAACTCTCTGTGCAGTGCCCCCATCTCTGGAAAGCAAGCTTTGTGTATAAATCTTATGTGTTTTCTAACAATAGTTTTGTAAATGGGAGAGGGGAATCTATAAACATATAAATAATACAGGTTTATATTTTTTGTACATTTTTAAAAAGGAAAGAAATAAATGTTCTTAAGGTATAACCATCTTTGTTGATTTTTTTCCACAGATGGAAGTCATCTCTGGGTATTTACTTACATGCCCTCAAAAGCACACACTGAATTATATATAAACCGCTTGGGCCATATTATGGCTGGATTCACACAGAACAATACACCTAATCTAGTTTAACCATTCAGGTAGTCCCTGTTTAGTGACCATTCACTGTTATGACGGTGATGAAAAAGTAACTTTGTGACCAATCCTCACATTTACAACCTCCACAGGTCTGTAAAGCAAAGGAAAGCTGAAATAAGATTGTGAAATCATGTTTCACTTAGCAACCACTTTGTTTAGTGACCGAGTTGCCGGTCCCAATTGTGGTCACTAAACGAGAACTACCTGTACACAATGCTCATCTTTGCAGAACATGCTACATCTGAACAAATAAACCATATTATAGCTTGATTCGCATGAAATAACAGCTGGGACTCCGACGTTATTTTAGCCTAGTCTAGTGTATTGTGTGAACCCAGTCACTGAGTGATAAACTAGCCAACCACAGGTTTAACCAGTAGTGCAAACCCAGCCCCAGGGGCTTACACTCCATGTGGGGCTCACAGCCACCACCTTCCATGTGTCACATGTCCTTATTAACAGCGAGATGTGATTCCAAAGGCATTCATCTGGGGCCCAGGGCCATGATGGAATAGCAGGTGGGGCTTTAACTATAGTTGCTGCGGCAGGACTTGATTTTCTTATTGTCTGCTATTATTTGGCCACTTAACTGCCACATTTCTTTAGTCATGTTTGGTACTCCAACTCAGTGCTGTAGGACTGCAGCAGCCAACTCTTCAGCCAAAATGTGGCAACCGACAATCAGCCTTTGGCATGTTCATGGATGCAGCAAAAAACATAAAATCTTCCTCTACACCACTGAAAAGCAAGTCCTTGTGCCATCACTGGTCTTTTTCTTCCAACTTCCATTTTTACAAGAAGTTTATATCTATGTCTGAAATGACTGAACATTTCTTTCTGGTAAAGTAAAGAACACGTGGTAGGGCTTCCATACCTTTTGGTGTGAAAAAACATGAATACTGCATTTATCCAAGAGACCAGTGCCATTTTAACTTTTCTGACTCCCTGGACAGCTCTGGGCTATATGACAGCTGGAATATTCAGAATCCTTTGACATCATGCTGGGGCCTCCTGAAAATGATTTGGTTTCCCTCAGGAAAGATGGAACTGAATTTCCTAGAAAGCCTAATAGCACTGAATAGTCGGAAGGGAACAAAATTTAGGGGCATCATGACAGACATGGTATCTGCATACCTTTCAAAAATACTGGGTTAAGGTCATGTATTCGTAAAAGGAAAAAATACAATTATAATCAGGTGCAATCAATTATTCCAGTATGAAAAAGTACCATGTCACAAAATGGTATACAATACAAAATTATTTAAAATTGAACATTTAAAAACAATATCTGTTCAGCAGTAATACAGTAAAAAAATCTTACTTTTCTTCAAACAATACTGTTCATGTGTTTGGCACTGTAAAACTACATGATCACAGGTTCATCTCTCTCTGATTCTGTCTCTCTCTCTCTTTTTTAAACCAGCCAACAATGCTGCTGTTAAAGCATCTGTATATGCCATACTGCAGCGCAGTATATAATAAAAAACATGTGGGTTCCATTCCACTGCAAAACCAATCATAATGAAAAAGCCTGCCCCACACCAATAGTTAATATCCAAACTTCCAACCTGGTCAGTATGTGTGTGCATGAATTAATCTCAATGGACTGAAACATTTCTAATTTTGATTCTTGTATCAAATCTGAGCACTTAAGGAAAAAAGAATTAAACTGGTTTAGGAACCATCGGGTTCAATGAAACAAGGTTAAGCATGTTTAAATCTGTCTTGATAATCACTAATTCATCAACGCGTGAAATTGAGGTGATAAAAAAAAATAACTCAATATAATAACTTTAATGTGTCAGTTTAACATAAAACCATACATCAGCCATTCTCCAAATTGGTTCCCCCTCAAGATGTTTTGGAATTCAGTTTCCAAGATTTCCAGCAGCAAGATCGCTAGCATGCTGGCTGAGAGTTCTGAAGGTTGCAGTCCAACATATTTCCAGGGCAGGATGGGGAAAGATAATACACACTATGTGGATAGGAACTTACAAAAATGTCAATTTTTCAGGATCATTTTTTCTATGAAAAGAGCAATAATCATTAAGCAGCAAAGAGCAAGTGTGGTTTAAAAGAGGAGAGAGAGAGAGAGAGAGAAAGAGGGAGGGAGGGAGGGAGGGAGGGAGGGAGGAAGGAAGGAAGGAAAAGGAAGAACCAGACTCTGAGATAATTACAGAAAAATAGACTTTTTAGACAGATCATAATAACAAGTCCCAATTTTAAAACGAACAAATGGACAAATGTGGAATGCAAGTTCCCTGTACAAATAAAAACAATTGCATCGTTGTGCAACTAGCAATGGGGTAGGAAGGAATAATCAGTTTAATTAACATGCAAGTCTCAATACTTTTAATAAGCCAAACATTAAGAATTCAGATTTAAGTAGCTTTTTTCCCTTACATTTTACAACAACATGGCCACTAGCAACACACACTAGGATCACACATCAGTACTGCCTTAAAAATGCAAATCACACTGTTAAGACTTTCACAGATTTTGCATATCATGTGAATGGTGGATGGAAGAGCTCACCCAATAGGAAACTAGTCAGTACAGTTAAAGTCGTTTTCTGAACAGTAAATACAGAAGTACAGATGCATTTTTCAGTGTGGGAAAAATGTATCCCTTTTACACTGAGAAACTCTAGAAACATTCTAGCAAAAAGCGTAGAAAAGGAAACCATAAAGGCCATGCTCTGGAACACATAAATTATATTATCATCCATCGAATCTGTTCTACTCCTCAACTGAAATAAGTGGGTTATGTTCTACAGATATGCTTTAACCATGCTGAACATTTAAAAACAATATATACTTTTTCACCTGATCCCTTAAAGGAGGTAACACCCACAGAAGCCACTTTTATGGATGGATTCCTTAACTTGATCAGGAAGCATGCGACACAGTTTGGATAATGATGAGCAAACAGACGCAGGGTTGATTTGCACTGCACACGTAGAAGAATGGCCGATTTGTAACATACCCTCAGATCTGAGGTCATCCAAGGCAGGTTAACTGTACTCACATCCTCCTGAAATCAGGGAGACTCACGTTGATTGTGACTGATTTGTATCACTGAGGTCAGTGCAACTCAACCGTGACCAGCTTTCTCTAAACTAGGGTCAGCCCATTTGTATCTTTACAGCCATGGAAATTCTGTAGCCTGCAAAGCAGCATTTATTATGTCCTAAATTGGTTCTTGAACCTTTATTCAGTTCTAAGATTGCATGCACTATCCTAAAATAATTGAGAATAGAGTGGAGCTCCAAAATATGCAGTAATACTGGAAATTAAAGCAACCCTACCCCAAGCTTTATATCAGCAATTCCAAAAGGCTGCAGTCAAAATCCTACAAAAACAAATGGAAGTTGTTCTGGATTTAATATTTATCTACAAAGGCCTAAAATAAAGCAACATGTATTAAAAAAAAACCCTGAAATGTCTTCGGTTGTGTGCTTGCATATGTGCATAATGCGCATGTGTGAAAATATCTCAAGATTTGGCATGAATTGCTTATTCTTGCTAAATCAGCTCTTCAACGAGAATAAAAAAAAAATGCCTTTGTACTCCCTCAGGTTTGCCAGCACTGCAGCAAGTTGTCAGAGCATGGATAGCTATGGACTGACAATAATGCACATCACTGTTTATATGGCAGCTAAGGCTGAGTTTTGGGTCACAAAGACAACTTGATATTGGTCTCTAGAAATAGGAGACTTCTCTCCACCCTCATGGTTTATTTCTATGACACAGCTGCTGTCTGTTGATTTATGATAAAACATGCAAGCTACGTTATAGAAAAGTCTGCATCCTATGCTTGATCACAACTTTTTCCCATTCAGAGATGTCCACAAGGGGGGATGTTAAGATGGTGGCCACAACAGTGTGATGGAAGTCCTGATCCTTTTTACCTGCATCAGGGGCACATGTTACATGGGTCAGGACAAGATTTCCACTAAACAATTTTATCCCCCCACCCCCCACCCCACCCCTATGGACATCCATGCTTCCACTGGACTCTTACTTGTATCCTTTTATTGGGACAATGCAAATCTGAGCACCCAAATTTTCAATCTGAAAGGGCTTTTTGTCAGGATTCTTCATTATGAATAATTGACAGAAAGTAACCATAGATACAAATATGCTTTTCTCCTAACATATCTTTTACTTGTGTCTTTTAATAATACCTACTATTAATATTCATTTGTCAATAGCAGACCACAACATATTCTACTTCAGGTCTCTCCAATCTACTGCCATCTGATATGCTGGACCAAGCAGCTGAGAACTCTGGAAGTTGAACTCCAATATAGAGGGCACCAGGTTGGGAAATGTTCCTTTATACTGTTTCCACAGCATTGACTGACTGACTGACTGACTGACTGACTGACTGACTGACTGACTGACTGACTGACTGACTGATAAGCCTGCCATTCCTTCAGGAGCTCAAGATGGTGTACATATCACATCCTCCTATTTTTTCCAACAAGAACCCTGTGAAGGAGGAAGGACTGAGAGTCACCTTGTGACTTCCATGGCTGAAGGTGGACTTGAACCTGGTGCTAGTCCAACTCTTTAACCCCTACTTCACACAGCTGTGTATAAAATTAGAGTGTGTCTCCCAAACCAACAGTAATATATGATGATTATACCAATAGATATTTATGTCATTCAAATACAGTCAATTACCAAAATAAAGTACTTTAACTTTGACTTTACCACTAGATATTTTGTTAAGGTGCCTCCTCATCTGAAAATGTAGATTTGCAACAAGAGTATAATCCAACAGCTGCAAAGGATAGTATAGAGTTGTATAATGCAGGGATGTTGCCTACGGGATTCCTGGAGACAGGATTTCCATTGCATTTACTGCCTTGTCTGACTATATCACAACCATCTGAATAACTCTAAAAGGCATTTTAATTATTATTAAATGAATTTATTAGCAAAACTGCTTCTCTTTTTATGGAAGTGTGTTTGTTTGTTTGTTAGATTTATCTCACTGCCCAACTCATGTGATTGCAACTACAGGCAGTATACATCAATAAAACCAAATTACAATTAAAACCATCAAGAACAAAACTGATACTGACATACAATAGTGTACCATCAAAAGCACACTCTGCTTCCCAAAGATGGGCTCATCTATCATCTTAGCCAAGTTTTTCAAGCCTTCCTAAAGGCTAACAGGGTTAGGACCAATCGCATCTGGGGGGAGAGACTGTTCCAAAGGGTAAGCGTCGTGACAGAGGATACATGCTCTTAGGTCCCAACAGATGACGTTGCTTCAGGGAAGGGACCAGGAGCATGTGCATCCTTCTAGAGCATATTGGCTGGGCAGAAATGTTTGGAGACAAGTAGTCCTGCAAATAACCTCATTCTATGCCAAGAAGGGCTTAACCTGCACCTTGAATTGCACCTGGAAGTTTACTGATAGCCAGTGCACTTCACAAAGTAGTAGTGTTACACAGGCATACTGTGGTGTGGCCATAGCTTCCTGCACTGCTGCATTCTGGATCAACTGCAGTTTCTGGGTGATCTTCAAAGCCAGCCCCACATAGAATGCATTCCACTAGTCCAGCTGGGAGGTATGTAAGCTATGAGTGGGCAAGAGCAGGGCCTCCCATCCAGGAACGGGCACAACTGGCACACAAGCTGGAGATCTGCAAACTTTATGTTAATTTGATCGGCATTAAGCCCACCCCCATGTGTTCTTCACAATGGAGGGGCTAATTCTGCTCAGAACTATATTGGAGGGGAAAGTCCTTGCCTACCCTACTCTCTTGATTTACCTCAATGTCCCTTGTACCCACTATTAATTTTTTTAAAAATAATGCAAGAACAACCAATATCACACACAAAGTGAACACAACTGCTGATTGACTAGATCCAGGGGAAGTAGGGAACGTGGACTATTTTCTTTCTCCGCAAAATCTGTGAGTTGGGGACTCTGGGGAACATGGAGAGAACTGCAGAGGAGAAGAAAACATTACTGGTGGAAATTTCCTACTCTTCCTCGGTAGAGGGAGGAGAGTATTCTCCTAGATTCCTGCTTGTTCCATAAACAAAGGAACCCTTCTATTTCCAGAACAGCCCATTTGGATGGGGCTAGGAAACGTCGATATACAAGTAAAAATCTATCCTTACTCCTGTTCCTTAGAGCTGTTCTTAAGACTTCTGTATTGGCATCCGAATGGTTTCTGCTTCCAACCATTAATATAAAAATTTATTCTGTTCTTCATATTTAAATAATCAGAGAGGAAACCACACACTGTGTCCCTAAATCAGGAAACAAGGCTCTGGGCCAAAAGATTTGCCAAGCATCCAAGCAAATGGGTGAGCACAGCTGCTTAAACAAAAGGCAGTATTTAAAAAAAAAAACCAAGACACATCTGGCTGCTTTTTAGAAAGAATGAATTGTGACCATAGCCTTGCATGACCCCAACTAGACTTTTAGGAGATTTACTTTTTTATGTTGAAATCAGCTAGTTGAAACAAATGATTTAAATTACTGTTAAGCAACTTTATAAACACCCACTTCTTCGTAAAGCAAAATCCTTTAGAAATTCAGTCAGAAATGCTTTAAAATTACTAGCACGATGATAAAAGGGGTTGTGAATTCCATTATTAAAGAATGGTTAAGTTCCATCCTAACTCTTAACACAGCCAGCCTACAATACCAACTAGCCAAGTGAATTGGTGAAAATGAGAACCATTTTACTGCCTGTTTTGTACACAGTTTTATCTTGCCAACATTATGTCCAGTATTTGAATATCCAGATATAAATTTGTTCGTCTGTTTAAGTGCCCAATGCTCTTAAAAATCAAAAATGTTGCTGGGCTCTGCCTTTTTATTTTTTAGAAGAAAAATAACCCACTGCCTCATAACAGCACAAGCAATAACAAAGCAAGTGTTATTCTTGATTGCAATGCTTGGACATGGAATTAATAAATTAATCCTCAGCTCTGTAAATCCACAACTAACAGTTCACATGTAATTTCTCACTCCATCCCCCCCCTTTTTTTTTTACAGTAAATCCAATTTTAGTGGCCACACACTAAAATTCAGAAGCTTAGCTTTTGGGATAAACTTATATTCCTCTTTTATGCAACCTTCAAAAACCTAATAAAAGCCAAAACTGCTAACAAATTTCAACTCTGATTCCTCCAGGGCCATACTGCTACATCTCTTATGGTCTCTGAGGCCAAAAAAGTAGCACTTTTTTTTTTAAAGCAAGGCCGCAAATATAAAAAGTCAGCCCAATCCTGAGTGAAATACTCAGGAGATGATTTGTCCAATTTCCTTTTTTGGTGGAATTTACAAAATATGTTAGCAAAACACAAATAAAAACTTAAAAGGTAATCCTCTTACATAATAGTAATGCTAATCATCTCATAACCAACACCATAGTTGAAATGTTGTCTTTTTCACAAGCATTGTTTGGGGATTCCTTACTGAAACAAATTTAACAGTCCAGGTAGGAAGGAACTATCGTTACTTACACACACCCTGCCTCCCTTCCCACTTAACTCTGCCATTAACGAATTCCCTTTCATCTGGAGTTCCTCTCTTACATGTCAGAGCAAGAGATCTTGGTGCACTTCAAGGCCCAAACAGCTCCATTAACCAGTTTATTCCCTAGCTCTGTGCGGAAGCTGCTGCCTGACAAATGATGCAACCGGACTGCTGCTTTGAGGGGGGTTTCAAAATGTTTATAAACTCCATTGTGCCCATCCCTTTATCTTCAACATAGCTAAAGATTTGTAGAAGGAATTTCAAGAAGATAGAGGAGAAGATAACTATAAATAAAATAGTTACCTTTGGATAAAAAATACAAAACATTACATATCTTTCCACTAAGTGTGTGTGTATGCATGTGGTTATATTTATAAATGTATCACAAATGGTATCCTGTCAGTGTTTTAATTAAGACCTACATGAATCCTACACTTTATACCTGAAACAATATTAACAGGGTTCCTTTGTTCCTGCTCCTTAAAAAAATAAAACAAAACAATATGAAACTGATGCACTACAACAAATTAGCGTTGCTCATTTCAACACTGATTTACACAGCTACTTTTGAGGTGCAGCTGAAATGCCACCACATAATGAGCTTGATGACTAGAATTTGGAAGAAACACGGGCTGTTGACCAAGTTACTTCTGTGGTATGAAAAAAAAGGGTGAAGAATCTACCTTGGGAGAACTCCCCTCCGTCCAGAATTTGAAATGCATTCACATCAACTTCTTCCTTTGCTGCCAAGTGCTTAAACTGTATCATTTCCTCATACCCCTTTCCATTCTAACCAGGGCAAAACTACATGTTACCAAGCAAATGCTAGTATTTGCTTATATAAGAAATAGGATCTCAATGGAGGAACAGGTTGGATTGAAAAGGGTGTTTAACCCTTTCCAGTTCTCTATTACAATTGTTTCTCTTCCCTTTCTGCTATTTTTATGCTAGTGAGACTCCAAAACCATTGATGAAGGAGGAAACTGCCTTGGCAAGATACCTGAAAACTTGGCTGGTGCATAAATAGTTAAATATATGGATGTCCTCCCTGTCAGCTGATTCTCTTTTTGCATATACTTCCAGATTTCTAATTCTTCCCTGGAACAATGCCCTGTTTCCCATTTCTATTGTTTTTCTGAAAGCCACGCTTCAAGACTGGAGCTGAAGGGGGAAATGGCTTTGGCGTGGCAGTGGAAGAGGAAAAAGATTATGTATAACCATGTCTTTCCTGTCTGCTGATTCCTCCTCTACAAATCTAAACTGGTAAAGTTACATACTTAGAAAATATTGGAACCACTGATTCTCCTCAACTTAATACAAACAAAATAAGACTCTATAACATACAAGTTTTCTATCATTCTATTACCAAGTCCTCTCATTTCCCTGAAATTCTCTTCAAGGTAAGTGGCCTTCCAGATAAGAAATGCCTTCATTCTCCTTCACCATCACAACATGCATTTTTCCACACATTTAGCTCAGTTTTCCTCAGCTCAGTTCTCAACTTGCACAATTATCCTTCCTGATCCAAGATGTTAATTGATAATCAAGATAACAATGCCTGTTTGGCATTCTCCTCTGCCCTTTCTCCAAATAAGGAAAGGACATTTGCAGAATCTGGTTTTAAAAAAAGCTGAAATATTTATATGATTTGAAAAGAAACCAGTTAAACAAGCCAATTATTTTCTATAATTTTACTAAAGTTATGGCATCTCTGAAGGGTGGAGAAGTGCCATGGCAACATAGGTTAGTGTTAACTATTCCTTATCATTAATTCTATTATAACTCACACCTTTGCAGACAAAAAATTCATTGTGTATTACTTAAATTTGGCTCCATGGTGCCATTGGTCCCTTTGTTGCATCATTTAGACTGGAAGATTGGATTCTCTATCACTTAAAAAAGGAATTTCAAACCTCCATATACTGATTGCTAAGGATTTCTTAGGATCAATCCACATATTTAATTTACCATTTTGGCTTCTGTATTGGAAATTAAGATTTGCATTTATTTTTTCAGTACCAGTAGTACTACTTCTGTTGATGTTATGGTCCATTGAATCAACTCTGATTCCTGATGACTACAGGGATAAGTCTTGGCAAAATTTTCAGAAATAGCTTGCCAGTACCTTCTTTCTAGATGTGAGAGTGACTGGTCCAGAGCACCCAGCTGGCTACCATGCCTAATGCAAGACTAGAGCTCAAAGCATCCCAGCTTCTAATCCAGCACTTTAGCCACTAGACCAAACTGGCTCTCCACGTATTTCTAGCAGCTATGACTTTAACTCTAAGTCCTAGCCTAAGGTACTTTTCTAATACATTCTAAGGAAAATGTCCAGTGAAGAATACTGCCTATGTCTAACATAACGTGGTAACAGAAATTTGTATATAAAGTGTCTTAACCCTAGATCTGATGCAAACATTAGCATCCTCTCTCTGGCATACACATCAAGCCCCCCATGATCAGAGTCCTCTTCATTCATCAGAATGACAAAAAAAGTTCTTTAACATTCCCCAATATTGAAAGGAATATGGCAGTTATTAGCTGACTTGGGCCTTGCTCCACGTGTGCCTCAGACCCTACAGAGTTTTGGAACCAAGTTCAGAACTCTTCCTTTTTTAAGCTTGGAATTGGCAAACAAGACAAAACTTAAGGCATTAATCCTATTAGGAAGTAAGTCCTGTTCATACTCAGCGGGACACAGGCCACATAATTACAATTTGAAAAATGACACTGTTGTGACAATTGCACTCTCTGTAATCCAGGATGTGTTTTAGAGAGAGTGTAAGCACAACATCTTCATGGTTGGCCATGAGGAAAGCAGATAATGCCACAAAAGAAGGCATAGTTAGCCTTAAAGAGGCAACACCACCCATGAATGTTGTTCTGGCAAAGAGATATATGAGACAAAAGAAACAGAAACCAGAAAGACACAAAGTAAATACAAACATCAGCTTTAAAACTGTCCAGCACTGCTGGGATCACATTGAAGGAGACGGACAATAGAAGGGTCGCTTTTGGCTCCTCGAATAAACTCTTCCAGAGAAAGTTTTCCTAGAAAATAAACAGAGATGCTGGTTTGGGTTTTAAAATAGATATGAATTATCACTACTTGTAATTAGGTTCACACAACATGCTAAGCCATAAGTCATGATTAAAAATACTTTGTTCTCCCAACATGCTAATTCAAAACAAACGATATTACAGTTTAACATGGCAGTCCAATTCATACAACACACTGAGTCATAATTTAGTTGAGGTTTGGTTTAATCACTATGATTTGTAAACTAGGTTTTATGGTTTAGTGTGCAATGCAAATTTAGCCAGTATGTGTAAGCAGGTATAACACTATTAGTCTTTGACTTAAAAATAACATCTTGATCCTAAGCATCATATGATTGCCACTATATAGGAAATTTCTGTAGTGCTGAATTTGTTACTGAATTAGGAAAAGAGGCAACCATAGCTTCTTCCACCTATTTTCCTGTCTGATCCTTTGAAATATATCTCTTGCCCTCCATTGTTTGGCATATCTGTATCATACTCCCTTTCCAGGGGGGACAAGGGCAAGGGAATCTTTTGGTAGAAATGGCCAAGAGAAGCTAATATGCAATGACAAATTTAAATATGAAACTCTACCTCACACCAGCTCAGGTATTATTGACGCAGCTTATTATTGTCTACCATAAGCTTCTCCAAACTAAAGACTTCTATGAGTGCTGGACTATAACTTCTAGAACATCCAGAAGGCCATATTGGGAAAACCTGGTCTGTTCAGATTGGCACTGGCTCTCCAGAATCTTACACATTTGCTCTTAAATTACAGATGCCAAAGACTGAATCTGAGACTTCTCCCATGCAGATCATGATCTTTACCGCTGAGAAATGGTTCCAGCCTCAAAAGTGTCCTAGTCTATAGCTACATGATTGCAAAAATCATTCCCATTACTCAAGAGCTGAGCAGTATCAACTTTGACAGCAGTAATTAGTTACAGGGGCACTTGGCATCTGCAAATATAGATTTGTTCAGCTTAGGTAAACAGAGCCCCTCCATAGTTTATGCAATTACTCAAGCCTTTCCGAAACTGATCTATTACTTTGGGAGTGAAGAATTACCTACAGTTCAGGAGAACAATAATGTTTTGAGCCAATCAAGACACTGATCTAATAAAGCACATTGATGCTAGGAGGGAGAATGGGAGGACACACTTATAGCTTTCATAACAGCATTATAGAATGAATATATTTCTAATTGGATTGTAATGCTATCAATTTTTAAAGCAAATATTTGTTTGAACTCTTTCCATATAACCATATAATGATGTCATCATCTTCTGACTTGGGTATGAATGAGAGCAAGCTAGAAACTCATTGGCAGGAGAAAAAAAGATTTGAATTCTTTCCTACTCCTAGATTTGGGAGCAGAAGCCAAGTTTAAAGGAACTGAGAAATGGACTTTAGTTGTAATACTTCCAGGATTTGTCTTGCTGTGCCATTATATCCGGGATCAGTGAAAGGGGGTTCTTACTGGCTTAAATCTAAATCCTAATATTTAACTGAGTAATGGGCTGGGCTGCAAGACAGCAAACTAACAAGAAGCAGCATTCGGCAGCACTTGGCTTGCCAAAGCTTTCTCACAGTAACACAAACAGTCATTCTTTCACAGAGGTTTATTGCTGGGTCTATGAATCAGTGGCATCCACCTTCTTATTCAAGTCTGCTATTCAAAAGGCATCTGAGAGATCAGAAACAACAGAAACAAGTTAAAAGAAAGATAATCCAAAGATAATTTACCATCTCGGTTAGTATCCATCTGGCGGAAGATTTTCTCAGTTCTTTTCTCTGGTGTTGATTCATCTTCTGGCATCTTCATAACTGAAGAAACCATCTTGTAGATTGCCTAAAAAGTGGAATATCAAAAGGAAGGGTCTAGGAGTTGCATAATTTCAGAAACTTCTATGGGGATTCTGTGCATTGGCAGACCTATCTCAGGTAGCTTTCAGGAGTTTAGGTAGCTAAAGCTGCCTTCTCTATCCTGGGCTTTACAGATACACTACACAACCCTCATCATCCCCAAAGACACACTGAGATGAACATATATGTTTATCATTTGGGGTTATTAACCAAATAATATTTTGCTGGTGAAACTTGGTAGCAGCTTAAGTGTATACAAAACCACCCCAAGACATGTGGCAGCAGTGGTAGCTTCCTTAGAAAGGCCTGCAGGCGATTTGGTCAGATTCTTCAGATATATGACAAGACTTTGCTTTCCTGAAAACTGTAATCACAAATAGTCTTGGTTAGCAGGAAAAGCATCATTTGGTTAATTCACTCCAATGTTATGCATATATTATGATCACCAGGAGAACCTCATTCCAGCTCAAGCAAGTTAAAGCATGGGCAAAGAAACTGAGCTGAACAGGATCCATAATCCATAATACCTTCCTCTTGGGCACATATACAAGGAACAATTCTATTTCTCGTTATTCAGAATTAAACCCTACTGAGAATTTACTTCCATATAAACAAACGTAAAATTGTAGCCTTAACTCCATCTTTCCGCCAGTACACAGAGATCTTTGTTTCCCAGTACTTCGCTTTCAATTACACAGCACACCTGTAAACTTTATGCTATAAACAGAATATACTGTTTTTGTATGTGAAAAGACTTACTGGAACCAGTTCTCATCCCTTCCCTATTGGCATTATATCAAAGCTTTTTTTGCAACATGTTCAGATTCACTTCTTTCTAATTCAGTTTCTATGCACTGAGATTCCAGCAATTTGATCAGCAAGACCTTGCTCCAGTATGTATTTAGCAGGTGAACCCTCCTTCACAATTTTTGAATGAGCGAAAGAATGACAGCATTAATTACTGAACAGTTAGAGCAAAAGTTAATGACCCATCCAATACTTAATCTGATTGTATATTTCTTGCAAAAATATTATTGTATTTCTATATTATAAAAATTTAGTATATTCTACTTTTAAAATAAACAAATGAAAAAAATTAAAGCACCTTTAAAAAGATTACAACTATAAAACACTGAGAAAAAAAATTATTAAAAAAAAATCAGAATACTATTATTTTGTTTAAAGAAGGAAAATGTAATTCCATACTGTTTCCTGAGAGTAACCCCTATTGAACACTAGCAGATTTATTTGATGCAGGTATACATAAAGTTGGGCTGCAAGTATAATAAATGTGTACCCTCCTGAGCATTCCCTAAAGAAACCCCATCCCTTCCATGAAGAAGCAAGTCCACTTAAATATTCTCTGAAATATGTTAAAAGGATACTGACATGTGGTCAAATCTTAGGAATATATACGCAGCTCTTAACCATGAAATCCTAGACATCTCCATTCAGAAGTATCGGTAAGTACAGTTACTCTCAAGTAACTCAGTCCAGGACTACAACCCTATATTACAATAATATGCATAATTACTCATATAAAATCACATTATACTTTATGGTATTATTCTCAAGTACATTGTTGTTGTTGTTTAGTCGTTAAGTCGTGTCCGACTCTTCGTGACCCCATGAACCGTACTGCGCCAGGCCTTCCTGTCCTTCACTGCCTCCCTGAGTTTGCTCAGTTTCATGCTCATTGCTTCAGTGATGCTATCTAACCATCTCATCCTCTGCCGTCCTCTTCTCCTTTTGCCTTCAATCTTTCCCAGCATCAGGGTCTTCTCCAAAGAGATCTCTCTTCGCTAAATAGCCATCCTCAGCCTGGTGTCTTACTAGTTGTGGATGCTGTGAATTGTAATTTAAGCCCTGTGACCAGGACCTGCACTGGAGATCCTCCAGTAAAATACAGGTATATTAGCTCCCCCTATACTGGAGATCCTTGCATTTAGAAAAAAATACTGGTATATTAGAAAGTAATAATAGTTTCTAATATACCAGTATTTATTTCTAAATGCAACTGCTGCTCAGTGGGATCACACTAATAATACTGTACATTATAAATGCAAATTAGTAAGTACTCTTTTTATAATATCATACATAATTGAACTGGGCTGCATAAATCTGTATGACCACTAGATGGCAGGAAAGTGACAAAGAAAATGTTTTTGCCCTCTAGTGGTCCTACAGATTTTTGCAGCCCAGTTATGATGGCTCTAATTGAGATGCTTGGGAAAAACTGAATATTGAAGAGAAATAGCATCAGGAAACAGGATATAGGCATGCTAATGACCTATAGATCACAGGAAAAATGCTAGTACAGATTTTCCTCAGGTTGGAGAAGACTTAGGTGTAGGAATACAGCTTTAGTCTATGTTAAAATAGCTTTTGGTACTTCTCCAGAAGTAAGTGATTTTCTTCCTACTGCAATTTCTATATGCCACACTATATCTAAGTGTCTAAACACATGTGAACAGGCAACCTTGCTGCATAGAACTGACAGTAACACAGAGGAAATTCAGATTGCTTCCTGTTAGGCTGGTCCAAATTGTCCTTTCCCTTCCCTTATTTCTTCTTGCCATTATTTTGGGCAATTCCAACAAATACTATGGTTATGACACAAGTTGTCAAAAACAATAAAATTCAACATTAAACTTAGGACTCCAACTTCAAAATGAGAACAAACCAGCAGGTAACAAAGCTAACCTCAACAACAGTCTTTCGTTAAAAATACAAATTTCAGAAAGCTAGTTAAAATGGGTTATTTATGGAGCTACAAAAAATAGTTGGATGCTATAAAAGAGATCTCTAGGAAAGTCTTTCTGACATCAGGAGGGTCATTTTTGATTCCTTTCAGAAGCATACTGGAAACAGAGCTTGAAGGTACAAGATGCCACAACTCTGCTGGCCCACGTCTGGTCTGAGACAGCATTAATGGCCTTCAGGGAATCCTCTGCCCTCAATTCCACAGAAGGGACATGAAATAACTTCACTTCAGCTGAACCTTGCAAGCCACATGGAATAGATGGATCCTTTATGCTAAAAGCTTTCTCCCAAATTCTCTTGGGCTGTGAAATCCATCTGTTATTGTTTAAATGGTGCTAGCAACAGCACAAAGAACACTTACAAAGAGGCATAAGAAGACAGGTCTCAGCTCAAGGAACTGAACAACCTTAAAGGTAACAAAAGGAAACAATGCACCACAAGTAGAGAAATGGAGGTAGGAAGATTCACCCTTATGCAGGAGAAAAGGATTAAGGGGACAATATTATCTTTGCTTTTATCCCACCAAGAATAATCAGGATTTCCCAAACATACTCCAAGGGTACTGAAGTTGTAGATCACAGCATCAGGTTGGGAAAGGTGATCTTCACAACATTGTGAGGTAAGTTAGGCTGAAGGTCTTCCACTGATTTCTGATTTGAACCTTGTCACTTCAAGTGCTAATCCAAGGCTAACTAATATAACATACTGGCTTTCCACTGACTTGGCTACACCCACCATAGCCCAAAAAAGTAATCGACATTCTGTAATACAAAGTAGCCTACACTGAGAATAGAAGTTTCTAATTGCCTTGATTACTGTTGATCTCCTTTTTCAGAAAAGCAGACAGCCACCTGTTTTTTGGTCACGCAGGGAGGGATTACAGCTGGCAGAGTATCATAATTTACCAATTTGATACGTTAAATGAAAATATGGAAACAATTAGATAAAACAGAATTTACACAGAGAAACCAATTTCTTATTTCATGGTCTTCAGAGGGACACACATGCAAATATCTTGGCAAAGATAAGATCTTCCTTTCTACTCTAGCCAGTGATTAAATGTTAATATGAGTATACTACATTTTTATACTGAAGACAACATACTGAAGTTCAAGAATGCTGAAAAATTTACTCATTCATTGTTTGCAAAGTCAACGCCATAAAGGGAGGGAGAGGGAAAGAGGGAGGTCTTGTAAGTGATACGTACCTGGACTATTTCTAACATCTCTGCTTTGCTGATGTATCCATTTCCATCCAGGTCGTACATACTGAATGCCCACTTCAGCTTTTGCTCCAGTTTACCTCGGGACGTTACACTCAAAGCTATGATGAATTCTCTGAAATCTATTGTCCCATCGCCGTTTGCATCAAATGTACGGAACACATGTTCAGCAAATTTAGAAGCGTCCCCATAAGGAAAAAAATTCCCATAGATTTTCTTAAATTCCTCCATGGACAAATGTCCACTTGGACAGTCTCTGAGAAAGCCTTTGTACCACTCCTGGATCTCATGTTCAGTAAAGTCTGTGCTTTCAAGCAAATCTTGCATCACTTCTGGGCGTAACTTGCTGTTCTGTTTTCCCATTGTGGTATCAGGATTTTATCTAAAGAAGGGAGGGGAAAAAAGCAGTTTATTCTCTTGTTTACAAAACCAAGGGCTGATTAACAGCATGGGCCTTAGAAAACCTTTTAAAAGGATGCTTCTCTTGGTGATGATTAACGTTTTCATTTGAAATAGCTCAGTGCAGTCCGTTTCTCCCAGACCAGAAGAATCCCTCAGCATGCAAATGAGAAGTAACATATTTTCACTTGTGACTGAACTTCCTTACTTTATCCTGAATGGCATTTTGTGTTTTGTAAGGCAGTGGGGAAGAGAGATCCCTGCTCTTTAGTAAATCTGGGAGGAGACATGAGAGATTGAAGAAGGATACAGTACAGATGAGCCAATGCAAAGCCCTACAGGAGTCTACCATAATGAACTGCTAGGAGGCCCTATTTTCCTTAAGACTGCTTATATCCGTAGTGAATTATTTTATTTATTTATCACATTTGTATAGCCACCCATCTCATGTTGTGACTGTGGGCGGCGTACATAATAAAACAATGATATATTTCCAGATAGTACAGTGGTACCTCGGGTTACGAACGCCTCTGTTAACGAACTTTTCGGGTTACGACCAGCTCTGGCCGCAAAAATTTACCTCGGTTTGCGAACTCCGCCTTGGGTTACAAACTGGATCCACGGCCATTTTCCCTGCTCCATGCGGTTGCGGCTTCCTGTGGGCGAGATCGCAGTAGCAAGGAGACGTTTGGTGAGGCTTGTGGTGTGTTTTGTGGCGTTTTGGAAGGTCCGGAGGGCAGAACGGATTAACCGTATTTACATTGAACCTTATGGGGAAATTTGCTTCGGGTTGCGACCAATTCGGGTTGCGACCAGAGTCGCGGAACGGATTAAGTTCGTAACCTGAGGTACCACTGTATAGCCAAAAGAGGTTTTCAATAAAACGCCAGTTTTACAAACTTCACCAATAAATGCTACTGCAGGTGCAAAAACCTAGTGACCCCCAAATGATCTTGACTGCAATTCCCATCAGCTGCAGCTAATGGAGCCATTGTTTATAGATAATAGCACCTTTAATCTAAAACATCTGAAAGGACTGATTTGGGGGATACAATAGTAACACTGGGATACATGCTTCATTGATCAGACTCAGTACAGGACAGATTCGTACAGACTTTTGATAGTGTAAAAAACAGAAAGGATTACAAAATCATATTAATCAACTAATTAGTTTACTAATATCCTTCTGCTATATAGACAACATTTCTGTGTTTAATACACATTATTGTAAGTATTAGTAGTGCAATTCTGTTATTTATCAGGTTTCTGTGAATATTATGTCATAAATTTGTGAAATTGTATTTTTTTTATACATAGCATTTTTTTAGGTAAAAATAAAAGGTAGAGAATGTGATTGAGATAGGTGATTAAGGATTCAGTGCAGTATGAATATTTCATACTCCTTAGTGACCAGCTATCAAATCCAATTAGTCATTATAAACTGACCTTGCTAAGATTCTTTTTTTTTTTTAAAGAAAGAAGCCAATAAAACCTACATTTATAAAACTGAAAAGTCTTTTCCCCTGAAAGTTATTAAAAATATGCCCAGATATAGTTTTAATCTCCACATTTTCAATTAAGTTATGATGGTTAGATTTCATTACCAGAACTTTGCTACAGTCATAATGGAACTAAGAAATTAAAATCATGTCATATAACTATTAAACAGTATTTTAGAAACCAACATTTCAACAATAAATTCAGCAATTTAATTAGTTCTCCCAAGAGTTCCCTACAACAGAAGGCACGCAAAAGAAAAAGACTCTCGACTTCCTGAATAAAAATAGGTTCTTCAAGATACCAGTCATTCTCAGGAGTCATGAGTGCAATTTCTGGACAAGGCAGTGGTGGTAGACATGATTACATTTTGGTGGAAGGTCACTTTTATATCATAAACAAAGGTAGAAAATCAAAACCCATGAACAAATGAATTTCACAAAATACGTCTTAAGCATATGAAATTTAACAACAGAATTACCATGAAACTATACGTGTGTCTACCCCACTGCTCTATCCCTTGCCAGATTTCTGCTCCTTTCCTCTCTGCCCACCACCATCTGCTTATACCCCAAGGAGTTCAAGGCAGCACATAGTGATCTCTCTATCTTATCCTCAAAACAAACCCATCAGGTAGGATGAGGTGTGATTGGCACAAGATCTCCAAGACAGTTTCATGACTTAAGAGTTTGAACACAGAACCTCTCCTTCTTTCTCTGAGACTTTAACCATGATGCCACATGACATATATCCTCCTTGAGTTGCAATCTTTGTTTAATCAATGAATGGCATTTGATTCACAAATTGTATATCTCCATAAACTGCAACATTTAAGAAGCATTTGGCCTTCTTAATGTAGGTATGGTTTAATAAGGTTTTAATAGTAATGTACAACACGCTAAGAGCTAAGTATGAACTCCTTTGCTTCTTACTCCCAATAAGCTCTTGTGACTGTCTATATTTTCTGCATCACTGTAATGGCTTGGTGTTTCCTCCAACCCCAATGTCACATTTCTAATTATTCTCAGCTACCACGGCCACATAGGTCAATACATATGGAGGGCATTAGATAGAAGGAAAGGGCTGTGGAGGGAATTTGTATTATTCTGTATACCTCCAACATGCTCATACCTAAGACATCAATGTTTCCTCAATATCTCTGTCTTTGCCTGCTTGTTTAATGTAGAAGTCAATAGATTTGGCCACTAAACTGCTTAACTATCTTCCCTGAATACTACTCTGTCATGACATATATCCCCCTTGAGTTGCAATCTTTGTTTAATCAATGAATGGCATTTGATTCACAAATTGTATATCTCCATAAACTGCAACATTCTCAAAGATACTGATAATGGTATTATGTCATTATCTGCCCATTCAAAATGAGGTCCAGGGTCAAACGTCAGAATAACAATGACTTTGACTGGCATTCACAGTACTCACAGACTTAGGCTCCCTTTTACAAAGTGTTCGCTTGCCAGACACAGGGATGCACAGAATCCTGTATACCCTTATCTGTATTCCTTACTAGTTATGAAATAACTCTCTGTCAATGGTCAAATATGCTAATCTTCAATCTCTGTAACGTATATAAGAACTTGATTGACAGTCTCTGGCACTCTTCACTCTTAACAGCAGGAGACCAGTGACTCACAAGTGTTGGATCCTCTCCAATTGTTGACATGTTCTTAGATAAGTTTTCCGAGGACATTGCCTTACCTGTTCTTTTTGCTATCTTTCTGTGATTGGGCTCACATTCAAGTTACTTCCAACTGGAAGAGGTAGTGTTACCTCTCCTAACACATAACATGACACATCGGTGCAGCTATCCAAGCAGAACCCTCAAAGGACTAATTTTCAAATATCCCAGGTGTCAAAAAAGGAACTGAAACAAGGAAACATCATATTTTCAGCCAACCATCCTAACTGTAAAGGTCAGATAACACAAAAACTAAATAGCAAATCAAGGGATGTATGTGGTCTTTATGGCCATAGAAACATGAAGCAAACCAAAACCCGTAATTATATGTGCATCTCTTACTAAGGGAATTCTTGCTAAGCTCCAATTACACAGGCTTCACATAGGTTTGGGAGGAGGGCAAATGCTAATTGCCCTTCACACACACACACACACACACACACACACACAGACACTCCAATGAAATGAGAGAAGCAACTGGAGTGTAAAGAATGACACATCAGGAATACAGAAATACCCATGATGGAGGTATGGATCATGAAGATGGCACTGTTAGCAGAAATGGCTAAATTGATTTGTTTGATTAAAGATGGAACAAGAATTACTTTTATAAAAGACTGGAAACCCTTTATGAACTTCTTGCAGAAAATGGATAAAAATGAATTCATGATTTTGGGATTTATTGATTAAAATGGCTTGTTTATGGGAAGAAGGGAACCATGATATGTAATTTGGAAAGGTGGAAATGGTGGTTACTATGTTTGTAACTGTTGCAAAGAAGATCAGAAATTGCTTCTTTAGATATCTTTCTTTTATTTTCCCTTTTGTTATCTTTCTCTTTTTCTTTTATTCTTTCATATTTCTTTTTTCTATTTTTCCTTTTATTTCCTTTTATGGTTCCATAGTTTTTTAATCTCATGTAAAATTTTCTTTACATTAAAAAATGAGCTCAAAACATACCGTACTTATCGGTGTATAACACGCACCTTAATTTTAAGAAGGAAGTTTGAGTAAAAAAACTTAAATTTAAAACAAATGACTTGGAAGCAAAATAAAGGGAGCTCTGATCTTTTTGTTTATTAATATTTATACCACTTATAAGGTAAATATGTAATATGAAAGAAAAAGCACCTCTTTGAATGAAAATTGGTGCTCCCCATCGCTCGCACAAGCGCCTGAGCTCCCCAGAGCAGGAGGTGATTTAGATAGACATTTATTTGTGTGTTTGTATATTACAATGTTTCTATGCTGCTCTAACTTTTCCCTGGTTTACAAAAAATGACATGACATCACTAGAAGGGGTAGGGCTAAATTCTTCCAGTCTTTCTCTGAGTACTGGGGGATTAGGGTAGAAATGGGGGCAGGATAATCAAACCACTCCCATCCCCACTCTTAAGTCTTTCCAAACCCCCAAACAACCTAAAATCCCACCACCAAAATGCAGCTATTTTGCCATCAAATTTCATGGGCACAATCTGGCCATGCTGGGGGTCCTGGAAGGGGCAGAGATGTCTTCTGCTTATACAGCAATTTTTTAAAATTCAAAACATAGCTGAGCTTTCCCCAACCTGGAGCCCTTTGCTGGAACTATAATTCTCAGTCACTTTGCTTTGCTAGCAGTGTCAATATGAGTACTGTCTGCATATGTACAAACACCCATAAAGATTTGGGAACAGCCTTCTATGCAGCTGTGTAACCCCTACCAAGGATGTAGTTGTCTTAACACTCTGGAAAGAGCTGCTCCATTTGTATTAATATATTTTACAAAGTATTATTTCAAACACTTTGCAGAGACCTGCTAAAGAACCTATGGTTTCAACTGCAGTATCTGCTCTTTAATATTTAATTGCCTTCAGTTGCTTAATGATATGTATTTTAACCATTTCCTTTCTCTTCCAATAGCTTAGATGCCCAATGCTGTCTGGTTTTGATCATTCATGCTCACCCACTTTGAGGTGGCTCAGCTTCTTATTCTGTATCTTGCACCAATATTCCTTATGTACTAGGAAATCTCAATTTTGAAGACAGGAGTTTGTCTTTGACAGTTACACCATGAACCAATTCAAAGGATCTGTAAATTAATTCACAGTAGATTATCCTTTCAGGCTCCCAGTTTCCTTTATTTTTATCATCTTGTAGATCACACCCTAGGGATATTACTACCTTCTCCAGCTGCTGTCTTCTCTTTCAAGGCCATAGAGCAAAAGCATATTGAACACATGAGACAGGAAGTCCAAACAGACACAATTCACAGATGCAACAGTATACTCAATTCAACATCCTACAAATATCCCAATTCAGTGACCCCAGAATGTCACTGGAGTTACTGAGCTAGTAATTTCTGAGAATGTGTATGACAAGTAAATATTTCTAATATCTACAAAAGCAAGACCCCGCAACATTTTGGAAGTTTCTGATTAAAACATGTTATTTTTATGTTGCCTGTATTAACCAATAAAGCTGCTAGATTCCTAGTGACAGATATTCTCTTGCTATACTTGGCAAACTCAAAGAATGTGTCTTGCAATAGTGAACTGAAAACAACATGATTTTTGCAAATGGCATAAGAAATAGAGATAACATTTGGGAGCCCAATCTTTGATGAAGATCATTCTTACGAAAAGTATCAATCCTTGCATTCAGGGCCACTGCAACGCGGTGTACAATTCTGCACCACAGAAGGGCACCAGCACTAGTTGCAAGTTCAAAAAAAGAGATGCAATATCAACGACCGAGGTTTGCCAACTTGGCACATGCACCTTCAGCTGTTGAGACTGGGGACAGAACCTATACTCAGAACCCAGCAGGTCCTTACAGAATTAAAATTATACTTGATAAATTTTGAATATTAAAAAAATGGTTTGGGGGGCACTAAGTAGAATTCTGCAGAAGAGTGCCTTGTATGCTTGCAGTAAACTTGCCTGCATTATAAATATTTGTTCCTGAAGATTTACATCATCATTCATGATGCTACTAAGATAATTTAAGCACTGTTCGCAGAAGAAGCACTGACAAAGGATGAAACTTCACATTGAAGCTCCTTAGGAAATAGTAAGTTATCATACAATGTGTCTAGTTATGGCGATTAGTTGTAGCTTTGTGGAATAGATGATTACTTTCCCTGAGCCCTAGTTGGGCATTCTTCCTCACACAATTTCAATCCTATGAAGATGGAGACTCCAACAATCATCTATATCAGTTTTCAGTATGGGAAACTGTATGGTAAGACTCCTTGGGCAATTTTAAACTCTATACCAATCTTCTTCAATAAGAGAAGTTGGGACTGCAACTCTCAGAACTCCCAGGTATCCCAACAAATTGGGAAGGAGACAGACTGGAGAAGGATGCAACCAGGGTTCTAAAATACAAGGAGCACCAGGTCTATGTGTCAGATTGTCTGCCTCAATGTGACCAAGCTTGTGAGCATTCATAATTCCCTCCCACATGCAGTGAGGATATATGTCCACAGAAAGCCTTGCCAGAGCTGGACACAAGTGTTTCTTCCAATTTCTACACTCAATTTGTAGGCAGAGAAATTAGGCAGACTTATTTCTGAATTTTTCCAAGTGTAGAAAAAATTTTCCAATCATTTTGCAAGGTTAGGACTTCCCCATGTAGGTGACAAGCCTACTGTTACCAAAAAACGCCCAATGGATAGAGTTCTCTCCTGATAGCTTCCCTTGGGATTGAATGGAAGTGTCAGGAGCCCACTTCAAAGAGACACCTTCCTTTCTTAATCACTTCTGTAAATGGCTTGTAAATTGCTTTTTGGATACTAAGAACTTTCAGAAAGACAAGTTTTATTTCACTAGGTGATTTCCCTTCAATCCTCAACAAAAGAAGTTTCATGTAAGTTTAAGAACTTAAATAATTTTTTTTTTAATTGGAAATAAGCAGCAAAAGGGTGATTAGAATGTTGATTCTGGGAAGCTATAAACAGACTAAGGGGCTAGATTGACTGGAAATAAGAGTTTGAAATTAACTATATGAATCCTTCCTGAGGTTTGTTTAAAATCCTATTAAAAATATATGAAGATCCTGAAGTTAAATGTAAGAAATCTTTCCATGGAAAAATGATGTGGATTAGAGCAAAACATGATAAAAGGAGACCTTGAAAGCTGGTTACTAGAGGCAACCAGAAAGAACTAAAGGTTACAATTAAAGGAGAAGACCCACTAATACAGAATGGAGAAAAGTATTTTAATTCTGGATATTTGGCAACAATGTAGTCAGAGCTTTCTCTTAAGATTGTCTGATACTATAAAAATGTGTTTTAAAAAGAAGATAGTGATACAACTGAGAATCAGGCTGTTTTGGATATGGATTTAAAAATGACAGAATACTAGAATTATATTGACAAAGATGCTACACAGGACTTACAAATGAAACCAGCTGATGTTTTAATAGCTAAAAGGGACATACAAATAATAAATCAGAAGAGTGACTTGGATGTGTGGATTTCAACGCAAAGGAGTGACTTGGACAGCTTTCTTATTTTGAACTTACAAAAGAGATGTGTTACACTTATGAACAAGTTTCTGAGAAAAGATAGAGACAGAATGAAAAGAAATAAGCTTTTGGGACATTACTTAAAAGGAATAAACAAACCAAAAAGAAGGATTATAAAGCTGATTTGTTCGATCAAGGTTAAAAATATGTTTTTTTTTCTAATAGTTTTTAACAGATTTTTATTGACCAGGACTGAATGACAAGACCTTAAAGATTTGCTATTAGATAAGATATGGGGAGATTTTTTGTTATATGATTAGAGAAAGTGATGGGTTATGACGTTAAAACTGAAAGAAAGTGTTAAATTTGCGAAGGAATTTCTGAGAAGACAAGAAAATGATAAGAAATTAATTTGTGGGATATTATTTAAAGAGTTTAAAGATTAAGATTTTCTGGAAGTTCTTAATGGAATTTTTTAAAATTAAGTTTGAACAACAAGCTTTAATAGGTCTGCTTATAAATAAAAAATATGGGAAGAAGAGATTTTTTTGTTGTTGCTGTTGTATTTTTAGAGAAAATACCCTAATCCTGTGTAAAGGAAAGGAAAGGAAAGGAAAGGAAGTTGATTTACTTGTTTAATGTATTGTTATTTCTGGTAACTCTTAATGGACTTTTGCTGATTAAGATAAGCTTTTATTATTTACTAATAGATAAAAGATGAAATATGGGATGAAGGGATCTTTGGTTCAAATTTTAGAGATGATGGTAAGTTACTGAAATTGTACTTGTCTTGATGAAGGGGGAGGTTATTTCTTTATATATTCTTTTTTCTATGTGTGTGTGTGTGTGTATCCTACCCCCCCTTTTTTCTTCTTTTCCCATTGCACATTTTATTCTTTCTTTTTATATTTTTCTTAGTTTGTATTAGTATTTTATCTCTGTATTTTTAAACTATAATAAAAGATATTATTAAAAAAAATTCTACACTTGGCATGACCTGTTCCCCAGACTTCTGATCATCTAATTATATCTGTATTTTGATAGTTTTATGCTGTTCCATAACCAAACTTCTCTGGATGGTTTATGTAAAAATATTTAAATTTAAATAATAAAAAAACACAATGCCATCTGAAAATATAAAACAAGTACCAAAAAGCCTTTAATGTTTTAAAAAGCCAAAGTCCATGGAAGTAGCAATCTATTTTCTTTAGAATTTGTCAGGGCCTTGGTCAAAACCTGGACACAGATGTATCTATTTTCCAAATTTTGTATCTCCCATTTTTATCCACAGCACAATATCAATTATAATAAGAAAATAAAAGTGCAACAAATGCCACATAAAGTTTCTGACGTTATCATAAATGTGTATTTATAAATAAACACATTCTGAAATTTAAAACAGGGCTTTTAAGAATCCAAATGCCTAATAATTTATAACATGCAAAGAAATACCAAGTTTCTTAAAGTATTCCAGAAATGTTAGCAAGTAAAAGAGTTACATCATCTGAAGAACCAAGATTTTACACTAAGTAAAAACATACATACACACGTTCCCAACTATTTTGCTATCTATATTAATGTAATGTAAGGCTACTGTGAAATTACCTGTTCAAAGTGTACTAAATGAATACCTTTTCCCACCCGTCATTCTCCAAACTACACTTAATGTCAAATGTCAAAGTTATAAACAGGAGCAATTGCAGACTATTTTTTTTTAAGAGCTTAGAGTTGTTTATGGAATTTAAAGATCAAAAGAGAAGGCTCTGTTCCTTTAGATTTATTCTGGCATAGATGTTCTACATCTGCTTCATCTTGTCTTCTACTTCCCCTTATCTTTTCTTTGTACTGTCTCAGCAGGTGGCTAGAGATGTGGGGGAAGACAGGAAGAAGCCACAATGCCATCAGGAAGAGGGTGTCTTTCAAGCATCCAAATCACAAAGACCATCTTGTCAATGGGGTTCAGATGATGATGATGATGATGATGATGATATCTATTCAATCATGTCTGATTCTCAGCGATTCTATGGACCAGCTCTCTTCACATTTTCCGATCCTGTATGGCTTCTTTTAGTTGTTTTATGCTCTGGCTGGTGTCGGCTTTGATGGTGTCTAGCCACCATGTTTTTTGGCAGCCTCATTTTCTTTTACCACTGACCATTCCAAGCATAACTGCCTTTTCCAGTGACTTTGATCACATGACATGGCCAAAATAAGTAAGGTGGAATTTTATGGTTTTGTCCTCCACCGATATGTTTGGTTTTATACTTGATTGTTTGTCACCTTTGCTGACCAAGGAATGCACAGGAGCCTTCTCCAACACCACAGCTCAAACGAGCCAATTTTCTTCTTGTCCAGTTTTTTCATGGTCTAACTTCTGCAGCCATAGGTAGCTATGGGAAACATGACAGTGCGGATTAATCTGCATTTAGTTGCCAGGCTGATGTCCTTGCCTTTCCATACTTGTTTCAGATACCTGGTTTCATATTTTACTATTGCTTCGGACAGTGGTCATGAGCCCCCATCAATGCCCCCTATCACCACGATTTCATCATTATTGCACACACCAGGAGACAACTGCCATGATTTAGCCAAAGTTAAGCCCTTAAAAATCTCAGTGATTTTAAATATGAGGATCTTAAGCTGGTACACATAAAATCAATGGGGCCAAAAGTGCTAAATTTAGAGTGGAAAAATTATTTCTTTACATATTTCTGCAATGCTATTCATCATATCATAGAACTGGGCAGAATCCAAACAGCACAGATCAACTTTCTCCAAGCTAGCATACTTTAGATGTGTTGGATTTCTATTCACAGAATTAACAGCTGGTATGAGTAACAAATCTGGAAGTTAAGGTCCAACCCTATCTATGAGTGGCATATTCTTCCTTATTTTGAGCTCTCAGACTAGAGAGAGATATCTGTTATCTTAAGTCATGCCCTCATTTTAGAGATTCCATGACTAGACCCCACAAAGGGGGGACTTTTTTTCAGTATATATATCTGTGATTTTTTATTACTGACTACTAGGAGGCAGTGTATGATACTCGGTGTAATTGATGAGATCCCCTTGTTGGGATGAAACCAGCTGTACATTGCCTCTTGGTGGTCAGTAATGGTAAAGTCACAGGAACTTTAACCTATCTAGAGGATGCCAGGTTCATAAGGTGCCGTAACCAGTAGATCCACAAATCTTGATGGGATGGACATCTGCAGGAGTTTCTTGCTTTTGTCAGTACAAGCAAAACCCCTTTCATACATGCATGCAATGTCCCAACAGATGTACAAAAGGGACAGGCCTTGCATCACAACACTGCTTTGTCACTCTCTCCATTCTTGCTCCTCTGTGCATACTGTTGCTTGAGGATAATATCTTAATACAATGCAAGCCAAAATGAAGCTAACATTTGGAGTTTTCCATGCAAAAGTAAAGTCCTAGCACTGGGACAATATGACTCTTCCTTATACCTCAATTACACAATACTGTCATTGGGTTTGTGCACTCTCAATTTGTCCTTGCAGCAGTACTATTTTATAGTTGTATAATTTCAGCCCTGGAAATACCATGGCAGAAACTATAATGCATCAATTACAATGTGTTTCAAAGGATCTTGTCTTTCTCTGCTTCTCAGCTTCTAGCATGAGTGAGCTGGCAGCATGATTAAAAACAAAATAGGGCTCGAATGCAGAATTAGTGGTTGTATAAAGTAATAGCATTACAGTTTGTAGGGAACTGGAAAACAATGGTGAGTGGGAAGTTTTTGAGGGGCTTCAGTACATTTTTTCATTATTTTTTTTTAAATAGTCATCCACACTGTTTTCCCTCAAACTGACTACTTGGGGATTTTTTCCCCCAACTAATGGACAAATATTCACAAATGCAGGTACAGAAAATATATGAAGTGCAAGAGAGAAAGCAAGCTAGCAACTCATTTTCTTTTCTCTTTGTGAATGAGGGAAAAGGATTTTTTTTTAATGAAAAGATTCAGTGGAACTTAAGAGAGCCAACAAAACAGTTACTAGGCTGTCTGAAAGGATCATAAATCAGTGCTGAGTCTCAAGCCATTTCCCATATTCAGCTATTGCCAAAGAAAGCAAACACTGATTGGTCGAATATTCTTTGGGACCTCTTGTAGTAGAACAGCTTGTGAGGTTGAAGACATGAGGTACAAACCTCCTCTCCCAGAAGCCCTCTAGGTCTTTACTCCTTGGTTCCGTCTCCTGCTTTGGGACAGCAGCTAGATAGCTCCTGTTGCCATTACTGGGGGACACTTCACAGAGTCCTCCCCCTAATCCTAAGAGAGATGGGCCTCTCACAACCTACGGTGATTAGAAGGTAAAACTGAAAAACAATGGAATAATTTCCATAATGAGAACCTCCTGGATATACAGCTTAGAGGCAAGTGATCAGAGATTTCAGCCCTTCGTATCTCCCTTGGAAAATAAACCAATAACACTAGATATAATAAAATCAAAGTTAAGAAATGCTCCGGGCAGACCAAGAGATGGTGTTAGTCTCCTATGAATGAATGCTTTTTTCCCATAGACTGAAGCTGATGCAGGTTATTATACAGAATATTATAAACAAAATTAATATTTTCTTGCCAAGCCTGAAGAGCGGATTGCAAGGCTGAGAGAAACACTAAATTTTTCTAATTTGTACACAGAAGTTTTTTTTAAAAAAAATAAACTTGGTTTAGCATGACACATACACAAAAGGAAGAATCAAATGCAATTTTGTACCTAAATTTTTACTATTATCTCTACAGAATAAGGCAATTTTTCCAGGGCAGGGGGACTCTTTTATTTGTCTGACTTCTTTCAGCTTTTTGGGGAGACATCACTTTAATCAGAGGCTGTTAGGATGATGAACCCCCACTCTTGCGCAGCTTAAATTTTTCCCCATTTCAACTACAGGTAGTCCTCGAGTTACAACAGCAATTGGGACCGGAATTTCTGTTGCTAAGCAATGTGGTTGTAAAGTGCAACATCACGTGACCTCATTGTGTAGTGATGGCAATCCCTGCAGTCTGTTGCCAACATTAAGTGAGGATTGTGGGTCATTAAGCAAGCACCTCCTCGCAACTTCCTGCTGGCTTCCAACAACCAAAGTCAGTGGAGAAGCCGGCAGGAAGTTGCAAGTCCCGGGTGGCTTGCAAGCAGGCCAGCAGGAAGGTAAGTGGCTGCTGCCAGATGGGAGAGGGAGCAACACATTGCGCAGTGGCCAGAGAGATGTGGTGCAAGTGTGGCAGGGCTTCGGGTGGCTGCTGTTGGGTGAGAGGAGGTGCGTAAAGGTGCACAGGTGGCTGGGGAGGGTGTGCGAGTGGCCAGGAGGCATGGCACAAGCTCAGGGAGGCTCAGGGAGGGTGCACAATAGTGGACAGGTGGCAGTGAGGCACAGCATGAGCACAACAGGGCTTGGGGTGGCAGCTGCTGGGTGGGGGAAGGTGCACAAGGGTGCATGAGTGGCTGGGGAGGCAAGGTGTGAATGCAGCAAGGCTCAGCAAGGGTGGGTGGGTGGCTGGCGAAGCACAGCATGAGCACAGAGGGGCTGGGGGAGGGAGTGCAGGTGAGGGAGACTTACCCAAGCAACTTGTGACTTTCCCTGCTGGCTTCCCCATTGATGTTGCTTGTGGGAAGCCAACAGGGAAGACTGCAAATTACTATTACATGACCGTGGGACCCTGCAACCGTTGGAAGTTCAAGCTGGTTGCCAAGCACCCAGAGTGCAATCATTTGACCGCAGGGATGCTAGAACAGCTGGAATTTCAAGGACTGGCCATAAGCACCACTCGTTCAGCGTCGTTATAACTTCAAATGGTCACTGAACAAGTGGTTGCTAACCAAGGACTACCTGTATGCTTTACTGTTGAAAAACCAAACCCTTTCTATCTATAGCAGAGACAAGGGCTGGGGGAATTTGACTCTGCACATGGCCAAGAGCCACTTCATACATGGATATGGATTAACCATCTGGCATGTGCCTGACTAGGTGGGAATGTCAGAGTTTGGAAATAGCTTCACAACAGCTATGGAATGACAAACAGTGCTCAATCCAAATCAACATGAAACACATTTTAAATGGACCGAGAAGGCTTGGGAGATGGAAAAGCCGGGGCTCTAGAAAATGTGTTTTATACCTAGTCAAGTAGGTATAAGATACACTGCAGATACACTGACTTTAGGAGACTTAAATCAGTATGCTTGACTGTGTGAAGCTAAATAATCTAATGAGAATGAAGAAACAAATCTGGAATATCAGTTATGGGCAAGTTACAGAAGAAATGAATCTGTGAAGCCCTGATTTAGCTTGTTAGAAGAGCCATTACATCAGAGACACCGTTTGGAGATTATAATGAATGGGGAAGATGTTTTTCTGCGTGCTCATCCTACATGCTGCTAAGATTATGAAAGGCTGGGGGCATAAAGTTATAGTTTCTTACCAGTCCAGGGTTCATCTGGCCCGGAGAAGAAAATCAGATAGATAAAATACCCATAGTTAGATAGTTGCCTGAGGATTTCTAAAAAATGTATTATAGTCTTTAAGCATTTACAGTCTCCCAACTGTAACTCCTGGTATATTTCAAGGAGAACAGAAAGCCTTCAACACCTCCTTACAGAAACAGTTTCATCTCTAGTTTTGCTTTTCTGCCAACTCTTCCATTTACCTTCACTCCTTCAGCATAATTAAGAAGGGAAATGGGAAATTCAGTCTATCACACCATGATCATATAAACTAATATTAAGGTATTTTCTTGATTTAATTTCTAGAGGAAGTAATATAAACAAACATCTATATATAGCATTTTAACCCTAAATACAGGTATATTTAACCAATAAATCTTCCAATATATTCAATTTTTGGATCCTAAAAAACAAAAATTTCTCTGTCTTTATCAATCACCCTGGCCTCAGCACTTGGAAGAAACTCAATCCATGCCATCAGTTTCAGTAGGAGTTTTTAGCCTGCAATCACCCCCTCCCCACAAAAATTCCAGTTTCCAAGACTCCCTCCAGGAACTTCACGCCTGTTGGAAAATTGAAACCTTTATTCTTCATTCCAGTTGACTTCCTGGAACGTTCACAACAGTCATAATAAACCACTTCAAATGACAAAAGATGTTTATACCTCCACATTCTTTTCCACATACATCACCTTCTCAAATGGGGAACTCCAGATGAGCTGGACCTCAACTCCCATTCTGGCTGGGTATTATGGGAGTAAAACACCAATCTATCTGGAAATACCTATTTGGGAAAGTCTTACTAATGGTGATTAGGCCTCACAGAAGCCCTCTAGAGATAAATAATCTAATTAAAGACATAGAGAAAAAAATATATCAGTTACACATGAAGATATTGGAGATATAAAAAATTTGAAGGGACACTTGTACACATGCTTTGGTCACATCCACTGCTGTTTTGTTTTGGTTAGTATTATTACAATTATAAACAAGGTTCTTGGGAGGAACAAGGTAGTATCACTTAATTATATCCAAAAAAGAGATTTTATGTTCCTGGAAGGATATTTGCACATCGGATTTTAAAGCCTATAGCTAACAAAATTTGTCAATTCTCAGCCTTTGAACTGTTTTTTTAACTGATGGAAAGGAAAGTCCAGACAAAATGATTCCATGTGGTCAAGACTAAAAACTGAGTTGCAGTGATTTTACAAAAATGTAACTACTATATTGTAGAATAATTCAAAGGGTTTTTTCCCCCTTTTTCTGTTTTTTACACTCATGCTAATTTTTTTAGTTTCATTTAGTTTTTATGTACAGTTACGTTGGATTTACATTCACAAGTTTTTAAAATTCTCATTTGTAGTTTTAAGAAAATTGATAACCTTTTTAAATTACAAATGGAGATTAACTAAAAAGATACTGCAACCCATTTTATTGGAGTGTAAAGTAGGTCTGGATAATTGCTAAGATACTCCTACATTAAAATGCAATACCACCTTTTGAAAATGAAAATAAATATCCAAATCTCTATAAATCCTCTTTGAAGAAAAATCCATGCATCCTGCTATAGATTAAATTCTGAGGACATTGCTAAGGGAGATTATGTGTTCCTTCTATCTGAGAGAAAACTCAGCATGACTGGACTGTTGTTCCCCTTGCCCCTTCCTTTATTTTCCAGCCACTTCATCCAACCTTTTGCTTTAATACATCCACTCCGAAACAAATAGTTCAGGAACAGAAAATAGAGTAACTGCAGTAACTTCCAGCATGGTAGTCAGAACATTGCCCACACTCAGCCATGAAAGCTCATTGAGTGAGTGTGGCCAGGAATGATCTTTCAGCCAGTATCCATCACTGGATTATTTTACTGGATAATCCATCAATGGATTATCTCCATCACTGGAGTATATCCTCACTGGATAAACCATCACTGGATTAATCTTTCAGCCAGTATCCATCACCTGTTGTTGCTGAGATTAAAACTGAAGGATAGAATATTATGTAAGCTGCCTTGAATGTATAGAGGAAAGGCAAGATATAAATCTAATGAACATACAAATAAGTAAGGCCCTAAATAATTAGAACTAAAATGTTTCATCTACTGTACTGAAATGATCCTTGGTGTTCTTTATACTCTTAACTATCCTTGAAATCCATCTAGTTGGGACCTCAGAGAAGCTGTCTTGCTCCCTTGTTAATAACTACAGTGGTACCTCGGGTTACGAACGCCTCTGTTAACGAACTTTTCGGGTTATGACCGGCTCCGGCCACAAAAATTTGCCTCGGTTTGCAAACTCCGCCTCGGGTTATAAACCGGATACACGGCCATTTCCCTGCTGCCACGCGGTCGCGGCTTCCTGTGGGCGAGATTGTGGTAGCAAGGAGACGTTCGGTGAGGCTTGTGGTGTGTTTTGTGGCATTTTGGAAGGTTTTTGGTGTGTTTGTCAGCATGGCTCCAAAGAAAATGCAGAGCAGGGTTGGCAAGAATAAGGCTTTGAAGAAAAAAGTGACGATCGAACTGAAGAAGGAAATTATAGAAAAGCACGATTGTGGTATTCGTGTGACTGATCTGGCCTCGGAGTACAAGATGGCGAAGTCGACCATCTCAACTATGTTGAAGAATAAAGATGCCATCAGAGGAGCTGATGTGGCAAGAGGAGTCACGATCTTAACGAGGAAGAGGACACAAGTGGTGGAAGAGGTGGAAAAGCTGTTGTTGGTGTGGCTGAATGAGAAACAGCTGGCAGGTGATAGTGTGAGTGAAGCTATCATCTGTGAAAAAGCCAGGAAACTGCACAGTGATTTACTGCAGACAAACCCCTCTACCAGCGCAGTAAGTGAGGAATTTAAAGCCAGCAGAGACTGGTTTGAGAAATTCCGCAAGAGAAGTGGCATCCACAGTGTGGCAAGACATGGTGAGGCTTCCAGTTCTGACAAGGCTGCTGCAGAAGCCTACAAGACAGAATTTGAGGACTTCATGAAGGCGGAAGGATACGTTGCTCAGCAAGTGTTCAACTGCGACGAGACAGGGCTCTTCTGGAAGAAGATGCCGAACAGAACCTACATCACGCAGGAGGAAAAGGCACTGCCAGGGCACAAGCCCATGAAGGACAGATTGACCCTTTTGCTGTGTGCGAATGCAAGCGGCGACCTGAAGATTAAGCCGCTGCTGGTGTACCATTCCCAGACCCCTCGTGCATTCAGGGAACACAATGTGAACAAGGCCAGACTGCCTGTCATGTGGAGGGCCAATGCGAGAGCGTGGGTCACAAGGCAGTTGTTCATGGAATGGCTGCAGGAGGTGTTCGCACCCAGCATTAAAAAATACCTGTCTGACAACCAGCTGCCTGAAAGGTGCCTTCTTCTGATGGACAATGCCCCGGCACACCCTCCAGCCTTGGTGGATGATATGGACGCTGAGTATGACTTTATAAAGGTCAAGTTCCTCCCCCCCAACACCTCTTCTGCAGCCCATGGACCAGCAAGTGATCTGCAACTTTAAGAAGCTGTACACAAAGGTGCTCTTCACCAGGTGTTTCAATGTCACTGAGGAAACATCCTTGACTCTGAAAGAATTTTGGAAGAAACATTTCAATGTCCTCCACTGCATCAGCCTCATTGACAAAGCCTGGGAAGGTGTCACCTGCCGGACCTTAAACTCAGCCTGGAGGAAACTGTGGCCAGAATGTGTCACTGAACATGACTTTGAAGGGTCTGATGCAGAGGTAGTGGAGGAGATTGTGTCCATGGGCAAGGGCATAGGTCTGGTTGTTGATGATGCAGACATAGAGGAGCTTGTTGAGGACCATAAGGAGGAGCTGACCACGGAAGAACTTGCTGAGCTCCAGAGTGAGCAACAGAAAGCGCTTGGCGAGGAGCATTCCACTGAGGAAGAGGAGGAGGGGGAGGAGGTGAGCAGTGAAGTGATACAATCCATCATGGCGAAATGGAATGAGTGCCAGGATTTCCTTGAGAAGCACCACCCCAACAGAACTGTGACAGAGTGTTGAACATGATGAACGATCACGTGTTCTCTCATTTCCGGAGGGTTATGCAGCGCAGGAAAAAACAACTGACTTTAGACAGGTTTTTCCCCAGAACTGAGCCTGCAGCTAAGAGGCAAAGAAGAGAGGAAACCCCTGAAGGAGACCTCCCCAATGTCCTTTTGGAGGGGGACTCTCCCTCCAAACAATAACTGCCTCCCCACCCCATTCTCCCTCTTCATACTGTGCTGTACTGTACTTTTTTTCATGTTTTTGTGGTTTAAAAATAAAATGCATATGTTTCAGAACGGATTAACCGTATTTACATTGAACCTTATGGGGAAATTTGCTTCGGGTTGCGACCAAATTTGGAGGGCGGAACAGATTAACCATATTTACATTGAACCTTATGGGAAAATTTGCTTCGGGTTGCGACCAATTCGGGTTGCGACCAGAGTCACGGAACGGATTAAGTTCGTAACCCGAGATACCACTGTATGTCAGAAGTTAGTGAGGCTGTCCTTTCACAGAAAGGCCTTCAATGGATCCCTCTATTGCTGTTTTCATTAAACTGTTGTTTTCACATCTTAATTACTTTTATTGCTGCTGTAATAGTTCCTCCCTGGTTGAAGGAAAGAAACCCTAGAAATCCAGGGCTGTAAGTTAGACTGAGAAATCAAGAACACTTTCCAAAAAAAGGCAATGGCAAACCATGTTCATATTATTACCTAGAATGTCCATGTCCACAAAGCCACCACCAGGAGTTTTTACTACAGTTCCTCTATAGCATTGTTGTTGTATACCTCTCTATTTTTAGTAACATTGCAAGCTGCCTAGAATTATATACAGGATAGGCAGAATAGATTTTTTAAAATTAAATTGAAAGACTATGTTAATGTAACCTTACAATAAAGATAGAGCTAGTACTTCTGGATATACTTCTTGTCTGGACTACCTCATAAGGCTGACATCAATCTTGCAAGTCTCAAAGTACATCTCTCCCCCCTGGCCTTTACAGTCCAAGCAACTAGGGAGGATCCCTTCTGAGACATATGACAGGACTCCATTCCTTCTGCAGACTCAGCTGCCTCTTATCTGACCATTGTCTAGTCTGTGGCTCTTTCTCCTGTCTTCCAAGGTCATTCCCACAAACATTACAATAATCGAATTTTTCAAGTCTGCCCATGTCTTCTCTTCCCTCCCTCTTATACCCCAGGGAGCTGATGGGGTGGAGAGCTGGTCTAAGTCTCTTTGTATCACTCTCCCACCTCTAGAATTAACACATTTTTCTTCTGCACCTGGTTCTCCTCATGGCCTTTGGGCTCCTTCTCCAAGATCCTCTCCCTGGCTCTCTACAGTGTGGATACCCTACATGCAAAACATATAAAACGAGTGCTATCACTGTCAGCTGAAACAGACAAAGCAGCTCTGAGCTGTCAATAATGGTCCCAACCAATTGAGCACTGATGGGGGAGTAATAAAAGGACAACCATACAACTGAAGCCCCACCCCTTTTATGTGCCCCACTCATGCCATGCTTATTTAAAAAAGGGCCAGGCTTCAATCACACAGTAGCAGCTGCCATCTTGACTCTTTTGCCCCAACTCCAGATTCCTCTGGTGTAAGTGGTGTACTTGCCTTTGTTTTTAAGTTCGTAATAAAAGATCCTATTCTTCATTTCTCTGAGGAATATTCGCCTTTTCATTTTTTTTTTCAGGGTAGGTATTAAGTGGATGCACTTTTCTCGTGCCCTTTGAGGGTGTTCTGAAATATCTCCGTAAGAATCTGTGGCTTTGAATTACATCATCTGCCAGTATAGAAATTAATAAACAAGTACATACTAAATGCATTCTTTCAAATAAAACTATTTTATAATGCCATCTGTAAATCTAATGGACTGAGTAAGAATAACATAATTATACATCTGCTCTTTTACTCTTATTAATGTCTGTAAAATAAGCACAATATGGTGAAGGTTGTAGTCATGGCAACCCACAAACTAGCCTAAGCAATAAGGAGAAAATTGCTGCTACAATTCAAGGTAAGTGTCTCATTCTCCTGCTCCCACCTACACCCCATTATATAAAAAAATAACACACAAGATTTAATATGTACCTTTTCTTTTTAACAATTTCCTTTGCATTGCGGTGGATAATGTTTAAGTAACAACAATAATACAATGTAGATCATGTATTAATACACTTAGGATAAAAACTCAAACATTTTAAAACACTGAGTGGTAGAAAGCTGTGGTACAACTAAAGATCACGTCATCTTGAATTTCTGACAAGCCAACCTTTAATCAATAAACCAACCCACCCCTCCAACCAAATGCAACCAACTTGGCCAACAGGAATTTCTGCATGTTGTAATAAATTAATACATTGCTGGCTTAAAAGAATGATTTCACGCTCTCTCCTCACCCCTTAAATTATCGTTACTTGCCATCCCATCCTCAAATCTTCTTCCTCAGCTTCCTATTTTCTTTCTTTCAAGAAGAAAGGTCATCAGATTTCTTTCAAGTTTCTCAATGTACCTTCATGCTTAATCCCCAGATATTCCCACAGGGTGTCCACAGAGGGGGCAAGTGATGCCATGCATGCCACGATGCCATTGTGCACTGTGAAAACGAAGGATGTAATGTGCATTAATCATGTCAGATTCACAACTCTTGTTGTTGGCATGATGATCTCATGATGTGTGTGATGTCACTGTGCCTTGCACAGGTATCTATGGTTCCCAGTGGGTGAAACTGCTAGCCCTGCAGTTCTGGGGTGAGCCTTCGTGGACTTCTAGAACCTCAGCTATCTACAATCTTGCTATCGTTAAAAAAAAAAGACAGCCACAGCCTGTAAGTTGAGTTTTCTTGTGTATTTACAAGCAAAACACCAAGTTTACATTTAAAGATCATCTGTGCAATATGGAAATGAATAGGAGTTCATGTGGTTACACTGCAAACATTATATATGAAGCCATCCTCCCTGCAAACAGCAGATAGAATATTAAGCCTCACCAAATCCTGTCCCAGCATGCTCAAAATAAAAATTTCCGCCCCACAATGGCTCAAAAAGTAGAAACCAACATTTCCATTAGTTCCTATGCAAACTTTTTGCTTCATGTTCTAGATTTATGGAGAAAGGTTCTTTTTTCTGATTGCATTCAGGAGAGAAGAGAGGTTTCTTCTTCTCATATGCTTCAAGCTTCCTGATAATTGCTATACCTCAGCATATGATTGTAATGACTTAAAGTGAAAACTAGGTGTCTAGCTCAGGCTACTTATTAATTCAATATCTAATTTCTTAGGAGGTTGAAAGTTCAGTCTAAAATATTCCAATTAAAATCTCAGGTTAGAGTGGGAAAGGCCTGTCTAACAAGACCATGAGATGTTAATTCCTCAGCCAAGGCTAAAATGAGAAGAGATGAATAACAGAAGTATTTCACTTTTTAATTATTCTATGTATTCAAAAGAAAGTAAGAGAATAACACAAGGGGTGGTGGGTGTTTTCCAAATCTAAAAAGCAACAGAGAAAGATTTGGGATGACTTATTTTCACTGGAACCACTCCTGACTCTTGCTTTGCATTTTATTTTCACATCGGAGCTATCAAAAATTAGAACAGATGTTTAGGTGCAAAGGGGGGAGGCGCTATTGCTGCTCTACTAACTTAGATCAGATCAGCTTCTTTTTTCTGACTGCAACAAAGAGAAGAGTTTAGCAACTTAACAGGTATTTGAGGGAAGCCTGAGTTTATTGATGACCTAAAGTCTTTTAAGGTCCAGAAAACTACAGCCCTCCAACTGTTAAACCAAAGCTGCAAAATTAGATCATCAGATTCATTGACTTAGAAGCTGAAAGTGATACAATGGTTGTAATGGAATGAAATATGAACTCTTTCCATCAGGTAGGATAGGCTGGGTCATTTTTTATTATAATTGTTTTTAGCTCTAGATTCCACTTATTTCTTCAGATTATCTCCTGTCTCACGCAACTAAAAATCAGTTCTGTGATGTCCCATAAGATGATTCAAGGAAGTATCTGTTGTAAACTTGAGTTCAGTAGCATTGGCCCTTCAATATTCACAGCCTAATTGTCACAAGGGACATTGCAGCATAGATAGAAAGTGAAGGATTTATTCTACAGTATGTCCCCTCTTGGTCTTTCACTGTTTGCTCTTTGTTTATGAGATTTCTATCTCAGGATTATTTCTTTCTGCCTGTTTTCCCAGGCCTGCATTCACTGAGCACTTGTTCCCTGACTTTGCTCTGGTGAGATAGGTGGTAGGCTTTGCATATCCTACCACATATTTCCTTAAATAAATCTTCTTTCTCTGAAAGTTATAAGCCTGCTTCACTAATCTTTGCTCAAATTATTTTCCCACTCTCAGGAATGCTCATGTACATGCACAAATACAGGCTACAGCTATAGCCTAGGTGTTAGGAATTTTAGGAAGCTGAAGGCTTGCTTGGTTTTGTGTGAAAGATGGGAGTACACTCCAGTGGAAACCTGATGTGCACTAAGAGATCTGAAACCAAGCTTCTCCTGGGTTTTTTTGTTCTAAAAATAAGGGTCACTTTGGAGTGGTGATGTCTGTTATAGAGTTATTAGCTGCCTTTCCCCTTTCCGCTGCTCCAGCAGAGCAGGAAGTAAAAGGACCAGCTGTGCTTGTGTCTTGAAAAACAAGAGACAGAAAAAGACTACTCTATACACAGCCTGAATATCTGGTATTAAACGGAATGATGCTTCTACACGGGTATATGTCAAGCAATTGCCCAGACTCATTTTAAAGGGGCTCTGAGGACACTGCCTTCTCACTGTCCTGAATTTCTTCTTCTCTCTGTCTTGCCACAATACCTGCATTTACAGGAGGAACAATGGAATAACTGCATTCATTCTTTTTTACTTATTTTTACTATTTACTATCCTATTTTTCTGCCTAAATGGCATTCAAGGGAGCAGAATTTTAAAAAAAAAAACACACACAATACTTAAAACATGATAAAAGCAGTTAAATCATGTTCAATATTTCAAATTGAAAAGGTCTCATGAAGAGAAAAGGCTGACTCTTCCAAAAGGATGAAAGAGTGGAGGCAACTTCCAAGGGATGCATTCCAGAGCTTGGGGGTCTCACACAATGTCCTCTCCTATGTGCATGACAAACAGACATGAGAAAGTGAGGGCATCTTTAAGGTAGAATCTCCTGCTGGCCTTAACAGGTTCCTATTACAATCAGTAGTCTCTTAGAATAAGGATTTAGAATTGACAGTACCGGGAGTCATGCATCAAAAAGTATTTTTGGCTAGGGATGCTGAGATGCAAAACATATTCCCTTGCATGAAATAACTATTTTCAAGTGACTTGCACATCTCTTGTTTAATGTGTTTTGTTAACCAACCCTAAGAGTGACTTTTGTTTGGGAAAATAAAGGGTGGGGGAACTTTAATCAGTTTTACCTTTTTAATCTGTTTTAGGCTCCAATTACTACTATTCATTAAAAAGAACTCTAGATTGACCATTTGAATAGTTTCTAGACAATAAGTCTTGCTGCTTATTAAAGACTAATAAATTCCTCATCATATAAGCTTGGTGGATCACAGTCCACTTCATCAGGGAAGTCAAGACTCATGGTAGCTGTATTCAGGTATACTTAACTTTTACATATACCAACCCACCTCTCATTGCACTCCAAGATACAGAAATGAATATACCTGATGAGGAATAGCACTTTGCTACAAATTGTGAGTTGAAGCTTGATATTTCCTGTTCTTGCGCACAAACGAGAGAGGAAGAACATGATGGTAACGTTTGACACAAAACCTAAGTCTCATAATGTCTGGTTTAAATGAGACTGCTCTTGAAGAGCATTCAGAAATTGTAGTTTGCCCAGAATGTAGTGCCTTGGTTAGTAATGGGTACACATTGAGGCACCCACATAATATCTTTAAAAAGATATTATCTGGATCCCTTTCAGTCGGGATTCAGGCCTGGGTATGGGATGGAAACAGCATTGGTCATGCTTTTGGATGATCTCTGGCGAGGGCAGCATGACAGTTGTGCATCCATCCTTGCCCTACTTGACCTCTCTGTGGCTTTCAATACCATCAACCATGGAATCCTTTTGGATTGGCTCAGAGGATTGGGAGTGGGCAGCACTGTGTTGTGCTGGTTCACCTCCTTCCTCTGGGGCCGATTCCAGTTGTAATGAATTTAAGCCTTCTATATATAATCATATAGCCATTTTTTTTGGATCTGCACTCAGTCGTTACCGACTCTGCAGTGACTGCTTGGACGAGTCCTTGCAGTTTTCAAGGCAAGGTGTTTCGGAAGTAGTTTGCCAGAGCCTCCTTCCTAGAGCAGAGCCCAGCTGGCAAGCGCAGGAGGCGGGGTTTCCGTTGCTTTGCGCCCTTTTCGGGCAAGCACGGTTTCGCGCTTACCGGCAACTGCTCCTGACTCCTTTTGCAAGGTGCCGCCAGCATTTTTCCTCCCACCGGAGTGAGAGTACCCATTTATCTACTCACGTGAGTTTTCGAACTGTTGGGTTGACAGGAGCTGGGGAGGAAACAGGAGCTCACCCTGTTAACGTGAAGGCTGGACTCGAACCGCTGAAGCGTCGACCATTTCTGGCCGGCAACTTTCAGCGTCATTAAGCCGCTGCGCCACCACGTCCCCCTCATATAGCCATAGAACAGCCATATTTATCCTATTCATGAACTTTACTAGGAAACTCACGTTGCTGGCATGAAGGAATGTTGGAATGTACGCTAGATACCTTGTACAAATGACTTCTCAACACTGATAAGGCTAGAATGCTGGTGTAAGGAATAAAGTGACACATCATAAATTTATAAGATAACAGGACGAGAGGTACCATTGCAACAAGTTACCCAACTGTGCCAAATATGAAATGTTCCTGGCATGTACCGTACCTGGACGACCTGGATGGAGATGACCTGGATGAATTCTAAGTAAACAAGTTGGGTATAAAAGAAAGGATGGAAACCATACCCACCTGAAAGTGTGAGATGACTCTTGTTGGAGCAGGGGACGCCCTGAGTCTGATTCCCAGCCTACTCTAGCACAGCCTGATCAACTGTGTTGAGAGTGTAAGTATCTGGAAGCTTCAGCTGGTGCAAAATGCAGCAGTGCGGGCAGTTATGTGTGCCCTGAGGGCGGTACATGTTACACCTCTGCTCCGTGAGCTGCGCTGGTTGCCAGTTTGCTTCCGGGTCCAATTCAAAGTGCTGATTTTGATCTTTAAAGCCCTTCATGGCATGGGGCCAGGCTACCTGAGGGACCGCCTCTCCCTGATTACATCTGCCCACCCCATCAGGTCTGGCAGAGAAGGCATGGTGCGAGTCCCATCTGCCAGAGAATTACATTTGGCGGGTCCCAGGAGGTGGGCCTTCTCTGCCGGGCCACCTGCCTTGTGGAATTTCCTCCCCCCGGAAGTGAGATTAGCTCCATCCCTCTCAAAATTCTGCAAGTCCCTCAAGACCTGGCTATGTGATCAGGCCTGGGGCTCCCAGGGGACCGGGGAGATTTTATGATGGCTCCCTTAATTAATATTTTATCCCCTCCTGTTTTGTATGCTTTTATAGTTTTTAATTTGTAATTGTTTTTATGTATTTATTCTTTTTAATTGTTGTACGCCGTCCACAGTCACTTTGTGTGAGATGGGCAGCTATATAAAAATGATTGATTGATTGACTGATTGATTGATAGATAGATAGATAGATAGATAGATAGATAGATAGATACACAGATAGACAGACAGACAGACAGATAGATAGATAAGCTGCAGTGATTCCAGATACAATTCAAGGTGCATCTTAGCATACCGTTGAGAGGTAGCAGATTGGAGCAGTGTATAAGCCTTGTAAATAAATAAATAAGTAAATGTCCCTCAAAGTACAAGGAAGGCCTAGTATCCTAGTTGCTTGGGACAAGATACCAGGGAATCAGCAAGATCAGCTAAGTCTAATTTAGGTGAACTCATTTTTGATACTTAGAGAAAAAAGGCAGACAGACATTGGAGAATTGATGGGCAAATCTCTCTTAAAGAAAAATAGGCAAAATGTCATGTAATTTGCATTTGCAATAAGAAATACTCCAATTACTATCATTTCAAACGAAGTCAGCAAAATAATAATTCTTCATTAGGAGGCAACTTGGAGACTAGCTGGAGAAAAGTTTTCAATTTATAAATCCATCTCAATCAAATTTGCAAAAATGACAATCCATCTACAAATCAGCTTTCACAGTCTCAATATGAAGACCCTTTTGCAGAGTTTTCTTGTCTAATTGTCAACAATATCCATCCAATCCCTAGAAATGCATTTATACATTGTTTTGTTCTGTCTTCTTCTTTTTCACTCTATTTTCTTTATATACTTTATTTTCATAAGATAAGCTTTTAATAACTGGATGCCAGCAAATCAGGGTTTAAGGTGATTTCAAATGAAAATTCAGCCAGGTATCAATAACCAAAGCAGCCACAGAATCAACCTTAGGATCAATCCAGAGTAATCCCTCACCTAAGTACATTAAAGCAATAGTCAGAATCCAATGTTAATCCCTCCTGAATCCTACGGCAGAAAGAAACATGATGCTTGACTCTCCCATCAGAATCAGTTAGAATTTAAAGCTCCTAACTATAAAGCATATCGGAATTCTTTTCTTGTAGATCTGCCTTTGTAGAATATTTAATGATTTTAAAAGTCTTCCCTCACCACATCATTTCAGATTGAAATAGGCAGCTCATTTCACCATCTAGATCACAGACAGTAAAATTTTTAAAAGCTGTTTCTCTGACTTGGAGGAGGAAATAAGGGAGTGTGGATTAAACTTACTACCTTTGAAATTTGGCAAAAGCCTTCTTCAGAGGTCCCCCACTGAATAATAACCAGCATTAATTCCAGCGGCTTTTAGGAAAAATTCTGGATTTGTTCTGGGATATTCTGCAACAACACAATATACAAATCACAAAGGAAATGTTGTTTAATTTCATATTTCTGAGAAAGATATATTCTTATTTATGAAAAGTTTACAGTATATCTATAAAAGTTGAAAGAGATCCAAGAACTTCCCCTATATTGTTAATGGGCACAATCAAGCAAACTACTATAAAAAAGAAACTTCTTCAAAAAGTGAAAGTGTTGACAAAAAAGAGAAAACAAAAGTATACATTTGTATAGGACAAATTCAAGGAGATAGTAAAGGATAAACTATATTTCATTATTAATATTAAAGCCAAAGTAAAGATATATCTAATGATCATAAGGAATATTAAAGGAAAATAAAGAGAATGTGGTAAGGATGGATAAATTCTATGTACCTATCTTCACTGAAGAAAATAAGCAGCATGTAGCTATACCTAAATTGATATTTTTAGGAAGGAAAGCTGAAAAACTAAATCAAGGGGTGGTGATAAGATGCAGTTTTAGAACCTTTTAGGGCAAAAAAACAAAATCAAGTGGTATGCATGTACAAGTGCTTTAAAGGTTTTAAATGCTACAGTCCTGATCCTCTAGCAAAAATATGAAACATGTCCTAAGTCTGACCTCTGTATCAGAAGACCAGAAAATGGCCAATGTCACTTAAAAAAATAAACAAAGGAGGATTTAGACGGTGTCCAGTAAATCATATTCCTGTTCAATTAAAGTCTCTTCCAGATAAACAGGTGGAAGAATATTAAATATAACATTATCCAACATATAGGAGTAATTTTTCAGAAGAATAGTAAGCACAGTATCTATAGAGTCCTATTTTTTAAGGTTTAAGAATGTCACCAAGGAGGTAAGCCAAGAGATATTTTAAAATGTTGTCAATGGAGTTCCTCACCACAGAAGCCTAACAAATTGCAGCAATGGGATAATTGGAGATTCTTTCTGAGAGTGTTAATTGGTTAAAGAACATAGAGATATTAGAAATAAGTGTAGAGGACTGCAAAGATAACCTTAATGATGGAATGCAGGAGTTGTCAAGGATGGAAAAAGAACAACTTAGTCCTGGGAAGCATGAGAAAGAAATCCAAAATAACCCTGCCTTCATTCTGTTCAGTAAAAGAGCAGGCAAGGGGAAACTCTTGCAGGATTTCAAGATTCTATTATTATACGCTGCAGCAGTGTTTTTCAATCTTGGGAACTTTAAGATGTGTGGATTTCAATTCCCAGAATTCCCCACCCGGTATGGGAATTACAGCCATTCCTGTAATCTTTGCAGTGCCTGTTTCCTGACCTGGCCAACTCAAAAGGCTGACAATAAGTGAATAATGGAACATAAATACTAGCATCTCCCTAGGATCCATAGAGGACCAGTGCTTGTAAATATATTAATAAGTTATCTAAAAGGGTAAATAGGAAACTGATAATGCAGGATTACTAAAGGTCTACAGGATAAAGATATCGATCACTTCATATGCTAAGTATTATTTATTCAGGCATACAAAACATCCAGTGTCAACAAACAAGTGTAAATACTATTTTACAAGCATATGTTTAAATTAACCCAAAAGTTTAGAACTCATACTGATTTAAAGCCAAACCTAAAGGTAGAAATGTAAAAATCCAGTTTCAGCAATTAAACTTAATTCAAAATATGTTTTAATATAGAAACAAGCATTCCATCTAACAATTGAATATGAAAGAGCAATATTGTCCAAATTCACTAATTACCCTTTGCATTTGCAATTAGTTAAATCTTATTTTCTTATTTAAAGAAAATGCACTCTAAAATATTTCAGTAAATAAACAAACAGTGGTCAGAGCAATGGAATGCATGAAGATAAGGCAGAGTCTGAGAGAAAATGTAGTTCTTCTCTCCACCATCTTCTCAGTTCTCAAGAGTCATTGTAAACACATTTTCAACATTGCATATTATGTCTGTGGAGCATGTAATGAATGGAGAGGATCTGAATTAAACCTTGGATTGTAATTCCCCCTCCCAAATTATACCCTTAGATTCATAATATTTTCCCAAACTTAAGAGCAAATTTAACTAAACAAAATGTTGTGTTCCTTTACTCCTTTGTAACATGAATATATTTTCTTTCTTCAGTACACAGAAGTTGCTTTAGTCTACATTATTTCTTTGTATCTCGTTCCTTTGTATTTAACATTAAAATCTGTAACATAAACACTACAACTAATTCAGTCCATGCTGCTATACATCATATAATCTTGTTTGACAACAGTTCAAATATATATTTTAAATCGTCCCTGGATGTATCTTTTTTGTATGATCAATAATTAATTAAACAGATGAAACAGGAGACAGTAGGGTTTTTTCATATTACAAGAGATGAATATAACTGTTTTTGGTATGAGATGCCACAAATAGGGATGTGCAAAATATTTCATACAAACCATTCTATGCACACAATAATCACTTCTGGATGGTCCACGTCCAAGTGAAATATATGTGGTTTGTACGGGCGCAGACTCAAAACAAGTCTGCTTGATGCAGGTATGGACCCAAAACATCCTTGTTCTGGGCAGAGATGTTCCAGGGTACAGAGAGTGGGAAAAAGACAAGACCACTGGTAGTGGAAAAGAGGAAGTAAGGGAAAGGGAAGGGATTTGGAAGATCAGGGGAGAGGCAGGTGAGCCAATAGATATGCCATGCTTGAGTTCAAGGATGGCCGCTAATGGGGTGGGAAGGTCTGTGGACAAGCTGATGCAGAGATCATGCAAAAGAGGAGGGGAGAGAGAGGGGAGACAAAACCTGGAGGGGTCCTAGGGGGTGAATAAGGCAGGGCTGGTAAACTCACCCTTAATCACCCCACAGGATCCCTCCAGATTTTATCTCAGCTGAAACTGGGAATAAATAAACTACAGAATTCCAGTTTTCAGCTCAGGTGGCCCACAATCCACCCAAAACAGTTCAGCCAAAGTTCTGAGCTACGACGTGCTTCTTTGGTATTCAAAACAAAATACATTTTTCATTTTGTGCTTAATATTAACTACACAAGTATTTAATGACCTGTTATTCTGTATGCTTCTTTGAAAATGAAACAATAGTTACAGTTAACTCCTCAGAGAGGAAAGAATTAACAATTAACAGCCCTTATTTTCTCCTTCATCTCTTGAGCTGTATAAATCTCTGATTTAAAGTAAGTATAAATGCAACAAAAGTTACAGTATGCTTCTGAAACAGGATTTTTATTGTACTGTATCACAATATTGGGAAGGAAGAGAGAAAACCAGTAAACTATTTGTTCTGACATCCAGTTTGATTTCTTCGGTTTCTTGTCTTTGGCAATCTCTTTCCATACCCGTAACAACTTCTCTGATTTCATTCCACAGTACCTCTAGTTTTCAACCAATGAGGTTCAGGACTTCAAAGTAAACTGTGATATTCTCCTTGAAAATGTCTCAAGATCATATCATGGAAACTGGATGGTTTTGTTTTTCCATTTTCACTTGGAACTTGCACAAGTTCATGATTTGTTCCACAGTCAGCCCTTATTCAGTCAACCCAGACTGTTATAACTGAATTCCACCTCTTTGTACCAATAATATAATCCACAAAGTCTAATTAATATTATTTGGTGTTTGCCTGTATTGTACCCCAGTACTTTTATCGCTATATTCTTCAAGACTATGAAAGCAATGCCATTCCTTCTTTGCTTTTGTGTCCTGGGTAATAACTGAGTTGAACTGAAGCAACGATTCAGATGTGTTTTGCACATGTGCATATGCATTTTAACTACAGGTAGTCCCCGGGTTAAGAATGGCCGGTTTAAGGACAACCCATAGTTAAGAACAGAGCCTATTGTAGCAACATTTAAGTAATGATTCAACTTAAATACACAAGGTTCAAGTTCATTACACAATACTATTTATACAGTATTATACAATAATACTGTTCCACCTTACATACAAATTCGACTTAAGGACAGATCTTGGGAACATAACTAGTTCTTAAACTGGGGACTACCTGTATACAAATCAGTTGAATCTGACTGGTTCAATTTAGATCATTCAAATCAATACTGATGTCAAAATCAGTCAGATCATCTAAATTATTCAAATGGAAAAGATGATTCACATAGATCCTTCCTAATCGCACTGGCTTATTTTACTGGAGGCATACTCTGAAACATTTTCTAACTGACTTTTCACCCCTAGTTTCAATGAGGCTTATATTTCAATCCCTCCCAAGATAGGCTAAGATCTTAGTTTGTTCCAATTATAAACCTATTTCTCTGATAACAGCTATCTTGATCTGTACATTACAGCTTGTTCTTCCAACTATTATGCATCCTACTCAGCCTGGATTTATAATGTTCTGATAACTGAAGTTATTGTTTTAATTCAAGGTAGATGGAATTCAGTACCCCTTACTTCTTTGGATCCTGAGAAAGCCTTATGAGGTCTTTAGAGGTTCTGAAGTGGGTGTTATTTTGAGTTTCTCCAGTTTCATACTTATATGACTTTTATGTGTTCTGTTTGACACATAGTGTCAACAACACATAGTATCAACAATAGTATGCATTCTCAATCAACCACCAGGACGTGTGAACAGTTCACACAATGAACATGCTAATCACCCTCAGCAGCCCCTCGTTAACAACTCAATAGAAGAAAAAACCCTGCCTAACCCCCAGGAAGATACACACATATTCTGACACCAAAACAAGCAGCCACTCGTTAACCCAACCCCCCCACACCCCTAGCCCCCCCAACCCCCCATCCCCCACCCCCAATCCCCCCCTTCAGATCTCTATAAATACCCACAAAAGGGTCACATCATCCTGGGCACAGAGAGAACTGCTCCTTTCTGTGCTCCTGCCCTCTGAAGATGCCGGTCACAGATGCTGGTGAAACGTTAGGAAACAAAACTTCCAGAACATGGCCACACAGCCCAGAAGATGCACACCAGCCAATAGTATGCATTCTCTTTCTGACCTGTTGTGATACATTTTTCTCTCTTCCCTTTTAATCTGATTTGTCTTTAACATTAGAATTTCTGGAAATATTAAAAGAACCGCAGTGGATAAAACAGAATGTAAGATTATTTTATGTGCTGATGATACATTATGCCTAAGCGAACAATCAGATTAGCGTGGAACATGCAGGGAGTTACAGAGGCACTACTATTACAGAGGAAGAACTACACTCACTGCATCTCTGTAATTCTAAGAGTGAGGGGAAAAACAGACACAGAAGGCACAGAAAGGATGCAGGTAGATAGAAAAGCTTGGCTGACACAGCCCTGCCCCATATTCTAATCAAACTACAGTGCCCCTAAAAGATATTGAAGTTGTATACAACATTCCTTATTTCAGCATAAGTACAAGTTATAACAGTTCTTATTTTAAGTATTTTCCTTTTATAAAAACTGGACACAGAAGGATATATTCATCAGGAAAAAGCCAAGCACAAATATGATCTTCTACAACATCTTCATTCCTATAGTTTTTAGTAAGTAAAGTGTTACACACGCTCCTTGTTCTTTTCTCTCCCAGTATGCCTTTTAAAAATTTCATTTCTGCCTCTTAACAGCCTTATCACATTTCTATTCTGTTTTTTATTCCTGTGTTTTCACTTTCTTTCTTATCTATCCACTTGCCAAAATCATTTTCTCTATCTGACCAGCTTCTTCAAACTTTCTTCTTAGTAGCAGGCAGACGGTTTTCAGCAATTAAAACAGGTTCAACAGATTCAAAGCTCTGCTTATAGAAGAACAGGTCAGGAAGGGTTTGATGCAGAACAGAAGCAGCATATTCAGAAACTACGAATGATACATTCAGCACAATATATCATAAAACAGAATGTGCAAGGTTGTTTTTCTTTAACTACACAAGAAAACTAGGCAATATAAAAGCAATGCTCCTATTAGTTCTGCACCCAGAACTACCTGCTACTGTATATTCAGAGCTTTAATAAAACATAGCTCTAGAGGGAACCAGAGGGGGGAAACCAGGTCCCAGCTGGTGACCTCCATGGAATATTATAGCTATATGCTAAACTGGGAAGTCAAGAAAGCATCTTAGAAGAATGCAATGCCAAGCCACTTCCATACCGCTGCACAGATGTGTCCATAAAGTTACAGGAGTTGAGTTCAGCGTAAGGTAGACTTTACCTTTTCAGTATATTTGAAAAGTCTTAAATCTCAACTTAAAAAAAATATTGAAATTTTAAAATATTAAAAAATACTGTCCCTGCTGTCAATGTCTCTCTCTTAGAAGTTACTACAGGGATGAAATAACTTCTGGAAATATGTGGCAATAATAAATTTGGTAATAAAACCTTGTCAGCTGGCCTGATCTTCAGTCTTAGTACACACTGTTCCCAACCTTTACATTTTGCTGCCTCCTTTCAATTAAGCTATAATACGCTATTCCACCAAACTTGATAATCGAGTTTATCTGATTTTGTCATGGGTAATTTTCTAACAATTTCATATTGTTTCATTTACATTACAAATTTAGAACCATTATTATGTGCTCTCCATTCCTTCCCCAGTATAGTTAGATACAAGCATGCTCTTTTTAGTTTCTCAGACTATGTAATGGGAACTTTCTAGATATCAAAGATTTTGTTCTTCAAGCCTAGATAGAACTACGGAATTCACTGCCATCCAATGTGGTGATGCCCACCAATTCAGATGGTTTTAAATGAAGACTAGACAAATTCATAGAGGAAGGGGTCTATCAGTAGCTACTAGATTTGATGAGTATACATAACTTTCTGAATCACATATACCTTATATGAAATGCCATCTTTTGCAGAATTATAACTGAAAAGAACTATCCTCCTCCTGTCCATGTTTTTAATTTCTTGAATACATCTGGTTGGCCACTGTGTGATACAAGAATATAAGCAGTGCCCTGCTGGATCAGACTTCTTGCTCATCTAGTCCAGCAGTCTATTCTCACAGGGGCCAACTAACTGCACAAGGAAGCCTGCTAGTCTCCCAGCAGATGGCCTTCAGAGGCAGACACACCACCATCAAGGCTAATAGCCATTGATCCTCATGACTTCCATAAATTGGTCCAATACTTTTTTGCAGCCAGCCAACCTGGTAACCAGCACCACATTTTGTGGGAGCGAATTCCAAAATTTCATTACAACTGCAATTACAAACGCCTGCTCAGACCAGCAGAGCTTGCCTTGTTCTCTTATATTTAAGTCAGCATTTCTCCAGTGTTTGCCAGTCCATTTTATTTTCTGTTTTGTTGTTTTATTTTGGATTCCTGACTGAGCAGGGATTGGACTTGATGATCTAAAATGGTCCCTTCCAATTAAAAAAAGGAGAGAGGGGGGTTAGATAACCCCATAATTTGCCAGTTTCACTACCCACTGAAGTGAACATATGTAGTATATGGCAATGGACAAAAATATTGATATTGGAGAAACACTGCCAACATGGAGCACCAGTTAATGCACTGATATCCTCACTCCTTATAAAGTATATTAACAGTTTAATCCTATACATATCTACTCAGAAGTAAATCTCATTTATAGGATTATAGTCCAAACTATGTGTGGGTGAACATTAATTGGAATTTTTCTGCATCAACGCAATGGATCAGGGAGAACTGGAACTTTGCTTCTGTGGAATGAAACACCTATCATGAACAGAAGTTAAAAGATAGTCTGCACTGTAACAATTACAAAGAAAGTGATACCATTTAACTGCCTCTGCTCATCTTTCTAGAATTGCTTGTTCTTTTACAGTAGGATCTTAAAATGATAAATAAGAGGATTTGTTCAGTGAAAGATGCTTCTTTGTACACAGTAGGGAAATAAAAAGCAATTGTCCTCAAGCAAAATGAACAATGCTGATTTTTGTATGTTTACACTGAAATCACAAAGAGCAGTATGTTTGGAAAAGGAAGCAGATTTATGTACCACTTAATAATGCTAATAAACTAGGTGAATGAACTGGTGTTATCTTTTATATTTCCAATTATGTCTAAAATACCTTATCATTCCATTTTAATTTGACCAGAAGTTTGAGCTAAGGGGTGGGGGGGAGAGGAAGACTAAAAAGCTATGAGCATTTTTATTTTCTGTTCTTTGCGCTGATGCAGAATTGCAAACTCTGATTAGAGTATATCATTGACCATATTATTAGTGCTCATGATATAGAAAACTTGTTTTAGAGGCCCATGCTGATATACCCAAGACAGTCATGCTAGCAATGCTTTACGGCACAGAAGTCAGACAATTCAGTGGCATACAAATGCAGTGGCCAGACAGAACAATCCAGGAACTTTCTGCTATGTAACTAAGAGATCCGCCAATTTACATAAAGTATACAGTTTGCTAAAATGCACAGTCCAAAAAAGAATTAGGTGAATATGATCTATAGCTTTAGCTAAGAGATTTGGAAGGTTTTGCTCCCAATTCTGATACCCTCTATTTGGCAGCATAATTGGGAAAAGAGATTAGGAAACCGAGACTATGTGCTATAAACATTTCCCCAGGAAACATTTATCAAATACATTTTGCTCACATTAAGAATCCTTCATCTTAATCATCATTCCTACCCAATACCTCAATAGCTTGATTAGTACCAAACAAAACTCCAAAAGCTCACTTTTCACTGAATTGAAAGCTACATTTTTTAGATATAATTAGCATGGAAGTTTACAGAACAAAATGATTGAACCATTTCAGATAAATCAGTGGCCTTTTATTCCAGGGTTCCAAGGAAAACCTGGGAAAAAAGGGCTGCTCATAAATTTGGTATGTAGGAGGGACCTTACTAAGACGTTAGTTCATATAATGAAGCATGTTAGGGGAACAAAAGTGCAAGAGTGATAGAGATCTAAAGGAAAGGACGCTCTGTCCCATCCATTTTTCAGAGAGTGAAGGGCCACGAGACAGCTGCACTTCTGCCTCCTAGAAAGAACACTGCGACGTGGCAGACACCTGTGTAGTCCTACATGTCAACCAGAGAAGAAGCAGCTGCAAGAAGCTGGCTTTGCCCCTTTCCTTGCCAGAAAGAGTACGCTGGCATTGCAGAGCAGAAAGGAAGTCTGGCATTGCCCATCACCCAGAAGAATGGTGATTGCTGGATTGTTTGATTGGGCTTTTGGTTATGTTTGTATTATTTCATTCTCTCCTAAGCTGTCTTGAAAATCAATTGATCAAAATATGTGATATAAATCTCAGGGAGCAATGAACCAACCAGCAAATCAGACAATTTACCGAATTTTATCGAACACAAAAAAGATTGATCCAGTAGGCTATGAAAATATTTAACATCTAGGTGAACCACACTATATCTTCTGGAGACAGAGGTCATAGAGACTATCACAGACTTTTTACAGATTTGTTACCTACATTCCAGTGTTTTTGAAGAATCCCACAATGATTTAATGTACCAAGAAATACAATGTTTTCTCCCTTTCATACTTTATGGCAAGCAAGTTTTTTTCTCTCAAAGTGTATTTCAACTTAACAAAATAATATTTTTAAGGATCTGTTTGCTATCAAGGAATGTCCTCTGTAACTCCTAAGAATCAACTTTAGGGATAATTGTCATAACTGCACCGGAGAAGGTTTATATCTCTTCTTTTATTGGGCATTTTTAAGAAATGGAAAAAGAAAAGACACACCAAAAAATGAAACAAAAAGAAAAAAGAGGCAAAAAAGGAAAAAGTAGATAAACAGGGAATTTATATCCATCATAAAGTTAAGTTAAAATTTTCAAAATTTTATTAATTAAGCAACTGAAAACACTACTGTATATCAATTTAAAAACTGCTGCCATAGTAGAAGCCAGCAATGCAACTCTAACAGGCACTAGGATTCATAAAAAACACTTCCATCTTGCCCTTCTCCTGAATTAAAAGACAGCAGAATCTTGGTAAATGTCTGGTAAGATTTCTCGCATGAAATCTTATGGAAACTCTCCAAAATCTCATGATATCTCATGTGAAACACCAGTAATTTTGAGATTCTTGAAATCTCAGGTGAGTTTTTGAGAGAATTATTTTGTTGTGTTTGTGCCTGGGTCACTGGGCGAATTATTTATCTACATTTGCTACATTTTTATCCTGGAAAAATGAGATTGGAAAAAGATTGATTTTCCAAGGGACAAAACAAGGTGACCCATCTCTTTAGAAAGCATGTTGTGTCACTGTACAGCCCTCAGTTGTCTCTTCCCTCTTCCCCTTTGCCGCCTCTGTCATGTGTATAAGCTAACAGAGTCTTCTATACTTGTTCAAGCAGAAGCATGGAGGATTCTCAAAGGAGGTGGTTAAGAGTTTTGCTCAACAGCCTCCTTTTAGCATTCTTCACCATTTGCAAAAGTAGAAACAGACTTCAGAAGCCTTTACCAGCATTTTGTAAGTAATAAAGGACTCCAAAAGGATACAGAACACCTCCTCTTTCAGTTGCCAAAGCTGCACAGAAGCATCCTTCAACACTTTCAGTCACCTAATCCTGGAGAAGGCTGCTGAGGCAGAGCTGAGTGAAGCAACCCAGCTGCTTCTTCTCATTGTAAGAAGTGAGGAGGCCATGTTGTTTCATGAAGAAGCTCTGAGGAATGTTTCACTTCAACTGTTGTCAAAGTGAAGCATCCCCTCAAAAATCTGCACAATCCTAGTGAGCAGTAAGCAGGATGAGTTTCTGAATTTTCTGAATTTCACGGCCTTCAGCTTTTGCTTGAATAACCATTTGGGTCTCTTGCCCCTTTGGTTGGCAGATGTGGCCAGAATTGATAATGACAGGTGAACAGAACCAGTGTGTCCTGTTCTTCAAAGCTGTAGCCCTGGGACTATGATCAAAAACTGATTTATCTAGCAAAGGGAACAAAGTAGGCTTTCTTCAACTCCTTCTCTGGTTGATGTAAGGAGCCAAGTTGGTCTCCCTCTTCCCATGACAATTGCTTTGGGAAGTCAGCAGAAGAAAGTATCCTTGGATGAACAATGGATGATGCTAGAATATGCCACTGCTTGACTCTCCAGACAACAAGAAAGTGTTCAGATATACAATTCATCACTATAACCTTATGTACAATACATATCCTTCCTCTGACCCCACAACAGTTGAAGTCCACACATCTTAAAGTTGCCAAGTTTGAAAAACACTGCTGTAGGCCTTATTGATGTACCTTTCTTTTTTAATAAATTGGAAACCTGAAGGAAGAGATTATTCTGTGACAAATGAAAGGAACTCTTGGAGACAATTGTTAGTTTGAAAAATGTGAAATAAAAATATAATAAACGTATTTGTGTGAGCAGTTACTATGGATCAAAATAAAGCCAGTTTGACAAATCAAAATCAGCTGCTTTGGAAGAAGCCCCAAAGTTATATGAATGGGGCTTAAGTAGGTTGCATACAGAAGAAGTGACTCAAAATGTTTCTCTCTCCAAGGAAGAGAGAGGCTCCAAAGAAAACACTCCACTTGGAGCCTACAGAGCCAAAATCAATGAGAATTGATTAGCAAGGTCAACATTATTTTTAATAACTTCCCAAACAATTTGGCTTGAGACAGAATCTTAACTTCACCAATTGCTCTAATTGGACTGTTCTAGCTCTACTAATGTTGACACAGTGTATAAAAGGATGGTGCAATCAAAAGGGATAAATGAGACTTGTTTCAGTGTCAGTAGCCATAGCTTCAATTTTTTTTTTCTAATAACATGGAACTGCCTGAATTTTTTATCCAACAAGAGTTCATGGTGAAATTTTCTTTTGAACAAGAAAGCTTCCTTGACATCATCTGAAATGTCTAAAACATTGATTAAAAAAAAAACACTAAAATCCTGCTAAAGCTTGAAGAAATTCTTTTCATGCCACAGCCTTTCCAGCTAAAAAAAGAAAAGAAAGAAAGAAATCCTAAAAACCCAAACATCCATCTGTGATCTAGGTCCAACTTCTATCTTCTATTCTTCCCCAGCAATACAATTACTCATAATCAACTTATATAACATAACATAATGATAGTTAATTTTGTTTCCTTTCACATTCCAATTTTTAAAAAAAGTAAAAAGCAGGAAACTCTTAAAGGCAGACACTTGATTCTTCAACAACACCTGCTAGAGCTATTATGCTTAAAAGTTCACTAATGTTTCTTGAGCCAGGAACAAATGCTCAGATTTCTATTTTAGACATTCCCAGAAGATTTCACTGAGCTATTTCTAAACCTTCAACTCGTGAAGACTACACATTTACTGTTCGGGAAGCTTTCTTGTACCTTTCAATCAGCTTTATAGTTCATATTGGATTTCAGTAAGCCACTGGCCAAATCCAGTAAAGTAACACAACATGAAACAGCAAAAATGGAATAGCATCTGATACAGCCACGTTGGTTGCATCATAGGGTTTTAACATCTTTTGGCACTTACTTAATGCCATGTTTTCCAAAGACTCCTAAACTGGTTGGTATCTCTATGAGTTCCCCCTACTATATGGGCCCGGCTTGTGATCCATCAAGCAGAACACAGCTTAGCAACCATGTTAGGTGTCTCACTAGAGGCTTGGTAACCATCCTATTTTGCTGTTGTCACTGGGCTTGGACTGGTCCTTTCCTTTCCTTCCATTCACTCTCCTCTTGCCTGTTCCTTTTATGACCCACAGGAATTTGAAATATCTCCCCTCTTTCTTTCCTTGTTTTATTCCTTTCTTGATAGCCTCCTGAACTCAACTATTTGACATTTCTTGACTACTTAATCACCCTAAAGATGACTCAGAAGCTACAATTGGTGGGGAATGTAGTGGCCAGATTATTGAAACTATGACTGCACTACAACATCTACTTTGTGATTACTGAACTGGTTGATGAAGGCTTCCATGCCCAATTCAAACTGCTAGTTATTGCTATAAACCCATACAGGGCACAGTGCCATACACAAATGACTTTGCTCACCCTATGAGGTCATCCAGAGAGAAACTGCTTAAGGTCCTATCTTCTCGAGGGGAGAGGGAAGGGTGGCCCAGAAAGGGACCCTTAATACACTGCCCCAGAAATGCTCCTGGTCCCCATGTTCCTGGTGTTCTGAAAGACAATGAAGGCTCTTCTTGTTCAGTGGGCACTGAATCACTACCCTAGCAATGACCATACAAACATTTAGCATTATTCTGATGGTATAATAATGTGGGGGTAGGGGTTATGGTTTGGGAATATTTTGATTTTATGTGGATGTTTTCATTTTGTAAACCATCCAAAGCATATCCAAATGGGCAATATTAAAACATTGCTTAATAAAATTAAATAAAAAATAAAGTAACTATTAATGAGAAAATAAAGATTCTCACAAGTCAAGCTTGACCCCTGAACATTTTATGGACATGTCCGTGTAGTTTTCTTGGCAACAGTGTGGAAGTGCTTTGCCAGTAGCTTCTTTTTCAACCTCATAGTCTAGTTTACATCTTAACCAGATCTGACTCTATTTAGCTTTCTGAGATCAGCCAAGGCCAGCTAGATGTTGCCAACAAGCAGGCATTAATGAAAAGATTCCTCCATCTCCCAAGCTTTTTGGAAACAACAGCAGATATGCGGGAGACAGTATTGACAACATTTATGAATTCCTGCATATCGATTATTATCCAGAATGAAAAGAAAGAGATCACCATTTTTTGTAATAGCACCATAAATGGCTAATTATGATATTTCACTGTACTGTTTTGCCCATTCACAGAAAGATTTTTAAAATTATATTTACTTACAGTGTACTGCCTTTTAGAAGTATTAGCTTTCTGCTCACAGATAGCAAATGCTGTCTGAGGGCTAAAGTGTTGTTGGTCCAACATTTCTGAAGGAGTTAATTTAGAATATTATTATTTTGGGATTAATCGGTGTATGATAGAAACCACTTCATTTTTGCATTTTCAAATTAATACATAAATTAACATTTAGTTATCATTTGAAATTTGGACTGTTCTACATTTTGTAGTTGGAGGTTTAATTTATCCATTTAAAAAGTCTATATTGTAAGGCCTGTGCAAAATATATTCATGAACATAATGTTAAAAAATATATTTGGGGACACTGCAAAAATGCTGTATAGTAAGCAGTCAATGACGAGTCCATAAAACACCTTACGTACATAAAACTGACACTGATTAATCAATTAGGTAAACAGGTCAATGAAACAAACTGCTGCACATTTTACATAAAGCATGACAAAATTTGGCCACACTTAAGGCAATGCAATTGTTTGTATAAGTTTTATACAAGTAAATCTTAAAAGTAACTTGCATTACTTTTATACTTATACAAGTAAAACTTAAAAGTATAAGTTTTAAGTAAATCTGGTCAAAGCGACCAGGATATTTAATGCAAGCATCAATGTAAAATGGACACTATAATAAAACATGTTTGGTGGTTTCAATGACTCTTTCACCACATGGGCAAAGTCTGAATTTAAATGTGATGCCTTTGTATCTCCCCTCTAAGACCGCTGATGAAAGCACACTGAACTGTGCCAAGGTTAAGGCCATTCTTAGTTTGGGAACAGTAATTTGGTTAAGATGTCTGGCTGGTCTATAAGGGGCAGGAGGGCTACTTAAAAATACCTATTTGGAGAGAGACATCAGGTCTGTTTGAATGTCAGTATCCTTGAGGCATTGCTTGATTGCCTCTGCTGTGTGTTCTTGCCCTAGCATGCGCACTTGAGTTAAGGAAAACCCCAGAAATTCCAGTTCTTTCTGCGTGGCCTTGGCCCAAGAGGAAACAAACTCATCAGAAAGAACCCAGAGTTAGACCTGCTAGTATCAGCCTTGTGAGGTAGTCCAGACATGAAGCATACCCAGGAGTCCTAGCTCTAACTTTACTGTAAGGTTACATTAAAAGAATTTTTCAAGCCTGAAAGTATTTCTTCCCTCCTCTCCTTTAACTCTCCAGAAAACTAGGAAGGGTCCCTTTTGAGCTTTCTCCACCCCTCCACCTTTGGACTCAAATTTCATTAATCAGACTGTTGTCTAGGCTGCAGCTCTTCCTCCTATCTCCCAAGGTCATTACCCCAAACCATTACAGCTGGGAAGACAAGCAGTTTAGTCCAACATGTGAAAATGTGGATCCAGGCAATGGATTCAATATATATTTCAACAAAGCAACCAAACAAGAGAAATTGAAGCTGACCTATTTGCCCATTCCTACCACTAGCCGCAATCCAAACTGAAGAGCTGAAAGGCTTATAAAGCTTATTTTTCCACTCGCTGAAACTATATAAGCCAAGAGTAAGCAACTTTTTTTTTAATCAGTGGCCCCACTGCAAATTCTGGGCACATGATGTGGCACTCTTACAAATGTTTATATATTTATAAATGGCTGCCATCCCGGGCAGCTCGCAAATCATCCATTCATCAGAAATAACATTTGGGAAGTTACTTCCTGCAACTTCTAAGTATCATAAACAAAAATGATGACCACTTATTTTCTACCAATAGAAGCAAATATATGTAGCTCAGGGTTGAACTGTGGAGTCCATGGGGTTCTCTAAGCTTGGTCCTTTTCTTGCAAACGTTTCGTTACCCGGCTAGGTAACATCTTCAGTGCTAGAATGGAATAGGGTTTGCTCTCTGTTTATATATTGTGGCATGCCCTGCCAATGTTGGTGGGGGTGGGGGTTTTGTTTTGTTTTTTCCTCTGGTAGTTCCTTGATTAGGGTATTGTTTACTGCTTGATTGTATGCCTGGTGGTAATCTCTGCTTATCTGGGTGATGATTGCTGGTGAGATATTCTGGTCTTTTGTTTTCCTTTCTATTGTCTCTTTTGAATAGTGTGTAGATGTTGTTTATCTCTATGTGCCTGTTGATGGCTGCCTTGTCTGAATACCAAGCTTCCAAGAATTCCCTCGCATTTTTGGATTTAGCTTGGTCTAAGATGCTGACAGTTTCCCAGTTGAAACAGTTGAGACAGACTTAACCATAGTTTCAACTGGGAAACTACCAGCATTTTTTTTTGTTGTTGTTCAGTTGTTAAGTCGTGTCCGACTCTTCGTGACCCCATAAACCATATCGTGCCAGGCCTTCCTGTCCTTCACTGCCTCCCGGAGTTTGCTCAATTTCATGTTCATTGCTTCAGTGATGCTATCTAACCATCTCATTCTCTGCCGTCCCCTTCTCCTTTTGCCTTCAATCTTTCCCAGCATCAGGGTCTTTTCCAAAGAGTTCTCTTTTTGCATTAGGTGGCCAAAGTATCTGAGCTTAAGCTTCAGTATCAATCCTTCCGATGAGCAGTCAAGGTTGATTTCTTTAGGATTGACTGGTTTGACCTTCTAGCAGTCCAAGGGACTCCTAAGAGTCTTCTCCAGCACCACAATTCAAAGGCATCAATTCTTTGGCGCTCAACCTTCCTTATGGTCCAGCTCTCACAGCCATACATTGCTACTGGAAAAACCATAGCTTTGATTATGCGGATCTTTGTTGGCAAGGTGATGTCTCTGCTTTTCAATATGCTGTCTAGGTTTGCCATAGCTTTCCTTCCAAGGAGCAAGTATCTTTTAATTTCATGGCTGCAGTCTCTGTCTGTGGTGATCTTGGAGCCCAAATAAATAAAGTTGTTACTGCTTCCATTTCTACCCCTTCCATTTCCCAGGAATTGATGGGTCCAGATGCCATGATCTTAGTCTTTTTAATGTTGAGTTTCAAGTCAGCATCTTAGACCAAGCTAAATCCAAAAATGTGAGGGAATTCTTGGAAGCTTGGTATTCAGACAAGGCAGCCATCAACAGGCACATAGAGATAAACAACATCTACACACTATTCAAAAGAGACAATAGAAAGGAAAACAAAAGACCAGAACATCTCACCAGCAATCATCACCCAGATAAGCAGAGATTACCACCAGGCATACAATCAAGCAGTAAACAATACCCTAATCAAGGAACTACCAGAGGAAAAAATAAAACAAAACAAAACCCCCCACCTCCACCAACACTGGCAGGGCATGCCACAGTATATAAACAGAGCAAACCCCATTCCATTCTAGCACTGAAGATGTTACCTAGCTGGGTAATGAAACATTTGCAAGAAAAGAACCAAGCTTAGAGAACCCCAAGGACTCCACATTTATTTTCTGTTACTTTGATTACGATGTTCATCATTCAGGTAACACTAATTTAACTGTTGGTGTTATATTCAACATTATGTTCCTACATGGTCCAGGTGCATATAAAATATTCAAAAGCAAAACATAGCCAATGCTTAAATTTTGTTTAAATGCACATCATTCTTGGCTTTCATGCTGAGGCAAACAACCCACAATAATAAGTCAAATCAAATATGATACACATATCCCATTAAAAATATACATATAACTTAGTTAAGACTTTAACATGCTTTTCATTGCAAATGTTTGGGCAGAAAGGTTTTAAACCTAGAATATGCTCAAAATCTCAGCAGTTGCCTAATATTGATTATTTTAAGATGTTTAAATTATTTTTGGCTCCATATTTGTACATTAATCATAAAAATGTTATGGAAATATAATTAGAAACTAGAGTTCAAGCACTATGGGATATAGCATTTCCCAAAGGAAGTCTTCTAAAGAAATATCTTTTATTAAAATAGAAGTCAAAATCCTGAAGTTAGAGAGGAGAAAATGCCTTTCAAAATTTCTTTCCTCTGTCTTTGTAGATACATGTATGGGTTACTTCTTCTTTTCTTCATACTTAGGTTAAATATAATTTCAGTATTTAACAATAAATACTTCGTTTTGTTTTGTTCTGTTCTGTTTTCTCAACAGACATTTATCTGGTGTTTGCTACCAGAACAACATTGTGATAGTGTGGGGAATATTGACTTTTATTCCAATATTAGGAACTAGGGGTTACTGCTGTTGTACTATTAAAATCTTTCTATGTTTTCTTTTTCTCCTGCAGTGGTTGCTAACTTCTTATGCATAATCCAGACCATAATATTTCTGCTGGTGGGTACATTGCAAAATGGAAAAAATGTTGTGTCCCTTCACCCATTCTCCCAAGAACACCTATGGTAGCATCATCAGCAACATCAGCAACAACATTAGCATCGACAGCATCAATATCAGCATTAAAAACATCAGCAACAGCAACATCACCACCAACAACATCAGAATTTGAGTCAATAGTAATTCTGTCAAAGCCACATAATTAGATGGTATCTATGGCATCACCGCTATAAAATAAATGCTGAAATACCCACAATTTATTTCTAGCATATTTATTTATTCAGGAAACATACATACCACCTCTTAGCAAACATATATAAACATTAAAGCAAGTAAAGAACATACAGTACCCACAAAACAAATAAAAGTACAATCAACTGTTCCAAACTCTTTCTATTCTGGAAAATTATGATTGGAGAGGGAACGATGCCATTTTCCTTTTTTCTTTTCCTTTTTTCTTTTGACTCAAGAAAACGAAAACAAAAACACTCCTTCCTATCCTGGGTGGGTCAAAGAAAATTTGCTTTGATGCAAAAACCCTGCACAAAATGGTTCTTGCACCGCAATGAGTACATGGGTATTACTTGTGGAGACTCACCTTCCTTTTTTTCTGTGTATTGTGCTAAAAAACTGGTAGTGTCATAGTGGCATCACCCATCATCATGTGTTTTCTTGCTCCTCACATGTGTGGATGACCTGAGGTTCCACTGCCAGCATGGTCTCTAAATGATATGAAGGCACTGTTGCGTTTTCTGGAATATTACAGACAGGTCTGATGTTTTCTCATGAAACAACATATGCACTGAATATGCTGGTTGTCCAAAGAATATACTCCCCTTCTCAAGCGTAATATGAATATATAGCTGCTCTGGTCTGCAGCCAGAATGCAATCCTACTGAAATGCTGGAATGAGTAAAAACAGCAAAGCAACTCAGACCTTTCCAGAATAATCTCTCAAGGAAAGGAATGCAAAAAACATTTTTTGGTAATGTTTTTGCACCTGAGGTTCCTAAAGATTCAGAAGTTATGATCAAACATGCATTCACCAATATGCATTATTATTACCCATTTGATTGATTTCTAGATCAAACCCTGGTTTTACAAATAGTCTATGGAGGCCCCACTGTCATTTAATAATTGGGTTGGGGAGTTGGAGGGGGAACATGCAATTTTGGAAAAAGTACAAATTCTTTTTCATATAGCCCACTTTTCTTCACCAAATGTAACTGTCTTGATATCGTTTACAGCAGTTTAGTTACACATGTGGAGAAGAAAAATGTAATACTTCTAAGTAAAGCAAAGCTCTCACCATTCTGAGGTAGTGAGCACATGGGATATTCTGAGCACATGGATGGAACGCAAACAAAATAGCTGCTGTGGGAGAAGATGCCCAATCAGAAAATGGCTGTCAAATGGGTATGGCCATCACAAAAAATCCACTTATTGTTCCTTGTCATAGTCTCTAGTGCTCTTCCAATAACACTATTTACCCCCACTTACCTCTATCTTTTCTGGCCGGATGGGCAGAATATAAACAAAGCAATTACAATAAAAACCTAGTATTTTTTAATGAATGCCTATAAGGTCATTAACTGAGGGCCCTCTTCAATTAAGTTGATTCTGGAGGCTAATGCTTTGCTCTACAATATAGCAATTTCTTTTTAAATTCTATCTAAATTTAAAATCACCTTTAAAAATATAAAAAGTAGAGTGTTGTATGAGCCAGCAATCATGGTTTGGAAATCACAGTTTATGATTCAGCATTTTGAGAAAACCCAAACAAGAGGTCACTTGTCCCACAATGGCTCCAAAATGCCCCATTCTAAATCAAAGTGAAAAAAACAACAGATAATGGCTTGGCATGATGTGTGAATCCAGACACACTCTGTAGGGAGTTGACCAACAGAAACTGAGTGAGTCCTTTGCAAGTCCAGATGTTTCCATCTGTGTGGAGGACAAAGCTTCTTGTTACAGCCTGCACTGGTGTTGGGTCTCTCAGTATGGATGCCTTTTCCATTCCTACCCCTTGAGTAACAATCACCACAGAAGCAAAGGAGATATAATTGCACGCTCTGGAGGCCAGCTCTGCCCACCACTGAATAATGCTATGGCAGCAGCTTCAAACATTTCAATCTAATCACGCACGGAGGAATTGTTTCACCTGTCTTGAGCTTATCACAACTGGATAAGTGCTGCTTTTTTATCTGACGTAGTAAATATGGCAAGGCACAATGTACAACTGTAGCTACCCATGAATCATTACAGAAATTGTAAATACATTTGGTGTTGTCAGAGGTGCAATGTGATTACACATATACAAATTTAGGACTGCAGCTGCACAATGACCTTCTGCTCAAAAGTTTTGCTTAAGAAAATGAGGGCAGAATAGCATTTTGCCAACTAGCATCCTCTACCTGCCATCTATATAACCATCTAGCATTTTCCCCCCTCAGGTTATCTTTAAATGTCAGTCAATGCTCGGTTCCTTTTACCAGTAGACACTTTTCTTTTATTAATCCAAAACACATGTATCATTAGGCTAAACCTATCAGGACTCCAAAATATATTCCAAAAATATACAAAACCCCTTAGAGCTGATTGATACAAAAAGTGGGGTTTTAAAAGGGTCTTTCACCTCTAAGGCAATACATCTATAGTTTAATAATTAAAAATATATTGTCATACTGATTGCAATAGTTATAAACCCGCTACCATATTTTTGATTGGTTAGTTCTATTTTACCTAAGCCAATATATTAAGCAAGAGATCCCAGTATTTTACTGATAAGCAGTCATCAGGTTCAAATTTTTGAAAGTCTTCTTAAAAGACTCAGGAATGCAACACAAATTAGTAGGGAACAATAATTTGCTTTAATAAGTTGACCAGAAACAAAGTATTTATTCCCCTCCCTAGACATCAAATGTACAAGTATTACCCCACATATTAAGACCTCAAGTCAAGAAAAATTATTTGCAATTCTTTTTTCAAACTTTGTTTCTTTTAGTATACCTGGTCAGTTTCAAACCCATTCTTTTCACTCATTAAATAGGTGTGTTTTCAAAGAGATTTTTTTAAAAAACAGTATGTAGATCTGAAGGAAATGTCAAAGACAAGCTGTTTCTTTTTAAAAAAATGTGAATATTGCACTTATTGCTCCTACATTTCTAATTAGAGAAAGAAGGAACAGCACCTTTATTCTAATTAAACAATCATTCCCCATTCTGTTACTTACAAGGCATCCATACTCTCATTCAAATACAACTCAATGAATTATTATTTATTTATTTATTTAAAGTTACTGGCCACCCAGCTCCAGTGGATTCTGGAATTCTATGCAAGATGCAGTTTATTTTTTTATCAGCGTTTCCTTCGAGAAGAGAAGAGAAGAGAAGAGAAGAGAAGAGAAGAGAAGAGAAGAGAAGAGAAGAGAAGAGAAGAGAAGAGAAGAGAAGAGAAGAGAAGAGAAGAGAAGAGAAGAGAAGCAATGTTCTTATTTTTCAACTGGGAATAATATCGTTCAAATGAGAGATCCTTTTTTTTTTCAGTACTGCAAATCATTTTTTCTCCAGAAGAAAAGTTGAAACGCAAAGCTGCCAGTGGAGTGGGCCGAATGGAAAGGCAGCTGAAAATACACTACTTTTGATCTATTCTATCGGCATAACTCAGATTTGGAACAGTCTGTTTCTGACTCCCTGTCTTCTTCTTTCTACATGCAACATGCCTCGCTGCAAAAAGAAAAAGGCTCGTTTGTAACACAAGCTAATTTAACGCCAGGACAGCCAGAGGTCTTACTAACTTAACTTCTTCCCGGCAGTCAGAGACGCCGGCAGCTCCTCGCCGCTCGCCTCGAGGTGGAAGTTCGCCCCCAGCTCAGCGGGGCTTCCTTCCAAGTCCGCGCGCGAGCATCGGGGCCCCCACCCGAGACGCACTCGAAACTCCTCTGGAAGTAAATGCCATGTCAAATGCTCCCAAATTTGATCCGTCGGGAATCAGCCCGGCTCGCAGCAAGAGGGAGGGAAGAGGCCAAAAGTGTCCTTTAAGTCGGATCAAGCCGCCCATTAAGGTGCCCATTTAAACCTGGCCAAAGGGGGAGGGGAGGGGAAGGGGGAGGAGAGGGAGACCGAAGCCGCGTTTCGCGGACTCCGGTCCCGACACTTTCTCCCACGCCTGCCGAGCGCGTCCCGCCCAGCCTCGGTGGGCGCCTGGCGTTTCTCTCAGAAGCTCGCCTGAACTTTTGCTCCGCGCCGCCGCCCGCGCTCCGCTCAGGCGGGGACCTGCGCCGCATCTGCCCGACCGGGGAACCCGCACCCGCCTCCTGCCCGCGGGGGGAAGTTGCAACGCGCCCCAAACCAGCGCACGCGAGGCGGGAACGACGCTACGCCGCCGCGGCGAAAAGCAAACCGGCGCATCCAAAGCGGGGGAAATGCCTGGTCGCCGCCCTCCCCGGAGCCTGTACCTCGCACCGCAGAAATGCAATTCTTCTCTAATGCGCCATGCTCCGGCTGCTGGGCGGAGGAAGCGCGGCGGCGGCGGCAGGGAGCGAGCGAGCGAGCCAGCCAGCCAGCCAGCAGCCCCGGACGCAGCGGATTCTCACATACGGCTTCGGCTCCGCCGGAGACTCCAGCCACACCGCCTGCCTCCGGCTGACGTCAATGTCACTGTCACATGGCTCGCCGCGAACCCAAAGAGCATTGGTCGTCGTAGCAACCGCAGCCCGGCGCTCTGAGATAATTTCGAGAGGTCATTTGTCAGACCCGCGTGTGCACGTTTGGAGCGCGGTCGGGGCTGACCTGGGTCCCTCGAGCTGCGCAAAGTGGGGGGAGGGGCCAAAGCCGAGGAAGGCGGCGGATTAATTAAGATCTGCGCGGTTAACTACCGACCTGCCCGCCCTTTTGGGGTTTGCCAAAGCCGAGGAGCGGAAATGTGGCGTGGCGCCCCCACATCTTAATTTCTTCTCAAGGCATTCCCGAGTCAGGGTGATTTTTACCGCTTCCTTCCCTGCCTGGGCTTTTTTGTTTGCTTGCTTGGTTTTGTTAATGGGCTAGCGAAGGGGAGAATCGTGAATTAAGCCTTTGGGGCTATATTTTAACTGATTATTTTTACTGTCATGATCCATCAGTTGAACTGTTCAGCGATATATATTATGCGCCATGTGGATAAAAGCCTCTTTGCTTCCCCTAAAAAAACTTGCACAAACCAGATTTCCTGGTTTGCTTTTTTAACGCATAGAAACATAACTATTTATTTTTATTGGATCTTTATCAGCTTCCTTTCCTGACTAATGTTGGATTTTATTTTTAAAAATCTAGAAATAAAAGTCAATAAATGGTGTAATAAAATTTCAAAGTACAAAAATGCAAGAAAGCTCACAGTATACTAGTTCATAAAAACACATTTCCCAAGTCACTGCAGTAAAATAAGGGTACCACTGAGAAAGGCCTGCCTCTGATCTTCACCAATTTGAATTTAAAGAAAAGAAAACAAAAAGGGAGTAAGCTATGGATCAGACCAAAGGTCTCATTAACCCATGCAAAATGCCTCCTGTTTGCATAATGGCCATCAGATGCAGAAGTCCACATGTCAATAGACTCCTTGTCATTTGCCATCTGTCAACTGGTATTCAGAGACAACGTGAAGGTTTCATGGAGATTTCATTTACTTGTTATACTTCATAAGCATCATAGCAGGAGTTATGGAGATAAGATATGCCAAAAAGATCATACAGTTGGTAGGGCAGATTGACATCTGATTTAAAGTGGTGAATTGTTGACATTGAATTCTTGCCCATGTTTGAACTGGCTCGTTTTCAACAGAGAAATAAGGAAAGGAATGTTTAAATAATTTGATCAAATTTTCCTTAGACTTCTTAGTTTATGTTTATATATTTTCAAGCAGATTTTTCTCTCTTTTTATCCCTACATTACTTTAATCATTTTATTAATATATATTATGTGGTTCTGATATATTCAAATGTAATTTAAAGTGATATCTCTACTGGAATTCTTATGTTTAAGAAAGAAGCATTCAAAAAATCTCAGCCATTTGTCTGATTCTGGAAAACATGAAAGAGATCACATTCCATAAGAATTAACTAAAGATACTTATTTTTAGGAAGAAGCTGTTTGTCAACTTTATTGGGTGTCTTTGTTTATATAGGAGAAAACTTTAACCTCAGCCCAGTTTCTCCATTCACATTATTAACCTTAATAATTAAAAAATGAAGTGTATTTAGATATTAATTCAATGTAGATTTTTAGAAAAGTTTCACACCACTGCTGAAAAAGCAGTTGGTAAAAAAATTGCAAGGTCTTTCAGCTATAGCTCACAGACCATAGAAGTTCTCCCTGGCAAAACTATGATGTCAAGAAAATGATGAAATGTGCATGTCACATGATGCAATCCCCAGCCTTTCACATTTGCATCATGATGCACATCAAGGACACCTTGTTGTTGTTGTTGTTGTTTAGTCGTTAAGTCGTGTCCGACTCTTCGTGACCCCATGAACCATATTGCGCCAGGCCTTCCTGTCCTTCACTGCCTCCCTGAGTTTGCTCAGTTTCATGCTCATTGCTTCAGTGATGCTATCTAACCATCTCATCCTCTGCCGTCCTCTTCTCCTTTTGCCTTCAATCTTTCCCAGAATCAGGGTCTTCTCCAAAGAGATCTCTCTTCGCATTAGGTGACCAAAATATCTGAGCTTGAGCTTCATTATCGATCCTTCCAATGAGCAATCAGGGTTGATTTCCTTTAAGATTGACTGGTTTGACCTTCTAGCAGTCCAGGGGACTCTCAAGAGTCTTCTCCAGCACCACAGTTCAAAGGCATCAATTCTTCGGCACTCAGCCTCCTTTATGGTCCAGCTCTCACAGCCATACACTACTACTGGAAAAACCATAGCTTTGACTATGCGGATCTTTGTCGGCAAGGTGACGTCTCTGCTTTTTAATATGCTATCTAGGCTTGCCATAGCTTTCCTCCCAAGGAGCAAGCGTCTTTTAATTTCATGGCTGCAGTCTCCGTCTGCGGTGATCTTGGAGCCCAAATAAATGAAGTCTGTTACTGCTTCCATTTCTACCCCTTCTATTTGCCAGGAATTGATGGGTCCAGATGCCATGATCTTAGTTTTTTTAATGTTGAGTTTCAAGCCAGCTTTTGCACTCTCCTCTTTCACCCTCATCAAGAGGCTCTTTAGTTCTTCTTCACTTTCTGCCATTAGGGTGGTATCGTCCGCATATCTGAGGTTGTTGATGATTCTCCCTGCAATCTTAATTCCGGCTTGTGATTCTTCCAGCCTGGCATTTCTCATGATGTACTCTGCATATAGGTTAAATAAGCAGGGTGACAGTATACAGCCTTGTCGTACACCTTTCCCTATTTTGAACCAATCGGTTGTTCCATGACCGGTTCTAACTGTTGCTTCTTGGCCCGCATACAGATTTCTCAGGAAACAGGTAAGGTGGTCTGGTATTCCCATCTCTTTAAGAATTTGCCACAGTTTGTTGTGATCCACACAATCAAAGGCTTTTGCATAGTCAATGAAGCAGAAGTAGATATTTTTCTGGAACTCTCGTGCTTTCTCCATGATCCAGCGAATGTTGGCGATTTGATCTCTAGTTCCTCTGCCTCTTCGAAACCCAGCTTGTACATCCGGTAGTTCTCGGTTCATGTATTGCTGAAGCCTAGCTTGTAGGATTTTGAGCATAACCTTGCTAGCATGTGAAATGAGTGCAATTGTGCGATAGTTTGAGCATTCTTTGGCGTTGCCCTTCTTTGGAATTGGAACGTAAACTGACCTTTTCCAATCCCGTGGCCACTGTTGCGTTTTCCAAACTTGCTGGCATATTGAGTGCAGCACTTTAACACCATCATCTTTTAGTATTTTAAATAACTCAGCTGGAATACTGTCATCTCCACTAGCTTTGTTGTTAGCAATGCTTCCTAAGGCCTACTTGACTTCACTCTCTAGGATGTCTGGCTCAAGGTCAGTGATCACACCAGCGTGGACATCAGGGACATTAAGATCTTTCTTGTATAGTTCTTCTGTGTATTCTTGCCACCTCTTCTTAATCTCTTCTGCTTCTGTTAGGTCCCTGCCTTTTTTGTCCTTTATCATGCCCATCTTTGCACTAAAGGTTCCTTTCATATCTCCAATTTTCTTGTAGAGATCTCTAGTCTTCCCCATTCTATTGTTTTCCTCGATTTCTTTGCATTGTTCATTTAAGAAGGCCTTCTTATCTCTCCTGGCTATTCTCTGGAAATCTGCATTCAGTTGCTTATATCTTTCCCTTTCACCCTTGCTTTTCGCATTCCTTCTTTCCACAGCTATTTGTAAAGCCTCATCAGACAGCCATTTTGCTTTCTTGCATTTCTTTTTCTTTGGGATGGTTTTAGTTGCTGCCTCCTGTACAATGTTACGGACCTCCGTCCATAGTTCTTCAGGCACTCTGTCTACCAAATCTAATCCTCTAAATCTATTCATCACCTTCACTGTGTACTCACAAGGAATATGATCTAAGTCATACCTGAGTGGTCTAGTGGTTTTCCCTACATTCTTCAATTTAAGCCTAAATTTTGCAGTAAGAAGCTCATGATCTGAGCCACAGTCAGCTCCTGGTCTTGTTTTTGCTGTCTGTATAGAGCTTCTCCATCTTTGGCTGCAAAGTATATAATCAATCTGGTTTCGGTATTGACCATCTGGTGATGTCCATGTGTAGAGTCGTCTCTTGTGTTGTTGGAAAAGAGTGTTTGCTATGACTAGCTTGTTCTCTTGACAGAACTCTATTAGCCTTTGCCCTGCTTCATTTTGTACTCCAAGGCCAAACTTGCCTGTTATTCCGATTACTCCTTGACTTCCTACTTTAGCATTCCAATCCCCTATGATGAAAAGGACATCTTTTTGGTGCTAGTTCTAGAAGGTGTTGTAGGTCTTCATAGAAGCGGTCAACTTCAGCTTCTTCAGCATCAGTGGTTGGGGCATAGACTTGGATGACTGTGATATTGAATGGTTTGCCTTGGATACGCACTGAGATCATTCTGTCGTTTTTGAGGTTGTACCCCATTACTGCCTTTCCCACTCTCTTATTCACTATGAGTGCAACTCCATTTCTTCTAAGGGTTTCTTGCCCACAGTAGTAGATATAATGGTCACCCGAATTAAATTCACCCATTCCCGTCCATTTCAGTTCGCTGATTCCCAAGATGTCGACGTTCAATCTTGTCATCTCATGTTTGACCACATCCAGCTTGCCTTGGTTCATAGATCTTACATTCCAGGTACCTATACAATATTGTTCTTTACAGCATCGGACCTTCTTTTCGCTTCCAGATACATCCACAGCTGAACGTCCTTTCGGCTTTGGCCCAGCCACTTCACTCTTTCTGGAGCTACTTGGAAATGCCCTCCGCTCTTCCCCAGTAGCATATTGGACACCTTCCGACCTGAGGGGCTCATCTTCCGGCATCATATCTTTTAGCCTTTTAACATTGTCCATGGGGTTTTCTTGGCAAGGATACTGGAGTGGGTTGCCATTTCCTTCTCCAGTGGACCACATTTTGTCAGAACTCTCTGTCATGACCTGTCCGTCTTGGGTGGCCCTGCACGGTATAGCTCATGGCTTCACTGAGTTACGCAAGCCCCTTCGCCACGACAAGGCAGTGATCCATGAAGGGGCAAGGACACCTATGTTTTTTTAATTAGTTATAATAAACTCACTGTCAGAAGAAAGTACTATCTTGACTGTTTTGTTTTTCGTATGTTGTTACTGGATCAAAACAACCTGTGGTTGGTACAGGCAACAATTTTTCACAATTACTTGCAGGTTTTCATCAATTCATTAAGTAGAACAGTCATAAGTTAACCTACTGGTTCTGATTAAAGCTCATACAGCTTTAAATATCTGTGTTTACCCACAACATAATATGGAAAACGAGACTAACCGGTTCACACTTTGTTGCTTTTGTGTATTTTGTAAGAAAAAAAAATCAGATTACAATTTCCATATACCTTAATTTATGGGCTGCCTTATCCTCCGTATAATAAACATGTTCCTGCCTTGTATCACTTTCAGAGCAGATAAGGGACCATGCAACTGAAAAAAAGATAAAGACACACTCAAGCTGAACTTAACTCCTGCTTTCTTACACAGTGTGGAAATAGTTTGTCATTGCCTTCTTCTGGGGTAGTTTTTTGACTTCATAATTTAGCTTACCCTCAGGATTCCCTGGTGGTTTCTCATCCACGCACTAAACAGCCCTAATTCAGATTAGGTTCTAAGCTCAGCCATGGTCAACTAAATATCTTCCCTTTAAAAAGATGCTAATAGAGGTTAGGAGGAATATAGCTCTAGCTTCCATTTTAACATTATAATTTTCTATGTAAAGATATTTTCAAATAATATTCAGACTTGCAATTCCAGCTGCTACTGCCATCAGTGTGAAGCGATACAGCCTGAGAAGCGGTATTACCATCTAACTAGCTGGTTTTGTCCAGTCAGGCCATACATTCCTCACATTTTATTTCTCTGGAAGAAAAGAAAAGCAATTGATGGTAAAGAACATCATTTGAATTCAGTATTGCCCAATCTGGGTGTCCTATGGATGAGTGGACTTCAATTCCCAAGTTCTCAGGAATGGCCATGATGGGCAGAGAATTCTGGATATTGAAGCCCACACATCTGGACTTGTTAAATTCAGGAAGCCTGCTTTAGATTTGGGTCTTTTGGGTCCCCCTCTTCTTCAAAGGCAAATATATCTTATTTTAGCTGGCAACCCAGTCTTACTCCCTTTGGTTACCACCCTATTCATTTGGATAAGAAAGATTTTAGGCTTCTGCCCCAAATCCAGCTCCATTAGAACTATGTAATTGAATATGTACATTTTCATTCTATAAAATGGCAAAGGATTTTGCAATTACCTGTAAAAGTAGTGATTAAAATAACACTACTTATATTTTTAAATGTTTTGTACCCAAAGCCTAAGTTATAATTTTGTTTGGCAACATATTTTTAAAATGGCATTATTAGAATTGTTCCCTTAAATCAAGAAGAGAGACAGGGAGGTGAATTTAATGGAATGCAGTCAGTTTGGATGTTGTATTATGGTGGTAAAAATTAGAGTGCCCTTGTTGAGAAAACACATTTTTTGTTATCAAAAAAAGTAAAAAAAGCATTTTGACTAATGAAAGCTCTTGAATAGAAGCTAATTCACAGTTTTCCATTGACTGCATTATTGGAGAGCAAAAGAATGATTGTTTAAATCAAGTCAAGTGGAAGGTAATTCCCTAGTGAATACAGCATTATGAGAAAAATCCCAAACTCTCCCTTTTATTTTCCAACTTTACTACCATTAATTTCAGTTCCCAGGAAGAAAACTATAATCATCCCATTCTCCCAAATCAGTAATTTATATTTACAGTTATGATATGGTTTGTTGTAGCCATGAGAAGATGCAAGTGGTATCTGTTATGAGTAAAAAAATTAAAAAATTAAAAACAAATGGGGCCTGTCACCAAAAGCTGTAGAGAATCCTCACATATGAATAGGTATGGTTCTGTTCAAGGCAGAGCTACAAAAGAAATCAGTCATGGATTCTGTCAAGCAGATTTGTACATTTTACTCCAAATGAACTTTACAATAGCAAGTATACTAAAATTCAAACAGACTGCTAGCACCCATCTTTCCATAATCAAAAATCCACAAATTTACACCTGAAAAAAATGTTCCTGAAAATTACATATAAACAGCAGCTATTAAATTAAAAAGAGAAATACAGAAATACATTTTTTAAAACTCCTGTTAAGGAAATGAACATACAATGCACATTAAAATCTTCTGGGTTTTTTCCCAACTAACATGGCTATAAATGTACATTTTTCATTGGGCTTTTAACTTCTCTCATTAGGGTTTTTAAAATAAATATGTTATACTTCTGTTTGCTTGGCTTCCTGTTCCCCAAACCTACCACCCCCTTTAAATTTATGTATTATATATACATTCATATTATATATTTGTGTAATTTATTTACTGCCTCAATCCTTACAGGCTCTAGACAAAACAGCAATAAAATAAAACTATATTTTAAAACTTCAATAACAAAATTAGAACAACTAATATCCGATAATACAGTACAGTAAGAGAAATATCCACCCATAGATAGAATGAACTGGCTTCATAGAGCCAAACTCTAGGATTCATTACACTTTGGAGTAGGAGCACACTCACCAACTGCTCTCACTAAAACAGCCATTTCACAAAGAACTTGCTACACACACTCAAAATTCCAGATATGCTCTCCAGTCCAAAAAGATTAGAGACCCTTGACTGTTATCCCCATAAATTGACAGCAGATCCCTTAGAAGTCTTTCTCACTCAAGCTGGAAATACATTGGCACATCAGCCATGTATTTAACCATGAGCTTCAATTCTTCTCTGATAGGAAGAAACACCACTTCTAAGAAGATGCCTGGGGTGAAAATATTTGAACATCACTTAAAACCATGCTTCTGGCTTAAGAAATAACAATTTTCATTATCATGGGTCCACTTTTTAAAGAATGACTCTCCCCTCCTTTTTCTAAAATATTTTTCTGCTCCACATAATATGATAATAAATTTTAGGAACAGCTCCTATCTCTAACTGTACAGTGGATTATATTTAAAATGTTGCTATTATTTAACATCTTTGAAAGGTCCAAATGTTCACACTGTGTTTTGCCAGCACTGAGATTTTCTCATCACACCATCACGCATCATGGTTACATAAATCTGCCTGTTTTTATTTTAAGAAAGCAATCCAACAGCCTTTTTCACTGCCATGTTTAATTGACCACATCCAGTAACAAGATGTTATGCTATGTTTCTGTTCTTTCTCATGGCACAGTACTTTTCATTACTGTAAAACCTTTAGAGACAGATTAGTTCTTAACAGCAACAGGTTTTTTTTAACTCTGTCAAAATGTTGCAACTCATTTGGGATGATCAATGATAGCAGAATATTTATGCATTATGGCTAGTCAAAATATATGCATGAACTGCAGCCTATAAACCACATTGGATGAAACACACATGCAGTTTCTCTAAATCAGTGCATGTACAATAGCCTTTCTTTCTCACATTCATATATCTATCATCAATTATATGCTGCAGAGCAAAACTCTGGCCTGCATAGCCCCCTGCCTCGCACAAAGCCACACTGCACTTCACAAATTTGCTCATTGTCATCTCTTGTATCCTTTCAATCAGAATTCTGCCAAACACACCCCGGAATGTCACCCCGACATGGTCAGCAGATCTATCTTAGCATTTTTCTCTGTATTAACTCTCCATTCTCCATGTTTGCAATATTAAAATGTTATGCAACTTTTTCTTTAACAAGAGCCTCTGGGAAAAATCATCCCAGATTAAAAAGTGTTTCCCTCAGGAAACATCTTCTAGCACCCTTTAATTTATCTTTTTCATTCATAATTTAGAGTTTAGAGAAAGTTTACAGCAAAATGAATAGGATTGAATTATGGATTTTTTGTGTAATTATGGCATTAAAAGCTGGTTACTAAATGTGATAAGAGTGGTATGTGATGTTATTCAAGTATGCATGAGAAGAAATGATATGCTAAGCAATTAGTTCAATAAGACAAAGATGTGTTGATGTCCCCTTGGTTGGTTAATGTCTTTATGCATTCAGGTAAAAGGAGTGATTGTGCTGATTGAAGACAAGAATCTACATATAGTTTTATAACCATAAAATGTAGTCTTGTTGGCTGAGAATCCAGATTTGCAGAGAATATTAAAAGATTGTACAATTCAGCAAAGAGATGGATCTGAAAATTAATGTATCAAAGACCAAAGTAGTTGTGCTTGACAAAGAAGATGCACTGAACTATAGCAAATTATACATAATGGCAAAAAACTAGTAGGTGGATTTGTTTAACATGTTATAGTAATGTGCTTAATAGAGATAGGAAAATGGATGGAGAAATGTTAAGACATGCAAATACTGATAGAAAGATAGCAAGTAATATATAATCTGTTGCAAGGAATGAATGTGTATCAAAGAAAGTGAAAATGGCATGTGTAGAAGGGTGTTCTTTTGCCTGCTTTGTTATATGGAAGTGACAGTTTGGTATGTCAGGAGAAATATAAAAATTGAATGCAATGCACTTCAATGGTACTTAAGAAGTGTTTGTGGACAAAGAACAAGGAATAGGGCCAAGAAGGAGTGAGTGCTGAATGAGTGCTCACTAGTGCAAAATAAATACTCTGACAAAATTTAGTCATGTAGAATGAATGACGAGTGAATCATGACCCAAATGTACGAAGGAAGAGTGAATGAGTCAAGAGGAAAGGTAAGGCAAAGAAAATTGTGGTTAGATGGAATTCATGAGATCCTGAAAAAGAGAGAGGAGAGAAGCTTGAAGAACAGAAGGCAATCTAACGTATGAACATTGGCTTCAATGTCTGAAGAAAAAAAGTAATGAGAATGGACATGTGGAAGCAAGGATGGTCTGCAAGCATGGAGAGGTATTCCGAATAGTTCAGAGTAAATTAGTTTTACCTAAATTTCCTTCTCCTTTTCTTATGTCATAATTTCTTTGTCTTACTGTTTCTTATTTTTTTTCCCATTTGCATAGAATGGCTTACTCCAGAAAGGAATATTGTGGCGTATAGGAATGAACATATGTGTACAATTAGGCTTTCCACAGTTGTGAATATTTCTTGATCGTTAATCCTCTGACTTTGCTACTCTTTACATAATAAAATGAATTCTAAAACCAAAGCATTAGAATAATGCTAATGGAGAAAATAAAGGAGAAATTAGAGAAAGCACAAAACCTAACTAGCCCAGAGAAAAACAGTTTTGTAAGGCAAGAATCTAGAATATGAGTAGTAATCCTTCAAATAGACAACAATCCATAATCATAGGACCAGATGGTGTCTGTCAGCCATCATAGATTCCTGCCTTAAAGCTAGACCATTTCAATCAGTAGTAAATCCAGCCACACCCAGTTGATCCTTCAAACTATACATTGTGAACACTGAAAGCAAACTAGTGGAAACCCCATTATGAGAAAATGGAATAACTGCTGCTTCTTTTGATTATCTCTATCCTGACCTTTCTTTCAGCCTCTTAAGGTATTATTTATCTGAGACAAATATCATCTATATTGAATTTGGACACAGCAACCAACTAGCTTTGCCTTTTTTTTTTTTTTGCTGCTATAGTTCATGGCATTCCTCCCTCCTTTCTCGTTTAATCTTCTTTTCCTCTTCAGTAAAGGCCACTAGATTTGCCTCCTGCTGCCAGTTGAATAAATAAGTTCCAGCTGTCATAGTCAATCATAAAAGTTGCTTGACTTCCTTTCTTTACATTATTCAGCCAGTGTAATTCAAATTAGTCTGAAAAGAGTGTGCATAAGATATAGTGCTTTCTTCTTGTACACAGGGAAATGATTCTGTAAAAAGCAGCAGCGGTCATTCTTTTGATCAGATGCTTCATTCACTTCTCTCCCATCTACAAAGATAATTGATAAAAAGTTCACATTGTGCAGAATTTGCAGAAGAGACAGTAATGAAAAACATGTGGCATCTGGTCTGGGGCTTCAATTAAATAACCGTTTCTCTCTAATCTGGCAAAATGATATTCTTACTACAACACTCAAAAATTAGCCATTCATTGAAGAAAATGTGTTCAGTGTAAGATTGTCCTCCATAGCCACATAAATATATCCTTTCTTAAATTATCAGATTTCCAATCCAGATAGCAGGATTGACATAGTAGTCAGTGGCAAGAGAAACAAGTCATCCTTGTGGATCCTTATTACTGACTGAAGCTACTATTCATCTGGGGACCAGCTGAACTAAATGAAGTTTGCAGTCTTTTTACATACAATTCCAGTTATTCCAGCATTCTTCTTTTCAGCAATATAATTTGTAGTAGAACTAAAACTCTTTGCTGATGTACTGCAAATTCTTCAGTAGGAGAATCATGTTAGTCTACGGCAGCAAAGAATCAGAAGGAGGTGCTACCAGACTCACTCATAAACCTACTAAAAGATTCATACATTTCTTCTGTCTCTCCCTGCTCTATCTAAAAGCTATGCTTGAAGGCATCTTCTGTTTTTGTTTGTTTGGGGGGGGGGTTGCTTTTTGTTTTGGTCAAAGTCTTTTTTTTAGAGAGAAGACATCCAAAGTCTAGTTTAATATTAGAAATGATCAGGTGGATTGATATTTTTCCATCCTCCAGTTCTCATGCATTCCTGTTTCCTAGGCCATTGCAGTGGAAGAAAGGGATGCCGCAGGGCTCAAATATACAGAGAATTATAAAAAGACCCCCCCCTTAGGAGTGATCTCTGGCAATATACATGATGTCTGAAGCAAACAGTGGGTGAACCTGAACCTAGAGTGGGAAGTTTTCTGTATGATGCTCCCTTCTTTCCATCTTGCAGACACTCTTTTAAGCAGTAAGTTACAAAAAAAGGACAAATAGTTCTTCCAAGAGTACTATCATGTATAGGCCCCAATAGGTTGCCCACCCATCCTATGCTTCAAGAGCTGACTGATGTCTGTTTTAGAGGTAAATAATTACAGGTCAGGGCCTTACAGTTGCCTGTCAATAGTTAGCAAGACAGAGTGAGAAGACCCACAGAAAGACTGCAAACCACAATGGAAAAACAAGATATAGTTACACATATTCTTTGTCCACCGTGATATTTATACACCCACCCACACAAGTAGAGAAGTTTAGTATAGTGGTTAAGGACATGGGCTGTAAAAGGGGTTAAAACAATTTGGTAGAAATGGAAAGAGTGCAAGGAGAATTGCCCAGATGGAGCAGCTGAATTCATTTTCTATAGCAACTTGTATGCTGGGCCACCAGAAAGTAGAACTGCAACTAGCACATTGCCCCAGCAACTATAGATTTTGACTGCTGAATAATTATACTTATCTGGCCTGTAAATCCCATGTACAACTAGATAGAAGAAATCGGTTTTTTTATATCTCTTTGCTAATATCTAGAGACCATCTGGATTTTTATAGTATAGACATCGTAGCCCTACTATTGAAGAATGAGAAATGAAAGCTGGCATGGGAAAAGATTGGGGGTGGGAGCGTAAGGATTTGAGAAGAAGGGAGAACAAACAGTGGTGCAAGTAGAGACAGTATGGGAGCTCACGTAAAGGAAAGGTTAAAAAGCTGTTGACAGAACAGAGAAAAAGGGGAGGGCCAGACTATATGTCCCATTAAACATATATCAAATAAACAACCTGGTTGTTTTTATTTGGAAGAAAAGCATTTCAAAGGCTCCAAACTGGAATATGCCCGTAATACAGACTGGGGGACCTGTCCAGGCGTGTACAATATTGCCAACTTGCTAACAAAGGGTTATCAAGCCACAGATGGCAGGGTGGGGTGAGAAAGTCCATACTTAGTGCCCCCCAAAAAACAAAGACATCCTCTTCCTCTACCTTTCTCATTCCTACTGTTTGTCTATAACCAAATTAGTTGAGAGGGATCAGAATGATTAATGCGGTCAGGTAACAGTGCATCAGCCCATCCTTTCTCAGTTCTTCCTCAAGCGTCTTCTGTCCAGCATCCCTAACACAAATTGAGCTGCAACGCTTGCAGAGTCTACCTTATCCCTTTCCTCCAGTGGATGTGACACAGCTGCTGTCAGTGGATCCTTCCCTGGTGACTCCCTCCATGTTATCTCCCTACCCTCCATGATTGCAATGTCAAATTTTATCAACCTTATTTTTTTAATAAGGAATTCTGATAATCCCTCCAAATTTAACAAGAGGCTCCTGCAAACCCCCTCCAGCAGACCCTCAAACTGTCCCAACATTCTGCTGAAAATCACCCTCTACCAGGCTGCTGTTTTTGTGAGGAGGGGACTTGATAGATGACATCAGGATATACAAGGAAAAAAGAACTTGGGAAGGAAACATTTTCAGTAGAAAAGCACCAAGATCACTTTGATTCAGATCAGGACTCCGCAGCTGTTTTTCTTTCAAAATAAAACCATTTTCTTTGATTGCTTCTTTACATGTGCGTTTAACAGGCTCTGTAATTTGGGCCTGGGAAGTTGAATGGAAACTTGGAAGTAAAACCCAAACTGTTTGAAGAAAGTCAGGCTGGATTAGACAATAGATAGAAAAAATAGTGTAGACTGGTCAAAGAAAACAGGAAATCAAAGAATAACTTTACAAAAAGAGCTAAACACCCTCAATATTTAATCTAGTGCTGCCCAGAAAAATTCTCCTTCAATCTTTTCTACCATTCAGTCTGGTGGGGCAAAGTGCTTTTAAATTCTCTTTCAAAGGAGATGGGGACATTGGTGAAATTCTTGTATTAATCTTTTTTTCTTGCACATATCTGTTATCTTGCACATAACAAATGCTGATGAATGAATGTCTTGACTTTCATTGTACAGGTAGTCCTCGCTTAGCGACTGCCTCGGATAGTGACCATTCACAGTTACAACAGTGATGAAAAAGTAACTTTGCGTCCAATCCTCACATTTACAACCTTCGCAGTTCTGTAAAGCAAAGGAAAGCTGCTGAAAGACAATAAGCACAGTCGTGGTTTCACTTAGCAACTGCTTCACTTAACAACTGAGTTGCTGGTCCCAATTGTGGTCGCTAAACAAGAACTACCTGTATTACTTCCCATGCTTCAACTAAATCCTGCGGGAAGCCAATGTGAGGGAATTCCTTCCAGGGGCTTCTTCCAGACAGAGAAATATAAGCAGCAGGGGAGGCCTCACACAGTAGAAAAATAGGTATCAACAAGCAACAAAGTAAGTTTCACAAGGTTGAGGAAGGTTGTTCTAATCACTATACCAGTTCGCAAATAAACGATACTGCCAAAACAGAAGAACCAGATAGGGGAGTTTGGGAGAGTGCTTATATAAAAGAGGCCAGAGGAAATATTGATTGCAGGTGTCTTTCAGTAGCTATAGGTCTGCATTATGTAGAGTTCCTTTTAAGTTTTTGATTGTAGACCCCACCACCACCTTATCTGCAAAGGAACTGATTAAATATTTAATTAATCTTACATATATGCAAATAGCTGCAGAATTCTCCAACAGTCCCAGCATTCCTTTTGCCAAAATGTAATTGCTTGCCAGAGGGCTGGAGTAGGGAAGATCAGATACGCAATTAAAGAAACAACCGAAAATTCTCTCTGCATAGAAGATAAAGGAAGCACACATGGGCTAGGAGTTTTTCACCCCATCATAGGCATTCAAGCACCGCATATACAGGGGGAATCAGAAGGTCAAGATGGTGGCCACATGTGAAAAAAGGAGCAGGTCTTTGATTGTGTGGCTGCCATTTTGACTTTTTGGACCTCCCTGTGAACGTTTCTGCATTCAGGTTTGAATAACCACATAATGGATGATTTTTTGTTAAACATTCAAAACAAGGCTACTCAAAAACTAATTGAGAAAAAACATCTGCATAAATGATTGCATCGAAGCAAATATAAAAGCAGAAGACAAATGTCTAACTCAGTGTTTCTCAACCTTGGCAGCTTTAAGATGTGTGAACTTCAATTCCCAGAATTCCCCAGCCAGCATGCTGGCTGGGGAATTCTGGGAGTTGAAGTCCACGCATCTTAAAACTGCCAAGGCTGAGAAACACTGGTCTAAATAGTAAAAAAAGGCAAAACTAATCACTGCAACATCTCAGAAAGTATTCAGAAAACACATTTTACGTGGCTATTCCTAGCCAGAGCGATCATCTAATACAGAAGAGAAATCAACATTCACTTTTTATGTAATTGTCACTAGGTATCTTCAAACATAGCCATAACCATTTAGATATAAAGGGATTATGAAGAAACACTCCAAAGCTGAAAACAGAGGAGACAATGTTGTCTAAGCTTGTCATTATAGTAGTACTAATAAATGCAATTTCTTTTACTTACCGTTAGAAACCTGATCTGGCTATCACCGACCATACCAAGCGGAGCTAAAATGTAAACTAAATGAATTTTACTTGGTTAAGGTAATTTTAAAATGTTAATGGTTGTATTTCTAGAAGAAAGGAAATCCAAATATATTTACTATGGAGTGATAGAGGGCAATGACTGAAACGGCTGTCCAATGGGCTCAGAGAATAAGTTGCTATTACGATGGGTTGACCTAAATTTAAATATGCTAGTAGACCGAGTGAAACCAACTGGGCCAAAGAAGTCAAACCTAGCTGAAATCCCACCGTTTACATTGTCAGCCCCAAGCATGAGTAAGCCTGGACCGAACTCGACCCACTGATTATTGTTCATCTAGTTATATCTTGCTTGCTGACCAGTCCATGCATTTCCCTGCAATAAAATATGTAAAAACCAAGTATAATAAAATAGTGACAATGGAAATTTTGCAGTGAACTGACTGGACCCACATCTCCCAACTGAATAAATGAATCAAAATGAAATTGTTCTTCAGATTTCATGCATCAAGTTATGATATGCTACTAACTCCAGACATATTTAATGTGTCTTAAATGGCACATTTTAGGGTACAATATTTTAAAGGTTCAAACACTAAAATAAATTGCCATTGTGAATTTTATGAAGCAATAGGTTCAAAACTAGGCATTTAAGGGTGTATATGTATGCATGAGGCGGATTTTTTAAAACTGCAAATTCATACAGAAATACCACAAAATAAATGTATGAACACATGTGAAATTTAACATTAATCTGAAACAGACTCATACATCTCTATAGCTAAAAACCTCACAATTTAAGAAGTATAAAAAGAGATTCTACAATCCAACCTTCTCCAATATAATTTTCTCTAGATCTTTTGGACTTGAATGTATATAATCCTCTAAGCAGCATGGCCAAAAAGCCTTATATAGACATGGAGGCTTCCTATATTTATAATCATTACATTAGAATCTTATGCTTCATAAATTAAATTAAATTAAATTAAATTAAATTAAATTAAATTCTATTTCATAAATCTTATTCCCCACAGAATTGCCCCAATTTTGGGGTGGGGGGCTTATACGAGGTTTAATAAAATATAAGCATTTCTAAGATACTTGTGTCAGTTAATGTCTTAGGATGTTTTTTAGATAGATATAGTTGGTAAGAGAAAATATCTATAATTAAGATTATGTTATAGTGTTTCTTACCAGTTAATATTAGCCAATTAAGATAGTCATTTAGACAATATTATTAAGCAGACAATGCATCACTCAAGGATTTGCATAAACTTGTGGTTTATAAATCATGGCTTATTGCTTACTTTGTTGTATGATCTCAGCCAACTGTGGTTAATCAATCATGGTACAATGTGAACCCGGCCACTCATGCTTCTTTACATTTCAGCCAGAACTAGACAAGATATTTCTTTAATGTAAGATGTCTTTAAATTAAGACTGTACTCCATAAAGCAGCTTATGTCTATCTTTTTAGCCAATGTTCATGAACATTTCCTTTCATGGACAGATAATGTTATTATGTTATTCTCTTCTATTGGTATAATGTTATTAGTACATCTCTCTCCTTCATAAACGGATAGAAGATATTTCGGTCCTTCCTTTTAACTGAAAGTAATTTGCTACAAAAAAATCAAGGAATACCCCAGAGTTCTTATTCAATATAGTACAACTTGTGGCCATAGATCTTTCTTCCCATTAAAAATAGGAAAAGTAGGCTGTTCCATGTTACTTTCTAGGTGATTCAGCTCTCTCCCTCTCTAGCTTATGGAATTTTAAAAATTATCTTGCACATCTTGGTCACACTCATAAATGTAATTACATTCACATCTGGTTTAGCTTTAGTGTACATCCATTGGTAATAAATAAATGCAAAAAGAACAAGAAAGGCAATTTATTATTTAGAAAGTCAAGTCTGGAATGCATGTGTTTCATAAACACAAAAGCATTTAAAGGTGTTCTAAAGGACATCAAATATATGTTTACTAGGTAATGACCCTCCATATTTTCATTGTTCACCAAGTGGTTATAATGCAACTGCTCTTAATGCAGTTGGCTGATAACAGTTCTTCTTATCTGTTGTCTAGAATCATGGCATCCTTACTGCCATTGTTGTCTGTAGTGACTTATAGGTCCTTACACAGGGTAGAAGTTACAGATTAGAAGCCAGTGAACATGAGCAACTTTTGCTGTAGTCATCCACAGAATATCATATTTGATCTTAGTAGATTGTGCTTCCACATACATAGAATTTCAGTCTAAACCTGGAAATCCCTAAGAGTGAAAGAACCCCAAGTGAGGTGACCCTCAGCAGTATTAAAAAGATATCTACAAGTCAGGCAAGAACTCTTGGGAACTCCTTCCCAGAACAGCTGCCTTAGAGAGGTCCTGATCAAGTTTTTCCTTTCATCTGAAAGGTGTTTTTTTTCCTTTCTCTTATTCTCTCTGTAATATTGCAAACTTTAGGTTGTTTAATTACTTCCAACAAGGGGGAGGCCGCTATCTCCTGAAGCAATCTCTTTCATTGTTGAACAGCTCTTATTATTAGAAAATTTGTCCAGCCAAAAACTTCTTTATTGTCATTTAAACCCATTGGTTCTTATCCTGTATTCTGAAATAACTCTCAACATTTTTCTCCCATCACTTGCATGATAGTCTTTCAGATACTTGAAGACAGCTATCATGTCTTCCCACAGTCTTCCTTCTGGAGGTTAAACATATTCAGTGAATCTGACCGTTTCAATAAATTGTCCTAACCAGGCGCTCTTTTTATCTTGGCTGCTGTCCTCTGGACATGCTCCAGTTTGTCAGTCTCCTTCCTAAAATGTGGTACACAGCATTGGACACAATATTCAAGGTGAGGGGCAACAGAGAGAGGTGCAGGACAGAGAGGAACAGAAACACCCTGCACTTCTCTGCTATAGTGAGAAAATGTAAGCCCTTCTGACTGAAAGGTAACTCTCCAAGCTTTAGGGGAGAGACTCTTACCTGGTCCACTGATCCCTTTTTCTGTGTGCTGTGATCTGGGCACTGATAGGAGGTGGGTAGCTGAGGTTGCTGTTTTCAATATCAAAATGCAGGCACAATTAATAAAGTATACAGTTAACCTAAGATACCATTTAACTTTAAACTCTGCTGCCCAAAACCCTCTTTTAATTTTTTTAGAGATGCTATATCATTTTTTGGAAAGGGCCCTGACATTTGAATGTTCAGCTGCAATCACACTGTCATAGCCACCTTTTTGACTTACCTTACCTTGAACATGCCCCTGTCCTGACAGAATGATAATACCACCTAAACCAAACTGCTTTATATCAGCTTATAAAGTACAGTACCATAATTTATAGTTTATAATTCTGATGGTGATCATATGTAATTAATTTGATTTTTTATTAAAAAGTAGAAAATATATGCACAAATATTTAGCAGATTAGCTCCAGATAAGCTGATCTGATGATGATCATCATCATCATCATCATGAAGAAGAAGAAAAAGAATGGTTGAGGGAAAAAGAGAAAAAAAGCAAAGTTTCACAGCACACTCTTCACCTATACTGCCAACCCAGATTCTCATGATAGATCTACCTTACTCTTTAACTGAATACTTGTTCGGCCATCAGTCTTGTTCCCCACTACCATCCACCATATTTCAGGAACATTTTACTCTTTCAGCATATAAGAGTTGTCTAGTCCAAGCATGGTTCATGGTTAAACAAATGTAAGAAGTAAGAACTGAGATCTTGAACATACGCTCTATTTCACATCCAATTTGAGCTTGAAGGGTTATCCCATCCAAGTCCAATTTAAGAACAGTAAACCATTAATAAGGAGAATCCGAAAGACCTCGAAATCAACTGTGAACACCTGAACAGCCACACAAGCCATCTTGTGTTACTGCATTTTCATTTATATGAATTATTTCCAGATTAAATAGAAATATATAAATGAGTGAAATATATTTTAATTTTTTGTTCTTTTTATTTGTTCTCTTTTTCGGTGATGTGGTCATCCTAAAAACCATATCTTTAGATATGATTCTTGACTTGTTTCTTGGCTTCTAAAATGGCTTCAATATAATGCCAGGTTTTCTTGTCTCCTTTCTCATAGCGGCATATTGCTCAGACCTTACATTCATCCACCTTCACAGAATGTAGCTCTTACACAAAGCTTGTACTTAAAAAGCAAGAAAAATGATATTAAATATGAATTCTGTGTCTGCTTTCATTTGACAAAGAAAAATAGATGCTTAATAAGTGGTCTTCCAAGCCCCCCGGCAATTTTTCTGTGGTCAGGGTGGGAGGAAAGAAATCAAGAACCGTTGTTTTGGGAGATTTATGGCCCAACCTGAGAGGGCAGGACATCTGATTGTTGTATTTAATCACCTGCCTCCCTTTCTCAAAATGTAGAGAAGAAAAATCTTATTCAGAGCAAAACTTGCTCACAGGCCAGATGTCAAGGGAACCACCTAGATGACCTGAGGTCAACATATTTAAGATGGTAAACAGCAGGAGAAGAAAGGCCTTTTCTAACAGAACAGAAGGGGAGCATTTAATACTGTGAAGGATCTAACATCTGCTCCTTTCCTTGAAATATTGACTGAAAGGGTAAGATAATAGCAGGAGAAGCCTGATTGTGCAGCTCCCGCTAAAGAATCTAGTTCAATGCCTACGGAGAGGAAAATATACTTGATCTTCATAGAATTATAGCTCCCGAATAAAAGAAAAGAGTTGAATGAATTGGAGCAAACGTTGATTGAAACCTATGCTCTGTATTTGTGTCTCTGTCTGTGTGTGTGTGAGAGAGAGATGCTTTTCAAGTGATTTTGTTTTGTTTTTGCCTTAATTATATTTCTTCACATGTAACTGTAACAAAACTCAATAAACATAATGTGCTTTGGCTGCTGCTTTTAAAGGTTATTCAATTCTCTCAAGCTGATCCATTAAAACAGATATTTTAACATGATACATTGAACATTTTTATATGACAAAGGAGAAAATGATTAAATGTATGATAGAGAACAATCTTATTAACTATATTTAATTAAACATAAATCAAATCAAATCAAATTTCATTTTTGTCCTGGCTCTGTTCACTGTTTTTTGAAATATAGCCTCCAACGCACAACTTTGGAGTGTAGCCCTTGTTCCAGAAATAGTTTCATAATTCAGGTCTAAAGTTACCCAGATTGACAGAATTTGAGTAGTCAGGTCTTGTGAAATAAAACATATGGGACCCATGACTAATTGGATGTCATTTGTGCAATTAGCAGGTGTATGAATTTTGCTTTTTAATTGGATTAAATATCAAGTTCAGAGGCGATCTAGATACTGCCTTAGTAGGGAAGAAGGTTACAGGCTTCAATCATTTTCTTTCCTCTACTCTGATTCCAGTCCAGATTGTTCCACTGTAATATTTATTTGCATTCGGGAAAAAATCTATTGGTATATAAATTGGTATATAAATATATAAAAACAGCACGCACACTCATAGACACACTGCATTTATGTGAGAAACACAAAGAGCAGCCTAGCAAATAGAATTCAGGAACAGCAATCAATACAGCATAACTTCATAATGAGGTAGTAAGAAAATGTTAACATTTGGTAACACCAAAATGGTTCTCAAAATGCATGGGAAATGAAAAAGTGTGAATTAATTAAATGTAAGAAATTTATATGGGTGTTCAACTTGAACATTGCAACTCTGGGTCGCTTATTTAAAAAAACTCAGAAAAAAACAAAAATGGATCAACAACTCCATTAAAATAAAAACAAATCCTTCACAGGCACTTGATAAGGAACTTGTTGAACAGGTGATCTGGAAAAGCCCTTATTGTCTGCACCAGGCAAATCTGCCTGGGCACAGCCTTCCAAAGAAAGGACATCACCATCAATAAGTCCTTTTTTCTGGTAGCCACTTTGCCTCCTTCAGTGGGGGTACCTAAAGAAGACCCTCGGGTGAAGACCTTTGGATCCTAATAAGCAATTATAGAAAAAGATTCTCCTTTGGATACTTTGCAATCATGAGTTAGATGTTATCTTCCTGTCCCCCAGGGTAGCACTGCAGAAATTTCGTAGCAAAATGGCCAAATATTAGCAGTATGATGTTCTAGTATTTCATTGAGAAGTCTGGGATTGGAAGCAGGCAGCCTTCAGATCAAAAAATGGCCGTTTTTTAGGATGCGGGGTTAAGGGTAGGGAGCAGTTAGTCTCACATAGGCTTTCTACTCCTATCTCTGTCCTTAAAACATGAAAAATATGAAACAAAATAAGAAATGCCCCTTCTGGTGACTCTACCACAACACTGGAGAGTCTCCCGCAGCTCTCTGAAAACTCACAAAATTGAGATGAAGCTCCAACCTCTCATGACAGTATTGCCCATTTCCTGCTTTATAGCTTAAGGCTAAGACTTTGAATCAAGTTCAGAACCTGTATATCAGTGTTGTCCAAACTTGGCCACTTTAAGATGAGTGGACTTCAACTCCCAGAATTCCCCAGCCAGCCATGCTGGCTGGGGAATTCTGGGAGTTGAAGTCCACTCATCTTAAAGTGGCCAAGTTTGGACAACACTGCTGTATATTAAACTACATTGTCCACCAGTGACTTTGCTATTTTTCCAGATATTGCCCATATTCAGGCATTACGGAAGGAAGCCGCATTGCTGGGCTAATCCACCATGGCTTTGGGTAGACTTACCCATTAGCTCTTCCCCCCGATATCTGCACGCCAAGACAGGAATCATTCTGCATTTGCATAATCAGAAGGGGGCTATTCATTCAACACAGCCCAACTCCCCGGCTGCCCAGCCAGGAGCCTTAATGTCTGCGGGTTCAGATGTTATAGATCAGTGTTTCTTACCCTCAGAGCCTTTAAGATGTGTGGACTTCAACTCCCAGAATTCCCCAGCCAGCAGGCTGGCTGCGGACTTCTGGGAGTTCAAGTCCACACATCTTAAAGCCACTGAGTTTGAGAAACACTGTTATAGAAGTTACAGATAAACCAGGGTTAAAATAGTAAGCAATAGAAAGCCACTTGTACATTGATGGTCTCTTTAAGGCAACTCCCCCTCCCCTTCTATCTTAAGTGCAAAGCTTTCTTTCTTTCTTTCTTTCTTTCTTTCTTTCTTTCTTTCTTTCTTTCTTTCTTTCTTTCTTTCTTTCTTTCTTTTTTTCATTTCCTTCCTGTAGTGGCCTGGGTTTTATACTCGAACATAATGTATAACCACAAAAAGCAGCAATGAATGGCAATGAACTTTTTTTTCACAAGTGTTTCTCACAAGGGTTAGCAATGGAATAGTGATTTTGCTTCTCGACTTTAGAAGCAAACCATTTTTTAAAAAAAGATGGGATTATATATTTATGTATGGAGAGAAAACAAGACATGGAAAGTTCTCATTCTTTCGTCAGCTTTTTGAAAGCCAAATCCATCCTGATTAAGTTGCAAAACTGCTTCAGAAAAGGAGCTGGAGTGGGCGGGGGGGGGGGGACAGATGGGTGCAGTTTTGTGACACATCCACCCTGGCCAGTCAGTGCTATGCAAAGCTGTCTTGCTACTCAAAACTACACAACTAGTTTCAAGTTGAGGAATCTAAAAGATAATGTTCATCTACTGGAACAGTGTTACTCAACCTTGGCAACTTTAAGAAATCTGGACTTCCACTCCCATAATTCCCCAGCCAGAATGGTAGCTGGGGAATTCTGGGAGTTGAAGTCCAGACAACTTAAAGTTGTTAAGGTTGAGAAACACTTCAGTAGAATAATCTTCAGTATTTTATTCCTACCCAGCCAGAAAACCAGATCTAACCAAACCTATCACTAAACACAGAAGTGCACATTTTGTGAGAAGCTGGCTTCTAGATTGTATAGCTTGTGACTGAGGTTGCTTATTTTCTAGGTCAGTTGAGTAGGAACCAAAATGTTGGGTGTCTGAACACTATGGTTCCCCACAAATGGCCTCAAGGCAAGTCTAATTAACAAATCTAGGTCACTTGCCTGAAGCATGAGATCTCCAGGGATTTCAAATTTGACCAACACTCTGCTAATGAAATTTGGTGTTTTTACTACACGCACACACACATCCATGTCCTCATGGAATTGAGGACAAATTCCATGCTGAGTTTGTTTTTTGTATCTTTAAAATATACTATAGAGTATCTGTAAGCTTTCTTCCAATATACAGTATAATGTTAATTTTATCACCACATATAATAAATACATGACATTAATCCTGAAATCAAAAATCCTTGCTTGTATGCAAGGAAGATGATGTCCTTTTGTCTTATTTAATGTCTCTTAAAAATACACAAATGAGTAAAGCATTTATACCTGAAAGAGTTCAATCTTCCAATTACTGGAGTACAGTGTAGTACTGTAGTACTGTCATGGCACCATTCCTCCTGGACCCCACCCTGTCATCCTTAAATAAGCACTTAAAACCTGGCTCTATCCCCTGGCTTTGGGTTGTAGTTGATCAGTGTTTCTCAACCTCAGCAACTTTTAAGATGTGTGGACTAACTCCCAGAATTCCCCAGCCATGCTGGCTAGGGAATTCTGGGAGCTGAAGTCCACACAACCTAAAGTTGCTGAGGTTGAGAAACCCTGGAGTAGATGATGGTTTTTGTGATGTTGCCATAACAGATTGGGTGGCCTATACCCTTCATAAATAAATATAAATAAATGCATTGCCCATTTCACTACAGAATGGACATGTTGGCATGGCACACCAAAACCCAGACTTGCCCATTGCATTTTAACCTATTATGTTGAACAACGTCAGCTTGTGTGGGGAGTTTATGGTTCAGTGTATTGTGTGAATTAGGACATTTCATTAATTGAATAAGCCACAGTTCAGTAATTTTGTGGCTGGGTCAAGAGCATACATATGAAACTGGTGTATGTATTTATATGGCACAATTTATATTCTGCTCTCAGCTGCCCTTTAATTTATTCACCCTGAATTAACTGACCTGATGAAAAACTGGTCATGCATTCTCTATCAGATCAAGTAGGGCATTTCATGAATCACTATCTAGCTGCTATCTGCACCAAAGCTCACCTTGCTGATTGTGTTACCTAAAATGGATAAACTGGATCTTGCCACTGTTGTTTTATTTCTGTCTTATAGAACAAGCCAAGAAGTCAAACTGACTACAGTAGAGAGAGATGAATTCATTGTCATTTAGTTATTTGTCTTATTCCTAAGCAGGTACATAAATATTATAAGAGGCAAATTCACAAAGGGCAATACCGAAGAGATCAAATGTTTAGATGAGTTACATTCTGCCATATGAAACATGACTGAACTGCCTAACATAGTCACATATAAGACTGAAAACCTCGGTCCATCTTGCTCAACAGCAGTAACAAATCTCCAGGGTTTCAAATGGGAAACATTTGCAGCACTACCCAGAGATACTAGTATAGGAATGTTGAAATTGTACATGCAAATGTAGTCTATGAATGAGCTACAGCCCTTGCGGCATCTTCTGAGGAGGAACAGACATTTATTCTGAAATAAGCACCAAAAGGTTTACACCCCCTGCCCAAAAAATCCAACACCCAACCTGACCGCATGGCAATAGGAACTAGTAAGGGTAACTTTAATCTGTGAAATGGAATGATTTGAAGATAGAGAATGAACATGATGTAGGCCTTGGGGAAGAGATCCCAGAATTAGAGGGCTTTGAAAAGATGGGAGAGCAGGGAAGTCATAATGTTGCAGCAGAACCTAGAGAGAGGCTCCAAGAGCTACCTAGCCATGTAGAACACTACCCAGAAGAGATGGCCTGTCCTTCTTTTTCATGCTTCTTTACTTTTAAAGCTGCTCCATGAAGCATACCAACCTGTGAGTGAGCTGTATGGCCTATAGCAAGATTTATTTCTAGGTAGGTAAGTAAAGAATCCATGCCCAGCTTGCTTTGTGAGCAGGTATATAGGCCATAAATTCCATGCCAGGGAAATGCCATTGTTCTCACACTTCTAAAATAAATTTGTATCCCCATTTATTCTTCTGGGAGTGGCTGTGAAAAAAACTCTCCAATCTTTTGGGTCTTCCGTGCTACAGTACGTTCAAAGCTGCCTTCTGCCTTCCTTTGTGCATCTTCCAATGCAATCAGCTTTCAACTCATGCCTTCAAGAATGACACTCAGAATTCAGCACTTTCAAAAGTGAAAGTGCAATTTGCAAGCCCAGCTATTATTGTGAAAAGCAGCCATTTAGAAATAAATGTTCCTTCAGGCATTGTGTCCATTTCTCTGTGTGAGAGGGTTGCTTTCAGAAAGACTAGGACTAGAAAGTCTCTTTCCTGCCTTCCAGTGGTGCAAAGGGTTTTGCAGCCCAGATCTTGTAGCTGTAGAAAAGTGCCTCAAGGCTGAATGTTTAGATTAGATGAGGTTTTACATGGAAATCAGTATTTGCTTGCCTAATACTTGTGGCTGTATTTGCACAAACACTCGTTACTGAATTAAACCATTTTCTACACAATGGGTTGCAATGAACCATGAACAACCAAATAGACTGGGTTCACCGAGTACCAAACTAACCTAGGTTAATACTACCCAAATTTAGTGTGTTGTTGTGTAAATATATGTGCTAGGACTTGACCTGATTAAGCACATTGTGTGAATACAGCCTATTAGTAAAAGATGGAATAAAAAGTATGCAAACACCCTGTGCAATTTAATGCTAACGTTGTGATTAGGACTAGTTAATTGGTCAGAAGATACTTCCAGAAAGGATATTTAAAGTCTCCTTTTAATGTCAGGCTATGTGTAGTTTTGAAATGCTACCAATGGTGAATTAAGTCCATCTTACACAACACCAGGTTTATTTTAGACTCATTACCAAAATGATTTTAATAATTCAGTTTGGTAAAAGATGGTGAAGTCCAATCATTCCAAATTATGAGTGTAACAAAGAAACTGGTTGCTGTTGACATCATCCCACAAGCACTAGCAGAGTCTTCTTTCAATGTTCAGCCTTGTCAATCATTCAAGCTAGAAGAGCAATCTTCCAGAAGAGCTTCCACAGCCTGTTTGACAGCAAGCCCTGACTGCAGACGCTTCCCATGCACATCAAAGTCCTTCCTGTTAATATGACAATGACACAGTACTACTTCGGAGCTTTTAAGTGTCATCACAGCAGAGTCGTTACTTAGTTAAGTGTACAACATGCAGGGATCTGTTCTCAAGGTCATATTCTGTTTTGAAGAAATAGCTTTCCTTAACACAAAGGATGCATAAAATTATTTAGCATACTGTTATTGTGCTTTTTTCCCAAAGAGCGTAAGGCAGCATAAGTCTCCTCTTCTACTACATATCCTCACAACAGGTCTTTGATGTAAATAGGTCAGAGAAACCATGACTATGTTTGCATGACACTTACCTGTGGTTAATATAACAATACCTTACGCAATCACAATTTTCTGGACTTGCATGATGTTCTAAAACATAAGCTATTATTTATTTATTTATTTTATTTATTTTTTTATTATTTATTTATAATAATAATAATAATTATTATTATTTAGCTATTAGGCTAAATTCACACAATATGTTGGGTTATGTCTAGTTGATTAGTTTGTGTCTAAATGTGTTGCGTGAACGTTAGTGACAAGTACAATACTATCTGGTAGACTAACTAGGAATCTGAACCTCAAAATTCATAGTCACCCCAATCTAAGCACTATACTAGAGGTGGGAAATCTGTGGTCTTTGGGCTCTATCTAACCCTCCAGCCTCCTCCCTGCTTTCTTGTGGTCCCTGGGGCTTTCCAAGACCCCATGGTCAAAATCTGGCAGCAACCATCAAAATGTAGAAGCATCCTTTTTCAGACTTTTTAAAAGAGGTAGATGACATGAAATAGATTTAGGCATCTGCTGTGTTTATTTAAAAGGAGAAAAAATGAGAAACAAAAAGAGAGTGAAAATTTCAACCTGCTCTTCTGGTCTCTTTGCCTGAGGCCCTTGAAGGACAATGTACAGTATCACCCAGCTAGTTTCTTCCCCCCCCCCCAAGTTCCAAGTTAGTATGTCTACCGCTCTTGCTGCAGTTAGTAGAATTTGCTGCTTGTGGAGTTAATCTGTGCTGAATTCATCTGTACTCATCTTGTTGATTTCTAAATAACTCAGATGCCAAAGAAATGCCATACGTTGCCTCCAGATATTTCATTCTTCCAAAAGAAACCAAAACTATGCAATCACTTTGGGAAGGGTCAAAAGGTGTTTCCCCACCCCTGAAGCTATGCTGCCCATTTGATTTCTCAAATCTGTGGACATTGGTCAGCTTCTGGAATCAACACACCTTGCTGGTATTTGGGATGGGAAAGACCAGCAGGGAATTCATACTGATTAGCTCCTAACTGATATTCTCCGTGGGCTTATCTGGGAATGCGTTGAATGCTATCAGGGCAAGACTTGGGGGCAGAAATTCAGATCTTGATTGTACAGCATCTTTGCTTACTTAAGTGGAGTGACATACAGTATATAATTGGTATAATTGAAGTGACATATAAGCCTAGTTAATAAATATCACATTTTGATATTAATGAAGAAGCAGTTCCAAGGAGCACAGGGGCATTCAGAGTCTAAAATTGTTGAATGTACAACTACAAAGAACAAAATCGGGGGCTTAAGGGCCTGTGTGATTTCTTCTGATAGAACATCGGATAAGTTAAAACAGGAAGTGCTAGTAGAGGTGCTGTTCTCTGCTGCCGTAGCAAGTCCATCAGAGGTAGATCCAGTTCAGTTCCGTCTTACCTAATCGTCACTCAGTCTCCCTCTTGGCTTACCTAGATTGTTTTCCACACTGAAAGTTGATTTTTATAAAAGAAACTACCCAAGCCTAATCATACTCTTTGTTCCCTGGGGAAAAACAAATAAACAATGTACATTATGAAGATCTAAGTTATATCTCATCAAGTATGAAATCATTTCAGGAATATGGGTTACTTTGGCAACTTGCCCCCCATCTTGTTCCCATGGGATGATAATATTATCACCCACCTTCACATAATTTTCAGAATCCCCTCTGGAGATTGCACCCCCAAAATCTCTATCATTTACCAAATATGTCAAAAAGATGGGATCATCCTCTTGCTAAACTAAAAGGCGTGGCCTCTAAACCTTTTCAAAACCTCCCTGTTTTTCTAAAAGTTCCAGGGAAAAAAATAGTTCAAATACAGGTGAACAATCATGTCAAATGTATTTAATTTACTTATCAGTTCATTTAAATGAAATTAAAACATTTATTAATTAAAAATGAATTGGTTGAATTAATTAATTAATTAATTAAACCTCCTACTTTTTAGAGGACTGCCCCAAGTATTCCATTCTAAGGCTGTGTGGCCAATAAGGGCCTTGGAAAAAGTTGTCAATGTCTCTGATAAATCGTAGCAATGAGACTCCCTGTTTTCCTCACAATCTGATATACTTTCTGTATCATCAAAGCTGACATAATGTAGGACTGCCAGAAATCCAAAACATGCTACGTTTGAAGCATAGCCTTCACTTAGCCAAGCAGCAAAACCAGAGTCCAATAAAGAGCATCACTGCAACCCCCATATTCACAAAAATTCAACCTTTATTTCAGGCATAACTGGTTGTACACCAAGGATCATCAAGCAGTATCCTATCTGAGCTGAGTGTAGCCCCAGCACCCCATTTGCAGTGCTCAACCACCCTAAGATTATGCCACCAAAATTCAATTTCAAAATTTCAGCAGCAGAGATTTGGGATTCTTGTTGTTATTCTTGTTGTTGTTTTGGTCTAAAATGTAAGGGTGAAAGTGGTAGTAGTATGCCTCTGGGAGGCAAACTATCCTATCACCCTCTTTAAAGCTCCCAGGCCCCCTCAATATGGGCCCAAATTGGTTTGAAATTTTGTGATTTGGGACCATTTGGGAGACGAGTTGAGGTGGTTTTATTAGGGAGATGGCAGTGATTTGCTTTCCAGAGGCCTCCCATTCTCCTTACCTGGAAGCCCCCCAAGTCAATAAAAGGTCCAAGATGTTGGTCCTATCCTTTCCAGTGGTATCACCACTTTACCACCTCTCACAGCCCAGATCTTTGGAAGATCAAAGGGGCAAATTGTTATCTCAGCCCCTCAAGCATTGCTCACCTCTGCCCTGTCTAGACTCATGGATCTAGACTACCAACAACAAAATATTGGCCTCTTTATGGGTACCACGGAGTGTAACTCAGTAGAAGTTGCAGAGTAAGAATAATGTCATGGGAAATGGTTCTGCTAAATACCGTTCTGGTGTTTTGTAAACAGGTGCCCACAACAGCAAGGAAGGATTTTGGAGTACTGTCTGGATCTCCAATTACAAAGACAAACTATAGACTCAAACAAGCACTATTGCTGGGTTTTCTTACCAGTTCTAACTTAATTTGATAAAGGGAATTGTCTTAAAAATTATTTCACAAGAAATTATAATTTTGGAGGAATTCTCATGAGCTATGTGGCAGCCTTGCATTTATTTCTTGTTTAACTGATTGATTTGTTCCCCCTTTTTTATACTCTGGCAAGCACTCAGGGCAACTAACCAAATTTAAGCCAAAATAAAAAAGATTAAAAATAAAGATTACCCCTTCATTTCCAAAGACCAATCTGCTGGCAGAAGAAGCAAGGGGCAACTGAAATAAGAATGTTTTCCCTCTCCTCATAGTTCCTTGCAGGTTATCACTCACTAAAATAGATTTCCAGCAGCATCAGTGAATTGGAAACACTATCAAGATCAGTCCTGTGTAGCTGTGAAGAAGGAATTCCATGCTGGGGATTATTAGGAAAGGGATAAAAAATAAGACAACTAAATTACAAAGCCTTTGGGTAAATCTGTTTGCTTAGGACATTGTTGGAACTGGTCAACAGAAGCAAGGTCCAAGGGTCAAGACTGACAAGGAAACAGGCAGCTGAGTAAGCAAGGTCAACCAAACTGAAAACTGGTAAACAAGCATTGTTTCAGGAACTGGCCTTTTGATGCCCAGCACTTTTAAAGCTGAGCTTGGAGAACCCCAGTCAACACTCAGCTGCAGACTATTGCCTAGGTTCATTTCAATTCCTGCAAAGGACCTAATAGCTTGTTACATATGAGACATTCTGCTTTTCAAAGTGATGTCCCTTCACCTGGCCATGAGTCAGCTTGTATCCTCCTCTGCGACTTCTGCTCCTTAGTTCTCAGTGGGCAATTTGTAATCCAGAATCAGTCTGGTCCTTTAGTACCCTCTAGTGTCCATTTGCAACCTTCATCAAGCCCCAGTTCCTAATATGGGTTTAGTTCTGTTTCAGTCGTTTCCCACGAGTATATTATTTAATTATATACTTGTTTTTCAAATCTTACAGCAAAAATAACCAATAATCCAAATCTCTCTGGACTCCCAATCCATTTAAAACTTTCTTAAATCAAAATCCTTTTTTTTTTTTTTTTGCTTTTTGCCTATTGTATATTATTTTAAATTCTTACGCCTCTGTTTAAAATTTCTTAAATCCAAAGAAGGTAAAACTCACCAGATGTCAAATTAAGCTTGCCATTTTGAAGGTCTCTAATATCCATAAAATAGTTAGACTGAACATTCCAAACAAGATGAGAAAGTGAGTTCAGCTGTCTTAGTGTTCTTGGCTTGGCGGCTGTTAAGAGCAAAGATGTTGGCTCCCTTGGCTTGTGGTGCTCAAACCTGCAGGAGACCACTATTTTACAGTCTCCTTGAGAGGAGCTGCCATTCAGAGCACTCGTGGGCGATATCCCTCTCTCTCCTTCTCCAGAGAGATTCGAAGGACCAGTCTAGTTGCTGGTCTAGACCACAGTGGTCATTATCAGTGACAGAACTCTGTATCTTGAGGAAAGAAGTCTGAGAGTGTTTTCCCTAGTTGTCTGCAGGAGTAACATACTGCTTGCAATCTGTTGTTAACTCTGGGAGTCTAAGCCTTTCTCCTAAAAGAAATCCTCTAGAGGGCATGTAGTAACATCTATAGTACAATTACTTATGGAGTAATGTTTATGGTGATACCCAGTGTGGTCCAGATGTTGGACTAGATTGAAGGAGATCCAGGTCCAACTTCATCTTCGGCCATGAAAACTCACTAAGTGACTTTGGGCCTGCTCTGATTTCTGTTCTACCCATAGGATTTTATTATGGGGAAAACTCGAGACTCTTAGAGAAAAGGTAGGATATAACTCTAAATAAGGAGAGCATAATGGTTCTGTGTTTCAAAAAACTACAGCATAGAGCAGAGCGAGAAAAGAACCATAATAATAAAAATTATAATCACAATAATGAAAAATGTATAGCAGAATAGGGGAGGGTAATGTTTGGAGGGATCTACAGCTGAGCATTTTAACCATAAGGAGGCTGCAAAGCCTGCTTGGCAAAATACCTGCTACTCACTAGCTACTTTGGACTCCCAATTTCCCAACTGATCTCCATGAGCCAATGCTGGTTGGGATTGATGGGAATTACTCCAAAATAAGGGCATCAGGGCGCCTCTTCCCAAGAGAGCACAGTGATGGATCCTATACTGTTCTCATGCTGCCATAGATGTGAGGCCACTAATAATATACAATGTCAATATGGACACTTGATCATCACAGACTGAAACTGATTCATTTCACATTGCAACACAGCCCACTGTTGATATAGTTTGATTTGTGGCCTTATCCAAAATTGCTCCCAGGGAATGGATTATGGGTGTATATGTCAATCATTCTCCTACATTTTGCACTGAAATTTGTATTATTTTAAACGCACTTCTCTCCAAATGTGGATTTTTTTCAGTTCTGCCTAAGATGCCCCCCCCTTTTACCTTAATGTATATTTTGAAACATAAACTAATTCCAGATTGTGTATTAGTTCATAAATGCAAAAGTTCACAAGCTGACATTCATATACAACTTTCCTCCATCCCTAAAACAAATGCTCCAAATCTGGCATTGTTTTTGACAACTGCTAGCATGTTACTGAGTTATGTGAGATATTATGCTACTATAAATAAATATACATAATTTTTATTTCATTTTGCTTCCACTTAATTTGAATAGTCTAAATTCACCTAATAGTTTGCACAGGACAATGATCCAAAAACACACTGGAGTCAATGGCTGTGTACAACTTCATTCAGCAGAATCAAGAATATTCTGTTGGAAAAAATCATAAACTGGGATTGATTGATGATTGATTATATGCAATCAAGTTGTTTTCATCTCCTAGTGACCGCATAGATACATTTTATGCATGACAATCTATCCCTAAACTGTTCTTTCAAATCTCCCAACAGTGCACTCATCAGCACCGTAACTAAGTTCATCCACCTTGCTGCTGGTCTCCCTCTTCTCTTTTTTTCCACCTTTCCCAGCTGGGTCTTCACATAAAGTGTCTGCAGCAAGATAATTTGAGCCTGGTCATTTGTGCCTCAAGTGAGAACTCTGGGTTGATTTGTTTGATGATCCATCAGTTTGTTTTTTTGACTGTCCACAGTATTCTCAGGACTCTTCTCCAACGCCAAAGTTCAAAGGCATCAATACTCTTCCCATCCTGCTTCTTTATAGTCCAACTTTCACTTCCATAGAGTGTTACGGGGAATACTGTGGCTTGCACAATTCTGATCTTTGTAGGTGTAGACACATCACAGCATTTGAATATCTTTTTCAAGGGCTTCGTGGCTGCTCTATCAAGAGCTAGTCATGTAAAAATATGTCACATGCACAATTTAATATGTGTGTGTGTGTGTGTCTTTAGGATTGGTTTCAGTTGGAGTTGGTAACTTTAGGTTGACAAAATGAGAAGCTAAGACTCCGCAGGATTTTTGTTTGTGTTATTTTTCTACATTTTTAAGGTCTTGGGTCAATGAACCTAGATGATTAGAAAGATGCGACCCTAGATGAGGAAGATGAACAGTACAACTACTGTTTATTTACAACTGCTGTCATATTCAAGTAAAAAGATGCTAGTCTACCAACAATGGAGTTCTCTTGATATTTGGCATTCTTTTTTATATCTTCTGATGTGCAAAGGACAATGAAACAATGTCTGTTCTTTTCATTCACTCTGTTTTAACATTTTGTTTCACCTGGAGTTTTGCATATATATCTCTTTGTCTGAATGTGTTAATGCTTTGCCTGAATGTGTTAATGCTTGTTCTTTGCCTCTAAGATTGTCATCTCTGGTATCCCACCCAAAAGCTAAATATGGCCCTTGGGTTGACAAAAATTGTCCACCCTATTTTAAACTTACATACAAATCATGCAACTACATCTATAACCTTTACATTACACTAGTGCATGTGGATGCCATGAAACAGCAATGAACCATCAGTATTCTATGATATAATTTCTTAGAACAGTTATACAAAGCAGATAAAGTTATTGCTTGTCAAGGAACTAATTCAATGTGATTGGCATTCAATTAATTGCACAGCTAAGGTCATTTGGCCAATACAATTATTTCCCAAATAGCTGCACAATTTTTCCCAGAGACAAGAATCCTGTAAAACCCTTAGACCATGGCTGAGCATGTTGAATTCATCTATTTTAGGACAGAGATTTAATGGGAAAAGCAAAATGCAAAGTTTTCACCTAATGAAAGTAATGGAAATTGTATGCTGAGTGAATGCAGTATTGAGTTTATATATAGATTTTTTTATAGACATGGTCATCAAGAGTAGGAAGAACAATTTTAGAGGGCACATAATAAACAAATGCCATTGTCAAGAACGTACTTTTCACATTTCTGGGCTTTCTTCATAGACATGCCAATCCTTTTGCAGCAGAACCATGTCAGAACAATATCATCAGTAAGAATTTATTTCAGATTTTCCAGTGTGATGTCCTCTAGAGATGTGGGTTTACAATTCCAGGAATGAGAAACTGAGGAAAGGTAAAACAGTTGCAGACATAAGAACCAAAGTGCTTTGAAGAATTTTTAGGTCTATATTTAAAGCTAGAGTAAGCTCAGAATGTTAGAAAACTACCCTGCAATGTTTAGCAATTAAGGTCAGTAGGGCTTCAGGGCTCCCATATACCCCTTGGGTTGCAGGTTACCCATCCCTGCATTCTAAAATGCAGAAACATGCTATGGATATGAAATAATTCCGTTATGAATTTCCCCCAGAGTGATTGGGGGAGGTTCAGCTATGACAACAATCCCTGTGGAACAGCATTTGCTACATAACAAACAGGCACCCCTAAGCTAATCGGCTTATAGTCATACATAATTGTCTGGCACAATTACTAGAGACCTTGTGGTTCAAGCAATGAGCCGCAATCTAGTCTTTTTTTTTATACTCCCAAAGAAATAGACCAGCTGTACTGGGAAAATACCACCAACAAAATTCTTTTCAGCTACAAAATCAACAGATTCTATTTCCAGAAAGAATGTCAGAGACTGTTTCAAATCTACAGCTCAGAGAAAAATAATACATCCATTTCTCAAGCTGGTCTTCCAGCCCAAGCAGAATCAATTGGCCGGAACGCATAAAGTCATTTAAGAACTGAAGCTGTAGAAAAGAAAAATGCATCCTGCCTTGAAACCAGGCAGATTTAGATTTCACGCTTTGCAAAAAACCAATAATATTTGCACTGCAAAAACACAGCAATTCAGTAAAGACAATATATTGTTCAAGAGTTGGTTTTATAAAGAGACCTGTCAAGTCTTGAATACTATCTAAGCAGAGCTTTCTTTCGCTCTATATAAGCATCATATGCGCAACTGGATTTGTAAAATCTTGAGCAGCAACTGGCCACAATGGAAGCTCCTAGACATAAGAAAAATTAAAAGCAGGGATTTGGCAGGTAGAAAAACAGTGAAGAAGAGACCACGATTGTCCTCCAACAATACATCATGCCACATGGAATGAACTCCAAGACATTTCAACAGTTAGCTATCACAGGCAAAAGAAAGACAAAGAATCAACTGAACCCCACTGAACCCAACCTTTTGGTCATCAAGAGTTCATCAATTAGATTTTATGGATGACTAAAGAGCAAAGACTCCAAAATGCAACAGGATTAAATGTTATATCATGTTCAACTCTCTTGTTGGGGAAAAAAGCACCCCAAAAAACTATTCATTTATGAAATTTATACTCTGCCCCAATTCAGTTGGACTATAGGCAGTTTACAATATACATAATAAAATACAACTGTAGAAATATAGTACAATTAAATCTCTAGAAGCAATTCCCAAAAGAGCCTCTGGAAAAGGCAGGTCTTTATAACTTTCCAGAAGAATATAAAAGTGGGGACCATCTTTGCCTCAGAGGGTAAACTATTCCATAGGAGGGAAGCCCTTACACCCACCTCTGGGACCCCCTTGTACCTCCATGTAGGTGAGGGCCCTGAGCAGACATTTTGTGATTGTCTAGGATGGAAAGGAAGATTTTACCAGGGAAAGGGGTCTCTTAGATATTGTTCAATATATGCACTTTGGTCCCAGATTACTTTCCCAAAAGATAGCGCTTGGATACTAATGGTGGACCACATCATTTGTTAGCAGCTTTCATTCACCTTACTAGCAGCTGATGCTTGCCCAGCTATGAAAGCAATACATTTTCATAGCTGTACCAAAATAATCTAATTAATTTGACAAAATGCTCTGGAAATAACAGAAAGGAAATTGCTCTACTCTATGATTCATCAAGTGCTGCCAGTGAAAATAATAATACAATGATATTATTTCAGGTGAAAACTTCAGATGAAAGTATATCAGTAAAGAACTGACAGAATGCAGATGTTAATATACAGATTTGGGCCATTTTAGCAGCTTCTTTCTTTTTAGGAACTTTCAGAAAACTGGATCTTGGTGGGTAACACACTGATGATTTTAAGATAAAGATGCCCTCAAGTAAAACATGACATGGCGACTATACAACAAATTGACATTGTTTTCGTTGACAACAGTATTTCACTGATTTCTTCCATGATGTTGTCTACCTTACAATCCTGGAACACCATGGTGGTTTCCCATATGAGTCTGCTTAGCATGGCTTAGCATGGCTGGCTGGGGAATTCTGGGAGTTGAAGTCCACCTGTCTTAAAGTTGCCAAGGTTGAGAAACACTGTAATAGACATTATTTTAAATTAGCCCATTTGTTTTTGTGGTGAGTTCTTTCAGCTGTTTAGTAAAGCCAGTGGTTTTGACAAAAAGATTTTTAAAGTAAAATCTAGACCAAATAATGGAGGAAGATAAATCAGAACAATAGGATTGCTATAATGAATGAGACTGTGAAGGTCACATTCAACACAGTGGCACACCAATAGAGCAAGTGCAGTGTAACTGTTTTTTGGTTTTTTGTTGTGTGTTTTTTTTGTGCCTTCAAATCAGTGTTGAGTCTTGGTGACTGCCTGGACTAGTCCCTGCAGTTTTTTTGGCAAGACCTCAGAAGTGGTTTGCCCTTGCCTTCTTCCTAGAGCTGAGAGAGAGTGACTGGTCCAAGGTCACCCAGCTGGCTTTGTGCCTAAGGCTGGACTAGAACTCACAGTCTCCCAGTTACTAGTCTGATGCCTTAGCCACTACACCAAACTGGCTCTCTAATGTAACTATTAACGGTGCTGAAATGCAGTTCACTTGGAGGTTTTGGATTTGTTTGTTCATCCTATGCATTGTTTACTTAACTTTAATATGCATTTTTCTCAAAACACAGACTCCATTGGAGGCTTGTTCCCAAGTAAATGCCCATAGGATTGCATTATAAAGTCACTTTAAGAATTCTGCAGCCCTTTCCTAAGATATTCAGATTGTCGTGAACTGGAGTATTGAAATTCAACAGCCAGCTTAATTTATGCAGAGAAGTTTTATATATATATATATACACATACATACATACATACACACACACACACACATACATACACACACACATCACAATCATGTGCCCTACATTATTTGCACTGCTGAACTGCACATGGCAACTGAAGAAATGCTTGCATAACTGAAAGTTGTAGGTGGAAGCATAATGTGAATTGTACACTGGAAAGCACTTGAGTCAAAGATACCCCACTTACAAAATCACAAGTTTGCTTTCATCAGGCTACAATGTTCTTCCCCTTAGTTACTCATTGACAATTACCATATTGATCACTTAGTTTAGAGAGGTGTTACAAGCAGTGTTCAAAGTGGGCAAAATGGGATGAAGTGGGTATCTTCCAAAGTGGGAGGGTAAAAAACAAAAATGTAGAAGAACAGACTTAGTTATATCAATTTATGAAGTGGGGACATAAATATTCCTGAAAATAAATGGGCCTCATTCAGCTGGCAGCACAGACAAAATGGATTACTGAAAAAACTGGAGGTCAATACTGAGACTATACTATCCTTGGAGTAGCTCCTTTTTTGTCCACATTTTGTTTTTGTTTTTCCTTATTTTCAGTCTCTCGAGATGACCAGGGGCCATGGTAACATGGTGATATCATAGGAGTGGGTGGAGTTGGATCTGCTGGAGGTAGCACTGAGGATATGCAAAACTGCCATCTGGGGAACTACAGCGCTGGGTCTTTCTGCCATTACACTCTTCTACATAACAAGAGCTCGGCATTGAGGTAATTCAAGCTCCTGAGTGGTTCTTTGCTTTGATTGTTGACTTTTGCCTCTTGTCTATGCTCAGCTTTCTGGATCTGGCTCAGAACTGTTCATGACTTCCATGTGATATTGGAATATCACACGGGAAAGTGACTGGAAAACATCAAGACTTCAAATCACGTTTTGCTGAAAGACAGACTAATATCAACAGGCCAACAGTTTTGTTTTCTATTCAGGGCATCTCAGCATAGTTGGAAGACTATAACTTGGTTCACATGTCTCATCAGCATTGTTTGTTAAGCCATGGTTTCTTGACTATGCCACAGTGAGTTGGATTCACACATAATGCTAAACCATACACCAGAATAGACAAACCAGAATAGCCTGGAGCTTGGTTAACTCTAGGTCACATCTAAACACACCACAAGCAGTAAATTCTGAGAGGGTAATGGTTACTGTCCAGGGCTAAGTGTGAAGAGGCGTCTATCCTCCCTTCTCAGAAATGGTTACCTGTGAGCAGGACATGTTGTCCAATTCATTGTTTATAGGATACCATCCAGGAAAGTTTGTCACCTGCCAGCCCTTCTGAGTACTGTAAAGTGGGATTATGTGGCCACCATAAGCCGCATGAGTGAAATATTTCCATTTAAAATTAGTGGATTTAAATGAAATTAATTTAGGGCTGATTTCTGCCCGGAGTTTGTACAGTTTTCATGGTACAGTACTACCAATAGAAGCCAACACTTAGGCATGTTTAACTGAGATCCAGAGCACATTTTTAATTCTACAACTCTACAAATCTAAAAAAATAATTTAAAACTCTCTGAAAAAAACATAATTAAAGTCTACATGCAATAATGATAAATTGTCCCTTTCAACAGCTTTCCTACCAATTCAACAAATTGGGTATTTAAACTTCAGAAAGTCTGAGCATGCCAGATAATTCCTGGGTGGGAGTTCTGAGAGCTGCAGTCCCAGAACCTGGTGAGTGCCAGGCTGGGGAAAATGGCCTTACAGAATCCCTTCTTCAGTTTGTAATTATTAGATTTCTATCAGTAGTGCTATTAGTATGGCTGCCCACAAGCAAAGCCTTTGCATGACTTGAGAGAGATTAGCCAGTCTTATTTTTATACCACCCACAAAGACCTCAGGGAAAGGATATTGCAGAAACAAAACAAATTTAAATCCACATACCTCCATACACATTTTCCTATCAATGCTAAGTACCATATTTTAAGAAGGTTTCAGAGAACCTGGAAAGAAATCAGAGAAGTAAATAAGCAAATAAATTTATTGTTATAAATGCAGGTCATAACAATGATGTATAGCATAACATATAATAAAACAAAATAACAATAAAATAAAAAATAATTTAAAAATATGGATGCAAATTGGTTGAAACAAAATAAAGCCAGGGCTTAAACATTTATTTTTAAGTTTAAATGACAACAAAACCAAAGTAGGAACCTAACTTCTAACAGTGGGAAACACCTGCAAGACAATAATTCAATTGTTTGAGTTCCGAGCCCTTGAACTTGGCCTTGAGCTCATCGTAAATGGGGCAGTGGAAGACATAGTGAATAATGTCATTTCAGAGGTGAGGAATGTAGATGATTTGTGGACTGTAAACTTCTACTAAGAGAGACTGAGGGAGCCTTGGAGTGCTTAGTCTTGAGAAAAGATCAGTCTTCCTCAACTGCTTGAAGGGTGGTCACACAAAAAAGGGCCGTGACCATTCTCTATCAGTCTAGAATACTGGATACAAAATAATACTGAACCTGGTCTTGAGTTATAGAAAAAAGTGAGCAGCACATATGCAAATGTGAATGGAAATAAAAGCCAGAAAAATGACCCTACTTTGTTCTCAGTTATTCATTTTTAACGGAAATTTGTAGGGTAATAATTAATGTGGGTTGTTGTTTTTTTTATTTATTCTGACTGTGAGCCACCAAGAGTCACCCTCTGGGGGAGATGGGCGGCATACAAATTTAATAAATAAATAAATAAATCATACATAATCCTTTAGATATGTTATCCTCTTCCCAACTATTCAGCCTATGTATCAGACATCTAAATATCCAATTTGTAAGAGATGTATTAGTTCAACATCTATTTAACCAATATCTCAAATTGAATTTTACCAGTCAAAAAGACTTTTAAAAAGATAAGAAACCAGGCAAATTGTTAGCTTATCAATTATGGAATGAACAGAATAAAAGATTGATTACTTCTATTGAAGATGGAATTGATTATGTTTTTACAATGCAAGATGTTACACAGCAATTTATTAGTTATTTTTCAAAATCGTACAATAAACAGCAGTCTGATCCAGTAAAAATTGAAGAATATTTGAATGGAATATTACTTACAAAATTTACTGGCCGACAAAAAGAGGTTCTTAATCAACCCATAACAGAAGATGAAACTAGAGAAGCAATTAAAGGATTAAAAATGAATAAAATTCCAGGACCTGATGATATTTCTGCAATATATTACATGGCTTTTCAAGAAATCCTGTCTAAACCTTTAACCTAAGTAATGAATGAGATTTAGGTACATGAAAAACTCCTGCCATCATGGAAAGAGGCTTTTATCTCCTTGAGTTATAAAGAAGGAAAGGATTTGACCCATTCTGAACCATATAGAACTATTTCATTACGGAATGTGGATTATAAGTTCTTCACAGCAATTCTTGCTAAGAGGCTAAATTAAAAAAAAAACAACAACACGGAGATAATACATCCTGACCAAACTGGCTTTGTCCCAAAGAGATAAATGAGAGATAGTATCAGATATATTTTAAATGCTATTGATAAAATAAACCAAAAAGACCAAAGATTGGCCATGATTTTTCTTGATGCTGAAAAAGCCTTTGACAGTCTCGAACAACTCCTTTTGCTGGCAGTTCTTGAAAAAAATGGACTGTGGCCTAATTTTTTTTTTTTTTTTTAACATGGATACAGAGTAGTTATAAAAAACAGGAAGCTAAAATTATCTTGAATGGTCTTATTTCATAGAAATGCACTATACAGAATGGAACAAGGTGTCCTGTCTCCTTTTTTACTTTTATTAGCATTAGAACTATTGGAAATAATGTCAAAAAATATGTCAGGCGGATAGAATCCTAGGTGTTAAATTAGCTGCACAAGGACATAAATTGAAATTATTTGCTGATGATATTATACTAACAGTTGCTCAGTCTAGAGCCTCTTTAACAACATTGGTGGAATATATACAATAATATGGTTTGGTATCAGACTACCACATCAATAAAGAGAAGACTCAGATGTTGATATCGAACTTGGCAGAAGATGAAAAGCAACTTGTGTATCAACTAACAGACTTTATATTACTGCTTTAAAAAGTCAAATATCTATGAATCATTTTGATAAAAAAAAATAAGAAAAAATATTTAACAATCTGGAAACATATAACAATAGATATCTCTGGATGGTAGAAATTAAATTTACCTTGGTTAGGAAGAATTGCAGCAGTTAAAATGAGTATTTTGTCAATACAAAATTTTCTATTTCAAATTATTCCAATTTCCATTGAAAATAAGGTATTAAAAGACTGGCCCAGACAAGTAATGAATTATGTATAGTCTAACAAAAGGGTAACTATTAAATTTAAGAATTTGCAAGATTCAGAAGAATGAGATAGCCTAGTGGCTCCAAATCTCTTGCCAGTTGCCTGAGATGGATCTCAGGAGGGATTATATTTTCTTATATTTCCATCACCTCAATGGAAGTGTGGCAGGCCTTTTACAGGGGCTACATAGATATATCTCAGTTGGCACACAGAGAAATAAAAATGTTCAAAAGACTTCATAATATTAAGTAACTTATTAAAGGTTTGGGATATATATAGGAAAAGAGTACATTGAGATTTTTTCCCCCTCCTGCTTCTTTTATTGAATATCTGTTTTTATGATGAGGAAAGTACCAAGAAATGTGTTCAGTGGAGGGATAAAAAAATGTTTAGATTACAAGCTTTTATTATTAACAGGACAAAATTAAGACCTTTTGAGTCTTCTTCAACCCAGTGCTCTTCCACTCTTAATTGTTTTCAGTACTCTCAAATAAGCAGTGTAGAAACAAAAGAATTAGGAAAACAAGGGAGAATAGTGAGAAATGTGAACGAATCTGAAAATCTTACAACTCATAATACTGAACTTTTACTGGATGCAATTTATAATTTATTAATAAATACAACTCAGAAGGTGAACAAGTCAAAGATCATATGATAAAATGGACGCAAAGTTTGAATACAGTCACAGAGATAGAACAGTGGGAATTTCAATGGAAAAAAATATTATTAAATTTACCCCTAACATTATACTTAGAGAGAATTACATATAAGATGTTTTACCATTGGTACATAACTCTAGTCATGATTGCTAAAATGAGTAATTCCTTCTCTATGAAATGCTGGAAACGCAATGAATAGATTGGATCCTTCTTCCATATGTTACGGCAATGCTGCAGAGCTCAACAATATTGGAAAATGATTCATTGTAAAATGGAACAAATCTTGAAAGTCATAATTCCATTTTGTGCTGAGATATTTTTGTTAAACTTACTTTTAAAAGTATGGTTAAACCATACTTTTCTTCAAAATATACTGAACTGGCCTTATATATGTTATACAGCTGCAAGGATTTTATATGCTTCTTACTGGGAAAGATATTCTACCCCTTCTATGGAAGAATGGTTAAGTAAAGTATGGTAATATGGATATCTAGAATAACCTCATATTTGAAAAATAAATCTGATATATAATTCAGTCTTATTTGGAAACCATTTCTAGGCTAGAGTTCAGTAAAGGGAATTGTGCCACATTGAAAATTTGGGTTCTAGAGCTGATATTTTAATTTGACATATAGTCTATATATTCCAGTATTATTTGAATGTTCTGATTATTATTTTATAGCTTTTATTTTTCCTGCTGTGTATTAACCAAATGCTCTTACAATTCAACAGAGACATGTTTTGACTAGAACTGAGTATGAAATGTTTTGAGTACTCTAAGTTTTTAATGGTGTATTGCAATATATTGCCCACATGATGTTTTAGATTAGCTTGAGATTTGTTGCTTGTCCACCTGTATTTTATTGCTTATACTGGGTATATATTCCCTAACACAGTATGTATATTTCTATCAGTATTGTTTCCTTCTCCTTTTTCTTTGAAAATTCTTATAAAAACTCATTAAAAGTTAATTTAAAAACCAGTTTTCCAGAACCATCTAGATCGGAGGCTAAAAAAAAATCTCACTGAAATTAAAAACAGAGGGTCACATTTTGATCTAGACCAATGTGAAAATTAAGTCTGCAATATAGCAGCTGGGCAGCAAAATGAAGCCTACTCCCTCCCAGCATTAATAGCTACACACTCTAGATGCAGCAATTTCCATACATTGGCTGGGTTCACACAATGTACTAAATTCAGGTTAACAAAGCATAACTGCTGTGTTTTTGTAGCATACTATGACCAAATAAAGAAACTATGTTATGGCTTAATGTGACAACCTGGTTCACACAATATATGAAGACAGTGAGCTGCACAAGTTGAGCATAAATGGCCCATGCCTTGCCACCATTCATCCAAGATACAGCACATTTAAGTCTCACCACTTTCGGTGGATGAGATGAACACATGCTTGAGCTTTTCGTATTAAAATGAATGGGAACCAGAGTTGACTTTAGCTAAAATATTGGTTAAAATACATTTAAAAGATAATTAGACAACCCTTGGCCAAAAAAAAAAAAAAAAAATCCACCTCTTCCTGTGATTCTCGATTCGTGAAAATCACTTTCATTGTCTGAGGATATATACTCATTGCAAGCAAGGGAAAAAAACTCCACTTCTTGGTAATTATCTTGCCTTAACACTGTCAATCACTGGAGTTTATGCAGCTCCAGTTTTAACTGCACAACTATAAAAATCCACATAGCATATTGGATATCTTTTTTTCCTTATCAACACACACCCCATTTTCATAGACTACTCTTTATGTTAAATCCTTTCAATTACACTGAAAAGCTTAACTAGGTCGACTTTGCAGGAAGACAGATGAAAGAAACAACCCCTTCAGATACACAGAGAGCAGAGAAAGAGAGAGGTACAAACCAGCTTTTGCGTCATCTAGTAGGTGAAGTAGCATATCTGATTTCCACCAAAAATGTGATTGTGGCTGCCTTCTCTTCTGCTCTGTTTCAGAAATGACTTCAAGCTTGAGGACACCCTGGCAAAAGCAATATTATTTGGGGGGGAGGGCAGATCTTGATGGCCTTCCCTGGTCAAGAGCACCAACAGCAGCAGTTGGAGGACTACCTTTAAAAATCCCCAGGATGCCTCAGAGTGATGCTCCATTGTGAAAAAAATCTAAACATCAGCTAGATTCAGCTGACCACTGCTGTCTGGAGTCCTGAATGAGCAAAACTAATAATGATTATTTGAAGGGTGGATGTGAACAGTGAGCCCTACTCACTCTCTGCTAGGGCTCAAAGAAAGTGACATCCTCTGTTTTTCTTCTTTACTGTAAATAAATGCAAACTGACTCTAGTGATCTTTCCTCCAAATGATGTAAACCAGGTAAATGCCATCTTTTGAAATTCCTGAAGCAAAGACGGGTGGGGTAAACTGCACTGCATAATGTCAATAGTAACTAAGCATCTTATAGACCTGGCAGGTTCTGTCTTTGCTGTTTTAAGACTGCACTGCATTGCAACATTGCAGTCCTGAAATCCATCTACTGTTCAGTCTACTTTGCTGTAGGGCAGTATTGTCCAAACTTGGCCACTTTAAGATGAGTGGACTTCAACTCCCAGAATTCCCCAGCCAGCATGGGGAATTCTGGGAGTTGAAGTCCACTCATCTTAAAGTGGCCAAGTTTGGACAACACTCCTGTAGGGTTTTTGCTTTATTTTTGATTTTGGAGGTTACATTTGTAGTCTGACAGATTTTTATTTAAACATTCCCAAGGCAGTTTGTGAACCGTTCATAAAATAGTGGCTATCCGAATGGTATGTACAGTCCAGAGAGATAACGGATGTTATATTATGTCAATGATATTTTGCCTTTCCTCAATTTCTCATTCTGGGAATTGTAGGCCCATACCTGTAGAGGGCATCCTACTGGAAAATTACCAGTTTCATCCTTATTGGAAATCATCAGACATGGGCAGCCAAATGGTATTCTATGGGGTACAAACCCTCTCCTGGAAATTGAACTCATAGACTCATTAGCTTTAGGGCCTATCCAGATCCTGGTGCTCAGTACTGTTGTGGGAAGGGATATATAGAGGCTATCTGAATCGTCTATGCCAGTGTTTCTCAACCTTGGCCACTTGAAGATGTGTGGACTTCAACTCCCAGAATTCCCCAGCCACCATGGTGGTTTCCCATAGGAGTCTGCTTAGCATGGCTGGCTGGGGAATTCTGGGAGTTGAAGTCCACACATCTTCAAGTGGCCAAGGTTGAGAAACACTGGTATAGACAGTCCACCTTCCCCTAAGCATTCACAGCAGAGAGATAATAGATGTTACATTATGCCATGCCCCCGTGTACAGGGTTTTATGATGTTATTGTTTATTATTATTGTTGTTGTTGTTGTTGTTGTTGTTATTATTATTATTATTATTATTATTATACTTGTATGCTGCCCAGCAACTCTGGGAGACATACAAGTTTAATAAATTATTATTAATTTATTAATAATGCCACTCCTTTCAGATAGTGTCAAAGAAAGAAAGCTATTTTTGTATTGCCCAATATGATAACATGGAGGACTGATTTAAAGAAATGAAAAGCAAAAGGTATTTTTTATTTTTGGGCATGGGCAAATAATAAAAAACAAGGGAACAAGAAAAAATGTTAGAGAAACAAACATATATATTTATACCCATAAATTATTTGGAAGTAATATTCACAAATTTTCCACCTTAAATGGTTTCTGGCAGTTTATATCAATTTGCAATCCTGAGGTTCAGGACTACAATTCCCACTAATATTCCAGCAGAGAATTATGGAAATTGTAATCCAACAAACTGGGACCTCATCAAGCTGGGAGGCATGGGTATGTACATTAGAGTTTTTCCATTTATTTTTTGTATTAACCAGAATAACAACACTGGAATTTTTATCGTTTTTCTTTTTAAAAATAAAATGAGACATTTTCTTGAAGGTCATGTTGATAATTATTGCCAAGATGCCAAAACAGCATGTAATTATTGCAAAATGCCACCTGGAAGAAAAATGGCTTCTGCTCAAACATTTCAAGTACAGATAAGAAGCTGTAATTCTCATTTCTGAATGAAAAATTAGGAGCAAGGCGGTGGCATCTGCAAGGGTTTTTCCTACAAGAGTTTTGTTGTCTTCCAAAACAGTGTAATTTAATTCTGCAAATGAATTCCTCCGTCCTCAGGTCCTCTAGTTAAACATCATTACAAAGTTGCTTGCTATAAAGGTACATTCTGCCTTTTTCAATTAGATTTCACACTGAGACAATTACTGCATCTCCTTTCAAAAAGTACTTTAGCATTTGTCAAAAAGGTTAACAATATTGGATTAAAGAGTGTATTTACGCCCTTTACGCATGCAGAGACCTAGCAACTTGGTAGGAAGCTACATTCATCTGGGGCATGTGGATTATAATCCTAATTCAGTCCTCCTAGAATGGCCAGAGATCTCAAATTACACCAGACAGTCCACATTTTTAGAAATTTGCCATCTGTCCCACCTGCATCCCTGGTGGGCTCATTTTTCATCCACTTGCTCATCTGGTCTTTGATCCCCTTTCTCATAGTTATAATACCAGGACAACCACTAGATCAGTGTTGTCCAAACGTGGCCACTTTAAGATGAGTGGACTTCAACTCCCAGAATTCTCCATGCTGGCTGGGGAATTCTGGGAGTTGAAGTCCACTCATCTTAAAGTGGCCAAGTTTGGACAACACTGCACTAGATGATAGGAAAGAGTTACATTTTTCTGTATTTCTAAACTACCATGTGATGTCCATCCATATTTTTGCAGCTGAAATATGGTAACCCTAGCTAAAACAAACCTGGGTTAACATGAGGGGTGAACCCAGCTACTACTTCTATCATGCCAACTTACAGCTGGCTGCCACTGGCTCCCTTGTAGGTGCTCATCCTGGGATCAGGCTACAGAATGGTATCATTCCAACCTGTCTTATTTCAGTGGTAATGAATTCAAGGGTTACAAAGATCTGCAAGGAGTATTTGCACAACTTTTACCACTACATCATTTAAAAAAATCAACACCTCACCCTCAGTGATGTTGCAATTGTAGATTATAGCATGCTGCCATTAAAACCTTGCCTGCTTTTACCCTCTTTTCTCCTGCATAATCTCCTGTTTCTGATTTCTAGCCTAAAACTGTTCTGGAAGCATGACAACCTGAGATTCAGACAGGAAAAGAAAATGCATTTTCAACAACATGATCTCACAGCTCTGTAGGACCAGAAGTAAATATGAGTGCACCAACTATAATTTCCTGGTAGAATCATGCTATTTGCAAATAGCCATAGCAAAAGCCTACCAATACTTTTTTTGTGGGGGGATTTATAAGTGACTTTCAAAAGCAATGGGAATATTAAACAAGAAGGGCATCTTACGAATGTCTTGGATGACCAGAGAACTGCAGTGTGCAATATGGGGGGAGAAAGAAAAGGCAGGAACAGAAGTGAAGAATGTTATGTGCAGAAAAAAATGCCATCCCTTCGGATCCACTGCTGTGAAACTACAGAAGAGATATAATTACACTCATTTGTTCTTCTTTGGGCAATCAGCCATCCTTGCATAACAGCTCCAACAAGTCATCTACAGAATCTGCTATGGCAATAAACAGGAATGACTAAGGAACACCTAACATCTCCTATGTCCAAAGAGACAACTAAACAGAAGTAAATTCCTAAACAGAAATAGGCAATGTATTGTTTTCATTATAGGGTAAACAGGGGCAGATTTCTGTATGCTTGAAACGAGATGAGAGATCTATCATTAACCAAGGGCTAAAACATTGTTGATAAACAGAGCCCAGGGAGTAAAATGTAGGCTTTGCATGCAAGAAGGTTGGAGCAGCCAGAGAACAATAGGCACACTTCTAAAATATACTGAGGTTTGGGGTTTTCTTTTGTTCTGGCATAGAGTTAGTTAGAAAAGATATCCTGGGTTCGGTTCTGCTCACAGTGCTATGGTGAAGGTGCCAAAAAATGAAAACAGCTCAAAGCTTGTGAGATTTCAGGATATGCATATGATCTTACATGAAAAAAAAAATCTTAGAAGTTCTCAGGGTACTTGCTGATATCTCATCAGAATTCTGGTGAGAATATAGAACTCTCATGAGATTTGGCACTCTCATAAGATTTTGCCCATTTTTATTTCCATTTTTGTGGACATTTTGTTTAATGTTGAGGTTTAATGTAGTGTTTAAGTGATTTGGTACCCACAGAATCATGTGACTGATCTGTCTGTATAATTATGTCACTCAGTGCCCTTTTCTGCCATAAGTATTTCTGTCAATGAAAGGAGCTCTGATTCAGTGATACCCAGTATCAGGACAGAAAAATGCTTCCTTTCCCTGCCCCTTAATGTGCCATTCCTAATGCTATTTGGCAGGCCAGGGGTCCAAAGCATTTTTCCTTTGAAGAAAGGGACTATTCCCTGACTCATGATTAAATTTCAAGATTGGTAGGAATCATGAACCAATCAATGTGCACCCTCTCTTCACTCAGCCAACCAGTAGGGAATACAAAGAACGTCATCCAATCAAAGTCCCATTCTCTGAACTACCACAATAACAAGGTTCCCCTCACAAAAAATACTGAAAAGGAAATAAATAGCTAGTGTCCTTCTCAATCCATATTTTCATGGAGGTTGCTACAATGGGAATCTTAATAAGAGAAGGATGATTTTAAAAACCCAGAATGTAAACAGAAGTATTGATATTCTCTAAGGGTATTGTGAATATAAATGATACCATGTTAGCACATTTGCAACCAGTCACTTTTTCCAATGTCTGTGACAGTGGTTGCTTTTTGCTATAGCAACTGGCCTGGGGGAATGAATCCAGGACACTGAACTTTTAAATGGGAAGGAGATGGTCATGGTTGACTTGAGCCCAGGAACCAGATGAAGCAAAGGTTTCTGCCAATGGGAAAACGGACCGCCCACCAAATCTGCAGAGCCACTGAGATTAAAACAACAATTATTTAACTTTTATTTTCTGATAAACTGAAGAAGTTAGAAAAGAAGCATCAACAGCATGAAATTAAACAAATCCAGATCACAAATTGGTGCAAAATATTGATATAGTTTGCCCTGGGTCAAATAGGAAAACCACCAGATTGCTATCACCGCAGCTCTGCTGTTGGTTAAAGTGATGGCCACATTGGATACCATATCTAAATACAAATCTGTATCTTTTTTGTCCTTTTTCATTTGATAGTGGCATTGCTCTATGCCAAATTTAAGTGAGAAAAACAATTTGGTTAGAGCTATTGTTTTTTATGAGCCAGAAATTGCTGCCAGTCTTCTGAAAATCACCGAAGATATATCAGCAAGTCCTGAACTGAATTGGGTCAACTCCTGAATCAGTCACTGAGCAGGACAGAATTTGAGTCAGTTCTAGAACCTGCCAGACCTCATCCTGGCAATAGGAAGAGGACTTATACGTATCAGATAAGGACTGCAGTAGATTGGTGTCAGGGACTGCATGACAGAATGGCGAAGGTAAACATCATTTGCCATCCTGTCATGTGACATCCCAGACATAAAACGATACATGTGAATGATAACCTAAGTCTGGGAATCTAAGGGGGATTTATACACACAGAAATTTACACAGGGAGAGGAGTAGAAATGGACTAAGAGACTGCAGGAAATTGGCTGTGAGGAAGTTGGAGAGGAACAGGAAGAAAGAATATGGCTAGCAAGCAAAGGGGGAATTATAGAGTTTCAGGCTGATTAAGAAACGCAAGTTCCAAGGTGACTCAAAACCATCAGAGGAATCGGCATAAGGATTGCTAGGCAAGGAGGACAATGCAGTGTAGGATCTACCTCCCCTGCACAGATATCTAGAGAGAGAAGAGGATCTGAAGACATGAGAAAAAAGATCCAGGTTTTGCTAGCATGAGCTATTTTAACTGGAGCCCTTGATTAACTCTTTGGGGAATTTAGTAGCAGCTACATTTGGGGACAGGTAAATTGTCATTTTCTCAGAGGCCTTATGGGAGATAGTTAATCTCAGAATGGTAGAGCAATCAGGCTATCAAGAAAATGCCTACATGCCAACCTCCTTTGAAGGGGGGAAGCAAAGAAGAACTGTAGGTCTGTTTGTATATTTTGGTTGCTTGCTTAAGTATCTTACTGGATAAGTCAATAAGTCAATGTAAAGAAACAGATGTCTTTCTACCCATGTTGTGCTAAGAATAAAGGAAAAGGTGATATGGTACCCAAGAAGGCTCTTGTGTTTTGCAAGAGTGTTTGTGTGTGTGTGTGTGTGTGTGTGTGTTTTGTGTGCATTTATCAATCTTGAGAACTCACAACCAGCATGTCTTACTGAGACTCAAATTTGATGTGATGTTAAATGTGTCTTTGTACTTAAATTTGCATGTAGCATCACTTTGAAAGTACTTCCATATCACTCCCTGATGGTGTCAAATAAAAGGAACAACCAAAATAAAACTGTCAGATCATCTTGTGAAGATGTGTGACTTCAGAACATGGAGGCTTAACGCTACAGCTAGAGAAAGGAGCCAAGAAATGGGTGTACAATAAGAGTTCCCATCACTGGGAAATCAGAGGCGGAAGCAGGTAGGAAATCCTGCCAGTGAGGAAAGGGACTGTCCTGAATGTCTGGAGAGCTCAAGCACTTCAAGAAAAAGGAAGAGCTGTGCTGCAGCTTCATACTTCACAGCAGAGCTGGTCATTAAATGGTGATCACTTCTTTCCATCATGATGAGAATCAGCAGGTTCAGAGCTGACTTCAGACTGTCACTATCTGAAAGCACCCTGGTTCAATCTTTGGTCACGTATTCTTTTAAATGAAATTAGCATCACTGGAAGATGGCAGATAAGTAATGGGTTACAGCCAGGATGGAAGGGGAGTTTAGTGTTTTCATCAGAAGAAATCCTGCCTTTTGAAGTTCTGTTTGCTTTGGGCTATAATAATAAAATTTCATATGCATTTCACATCACTGAGATGAAAAAAAAAATTTGCATCTCTATGGCAACACACTGTGAACAGTATATAAACTATCTCCATTGATAGAAAGCTGTGTCCTTCTAGCATAATTTTGATTTTTTTTTTTTTTACAATCAGCTTATACATACATTTTAAATATTTCTTGGTAAGGAAAAAGGAAGAATGTTAAATTTTATGACAATTCAGTTCTGCATATTCCCACTGGTGGACATAACATTCAAATCCTTTTCAAAAGCTATTGTTTTGTTTAAATGAAGAATCCTAATTTTGTCCTCACACCCATCCTTTTCAGTGCTCTTACATGCTTCATGGTTTGCAGTCACAAACAGCTGCACAGCATTCAGTGCTCATTTTTGTGAATTTAGAATAACAAAGAAATGTTTTTATGGCCAAATCAATCACATCACGTAATGTACATATACTTTCCCTGTAGAGCAGATAGTAATTTTGGACAATGGAGCAACTCAAGGTGAGCCTCAGTCTGGAAAACAAGGGCTGTCCCCATAGTCTGCCAGTGAAGATGACCAAGGAACAGCTGATGATAGAGGAAGCAGCAAATGTGACCAACATCAGCAGCTAAACCAATAACCACCACGGGCTGTTAAGGCTAGTGCTAATTGGTCAACATTCTTTTTTCTTATTTTAAAAAAAAATTACATCAGGCTTGATTGGCTGATTTTGGATACCCATTTGGATATTCATTTATTTATTTTCTTCAAAAAGATATGCTTTTCTACAAAAAACTAGTAGTTTTAGCCATATGGATCCATAGAAAATAATTCAAACTGTGTAGGTGGCAATACCTTTTGTTAGGATTAACCAAAACCACTTTCCATTTCTTCAGAACTCTTCATCAGATAGTAAGAAGGGAAGAAAAGTCATCAGATGACGCTAGATGTTATTAAGGCTTGAGGTTTGGAGATCCAAGTCAATCTCTAGACAAAGTTCATGGAACAAACTGCATTTTTTTAACAACAAAATAATGCTTAATTCCAAATTAGCTCTGTGATTTACAAATGAAGTAATAACATTTAAAAGGAGCCCCTATTAAGTCTATTAAATGGAAAGCCTAAAATGATCTACGCTCTGGAAGTTTGGGGAGATTTAAATTGGAAAAAAGAAAAAAGGGGCAAACAGAATTAGTGTCCTCTCTCCACCACTGTGATAGCCATCTATTCAACTTCCTTGCTTGACTTCTCAAAAAATATGTAGACTAGGCATGTGGGAGAAATGGAGAACCAACCTGGGGAAAAATGTTTTTTGTTAGGGTTTTTTTGCACAAAAATTGCAAGCAAAGGTGAATATAGAAGCACAAAACCCTTGATTACAAAAGTTCCCAGTGCAGGTCTGGTGGAAAAAGCTAATGATAATATTCATAATTTGGAGATGGACAGGTTTCAGCCATGTGAGAGTCTACTTACAGCTGCAATCCTACAGGTTCAAAACTGGGGTTCAGGCCAATGGATATATGTGAAAATTTAAGGAAGAGATTATCTCTGAGTACATGTTTAGCACAACAATTTGTGTCTGGTACCAGAACCAAAATTATAGGCCCTTTTACTCATTCAGTCCATCCATCCATTCGTCCCTCCCCCTTCCGCAAGTGATTGTTTTTAGCAACCTGATTAAGTTGGGGCTCCCTTATTTGGTTCTGCAACATTCCATGTGACCACAAGATGACAGAAAAGAGTTAACATTTTTTGTCTTTGTTGCCAACAGGGCTTGTGGAAGGAACTTGGGGGCCCAGTGTGACACTCTACACAAAGCCTTAGATTAACACTGCAGCGAATTCCTGTAAACTGAGGAGGAAGAGAAGAAGCAGATATGTGCTTTAAAGCAAATAGCCTTTTGCACTGACAAAATGACCTGACCAAGAATAGTATCATTCCCACTTTGCAAAATCCTCCTTAGGAGATAGGTTCCACCATCCTGATCTTCCTGTTTGCTAACACCAACCAGAGGCAAACACAAGGTGCTCTTCAATAGTGATATTGAGTGATAAAGCCATGGCCTCTTCATTTGCACATTTCCAGATTACTTTCTTATAGCCTAGTTCTGCCTGCCAGTTTTGGGGGGCCTACTTTTTAGGGTCCCAATGGAGCTGCTTATGTTGCAGGCCTGTTAGAACCAGCCCTGGTTCCGCTCAAGCAAACTCAGGAACAAGAACCACTTGGATTTCTGAAAGATCTTCATGCTTGTTGTCTTCAAAATGAAAGGAACATGTTGTGATCACCATAAGCCAATCACTACTCCCTCCACCTGGCCAAAAGGAGAGTGCATAAAATATCAGTCAGTGCCCTACCTGCGAGCTTTCACGAGAAACAAAAATCCTTCCTCCTCCATCCATCAACCCTAATGCCCAAGAGAACTGCCTGTACAGTAATGTATTCATGCTGTAGCTTAGGGGTGAGGAACCTTTTCTGGTCAACAGCCACATTAGAAAAACAAAGTCTCTTTAAGAGTTTCCAGAAGACATGCTAATGGCTTAGTAATGTAACTAATGTGGTAAGGACAAAAAGTTTTGATCCATTTTTTTTCTTTTTTGGAGGTTTGTGGAGGATTAAACCACCAATATCAACTGGGCTTTATGTGAAAAATGATTTTAGAAGTATTCCGCTAAAATTCCCTGTTTTCTGCTGAAGTTTTACAGACAGTTGAGAAGCTCCAGGACTCACACAACCCTTCTATGGGTACCACAGTCTGTGTATTGCCTATCCCTGTGTATTGCTACAACAATATATAAAGCAATCTTGTCTTGCAACCTCTGAGCCAATTACTGTAGCTATCAGTCCACATTGGCATTTGGATGACATATTATGTGGAAAAAACTTGGCCAAACTTTATATGCCCAATCTGATTTAAAAATTTGCTATCATTATTCCAACTAGAAGAATAATAACCATTCTGCTACAGCCAAAGAATATCTCCAGTAAGATAAGAGTATTAATATTAATTAATTAATAATGTAGTCATTCACCAATCATTTGGTTGGAAGTCCATGATGCCTACAACCCAGAGAAAATAACAACAACTTGCTATTAAACTTCTGTTTAAAGTAAACTCAGGGAAATATCTTTGGAATTATGGTTCAAAACATTATTTAGTGAATGATCCATAATTAATTTGCTCATGAAGCTAATCAGACACCTTAGGCATTTCCAGGCTACTAACCTTTCCATCACCCAGCTTCTCTCATTCCACAATTAAATAGCATCCAGGACTGACTGAACTGTCGACTATTTCTACATACCAGGACACAATGGAATTGGGCATATTTATTATTATTATTGTGTTGGAAAATATATTTTGCACACAGAGAACCAATAGCTAATCAGAACTTGCTGCTCCTGAACAACAGATGAGCATAAAGATATCTCCTCTGTTAGCCAATAACTGGACCTCATTTTGCTCCCTCAGCTTTGTGATAAAATCCCTTCGTTCACTGTAAGAAAAGAAAGAGAAGTGTTTGATCTGCTGAAAAATGGGTGGCACACCACTAAGCTATGTACCCTGTTGTATCTGGGCCCTGTTCTGATATCCTACCACTATTATGTATGGACAGGAGCTACAAGATGAGACGAGGCAGGCACCCCCTCCTATGGGACACAGGATCAATGGGTCAACATTGCATGAGGCAGAGCAATCGTAAAAGTTTGGGAGGTCCTGTTATAGAGGTTGCAGTGCAACGCTCTCCAAATAAGATAAATACCCCACACACATGTTAGACAAAGATTCTTGTGCAAGATCTCATCCTTGTCAGAACTGCTTCTATCACCCCATCCATGGCATATTCTGCTAGCACTGATGTAGATAAGACGATATCATACCTGACCATATAGGATTTTTTAACTTACTTAATTTGTTCATAGGGTTAGGCAGTAAATGAAAAACATTATTATTCAGAAGATCCTGCAAGACAAATGGGAGAACCAGGGAAAGATGCAACATTTCAGAACAGGTTCAATGAGCAGAGCATCTTCTAGGCTTAGGGTTTTGTTTAAAAGGACTAATGTGGCTGTTTATTGTTATCATCCTTCCACCAACTCATGTCAGCTGCTTTGGGCTCTACATAAAAGAGGGGTGGGAATTAGATTCAACTTCAAAAGCATATAACAGAGTATCCTGTGAATCTGCTTTAAAGCAACCAGATAGTACAGTGTTGGAGCGCAGAGTCTAATAAGACAAGGCAAAATGTGGCTGAAAACAACTCTACCCAACTAATGAGCCATTAAGTTGAACACGGTTCTTCAATCATATTGGCTCACCTAGGAAGAGAAAACAGAGGTCAGGGAAAGTGCTGAACCCCTGAATGACAATTAGATATGAGTGATAGCCTATATTCAGTATGGTGGCAAGGCATTGCATTGATCCACAGAGGCTTTTCATAAGCTCAGTTCTGCCTTCTTCTCAGCGACAGAGTCCCATAACAAGTTGAAGGAAAAAAGTTTCTCAAAAAAATTTTTTTTGTATGCCTATCTAACATAGAAGAACCATAATTCAATGTGTACAACACTAGCAATCTCTGCTTTATTAATCGAATTTACCAACAGAAAAAAGGTTTAAAAATTCAGGAGTCCAGCAAGGTTTTAAATTGCCACCTTCTCCTTTGAGATTTGTAACAGCTCATTAATTGCTAAGTCCTGATACCTGGAGGCATATCACACAGCATATGGCCTCATTGATTTGTTTTTCCCCAAACAGATCCCACCAAAATCCAATAATACTCCCATCATATTGCTCTTTCATCTCCACAAATGTGATTTAAAAGAGATTTAAAAGAGGGACGAAGAGAAGCAGACACAACATAAAAGGCATCCTGTACCTTTTATGTATTAATGAGAACATTAATTAGTTCCTTCAACTGTTAATTGTTTTAGTTACGGTAGATTGACTAGGTAATATATGGTTCTACCAATTTCCTTCTTCAACAGAGCACAAAATTAGACAAGTTGAAGCAAGAGACTAATCAATGTGGAAAATTATTATTTTCAGAAAGAAGCCTGGCACCAGGAGAATTAAATGTGTGTGACATCAAGAGGGAATATTAAAGTCATCATCTCAGCTAAATCCATTTGTATGCCTGACAGTAGCCATCACAAGGTGATTCATTGTGTCCCTCATGATTTTTCAGGTGGCAGCAAAACAGACAAAGGCAGGCCTCACACTGTGTGTGTGTGTGTGTTGTCTATGTGTGTGTGTGCACGCACATGCAGAGGCATCCATAAGGAGCAGTAGAAAATAGATATAATAATGTTTCAGCTCCCCAAAGAGAACGACTGTGTGAAGCAGGTTGAGTCAATTAGATAAGTTCTTTTGTGATTTAAGTTTTATTCATATGTTCAGACAAAACTAACTTAGCATTTAAAAAAAAAAAGACCAGGATACACTGATAAATTTACATAAATTACATACTTGTAGCAGAGTCACCAAAGTGACATAAACAGAATTCTGCTATTCAGCAATGAGGATCCATCAAGAACACTGCATCTTCATTCAACTCAGGATGATTTACACAAAAGGTTTAAGGTTTGGTTACGATGGTTTTACTTGCTCTCATTGTTTGTTATCTAAGTAGTTTATTTACTTCATTTGCAATCTCTTAGTACATCCCAGTCTAAGTTCTGGCATACTGTTGTTTATCTCGCTAAGCCTGTCTTCTTAAAAATGAATATTGATGCATTTTATTGTGGGCACTGCTACATTTCAGAGGATTTTTGAGTGAAAAAAAGAGAGAGGAGCAATCTGTCAAAAATGATAGGAATAAACCTCAACACCACATCTGTTCTTCTTGTAATATTCTACAACAAGAGGTCATCATTTCTTGTAATTCAGCTGCTCTCAAGGAAATACAGATCGTCATACCTGCACTGTTAGAACAGCAACTCTGGCAAATTGTTGTCAGTTGAACAATTCGTCTCTGGGTTGCCTGCAGAGATGTACCAGAAACGGTTGTCACAATTTTCAAATTATCAGAAAAACTGACACAAGAAGGGTTCATATGGCAATAGCTACAATCTTCTGAATCAGCCTTTTGCAATGTAGATCCTCCAGATGTGTAATCCCACAATCCTCAAGATAGATATTCCTCAGAATCTTGAGAATAATGCCTTTCCAATATTTGATTTATCCAGCCAAATACAATCTTCTAGCCATACATGTGCAAAGAAAGGACTCCTTGGAAAAACCCTGATGCTGGGAAAGATTGAAGGCAAAAGGAGAAGAGGACGGCAGAGGATGAGATGGTTAGATAGCATCACTGAAGCAGTGAGCATGAAACTGAGCAAACTCAGGGAGGCAGTGAAGGACAGGAAGGCCTGGCGCAATATGGTTCATGGGGTCACGAAGAGTCGGACACAACTTAACGACTGAACAACAAAAAGCCATACATGATCGTTCAACAAACATTTGATAAATTCACCTGATTTTTCTGCTTATTTGAGACTAAAAACATTATATAATATTGAGCGGTAGATTGCACTCAGCTTGGTAGTTTAAATAGTGTGCAGGTCTGTTTTAAAACAAGAGATTTCAAAGGACCAGTTAACATACTATCAAACAGATAGCTACACCATGAATAGACTAGCATGAATAGAAAATGACTAAAATCATATATCAAGCTAAGCCAGAATTCCCTAACTCTGGGGGGGACTGGTGGACATATTTTGCATGTTGAGAACATGTCGTGAGCACTCTCACCAAATGACTGTTGGAAGATACAAACAGGTAGAAAATATCAATCTATCACTATGCTACTTTCCACCATTCTAGACCACCCTCCACACGGTGTTTCCTACGACTCCTACTAACCTTTACTCTTTTTCATGGCACATGAACATACTTCCAAGCTAAACATTGGGCTACAGCTGTTCATCATTTTTATTGTTCTGAAATAGCTTCTGGGGGGTTCCAGAGGGATTCTTGAAAAGCAGTTTATGCTGGAGGTTGGCCCCTTGCTTTGCAGGATGTCTTTTCCCATTTTTATTCTTTCCAACCCAAGATCAGGTTTGAAAGATTATGACACAGGCTTCAGCACTCTGCCCATCTGTGTGATAATCAGTTTATCCTACAAACTAATGTCCAGCAGCCAATGAAGAAATTGAAGCTGAAAAGAGATTGGATATTTCAGCAAGACTAACAATCTAAAATATACCTTCAAATTAGCAGTGAAGCAGTTACAGGAAAGAAAGATAAATGTTATGGAATTTATAAGCCCCAAGACTAGAATATCACTGAAAATTTGTGGGGAAATCTCAGACATGCAGGGCATGCAAGGAGATCCAAGAATACTACTGAGCTAGAAGAGTTCTGTAAGGAAAAACGGGAAAAAATCCAAAAGCAAGAATAAAAGAACTGTTAGCTGGCTGCAGGAAATCTTTGAAAGCTGTTATTTCTGCCAAGCGACGTTTTACGAAGTACTAAATAAAAAGATATCAAAACTTCTGTACCTTCCAGATTCACTGTTTTCTTATTTATATTTTTCAAACAATTGCACTTAAATAGTAAGTGTACATTCAAATTTGCAGAAAGATGTCATGTTTAACTTTGTACCATATAGAGAATATATCATCTTCTGTTCACTCAAATATTCACTGAAACTTACAATTTGACCAGGGATGCCTTTTCGCATGCAACTTTACACAGAAGCCAGCTGGTGGAGTTTTTCACAGTATAGAATTAAATATGTCAATTCATCTGCTGATTAATGCAGCTCAAAACACTCTTAAAAGATCTGGGTCAAAAGTTAGAAACCATATTTGAAAAAAATAATAGACTACAGTATATTATGTGAATTGAAACCAGATTCATATTTTAATGTAGATGGGAGGGATTGTTCAAAAGTACAAGTGTGCAGTTTCTCTAAACGCTCTGCTATAAATCTATACCATTCTTCATTTTTAAGGGCCACAAGCACATATTGTGTTCTCATTCAACCCATTCACGCAATGCTGCCTGACCATTAAAACAGCACCATGCTGCGTTAGACAGGCTCTTAGGGAAAGTAATATTGCTCTGCTCAAAAGCAGCATGCAGAGAAAAGAAAGGAATCAGAGAGCTTGATGAAAAGAGGAAGGAAAAAAAACCTTTCTGGTTCATAAAGCAAAAATTAGGAGAGAAAAAGATAAATATTTTACTTAATGCCGAAGAAACAATGATTTTACTAATCAGTCCAGTAATTGGTAGGTTATTCTGGGCCAAATGGAAGAGTTCTGAAATTGGCCAATACCGCAAAGGGTATACGTTTTGGCACAGCTGCCTATGATTGGCTGTCTAGTTAGATCACTCACTGCATATGGATCATAAAATTCAGTGACCAGATTCTCTGCACGCACAAAAAAACCCATCCCATTATCTTCAATGCATTCAGTCAGCTTGATAGTCCAATCAAGACAACTAGGTTATCACATCCTCCTGTTATGGGGCAGCATATGGAAGTAACTCATCAGTATGCAAGTGATATATGTACTTCACATACAGTATCATTTTAAATTAATTCCTGATGTCTTCTGTCTCATCATGCTTAGATGGGAGTCTTGAAGCAGAAATATTACACACACCTCCCTTAAACCAACCCTCACCTAGTTGAACAGTGGAAGTGTTCAGTTGTCTTCAGAAGCCATAGAATGCAGAAGGTTAGAAGTCAATAATTTGTAGAGGGTTAGAAAGGAAAAATGGAAGCATGATTTAGCTTATAATTTTTCAGAAAAGAACATGCTCTAAATTTGAACTGTCTTGGTATAGTGCATTGTTTTGATGGAAATTTCACATGCATAGAATATTATTATCCAACTCTTTAGTCTATAGAATGTTAAGCTCATTTGGGGGAATATTTAATTAACCCCTTTAAAAAGTCTATGCAGTGATACAAATAATTCTGACAAGAATCCTTTATTTTCTACTATAGGAATACAGTGAAGTATTAATTTGGGGCTATCTAATTAAGATAGGTAGGTAGCATTAGGTGAAAAATGTCATGCTCCTATTTGAAAGTCCCTTTTATTTATTAAAGTGCCTGGTTCCACTGTGTACCTTAGGTTAGAAGTAGCTGAGACTGAGAAAGCCAGAATAGAAAAACAAAAGAAGTGTCTATGTTTTCAGAGAAAGAGCAATATGTAAATGTATAAAGTTTATAAATTGGAAAGAAGTTACAATACAGAAATATCTTTGCAGTGACTTTGTAACATGTGGAATCAACCTGGATAAATGTGTCGTCTTTTAAAAGAAACCTGTGTTTTGCTTTATATAGGGCCTTCAGGTGGATGGCTCAACATTTATAGTGATTGGATTGATATATCTCTCCATGAAATGACAGGAATCTCTATTTCATCCATAAATCGTAACTGTGCGCATCAAGTTCTATTAAAAACGAACCAATGGAAGTTAAATTCTGCATTAAATGCTAATGCCCCAGTATTTTCAATACAATTAGAACAGCTAACTCCAAAACTCATATTCTTCCTACTCTCCCTAGAGAAGCTGGTTGTCCAGAAAGCCTAGAGCACGGTTCTGTCAGGTCTATGGCTTTGTCCATGCTCCACCAGATACATTCTGGGCTTACCTTCTTGTTTTGCCTGGACAAGGAGGACAATGGTGAGGTTCTGGGTTTATGGCACTGATGTGCGCAAACCCATGTTCACCAACTAGACCGAACCAGTTAATAACAACCCTGTACATGGAAGTGTTTAGAGCTGTTCCACTGTTGCCACATCATGATAATGGAATATTTAACCCAAAGAAAGGTACCTTATAAGGAATTATCAAAAGGGAGAAGGTTAAATCACCAGGGAATTCCAAGGCAGGAGACCAAACCAGGAAATCAAGAAAATGTTTATGGAAGCACCAGAGCTGAGTTCAGTTTTAGGTCAACTTTATATTTTTAGTCCCAATACATCCAGAAGACAACAGACTGAGGAAGGCTGAGCTAAGACACAGAGAGTTTAAAATTTCATGTGTGTGGCTGAAACTATTCATCTTCATCTGTCGTCAGTCCAGCTCAGTCGATGTTCTTCCAGAAATGTTCTCTCAATTAGAGTCAACAAACTACTGAAAACTACTTTACGGATGATATATTAAAATTTCATGTTATCCACTGATTTTATGAATATGTTATGTTGTACGTGCTCCTAATACTTGGATAGTTTTATTCTACAGGATTTAACTTCATGGTGATTCTGTCATGTAGGCAAATCTTCCTTGGCTAATAATCCCTTGCTTTTTAAAAAGTATCCTAATTCTTACAGATATTCCAAAATATTACATTTATTTTATCTTATACGGCTGCTTGAAGGTAAAATAGCTGTAATAGCTTTTCTCAACTTGTCGCCCTCCAGAGGAGTCAGAACTAGCATTCTGAGAATTTCTAGCCAATACTGCCATTGTGGATTTTTGAAGCTCCAACTAAGCGGTAGCCCCTAGCTAATCTTGGCTGATGCTAAGTGGGATTTTGCCTAATTAGTACCTGGATGGAAGAGCATCAAGAAATAGCAGGACTGTAGGCTGGTTTGGGAAATGATAAAAAACATTCTGAAAGCAGGGGATGACCTATTTCTTTTGCAATGCTTAATTCTCAGATCATCTGCCATACCAGTCATGCTGCAGTGCTGGTTTTATTCCTTTTTCTCTATTAGTTGTTCTCCCAAGCCTATTCTGGTAGAAGACATTTTTTACTAATGGACTAAAAATGAGCTTTTTCTCAATGGAAGTAACTTTTGTGAGCTTTCTGGTGTTATCAGTAGCTAGACCATAATATAGAGCTTACACTTCAGTTTCTTCGAAAATTTCTACACTGCTGCTGGACGTTCTTGCACAATCCAAGTTAATGTACAAGTCTGAACCTGCCTTTTATTTATTCTAAATTAGAAGTAAGTAGTAGTGACAGAATCACTTCCGAGCCCATGAAAAATAGAGTTAGCATGTCAAGTTAGCTACTTAGTTCATTTTCTTCTGTGAGCCAGTTTGGGATTATTTAAACCTGTGCTCACGTGCTCAAATATATGCCAATATCACAAATTCACATATAACTCATTGACTCAATTCATGTACCACAGTGAACCATGGTTTGCTTTAACTTTGGCTTATTAAACAAACTTCATTGGTATTGTCGAAGGCTTTCATGGCCGGAATACGATGGCTGGTGTGGGTCTTCCGGGCTGTGTGGCCGTGTTCTGGAAGTTTTGTTTCCTAACGTTTCTCCAGCATCTGTGACCGGCATCTTCAGAGAGCAGGAGCACAGACAGGAGCAGTTCTCTCTGTGCCCAGGATGATGTGACCCTTTTGTGGGTATTTATAGAGATCTGAGGGGGGATTGGGGTGTGTGGTGGGGGGTTAGGGTATGTGTGTGGGGGATGTGGGGTTTGGGTTAACGAGTGGCTGCTTGTTTTGGTGTCAAAATATGTGTATCTTCCTGGGGATTAGGCAGGGTTTTTTCAACTCAATAGAAGAAAAAACCCAGCCTAATCCCCAGGAAGATACACACATATTTTGATACCAAAACAAGCAGCCACTCGTTAACCCAAACCCCACATCCCCCCACACACACACCCTAACCCCCCCACCACACACCCCCAATCCCCCCCCCAGATCTCTATAAATACCCACAACAGGGTCACATCATCCTGGGCACAGAGAGAACTGCTCCTGTCTGTGCTCCTGCTCTCTGAAGATGCCGGTCACAGATGCTGGAGAAACGTTAGGAAACAAAACTTCCAGAACACAGCCACACAGCCCGGAAGACCCACACCAGCCAAACTACACTGGCTTGATTCATATACAATAATGCTCACCCTTAAAGCTGGCCAGTTAATATTTGTCCCTCATCTGCAGTATAGATCCCCCATCTGTGCATATAGAGATGGCACTGACCCCCTCCCCCAAAAAATCATCTTTCACATGCCTGCCATAGAGTGCCCTAAAAACATCTTGCCCCTATTGCTAAATATACCTATAACTATCATAATACCCATTATGTGGGATTAGATTGCTAAGTATGTCTAGGAAGGTGTTTGGCAGAATGCTGATTGAAAGGGTATAAGAGGTAGCAATGAGCAAAATTTGGGAAGTGCAATGTGATTAGTTGCCAGGAAGGGGGTGTCCAGATTAGGATATGAATGTATGTACGTATTTTACTTTTCAAGAGGTCACAGAGAAATATATGAATATGAGGAAATTCATGAACATTTGTTGATTCAGATAAAGTGAATGATAACATTGAATAGGCCTCAATTAGGAAATGTTTTGCACAAATATTGGTTGCCGAATGCACTAAGTTGTGTCAACACTTGTGAGGTTTGTATGAGTAAAAATGGAATGCTTAGCAAATTATTCAGCACTCAGCAGGGAGAAAGACAAGGATGTGTGATGTTTCCTTGGTTGTGTGATGTGTTTATGTATACGGAATGTTTGTGGGGACACCAGAGGAAGGCTGGTTAGAGACTGGAATATATTTTTACATGAAGATGATTCCATGTTGTTGGTTGACGACCCAACAAATTATTTGCAGTGAAGGTTAGACAGATTGTATGATGCAACAAGGAATATGGATCTGAGAAAGACCTATGCTGTTATTCTTGAAAGAGACATGAAGCGAATGATTTAAAGTTTTACGTAAATGGTGAAAAATTAGAGCCAAGAGATGAGAGGATGAGTGATGATGACGATGACGATGATGATGATTTAGAGGCTGTCCAATTCCAGAAAGACTCCAGGAGGCTTACACTTAAAATAGAAAAACAATTTAAAAACAACCTAGAACAACAAAAAAGAACCTAAGTGTCCAGACAAACAGTGCATCAAACTTTGGTGCCTTGGCAAAATAAAAAGGTGGTGAAGTGGGTGGAGATATTTTAACATGTGCAAATGCTGGCAGAAGGATAGTAACCTGTTGCAAGAAATGTTTGCTGAAAGAAGCTACAAGGGCAGTGTATAAGAGTGTGCTTTTGCCTACTTTGTTACACAGAAATGAGACCTGGGCGTGCAGGAAAAAATACTGCATTGAGTTGATTGCAGTGTGACGACGTTGCTTTTATGGTAAAGAAGATAGGGTCAGGAATGAGCGGCTGCTGACTGAACGTTGATTCAATGCCAAATGAAGAAACCCGTATGAAATAAACTCTTATTCATAGTGGTTTTGGTAATACAGAGAGAATGAATGAGAAATTAATTGCAAAACAAATACATGAAGGAAGAATGAATGAGTTGGGAGGAAGGGAATGATTGAGGCAGGATGGAGTTGATGAGATCCTCAGAGAGAGAGAACTGAGAAGTTGAAAGAACAAATTGGAAATACATGAAGTAGTGTATGGAAGTGGTTGGAGTTAGGATGGTTTGCAAGGATAGAAAGGTTTGGAGAAGTATAAATGATAATAGTGTAAACCTCACCCTAGGAAAATGTCACAAATTTGGAAAATGTGTGCATTAACTCATTTCTGACTTTATGAGAGAGGTTTTTAAAAGATCAAAATCAGCATAAGGCTGTTTAAAACATGGCCCGGAAATTAGTGTCATGTAATCCAAGAGGAACATCAGGATCGTATATCAGGAAGGAGGGTGGAACATCAGGAAGAAGGAAGGCGCTTGCCAGAAAGCAGCCTTTGCTCTCACAAAATGATCTGGAAAGAGATTATCACCTTCTACCACAGAGTCATATCCTGCTTTGGCCCAATCTGCCTGTTGGTTAACATGCAGCCGTGTTAACTTACGGGTGGACCTAGACTGCTGAAGACCCCCCTCAGCCCAACTTCTCCATTAGCAAATGCAGAGCTGCGTTTGGTAGACCGGCCCACTTCAAAACCCTGTTGATGTGATCTACCCATTGTCAAGGACTGACCTACCCACTTGAAAACCCTGTCAGTTACAGGTGAATCTGAGCCAGTCACTCCTGGAGGTGGAGCAACAGATGCAGGCAGCCACAGCCTCAGATCACTCACTATTGTCTTACCTGCCTGGCATTCTGCCTGGGAGGAGAAGCCATTTTCTGTGGCCCAATGCAGCTATACGTGCTGGGAACCTTTTAACTTGGACTGTATATATTCTGCAGAAGAACTGATGCCATTCATCACTAGAAAGAGCCACATTAGTCCTTTTCCAATGGATTCCTTCTCCACATAAGCAGTTGCTACGTTGCAGTTGCCATAGGGATGTTGGGTGCTTGCTAAGTGTTGAAGGAAGCCATCTACACCGTGGGGGAAAAAAGACAGGGGAAATGTCGTCAAGAAAACGTCTCTAGAAGGACATGTCTTTGAAACCACCTGGCAAATCTGACCTGTCTGCAGCTAATTGAAGTCTATAGTAAATTGCCTCTTTGTTTTTCACAAATAAGGATGGAAAGTTATAGTCTGACAAAGCCCTTGAAGGAAGAGGGCACAGAGTTTAAAAAAAAGATGCAAAGTTCATATTAGTCTGATCAAAGAAAGCCTTAAAGCAGAGATTTTGGTTTGGAGAAGGGACAATTTTCAGTAGTCACCAATATCATGTCCATATAGGTAGAATGCCTACAAACTATATCCAGTGGTATAATGGCGAGGGCTTCCAAATCTCTAATTTTTTCTTCATGACTGCTTCACAAGTTCCAAGAACATCTGTTTTCCAGATGTAATTTAAGCTGGCTTCTGCTTCATCATGGAAGTTTACCAGAAACCCTATGACTAAACATGCATGCAGACCATAATCCATCTAAGGTTTTGAACTTCTTTCTTGCCACATTAGCTTGTCAATCAATCATTGTTTTATTCATCAACTTCAACTTTCCATCACCAATTAGAAATTGAATTTACCAGACCCATATTAATCCATATTGTCAAACAAGGATAATTATGTAAGAAGAAGATGGAGATGGATAGTTGTGCAATATTGTTTCACCTGCAGGGTGAATGCAGGTATAGAAAGCAACCTGTTTGAACAAGCTTGTTTCCCACAAGACATGCATTTCATAGTTCTGTAAAGAAAATTCCCCAACCACCATCTCAGTCATACCAAATTGGAGATGTTTGCCATATGTGTTCAAACATACATGTGTAAACTCTGTCCATGTATTCAACTGAAAGAAGGAATACCATTTGAGAATAAGGAAAGGCGGTGGGGTGGGGGGGCTGATTTTGAAAAGCTAAGTAGAGTCATTTGTGATTAGTACTTGGATAGAAGACCACTAGGAAATCACAGGGGCACAGATTAAGAAGTCAAAAGAAATTCCTGGAACAAGGCAGTAACCAACCACTTCCTATTGTTGCCCAGAAAACAGTATAAACATGTCCATGAAGTAACTAGATATTGACTTCAATTTGAAGGAGACTTTATCTTTAAGAGAGGGGAAGCAACAGACATACTCTTATACAGCATATTAGAAACCAACTGGGACCATTTATTGTCCCGTGCAAATCTTGACTGAAAATATGCTAGACTTGCAATGGGAGTTTTAAAAATGGTTTCCAACCTATACCACCTTTTAGGGCAGAAGACTGTAGCTATTTAGCCAAAACATCATTTGCATCTCAAGAAGAAATGAGCACTGTACTTAAATTGTGGCAAGTGGAAAATAAACACTGTTCATTGGTGTATAAATCCCTCCTGAACTCAAACGTTCTGACATTCCAAACCGCAAACTCTAAGTCCTGCTACTGGATATTATTCCTTTCACTCATTTTTTTTTTTCCTTGCGGTACTCGGGGAACTGGATTTGGCCTTGGGAATGGCAGAACACCATTCTGGTGCATGCGGGGGGAGAGTTTATATTAAAATGCACCATATTTTCAAGTTGCCTCACCAAGGTCGTCTTTTCTTTCGGCTTTTAACAAAGGGTCATTTCCTCTCTTCTCTGACCGTTCTAGTTCTTGCAACATCACATCCTATTTCAGAGCCTCCAAATATACTTCAGTCTAATCCCCAAGTGTTACCAACATAAATGAATGCCCAATCCAAGTCAACATTAAGGCTCTTCCTTATCAGCTTTACCATTTCAGCTGCATTTGTATTTTTATCCAAAGTGGGCTGCTTTGAGCTTGAAACTAAAAGCAAACCAGAATGTAGCTGCAGGAACTCTCAGGAATTTATCCGCTATAAAATGAGCCTCTGGGCAAGAGAGTTGCTTCCTCACGATGGAAAGTGTGCAGGTGCCTAGCAACAGCCTAGAGCATCCAGTGCTCAACTGGCATTGATTATAAAGAGTCTGTCAAATATGGTAATCTCTTGTCAGAGAAGTGGAGGTGGGTTCAATTAACAAACAATTCCAGGCTTGTTGAAAACACAGCATATCCAAAAATAGCCTTCCCAGAGAAGATCAAAAGTCCCGTAAAATAATTACCTCCAGTGTTCCTTTGCAGTTCTGGATAGCCCCTTTTTCAACAGTTTATAATCTAACTGTAAATAGCTCCTGAATCCATCTCGAATACCTTCGCCATCCTTCAGGCAATTCTAATTCTCTCCTTTCCCTCTGCAGCTCTGCAAACACTTCTGGTCTGAATTCATCTCGAGGAACTCTTGTGGCACCGACTGCGTTAAGGGAAAAGGCAAAAGGCAGATTGGGGTTTGACAGCAATTTTCTTCAGCTGGGAGAGCACTGAAGTACAATGCCCAGAATTCCCAGCCACTGTACTTGTAGATCAACAAGAGTTTATCACCCCATTAATAGCTTGACTAGCAAGCTCAAAAAAGCCTTCCCCCCTCTTTAAATTAAGCAACTGTAGTCACAGAATTGCAGATGTAATTCCAGAATATGATTTTGTGGCTGTGTTCACAAGAGGTATCTGAGTCCAAGGTGGAGCAAATGTTGTAACCCAGTTTGATAAATTAGAGAGCGTTCAGTCTAAACCAGTGTTTTTCAAACTTGGCAATCTTAAGATGTGTGGACTTCAACTCCCAGAATTCCTCAGCCAGCATGGGTTTCAAACTTGCAAGATTGATGTTAGCCTTGTGAGGTAGTCCAGACAAGAAGCACACCAAGGAGTCCTAGCTCTAACTTTATTGTCCCTCCTGAGACTCTTTCGCCTCCTCTCCTCCTTCAGACTCACATTGCGTTTATCCAACCATTGTCTCTTCTTCCTCTCCCAAGATCATTCCCACAAACCATTACAGATTGTAAAAAATGTTGCCTGTTATTATGAGTGTTGTAGCACGTAGTTGCACACGTATCATAATACGTATTAGACAGGCCCACAGTGTCACTGATAATGCAACCTCCATATGTACTGTATATTTTCCCATTGTTCAAAACTTTCTACAACCTTTCAAATGCTTTTTTCTTTCAACAAGAATTTTAGATTTTAAAAAGCCAAGCTCTCTTCTTCAGCCAGTTGTTGACAGCCATAATGACATTTGCTTAATGATCTTTTATTCATTCCAATATACTTGGCAGCTGAAAGAGTGTGCTCTTTTGCAAATGCAGGTACTGTGGGGGGAAAAAACAAGCACAATAAATCCAAGCTGCAAAACTGATGATGAACTGTCACTTGTTTGCTTTAGAGGATTTAGGAAACCCTGGAAAACATGAATCTTGTTTGAAGGGCTGCAACATCAGGCTGAACTGTATTTTCAGATGTTGCTGTACTGTATAGTATTGTGTGTGTCTTCCTCCTACTGTATTACGATGTCTGTCGTATGGGAAAGACCATGATCAGTTTCACCCACCTTTGGGCAACAATCATACATATTGTCCAGCGGGGTGAGAGTGGTTGACTTGGTCTTCATGCCCTTGGCTTGGTGCAATGAAGATTAGTGTAATGAAGACCTCTTGGAAATATGAATCCAGGAAATTTCACAGCAACTGGGTTTATTGAATAAACCACAGTTGGTTGTGTTTATGGCAAACTAAGCCTTTCATGATGGCTTTAAAAAGCTTATTGTTTGAGTTCACGCCCTTTGTCAGAACTATACAATGTACATGTTACATGAACTTGGCCAGAGAGCATTACCAACCAATGTACCAAGCTGCCATTTAAAAGTCTACCCCATGACTCCATGCATAGATGGGCAAATGTTCTGCTCTAACCCCATCAGTTTTTTGCAACACTTTCCAATGATGCACATATGAGAATCAAACTAAACCATAGTTAATTTTCACTATGGTCTGTTGAATAAGCCATTATGTCTGAGTTCACGCAATGCACTAAAACATAAGTAACAATTGGCTGGATTTACAAAACATGCTAAGATGAAAATAAACCAACCATATAGTATCTTAGCATGACATGTGAATCTGACGTATTTTTAAGCAAGATCTCTGAAATTACCTGTAATCTGTACATTAAATGCTATAAAATACATATCCTAATGCTGGCAAAATGTTAGGAAACAAAACTTCCAGAACACGGTCACACAGCCCGGAAGACCCACACCAGCCAACATATCCTAATGGTTTACCATAAATATAAAGTTAATAAATTCTAGACAATAAATTAATGTTTTAGAAGTTACAGTACATATCCATAATCTAAGGAGTGGTAAGGGAAGACATATCTTTTCAAGTAGACATATAGTCTACAATTATTAAAGGTAGAAACCCTTTGTTGGAAAGAAAGTCAGAAATTGTCTTACTACAGTTAATATCCCCTTCATGGATCACTGCCTTGTCGTGGCGAAGGGGCTTGCGTAACTCAGTGAAGCCATGAGCTATACCGTGCAGGGCCACCCAAGACGGACAGGTCATGACAGAGAGTTCTGACAAAATGTGGTCCACTGGAGAAGGAAATGGCAACCCACTCCAGTATCCTTGCCAAGAAAACCCCATGGACAATGTTAAAAGGCTAAAAGATATGATGCCGGAAGATGAGCCCCTCAGGTCGGAAGGTGTCCAATATGCTACTGGGGAAGAGCGGAGGGCATTTCCAAGTAGCTCCAGAAAGAGTGAAGCGGCTGGGCCAAAGCCGAAAGGACGTTCAGCTGTGGATGTATCTGGAAGCGAAAAGAAGGTCCGATGCTGTAAAGAACAATATTATATAGGTACCTGGAATGTAAGATCTATGAACCAAGGCAAGCTGGATGTGGTCAAACATGAGATGACAAGATTGAACGTCGACATCTTGGGAATCAGCGAACTGAAATGGATGGGAATGGGTGAATTTAATTCGGGTGACCATTATATCTACTACTGTGGGCAAGAAACCCTTAGAAGAAATGGAGTTGCACTCATAGTGAATAAGAGAGTGGGAAAGGCAGTAATGGGGTACAACCTCAAAAACGACAGAATGATCTCAGTGTGTATCCAAGGCAAACCATTCAATATCACAGTCATCCAAGTCTATGCCCCAACCACTGATGCTGAAGAAGCTGACGTTGACCGCTTCTATGAAGACCTACAACACCTTCTAGAACTAGCACCAAAAAAAGATGTCCTTTTCATTATAGGGGATTGGAATGCTAAAGTAGGAAGTCAAGGAGTAATCGGAATAACAGGCAAGTTTGGCCTTGGAGTACAAAATGAAGCAGGGCAAAGGCTAATAGAGTTCTGTCAAGAGAACAAGCTAGTCATAGCAAACACTCTTTTCCAACAACACAAGAGACGACTCTACACATGGACATCACCAGATGGTCAATACCGAAACCAGATTGATTATATACTTTGCAGCCAAAGATGGAGAAGCTCTATACAGACAGCAAAAACAAGACCAGGAGCTGACTGTGGCTCAGATCATGAGCTTCTTACTGCAAAATTTAGGCTTAAATTGAAGAATGTAGGGAAAACCACTAGACCACTCAGGTATGACTTAGATCATATTCCTTGTGAGTACACAGTGAAGGTGATGAATAGATTTAGAGGATTAGATTTGGTAGACAGAGTGCCTGAAGAACTATGGACAGAGGTCCGTAACATTGTACAGGAGGCAGCAACTAAAACCATCCCAAAGAAAAAGAAATGCAAGAAAGCAAAATGGCTGTCTGATGAGGCTTTACAAATAGCTGTGGAAAGAAGGAATGCGAAAAGCAAGGGTGAAAGGGAAAGATATAAGCAACTGAATGCAGATTTCCAGAGAATAGCCAGGAGAGATAAGAAGGCCTTCTTAAATGAACAATGCAAAGAAATTGAGGAAAACAATAGAATGGGGAAGACTAGAGATCTCTACAAGAAAATTGGAGATATGAAAGGAACCTTTAGTGCAAAGATGGGCATGATAAAGGACAAAAAAGGCAGGGACCTAACAGAAGCAGAAGAGATTAAGAAGAGGTGGCAAGAATACACAGAAGAACTATACAAGAAAGATCTTAATGTCCCTGATGTCCACGCTGGTGTGATCACTGACCTTGAGCCAGACATCCTAGAGAGGATGTCTTCATTCCAAAGAAGGGCAACGCCAAAGAATGCTCAAACTATCGCACAATTGCACTCATTTCACATGCTAGCAAGGTTATGCTCAAAATCCTACAAGCTAGGCTTCAGCAATACATGAACCGAGAACTACCGGATGTACAAGCTGGGTTTCGAAGAGGCAGAGGAACTAGAGATCAAATCGCCAACATTCGCTGGATCATGGAGAAAGCACGAGAGTTCCAGAAAAATATCTACTTCTGCTTCATTGACTATGCAAAAGCCTTTGATTGTGTGGATCACAACAAACTGTGGCAAATTCTTAAAGAGATGGGAATACCAGACCACCTTACCTGTCTCCTGAGAAATCTGTATGCGGGCCAAGAAGCAACAGTTAGAACCGGTCATGGAACAACCGATTGGTTCAAAATAGGGAAAGGTGTACGACAAGGCTGTATACTGTCACCCTGCTTATTTAACCTATATGCAGAGTACATCATGAGAAATGCCAGGCTGGAAGAATCACAAGCCGGAATTAAGATTGCAGGGAGAATCATCAACAACCTCAGATATGCGGACGATACCACCCTAATGGCAGAAAGTGAAGAAGAACTAAAGAGCCTCTTGATGAGGGTGAAAGAGGAGAGTGCAAAAGCTGGCTTGAAACTCAACATTAAAAAAACTAAGATCATGGCATCTGGACCCATCAATTCCTGGCAAATAGAAGGGGTAGAAATGGAAGCAGTAACAGACTTCATTTATTTGGGCTCCAAGATCACCGCAGATGGAGACTGCAGCCATGAAATTAAAAGATGCTTGCTCCTTGGGAGGAAAGCTATGGCAAGCCTAGATAGCATATTAAAAAGCAGAGACGTCACCTTGCCGACAAAGATCCGCATAGTCAAAGCTATGGTTTTTCCAGTAGTAATGTATGGCTGTGAGAGCTGGACCATAAAAAGGCCGAGCGCCGAAGAATTGATGCCTTTGAACTGTGGTGCTGGAGAAGACTCTTGAGAGTCCCCTGGACTGCTAGGAGGTCAAACCAGTCAATCTTAAAGGAAATCAACCCTGATTGCTCATTGGAAGGATCAATAATGAAGCTCAAGCTCAGATATTTTGGTCACCTAATGCGAAGAGAGATCTCTTTGGAGAAGACCCTGATGCTGGGAAAGATTGAAGGCAAAAGGAGAAGAGGACGGCAGAGGATGAGATGGTTAGATAGCATCACTGAAGCAATGAGCATGAAACTGAGCAAACTCAGGGAGGCAGTGAAGGACAGGAAGGCCTGGCGCAATATGGTTCATGGGGTCACGAAGAGTCGGACACGACTTAATGACTAAACAACAACAACAGTTAATATCTTCAGAAGAAGAAGTTATTTTGGTAGGTTTCTTCTTAATTGGTGGATATAACACATAACCAAGAAGTTTAAATTTGAAGGGATCTTGCAGATCATCTAACTATATTTTGGGGACTGCAAAACCTATAGCAGGTTTTGGGCTGATGTGTGGGGAGACATACTGCCAAACAGTTGGGAGATGAGATAAAAATATATATTTTAAAATGTGTTTAATTTAATTACATGAATTAATATGGTTTCTTCCCATATATTTAATAATTTCTCCATCATGCTGAAAATTGCAATTTGATGATAACCTCTGGATGGATTCTAAGGGCCACATTCAAATAGCTTAGGGTTTGGTTCTAGTAGTAGTCAATGATCATGTCCACCAGCATTCAACCAACAATTTCAAAAGGAAAACAGCTTTCCAAAATGAGCTTCAAGAATTCCTCATTTTAATGGAAAAGATTGTCATGACGGGTCTGCCATGCAAAACTGCTCACTAATATTGCTTAATACATGACATGAAAACACACAAAAAAAGCATGTAAGAGAATCCCTCCTGATGATTTTGGGCTCCAGTTCTTCTCAGCTACAGCCAAGTTGGCCAACGGTCATGGAATGGTGGAAGCTCAAGTCTATCAAGGGCACTGTAGGGCATACCAAGAAAAGCTTTAATAAGGACAGGAAACTAATATGGATAACATATGCTAAGAAAGATGTTAAAAAGTTTGACTGACTCCCCCTTACCCCCAAGGCAGGTAGCAAGTGCAATCAGCATTAATTTCTTAATTAAATTAAATTAAAAGAAAGTTGTCGCTGGATTTGTGGTAGCTTAGGCTGACAATTTCTCAGCAAGTGACAGAACCTGGTGAACCGTGTCTGGGCTTGGAAGCCAGCCAGCGTCATGCCTGGTTAATCCTTGGTTTGGGAGACTGGAAGAAGGCAGTGGCAAACCACTTCTGTACAGCAGCCAGAAAAATGGCATAGGAGTGTCTACATAGCCAGCAGTCAAGCTATTTTTTTAAACTGACATCATCATCAAGGCCTCACCTGGTTAGGCAATTACCTAGTCCTACAAGACGTCCTGCCTCACTGACTCCAAAATTTTAGTTGGTACAATCATACTAGTCTGTGCATCATGCTTAAACATGTTTGTAATTATGGTTTGTTTAAAAAGCTGTAGGTGCTTGGTTTCCATTTAATGCTAAACCATGAACCACAATAGCTGAGGCCACCCAGCACATTAGGCCACAGTATGGCTTGCTTGAGTTTTCTTAGTGAATCAACAAAGCATGGTTAAAAATCATGACATTGTGTGATCCCAGGGTAAGTGTCAATGCAATCCACAAGCTGAACATGTACTCTTGTGCACAAGTTTGCATTAGTGTATAATTCAAAAAGTAATCTTTTCATTTGTGCACATTACTGTTTTCTACATTTATTCTGCCCTTCCTTCAGAGAGATCAAAAAAGTCTAAAGGAGACAAAGTTTGCCCTGTGCTGAGATAGAGTTGCACTTTATGCCCTCAAGCAGTCTTTGATTATGCCACATTTCTAAGAAAAAACTGTCAGGCCACCCAGATTTTGAAAATACCACATCTTTTGATGAGCTCCCCCTGTGTATATTACTGTATATATATTTTAATATATAATGCATTGAGCCTGAGTCTATTCAGAAGCCATCCATGATCTTACCTTAACCAGCTGTTTCAGTAGCTTTTAGTCATCAGCAAAACTTCACCTTGAAAAATGAACAAGGAGGAAGTTCTGTATGATATACAGGAAATGCCTTCATTTGGTGCTACTAAAATTACTTCCAAGTGAGCATCTGCAAATGACTTTTCCAGCTGCACTTTCTCTGCTAGCTGATGAGTCCTGTCCCCTTGAGTGTGAATTCTAAATGAATGCTGTCTCCATGCCTGAGGAATTTGTCTTATAGCATCTCCACTATGACTAGTCCTTAAGGCTATAAGGCTTCTGTTATTCATATTAGTATAAATTAATAAGAGGGATTTATTTACTAACCACAGTAAGTTAAAATGTGACTTCCTCCTCCATCCTTCCAAGGTTCAGCCGTATCCCCACTAAACTAACTATACTGGTATTAAATGCAAGATTTTTTTTAAAGCCATCTCACCAAAAAAAACCTCAACCGGAGTTGACATTTAATAAATTTTTCTATACTACTTGACTGACCTAGAAATGCTGGCCTGACACACAACTTATGGCCTGACACACAACTACTCCAAGGAACAATTTTAACTAGTATAACTTTTATTCTGCTCAGAACAGTCATCTTTCCAAAGGGTTTATATTTCAAATGGCATTCCCCTTGGCTAACATCTGAGCGCTGTGGAAGAATATTGTTGCTTAATGATGGAGTTGGAGAAGTTCCAACTTGACATACCTCACTAAGCCATTGTGGGCAATAGATGCTCCCAGCCCCCAGAGCAGCTGGTTTCTTTTTTTTCCCAAAAAGCTAACGGCATCTTCCAAGTTTGGGGGTTTTTTTAGGAGCCCCTGTAAAGTTTAATCCACCAACTTGACCCTGAATAGTTCCCAAATCCAAAAACAAAACTAAAAAAGGGCCTGAAGATTCTGCCCTCATCCTCTGATGATGTCACAACTCACTGGCCATGCCCTCTGCAGCCCTCCTCCCCAAAGACAGGAAGTCATAGTTGTGGCTCCAAGCAGAACAAGTTCACCTACTGCATGGTTTGACCTAGCCAGGATTTAACATGATTTGGTTTTGTCTTGGTTGTACCCTTGCTATATGTGAACAGACAAAAATTCATTAATTTTTAAAACAGCCTTCCCCTAACCCATCGTCCTCCAGATGAGTAGAAAGCTAACATCGTACAGCTGAAAATCTCAGCTGATGGAAACCAGACACAAGCAATATGTTTACCAGCATCCTGATGCCATTGCGAGAGATTCCTGAGAATTTCTTTGAGAGCCCACTCATATGCCATGTTAAGCCACAAAGTTTGGTTAATGGGAATGCACACGCTGCCTGTTTAATCCCATTGTACGCAGTTCCCTAGCCATTACTGGGAGTGTCCCTGAAGTTTAGTAGGCCAGCTGACAGTAAGCACTAACTGGAAATGGTGGCCACGCCAAGCTGGGATGATATACTAAACCTCAAGGAAACCATCCATGAAGATTAAGGATCCATGGAGGATGGATCTAAAAAGGCAATGCACACTTTCATGTTAGCCATCTGCTGAGATGTGTGTATTGAATGTATATGCTCTGAATGCAGCTAGTATAAAACTGGTACAAACCCTGCTTGCCAATCATCTAGAAATAAAACAAAGCAATTTCTTAAGCACTTTTACCATCCCTTTACCCCTGCCCCTTGATGGCTGGATTCACAAAAGCTGCTAAGCCATATGTTTTTGGCTTATCATTGTGTATGAACTTAATCATTGAGGGTATTCAACTAACCATATTCCACAACTCTTGATTGCGACAACCAAAATCTCAACTAGCCTATAGAGGTTTTCTACCTTGCTCTTTATGGCCAGAGCTGAGTAACTTGCGCCCCTATGAATTTTGCTAGACTGTGATCCCATCACTCACTCATCATGTTAACTAAGTTGATTGGAATTGAGTTCTCAAAATACCTGGAGGACCACAAGTTCCCCATTCCTGTCCGAAGCAGCACTGAAATGACATGGCCCCTAATGCAATATTATAGTTGATTAGGATTCACCCATGAAGATCACTAGGTAAACATAAGCCAGGCATCGTCTCTCACCTTAATCTATCTCACTGGATTGTTTGGAGGGTAAAATAGTGGCAGATAAAAATGTATACTGTCTCATGACCAATGGAAAAATTGAATTAAAATTTAAGAATAGCAGTCAGCCGAAGAAATTTCAACACTTGAAGATGGACTGTTGGAACCTGACAGCTGAATGATTAGGTTCAGGGATAAAACATTCCCCAGAGAAGGTTCAGGAATCTGAAAATATGCAACTATTTGGAGACACTTTGTCCTAAATGGCAGATGTTTAAAAGAACAAAAAGTTGTGATGCTATCTTTATCTCAGAGAATCTTTAAACCACTTACTTGCCTAAAGTTAATTGGGTTCTTTGTCTTGCTTTGAAAAGGCAGAGGAGACTCTTAATGAATCAGATTCTTCATTAAGCTTCCAGTCCAGCTATACTGTTTGTTATCTCACTCCTGCCACTTAAATGTTTTTCCCTTTTCCTACCAAAACATTCCATCATTCCATGGCATTTTAATTAGATCTATCTTACACATCAAATTAATATTTTGTTCCTCCCCGCTCGACCTCCAAAAAAAGTGCGGGTTTCAATATTTCACAGTATATTAGTGTATTTTTTATATTTACAAATTACTTCTTAGCCTTTGTTCCAAAAATCAATATTTTCTAACTGGTAACTCATTTAAACACTACTGGCTAGCAATATGATGCATAGTAATAATTTAAACTGGTCTCAAAATATGAGATCCCTTCATTATTCCTGGGTTTCCAAACACCCAACATCCATGCCAAAACATTAGTCATTCCATCTTCTTGCGTTCAGTGTCACTGGATCAGTCAATGTATCAATGGACCTCCTTCCATATCAGCAGTGCAGACTGATCATAGCAGCTCAGCTGGAACTTAGTTGGATGAATACATTGAGTATTCTGTAGATCTGTACCAACTACATGCAGACTTATTAAGTAAGTTCACACATTGTGCTAAACCCACATTGTCTCATGCTTTATAAATGCCTTACATCATTCTATTTACAGATGATGACAAATTTCACACATGCTGCTTAGAAAAGACGTGGAGTATTCAGTCTCACATATTTCACTAAGCCAAAATGCAGTTCCTTTGGGTTTTGACTTAACGTGCTTTCTGAGCCTAATGGTATATAAACTATGATTTGTACCTTCACACAATGTGTGAACTCCACCTCTGTGGTTTACATAATACGCCACATAATAAATCATGGATTTTTTTTTTTAATAGTATTTTATTGAAATTTTAAAGTTACAAAGTTAAAAGTTAGAAATGAAAAAGAAAATTGAAAATACAAATTATAAAGAAAAGGAAAAGGAAAAGTGAGATAAAGTAAAAGAAAAAGAAAAAAGATATGAAAAATAGATAACTTCCAATCTATCTCTGGTCTTAGGAATAATAAGAGTATCATACTGTAAGTGCTAGTTTTTAATGCATTAACTAGGAATAATTCTTTGTCAAAACATATCCCATTACATTTATAATCTAATCTTCAAATCCCCATGTAAGCTTCACCCCACCTGCATTTTACAAATAGTTCATCAATGGTTTCCATTCTTTAAGGTAATAATTATTTGAGTTTTCTTTTAATAAGCAAGTCAGTTTATCATTTTCTGCCATTTCCATCAGTTTTAACAACCATTCTTGTATTGATGGTAGTGTCTGGGTTTTCCAAAATTGTGCATAAAGAAGTCTTGCTGCGGTAATCATGTATTGAGTAATTCTAATAAGATGTTTTTCTATTTGAAAATCCATTATCCCTAGCAGGAATAATTCTGGTTTAAATGGAATCTGTATTTGTAGTATGCTCTGCATCAAGGTTTATATTTGAATCCAGAATTTCTTTGCAATTTTGCATGTCCACCACATATGGTAAAATGACCCTTCTTGTTGGTTACATTTCCAACAAACGTTGGAAATTGTCCCATGCCTCTTTGATAGTCTTTGGGGTGTCATATACCATCAATACAGCATTTTATAAAAATTTTCTTTCAAATTATAACAAAGTAAATTTTAATCCTTTAGACCTCATATAAATCATGGATTGATGTGATATGCCAGCCCAGCCACACCAGGCTCTGCAAAATGAAAGCAATAGTTTTCTTCCTCTGAATATTCAGCGTAATGCTTCTGTGATGACCACTGGCAGGGCGTGAAGAATATCCCCCTCATGTCATTGCCGTTCCCTCTGCTCTCAGAAATTGCATATGGCCATCACAGGGCACGCTGCCCAGAGTCGCTTTGTGTGAGATGGGCGGCTATATAAATGTGATATGTAAATAAATAAAAATAAAAACCTTCGTCATAAATTCATCAGATTTCTCATCTCAGGTGAAACTCATACAATAGCTGAATCCACAGATCACTCAAAGCTAAAATGTGGTTTAGTGTGTTCTATGAATCTAGCCATTATGATTTGTTAGCAATCCTCTATGGCAGTGTTTCTCAACCTTAGCAACTTTAAGATATGTGGACTTCAACTCAGCCGGCTGGGGAATTCTGGGAGTTGAAGTCCACATATCTTAAAGTTGCTAAAGTTGTGAAACACCATAAAGCATAGTTTTGTATATTGCAGCTGTGGGACTCACATTGAAAGCTACAGTTTCCAGAGCAAGAATGCTGGTTAGGTCAGCTGTCAGCTGCCTCCTAGCACCAACTCTGAGAAGCAGAAAGCGAGGTGTCCCTTATGCCATGGAAAGGCAGAGAAAGAGAAGCTTTAAACTCTAGAGAGCAGTCAATTGCTTAAAGTAACTTCATCCTCATATGTAATAAAGATTATTTTCCAGTCATGCTGTGTTGAGTGTCCGGGTAGCTTTTGCTGAAATTTGAGCCCAAGAACCAGGAAACAGCCACTTGCTGGTTTTCTTAGTGGACCCCAGAGGCATTCTCACACATAAGGAGGATATTAGAGATTGGGGCTTGGCTTGGTAGTATTGCACCACAAAACATGTCTGAGCTTGGCATCCAAGCCAAAAGACATCCCAACACAAGGTGCAGAAAAATTTGCTTTTATTAAGGTACCAGAACAAAAGGACTCCAGCCTGTAAGCCAGCTAGGGCCCTGAACACAGTTTGGTTACAGTTTTTATACTTCCCCAATCCTCTTCTCCAGCCCCCATTGGCCAGATGCTAAGGGACTTTTAACCTGTCAGATACACCAAATACAATCCCTGGATGTCCCACCTTAGTTTACATCTCCCACTCCTCTGTTTTAAAGCCCCCTCGCCCCTATTTACAATTGCCCGTATTTGGTTTTCCCTCCTCCCTTCTTACGTGCCATCCCAAAAGTTGCTGTCCGCTGCAGTTCCCCAGATAGCCATAGTCTTGCGGTTAGACTATCTATCTTCTTCCCCTTTCCTATGGGTGTAAGCTGGTTCAAGCTTATCGCTGAATTTCACACACCCTGTTTTTCCCAGGTTGTGGGCCTTCTTGCAAGCATTTCAGCATGTCGCCCCCCCCCCTTTCCTTACCAGCTGCCTCAGCGACTTATGTCTCCCCTCGGTATGGTCTCATATCCACATAGGAGCCTGTATTGGGGTTACCCCCCCCTTTGCTGACCCTTCATTAGCTTGCCAATTCCTATTTTTCTAATACTGAAATAAATTAAAAATAACAAATGTACAAGATGCAAAGAGGCTGATGAGCAGCAGAAGAGATGCGCAAAGGCATCAGGATGCAAAGCAATAAATGCGGCCTTCGTCTCTACAGTTCCAAGTCGCCTGACAGTTGTTTCCTCCAGCCAGAAAACTGGAGCCAGCTCTTTGCAGTTGTTCCTTCTCTGGCCAGTGGGTAGATCCACTGGACTCCCGCTTGGGATGCAGGAACTGCGGTCTCCCCAGGACTTCTGATATGATAGAAATTAAACACAGGGCTGTAATTGCATTAACATGTAACATTTACACTAGTAAAAAGGAAAAGTTTAAGATATTACAAGTTTGGGGGGGAAAGTTGGAATTAACAAAGTCAAGCAACCATTTTAGTGACGAAGAGTTCTGCTTGATGACTAGACTTATGTAAGCACGCTTCCCATGCTGGTGGGCTGACAGCAATGAATTGTATACAGTATAATCCTGTCTCCAATGTCAAAAGTGTAAATCTGAATAGTGTGTAGGATGAAGTGTGATAGAAAGTTCTGTATTGGTTTGGACTGAAGAAATCTCACAGCTGTGGGGGTGCAAATCTATGCAAGCAACAAAATGCTTTATGCATTTCTACGATTACTGTAGAAATGTGATTTCTATAACTTCCCGCAGTGCATTAATGAAGAGAACTTGAAAATGGCGCTTTCCCCTGTAATAACTTTAGCGCTTCTTAACAACGGCTGTCCTCACTGAGTTGCAAACATCCTCTGAGAATGAAAGAAAAGCAACATGTCAAGCCATTGTCCTCAATATACACAAGTGACAATGTTAGATAAGAGCAAACGGTTTTGTAAAAATGAGTATAAAATGAAATATATAGAATGGCCTTTATAATTAATCTAAGGTAGTTGCCCCATTCTCAAAATCAACGTATTTCCTTCTACATCAAATTCTCACTTTATTTTTCTTGCTTTGACAAATTATAAAGATTTTCTCCCTTTGAAACCATGTTTGCCTGATTAATATTGATTGACAAATGCTGAGTTTCTCATCTAGACAAAAATGCTGCCTTTGCCTGTGTTTCTTGGTTTATCTGTATAGTTTTCACATATACAGTAATCTAAAAATGGGTTGTCCACTGTTCTTCAAGCTTCAAGTTAACCTTCTGCAACGTGGTCCCCACTGCATATGTCCAGACTGCAGTTCCCAGAATTCTGAGTCAAAATACTGGTTGGGAATTTCCAGTATTTGTTGACTAAAAGACTGTTCAGAGTCACATATTATACTAAGCCTTAAACCATGGCTAGCTTCATATAACAGGCTGAGTGATGGTTACCAAACATACTGAGTTCATTCAACATGCTAACTCAAAACTAAACATAGTGACTTGCTTTTTAGTCAAAACACATCTTGAAAACCCAAATGTACAGCATCTGTCAACTTATCCACAATGATCAGTGTCAGCTCTTAATGTAGATCCACTAAATCTTCCAAGCCTAAGCTATGAATTGCCTGCCTTTCTGATTGCTCAAAATAAAGGTCAAATCTCCTTCAGCTTGAGCTCAACTCCTTGTGAATTCATGGACTTGCCCAGGCAATTTCTTGACAATAGTATGGAAGTGATTTGTCCTTGCTTTCTTTCAGGATGCTTTTCAATTTCCCAATGCAGCCTCCAGACCTATTTTCTCTTGGCAGTTTTTCCAAGTACCAACAAGGCCTGACCCTGGTTAACTTCCAAGCTGAAATTGGCCACCTACTGCCATCTGCTATGACCCGCAAGGAGCAGGTTGTATGGATCCCTTTTTCCCTTTGAACATACAAGATGTACCTGGGTAGAAAGGGTTACTGGCAGCAATAGGTGGATAAAAAGTTAGCATGTTTTGTGGATGCCGCTATAAATCACTCTCACCTGTGAGCCTTTTAGCTGCATCCCTACTTGTAACAATTAAGATAAAGACAACACAATCTCCCTAATGTAACATCTGCTAAGGGGACAGGAGCAATGTTTCCCATAGAAATACTCTCAGCAAAGGGTCACTTATCTAAGTTCCTAAGTTATTGCCCAAATACAACTTCTGACCTTCTCCGGATGTTGTCTGCTATAAACAGTGTATTATCTTTGGCAGAGGGTCAATGGTCTGAGTTCCTAGTTTAGTGACCACAGATGTCATCAGACCATCCCCAGGTGGTATCTACTAAGGATCCTAAAAATATCCCTAGCTCACTGTTTCAAGTTATAACCAAGTCACTGATAAGATGTGCTACCAAACCATCTTCAGGAGTAAGTGTTCATATTTCCCATCTCTTAAGAAAAGTATAAAAAGGTGGCAGGAGCCTGTAGATATTTCAAATTTCAGGGTAGACTTAAAGTCCAGGGAAGAAGAGGTGCTGCACAACCATTTCTAGGGAAAGCTGAAGACATGGGAATGAGTACACTTTCCCCCATGACTCTCTTAATATTTATTTAATAAACTCCTTCTTGGGATTTCACCCTGGTCTGAACCTATTGTCTTGGAGTCTTAAAGAATCTGTTGTCTCCTGGGTAGCAACACAATCTGTCCCACACAAGTATTTTAATTTGGTTATTGAAGTTACCATGTTTTGGATTTGCATATTACATTAATCATAAATTAACAAATAGGCTGGATTTGTTCAATACATTAATTCATTTTATTTGTTAATTTTATATCCTGCCTTTCCTTCAGGAGCTCAAGATCTATATGAACACTCCCACCTATTTTTCCCACAAAACTTCTCTGTGAGGTAGATTGGGCCAAGAGAGAATGATTGGCCCAAAGTTACTCAGGAAGCTTCTATGGCTGAGGATGGACTTAAACCTGGGTCTTTCTGTTCCAATCTAACCACTATATAATGCTGGCTCTCACTGATCACCCCCTACAAAATAATCTAAGTTTAAAACTAAGCAAGCTTAACAAGCCACATAACTATGTTTTATCTGGCTGAGCATGTTGTATAAACACAGAGGATACTTCAGCATCTAATTAACTATTAGATGCTGAATAATTTCCCTTACATTTCAGATCTCCTTAACAATTTACCTATGCATTAATTCAGTTTTCCTTATTTTCAGTGATGAAAACCTACAATTGTATAGCTTCCTGCAGAAGTTCATCAACATACTCAATCTTCTCTTAAATTGTAACTCCAGCTTTATATGGCTAAACCAACCAGTTCATGGAGGTTATATATGGGTTTGTTTATGAGTGTATATGTATGTGCGTTCATATGTATTTGACAAAGGAACTCCGAACAATTTCCTGGTAAAAACAGAAGAAACCAGAGGTTAATCAAATAATTGAAGCGATTGCAACTAAACATTGTGAAAGAGCAGCCTCAGTGGACATGTCCTGTACCTCCAACAATGGTTGCACACAGGTGGCTTCTGCAAAGTATTTGCATTTGAGAGATGTGGCCTCTCACGGTCTTCTGACTTGACACAAGCAGCTTCAACATAAGAAAAATAGCAGTTGTATCCCAGGCAATAGAACTCAGTTTTGTGGCTACTGAGATTTTTCTTTTCTTTTTTCAGAGGAATAACAACAGGACAAATTTGAGTTTATTCGACTCTTACCTTTAGGTGGTTTGCTCCAAAGATTCCTCTTTCCCATGCAAGCCTTTTTTTTTTTTTTTAAGTGCCTACAAAACTTATGTGGTTATTTACAATGATATTACAATTGGTATATTTCTGTTTATACCAACTTCAAAGCTAAGCTTCTCCTTCACCCTCTTGGGCCTGCATCTTATCTCTTCTTCAACTTCTGTATCTGGGATCAGATGACATGCAGACTGGGGTTCCCAATAGTCCTTCCAGAAAGAAATTCATTTTGTGGAACCCTTGATCCCCGGTCTGGAGTATCTTCCCCAAATGCAGTTTGCACAGGAAAAACTAGCTCTGTCAGGAACCATCTGACATGATCTCTAATGCTAAACTGAGGGGGATCTTATACCCACACCTGGTCCTTTTCCTATAGGAGAGAAGAGTTGAATATGAGCAAAGTGGGCCAGATACATCTGCACTCCTTGAAGGTCATTGAGATCAATGGGGAAGGGAAATGGAGGGCACAGGGCAGAGCCTCATTCAGGACCCCTGCAGACTAGTTGGGCCAGACTGGTGAGCTGGGTTATGTCTGCTGATTGGAGATCCCTGCTCTAGGACACCTTAAAAAGGAATGCAGCCTTACAAAATACTTAATACAGTACTTATTGATTTCAGGATTCATAAGCAATGCCTTTAGAGTTGGTTTACAGCTGTATGTGATGGAGGAATCTGCTTTTACTTCCATGTGTGCAATTGCTTTCAGCCAGAAAATGAAGGCATTGCTCCTCCTCTTCAGGTTCAAGCTAATATTAATTGTTTATACTGCCGTCAAAATCCTCCAATAAGCAGATAAGATCCCATAATAACCAAATGCACAGAACACAATTACAGTGACAAAAAAGCAAGAACTGAGCCTGGGAAAAGGATTTATTGTTGGCTGATCAATTCAAATAGATGCAATTGTGTACAGTGCTCATTTCAAAGTGATGCATTTTCCTGCACTTAATTTACTTACATTTGTTTTCACTCCGCAAAGGAGCCGCTGGCAGACAAGCCACAGCAGTAACTAACAATGATGTATCTTATGAGCATCTTCCAGCATATAAAAATTTGATCAATGCCTGAGTTGAACTAATCCAATTCTTCTTATTACAGAGTCAAGAAAATAAATCAGGAATGCGATAGTCTATTTATGACAGGTATTCAAGCACAACATATGTAAGAATCAACCACTGAACTGCAGTTTAACAGACCATTTCATCATATCCTGAAGCCAATGAAATGTTCACGTAAAAGAGCACAAATCAAGGACTGTAACATGGACAGATCCATATATTTCAACCACTTTCTCATTTGCTGCCTCCTTTTTTTGGAGTTGCACTTAATTGGCCCCAATTCTGTTGGGATGGAAGCAACTACTCTGCATTGGCTGCCAGTTTGCTTCCAGGTCCAATTCAAGGTGCTGGTTTTGACCTTTAAAGCCCTCCATGGCATGGGGATGCATTATCTGAGGGACTGCCTCTCCCCGATCACATCAGCCCGTCCCATTAGATTCAGCAGGGAAGGTATGTTAGGTGTTCCATCGGCCAGGGACTTGCATTTGGTGGGTCCCAAGAGGTGGGCTTTCTCTGCCGTGGTTCCCTCCTTGTGGAACATTCTCCCCCCTGAAGTGAGGCTTGCCCCTTCCCTGCTCTCCTTTAGGAAGTCCCTCAAGACCTGGTTGTGTCATCAGGCCTGGGGGTCTTTGGGAACCGGAGACATTCTTAGATGGCTCCACTGTAACTGATATTCTGCTCTCTTCATGGGGTTTGTATATTTTAAAATGTAAAAATATTAAACTTTTGGATGACGTATTTTAATAATCACTTTTTTATCTTTTGTCATGATTGTTTTTATCTATTTGTTATTTTATTTAATTGTTGTACGCCATCCAGAGTCACTTTGTGCGAGATGGGTGGCTATATAAATGTTACATATAAATAAATAAATAAAATAAAGTACTCAAAACCTGGCTTTCATGGTGGATATGGTATGATACTGGTCTTTTTTGTGGTGGGACCTTCTGTTGAATGGAATTCTAATTGTTCTTGGTGTAATGTGGGTGCTTGTAATTTGTTATGATCTGGTTGTTATTTTTTTAATCTTATTTATGGATGTTGGGTATATAAGCTGCTTAGAGTCAATAACAACTATAACAGCATAGAAGGCCAGGAAATATATAAATATCTCTAAAAGTCTCTTCTTTCTCTCCCCGCCAAAAAAACCCCACAGCCTCAATCTCCCTGGGCCAGGCAGCACCGTGATGTTTATTAAATACTCCTGTTGCTGATCAGCCTGCTTCTTCTCAAAACAGTATGATTTATTAGTACAGACTCCAGATTGCAAGACCAAATGACTGAGCAACTAAGCCAACTAGGTAATACCCTTGGCCTGTTCTCCTATGTTTATGTCAACTAATCTTCAATGTATCATTACACAGCTTTGCCAACAGTCTTATTGACATAAGGGTAAAACAGTTCATGAAATAATCAGCTGGTTAAAGAGCCCTCCTATGAGAAGAGACAAAGAACAAAAGACCATCCACCCCTCTCCATTTCAGATACAGAAGTCAAAGGGTTTTGCTGCTGGAACTTCCTTCAACACTGAGAGTGGAGTGGATATGATTCTATCTGGATGTAGGTGCTCTACAGTGCAGGAAAATATATTTATTTTACTTATTTTATTTTATTAATCAAATTTATACCCTTCCCATCTCAGTAAACAAGTAACTCCAGGCAGCTTACAAGTAAATATATTAGGAAAGCTACATGCAAAATAGGAATATTAATAAAAAATTCACATAAGCGAATTATACATAAAAATACTTCTCATTTATAAGAAGACTTTTACAAAAATCCAGAAACAGGAGTTTAAGACTGGAAAAATTACAACTTAGCAAAACTGAAGTTGTCCAATTCATCCATTTTTAAGCTTATATAGTATTCCAGTATGATAGCCTGTCAACTTTATGATAACCTCAGTTGGACTTCCGGGGAAGAAATGGTGGGTTGAAGATGGCTCCGCTAAAAGCAGAGCTGACGACTGCAGTGGAATGAAGACCTGACGAGTAAACCAGCAATTCAATAATTCCTCTCCGGACAAGGAGAGGACTTGAGATTGCCCACAAGTGCTCCAGACAGTTGCTCCTCACGAGGAGACCACACGATAGCAGTCTCCACTGGGTTTAGTGCTCTGGAAGATGAGGGAATAACCATCTTGCTTAAACTGTGGTCAGTGCCTTTGAAAGGACACTACTGTAAGTTCACTTACTTCCTTTTCTAATCACCTTCAGATGAAAGTTAATTGTTTATTAACTGCTTTTCAGGTATTAGGAACCTCTGGATCAACAAGTTTTAGAGTATTGGTTGAGTTTCCTTCAATCCTTAGTGAAAGACTTTTTAAGTACAAGTTTAAGAACTTAAAAAAATTTTTGGGGGGGAATAATGGCAAAACGATGATTAAAACTTTGATTTTAGAAAGTTACAAATGGACTAAGGGTCCAGATAAATTTGAAATAAGATTTTGGAATTAATTATAAAGAATTGTTCCTGTGGGAAAATGCTTTCGTTTTGAATTTAAAAAAAAAAATAATAAGATTTTAAAAATTGGACACTAGACAGAACTAGAGGGAACTAAAGATTACAATTAAAGGAGCAGAACATTCAAATTCGACTTAGAATTACATAATGAAGCAAAATATTTTAACACTGGACATACTGAAGGATATTTTTGAACAACGGACCCAGAAGTTAATTTTAATAGTGTCAGCCTCTATGGATAAACTGTATCTTGAAGATTTTATGAAAGAGGAACAAGGAATAACAACATCCTCAAAGGAATAAAATTCACTACAGAAGAAGAAAACAACAACACACTATCCTTCCTGGGTATCCACATCAGCAGAGGAAATGACAGCAAATTAGAAACACAAGTCTATCAAAAAACAACCCACACTAACTAAACACTCCATTACCAAAGTAACAACCCTACCTCCCATAAAAAGAGCTGTGTAAGAACATTATTCAAATGAGTGCAAATGCACTGCAGCAACCCAGAACAGCAGAAAAAGGAAACAGACCACCTATATAATATTTTCCAACAAAATAGATATCCATGCAATTTTATCAAGAAGTGCCTGACCACTCAACCTACTATAGCACAACCAACACAAGCTATGAAAAGAATAACACTGCCATACATCAGAAACATCTCAGAAACAACCAAAAGACTATTACAACCACATGGCATCTCTGTAGCACACAAACCAACTAAAGCTCTCCAAAACATCTTAAGTAAACCAAAAGACCAAATAGCCCAAGAAGAAAAAATAGGAGTCATCTACAACATACAGTGTAAGGACTGTAACAACCACTATGTAGGACTGACAGGCAGACAAATAGCAGAGCACATCCATTAACACCAACTAGCAGTCAGAAGACACAATGAAAACTCCTTAACCTCACAACACATGGACAGACTTAACCATAGTTTCAACTGGGATACTGTCAGCATCTTAGACCAAGCTAAATCCAAAACTGTGAGGGAATTCCTGGAAGCTTGGCATTCAGACAAGTCAGGCACATAGAGATAAATAACATCTACACACTATTCAAAAGAGACAATAAAAAGGAAACAAAAAGAGCAGAACACCTCCTCACCAGCAATCAACATCCAAAGAAGCAGAGATTAACACCAGGATTACCATCAGACAAACAATCAAGCAGTAAACAACAGCCTAATCAAGGGACTACCAAGGAGAAAACAACACCCCCACCAACACCGACAGGGCAAGCTACTGTATATAAACAGAGAGTAAAACCCACTCCCTTCTAGAATTGAAGATGTTACCTAGCCAGGTAATGAAACGTCTGCAAGAAAACAACCAAGCTCAAAGAGCCCCAAGGACTCCACAAGAGGAACAAGTTCTACCTGACAAGATTGAGTTGAAAGTGGATTTAAAACTTTATCCAGTTATGTCCCTGGTTAATCAGCCTATTAATGGCATGCTTTATAAACCTGATCTAATAATCTTCAGAAGATCAATTTCATGAAAGACTTGCTTCTCAAAGCAATCTTGAGCATGCTTACTTGGGAATAAAACCTGAAGAACAGAAAGAGATTTTCTTCTGCATAAATGAGCACAATCTATAAATGACATCATTACTAGCATACAGAAACAGAGTATAAGTTGTGTTGCCTTCTTTAAATATGCTGATGTAGTGAGACACACCTTTCTCTATTTATATTTTACATTTATAGCATGCCTTTCATCCAGGACCTCAAGGCAACATATATGCCATTCCCTTTCTTCTCCAACTTTTCTCCACAGAAGCAAACCTGGGAGGTCGATTGTGCTGAGAGAGAGCAATTGGCCCAAAATTAAACAGTTTCAATGGCTGAAGGTAAGGTGAACCTGGATTTCACCAATACTAGCCCAACACACAATATCAATTGGGGCAGGTATTCATAAGCAAATGCATATGAATTTAGTGGTAAGACAATTACTCTTATTGTTTGAGTATGTTTATGCAAAGTAGGAATAAAGAGGTCAAAAGAAATCAACTTTTTATTCTTTCAGGAAATAAACCCCCAAAGCACTCAGTTTAGACAAAGGAAAAGTAATCAAAATCAAAACAATTACTGACTAGCTGTAACATCTCATGAAGCCCAAGCTTCATTTGTTTGGTTAAGAAAACCATGACCCAACACAATGTATGAACCAGCCGGTCTGTTTATTTAGCTCATCTCATCTCTGTTCTGCTGGTATCCCACCATAGTAGGATACTGGCATGTTTAGGAAAGGAACCCAAATACAAAAATGTTAATATGCCAGCATTAAGAATCCAGAAGGCAATAGAACTTTGGGGTCTCAGAAGCAGAGAGGAACAGTAAACATTTATGCTCATCTATTTTTGTAAAGGAGAAAATTGTGCTTAGCCATGGACCTGAGAGGGAGGGACAAGCACTCTGTCTGTGACTGGCAGGTGAACACTGAATGACTTGGAGTTCTCTGTGCTCGGCCAAAAATATCAGCAAGTGTTGACTGGATGATAGTTCTCTGTGTGTTCCTTACTTGTGAACATATGACCGTGCTTACAGCATCCCGATGTCTGAATAGATCAGAAAATAGTCAAATATCCCACATTAATCTGGGGTGCATTTTACAGTGGATTCAGAAGGATTGGGAGATGGACAGACTGTCAAAAGGAGAGAATATGTAGCTCCAGCCATTCTAGACTTTGATCCTTTCAGCCCACCCAAAAATTGGCATGGAGCCTCCACAAGAAGCGATTCCTAAGAGAATGAGGATTGCAAAAAAAAAAAAAAAGGTTGCCCATGCCTGTAACATAGGGGAGACAGGAGACATTACACATTTGGAAGATGGGCAGAATACTTTAGATAATATTCATTTCTATGCTTATACAAAAAAGTTTTAGTACACCTTTTCATATACAGGGAGACAGATCCAACATGACTAAAAAAGCTGGGAAACATTCTAATTTGCATATGAACTCCAAAAAGAAACATCATAAGACATACCATTTGCAGAAACACCTACTTTGCATTTAGATGTGTTTTTCCTTTAGTGCAGTATGGTGTACAAACAGTTCTTTACAATTCATTAAAGATGCACAAATCACTTCCAGAAGAAAGGGACAACAATATCTGGAATATCTCAGAAGTGTTTTAAATACCTCAGTATCATTTTCTCCCTGGGGAAAGGCTACAGCTGAGTGACAGAGAACAATCTTGGCTCATAGAAACAATGTATTTTCCCAGGAACACAATGTTGCTCTGCTATGCAGTCCTGGAAAAGATAAGAAGTTGCAGACTGGTCTCTCATCCAAGTGATGACCAGGCCCAATCCTACTTAGCTTTTGAACCTAGACAGGACTGGGCAGATGCAACAACATGTTGAGTGCCTTTTCAAATAAGATTATGGAATTCTTGGATAAATCAAATTCTCTTTTACAGTGGATTAACATTTGGGTGCTGAGAAGAGGGGAAAGGAAAGGAAAATAATAGCATGTTGCTATCAGGTATTTGTGCATCCTTTAGAAGTGAGAGACTGCATTTAAAAAACTGACAATTCACAACCTTGAAGACAATAATCCTTTCAGTATTCTGTGTAACTTTACCTCTGCTCCGTCCATGTGGATTCCTGTGGATGAAATGATTTCCTATAACTAAGTCAACATGACACATTTACTTATGGTTAACTGAATGCAACCCAATGTTCTAGTTTTGAATGACACACAGAGAACATCACTGAGCCACAATTTAGTCAATGCATTTTAGCTGAACAGCTATGCAAATTCAGTGTCCATGATAGCTGGAAGTGTGATCAAGAAATAAGTCAGGAATGCTCACAAAAGTGATAACAAAAAGAGGAAAAACAAACACAGCTCTCAGATCCAGAAGTCAAATAGCCATTATCTAACACAAAAACAAACTCAAACATTAATCCATCAATGACTACTAAAAACTGAGGGGTTTGAAGCCAGAGAAACTCCAGAACCACACCCAGGTTCCAGCTGCATATAGTCAAGACAATTCCTTCACTGAAGAGGGCCTTATCTCATGTAGGTCTTTATTCATCAGATGGTCTGAGTCTCAACCAAGTACTTCTCCAGGGGGTCTAAAATTTCACCTGCCCTGTACTTTCTGTGGCTAATTAGTGCTCTTCTATTTTTATCCTCTGAATCAAAAATGGGGTCCTTGGTCACGTGAAGATCTGAGCTCAGAATAATGGCTTTTAGAGTCCTGAATCTCCAGGATGTAGTTCAGAATTTGCCCTCCCAAAGAAGAGACTTCGTCATTTCTAGCAGAGTCATAACACTATGTTATATACTATACAATAGCTCCATAAAACAACAGCAACCTGAAGCTTGAAACCTTTCCAAGACTTTTGGGAAACATTTGGAAGGGACACAATTCAAACATTGTCTAACTAGGGGAAAAAATTGAAGAATTGGGAGCCAAAATGTAAGAAGAGGAAATGGTAGCTGCTTCTGTGCAGAACATAAAAAGGAACAGCTGCAGGGAAGGCATCAAGTTCCATGCCACTCTGAATTTTCAAAAGAAAGAAAAACTATTCTGAAACATTCATGGAAGTGTGCTATTTCTTTTAAAAGAATAGAACCTGTTGGAAACAGGTTGCTATTTTACCTCAAGTCAAGTTTTCAAAGGGAAATCAGCCAGTTATTCTAAACCTTGCTTCAATCTCTAGCAGAGAAACTGAAATGTAATGACATTTTTCCCTGCACCATCTGCGCCTTTAGAGAGAAGGAGGCTGATGCCGGGGCCTTCCAACTGGAGGAGGCAGATTTGATTTATTAAATCTCTGGATAAAAGGCAAGATAATAGGAAATGATCTGAAGCTAAAAGCTGCCCAAAATAAACACAAAAACACCACAAAAGTGTGAGATTTGATTAGTTGCCATAGGCCCCTTACTTTTGTAAAAATCAGATATATGATAGGTTTTACTGCCATCTCGTGGGTAGTATTGAAACATCTGGTCTACTAAAACCAAATCTGTTATTTAATCTTCTGGGCATTAGAGTTTGTTTTGTTTTAGCCATATTCAAGATCAAGGTTTGGAGAGTGTTATCTGTGTGCTGTTGCAGATTGTGTAGGAATTGTGCATTCCTTTGCATGCTGGCTGAGGAATTCTGGGAGTTGAAGTCCACACATTTTAAAGCTGCAGAGGTTGAGACTAGCAAAATCAGGAACGATCTAGTGTCAGAAGCTGAAGACTCTATTTACCCTATTTCACTTGCATGGCTTTCCCCTTTACTTCTGGTCTAGCACTACTGCCCTAACCTGGCACAGGAGGCACCATGACTTTTACACATTCTTGGGGTATCCAGGAGTCTGTCTGTGACAAATCCTCTTCACTGTAACATATCTAATCAATCGTTAAAAGGAGTCCTTTGGTGCATGCCACAAAATACTGACAGCTTCCAGCCACCCTATAAAATGAACCTTCTCTGTAGTGGTGCCAGAAGTCTGGAAGGGTCTCTATCCTGACCTTAGAAAAGTACCTAGTCAGTTTTAAGCGACTGTTGAAGGCCACCCAGCCTTTCCAGTGAAAACAGTATGAAGTTTTATTTTTCTTGTCTCTCACCCCCTCCATATTAACATGTTTCTAAACTTTTTAAATTCTGTATTAATAATTTTGAGATCAGATTTGTATGGAAAGAAATTGAGAACTGTAGCTCTACTTCACAAGCTGCATTGATTACCAGTCAGTTTCCAGGTGCTCCTTTGTGGCATCCTCTGGGACATCTTTCTCCAACCATTTCTGCCCAACCCGTAAGATCTGGAAGACACGTGTGCTCTGGGTCCTTTCAACAAACCACCATCTTGCGAGCCTCTGGGAGTGTGCCCTCACTGCTCCTGCTGGTCCTGCTTTCTGGAATAACATTTCCTGCAAGGCCCTTTAGGCCCAACCTGTTAGCTTCTAGGAAAGCATTACAACTTGGCTTTTCTGCCAGGCTCTGGGTCAGACAATTTGTGAACTCACTTGAAGGGTTGTTAACTAAATTTTGAGTGAATTCACAAATGTGCTATCATTGTATTTGATCCTGCACTATTTAATTACGTCTTTAACAAGTATGCTGCAGAAATTAGCCAACCGTATTTTAGGCATGAGTGTAGTTAAACCCAGGCAGTGTACTTAGGCTGTGTTCGGAGCATCATGTGAACTTAAGCAGCCAGGTTAATTCAGTAAGCATGCTAGACTAAAAAAATGGTTGGATAATTTCTGCCTCAGTGTTAATAGGGTGTGTAAATAATTTCAAATGCATGTTCAGAGTGCCCCATTTGAGTGCAAAACAGCTATTTTGGGCATCAGATGGACTGTATCACTTCGGAAATGTTTTGTACTTCAACAGCTGTTTCATTTTCAAAATGCTCTGTTTTGATCCTGGAACGTTTCCAAAATGATTAAACCAGCCCATCTGACACTCAAAACAGCTGTTTCACTCTTGCAAACTTGAAACAGGACATTCCAAGGTCAACATGGACTGAATTTGAGACGTTCTGCATAAGCCTAATTCTTCTACTGTCTCTGGCATCTTGGGAATTGAATCTGGGCTTGGGGCATATGTTTCCACACTCAGCTTTAGAGTGTGGCTAAGAGCTTTGTGCAAATTGTGGCATGCTATCTACTCAATGGGTACAAACAGAAAACTCACAAATGAAGACCATAGAGTTTGTTCTCTCAATTTTTATTTAAATAATCTTGTATTTTTCTAAAAAGTATGAGTAACAAACTAAGAAGCATTCTTTACGTTATCCATTCTAGTTCATATTTATGACATTTTACTGGTGAAAAAAATAAATAATAAACTCAACAACTGAAAAGATTTTACAAGGCTTAATGTAAGTTTTATAAGGCAACTGGGCAAATTCATTAATAAAACAACTAAATCAGAGTCTTATGCATGAAAGAAGCTATCTTTGAAAAAACTTTAAAATACACCGAACAAAATATCTCATCATGTACTTCCCTGTCTTGGTTCAAAAGGCCTGTTTCCTTCACTTCAATGTAGACAGCATTCAAGACCAAATACATTTGCACATACCAAGAAAGAGAAAGCTTTATAAACTTCAAATCTTTAACATGTAGTGTTTAAGGAGTCACACTGACAGTACAATCGTAGACATATTTACCTTAATGTAAAACTTGCTGAGTTTAGTGGTAACTGACTTTCTAACATTTTTTTTTTCATATTCCAGTTTTTGGAAAAGGAATATTGCAGCTATTTCAGATTCAAAGCTACAGTAGGTTCAAATAATACACTATTCAGTAACCCACAATTAACTGTGATCAAACATCACAAACACACCTTATAATAGCTTAGCACAATGTGTCAAAACCCATCAATTCCTAACAATATTAGGGTGTGATTTATTTCATCCTTGTGATATGTTTCACCCTCAAATTGTGATTCCATTTGGACTGGAACAGTTATGAATAACAATCTATAACCTGAGGATTAAGGGAACTGAAGTCCAAGATATCTGGAGGTTACTAGGTATAAACCTCCAGTAGAAGACACAATGATATCCTGAGCCCCATTACATTATCTCTGCCTCCCACCCACCCCATTTACTGGATGTCCATACACCAAGCTCGACCAAATTGGGTTTTCCAATTCATCTGTTTTTCATTGCTTACATGCTAAATAAGGAACAGAAGCTTAAACTTTATCCTACTATATACATTGTAGCTAAGTTCATATGACATCATTATGCATGAATTATTAAATTACCCCAGTTTTCTAGGTTCATATGACACACTAAACCAAAAACTAATGGTAAGGTCTGGGTTTGTGCAATACACTAACTTAAAATGCCCTGGATAGTTTTTGAATCAGTGTGTCATATAAACACAGATACCGTTCACACATTACATCAAGGAATGATTTGCTGACTAAATCAAAACAGCTACATTTGCATAACAAAAACAAGCTATATTGGTTCATCATGCTGAATAAGCCAAACCTTTACATAAAGGAATCAGTTCTATGCTATGTGAGTTGCTGCAGTCACGTTTATAGCCAAAAGTATTCAGGCCAAATGAAAAATCCCTCCAAAACATTTTATGTCAGATGTTGTGCTATTTTGACTAACCAAAATGAATGATGGTATAAAGTGCTAGTGTCATCTTATTCATTATCCCAAGCACAGATTGTTCTTACGTAAAAAAAAAGTCTCTCTCAAGTCAACTTCGATACCTGCTGATTACATGGTTGTGTCTACGTCGCTGTCTTTGAAACAATACAGAAGTAGTTTGCCACTGCCTAGGATGTTTTCCAAATCTAGTTTACAGTCTTAAGCTTCTCTGGTGGCCTCCCATCCAAGCTTTAACCAAGTCTTATGCTGGAACATCCCTTTAAGTACAAAGGAATATGTCCTTCAACTCAGTTCAATTCAAGAACTAAGCTAGGAAGAAACCTTATAGTGTAATCATTCTCCTCATCATAAAACCTTTCCACTCTAATAATGGGATTGGATTTTAACAAAATGATCAGCAGCCGAACTTTGTTCTACGTCACAATATAGTTTTATAAAAGTTGCATGATTTTACAGAACAAATTGTTGTTAAGACGGTATGCACACAACTTGTAATATATTTATAGAAACTTTTCTATCAACCATCAATAGTTAAGATATTCCTAGAATACCCTACTTGGATTACAAGAAGCAGAAGCTTCTTGTAGTAATTGATGGTGAATGTGTAGGTTGGCTTTGTCAGTCTTCCAAGAAGGCAGCATCAGAAGTCAGCATCTAAAGTAAATACCTTATTATTTGCTTTAGCCATAACTGCAAAACGTTGATACTCTGAAACCCTCCTCTCAAAGAAATTGGTTTTTCCTTCCAGTGAAATGTTCTCCATGAAGTCAAAAGGGTTTTCTGCTTGAAAGACCTAAGAAAACCAAACTTATTATTAAAACACAGCTACTGAATGAGGCACTCCAAGGACAAATCAGTCTTTGGTGATTGCTAGAGAGCATTTCCACTTAACCTCCCTCAAAAGTTTGGTTTCTTCATCTTTGACTGATAAGGATGACCAGGAACAAGCCAAGATTTTTCAAGTTTTTTACAAGCCTTCAATCTGTAAGGATTGACAGATCTTTCTACTTTGCCTTCTATATTCACATTTTTTCAAGCACCACTTGTTCTATCACATTTCCATGTCAGTTTGCATTTTTAAAAAAATACATGAAAATTCATAATGTTTTTAAATGCACAAACATTTGTATACTTTTGTGTGCATTTATCTCTACTAAGCATTTGTATATTATCTTTGTCTTCAATTCTCTTTCATTCCTTGTATTGTATTGTATTCAGTTTTGAACAAAGAATACTGTGAAATTCAAAGAAATGCAAATTAAGTTGGTTGGTATTAAACTGCAAACAAAACAAATTTTGCCCCACCTCTACTTATCTGTCTCTATGGTTGCTCCTTAATCAATATTATTTCCCCTGCACAGTTGCTGCCTATCTATTTTCAAAACTTTTATAAAACATATGAAAAACCTGGAATCAAAATCCCAATATAGTACTGGATTTTATATAATACCGTATTCATAATGTAGACATAACACCAAACCCCACATTAGCTGTCAATCTCTCTTTCTCCTGCATTGCAATTTTCCTTTTATTTCTGCTGCTTCCCAAAAAACGCTCATTTGCATTAGACAAACCAGATGGGAACAAACTCTACAATGCCAACAAGAATTGTCAATCACTTCAAGCCTGCTTTGGATGAAACAGTAAATAATTGTTTGCCAAGAGCATGGAAGTAAAAGTAGGATATGGAAGGAGTTAATATGTGAGCCCAAGTTTTCTAACGGCTCGCTGACATAGTGCCAATATTGACTTCTTTCTACCGTTGTTTCAAACAAGCTTATATTGTACCACACGTGTTCTGAAGGATGAACATGGATGTGTCATAGCCACTAACATTTACCCAGTTCAACATATTAAAATTATTATTATTAATAATATACTGCCTGATTCCCAACAACTCCTGGCAGTTACAAGTAAAAACATTAAAAACGAGAGAAAAGTACAATCTTTTACATCTCTATGTAACAATTAACATCTCTATGGCATTTTTCTGTGATCACAACCGAGTTGTGGGGTATCTATCTTCTGAAAGCCTCTTTGGTACCTTCTCTAACTTTTATTCTATAGCTAAGCTTTGTTTAAATCAGACAAGGTACTAATTTATATGATAAGCTTTAATGATCAATATTTTGTTCGGTTTTTATTTATTGCTGTTATTTTTCAAAATTTATCTTTGCCCGTTTTGTTCTTTCCAATTCAACAGAATGATGCAAAAGTAATTATGTAAAGGGGGCGGGGGCTTGTTCATTAGCCCATCAGCTCCAAAACTGGACAGAATAGGACCAAATTTGCTATGGAAGGGAGCAATCAGTCCAAATACTGGCTGTACCTGGACAGGGTCAGCACGGAAAAAATCCCCCCCCCATTGTTCTAAGCCCCCTTCCCTCTTCCCTCCTGGTCACGTGGAACAGAATAGATCCTATGCCCATCCCGTGCTTCCTAGCACACACGTATACACTGCCACCACATGAGGGGAGAAAAGAGACACACACAGATGCAACAAGTTCCTTCACTACAGTACACAAAATAAAATACAGATGCCTGTTATGGCTATAAATGGAAAGGCACTGGAGAAAACTCCAGACGCTGTGCTTTGCACCCTTTCCCTATCACGATAAAACTACTTTTAAATTACTTAGGCCAGCCTTCCCAAAAAAAAGTGCCTTTCAGATGCCCTTCAACTCAGAATTCCCGTGAAAAGTCATGTTGGTTGAGAATTCCAAGCCGATGTCTTAGATAGAGGCAGTCCTCGGGTTAAGAACGTCTGATTTACAAACAGCTCGTAACAGGCTGCCTATCGCTGCCGATGAACCACTGAAGGCATGTAATGTTTTCATGAACCGCTGAAGCCGCACATTTTTAATATACAGCCTGTTTACAGCGGCTTTCAGTGGTTTGTGAAAACATTGTGTGGCTTCAGTGGTTCATCGGCTTAAGGAAGGAGAACACTGTCTGTCATTTTTAGTAATTGGCAACCTGTTCGTAAGTACGAGTTCCGATTTACATACAAATTCAAGTTAAAGACAAACTTAGGAACAGATCTTGTTCTTAACCTGCGGACTGCCTGTACCTCAAGATACCAAGCTTGATATAGGCCATTGTGAAGTTTGGCTTTTCCACCTGTGGAAAATCGGGATGTAAGCGTTTTAAAATAAAATGGTGTTAAGCTTGTAAGTATGCAGTAAATTGCAAGAAAATATGATAAATGAAATAGGCATTAGCTTTACTTACAGATACACATACTACTCATACACAAATGCAGAACAAATATTATTTTTGTTGCAAGACAAAGTTCAGACACTACCTTGAAACAGATTTAGGCAAAGTTCTCTTCACAGACCAAAGTTCAGTGCAAATACTTTCCTGAGTTACTTTACCTTAGGGAAACCCAGTTCCAGGAGTAACCTATCAGCCACAAATTCAATGTATTGTTTCATCAGAGTGCAATTCATTCCAATCAATCTGACAGGCAAAGCCTCTGTCAAGAACTCCTGCAATATTAGGAAAAAGTGAAATTATTTCAGAGGAATACAAGAATAATTTCCTAGTTTGATTCACATGTGTAACATAAAATAGAAGCTATTATACCATCAGAATTCTGGAACTGTGAGTCATTGTGATGTAGTGCTTAATGTTGAACAAGGACCAGTGAGATCTGGGTTCTACTTCCATAAAGCCACAAATTTTATTTGGCCATTATGAAAAGTTTCCACCAGGGAAACCTACATATATCCTACCAAAGCCTTAGGAGCAGCCCCAGAAACCTCTAAAAGTTGCCACAAATTATAATTAAAATTAATTACAAATTATTGTTAAAATTAAAAATTAATCACTTTAATTGTGGCTTATAAACCATGGTTTACGGTTTAGGATATTGTGTGAACTCAGCCAATTGTGCCTTATTCATCAACCAGTGGCTTGACCTTTATACAGTGCACTTTGGAATAATCACAGCAGCAAACCACAATGGATATAAAACTTCAGCAGGGCTGTTGTTTGCATAACACACTAAATCACAACTAGTCCACCACATTTTAACCTATAGGATTTGTCACATTATGGTGTATGTTGTGCAAATTCAGATTTGTACATCATATTTAAGTTCATCATGGGGCAAATGATTTTGCAAACACAGCCTACATTATTTTGAGGTTGACCACAACTTTGTCCTGGCACAGATGTCTGATCTCCTCACCTTTTCAATTTCGACTGCATTGACAATTATCTCTTTCACCCTTCCCTCCAAAGGTTTATTCACTAAATACTGAAAAATCAGGCAAGCAAAGTCACAGTGAAGCCCCTTAAAGAAATAAACAGGACAGAAACATAAGAAATTGACTTATCTCTTTTGAAAAAAGAGAGCCACAGTTTTCATGTGAGAACTCCTTTAAGGGTTTAGAGCTTATTTTTAAAAGTTAAAATAATCCATCAACAATGCACATTAACAGCAATGATTTAAAATGTTTTTTTAAACTTAACATAAAATAAGATATACATTAATTAATCTTATCTACATCTAAGATGTCTCAAGATTGACATCCCTTGCCTAATTCACAAATATGCTTTTCACACCCATGGAAATCTACTCCTTGTAACTACAGTTTATACCATTTCTGATTCAGAAGTCATATTTATTCCCCACCCAATATCTTAAATACAAGAGCAATATGTTCTAGACTGGGAAAACTCAATTCCCATCCTACCAAAAATATTAGTAGGATTGGGAAGTACGTGTTTTCCCAGTCTAGAATATATTGCTGTTCTAAAAAATATTGGTAGGATTAACAATATTCTTGTTAAGCAGCATCCTACTGTGGTTTTCATTTTAGATTTCAATGATGTATGAATCATCATCATCATGGTAATAATAAATTACACTTGCAGGCTGTCCGACTCTCAACAAATAAGAGAGTCTATGGGTAATACTGCTTCTCTGAAAGCATCAGATTTAATCTTACTTAAAACATTTTTGCCCCACACCTTACTTCATCTCTGCTAATAAGTTCATTGGAGAAAGTAAGGCCTGGCATTAACCCTCTCTTCTTGAGCCAAAATATTGCTGCAAAAGCACCAGAAAAGAAGATTCCTTCGACAGCAGCAAACGCAACCACTCTTTCACCTGTTTCAAAAAGATAAGAAATTTTCTAGTTATCAGACAATGAATGAACCTTCTCCAAATTGTAGAAAAGAAGAAAACAGTCTTCTTGAACATATGAATGAACATTTGCAGGTGTCAGGATTCAGTCTGGGATGGAAGTCAAACTCCCTGACTTACAACGCTTGTTGTCTGTCGCTAAATGCGTGTTCGTTGATTATACTTGTTCCTGGGGTAGGACATATTCATATGCTTAGAGGAACTGTCTGTAGCTTCAGGGAGAAAGATACAGGAAACAACAGTTTCTAACAACAGCATGGGACCATCTTTTGAAGGGGTGTATGTGTGTGTGTAAGTCAAAGTCCAGCAATCAACAGCTGGCTTCTCATCTACTGAATCTGACCTTTTGCAGATTACAATAAGAGCAGGATCCTTCCAGTTATTATGGCATCCTTGACTTTTCAAACAAGGACAGCAAAGAGGGAAACGAAGCCTCTGTTCACACAACACACATACCCACAATTAACTGAACTACTGTTTAGTCAATTAACCCAACTTCATGGGTTCACATAACACACTGAACTATGAACTAATCACAGAGGCTGAGTCAACATAATGCACTAGAATTATAGTTTGTGGTTCAATGTGTGTCATATGGATACAGTTCATACTTATTAACATGTTCCAGTCTTTCCTCTTTCTTCAAATGAGAGGGGACTGGGGGAAGTAAAAAAATTCAAGATGGTGGCCACGACTGCACAATCAGAGCCCTACCTCTTTTATATTTATGTGTGACGTTGCTGCATGTACAAAAAGGGCAGAGCTCTGAGTACACAGGCAAGGCCACCATCTTGACTTTTCTGAATCCCTTCCTATGGACGCTTCTGCTCTGCTCTCCTCAAGTCTGGAAGGCAAGGAAAGTAAACATAGCAGATGAGAAAATATAGATGCTTTCCTCCAGTCTTTCTTTTCCAGCAGAAAGTCTAAGATTAAAATCATCCTGGAAAAGGGAATTGTCCTCTTCAATTGCACTCTTAGCCTTTTCCACTTAGCATATGACTGGGTTCCTGCAGTCCACTTTCCTATCGCTAGAATATCCATTCCTCAGAATTTCCCAAAGCTAATGTTCAAAGCCCAGTGAATCCCATTCTGATCCACAGCAGCTTCCCCCACCCCCACCTCATGAAGAACACATACAACAGAGGCACCTACCAAAAGTGGCCTCCCTGTCTGTTATCCACCTGAGTGCCCAGTCTGCTTTCTTCCTGACACACGGCATTGTTTCAATAGCATTAAATAAAAAGTCCCTGGGGAGGGGGAGGGAATGGGGGGAAACCAAAAGATAACAAATCTGAGCAGTGAGACTGACACAAAAGCATATACCAATTGCTCTGAAGAATTAGGTTACATCCAAGGGTAGCAAGAGTGCTTTCAACACAGCACCTGCATTTCCCACAGATACATGATACAATGATCTTCTGAAACTACACAAGCATATGGTAGAAATCTCTTCTGCAGTTTGAGCAAAGGTTAAAAACCAAACATTTTCCAGGAATTGCTATTGCTGTCTAAACACAAGAAGATCTCTATATACTTCACCGTGGAAGTGACTCACCACATGAGTGACACGACTATTTTAGTTCTGAACGTTAAAGCGATTTTTCCATTTGCTTCTTTTCCATTTCTCCAGAAGAAATTAAAAGCATCTGCTTCCACTTCTAATGACAGCAGTTGGGCCCATTATAATTAGTAAGAATAAGCCAAGATCTGAAACTGCAATTTACTATTCATAATTTAATTTTGATTTCTTGAATTTGGATGTTACAGGAAATACTGGTTTGCTTAAAATCAAGTAGAGACTCTCCTTCTCATAAGTGTAAAAAATACAAGTTTCCAGTGATATAAGTTCTTGCAGTGGTAAACCATGGCCTCCCATTATACCTGGACCAGACCATACATGAAAATTTCACAAAGAAACAAATATATAAGTCCTCTACATAGTGGCAATACTTACAGTAATTACCTTTTCTCGGGATCTTTGATGTAAGTGTCTATTAGCAAACTATACATCTCGGAGTGAACATTTTCTATTGCTATCTGGAAGCCATAGAAACAGCGAGCTTCTGGGATCTGTACTTCTTGGCTAAAACGTTCTACCTGCCAATGAAAGAAGGTCAGATCTCTAAATGTTCTTCCGGGACCAGGTTCACACCCTGCACTAGGCCATGATGTCTTATATAAACCACTGTTCTCCCCCAAAGCTTCCAGAAGAGCATCTCTGGATAAACTGAATATGCTATATACCTGTATGAGAATCCCAGTGTGATTAGTACAAACTTCATGAAAGGTAAGTACTCACAGGAGTATACACGAATGCTCCCCGTGACAGACAACAGGTATGTCTGCTGTGTTCTGCAATGGCACGTCAGTACCATGGACTAGTTTATAAAGCTTTTATAACCATCATGCTAAGCATTTATTAATCTTATGGGCAAACATTTGTCAGCTAAACTATGTGAAAAACAGGTTTATCAGTGGAATACCTTTCCTGTGAAATCTGCAGTGTGTGTACAGGCATTATCTCATCATGCATACCTAGATAACAGTTTGTGCTTTGATTTCCTACTTTTTACACTAAAGTTCATGTAGTGATTAAACATGGCTTCAGCCTGATTCAGTGTATACAACCATGCATCATGCTAAACCAAAATCACAATTTATAAACCACAATAATGGGATTCACAGAACAAGCTAAGCCCAAACCTCCTCAAAACTGAAATGAAAGTCAGTATGGCTGGAACAGTTAAAAGAATATTCTGCACTTCCATCTGTTATCTATAATAATATCTCCCAAGCTTTCCTATGTTCTAATTCCTCTAGGTTGTTGCTTCTTAAACTTTTTTCTCTCAGGACCCCTTCCCACATTTAAGAATTATGGAGGACCCCAAAAGAGCTTTTGTTTGTATGGGTTATATTTATCAATATTTACCATATTAAAAATTAAAATTGATGCATTTGCTGCCACTACTGCTTCTCATGATTGTTTGATGGGATTTTAATATTGTATTATTTTTCAGCATAGGCTGGCAAATAATTTTGATTTCGAGGGAGGATCCCCAGGAGTCCTAGGACCACACTTTAAGAAACACTGCTCTAGATGTTCAACAAGCACATGCAAAGCACAATTAC